>NW_027266286.1:19304059-20547392 GCF_022045235.1 Haliotis cracherodii
TACGTTCAATCTCCACCTGTTCCCATATGTACCTACGTTCAATCTCCACCTGTTCCCATATGTACCTACGTTCAATCTCCACCTGTTCCCATCTGTACCTACGTTCAATCTCCACCTGTTCCCATATGTACCTACGTTCAATCTCCACTGTTCCCATATGTACCTACGTTCAATCTCCACCTGTTCCCATATGTACCTACGTTCAATCTCCACCTGTTCCCATCTGTACCTACGTTCAATCTCCACCTGTTCCCATATGTACCTACGTTCAATCTCCACTGTTCCCATATGTACCTACGTTCAATCTCCACCTGTTCCCATACGTACCTACGTTCAATCTCCACCTGTTCCCATATGTACCTACGTTCAATCTCCACTGTTCCCATATGTACCTACGTTCAATCTCCACCTGTTCCCATACGTACCTACGTTCAATCTCCACCTGTTCCCATATGTACCTACGTTCACCCTCCACTGTTCCAATCTGTACCTAAGTTCAACCTCCACTGTTCCCATATGTACCTACGTTCAATCTCCACCTTTTCCCATCATTACCTAAGTTCAACATTCACTGTTCCCATCATGACCTAAGTTCAACCAACCTCCACATTGCCCCATCTGTACCTGAGTTCAACCTCCACTGTACCCAGGTAACACCAGCTGTCTCCAACTCTTTCCAGGTAACCCTAGCTATTTCCACTGTTTCTAGGCAACCCGCGCTGTATCTTCATCTGTATCGTTGTATTCCCAATTTCCTCCATTTATATCTTGGTGAGCTAGCTGCCAGCGGTAACAATGTTCCTCTTTTCTATGTCTGACATATCAGTATTAATATCATTTATCTATTTGGTATGCCATCAATACAGGTTTTTTTTATTTTGCACACTAGCTATGATGCCCTGCTGATATGTGATGTGGGCGCCACTATATGGTCGGCCACTATATGGTGCGACATGTATGTAAGATGTCTATATATCAAGTGGTCGTTAGCCGGATGTCATTTTACATGGACAACTATTTTCTATTTTCACAATAATGGGATCCACCAACGCGGAGAACAATCTGCTCTGTCATAACTTAGAGTTGATTTAGACAAGGAAATGCCCCAAGAATCCTTTGAGAGCTTGAAGTTGCGTAGGCATGTTTAAATCATTTCAAACATTTCCGGTCTGTCTCCCAAGGCATTCCGGTATGAAATAGACCCTCGACACTCAATACCTATTTCAAGTGTGTAAAATAGTCTCCCGACAGTCGATGCCTATCACCAATATGAATCCAGTGTAGAGAAGACCCCCGACACTCGAAACCCTCTTCTCCCGCCCCTCCCCACCACCACTCCCCCACAGCAATAAGGATGTTTCTACTTTCCTGTGTCACCTATTATTATTACGGAACTATTGGTGTTTAAGTTCTGGTCAATGCCAGAGTCACCTACTGGTAAAACGGCGTTATTGGTGTTTCAGTTGTCATCAATGCCTGAGTCACCTACTGGTAACACGGTGCTATTGGTGTTTCAGTTGTCATCAATGCCTTAGTCACCTACTGGTAACACGGTGCTATTGGTGTTTCAGTTGTCATCAATGCCTCTGTCGCCATGGTCAACACGTTGCTATTGGTGTTACATTTTTCTCTCCGACATTCATTCATACAGGTCTGGAATATAAGTTCGCAAATTCACTGAAATTCACTCACAGCAAACGCAAACGAACCGGATTAGCTCCCTTTCCCCAAAGCATTGGGATAATCATTGGTTCATGTCAACTCACCGATGCTTATTCGAGATATGCAAGAACGATGAGCGGACCAGATGGAGAAACAAGGAAACTTTCATACGATGCATCAACACGGCAGCAAACTATTTGCTAGTCAAATTATATTTACAATAAAATATTTCCCCATTAAAGTAAATCAAGCGATTCAAACGAATTATTTCGAAATTTGTGAAGGAAAACCCTCGTTCCATAAACAGTACACTAAAAGGAGGCTGTCGTATAAATAAAAGCATTAAATACTTACAGAAATTGCAAATGGAAAATTAAGGTGATAAATATTAGGGGTTTTAAAGAACCTAAATCGGTGACGTACATATATTCTGGCTTATTAAACCTGTAAGGGACCATGTTATTCCGACACAATTGATTTTGTTAAATACCAACTATACCAAAGCTGTTGTATTATATACCCAGCATATTTTTTGTATTCAGCTACATGTATTTACTAGTGTGCATAATTGAGACGTTACTAAGGGGACCCAGTAATTGACACTGTAAGCAACGATCCACGCCGTCAGGGTACCAATTCACCAAGGTGACCACCCCACCCATAACGACAAGTAAATGCTACTTGGGAATACCCACAGGGTCATCTTTCCGAGGCAAGTGAGTTAACGGACAATTGAAAGTCCAGTTTCCACCGTTGCCGAACTAGGCTGGGATTCCTGGCCTCGATCGTAGCGCCACTAGTGGCTATTACGAGTTATGTCCCTCCTGTGCCTCTCCTATGGACCAATCAAATTCTACCTCTCGTATCAAGATCTGTGTGGTGATAAAATGGGTCTTAAACGAAGTGCATCAAATCACGTGAACACTTTGATTAAAAACATGAAAAGATTTGGAAAATATCTTTTGACAACGAGTTGCACATGCTTTGTAAATTCTGCAGTCGACCAAAACCTGCATTTTACGACAGTTTACGAACCGGATTTCGATTTCGTTGCGCGATTATGATTGAACTATGCACAGACTCTTTAGTCCAGCCAAAGAGTACCTCCATAATACCAGCCTAGTTCAGCAAGGGTGGAAACTGGACTTTTATAGTCAGTTAACTCACTTGCCTCGGGAAGATGCAACATGGTTTGAATACAAAACTGGTCTTACTATGTTGTTTGTATTTAGAAAAAATTCTCTACATCTCTAGACATAGTGGATATGACATTCCTTCATAACGTTAATGAACTAAACAATATAAAATATGTCTTCTATTTCTTAACATTGTCCATGAAAGGATAAACTTGGTCATGACAGCTAAGAACGAATGAGTGTTATTGCTTGCCAAATATTTGTTTTTCAAAAAGATAAAATCTATATCTATATCATAGATGTTCAATACTTTGGCAACAGGAATAAGTGAGCGCTGCTATAACGCCCACATTGTACTGTCAGACGCGGGTAGAATAAGAATTGTCCTTCTTGTTTGAAGTGGTTCTCGAAACCATAAATTTGCCAGTCTGGAAACCATCGAGGGTGGGGAGGGGAGTGACACGTCTTGTACCGGAATGATTGGTTTGTTGGTTTGTTGTTTAACGCCGCACCCAGCAATATCCCAGCTATATGACGGCGGTCTGTAAATAATCGAGTCTGGACTGCATCAACCAAGTCAGCGAGCCTGACCACCCGATCCAGTTAATCGCCTTTTACGGCAAGCATGGGTTGCTGAGATTCTACCCCGGAATCTTCACGGGTCGTACCGGAATGACACGAGATTGTCACGAATAAATCAAGAATGTCGTATCATATGCAAACAGACGAAAAACCCAACACTTTCCTAGGTCATAAATGAGTGCGATTTGAAATGAAATTACTGAAAAATATTGAAAATATATAATATTTACATAAATGTTCTATGTACACCACTTTATTTAGAACGTTGAATCTGGGTACGAAATACGATTTTTTTGGCGTCACGCGTCCCACACCGCTGAGTGCCGAATACCCTCTGAATGTACCACCGAATCCCGCGTTCAAAAGGGGGTTGGAAGCCTCACTGTCTTCCTCTCATTATTGCGGTAGCTTTCTGACAGATGCCATGCATTTCAGGGTCTGAATAAAACTAGAACTGAACAGCAAACAAAATATCCGAAATCCTAAGAACTTCTCGACCAAAGGTGACATGTTATTTATGCACTTTCTATTCAATTGGATTTGTCTTAACACCCGTTAGCTGGACCTGACCCAAAGATGGCTATTTTCTTTTTTGTCTATATTAACATCTAGTTTCCAGCCATTACATTACTGCATGAATGTATTGAGTGTGTTCTGTAGCTGGTGTCTGCTTTCTCCAAGCAGTACTATAGAAGTACAATGGGGGTTATATGAATTAACGATTCATTCCCGTTACTGTATTCTAAATGAATTCTTTCACAATTATTATTTATACGATATTGTTCTAAATCATTTAGGTATACCGCAAATAAGAGTGGTGACAGGTGTTCTCCTTGCCTTGCCAGTTAAGCAAGGGGAAAAGTCCGACATATAACCATTTATCATCACAAATGACTTAATGTTTCTGCATATATACTACTCAAAATTTGATAAGGATCGTAGATATTTTTCTTAATAAAAAAACAAAATAACTGCATAACTGGCAATATTGTGTTCAAGTGAAATCAAAAACGTCTCCAACACACGTGCACGTGCATTTCATGCCATGGGAAATGCGTTTCACATCACAGTTCATGCTTTTGCTACCATTGCACGATTTCCAATCAGGCAACGGTGTCTGATTCATTGTGAAACTGTAAACTCAATTGAGTGTTTACACTACGTTTATCTACGCAATGCCCCCTCAACGTGTAAGGCGTCGCCTGACGACAGAACAACTGGGCAGATGTATTGGAATGCTTGATGCTGGCTATTCACAACGTGACGTTGCCAATGCACTAAACGTCAGCCAGAGCGTTGTAAGCAGGGCCTGGTCCCGACAGCAAAATTTTGGTACAGCAGCACACCGACATGGGGGTGGTCGTCAGAGGTCGACAACCCAACGCCAAGATCATTTTGTGGCTCTTCAGGCACGACGTCATCCCTTCTGGACAGCAACCAGCCTACGTAACGACCTCCTGAACGCCTCGGGGGTGAATGTGTCCACTCAGACGATACGGAATCGTCTTCACAATGCAGGTCTCTACTCGAGAAGGGCATGTGTCCGAATCCCCCTGACTGTTCGACACCGGCGGGAGCGATTGGAATGGGCTGAAGATCATGTCACTTGGACACGGAACGATTGGGTTCCAGTTCTGTTCACCGATGAGTCCAGGTATTGTTTGGACTTTACAGACAGGAGGCAGCGGGTGTGGCGACGACAACGTGAACGTTTCCATGATGCCAACATCAGTGAACATGACCGTTATGGTGGTGGTTCCATCATGGTCTGGGGTGTAATCAACAGAGATGGAAGGACATATCTTCATGTCCTGGAGAGAGGAACAATGACAGGGGTGAGGTACCGGGATGAGATCCTCGATGTGTACGTCAGACCCTACGCTGGTACTGTTGGCCCTGAGTTCATCCTGATGGATGATAAACCCCGCCCTCATCGCGCCAGGTTGGTTGAGCAGTACCTTGAGCAGGAGACAATTGTCCGCATGGATTGGCCAGCGCGCTCGCCGGACTTGAACCCGATTGAGCATGTCTGGAACATGCTGCAGGTTGCCCTTTCACGCCGTAGAGCACAACCCACGACTTTGGCAGAGCTCGGACATGCCCTCGTGGAAGAGTGGAACAACCTTCCCATTGGGAACACCCGGGTGCTTATTGACAGCATATCTCGACGTTGTCAGGCCGTCATTGATGCAAGGGGAGGTCATACTCGATATTGACACTTCATCGACTAAGTGTAATGATGGACTATCCCTCATAACTGTGTAATTCTTTCTCTTGTTTGCTGTTAACATTTTTTAATGAAATGCCTTTTGGTGTTTGCAGATTTCAAACATTCCATATTGATACAAGTTCATGCCGTTCATGCATTTTCATTCATAACATGATTAAACACGTTTCTGAGTCAGAGTCATGTCTTTTGTTATGTTTGTGGTAACTTACACACATATCACCTAGTGATCCTTATCAAATTTTGAGTAGTATATTTGTGATTAGATTATATATTTTGCCTTTGACACCAAGTCTAAGTATTTCAGTCCAAAGCCCCATTCTCCATATTTTGTCGACCTCTAAAGAGAAATCAATAAACGCACAAAACAGTTGAATGAAGAATAAACAGATGATCTGTTGTGGAGAATCAGGGTAGGGTAACTAGACCTGGGGAGACGAGGCTAGCATCAGGCTAGGTCAACTAGACCAGGGGAGACGAGGCTAGCATCAGGCTAGGTTAACTAGATTAGAGGAGACAAGGCTAGCATCAGGTTATGCTAACTAGATCAGAGAAGACGAGGCTGGTATCAGGCTAGGTTAACTAGACCAGAGAAGACGAGGCTAGCATCAGGCTAGGGTAACTAGACCTGGGGAGACGAGGCTAGCATCAGGCTAGGTTAACTAGACCATGGGAGACGAGGCTAGCATCAGGCTAGGTTAACTAGTCCTGAGAGACGAAGCTAGCATCAGGCTAGGTAAACTAGACCAGGGGAGACGAGGCTAGCATCAGGCTAGGTTAATGAGACCTGGGGAGACGGGGCTAGCATCAGATTATATTAACTAGACTTGGGGAGACGAGGCTAGCATTAGGCTAGGTTAATGAGACCTGGGGAGACGAGGCTAGCATCAGGTTATGCTAACTAGACCTGGGGAGACGAGGCTAGCATCGGGCTAGGTTAACTAGAACAGAGGAGGCGAGGCTAGCATCAGGCTAGGTTAACTAGACCATGGGAGACGAGGCTAGCATCAGGCTAGGTTAACTAGACCATGGGAGACGAGGCTAGCATCAGGCTAGGTGAACTAGACCAGAGGAGACAAGGCTAGCACCAGGCTAGGTTAACTAGACCAGAGGAGACAAGGCTAGCATCAGGCTAGGTTAACTAGATTAGAGGAGACGAGGCTAGCATCAGGCTAGGTTTACTAGACCTGGGGAGACGAGGTTAGCATCAGGTTATATTAACTAGACCTGGGAGACGAGGCTAGCATCAGATTATATGAACTAGACCTGGGGAGACGAGGCTAGCATCAGGCTAGGTAAACTAGACCAGGGGAGACGAGGCTAGCATCAGGCTAGGTTAATGAGACCTGGGGAGACGAGGCTAGCATAAGGTTATGCTAACCAGACTCGGGGAGAGGAATCTAGTATCATGCTAAATCATATATATAATGCTTATGCAATGGAGGAAGTTAGCATCTGTGATTTGTCGTCCAACGTCTCTGAGAATAACACTAAACTTGCAGATGTGCCCTTGATCCACACCCGTATGCACCAGCCTTGACGGGTTTATCACCATCTTGGTCTGAACCGCTCGCTGTTCACTCCGAGGTTTGCTCTTAACACTTAGATAAATGTTAATGTTCTTGAACTATAAGAAGGCATGATCCCGTGACTTTCAGATTGCTAATCGGTACTTCCTAGTTGACTCCTGTTGGCAGGTGTTTTATCTTGCCAATAGGGAAGCAAGTAACATGTTACAATACTGCATTCAAGTTACAATACCTGCTTGGACCGTTACACAATATAAGTTGAGCTAAATGAACTCATTTTGACGAATCAGATCGATTTTATACAAAAAGTATGACATTTTAATTTTCTAAAAGAATTATGTTTCGATTGAAACGATAATGAAACGTCGCCCTGACACCACGCCCACGCCCACGCCCACGCCCACGCCCACGCCCACGCCCACGCCAACGCCAACGCCAACGCCGTTGGTGCCGCATGCCGACCATACCAACACCATCCTTATTAGCATACTTCATGGAAGGTTTACACACAACGTGAAGACGTCATGATCACACACATCATGGCCGTTTACGCCGTTTTTAGCAATGTTCTAGCAATATCATGGCGGGGGACACCAGAAATGGCGGGGTCAGTGTCATCAGTGTGGTTGTGGTGATCTACTACAGCAGTGTGGTTGTGGGGGTGTACTAAAGCAGTGTGGTTGTGGGGGTGTACTAAAGCAGTGAGGTTGTTGGGAATGTGATAAAGCATTGTTGTGGGGATGTACCAAAACAGCGTGGTTGTTGGGGTGTACCAAAACAGTGTGGTTGTTGGGGTGTACTAAAGCAGGGTGATTGTTGGTATGTACTAAAGCAGCGTGGTTGTTGGGGTGTACTAAAGCAGTGTGGTTGCAGAGTTGTACTAAAGCAGTGTGGTTGTGGGGGTGTACTAAAGCAGTGTGTTTGTTGGGATGTACTAAAGCAGTGTGGTTGTTGGGGTGTACTAAAGCAGTGTGGTTGTTTGGGTGTACTAAAGCAGTGTTGTTTTTGGAATGTATTAAAGCAGTGTCGTTGTGTGGTTGTTGGGATGTACTAAAGCGGTGTGGTTGTAGGGGTGTACTAAAGCAGTGTCGTTGTGTGGTTGTTGGGATGTACTAACGCGGTGTGGTTGTGGGGGTGTACTAAAGCAGTGTCGTTGTGTGGTTGTTGGGATGTACTAACGCGGTGTGGTTGTGGGGGTGTACTAAAGCAGTGTGGTTGTTGGGATGTACTAAAGCAGTGTGGTTGTGGGGGTGTACTACAGCAGTGTGGTTGTTGGGGTGTACTAAAGCGGTGTGATTGTGGGGGTGTACTAAAGCAGTGTGGTTGTTGGGGTGTACTAAAACAGTCTGGTTGTGGGGGTGTACTAAAGCAGTGTGGTTGTGGGGGTGTACTAAAGCAGTGTGGTTGTTGGGGTGTACTAAAACAGTCTGGTTGTGGGGGTGTACTAACGCATTGTTGTTGTTGAAATGTACTGAAGCTGTGTGGTTGTTGGGATGTACTAAAGCAGTGTGGTTGTTGGGATGTACTAAAGCAGTGTGGTTGTTGGGATGTACTAAAGCGGTGTGGTTGTTGGGGTGTACTATAGCAGTGTCGTTGTGTGGTTGTTGGGATGTACTATAGCGGTGTGGTTGTTGGGGTGTACTAAGGTAGTGTGGTTGTTGGGATGTACTAAAGCAGTGTGGTTGTTGGGATGTACTAAAGCAGTGTGGTTGTTGGGGTGTACTAAAGCAGTGTGGTTGTTGGGGTGTACTAAAGCAGTGTGGTTGTTGGGGTGTACTAAAGCAGTGTGGTTGTTGGGATGTACTAAAACAGTGTGGTTGTTGGGATGTACTAAAGCAGTGTGGTTGTTGGGGTGTACTAAAGCAGTGTGGTTGTTGGAATGTACTAAAGCAGTGTGGTTGTTGGGATGTACTAAAGCAGTGTGGTTGTGGGGGTGTACTAAAGCAGTGTGGTTGTTGGAATGTACTAAAGCAGTGTGGTTGTTGGGATGTACTAAAGCTGTGTGGTTGTTGGGATGTACTGAAGCTGTGTGGTTGTTGGGGTGTACTAAAGCAGTGTGGTCGTTGGGATGTACTAAAGCTGCAGGTGCATCTTCTTACTAACATTTAAGTGATCTCAGCAGAAAACTTTTTATCAATAGCATTGTCCTCAAGATAGCTTATCATCTCACATTCAATCGACTACCCTTTTGAATGTTCCATGATTTAGTCCCGAGTAGATTATTCTATACTTCCCAAAGCAGCCTCAGCGTCTTAAGTATTGGCTTAACCTTTTCGGATTCCAGGCGCTGAATTATTGACGTATGGATAGCTTGTAGTATCAGCAGTTCTGTTAGGTGCAGGCTTCCAAAGTGGGCAACCTGAGTCGCCCGCCGCGTACAGTGAAATTAATGCAACCCAATCCTCGTCTCATTCACACATATGAATTCCAGCACGCTAATCATCATCTGCCATTTCGTATATCTGTTAAGATTCCATTTCATTTTAATATCTCTTTGGGGCTGATTAAAGATATTCCACAAATAATGCATGCTCGGGTTCTATGCATCAAGTGATTGCTGGTACACCAAGTGCATTGTTTTGACCTTTTGGTTGATGTATAATTGACAGCGCTGAATGTCAGCTGTCTTTGGACATAAGTGTAGACATACCTAAAGAGGCGTTGTCATCAGACTTATACCTGCGGAGTATTATTAAACATAACAAACATAAACCTTATAAAACTATCTTTAAACTTTAGAATTTAAATTCAAATAAACACGTGACTATGCATCTCTCACAAACACGTAGATATTCATAACTCGCTAATTAACACGTAGATATTCATAACTCACTAATAATCACGTAAATATTCATAACTCACTAATCATCACGTATATATGCATAATTTACTAATAAACACTTAAATATGCATAATTTACTAATAAACATGTACAAAGCCACAACTCACAAATAAACACGTAAAGATGCATAACTCACTCATAAACACGTATTTACGTATAGGTTATTAATAAACACATAATTATGCAAAATTCACAAACAGGAAAATTTGCGTAGCTCACTCTTTAATACGTACGTATTCATAACTCACTAATAAACACGTAAATATCCATAATTTACTCTTTTTTTTAAACACACGTACATATGCATCACTTACTAAAGAAAACACATGACTATGCAAAACTCATAGGGGAAAACGGAAATGTGCATTATTCACTATAAATGCACACGTAAGTATGAATGACTCACTTATACACACGTAAATATTCATAACGTACTAATAAACACATAAATATGCATAGTTCACTAATAAACACGAGTGTGTGTCAAAGAGCGACACGGGGTAGAAGTGTTTCGATCTTAAACTTCATTCAAAGTAACCTGAAGGTCAAAAGAAACTATAACCACTGAGCTGATTTTATCAGATTTTTTATTTTCAATTGAAACTATCTTAAGCGACATTGACAGCACTAAAAAATCACTTCTACATGATTTTGTTTTTTAAATATAATTTGATTTAAAACTTTTAAAAATAAAAAAAATACATTTCGCACAATGCACAGCAGCTGATGGGTACCTTAGACATCATGTCTTAAAAAATCAATAAATTTACTTTTTGTCGGTACAAATTCACAACATTTGAAACCTGGAAGGGGATACATGGCTGCAAATTCATTTCTTACCCAAGTCTTCACTGAACCAATTTATTTTTACACAAAATTACCAAGACACAGATTATTTTTTACAAACTGTTGCAGGAATGAGTGATGGTTAAAAAGCTGTAATCAAATTTAGCAACAGCTCGCTCAATTTTCAGCTCCATAAAAAGCAAACTCGATATGCTTTCTTTTGCCCTTCAGTTTATGAAGGGATGGCGTGGTGGGAATCCGCACACAGTATCTGACAGGGCGATATGGCATCTATTCACCGATATGAATAAAGTTTGTAATATCTTCTGGCTCGTCATGTTCTCTACGTCACACGTGTGCCCTTGTTATTGATAGGGTTGTTGTTTTACAGCTTTAAATTTGAGTAAAAACGTATTGTATAAAGACATGTAGTCAGCTGATGCAGAGTCAGTCATCAGCATCAGTAGAGTCAGTCATCAGCAACAGCAGAGTCAGTCATCAGCAACAGAGTCAAGCATCAGTAACAGCCGAGTCAGTCATCAATAACAGTAGAGTTAGTCATTACCGTTAGAAGAGTCAGTCATTATCAAAAGTAGGGACAGTCATCAGCAACAGTAGAGTCAATCATCAGCAACAGTAGAGTCAGTCATCAGCAACAGTAGAGTCAGTCATCAGCAACAGTAGAGTCAGTCATCTGCAACAGTAGAGTCAGTCATCAGCAACAGTAGAGTCAGTCATCAGAAACAGTAGAGTCAGTCATCAACAACAGTAGAGTTAGTCATCACCGTTAGAAGAGTCAGTCATCATCAAAAGTAGGGACAGTCATCAGCAACAGTAGAGTCAGTCATCAGCAACATTAGAGTCAGTCATCAGCAACAGTAGAGTCAGTCATCAGAAACAGTAGAGTCAATCATCAGCAACAGAAGAGTCAGTCATCTACAACAGTAGGGTCAGTCATCAGCAACAGTAGAGTCAGTCATCAGAAACAGTAGAGTCAGTCATCAGAAACAGTAGAGTCAGTCATCTGCAACTGTAGAGTCAGTCATCAAACAACAGTAGAGTCAGTCATCAGAAACAGTAGAGTCAGTCATCAACAACAGTAGAGTTAGTCATCACCGTTAGAAAAGTCAGTCATCAGCAACAGTAGAGTCAGTCATCTGCAACAGTAGAGTCAGTCATCAGAAACAGTAGAGTCAGTCATCAGCAACAGTAGAGACAGTCGTCAGCAACAGTAGAGTCAGTCATCAGTAACAGTAGAGTCAATCATCAACAACAGTAGAGTTAGTCATCACCGTTAGAAGAGTCAGTCATCATTAAAAGTAGGGACAGTCATCAGCAACAGTAGAGTCAGTCAGCAGCAACAGCAGAGTCAGTCATCAGAAACAGTAGAGTCAGTCATCTGCAACAGTAGAGTCAGTCATCAGAAACAGTAGAGTCAGTCATCTGCAACAGTAGAGTCAGTCATCAACAACAGTAGAGTCAGTCATCAGCAACAGTAGAGTTAGTCATCAACAACAGTAGAGTTAGTCATCACTGTTAGAAAAGTCAGTCATCAGCAACAGTAGAGTCAGTCATCAGTAACAGTAGAGTTAGTCATCAGAAACAGTAGAGTCAGTCATCAGCAACAGTAGAGTCAGTCATCAGCAACAGTAGAGTCAGTCATCAGAAACAGTAGAGTAGGTCATCTGCAACAGTAGAGTCAGTCGTCTGCAACAGTAGAGTCAGTCATCTGCAACAGTAGAGTCAGTCAACATCAACAGTAGAGTCAGTCATCAGCAACAGTAGAGTCAGTCATCTGCATCAGTAGAGTAAGTCATCACTGTTAGAAAAGTCAGTCATCATCAAAAGTAGGGACAGTCATCAGCAACAGTAGAGTCAGTCATCAGAAACAGTAGAGTCAGTCATCTGCAACAGTAGAGTCAGTCATCAGAAACAGTAGAGTCAGTCATCTGCATCAGTAGAGTCAGTCATCAGCAACAGTAGAGTCAGTCATCAGCAACAGCAGAGTCAGTCATCAGCAACAGTAGAGTAAGTCATCAACAACAGTAGAGTCAGTCATCTGCAACAGTAGAGTCAGTCATCAATAACAGTAGAGTCAATCATCAACAACAGTAGAGTCAGTCATCAGAAACAGTAGAGTCAGTCAGCAGAAGCAGTAGAGTCAGTCATCTGCAACAATAGATTCAGTCATCAACAACAGTAGAGACAGTCATCAACAACAGTAGAGTCAGTCATCAGAAACAGTAGAGTCAGTCATCAACAACAGTAGAGTTAGTCATCACTGTTAGAAGAGTCAGTCATCATCAAAAGTAGGGTCAGTCATCAGCAACAGTAGAGTTAGTCATCAGCAACAGTAGAGTTAGTCATCAATAGTAGTAGAGTCAGTCATCAGCAACAACAGAGTTAGTCATCGCCGTTAGTAGAGTCAGTCATCAACAACAGCAGAATCAGTCATCAATAAAAGTACAGCTTCATCTACAACGGTAGAGCAGGTCAGTTCATCAACAACAGAAGCTTCAGTTATCATCAGGAGTCAACATCGTTCACGTCAGTAAAGACAGTCATGATTAACAGAGACACAAGACAGGACGTGCAGTCTGGCTGAGACCAACTCAACCCTGACAAGAGACAATTCCTATCAGGAATTACAGGGACCTTTGGTCGCTGATGAAGAAGACCCGACCAGTACCTATGTTACGCAGATGTAATCTCGTCGATGGAAATGGCGCACCTGTCAGCAGATACGCCGGGGTGCATCAGTCACCGACACGAGAGGAAATGAGTCAACCGGAGTCCATTGCTTCGTCTTTGTTACCGGAAGTCGGACTGTTTCGGATTTCCAGCAAGAATGAACGTTATTATCTTTACATAACTTGAAATCTCCTAGATCATTTTCACCGGAATATCTCAGTCTATACTCATTTGGTGCACTTTAAAACAGTCCCCAATTCATATATAACATCATTTGTCCTCTGTCCCCTGTTAAATTATCAGGGGATGAATGTGCGACCGGAAACACGGAATAGTCTGTCTTCATGTACAGAACATTTATATAAAGTACACGTGGTGTTGAAATTATACTGCCATGCAACATGTGTGATAAAGCTGGAACAGTGTCGTTATTTGGCTTATATGGATTTTACTCATTTCCTTTACCTGTGGATACCTCTCATGTACAAAATGCAATTGGGATCGCTCTATGTTAGTAAATTAACTCGTGAATCACAGACGCTTATTGATGCCCACCATTTAAGGTAATATCTGTTGTGTTGACACCGGTCTTCACATTTCACTTATAGAGTCCTTTGGCCAATCTGTCTGGTATTTGTTAGTGTACAATGGTAAACATCTCGACAGTTCACGGACAGAAATTGCTTTCAGAGTGAAATGCGTGATAGCTTTATGATATAGCTAAATACGTGTTCCCAAATGGTGTAACTGTAGCATCGTTAAACAGTTGATGTCATAAATACGATATCTTTAAACTGACATATTCTTACCTATGACATCCCTTGTGTCTACTCCCCTCCTCTTCATCTGTGTCCTCCATTGTGTCTACTCCCCCTTCTTCGTCTATGTCCTCCATTGTGTCTACTCCCATCCTCTCCACCAGTGTCCCTCCCTTGTGTCTACTCCCCTCCTCTTCATCTGTGTCCTCCATTGTGTCTACTCCCCTCCTCTTCACCAGTGTCCCTCCATTGTGTCTACTCCCCTCCTCTTCATCTGTGTCCTCCATTGTGTCTCCTCCCCTCCTCTTCACCAGTGTCCCTCCCTTGTGTCTACTCCCCTCCTCTTCACCAGTGTCCCTCCCTTGTGTCTACTCCCCTCCTCTTCATCTGTGTCCCTCCCTTGTGTCTACTCCCCTCCTCTTTGTCTGTGTCCCTCCCTTGTGTCTACTCCCCTCCTCTTTATCTGTGTCCTCCATTGTGTCTACTCCCCTCCTCTTCACCAGTGTCCCTCCATTGTGTCTACTCCCCTCCTCTTCATCTGTGTCCCTCCCTTGTGTCTACTCCCCTCCTCTTCACCAGTGTCCCTCCCTTGTGTCTACTCCCCTCCTCTTCACCAGTGTCCCTCCCTTGTGTCTCCTCCCCTCCTCTTTATCTGTGTCCTCCATTGTGTCTACTCCCCTCCTCTTCACCAGTGTCCCTCCCTAGTGTCTACTCCCCTCCTCTTCACCAGTGTCCCTCCCTTGTGTCTACTCCCCTCCTCTTCACCAGTGTCCTCCATTGTGTCTACTCCCCTCCTCTTCACCAGTGTCCCTCCCTTGTGTCTACTCCCCTCCTCTTCACCAGTGTCCTCCATTGTGTCTACTCCCCTCCTCTTCACCAGTGTCCCTCCCTTGTGTCTACTCCCCTCCTCTTCACCAGTGTCCTCCATTGTGTCTACTCCCCTCCTCTTCACCAGTGTCCTCCATTGTGTCTACTCCCCTCCTCTTCATCTGTGTCCCTCCCTTGTGTCTACTCCCCTCCTCTTCATCTGTGTCCTCCATTGTGTCTACTCCCCTCCTCTTCACCAGTGTCCTCCATTGTGTCTACTCCCCTCCTCTTCACCAGTGTCCTCCATTGTGTCTACTCCCCTCCTCTTCACCAGTGTCCTCCATTGTGTCTACTCCCCTCCTCTTCATCTGTGTCCCTCCCTTGTGTCTACTCCCCTCCTCTTCACCAGTGTCCTCCATTGTGTCTACTCCCCTCCTCTTCATCTGTGTCCTCCATTGTGTCTCCTCCCCTCCTCTTCACCAGTGTCCCTCCCTTGTGTCTACTCCCCTCCTCTTCACCAGTGTCCTCCATTGTGTCTACTCCCCTCCTCTTCATCTGTGTCCCTCCCTTGTGTCTACTCCCCTCCTCTTCACCAGTGTCCCTCCATTGTGTCTACTCCCCTCCTCTTCACCAGTGTCCTCCATTGTGTCTACTCCCCTCCTCTTCACCAGTGTCCCTCCCTTGTGTCTCCTCCCCTCCTCTTCATCTGTGTCCCTCCCTTGTGTCTCCTCCCCTCCTCTTCACCAGTGTCCCTCCCTTGTGTCTCCTCCCCTCCTCTTTATCTGTGTCCCTCCCTTGTGTCTACTCCCCTCCTCTTCACCAGTGTCCTCCCTTGTGTCTACTCCCCTCCTCTTCACCAGTGTCCTCCATTGTGTCTACTCCCCTCCTCTTCACCAGTGTCCTCCATTGTGTCTCCTCCCCTCCTCTTTATCTGTGTCCCTCCCTTGTGTCTACTCCCCTCCTCTTCACCAGTGTCCCTCCCTTGTGTCTACTCCCCTCCTCTTCATCTGTGTCCCTCCCTTGTGTCTCCTCCCCTCCTCTTCACCAGTGTCCCTCCCTTGTGTCTACTCCCCTCCTCTTCATCTGTGTCCTCCATTGTGTCTCCTCCCCTCCTCTTCACCAGTGTCCCTCCCTTGTGTCTACTCCCCTCCTCTTCACCAGTGTCCCTCCCTTGTGTCTACTCCCCTCCTCTTCATCTGTGTCCCTCCCTTGTGTCTACTCCCCTCCTCTTCGTCTGTGTCCCTCCCTTGTGTCTACTCCCCTCCTCTTTATCTGTGTCCTCCATTGTGTCTACTCCCCTCCTCTTCACCAGTGTCCCTCCATTGTGTCTACTCCCCTCCTCTTCATCTGTGTCCCTCCCTTGTGTCTACTCCCCTCCTCTTCACCAGTGTCCCTCCCTTGTGTCTACTCCCCTCCTCTTCACCAGTGTCCCTCCCTTGTGTCTCCTCCCCTCCTCTTTATCTGTGTCCTCCATTGTGTCTACTCCCCTCCTCTTCACCAGTGTCCCTCCCTAGTGTCTACTCCCCTCCTCTTCACCAGTGTCCCTCCCTTGTGTCTACTCCCCTCCTCTTCACCAGTGTCCTCCATTGTGTCTACTCCCCTCCTCTTCACCAGTGTCCCTCCCTTGTGTCTACTCCCCTCCTCTTCACCAGTGTCCTCCATTGTGTCTACTCCCCTCCTCTTCACCAGTGTCCCTCCCTTGTGTCTACTCCCCTCCTCTTCACCAGTGTCCTCCATTGTGTCTACTCCCCTCCTCTTCACCAGTGTCCTCCATTGTGTCTACTCCCCTCCTCTTCATCTGTGTCCCTCCCTTGTGTCTACTCCCCTCCTCTTCATCTGTGTCCTCCATTGTGTCTACTCCCCTCCTCTTCACCAGTGTCCTCCATTGTGTCTACTCCCCTCCTCTTCACCAGTGTCCTCCATTGTGTCTACTCCCCTCCTCTTCACCAGTGTCCTCCATTGTGTCTACTCCCCTCCTCTTCATCTGTGTCCCTCCCTTGTGTCTACTCCCCTCCTCTTCACCAGTGTCCTCCATTGTGTCTACTCCCCTCCTCTTCATCTGTGTCCTCCATTGTGTCTCCTCCCCTCCTCTTCACCAGTGTCCCTCCCTTGTGTCTACTCCCCTCCTCTTCACCAGTGTCCTCCATTGTGTCTACTCCCCTCCTCTTCATCTGTGTCCCTCCCTTGTGTCTACTCCCCTCCTCTTCACCAGTGTCCCTCCATTGTGTCTACTCCCCTCCTCTTCACCAGTGTCCTCCATTGTGTCTACTCCCCTCCTCTTCACCAGTGTCCCTCCCTTGTGTCTCCTCCCCTCCTCTTCATCTGTGTCCCTCCCTTGTGTCTCCTCCCCTCCTCTTCACCAGTGTCCCTCCCTTGTGTCTCCTCCCCTCCTCTTTATCTGTGTCCCTCCCTTGTGTCTACTCCCCTCCTCTTCACCAGTGTCCTCCCTTGTGTCTACTCCCCTCCTCTTCACCAGTGTCCTCCATTGTGTCTACTCCCCTCCTCTTCACCAGTGTCCTCCATTGTGTCTCCTCCCCTCCTCTTTATCTGTGTCCCTCCCTTGTGTCTACTCCCCTCCTCTTCACCAGTGTCCCTCCCTTGTGTCTACTCCCCTCCTCTTCATCTGTGTCCCTCCCTTGTGTCTCCTCCCCTCCTCTTCACCAGTGTCCCTCCCTTGTGTCTACTCCCCTCCTCTTCACCAGTGTCCCTCCCTTGTGTCTACTCCCCTCCTCTTCACCAGTGTCCCTCCCTTGTGTCTACTCCCCTCCTCTTCACCAGTGTCCCTCCCTTGTGTCTCCTCCCCTCCTCTTCACCAGTGTCCCTCCCTTGTGTCTACTCCCCTACTCTTCACCAGTGTCCTCCATTGTGTCTACTCCCCTCCTCTTCATCTGTGTCCCTCCCTTGTGTCTACTCCCCTCCTCTTCACCAGTGTCCCTCCATTGTGTCTACTCCCCTCCTCTTCATCTGTGTCCCTCCCTTGTGTCTCCTCCCCTCCTCTTCACCAGTGTCCCTCCCTTGTGTCTACTCCCCTCCTCTTCACCAGTGTCCCTCCCTTGTGTCTACTCCCCTCCTCTTCACCAGTGTCCCTCCCTTGTGTCTACTCCCCTCCTCTTCACCAGTGTCCCTCCCTTGTGTCTCCTCCCCTCCTCTTCACCAGTGTCCCTCCCTTGTGTCTCCTCCCCTCCTCTTCACCAGTGTCCCTCCCTTGTGTCTCCTCCCCTCCTCTTTATCTGTGTCCCGTCGTTATTTCTACTCCACTCATTATCATCTGTGTCCTTTATATTTACTCTCTGCTTCCACCGTGTGAACGGACGTGAAATAAAGGATCTACGCAGTGTATATTGGCCCGGTATAAAGATTCTGTGAAGTGTAAACTGACCTGGGATAAACGAAATTATGAATTGTGAACTGGTTCAGGAAGTATAAATTAGAACCATGATGCTTTCAGATTAATCTCTCTTCATCTTCAGATGATTACTGACGTGTTTCTCCGTATGTTTAGAGCACTTCTTAACAATGAGATCTGTTAAAGAACATAACAACAGTTATTTATGAGATTCAAATATAAAAACGAACTGTTATTGATGAGAATGGTGGGTTTAATGTGACTAACTGTCAGCCTACACTCTGATAGATGGACATGGAACCAGTGAGTTAAAATCTGGTTTATGCGATTGTGTTGCTGGGGGCGAGAATCGCGAAATGGATATAACGTGACCACAGCCACTTTCCGGCATCACAATTCAAACGAATAGATCAGCAACATCGGCAGCAACGACATTTATTTATATATTAACGGCAAGTTCACAGGGAATAATTATCATCAGTTTCAGTTTCAGTTTCAGATAACGAAAACTTACACAGATCTGCACAGGTAAGGAGAACTAGATTCTCTTTGTGTTGTCTCTACAGTCCATTTATGCAGGCTTCATCTGACACGGAGTTTTTGTCTGGGGTACTTCCGGGGAGCACTTATGCATTGTGGTAGCACTAGTGCATTGTGTGAGGTACTTCCGGGGATCACTAGTGCATTGTGTGAGGTACTGACCGGGGAGCACTCGTGCATTGTGTGAGGTACTTCCGGGGATCACTAGTGCATTGTGGGAGGTACTGACCGGGGATCACTAGTGCATTGTGGGAGGTACTGACCGGGGATCACTAGTGCATTGTGGGGGGTACTGCCCGGGGAGCACTAGTGCATTGTGGGAGGTAATAGTGAATATGTTGCATTGTGGGATGTGAGTATGTTGCATTGTGGGATGTAAGTATGTTGCATTGTGGGATGTGAGTATGTTGCATTGTGGGATGTAAGTATATTGCATTGTGGGATGTAAGTATGTTGCATTGTGGGATGTGAGAATGTTGAATTGTGGGATGTAAGTATATTGCATTGTGGAATGTAAGTATGTTGCATTTTGGGATGTAAGTATGTTGCATTGTGGGATGTAAGTATATTGCATTGTGGGATGTAAGTATGTTGCATTATGGGATGTGAGTATATTGCATTGTGGGATGTGAGTATATTGCATTGTGGTATGTAAGTATGTTGCATTGTGGGATGTGAGAATGTTGGATTGTGGGATGTATGTATGTTGCATTTAGGGATGTAAGTATGTTGCATTGTGGGATGTAGGTATATTACATTGTGGTATGTAAGTATGTTGGATTGTGGGATGTGAGTATGTTGCATTGTAGGATGTATGTAGATTGCATTGTGGGATGTAAGTATGTTGCATTGTGGGATGTGAGTATGTTGCATTGTGGGATGTAAGTATGTTGCATTGTGGGATGTGAGTATATTGCATTGTTGGATGTATGTATGTTGGATTGTGGGATGTGAGTATGTTGCATTGTGGGATGTAAGTAGGTTGCATAGTGGGATGTGAGTATGTTGCATTGTGGGATGTAAGTAGGTTGCATTGTGGGATGTAAGTATGTTGCATTGTGGGATGTAAGTAGGTTGCATAGTGGGATGTGAGTATGTTGCGTTGTGGGGTCTGACTATGTTGCATTGTGGGATATGAGTATGTTTCGTTGTTGGCTGTGAGTATATTGCATTGTGGGATGTAAGTATGTTGCATTGTGGGATGTGAGTATGTTGCATTGTGGGATGTGAGTATATTGCATTGTGGGATGTAAGTATGTTGCATTGTGGGATGTGAGTATGTTGCATTGTGGGATGTAAGTAGGTTGCATTGTGGGATGTGAGTATGTTGCATTGTGGGATGTATGTATATTGCATTGTGGGATGTAAGTATGTTTCGTTGTTGGGTGTGAGTATATTGCATTGTGGGATGTAAGTATGTTTTCTGGGGTGTCAGTATGTTGCGTTGTGGGGTGTGAGTATATTGCATTGTGGGATGTAAGTATGTTGCGTTGTGGGGTGTGAGTATGTTGCGTTGTGGGGTGTGAGTATGTTGCGTTGTAGGATATGAGTATGTTGCATTGTGGGATGTGAGTATGTTACGTTGTGGGTTGTGAGTTTATTGCATTCTGGGATATGAGTATGTTGCATTGTGGGATGTAAGTATGTTGCATCGTGGGATGTGAGAATGTTGGATTGTGGGATGTGAGTATATTGCATTGTGAGGTGTGAGCATGCTTGAATGTGAGATGTGAGTATGTTGCATTGTGAAAAAGTGATGGTTTCACTCATTTTCATTAAAATATAACCGAAATGGTCGCTTCCGCTACACAGAAATATAGAGACATCCTAATACAGGTGGTGCCAGAACGACCTTTCGCAAACTTTGACCGACAATGAAATGTGTTCAGAAAGTAGCCATAAGCCATTCCGAAAGCAGTGTTTTTCGAGCTTCACAGAACAAGTTTCAGTATTGCGACTCCCGTTTCAGACTACGCTTTGAAAAATAGTTTGACAAAGTTCTGGATGCAAAATTTTAAAACATGACAAATGACTCATAGTTAGCAGAGATTGTAAGGCCATTCTTGTACGTCTCTTACTTTTCAGATGTTTATGGAGAGTTAGGCGATGGTTTTGACAGAACAGACCTACAGTCCATAACTACCCGTGTTAACCATTTCAAGGTTGCATAATCAGAAAACACATTCGGGCTTTCACTTTGGCGATCTCGTAAGCGACGCTCTAATTTGTAGGATGAAGGGTCGTTCTGACATGACCTATTATGGGATGTCCTCTGACATTTGAATACCTTTATGTAGCTGTAGCGACCATCTGTTTTTAATAAAATTTATATTACACTGCAAGGCGTGGTCATGTATCAGTTTTGGGATGTTTAGTGTAGCGTGGGGCAATATTCTGAGGGCCAAAGAAAGTTTACCGAGGTTTTTTTATGTGATTGAAATTGAAAGAAGGGTTGTTTATTATGATTATTTCTAATTAACGATCATTAACTACCGCAAGTTTGAAAAAAATAATCTGTGGCTGGATAACTTCTTTGAGTGGCATTTAGAAGTTGGTGTGATGAAGTATGACGAGTTCTATGGATGAACAACTTCTTTATTACAATTATTACTCACATCTCACATTGCAACATCCTCACTTGCTTGATAAAGGTGTTAGGATCTACACCGAAACGTCGCACTAATTGTAATAAAGAAGTTGTTCACCCATAGAACTCGTCATACTTGTGACTCGATAGTTTTGTGTACAAATAAAAATAAATGGGTTCATGTTTGAAATGTCGACAGAACATGAAAAATGAAAGATTACATGTCTAAGATTACAATAAGCAATGATATACTTTATGCGATTTTCTCTAATACTGAAAGGGTTTTTATCGTTATTCCTTGAGTGCTGACTAGGTACCAGCACATTTCACCTTTTGGAAACAATATCGTTAACTCAAGATTTTTTCAGTCGAAAATAAAAACATTATCATGTAATCAACTGAGGTACAGTATCTGTTGCTGTTGGGGGGGGGGGGGGGGGGGGGGGGGTTAGGATATGCGCTCCTACCCTAAGAGGCCTGCTTGGTCGGGCTAGTAAGACGAATGACACAGTGTAAATTGATAGCATGTATGTCGCGCTATTTGAATCCGATGTAGAAACAAGGTAGAAGTGAGCGTTGTAAACACTGCTTTCCTTTTATGACGCGTGTAGATGAGAACTCGTGATGCGATGAGCGATTAGATCACGATGTGACATTTGGATTTGTCCTTTAATTGCTTCTCCTTGTAGAAATTGAAAAGGGCCATCAAGACATTCTATCGACGTTTCAAGTTGTTGTTGTCAAATGGCCTGGTGTGGGATACATTCTCTCAAAACATTTGGGCAGTATTCATCAGGGTAACTGTTTCTGGCATTTAATGGTACGTGTTCCACAGTATCGACATAGTATTGAGATACTGTGATGGGTATCGTTCTTCCTGCAGAAAGTTTCTATGTTTTTTTCTACCTTGTAAAAAAACAAATAAATCCATCGTTCCGGACTGGCAACGACTTGTTAGGGAGATTAATGTGTGGGCGGGTGTGTTGTTGAGGGAGGGTGTGTTTGTGTGTGTTCAGGATACATTGATACTATAATTATCTCACTGAGTGAGTGTTCGTCAGTAAAAGAGTGGTGAGAAGATAAGTGATCGGTAATCGAATTGGGCTTTAAACAGCATTGCAATTATCGCTGAAACAAATTAAAACTTCACAATCCTAAAATTTTAACCTTTTGACCAGTTATCATTGTGGGCCCTTATTGTGTATTTAAACAGTAATGGCCACGTATTGTCTTCAGATAACACCCGTTTTTGTGCAGGTGAATCGATCAAAATCATGTGCACAACACTATAGTGGCAAAAGTGGTTTTTCACGTGCAACTGGTCACGAGGCCATAATACCACACGTGTTTTCAGCCATACTTGTTAGCTGTCAATAACAAAAAAAAGAAAAACACAAGAAAACAAAAGTCTTTACGGCCATTTGTCATGCCCTGCCTTTCAAATGTGCAACGTGAACGTGCAATCGGCATGTTGCAGACAGGAACGTCCGTAGCTGAAGTCGCAGGGACGATGGGTTGTAGTCGACGGCTACATCAACCAGAAATGAACTGTTTAGGGGTAGACTGAGTGCGCAAACTGTTCGAAACCATCTGACAACTGCTAACCTTAAAGTACGACGGCCAAACTGCGGGCCGATTACACAGACGTCAACGTCAATTGTGGGCACAGTGACACTTACGATGGACTCAGAGGAATTGGAATCAAGTCGTCTTCAGTGATGAATCCCGATTTAATCTTCGATTTGCTGTGGTAGGGCGAGGGTGTGGAGACCCCGTCATGAACGTTACGCCCAGTGTTGTGTACAGGAAGTTGACAGATTTCGAGGCGGAAGTGTCATGATGTGGGGTGCTTTCTGTGGCAATGGTCGTTCCAGGCTTCTTGTCATCCGTGGCAACCTCAACGCTGCTGCTTACCGCGACCAGGTACCAGAACTTCTGCCTTTTATGGCAGCACATGGACCCGGTTTGATCTTCCAACACGACAATGCCAGACCCCACACAGCAATTTTGACAAGGAATTTCCTTCAGAATGCTGGAGTCAACGTCATGGACTGGCCGTCAAGGTCTCCCGACCTCAATCCGATCGAACACGTCTGGGATGCTCTTGGCAGAAATCTGCGCACTCTCCAGAACCAAACACAGAATTTGCAAGATCTTGGCACCATTTTGCAGCAACAATTGCGTCGTCTTCCCAACCATGTGTTCACAAGCATCACAAGGTCCATGCGGAGGCGTTGTGTGGCAGTTGTCAACGCACATGGTGGCCATACACGCTACTGAACTTGTGTGCCATCAGATTCTCGTGCTTGGGACTTATGATTTAAACTGTTATGTTATTACCGAATACCGTAGGTGCTTGGAACAAATTATGGTTACCACTATAAATCCTTTTTTGGACATTAATGATTAAAAATCCTTCTTTGGACATTAATGATTAAAAATTACCTTCTCTGATACATTTGTCCGTTGTATATCATATATGGGATTACTTTTAAAAATGTGAAGTTTATAATTTGACTCAGTATATATAAAACCAAGGAAGGACTTTCATTATATTCACAGAACGTATTTGAGACAAATTGAATTAATACCATTTGGCTTCTCACAAACAAAGGATTCGCTTGCATATTTGCAATTTGAGAAATTCTGTACAAACATTTGATTTTTCAACTTTGTACACCACTATCAATAAACTGAGGGAAAACTGTCTTCCTTGAAGCATGGCCCATTTGTCACGAAACGTTCTTCGTAAAGATATGGTTACTATATATGTAGTTATATTTTTAATCTCATTGGTTTAAAAGGCTTCCTCCTGGTAGTGTAAAAAGTCCCCTCGGGAGGAATGGTGTCGTCATCCTTTGCATAATGGTTGTCAGACAGGAGTTATTCCCCCGACGTCACCTCTTTTATCCTTCTATTGTGTGCAGCTAACTTGTACAAACTCACAAGGAGGCTTGTCTTGGCACTATTTTCAAACATTGTACATTAGTTCGTCGACGAGGTCTGACGATAACGACAATAATGAACATAGGAATTTGGTGGGTTTTTTTTTTATTTGATGAATATACACATAAATGTACAAAATATACTTATGTTAATATATATCTATTCAGCTGTATACATCATTATACAATGTATTATCACATTTGTCATCACATTGTTGCATTGTAAATTCATTAATCTGGACTTACAGACCCGTGAAGATTCCGGGGTAGAATAGGTCTTCAGCAACCCATGCTTGCCGTAAAAGGCGACTAACGGGGTCGGGTGTTGAGGCTCGCTGACTTGGTTGATACATGTCATCGATCCCAATTGCGTGGATCGATGCTCATGATATCAATCACTGGATTGTCTGGTCCAGACTCGATTACTTACAGACCGCCGTCATATAGCTGGAATATTGCTGAGTGGGGCGTTAAACAACAAACCAACCAACTGGACTTACACATTTACAACTTAACAACACTATTAGCACGGCAGAGTGGATAATGACCACTTGCCTTTACATAAAAACCTCCCGTGACTGAATATCCCCCCTCCCAATCAATCTGCGCATTTGCCATTTTCAAATGAAGGCTAGGTCATTTGTGATTTTCATTTTCCTACAGCAAATGGGTAGGAGAAAAATACACAAATAATTCTCTTTAATTGGTTAGAATAATTCATTTAATTTTGCGAAGTGCTTGGGAGGTGTGAGAATTCTTTCTCCAAGCTTGGTGAGAGGTGTAAATCTTACTGTGCCAAAAACCACAGTCATTGCAGCCATGGCGACATACGACGACTTGTGCGTCGGGGCATTGTTCTGGTGGAACAACACCGATTGAGTGAGTTTCCACGACCTGTGGCCTGATATTTTTACACGGCTTTCTAAGCGGATTAGCATAATATAGGCTATTAATGGCCTTGCATTTCGGGAGGTAATCCACCTGTAACATTCCATTGGAGACTCAGAAAACTCAAGGCATCACCTTGGCAGCTGATAGAATAGTTTTTGCCTTTTTCGTCTGAGGTGAGGTTAGATGTTTCCACTGCTGTGACTGTTGTTTTGTCTTGGTGTTGATTGCTGTTTAACGCCGCACTCAGCAATATTACAGCTATATGACGGCGGTCTGTAAATAATCGAGTCTGGACCAGACAATCCAGTGATTAACCTAATGAGCATCGGTCCACACAATTAGGATACGATGGATTCGTTTGACCAAGATGGCTTTATCATTATGGTTGGGTTCGATGGCCGAATATAGTCTTGAAGCATATTCCCAGCAAACTTAGACCACCCTCTCTCTTAAAGAACCCTATCTCTCTCCCATATCTCCTCTACCCAGCAGTGTTGAATTCTTGATGTATGTCCTGGGGTAGCCCAGTGGTTGAAGCGTTCGCTTGTCGCGTTGAAGGCCCGGTTTAGTTCCACATATGGGCACACTGTGTTTAGTCCATTTCTGGTGTCACCCACCCTTATATTGCTGGGGTATTGCTAAACGCGGCATAAAACCATACTCATTCTCTCGTTTGAATATCTATGGCAAATCCAAAAAGGTGGCTGACCCGGAAGCTAATAGCAACCCGAAAGCACATGAACCTTACATCATAACGCGTGAAATAAAAGTGAATATTGTAAACTACACATTATTCCTGTTACAAATAGCTGTGTAATGTTGTATCATATATGTGATCTCCACGTGATAAAACGAAGTGGTTACCATACTTCTCATCCAGACCAGCTATTGATATTGCCTAAGTAATTAAAATCGAACTTATCAAGAACTATAGAGAAGCTTGACTATTGTCATGTTTCACCTTTGACTATAGCTTTTCATTTCCTGTTGTCAATTTTTGTTATGTCTAAGTCCAATGTTTGTCTCGTTTTTCTGAATGCAACTATACTTTTCACATAAATAATGGTTGGATCATCTTAAGAAGTTGCATTGAAATAACAACCGGATCTGAAAAGTGAACATTTTAGCTGAAGGTTTAAACATTCAGTTTGAATGAAACTTTACCCCAGCTATATGAAAATATAATATTCAAACTGTTCTAAAATTAAAAGCGACAAAACCATTTCCATAATCATCTGCAATTCCTGCTACAAACCTAGTCTATAGTATAATTCCGACTATGTCATATGCACGAATCACTATCAAATGGTATACTACCAGGCGTTCGCTGAAAGGTCTGCGTATTCTGCCCCAGTGGTGTCACCCGCCACAAACACATACAAGGGCATGTTATGCCAACCGTTCACCCGAAAAAACACGGCAATATTTGACAAAATAGGGAATTACATGGAACATAATTTCCGTCACTAACGCATCAGACGCCAAAATGTCCTCCACATGTCTACCGTAAAAAACATTTTGAAAGCTTTTTAAGGCTGCTCAAACAACTTCCAAGCAAGAGTTACACGCCGCTCCCTGAAAATCTGAAGAATGGGTGTGCTTGACTTTACCCCAATGCCGACGCCAGTGGCTGGAACCACTGGACACAAAGGGAAAGTTGACCCCATGGGGATGCCTATCCCCGGCCAAAAGTTCTATCCCTAAATTGAACATAGATGTGATCTATGGGGACGTCATGCGTTACATAAATTGTATTTTCAGTAAGCTTTAGATGACGGTTGCATTAAGTTTGGACAAATGGTTCTGAACCTTTGAAGACAGATGTACGAGGGATTGCTAAAAAAAAGTACGAAGGATGTATAACGCCCTTAACAGTTTGATGATGTCCATGCATACAGATTGCATTTAAACCAATACACAACCAGGCTGCATGTTTCTGTAGGCATTAAATGACTATAGGCATTCTGTGTTGAACATGGACAATAATGGCTGCGATGTCATCAAGTATTTCCTTCTGAAAGGGCCAACATCTGTTCAGCGTGCGGGCAAGGTGCTAACTTTAAGAGCCTCAAATATGATCCAAGATTAGGATGACCTTCAACTGCGACCACGAAGGAACATACATGATATGATTATGGATGATCGACTCATCCCACGTCACTGACCCTGTTCACCAATTTCGATCATGAAAGTTAGAACATTCCGAGAACATTGGGCGTGTTAGGGTTTCGGCATGCTGAGTTCCAAGGCTTCTGACCCCTGATTGGAACACAGTCATCAGTTATTCTGTAACATGTGGCGGATGCTGTATTAGAGCAGGACATGCTTATCCTTTTCACTAACACCAACCTCATCACTGATTTCATTGATGTATTCATATAATTTCATCATTATTTCGCCTGTTACGCCCATATAACCCTGTGCCGGTATATTTCCGACACTGGTTATCCTCTGACTTTGACGTTTTAGAATTCCCTTCATGTACCGTATGGCAGTCGTAAATAACATTCAACTGCATAATTACGCGTGTATATGATATTAGCATTACAAGGTAGCACTTTCCGTATGATATTAATACCATGGACAATCCGGGATTCCACGCCCAGTCGATGCCGGCGCCACCATTATCCTATTGTGACAGTGATGAGAATATGAATAACACATTTGGTGCATGTTTTATTGCAGCACAACTCAATCTATATCAAATTGAATGCTGAATGGGTTTTGTTTAACGCAATTTTTAACAGAATTCCAGTGATGGTGCGTCATCTTGATATGAGAGAAAACCCAAATTGATACAGATCTGCTTTGATCCACTTGGCGAACCCTCGAACATGCGTATGGATCTGATCTCTAGAAATCTAGAAACATAAGCAGGGCGAATCTGGAATTTGAACTCAGGATCATAGGTTTCTGGCATGCCTAAGGGGCGCAACTCTGTAGAGCGAATTGCGGCCCCGAATTTAAGAGAATACAATTTGCTTGATCAGTCTCATCTGAACAGACGCATATAGATAACATGGCGGCGGGTCAGTCTCAGCTTATCTTGAGTTTTTTGGCCGAATCAAAGAACAATGCCAGTCTGTCCCATGACCTGCCAGTCAAAAAGGAATATGGCGTCACCTCCACTAGCATACGTCCTGTTGTTGGTGTCTCTTGGAAACCTAGTCCACTGCAGTATGTACAAGAATGTGTATATATACATACATAAAAATACTGACTACGCTTCCCACTAATGATGTATAACGTTATATATGTGACATATCGACATGTACCAGGTAAAACTGCTGCCTTCTCGCTAAGTTAGTCATCACCGATTTATTGACCCTTCCCTCTTACGTCTACTCAAACGCTTGGATGCTTCAACGATCATGGGGTCAGATGTGTAACACATTTTACAACTCTACTTCCTAAATGAAAGCGACTAAACGCTTTCCGCAGTCATAACAAGTATCTGCCAAAGCACATTTTGCCAACTTTGGACTGTTTTATGGTTACTTTAGGGCTTAAATGCAATGCGTTCGTCCAGCAAAGTCCTTGTCCCAAACATCCAGTGTGTTATGCAAATATTTATCCTTTATGGTTTGATTAAACGCAAATATTTTCGCAATATGCAGCCAATTCCTAATGCCTCCATATGGGTACAATATATAAACCTTGTTGCTATCACCTGTTTCTGTCTCCAGACTCACTGCAATATTGCTAAGGACGTCATAAAACTGTACTTGCTAACTCTATTCCATGACAGAATAGTTCTCTACCGATAATATCATTGTGATGCCAAAGGACCATTTACATTTGTAAGATGGCATAAGGAAGATATAATTATATTTGTGTCATTTTGTATCTCTTTTTTCATTTGTAGAAAGCACAAAAGGAGAAGAGTTTGTCTTTGCATTCTTTGCGAATTTTTATAACACACCAGGGGGCAGTCGGGTAGCCTAGTGGTTAAAGCGTTCGCTCGTCACGCCGAAGACCCGGGTTCAACTCCCAACACGGGTACAATGTGTGAAGCCCATTTCTGGTGTCCCCCGCCGTGATATTGCTGGAATATTGCTAAAAGCAGCGTAAAACCATACTCACTCACTCACTTCTAACACACCAGGCTGGACTCCATTACATGAAATCTACATTTCTTCAACATCAGAATCCAAATGCACAATCGAGGTGAACATACCTGCTTACACAGTGACAAAGAAAACACTCCCAGAGAACACACAACTCAAAGCACTGAGTACGATAGCAAACAAAGGAATTCATATTAACTGTACCAACCCGGTATCAGTGTACGGTTATGATAGATTAGGACGCACGGACAGTAGCGAATGCTACACAACCCTCCCTGTAGAAGCCCTAACTACAGAATACAGACAGAGAGACAGACAGACAGATAATTTATTTAAGTCTCACCTCACAAGTACAGGGTAGAAATATGCTATACAAAATACAATAAAAAGTGAGCCACCCTTTAAGGGGTACATCATTCCTGGTGTCAACAACAACACCTTTGGGGGAGTGGTATCAACAAGGGACAACACATCCGTAAAGACCCATTTAACCCCATCATGTTCTGTCCAGCTCAACAACACTTGGTACAAAACAGGCGATATACTGGACATCCATCTGAAGAAGAATGATGTCTTGCAGATAATACATGACACAACATTTCAAGCGATATATGATTGTGATTTTGGTGGCACTCAAAACATCTTTTCCGGTATCTGTGTTTTCGGGTTCCCTTTACTACTACCCAAACCACATAGTGTCATCACACCTGGTTCTCCAGGTTCCTCCTCTCAGCGCCTTCAGCACCACAGCGGTACTTCCCAGGGTCTCCGCACTATTTGGCCAAACAGTCGTGCGTCTTCTTGGAGGCCAGAATGACACCTCAGTCACCATAACGTCTGTCCGTCAGTCCACGGTCAGCGTATATAATACTTCACTAACATGGAGACAGTTTACGGATATCAACGTCACGCAGCTAGGCACAGATTTGTATATCTAAAGTAATAAACCCATAATGGTCGTCCAGAACACATACTATCACCCCGACGGTGGAATTATGTTGTTTACACCGGGACCTGATCTGTACCTGAAAGAGTGCGCCTTACAGACGATGGACATAGGAGGACATATTCAAATTGTACGGTTGTTTGTGAAACACGCTTCACTGACAGTATATATGTTAATGGAAACGCATCCTTGGATATAACATGGAGTAACATCACATCACTGCAAGATTCAGTTGGAATTCTGGCTCTAAAGGCCTTAGCACCTTATCACATCAAAAGTGAACATCCCTTTAACCTGAGGGTCAATGGAAATCTTGGTTATGATGCAAATGGTATCACCGGTGGATACAAACTTCTTACACACGGTCAGTACAGTAAAAGGTGACGAGTTTCATTTGTGTACAAGCGAACGCAGTTGGTACTAGTGTTTATTTGGTTTCATTTCTTGGAGAATCTAATACTGCCACGTCTATTTCCATAAAAGAAAACAATCATATTTCCACCATTGATCTCCAATGGACGGGGGGGTTCGGGTGGGAGGATACAGTAAATCGTTTAATGCAGTTATAAAGTGGATGTGGGTTAACCAAAAAAGTGAATGTGGGTTTACAAAGAATATTACACCCCAACTGGTCTTTTCTTTTCAAACTACTGCGCCTCCCCGATTGGTAAGGTAATATACATTTACACTATACGTGTAACCATAGCTTGTTCAAAGAACACTACTTGCGAGAGTATGATTTTTAAATTTTGATTTTGCCCACTGGCATATGCTTACTTCCATCAGCAGCGAATATATGCATGTGTTACGGGCTGCCATATGTTTGAGGGACAAAAGAAACACATTCAGAATTAAATAATTACAAAGGAAGAGAATGTATGGATGTCAACTTCTTTAATATAAGGAACACAACGTTTCGGAGGATATGCTTACTCCTTCATCGGGTGAAATGATGTATATTCTCCGAAACGTTGCGTTCCGAAGTGGTGTTTCTCATAAATAAAGAAGTTGGCATCCATAAATTCTCTTCCTTATGTGTTTCACCTCGTACCAGGAGACCTGGAATTTTCGAAACCTGACCATGCAACTGGCCATACGGGGGTATCAGGTCAGATCCAGGGATCTAGAGTACACGTCAGTCTTTTCAAGGATCCAGCCTACCAAGTCCCATTACTTGAGACCCAGCACAAGGCACAAGTGGGACAGCCTGTTTTCGTCCAAGTGTCTGATCCACGATCTGAGCACACGATCATGGTTGTAAACCACTGCAAGGTCCGCATGACGACGACCTCCAAGGATCGCACGTCCCACCTTCTGTTAGACAAAGGGTAAATAAGTGTTCATGTTTTTTTCAGGTGAACAATTGACCTGCCTCTGCATGTGTTTGTGACCGGTGCCATCGGTTGGGCAAGATACGCTCACCTTTTCGCTCACCTGGTATCATCACTATTTGATAGTGATTCAAAAACAATCGACTCTGCGTTTAGCAGAAATTTCTATTGAAGATCGAAAGGGTTTTGTTGCTTTTGTTCTGTCTGTTTTTTAGCTCTATTATTCCGTATGAACGATATGTACTGGGATAAGTAAGATGTCATCTAATTCATAATTGTACAAGGCTTTTATGTTTTTTATCAGCAGCAAAGCGATCAATGAATATATATTTATTTGTAATTGTAGCTAGCATCAAACTGATTCTTTCACCACTGTCATTGCACTCAATTGTATGAGAAATAGGTCTCTTCAAACCCTGCCAATTGTCTCGTTTACATGTGTTTTTTTCAGTTGTCCAGTCGACAGTTCAATTCAAGTATTGATGTCCAGGGACCACGTGACAAGATTCAGGTTTGACATGTTTGAACTGCCCACTGAGGACGACGGCATCTACGTCACGTGTGACGTCACGTTCTGTGATCAGATGGACGTCCCACCACAATGCAAACAAGGATGTCACACTGATCCCCAGGTTGGAATTATTGGCTGAACATTTAACACCGTACCGAGAAGTATAAATGCATACTCGGTATTAGTAAACGCTCTGACTGAAATAAATAGTATAAAATTACATCTTGATTGTTATCTCATATCCTGGAAATAAGCCAGGGAAAAATTAAATCAGATATTTATTTGATTGTTGATTAGTTAATGGACATTTACAAGTGAAATGGATACCCAACTGTCGACTAAAGATATCCAGCTGTCGACTAAAGATGTGAAGACCTGTATAGTTGCTCTAGGAGATGAAGGATAAACTTGATCAACTGTTAGTGCATGTACTTTCAAAAAAAGCCACTGTGTGGCGTTATGCGGCGTAATACAGCAATGTGTGTCGTTATGCGGCGTAATGCAGTATTGTGTGGCGTTATGCGGCGTAATGCAGCCATTGTGTGGCGTTATGGGGCGTAATGCAGCATTGTGTGGCGTTATGCGGCGTAATACAGCATTGTGTGGCGTTATGCGGCGTAATACAGCCATTGTGTGGCGTTATCCGGCGTAATGCAGCATTGTGTGGCGTTATCCGGCGTAATGCAGCATTGTGTGGCGTTATGCGGCGTAATGCAGCATTGTGTGGCGTTATGGGACGTAATGCAGCATTGTATGGCGTTAAGCGGCGTAATGCAGCATTGTGTGGCGTTGTGGGTTGTAATGGAGCATTGTGTGGCGTTAAGCGGAGTAATGCAGCATGGTGTGGCGTTATGGGACTTAGTGCAGCATTGTGTGGCGTTATGCGGCGTAATGCAGCATTTTGTGGCGTTGTGGGGTCCAATATAGCATTGTGTGGCATTATGTTATGTGGCGAAATACAGTGCTCTGTGGCGATATGTGGGGCAATGCAGTATTGTGTGAAGTTATTGAGAGATAATCGTAGCAAGAATTAGAGATGCCATGACAGACAAAATCCCGCACAATGGCGACGGAAGTATCTGCATTACAGACGCTCTCTCTGCGTTACAGTGGAAAACATGAAAACAGATAACAAGCCACAGATTGTCACAATTCACACATGATTCATGTTGGTATATACAATTCCCGAATCAAGAGAATTCCTCCTCTGAACACCCGCGTACAATACACTCTATTGTGTCAAAAGAAGTAACCAGTAGATATACGTCAACATTGTTGTACGTATTTCGTATTTTCTTTGAGGTGAAGGTCGGGTGAATAAGTTGACACAATTTATCTCTTTTTACTGATCCTGTCATGTAGAGTGTGCATAACATTCAAATATTTTTTCACGCAATTAATTACACAATAGATATTTGTTACTTTTCAATATCATTTCAAGGGCCAAAAAATACTTGAAACTTTGACAATCTAATGTTTGCGTGAAAGTTCTTTACATAAGTAACTGACAAATATCGTGTCATGTGTTATATGTCTTACTCTTTCTTACACGATGACATGACACGTAAACCTTTAAAGCTACATGTATTTCCTTTGCGGTGTAAAATCTATCCTTGTTAATTCATACACACGTAATGACTAGAAATTATTTTTTCATCCTTTACCTAAACGGATCATCTTTCTCCAACAAAACTGAAACTATTATATTTATGCACACCTGTTCATAAGTTTCAAGTTTTTTTAAGTTTTTTTTTTATTGTCCGATTGAACGCTGATACCGGACGGCGTATCAGGTGCGCGTTTAAACACAATGGAGTTACGAATAACTATAACCCTATCACATGGTTCACCAAGTATTAAATATTTAATTCATAGGATAGTACCTGTTTAGTTATAGATTGCGTGAGCCTTATGCGATTTATCCAGAGAATTTCAAATAAAAAGGACTCTCCTTCAGTTTTTATTCTTTCAAATTTCAAAGAAGCAGTCACGTTTGTAAGGGCATTGTACATTCATAACCGATATTAAAGATACACTTGTTTTGTGTGAGTATGTGAAACTGATGCCTAGCAGGGGAGGATCGAGTTTTTTTGTTTGTTATACTATGAGCTAGTATTAGATTATTTGTGTGATAATCAATACAGCAATGGCGTACATAAACAATGACGTCAAAGAGTTGTCGGATTCACTACATTTGATTAAAAGACTAGGACACTATTAATAATGAGGCAAGTTGGGTCAGGTTACATTTACTTTTACTGTTCTGTACGGTGGCCCATAAGGGACATGGAGTCTGTTTTTCAATATTTTGATATTTCACTTACTTTTATCGTAACCTTTTGCAAATTAACACGATTTGTCATACCAATATGTGATAACTCATGTATAAAAGCAACCGAAAACATGGAAAATGTACTTTCAAGTAGCTATTGAATTGCTGAAATATGAAGCGAAAATGTCAAAAACAAAAACGAAAATGTCAAAAACTAAAATGAAAATACAGAAAACTATTTCCACCGCAGTGATAATATTCCCACCGCACTTTTCAGCGATTCAATATCTTCTTTATACATAATTTATCACATATTTGTATGACAAATCGTGTTAATTTGCAAAAGATTACGATAACAGTAAGTGAAATATCAAAATATTGAAAAACAGACTCCATGTCCCTTATGGGCCACCGTAGTTCTATTACTTTATTCATAATAAAGTACAGTTTCCTCATTACTTGTGATTTGTAATGATGGTTTCATTAACATTTTGGTTATTTGTGAACGAAACAATGCGGAAATATACTGTGATCCCTGACAAATCCTCACCAAGTCAGCCCAGTTACAATGGCCTTGGTGTAAACATAACGGAGTTATGCCCCTTTGTGTATTCCTCTCAGTCGTGTTTTGAGACATGGAGGAAATTCGACTTATAGCATGTTTTTTTTCCATCTGAGGTATTAAAAATACTGCATGAGTTCCCATTAGATGCCATTTTTACTGAACGAGAGGACATTCTAAATAGAATCTAACGGAGCGAGTTTCGTAAAAAATATGTATCTGATGAGAAATCGAGAGGCATTTTATTTATTACTCACGCATCCACATTAATAACTTTTTCCTGCTATTTTGTGACATGACAGCTGTAACGATCAAACGATTCTTTATTTAGGAATTTCTTTCACTAATGTTTATTAAAGCTCATGTGAGGTAAAATGGGGTTTAACGTCGTGTCCAAGATTATTGCACGTGTACAGCGACGTGTGTGTGTGTGTGTGTGGCTGCTTGTACTAGTCCGGACTGATGCCGATTTATAGTGCTAGCACACTGAGATACCATGCCGCAGTTTAACATGAATACCCGACTCCGACACAGTATACTGACTCCGAGCCGACTAGTCCTTGCTTTAGCCCCTTAATGCCGAGCGCCAGACAGGGTAACAACAAGTACCATCTTTTAACGTCTTATGGTATGACGCGGCCGGGGATCTCGCTCTCCGGTCGGACGCTCTACGACTAGACCACGGAGGCGGTCGGAGGCGGTCTCAAGCTCATAGCAACAGGTGTACGCAGAACAACTGAAAGAGTACAACAAGAGTACATACGTTCACACGGCCGGTATCGCTGCTGTGTAATCTACATCCTTCGATTTTCTGGAATTATCAGCTGAACTTACCGCGTGTCCTTACCGTCTTGGTAAAGAAACATCAATGTGGCCGCCAAAGATGTTTAATGTTTCTTGTACCACCCTCTACTGCAGAAGTGAAAATCAACTCGTGTCAGTGGGGTCTGCACACGAAGGGCAAGGTCACCGTCAGAATAACAGACAACCGTGATGGATACACGTCGTTTTCGACGTCGGGTCATAACGGTTTTCGTTTCGGATGTTTTCGGCCTCAGGAATGCTTTGTCGTGTGGCTTTCCGCGACATTATGTTGCGTATCGTGGGGTTGTGTGGCGTTATGTAGCGTAATGTGGCGTTGGTGGTGTTATGTGGCGTTGTGCTGTTGTGACGTTGTGTAGTGTCATGTAGTATTGCGCGGCGCTTTGTGGCTTTTCGCGGCTTTGTTTGGCGTTATGAGGCGTTTGTGCGGCGCTTTGTGGCGTATCGCGGCGTTGTGTGGGGTTATGTGGCATTGCGCGGCGCTTTGCGGCTGTGTGTTGCGTTATGAGGCGTTTATGCGGCTTTGTGTTGCGTTATGAGGCGTTTATGCGGCTTTGTGTGGCGTTATGTGGCGTTGTGCGGCGTTATGTGAAGTTATTTGGCTTCATGTGGCGTTATTTAGGTTTATGTGGCGTTATGCAGGGCTGTCAGATTGGAAGGCATAGCGAACATGTCCGAAGGCTGTATCATACCCTCAGACACTGCCGTTTTCATCAACATCTACTCTTCCGGCCACAGCCTGCTCATCCCCGTGTGTGGTGTAGCGCTATGTATAAAGCGATGCTGCGCGGGGTTGACAGGAGCTGTAGAGGCGGAGGATGGGGATGCGAGCATGAAAACTGTAGATAAGTCGGTGAAATGTAGATACATGAATATCACGGTGGCAGGTGCAACTATCAACATTGACTGCAAATGACACATAATATCAAGATATGCTTGTTGTAATGTACACTGATATGGCGATACTGTGCTTCCCTCCAATATGGGCATGTGTGGCAGGGTGTTTAGGCAATAGATGGAGCACTCCCGATACTCGCAGACCTGGCGTTCAAGCTTATTGCACTTATATAGCGACGTACATGCACCCGTGCGTGTGTGCGTGTGCACGTGCGTACGTGGGTGCGTGCGTGCGCGTGTGTGCGTGTGCGCCTGTGAGTGTGTGTGTGTGTGCTTATCTTGTACTAGTCTGGACCGATGCCCACTCAGAATAGGTTTCTTTGTATTGTACTATAAGCTGCCGCCATGCTGATGAGAAGAGAAGGGACAGAGAGAGAGAGAGAGAGAGAGAGAGAGAGAGAGAGAGAGAGAGAGAGAGAGAGAGGCGGCTAGACATCGAAAGGTGCATGTGGCGGATAAATCAAGGCATTACATGTAACCAAAACCTAGTCTAGCCATCAACATCAGGAATATAAGACGAAAAAAATCGTAGACTTCATGTTAGCCTAACATACATAATATACACGCAACAGGAGAGGGCAGAAAGGACCAGATGAAAGAGAAACCAGGTGATAAATCCGTGTATTGCGTTGCATCGAATTAGCTGCAACGCCCCCGCAGACGCCTTTGTACACAAAGTTACAGACGTTGTCACACATATTGTTACAGCCGCCCTGTTTTGTTACAGGCAGTATCGAGGACCTTGTGTAGCATTGTGGGTATCAATATTGCATAACGTTGAAACTGGAGTTTTCACATTGTTACATGCAATGTCAAGGACATTGTCATACGATGCTTTCAAACCTGGATGCTTTCAAACCGCCCGGCAAGTAGCCAATGCATTTCAAGTCAACGTAAGGACCATGTACAGGCTCCAGCAACGGTACCAGACCACCAACACTACAGATGACCGACCACGTTGTGGAAGACAAAGGGTCACCACCCGACGTCAGGGTCGTCAGATTGTGCGACAGCATCTTCAAGATCGCTTTGTTACTGATCGGAAACTGCTCGACAGACCATTGGGACACACCAGTGACACATTAGTGCGGACACCGTGCGTCGACGATTGACGAGCAGACCTCCACAGTCACAGGCCACAACGAGGACCCATTCTGACACCACAGCACCAGCATTGGCGCCACCAGCAGTGGAGAAGAGTCCTCTTCTCAGACGAGAGCCGTTACTGTATCTCAACAGCAAATGGCAGAGGGAGTCTGGCGACGCTGTGGGAAATGTTATTCGGATGCTCGTGTTGTTGAGAGAGGCTCGTGGGCTGGTCCGAGCATCATGGCGTAGGGTGGAATTGGTCTTGCACAGAGGGTCGGCTCTGTTGTCCAGGGAGAGGCAATGGTGTCACAGCAGCTCGGTACATTGATCAAGTCTTGAGGCCACACGCTATACCTCATTTGGCACGTCACCGCAACCACGAGTTTCAGCATGATAACGCCCGTGCTCACACTGCGAGTGCAACAAGAGACTTCCTTCCTCCAGTAGAATGGCATCGGAACCATGCAGTGGCCTGCCGTCAGACCCGACTTAAATCCCATTGAGCACCTATGGGACGAGATTCAAAGACGGCTGAATGACTGTCCGACCAAGGCCGAAAACTGCAGCTGAACTGCGTCAGGCGTTCCTCAGAGCGTGGGCTCAAGTGCTTATGGCCTTCATCAACCAACTCATCCATTCCATGTTTCGACGTTGCACGGCAGTCATCAATGCACATGGCGGACACACGAGATACTGACTTGTGATGCATTTTCCCCGAGACTAGTGTTGTGTTTCACTTTAAGAACATTTTAAACTTTAATTTCAACCTTGATGATCAGTTTTGCCAAGTTTCATCTTCTTAATATGTCTCAATGTATGTTTACAGTGTTTGACAATTAAGGTTTCTAATGTATCTATTCACGGTGACGTTTCTTTTGCGGTTCAGTATATATTTCCCCATATGTTATATATATTTCAGACGCAATTTAAAGCACATCGGGACATGCGAAATTATACAGTATGATTGAACACATTTAACTGTGTCTTGGGTATATTTTTAGACAAGATAAGACACATGTAAAATCAAATATCATTTTTGAGGGATTCTTTGACAAAGAATTTGAAATCATAGCGCATTCTGATTGGTTTGTCGTATTTTTGCACATAACATTCATCGACAGGGGGACGAGTCTTCTTGCAGGTTACGGAAAAGGGGCGAGTGGTGACGAATGTACACATACGTGTTCAGTATGGAGTATGGAGACTCAGTACCAGACACATGACCGCCTCCGTGGTCTAGTGGTAGAGCCCTCCGCCCGGAGAGCGGAAGGTCCGGGGTTCGATCCCCAGCCGCGTCATACCAAAAGACGTTAAAATATGGTACTTGTTGTTACCATGTCTGGCGCTCGGCAATAAGGGGATAAAACAAGGACTGGTCGGCTCGGAGTCAGTATACTGTGTCTGAGTGGGGTATTCATGTTAAACTGCGGCATGGTATCTCAGTGAGCTAGCACTATAAATCAGTCCGGACTAGTACAAGCAGCCACACACACACACAACACACACACACACGTGCATGCACGTCGCTATATAAGTGCAATAATCTTGGACGCGACGTTAAACCCCATTTCATCTCACCTCACCAGTACCAGACACATATGTATCTCGCGTGCTCGTCAAGCAGTCGCCATTTTGATTCAACACCAAGACCACGACATCTCGCGAGGTATCGTGAGGTTTAGCGTGAGCTATGATCATTGTCTGCAGCAGTATATAATCGAGATGCCACATAATGTAGGGCGTATGTAGCTGATATAAATGAGATCTGACGCTGGGGTCTTCTCCCTCATGTGTAGGCCAGATGTCGCGGGACTCAGACTGTTGACCGGTTCCTACAAATGTGTCATTATGTCTGTCGGGGGACTCATTCAGACAAAAGGGTTGTTTTCTGCATCATTGAATGGTAGGCATAATACCTGCCCGACACGAGTGATATAAACGCAGTATTATTATGTTCTGGGAATCAGCATCACTCTGTTGGCCCTGTCCAGCATCATCAACCGTTGGCTATTACCGTTATTAAACAACGCAGACACGCTCATGTTATTATATCTACATAAGATGACTGATCATTGCCCCCCAAAGTGTTCGGGAATGCGGGGGAAATAGACATCAGACATGTCAGCTCCGCCCGGGGTCTACTCTTCAATGCAATATACGAACACAGCTGTATCGTGAACGCTTGGTATGGACGTACATGTTTTCTTTGATTTTGTTTTACATCTTTGTGGAAGCGCAATTTTATAAGCAAATCATAATATTTACTTTCTAATGATTGTATTATTTCTTGTTCTGCTGCGCCGACCAAATTGAAACTTTGCGGGACATTTAGTACGTGATCTAGACTAGCACTTGTCGGATGTTTTGTGGAAGCCTCGTGGCTGAGTAGGTTAGATCGCTGACTTTGTGTGCTAGAATCTGTACTTAACTAAGAAAGTGTTATCCCAGATGTTACATTTGTTACATTTAGTGTTGAGGGTTTGTATTCTTCTACGTGCAACGAGATAATTTGGCATTTATCAAGCGAAATAGTGTATACTATTGTAACATTGGCAGTAAGTGACGCATGTGTCTCTTTATGTCTTAGTGGGGGGCACGGGTGGCCAGTCGTCTAAGGCGCTGCGATTCGCTGTGCAGAGTTGCGTCGATTGGGCATGCCAGAAACCTATGATTGTGGGTTCGAATCCCGGTTCGCCCCGATTATGTTTCTAGGTTTGTCAGCACCACACCCGTGCTCGTGGCTTTCCTTCCACATTAGGCTGACGGGCGGTGATATAACTGGAAAAATGTTAAAAGCGGCGTTAAACCCAACTCACTCACTCATTATGTCTAAGTGTTCTATGTTTAACCAATAGCCCTGTCTCGCTTCAGGGCTGTGCCCAGGGGATCAACAGCACTGTTGTCCTGTGTGGCAGGTCAGCACAGGGTAAGTAACGTATTTTCATTTGCGTGAGTGAGTGGATCAGGTTTAACAGCTCTTTGATCAGTATTTCTGTAATATCACACATTGCAAGTTTAATGTGGAACACTCCGAAATGACAAATACTGCCAAGGAGGGCTTTGGTTGTCACAGGGTCATGCAAGAGGTTCCACTTGATGTATGTGTTGCACAGTTCTGTGACGGCATTTTCCTGTGATAACCGTTTCTGTCACGCTGTTTCCAAGAGGGGTCTATGTTGTGTGTTTTAAACTAGGCTCAGTAATTCCATGCGTTCAGCAACTTTCATAGCTATCCACCATTTCCTTGGTAACATTCCTAATCTTGGCGTTACGTTATATCGTGATAGTACTCTCCTATTCCTGGCGTGACGTTATGTCGTGATAGTACTCTCCTATTCCTGGCGTGACGTTATGCTGTGATGGCACTCTCCTATTCCTTGTGTTACTTTATACCGTAAGGGTACTCTCATATTCTGTGTGTTACGTTATACCGTGAGGGTACTCTCCAATTCCTTTTGTCACGTAATACCGTGAGGGTACTCTCCTATTCCATGTGTTACGTTATACCGTAAGGGCACTCTCCTATTCATGGCGTGACATTATATCGTAAAGATACTCTCCTATTCCTGGCATGACGTTATGCCGTAAGGGTACTCTCCTATTCCTTGTGTTACGTTATACAGTGAGGGTACTCTCCAATTCCTTGGGTTACGTTATACCGTGAGGGTACTCTCCAATTCCTTGGGTTACGCTATACCGTGAGGGTACTCGCCTATTCATGACGTGACGTTATACCGTAAGGGTACTCTCCTATTCATGGCGTGACGTTATGCCGTAAGGGTACTCTCCTATTCCGTATGTTACGTTATACCGTAAGGGTACTCTTCTATTCATAGCGCGACGTTATGCCGTAAGGGTACACTCCTATTCCTTGTGTTACGTTATACCGTAAGGGTACACTCCTATTCCTTGTGTTACGTTATACCGTAAGGGAACACTCCTTATCTTGGCGTTACGCTTTTCCGTGATGATACTCTCCTAACCCTTGCATTATTTTATGCCGTGAAGGTACTCACTCTAGCCTGGCGTTACGTTATGCCCGTTGGCACCCTCTCTATCCTGGCGTCACGATATGCCGTGAGAATACTTTATCTCAAACCCGCCATAAGGTTATGCCGTATTGGTACTTTCTCTGTCCCGACGTTACGCTATTCCATGAGAGTACTCAATCTATCTTTGTGTTACGTTATGTCAACTGGAACTCTCCCTCTATCCTGGTACTCTCCTGGCATTATCCGTATACACTATGCCGTGACGTTATTTTCTCCCGATCCTGGCTTTACGCTATTCCTTGGGATAACTTTCTCTCAATCCTGGCACTATGCTATGCCGTGGGAGTACTCTCGTTAGCCTTGTTTTTTTAATTTTATTGTTTTGTTGCGTGTATGAACATCATACAAGCAAGAAACCAATCACTCCCGGAGGGCATGTAATCACACCTTTGTAATGTCTGGATAACACAACACTGCTAAAATGTCTATTACCTTACTGTAGAATAGAGCGTGACGTGATGGCCAGAAATACAATAGGATTCTATATCACAGTTATTACAGAAGACCATTGAGTGGTTTATATATGACTGTCTAACACGTGATGCCATTGCTTTGTTTCTTCTGAAGATCAAATTTAAATTCTAAATAAGTATTATGATTATGTTAACTGATTCAAGTCTTTCTACACGGATTTCAAGTATAACATATTTTCTATTAATCATTGATTTAATTTTAGGTGTTAATACCGAAAGACATATTCATTCCTTTCTGAATATGGGAACAAAAAATCACACAAATACGTATGTCATATATATCATAATGCCAAAAAAGTTCATCCTAAAACTTCTGAGAACAACTGACATTGAGATTGAAAACTAGGCCAAATGATTCCCCTTGAACTCTGGGGCAAAAGTATATGTTATGATTATTGAAAGAAACTGTTAGTAATTTTGATTATGCCTATTTAGTCATCACCCAGTCCTGCAACAGTTTGACAAAATGAATCTGTGGCTGGGTAATTTTGTGCAAAAATATATCGGTTCAATGGAGACTGGCTTAAGAAATGAATTTGCAACCACATGACGCCTACCATGTTTCAAAATGTAAATTTGTGCCAAAAGTAGCGCATTATTTTATATTCAAAAATAAGATGTCTCGGATCCTCACCAACAGTTGTGTATCATTATTTTTTAATTTAAAAAAGATTTAAATAAAATTAAATTTCAAAACTTAAACCATCAAACTATGATGCTGACTGAGCTCCAATACAATTCAGTTGTTCCGACAAGATATCGCTCACTTCAGATATTTTCAATTAAAAATAAACATATGATAAATCAAATGACAGATATTGTTGCTTTTGCACATCGGTTTATTCAAAAAAAATTATCAATACCTTACAGGGACGTGAATTGGCACATTTCAATAGACAGAGCTTTTACATACAGTAAACTACGTTGATAACGAACACGCTTATAACGAACTGACGGATATAACGAACTTATTTTTAGTCCCGACCATTTGTTGTATATATGCTGTATGTATGCTTATAACGAACTACGGTTATTACGAACTAAAATTAGTGGTCCTCTCGAGTTGGTTATAACCGTAGTCTACTGTATAATATTTTCAAAGATCCACTCATGGGGTTTTCATCGCAGGTTTGCCTTTCAGCGGAAAATCGAAACTGTCGTCATTGACGTCTTGAACTTTCCGCTATTGTTCGTATTTTGATTATACCAAATCATTTCCACAAATAAGTAATTACCTTTTGGTATCAATTTGAAAAGAGAATTCCCACCTAGCTGTACCAATATCTTTGCAATAATAAAATCTTATTAGCAGTTAAACCTAGTCATGACAATTATATTCAGATATTCCTTGACATATCTTTGGAAGATTAAGTAAGATAAGGCCACAACATTTTATCTCAAGTATCAATTCAGCACTGACAATTTGTGGGCTTAAATTATTTATTTTATCTTAGGCACAGTCTTTTTCATCGCAGAAGTAATCTGCTATATTTTAACTTGATCGGGCCTAGATTTTAAGATTTAATAGCATCTTTTTAGGATTCGGAGATACAAGCTATCTAAAAACCTTATTTTTATCACACGGTGTGAGGTTACATGCCGATCAGATAGACGTAAGTGCTTCATATTTTCTTATCTTTTTTTTTTTTTCAAATTTCCATTAACCATATCCTCGATATTCAGGGTGAATCTTATACCAAGAAGGCCAAAATAACTTTGGTCCCAATTTAGACAATATCATTTTCGAGAATCTCGGGAAATTCAATGGATTTAATACGGCAAAACGATCGGATCCATCTAATTTACAATTGATCTCATCGACAAACCAACATTCTACATAACCTAATTATACATATGTATACATTTTACACCCTCCTCATTTCTTACAGTACAGCGAGAGCATACCATTTCAGAAAATACCAAGAAAAGTAATTTACGACATATATAGATAGAACTATCAAATATAGTAGAGCCATAACTATTTGCTGACACTTTGACCGACAGCGTGATTTGAACCATAAAAAACGTAAATTTCGTGAAAGTGACATTTCCCTCTCTAGCATGTTCTGCACGTGCATAATAACTGTATAAAACGGCTGATCAGACACGTTGATATCACAGCAACAAAAAGAACACAAGATATGCCACGTTTGACAGCCATCGAGAGAGAGAGAGAGCCGTTGGAATGGTCCAGCAAGGAGCGTCACACGTCGACGTCGCCAGAAGGTTGGGCTGCGCACGCATCACTATCACCAGGTTGATGCAGCAGTTACGTCAGACAGGTCAGACGTCAGACAGGCCAAGGAGTGGAAGACCCCGAGTAACCACGCCCCGTGAAGATCGTTACATCCGGGTATTACACCTGAGGAACCGCACCGTAACAGCGACGTCCACGGCGGCTACAGCACTGGGACACAGGATCAGTCGACAGACCGTCTACAGGAGACTACGGCAGTATGGTATCCGGCCACGTCATCCCTACCGCGGACCGCTCCTGACGCCTCGACACCGGAACAACAGACTGATCTGGGCCAGGCGAGTTCGACGTTGGCAACGGCGGGACTGGGCACGTGTTATGTTCTCTGATGAGAGCAGATTCCTCATCTTCAGAAACGATGGACGGCAGCTTGTATACCGACGATTTGGTGAACGTTTGGCACCTAACTGTATCCAACAGGTCCGGCCGTTTGGAGGTGGAGGGTTAATGGTTTGGGGTGGCATATGTGGTGACGTCGAAACGATGCTTGTCGTAATTCGTGGAAACCTGAATGCACAGCGTTATCTTGATGACATCCTACGGCCTGTTGTGGTGCCATTTATTCAGCAACAGCCTCGTGTACTCCTTTTCCAACAAGACAATGCAAGGCCCCACATAGCAAGATGGACACAGAACTTCCTTGCCAACGCCAACGTACAGGTTTTGCCATGGCCCGCATGTTCACCGGACATAAATCCCATCGAGCACTTATGGGACCACCTCGATCGGCAAATCCGACGTCGCCGTGTGCCTCCAGTCAACGTCCAGGACTTGGAACGATGTCTCCTCGAGGAATGGCAACGCATCACTCCCAACGTCATCAGACGTTTGACGTCATCAGTCCGTAGGCGTGTTCTGGCATGTATTGATGCTCACGGTGGACATACCCGCTACTGACTTGACTTTGAGACGTGTGGTGTGACATTTCCCGTTGTTTCTGTGATCAGTGCTCTAACGAAATGTTCATTTTTCGACCCCACCCATCTTTAAAGGCTTGTCATATTGGTTGTACAGATTTTATTGAAATGAAATTTTTGTACAGATGTTGTGAAAGGATTTCTCAAAAGCATAACACCAATCCTAAACTTCTGCATTGTTTAGGTTTTCTTTTATGTCGTTGCAAACAGGTGGTATCGTTTCTTTTGGACACTAGTTTACATGTAGGTACCGGGTGTTTTTTTGTTTGTTGTTTAACGCCGCACTCAACAATATTCCAGCTATATGGCGGCGGTCTGTAAATGTCTCGACCAGACAATCCAGTGATTGATATCATTTTGGCTACGATGACATGATTCAAACAAGTCAGCGAGCCTGACCACCCGATCCCGTGAGTTGCCTCTCACAAGCATAGTCTGTTCTTACGGCAAGCATGGGTGGCCGAAGACCTATTCTACTCCGGATCTTCACGGGTCCTCCCCAAATGCAAAAGAACAGTGAATTATAAAACGTATTTTTTTCATGACCCTCAACCCTATAATAAATGACCACTCCTTTTAATGTTTCTTAGTCAATCCAGAAGAATAAAAGCAATTTGCAGAAAGGCCATCAGGACCCGGACTCGAATTATGTTTTAAATATTTAAAAGCAGCACATACTTCGTCATATCATCAAGAGGGACAGAATGATAGCGTGTGATAACATGCATTTTAGCAACTTCCATTGCTGATTGGTCCAATAAAGCCATGTGGCGTCACATTGTTTCATTATTGAGAAAAAATCAATATTACATAATCGGTGAGGTGAGGTGAAATTGGGTTTAACGTCGCGGTCTATTACATAATCGATTGGTCATGATTACACTGATTACATTACGTCATCTGAACAATAGGGTGCTTTCAGTTAAGATCCCTGCATGGTTGACATTTCATACGTTGTTTTTTCATATTAGAATAACCTTCTCCAAAACACGGAGTTACGGATTGTCAGTCTTTTGAATGAATGCTGTAAGCCCTTCCCAAATGACTCGGCAATAACGTCATCCATTCACTCGTAACAGGTCATCTGTTACCTCGTGGCTCGTTAGGCATTCTCCATTCCCACTCATTCCAATCCGCCTTCCAGTGCTATTCCGGGGTAGAATAGGTCTTCAGCAACCCATGATTGCCGTAAAAGGCGACTATGCTTGTCGTAAAAGGCGACTAACGGGATCGGGTGGTCAGGCTCGCTGACTTAGTTGACACATGTCATCGATCCCAATTGCGTGGATCGATGCTCATGATATTAATCACTGGATTGTCTGGTCCAGACTCGATTATGTACAGACCGTCGTCATATAGCTGGAATATTGCTGAGTGCGGCGTTAAACAACAAACCAACCAACCAACCTTCCAGTGCTAATAAGTGAGTGAGTGCGTTTGGATGAGTGAGTGAGTGAGTAAGTATGGTTTACGCCGAGCGTTTTGTGACGAGCACACGCTTATCCACTAAGCTACGCCAAGTTTTCGAGAATAATATCATATACAGTTTGGAGTAAAAGTATGACCTTCTTACATTTCTTAAGATCTAAAATCTAACGTAACGCTGTAACGTATAAATAGAAGAATTATTGCCCGAACCCACTTTGACGTTCAGCAAAGTATGTAGTTGAGAGTATGAAGAAGATTTCACACATGCCAAGAATAAAACCACGAAGCTTCTGATCCAAACTTGGACGCCGTGTCCATATTACCAAAGAGGTTAAACCAAGCACAAATGTTACCAACATAAAGCCTCCACGCCTTGATACACAGTAATGTAACGGCAGTTATTCTAGTATATAATGGCACTGTTTCATTACCGGAGCGTGTGCTTACATCAAACAAGAGTCGACAGTCTCTAAATGTCAAGTATGTAACGTTGTACTTCTATGTGCCCCGCAATATGTTCATGAATCATTTCATCTCAAAGCAGCTCAATATCGCAGGTATCAGAAGCGATGGAAGGTGATTGCAGTCGTCAGCATCAGATTGCTGATGTGAATACTGGATATGAAATGATCGTATTTCCTATTTCTACATTCCTATTTCCTTCATTCTACAGGAATGTGCAAACCGAGCCCGGATCACAATGTGGCTCTGCTGGTCGTACGAGGCGACTAAATGGATCGGGGTGGCTTGGTTGGTCGTTGTGTAAATCTGATCTGCCCACGACTATTTAGAGCTCGTCATATATATTGAATAGAGGTGACTGTTGTGTAAGCCAACAATCACCCAAACCGACCGGGTCCGCACCATCCAGCTATAAGTACAATACGTGCTTCCAAGGCCGTAGTTAACTTATTATTGACAGGGAGCGGCGGGATGTGGTGGGGGATGGGAATATTTGTACAATTATCACTTGTCCCCAACTTTTCATGATTCAAATAAAACTGTTTTCTAGAAATAAAAATCCAGTTGCCGCCCCCTCCCCCATCCCGGCTGGCTACGACACTGCTAACGTCTCCCCACGCTAACACCCCACGTGACATACCTTAGACACTGCTACATTTTCCGCAGCAGTTCCTAATATCCAAACTGACCCGCTCACGCCACCAATGCCACAGCATATACAAGCTACGCTGACATTCACCTAAAAAGTAGTTCCTTACACTCAAACTGACCCACCCACACCACAAAAACCACCCTGTATGCAAGTTACGCTGACATTAAGCCCAAAAGTAGTTCCTTACACTCAAACTGACCAAACCACACCTCTCAACCACACGTGACAAACAATATACATTGACATTACACCAAAAAGTAGCTCTTATTACTCAGGCTGACCCAACCACACCACCCAACCCACGTGACATAGAGTATACATTAACATTACTCAGAAAAGTAGTTCATCACCCGTGAATAGAATAGGTCTTCAGCAATCCATGCTTCCGGTAAAAGGCGACCATGTCTGGCCAAGACTTCATTATTTACAGACCGCCGTCATATAGCTGGAATGTTCCCGAGTGCGGCGTTTAACAACCAACAAGTAGTTCCTAACACTCAGACTGACCACCACAGCACTCAACCCATCGTGGCATACAAAGTGGGGTGAGGTGAAATAGGAAGTAACTCCGCGTTAATGACTTCTTTGATAGGCATTTAGAAGTTGGAGTACTAAGTAAGGATAAGAATTTATGGATGAACAACTTCTTTATTACAATTAAGAGTGACATTTTGGTGTAGGTTCTAACCCCATTATCAAGCCAGTGATATACAGAGTTGTTGTTGTGGTTGTTTCATTAAGTGTTTAGGAGGTCACCTTCTGCCTAAGCAATTTCGGCTGACCTGTCCCTCTTTGGGACTCCTGTGTGTGAGTAGGGTACACATATCTATTGTTAGTTTGGTATTCACAGATTTTCTGTTTTTGTATTGATATGATTTCTATTTTCTTATATTGATATGATTTCATTTTTATCCTTGGCTGGTCTGTTTATATAGGTTCGAGAAGCTGTCCATCTCTCAGAAATAGAGTGAGTTTGGCCTTCACTATTGCATTTCTTGGCTTTAGGAGATCTATGACAGATAGCGGATCTAACTGCAATTCTTGTTTTAACCTAGCCCGGGCTGGGCCATGGTCTTGACATTTTAGTAACGTGAGCAATGGTTTCAGCCTGATTGCAAGATGAACAAACCTTGTCATAGTGCTTTTTGTGACCGAGTCTGAGGCGTGAGATAGCAATTTCAATTTTCCTTTCATTTGAGTATGAGTTTGGCTTTTGTTGGACCTTGGGTTGAATTTTGTATAGCCATCTGCCGATCGTACTTGCGTCCCATTGAGCTTGCCATCTTTCTGCTATGGAGGCTTTGCTTTTGCTTTTTATCTCTAGTTTACTAAAGGGAATAGGCTGTATGTCCGATTTGTCTAGAGCTAGCTTCTCCAGTGAGTCTGCTTTTTCTTTTCCATGAATATCTTTGTGAGAGGGGATCCAACACAGCTCCACCTGTTGCCCTTGATCCGATAGTTTTGTATATTCGTATAGAATATTGTTGACTGTGTTTTGGCTAGAGTTTGAGTTTCTGCCACTGATAGCTTGAAGTGCACTTAGCGAGTCTGATAGGATGACTCCAATTCAGCCGTGAATACTGACTGACCATCAGGCAAGCGAACTGAATGTGCTTGGGGTTTGGAGCTGTGGATATGGATCCCGTAACCAGCACTGTTGTTGATAGGATTCTTGGATCCATCAGTATATATGGGCCCAGCTGTCCCACGTAGTTTGCATTTTAGTGATAGCTACTGATCGTAGTAGGGTTGGGTTTTCTTATTTAGTGACTTCTGATGTTAAAGCAGTGTCAACTTTGGGAGTACTTAAAGTTCAGGGAGGGTGTAACCCTTTGTAGTGACTTTCTGGGGGCTGAATGTCATCACAATTGTGACTTCGAATGAGTTCACGTACTAATATCCCAGATGGCTTTAGTGAGGGATTTTTTCGAGCTGGGGCTTCATCTCGAGTGTTTTTGTCTTGCCATATCTTTTTAACCAAAGGGTTCGATGTTCGTCCCCAGATATACAGAGTGGGGTTGGCAAGTATATATATACATGTAGGAGGCAATGTTTATACAGTAGAGTAAATATTGTTATACTGGAGTAGAGAAGCCTGTTATGTACACACAAGGGTAGTGATGGCAGTCATCGGTGCAGTCAGTGACATAAACAAAGGATGAAGCCAGTAATATAAACAACGGGATTATGGCTGATTGGTGTCTTTGATGAGTTGATGGTACGCGGGGGGTATGTAATAGCTTTGGTCATGGTTGATCGCGTTAATGATAATTGCACTTATATGTTGACGTGCATGCACATGTGTGTTTCTGCTTCTTCTAGTCGGACTTGTGCCGAGTTCGTAGTGCACACCCTCTGAGATGCGATAGTTAATGCAGTTTAACATGGATATCCCAAACAGACACACTACACCGACTCCGAGCCGAACCGTCCTTGTTTAATGCCTAAAGGTCGAGCGCCCACGTGACATACAAGATACATTGGCATCACACCAAAAAGTAGCCCCTAACATCCAAACTGACCCACCCATAACTTCTACCCTGAAGCAACATGCACTGGCGTGTTACAAAAATAGAACTTGTAAATTATGTAATTTACAAGTGTTACAAAAATAGAACTTGTAAATTATGTAATTCCCCATCTATTGCTGATGAATTTCACTACTTATTCAGATGTAATTATTTTAAAAGAGAGAGGCGAACATTTCTCGCACCATATTATACTGAATGGCCAAATATTATAAAATTTGTAAAACTCTTATCAACAACAAACACACAGGATCTAAAAAAATTATCGAGATTCATTGTAAAAATGTCCATTAGTATTAAAAATGCTAGGTAATCACATGTTGTTATTAATTGCCATCTTGTCTGCTTTTTGTACATATGCATGATTATTTATTGTAATATGCTCTTGTACCACCTTTTGTGGTTTCTGAGAATAAACTGATTCTGACTACTGAAGGCGATGGTGACGCACTGCCCCCGGAGATTCTTAAGAAAATCGGTCAACATTGTCCGGCAACTGGTCAAGGTCATGAATGTGTGTTTTTGGTGTAACAACAAGGAAACTCGATAAAATCTCAACAATCATAACATAATTGACCCGAAAACATTAACGAAACAGAAGGTATATGTAATACTAGACATAACCCTGCGCGAGGTGAATCTAAAAAAACACAGATCTTGCTGTAGAACACAGGTAGGGAGTATCGTGATCAACGGGAGATAACTCATCATAACTGTGTGCTTCTGCACTCGTAAAATCACTGGCAGTCATTCTTGGTGCACCTTGTTAACACTCTCCACTGTCCGCGTCACAGCAGTATGGAATACTGCAAGGGACATTCTCGCGATCTCGCATTCTCGCGATCTCGCATTCTCGCGATCTCGACCTTTGGAAATGAGCTAAATATGCCAAAAACACGAGAATGCGAGAACCTGACATTTTGGCCAAATCTCGCGTTCTCGCGATCTCGCATTCTCGTGTTTTTGGCATGCGAGATCGCGACATGTTGGCCAAATCTCGCGTTCTCGCGATCTCGCATTCTCGTCTTTTTGGCATATTTAGCTCGTTTCCAAAGGTTGAGATCGCGAGAATGTCCCTGACAGTATTCCATACAGAAGAGTACATGCTTAAAAATAAGGTATGATGTGTAACATAACAGTGTGTGTCAATATGTTGTTTCATACAAAAGAACTGGCGACTGTGCACACATCTACCGTATGCTTTGGAATGTTGACGCTAAAAATTACTAGTATCACATGTTTATGAACCGGGGTAGAATAGGTCTCCAGCAACCTATGCTTGTCGTAAAAGGCGACTAATGGGATCGGGTGGTCAGACTCGCTGACTTGGTTGATGCATCTCATCGTATCCCAATTGCGTGGATCGATGCTCATGATGTCCATCACTGGATTGCCTGGTCAAGACTCTATTATATACAGACCGCCGTCATATAGCTTGAATATTGCTGAGTGTGGCGTTAAACAACAAACAACAAACAAACGAACGTGTTTATGATGATGTTGGTATATTGTCACCCAGAGATGCCAGAGTGACTTCTGTTTAATGAAACTATTTCAGTTTTATTACAAGTGTCATCTTAATGGAAAGTAGGTCTCTGGGTCTGTTCTGTTTTTATCCTGGGATAAGCTGGTAGCTTATTGCCCCAAATAATAGTTTTCCAGGTCGAGGGGACATAGTTTTTTCGAGCCGGAATCTGAATTTCTAAGAACTGGCACAGACGGAGGACAAGCACTTCAATTTGTAGTTTTGTCAGTGCCTTCCTATTTATCGTGCTATAAACAATGTTCAAATTCAAGACGTTTCCGTTTGCGAGAGATATGAGAGATCTGTAGCTGTCGGTGTATCACTGGACGCGCCATGTTCATGAATTTGGAACCACAATCCGCATTTGTGACCTTGTCTGATTGTTTTGACAGTGCAGATAACAACTCCCCGAAGTCTAAACTGTATTCCTGTTTGATAAGTCAGGTTTGCATTGTTTAAAACAACATATGTGTTACAGGATCTCCTCCCACATCAAACCATTATTATTTTTCAAACCAGACGAAGTAGTAGAAGAAAAAACTGAACAAATATTTTTTTATTTTTTTTCCACCCACCGACAGGTATTGTGATGTAAAAAAATCCGTAATACATGTAAAAAAAAAGTCTGGCCCTGGCATAAAATATAAAGTGCTTTTGTATACAGCAGACACTCCTGGCCATATTATTAATCATGGTGTCTTTAGTTGCCGTATACGGTGTCATATTAGGTTAGTAGAAAAATATTGGGCCAATCTAATTAAAATCATATCTTAGTTCTCGCTACCGCTGTTTAGCGGCAGCGAGAAGATCTGATTTTAATGAATGAGATTCATATTGGGCGAGATCTCAACTGAGCCCAGTATTTTTCTGCTAACCCGTATGACACCGTATACGGCAACTAAAGACACCATAACAAATTTATTTACACTGTTTGGTGGTGCCCATATCGCACATGGAATGTTAAAATGAAAACTTGACACAACCGGTCACTTTAAGGGTCAAAGGGAGACTACTCTTCAGACCTTAGAGGCCCAATCTTGTTGATAACTATACTCTTTATGAATAAAGTCACGAACGTGATCTAAAAGAAGTATTTATGTCCCTGCATTTCAAAATTAATTATATTAACACACAAAACAGTGTCGATTAACGAATTTCTGTACCAGAATTTTCATGTGAAATATGTGAGGTGGGTGTCGGAAAATCCAAAATGGTTGTTACTGACATCAACATGACTGCAGGCTAGATGAAAGGGAAGTAGGTTCTCCGCTGTGGATTGGTTATAAAACAGGATGTTCTTCCACATATCCCTTCAGAGTTTATGTTGACCGTACAACAGGAAAGTGACTAAAATACTGATAATAAACATCCGGAACAGGAGATTTACATTTACAATTCGCTTTTATGAGCAATCAAAAATTACTGGTACTACCGTATTCGACGTAATAAGCGCCCAGGGCGATATTGTCTAATTTACTGGCTAGTGAAAAATTCCAATTAGAACCCCTCCGATTGATCAATGTACACAAGACATATAATACGCATTCGTGTGTTATATGCACCCTTAAGTATGGGCAATAAAAATCTGGAAAATATATGTCGTGTATAATACGCACAGACTTTTCTCTTGTATCATTTCAGGCTGTCAACATTAACCACGAAATTTACGATCTTTCAACTCTGTTTTTGTTTCTTACCAAAATTATATTCTAAGAAGAGCACCCTATTTCTAATTTTGAGAGCGCCCTGGGCGCGTATTACGTCGAATACGGTAGTACATTTCAAGCCTGTTAATAACTTAATGTCCGGTTATATCCCGTGCCTCAATAACCGCCCCTGCAATCTGCTGAACCGACAACCGATGACCAAACTCCCGATGACCAAACTGTTCAACAAAATGCTATAAATATTGTGTATTCAAATATAAATATAATTCCCAACTCGATCACGCCATTTATTTCTGAACTTCCCATTTCCCCCAACGTAAGCTCGTGTATGAGACTCTGTATAAACTCTTCCTGGTAAAACACAGGCGGAAACATGACTCTGTGTGTTGGTCATAAGCTGGGAAATCCCTCACCATTTCCCTGCATCGAGAGTTGAAGTGTATAAAATACTGATAATCAACCTCCGAAACAAGTAATGAATGTACTGAAAGATCGTGACACGTATGGCTACAACACGACTTGTTTATTTCAGGTCTAGACTCAAACTGCCGTTGCACAATATCCGTTACATGTACACTAACCAGACATACTAGCCACCTGACCAGTTACTTACTGGTAACATTAGAATTTCCCGACACTCTCACTCGTAATCACTTCTCCCTCGCGAACACTCCAGTCAAGTTTCCACGTGGACTTTTAAAGTCAGTTCCCGTTTTCGAGGCAATAAGCGCCCAGGGCGATATTGTCTAATATATTGGCTAGTGAACAATCCCAATTAGCACCCCGTCCGATTGATCAATGTTCACAAGACTTATTTATTCGTGTAAAATACGCACTCGTGTGTTATATGCACCCTTAAGTATGGACAATTAAATTCTGGAAAATATATCTGTCGTGTATAATACGCACACGATCATTTCAGGCTGTCAGCATAAACCACGAAATTTACGATCTTTCAATTGTTTGTTTTTCTTACCAAAATTATATTCTAATAAGAGCCCCCTATTTCTAATTTTGAGAACGCCCTGGGCGCGTAATTACGTCGAATACGGTAACTCCCTTGCCTCGGGAAGATGTCCCCTATGAGCAACTGCAACATTGTTAAAGTCATCGATGTTAGTCGGCAACACAGCTATTCGGCACCACTCGACCCTTTCCGTAACCTGAAAGAAGACGATATTCGGCTTGTCCCGGAATAACACGAGTTGGTCACGAATGAGCCTGTTCATGTCCTGCCTCTCTGCACGTCCCCTATGGGACATGTGCACCAGGAGCTCCTGCATATGTTTGTAACCTGTGAGTCCGCCAGACCACCTATTTTCTTTTATCAATTTCCGGAAGAGATGCCTTTTTCTGCAAGGTAATTAAAGCCAGACTTTCTCCTCCTCTTGATATGGTTTGAACCTTACATTTCCTTTCTTACCTGACTTTCCGATTCATCTATTGTCTGTCTTTTTCGTTTAACACTTTCTCCAGATTCGTATATTTTTCTGACCTAAATATGCTCGGCTGGTTTCTAGGACGAAAACCAAACAGAACTTGAAATGGAGTTTCCTGTTTTGCCGCATAAGCTACCATTCTTATAGATGAAATCGCCTATGTCTGATAGCTTCAAATCTCAGTGCCACCCGTGAAGATCCGGCTCGCTGACTTGGTGGATACGTCATCGTATCCTATCGTATCATATGCTTAATGCACGCCATCTTGCAAGATTTTCCCTGTGGCTCTTTCAGTTTCATCAGATAGGACAGAGGTTTATGGTCACGGATGGCTGTACATGCAGAACTTTTCAAGTGGCCAAATGGTTACCAAATATTCCCTCTCTCTGGCTGACTGGTTCGTTTCGACAGGCGTTCTTCTTGTTCTTGATGCATATTAAGAACTCCCCCCCCCCAACCCCCTTCTGAGTTCGTACAGCCCCCAGCTGCTGGCATCAGTGTCCTCCACAAATGTCTCCTGTGAGTGAGTGAGTTTGGTTTGCGCCGCTTTTAGCAATATGCCAGGAATATCACGGCGGGGGACATCAGAAGTGGGCTTCACACACTGTACCCATGTCAGGAATGGAACCCGGGTCTTCGGCGTGTCAAGCGAACGCTTAACCACTAGGCTACTTGAACGCCCACTAAGACTCGAGCAGTAGTTCTTCTACAGCAATTTTGTGACGTCCTGTTTAAATTGTAAGTCCTTATAAATATTCTTCTCAGTTAGATGATTCAGTGGTCTTCCAACATCTTCAAAGACAAGTCGGAGGTAAAGGTAAACACCATCTCGCCTCAGTCAGTTTCTCATACTTTAGTTGCATCTGGCTGTATCCCTGTTGCATCCACAATATGACCCAAGTTCGTAACTCTCCTCTTTGCAAACTTATTTGCATTCAACTTCAATCCTGCCTGTTTTTACTGTCAGTCGACTCATTAGGAACTGGGCATGTGAGCGACTTGCCAAGATCAGGTCGTCCACGGACGACCAGTGCCAGAGAGGACAGGGTCCTTGTACACAGGCAAAACATCTGCTAACTTCAGCTTGTACTGTTCTTCATCCCCACTGGCATACCTACAACAGGGTGCTCCTCAGCACCATCAGGCGTCGACTGAATGCATCAGGACTGGGGGCCAGAAGACGTCAACTACTCTCACCCCAACACATGCGGGACAGTTTAGCCTGGTGTCAGGCTGGATCAGGCTGGATCAGGCTTGATCACACTGGAACTTGAGGTCATGGAGGATTCATTGGTCTGAGGAGAGTCGTTTTTTTATTGCACAACGTTGATGGTAAGTCTTGTGTCTGGAGACAATTGGGAATATTTTATCATCAGCATAACATCAGGTAACAGTGGCATGTGGTGGTGGCTCAGTGATGGTATGGGGATGTTGCTCCTTAGATTGTAAATTTGATATGATCAAAGTTCAGGAGACAAATTGACAAAGGTATAAAGATACCATATCGGTTTTGTTGTGCCTCAGTTTCATAACCATGCACTTGCCACACGTCCTTTTTTCATGAATGACAAAGCCCGACCTGTGAATGACCATCTCCAGAACAACAGCCACGAGACACTGCCTTGGGTTTCTCGAAGCCAAAATTGAATCCAGTCGAGCATCTATGGGATCAGATGGGACGTCGTTTTAGAGCCAGGACCCACCAGTACAGAATCTCCGAGAAATGACCCAGGCATTGCTTTAGTTGTTGTTTAAAGCTGCACTCAGAAATATGACCGCATTCTGTAAATAATCGAGTCTGGACCAGACAATCCAGTGAATGACATCATGAGCTTCGATCTACGCATTTGGAATAAGATGACATGCATCAACCAAGTCAGCGAGCCTGACCACCCAATCCTATTAGATGCCTCTTATGCCAAACACAGTCACCTTTTACCCCAGTCAGTGCATGAGGAATGGCAACATATCCCTCAATTGAGGATCAGGCATGAGAGTTTGAGCATGAGATGTATTGTGGATGTGACCCGTGTACGGGATACTTTTCACAAGGTGTATTTAACTAATCTTGGTGGCATGTTGATGAACTGGACAGCACACTGATAAAATGATTTCATGCCAAATGAAAAGTTGTGGGTTGAATTCCTATTAAGAATGCAGTTTAGTTTAAAATGCAATATTGCATGTGAACCCTCTTGGCCAACCATTAATATTCAGTGACCTCAATTTATGTCGCAAGATGTCAGTTATGTATTTCTTATTGAGTTGGTTGGTTGGTTTGTTTGTTGTTTAACGCCGCACAATATTCCAGCTATATGACAACGGTCTGCAAATAATCGAGGTGAGGTGAGGTGAGATTGGGTTTAACGTCGCGTCCAAGATTATTGCACTTATATAGAGACGTACATGCACGTGTGTGTGTGTGTGGCTGCTTGTACTAGACCGGACTGATGCCGATTTATAGTGCTAGCCCACTGAGATACCATGCCGCAGTTTAACATGAATACCCCACTCAGACACAGTATACTGACTCCGAGGCGACCAGTCCTTGTTTTAGCCCCTTAATGCCGAGCGCCAGACAGGGTAACAACAAGTACCATCTTTTAACGTCTTTTGGTATGACGTGGCCGGGGATGGAACCACTAGACCACGGAGGCGGTCCGCAAATAATCGAGTCTGGACCAGACAATCCAGTGGTTAATATCATGAGCATCGATCCACGCAATTGGGATCGATGATATGCATCAACCAAGTCAGCGAGTCTGACCACCCGATCCCTTTAGTCGCCTTTTACAACAAGCATAGGCACCTTTTACGGCAAGCATGGGAATTCTACCAGGAATCTTCAAGGGTCTTCTTATCGAGAGGTATTTGTCCGCTAGAGAGGCATGGTTGTAAATGTAATGTAAGACCACACTTATTCCCTGGCCCCAGAATGTTTCAATGTACAATTCCAGTACAAATGAAACCAGAATGTTGAAAAACAATATCTAAGGTATATAAATGGTAGTTTTCTCAACCTCCATATTTTAAGGTAAAGCTCTGAAATCCTAGAAAAGAACAACCATGAAATACTCATATCCCCGGCCAATATGTCCAGTCGTGAGCAAGGCAAGAAATATTCTAAGGTTTTCAAGATCTGCTCCGGAAACGAGCACTACCACTATTTTCAAGGTCAAGGAAACACAAAATTATATTTTTCAAAAATACCAAACTATCAAAATGCACCAGGTCACCACTAGATCTATCTATGTGCCAAGTTTGGTTGAGATATCACTCATGGTTTTACTGTTCTGCGCCGGATGGAAAGAAAGACTTCGTGGGGTGAGATAATAAAGTGTGGTTTTATGACGCTGAAGTATGACAGGACACAACAGAACCAATAATGTTACAAAGCATACAAGTACAGTAGTAGTTTTTTTATTGAATAGATCCCAACTCGAAATGAGATACAATGTGTATGAGTGACAGTAGAAGCAAAGCATAAAATGGGAATTGCAGAAAACATCTGCTACAAATTTGCAAACAGTATATAATCAAACAAAATCTTTCCAAAGTCTGTCAGCAGTAACATCATAGGCAGACTGTCCACCTTCCCACAACATATCAATCTTGTCTGAAAGTTTCAACAAAGCATCTTTCATATAAAAATTGAACAATGTTAAGGTGTGGACTGAACGGTTGTTAGGAGGCCAGGGCTCGATTTGAGGAATTTGATTCAACTTGCACCGATGCCTGTTCACATGAAAACAAGTTGCACTAAACAAATCCAGCATACGCCATGGTACCAAACTTTATCAAGGTTAAATAAAACACAGGCCAATCTGCTGCCAAAAAATAATGCCACATTGTTGTAAAAGTCAATAGGAACATGTGCACGTAATCTTGAAGCATAAACAGTTTGATAACGTCAAGCCTAAGAAAGCATGACAAATTACATGTAACACAGGAATTAGTGATGTAGTATGGTAAATAAACATTAGAAGTATTGAATGTGTTCAAAGATTGATACTGTGTGGACATGTTAGGGTCAGAAACAAAATTTTATTGTTGTACATGCACTCGATACATGTAAGAATAAATATTAGGTCGCATTTTTCAAAACTACATTGTACTTGTGGATGTGTATTGAGCCTGGTCAGGCCATGTTGACAGACTACAAAAATCTACTGAAATAAATTATTTTTCATATATGGGAGTACATGCAACAGTAAACATTAAAAAAAAACATCATTACTTTTGACATTTAATCAGCCAACCTTGTCAACTTTTTACCACATACAAGAGTGATCCTCAATTTTTATTTGGTTTCATGTTGACCTAGCCAAGCTAACTTGTAAGCCAAATATATGTAAACCACAAAACTCCAACGTGTGGAAGACAATGTTACTGCACTCAAAAGAGTCAAGATATCAAAACAGATATGACAAGTATTTGTCACAAAGTGACGAAATGTCCCCCGCCTGTATATACATACACCAGAGTACAAAATATGAAGACAATCCAGTGTTTAGTTCTTGAGATATCGCGGCAACACCGTTTTCCAACTCCTAAAGCAGATTTGCCTGCTCTGACCTTGAAAATGGGGTCAAGGTCACCAAAACAGACTGGTGTCTGCGGAGTCTGTATATACACCATAAATCCAAATATGAAGACAATCCAGCGATTAGTTCTTGAGATATCGCGGCAACACCGTTTTCCAACTCCAAAAGCAGATTTGCCTGCTGTGACCTTGAAAATGGGGTCAAGGTCACCAAAACCGACTGGTGTCTGCGGAATCTGTATATACACGATAGTTCCAAATATGAAGACAATCCAGTGTTTAGTTCTTGAGATATCGCGGCAACACTGTTTTCCAACTCCAAAAGCAGATTTGCCTGCTGTGTCCTTGAAAATGGGGTCAAGGTCACCAAAACAGACTGGTGTCTGCGGAGTCTGTATATACACCATAATTCCAAATATGAAGACAATCCAGCGATTAGTTCTTGAGATATCGCGGCAACACTGTTTTCCAACTCCAAAAGCAGATTTGCCTGCTGTGTCCTTGAAAATGGGGTCAAGGTCACCAAAACAGACTGGTGTCTGCGGAGTCTGTATATACACCATAATTCCAAATATGAAGACAATCCAGCGATTAGTTCTTGAGATATCGCGGCAACACCGTTTTCCAACTCCAAAAGCAGATTTGCCTGCTGAGACCTTGAAAATGGGGTCAAGGTCACCAAAACCGACTGGTGTCTGCGGAATCTGTATATACACGATAGTTTCAAATATGAAGACAATCCAGTGTTTAGTTCTTGAGATATCGCGGCAACAAACAGGTGGGACGTACGGACGGACGTACGGACGGTCGTGAATACTATATCCCCCGCTTCGCGCTTTCGCGCGGCGGGGGACAAAAACAGAAGCTGAGGGAACATGGCCACTGAGGGAACATGGTCACTGAGGGAACATGGCCACTGAGGGAACATGGCCACTGAGGGAACATGGCCACTGAGGGAACATGTCCGCCAAGGGAACATGGCCACTGAGGAGAAACATGGCCACTGAGGGAACATGGCCACTGAGGGAACATGGCCACTGAGGGAACATGTCCGCCGAGGGAACATGGCCACCGAGGGAACATGGCCGCCAAGGGAACATGGTTGCTGAGGGAACATGGCCACTGAGGGAACATGGCTACTGAGGGAACATGGCCGCTGAGGGAACATGGCCGCTGAGGGAACATGGCTGCTGAGGGAACATGGCCGCTCCGGCATCATGTACCTAGTTACAGTGCCAAGTTAGGAAGATATACTCCTGGACCTGGACCCTCATCCTGCTCTTGTATGACTGAGTAACATTGACCAGCATGATGGCTACAACAGTGTCAAACTGACAATCCGTCTTCTACCTCCTGGCTGGATTGTTTAATTTAACAAAAATGGGTTTTGCATGGAGGTATAATTTTGCTGAAAGCAGGCACAGTAAGGTACAATTTGTTCATTACCATCAATTATATAAGTATAAATACGTAACTCAGAACCTTTGATTGCACAATTGACACATCACAACTATAAGGATACAATCTTAAGTGTTAAACAGAAATATAAGAATGCCCAGGAATAGAATGTCTAAGGCCCAGCAAAAGCAACAGTGGGTACCCTTTCCCATGTACAATTATGACATAAATGTCCGAACGGTGCCACGAATATTGGCTCTGCAAATGGGGCACTTCCGCAGGGCAGGTGCACAGGTCGCACAGCAAACAAGATGGCCACATGGCAGAAATACAACATTCACTTCTTCATCCATGCAGATCTTGCACTGCCTCTGTTCCTTCAGCTGTCTATTTTCTTCCATCAAAGACTGGGAATCTGCAATTAAGACATCATCATATTGGTTCAAGAAATGATGGAATAAATTTTGTTATTATACATGTAACACAATAACAATAGTTCCATTAAAGGGTTAGTGAATGTACTGACAATTGTGAAACAAGCAATTTCAATCACAAGATTCTGTTCTTCATTAAGACTTGCAAAATCTTGGTAGGATCATATGTAGAACAAGAAATATTTTCATATAGCCTACAGATAAGTTGTGTATTTGCGTAAAAAAAGACCCAAAAGTATTCAAAACCCAATTTCTTTCAATTAACTTGCGTACAGAAACGCATGCATTAAATATTAAATGAAAAACCAAATGCATTTTTTTTTTTTTTGTAATCTCAAAATGTTGACTCATTTTGGGAAAGGCCCAACAAAGTGATGAATAGATGAGTGAAAAAATATTGGTTACCCAATGAAAAATGTAATAACCCAATTAAAATAGAAACCTCCGAGTAAAAACTCAATTGCTCAAAAAGCTCTGGCCTTAGCAATAATACAAGGGTAAGTCTTCATAAGAAGTGCCAGAAGCCATCTTCCCGAGGCAAGAGAGTTAACTGACTTTAAAAGTCCAGTTTCCACCCTTGCCGAACAAGGCTGGTATTATGGAGTTACATTTTGGCTGGACTCACGAGTCTATGCATAGTCCAATCAAAATCGCGCACCGAAATCGAAATCCGGTTCGTAAAGTGTCATGCAGATTTCAGTCGACTGCAGCATTTGCAAAGCATGTGCACCGCTAACTCGTTGTCAACAGATATTTTCCAAATCTTTTCATGTTTTTAATCAAGGTGCTCACGCGACTTGATACACTTCGCGATGTAAGCCTCGTTTTATCACAATATAGATCTTGATTATGGATCAGATCGTCTTGACTTGGCGCCACCGTTTTCTTTGAAGCAAATGCAAGTGATAAGAGAGGTTGAATCTGATTGGTCAATAGGAGAGGCATAGAAAGGACAAAACTCGTAATAGCCACTGGTGGCGCTACGATCGAGCCCAGGAATTCAAGCGTAGTTCGGCAAGGGTGGAAACTGGACTTTTATAGTCAGTTAACTCACTTGCCTCGGGAAGATAGCCAGAAACAGGCTTGGAATCTGTGGATGCCTGTCACAGTATGAAACTACACGGTCATGGGTCAGTTTCCCTACAATCTCATTAAAATCAGATCTTAGTTCTCGCTACCGCTAAAGAAAGATCTGAGGACATCCCATTACAGGTCAGGTCAGACCGACCTTGCGCGAACTTTGACCGACCAATGGAATGACCAATCAGAAGGCAGTTTTCTCGTGTTTCACGGCACTAATTTCAAATTGGCGACTACGCTTCGAAACATATTTTGATAAATTCTTGATTACAAATTTGAAACCTGAACAAAAGGCTTTCTGGAATGGCTAGCAGATGGTCTAGATTGTACGGATTCAGTCGTTAAACCCGTAACTATTGTTCGGAATACCCCGTGTTAAAATTTTCGAGGTTGCATGATAAGAAATCATATTCTGACTGTTACTTTCATAATCTGGTAAGCGACGCTCTGATTGGTTGGATGAAAGGTCGTTCTGACGTGACCCCTAATGGGATGTCTTCAGATCTTTGTTTAGTGATAGCGAGAACTAAGGTCTGATTTTAATGAGATTGGTTTCCCTGGTGCTTCTTACACTGTCAGATACAAAGTGAAACAAATCCCTTACTATTTGGAAACATTAAGATAAATATTACATTGCAATGTCAGAATGTAAGAGGGATCCATTGGATCCTCATCAGCACCTCCTATTTTATTTATAATTCAATTTAGGGGAATAACATTAGTTCTGAATTCCAAAACACTGGGCCATAATACATGTTCCAATTTTCTGCTTTAACAGAAGCACAAAAACAGTGTCATTCAATCTTAAGGTTTTAAATGAATAAGTGAGCATGGTTTTACACCGCTTTTGGCAATATTCAAGCAATATCACAGCAGGGAACACCAGACTTCACACATTGTACCCGTGTCAGGAATCAAACCCAGGTTTTCGGCGTGACAAGCTAACGCTTTAACCACTAGGCTACCCCACCGCCCCCTAAAAGAATTAGGTGAAAATACTTGAGATGATGTGCTAAATTGGGAAAAGGAGGTTGTTCTTGATAACACAAAGTATGAACTACAACATGCTGACACACTTGGAAAATGTTTGCAATTACTTGCAACAAAAGCAGTCATTAAGAGCCACTCCTAGAAGGTCCGGGGCGGTAGGGTAGCCTAGTGGTTAAAGCGTTCGGTCGTTCACACATAAGACCCGGGTTCGATTCCCGACATGGGTACAATGTGTGAAGCCCATTTCTGGTGTCCCCTGCCGTGATGTTGCTGGAATATTGCTAAAAGCGGCGTAAAACCTAACTCACTCACTCACTCTAGAAGGTCCACAAATCATTACATACAATCCTGCATTTAAACGTATAGCATGTCACGCAAACACATGGTTTATTTTACTACACAAGGCTGTCAGGTGAAATGGTGTTTAACATCAACATTACAATAATTATATAGCGACCTGAACTACCTCAACAGTGCTTAACCTTGATCAAGTTTCCACGGCTTTAGAAACTGTCAGTCCTGGTGGACTGGCAAATCCAAAAATTACCAGTCCCCTCTAACTTTTGTCAGTTCCAACTTTGAACAAATTAGTATGAAAATTACCTGGGTTTAGTTCTTTCAACATCATGTTCAATGCAATGACATCATCTCTGAAGTAACTTAGTTACATCTGCATGTCATTCACACAAAGTTCAGTCACTATTTCTACTCTCTTTTTTTTAATATTTCGAGCCTAAGTTGCAACAAATATATATTTTACCTCGAAGCAAAGCGAAATGTTTGTTGTTCCTTGCACAAATAATAGACAAGGGTAACCCTGATGGTGACAGATTTCTGACTTCGTTTAAAAAACATACTTATATGAACATCGATGATGTTTTGTTCAACAACAAAGATTACCCGGTAACCAGTATTTTGTACTTTATTTCCCGGTCCACAGGGACTGGCACTCACATCAATTACCGGTCCAAGCCTAATTTTACCAGTTAAAAACTGGTAATTACTGGTAAACGAGAACACTGTATACAGTAAATGCTTCTTCGATTAATGTAAAATTCAACTTTTCTTCAGGTTATAACCTAGAGGATGAACTTCACCGTTGACAAGACTGGCCAGTGTGTCAAATACATTTCCCAGGGCTATAAAAAGTCATCTACAAGAGCCACATGGTTCTAAAAAGGACGTTTTCGAAAAAATGTGGTCAAATGTTATTCTAATTTGTTATTCATGCCTAACACATAGTGTAACCATGACGTAGGCTGTGAACAATCAATCTTACCCTCATCACTGGAGTCATCATCGTCCATTGCTCTCTCACTTGAGTCATCACACTTCTCCCCTACAACACAGAACATATAGCTGTAAACATATAGAAACACTGAAAACCCCAGCAAGACCTCACCACTCACACTGAAATGTTTGATACACTAGAAATGAATCACAGAAACAGAAGTGTTTCCAAAAATCATTACAAACCAACATGCACCTCCATTGCCTTTGCTTTGGTGAAACACATGCCTGCTACAACTTCCTGCCAGACTAATGGCATGTTCCAGAGGCATCGGCATAAACTGACTATAAAGTCCAGTTCCCTCCCTTGCTGAACAAGGCTGATTTCCGGAGTTACATTTTGGCTGGACTAACGAGTCTATGCAAAGTCAAATCTAAATCGCAAAACAAACTAGACATCCAGTTTGTAAAAAACATGGATTTCGTTCAACTGCAGTATTTGCAAAGCAATTGTACCGCCATCTGGGCAGACAGATATTTTGCAAATCTTTTCATGTGCTTCATAGACAAATCATCGCTGAACTCTGTGCATTGCCAGATATTTCACTTGTGTCACATGTGGCTCAAGAAATATTCTGTGGGATTGTTGGGCTTGGATTGTTATAGCCTACATCCTTTAGTTCCGATCCTCAAGGCGTCATATATCGGAAGACGCACAGGTACTTTGACTCATGGTGCCACCGACGCCTCAACCGCCACCACCTGGGGAGGTGGCACTCAAGTTCCATTAAGCTCTTCTGACAACGCCGACACTGGGGAAATAGGCTACTTCCATGAGGCATGGGATTCCTTTTGACACCTATCTGACCCTACTTTACATGGTACTGGGAGCCAGATGAACTGAAGCATTGCGACATGGAAAGTCTTTCCCAAGCTAAGAGAGCGTAGAGTTATGGAGGAAGCATCTGCAATCATCGGGAGAGCCAATAGAGGGAGCGACGGCTACAGCCAATACTGGGCCTAGATTTTCGAAACGATCTTAGCTAAGATAAATCTTAACAACTTACGTTCAAAGATAAGATATCTTAAGGTTAAGATAAGATAGATTTTCGAAACTATCGTAAACCTGTCGCAGATCGTTCAGAGTTACGATACCTGTCGTAACTCTGACAGAGAACTCATTTGTGTTAGAGATTGAAAAAGCAGGGTGTTTCCCAGTGACGTCACGGGGATTTCCCAGCTGCATATGCGTTCAGCATTTAACATGCGTGTTCAAGTCTGATGTTAAGTGATGTATACTGTTTATTTTTATGTTTATGTCAAAAGTCAAGTTTATATTAGTGTAAACACCAACATTATACGTGGAAACACTACACTGTATAGTTAAAATTCAATTATTAAAACCACCCGTCCCACACGATTTTAGATGTAAAAAAATATGCGAAACCTTTATGGTTGTTTTTACATATGTAGATTGATATAATTTTATAAAATGCGAAAATAAAGACTAAAGCATTGACACAAATGCGACTCAATAATATAACAGCGGAACTCTGCGCTTTATGAAAACTGTACCATTGAGCAAGGTGTCCCGGGCGAATACAAAATAAACCACTCTCAACTAGAGTTTGAACTAAGATTAGCTCCCCCTAAACTATCAATAAGGTCACGGTCATTACTTTAGCCTGCCGACACCTTCCGTTTTTATCCTTCCCCAATTATCGAAAAGGTATGTTGTTTCACACTTCATCAGCATGGACTCGGATAGAAAAATAATGTAAGCTATCGACTCCACAGTTATGTGTATCGCTGTCGCGATTAAGAACATTTTGACGTGAAATCCTTGATGCGTTCTTCGTGTTTTCGAAGTGCCAATTTGAATCACTCATTTTTACAAAATGAAATGTCAATGTTTGAACGTAAAGCGGACTAGTTGTTTGGCACAATATCTATGGAAAAGTATGCCGCCATCTTGGATGAAGATAAAATAAACTTACGACAGGTATAGGGCTATCTTAGATTTACGACAAACTTAAGATATCTTAGGGCTACGATAGTTTCGAAAATAGGCTACGATAGCCTACGATTTCCTTACGATAACTTTACGATAATCTTAGGGCTAAGATCGTTTCGAAAATCTAGGCCCTGGAGCGTAGGCCCTCGTGCCTACAAGGGAACGCTATCTCCCCTCATATTTGAAAAGTTATGTGTGGTCAGTCCTAAAAGTGGAGGTTAGCCATGGTAAGCACTATTTAAAACCACTCCTGCATAGATCAGACTGTATTAAGTTACAGGCTGGAAAGAAAGCTGTGATGTCGATTCTAAGACGAACCAAGAAACACAATCAGAACTTGCAAAGATCCACAATGATCAGACCCAGAGACTAGTTGATGCAGGTTTAATGCGAATCGTAAGCGACGAACAGGCAAAGGTAACCGATGAATCATGGTTTATTCCCATCACCTTGTCAAATACAAACATCAATTGCTCCTGCGAATATAAGGGCCAAGACCTCAATAGCCAGCTTCTACCGGGTCCACCCCTTGGATCCTCCCTTCTAGGCATTTTCTTGAGATTTCAACAATACCCAGTTGGAATATCAGGTGATATAAAGGGTATGTTCCACCAGATTTAACTCCCACCTGAAGACAAACCCATCCTCATATTCCTGTGGCACAACATGAACAATAATGTGGATCCAGATGTCTACGAATGGCAGGTTCTGCCCTTCAGGACTACTTGCAGTCAAAGGTGCATGACCTTTGCCCTTCTGAAGCATTTGACGATCAGCGGGGGAACCCTGAAGTTATGAAGCGTGTTGGTGAGGCTTTCTATGAAGACAACTGCCTGGATAGTCTGATGAATCCTGGCCAGATCTGAGAAAGGTGCTAGCTGAAGGTGGCTTTGACATCCATCAGTGGGCTCACAACGTACCTGATACTAGATGACTTGCTTGCAGAAGCCAAGTCAGATACCTTCAAGCTATGGATAAGTCTTGGTCAAGATGATAAGGAAGAACCTGCTCTTGGGTTGCACAAACTCAGCTACAGGTATCTACCGGTTACATATGACAAACTGACAATGAAAGTTGTGCATCAGATCCTTGCCACACAGTATAATCCTATCGGCAACTTGACGCTATTCACAACACAAGCCAAAGTCTTGGTGCAGGTCCTATGGAGATTGAAACATGAATGGAGCGCTTTGATAGAGACTGGAGAACTTCATGATAAATGGAGGGATGATCAAGTGGGATTCTGAACTGTGTGATATCCCCCTAGTTCGCTTACCAAGATGCTACACATCCAGAAGCCATGATCCTTCTCAGTCACAGAGACGACTGCATATATTCTGGACTCTTCTGAGCATGCCTTTGGTTCAGCTACATATTTGAGAAGTGTAGATAGTCATGGTGTCGTGGCCTCTGAGAAGCAGCTCTCAATGCCTAGACTTCAACTCTCTGCTACCCTTACTGGTAAGCCTCATGATCCAAGATACCATAATGTAGAGCAATGCTACAACTGTCGGTTCAAGGTGTTTGTTGGTACTTGGGTCTCTGACATACAAGCCCTTACTTTTGTAGACTGCTGGTGTTATGTGAACTCGAAGGTTGGTTGGTTGGTTGGTTGGTTGGTTGGTTGTTTAACGCCGCACTCAGCAATATTCCAGCTATATGATGGCGGTCTGTAAATAATCGAGTCTGGGCCAGACAATCCAGTGATTCATATCATAAGCATCGATCCACACAATTTGGGATTGATGACATGCATCAACCAAGTCAGCGAGCCTGACCACCCAATCCCATTTGTCGCCTATTATGAAACATAGTTGCCTCTTATGTGTTGCTGAAGACCGTGAACTCAAAGGATAACACAGCCGATATCACAAGAGGTTTACAGTAAGTCTGTGTTGCCTCCCGATGTAGGAACAGTCCTCCCTTCCCTCTAGGATCCTCTGAGAAATGGCCGACTCTCATAGACAAATGTGATATACCTGATTTCCCTGAGAAAGCATATGACCTGAAGAAAACTTTCTGTGGCAATATCTCTGCTGTGAACCTACATCCCTACATCATGCCTTTGAGTGTACAAACCCACATTCTACTCAACTAGCATGGATTGTTTTCGACCAGTGAGGGTCAAGATTGGCCACAGAAGAGCAAAGCGATGGGGAATAGTCTTCAAGTGTCTCACAACCAGGGCAGTTCACCTGGATCTGCTCGAGAGGATAGAAAGTGATGCTTTCCTCTTGTCTTTGAGAAGATTCATAGCCCGCGGCGGAAAGCCATATAAAATACTTTCAGACTATTGTACGAATTCCAAGGGTGGTGACCTGGAGTTGACTGAAGAATTTGCTTCAATGAGCCCTGAGATCGCTCAGCAGTTGACCAAGCAGAAGATATGCTTCAAGTGTAATCCACCTTTTGCACCTCACTTTGGTGGCTGCTGGGAGCGTGAAATAAAGTCTATTAAACATGGCCTTAGAGTTGTCCTCGGAGATCAGTCAGTGGCTGAGCCAGTCCTGCGAACTGTTCTTACAGAAATTGAAGCCATCATGAACTCAAAACCTCCAGGTCATGTCCAGACCGATTTGGCTGACCTAGATCCTGTGACACCAAACTCCTTCCTTATCGGGAGGTCTGACCCCGCACTGCTACATGTAGTGTACCCAGAAGAGGAGTTATTGGGAAGGAAGCATTGGCAGTACAGTCAGGTGATAGCCGATGAGTTCTGAAAGAGATATTTTAGGTACTATTTGCCCCTCTTCAAATTCGACAAAAATGGAGAGCCAGTAGAAGTGACTTGTGTGTGATGATGTGGTGCTAATTGTTGACCCTCAGCAGATTGGGGAGCGATGTATGGTTGGATGTGTAGCTGAGACGGTGTGAGCGCGGATGCAAAAGTTCGAGTTTAGGATAAGGAATACACCAGTCCATGTCGACACTAGTCAAACTTCCAAACCTTTACAAACTGTTCATGTATACCGATGTATCCCGCACGAGGAAATGTCAAGTGACTTTGCACCTCATATTTGTAACCAAATTTGGTGGCGGCTCTGAGAAAGTGTTTGATTCCGATTTTGACAACCTGATTCCTGCAGATTCCTAGTTTCTTGTAATTCCTACTTTCATATGAATAAATGACTACTTCCATGAAGAGGGTGATTGCTTCTGACACCTTTTTGACCCTACTTTACAATATGATTGTTATTGATGTAATACATAAGTATCAAACAAATAAAACAACTACTTTGTCCTTATATAGGACTTATATAAAGATATAAAATATATATCACCTTAACACAGAAGTCACTGAAGATAATTTCTAATATGAGTTTCAATGACCTGCAGTAAACCCTTACACAATGAACATTCCTGTTTTCAGGCTGTGACATTGAAGATGACCTTGACCTTAACAAAACTGTTCCTCAAGGCGAAAAAGGAGAGGTACATGTACACGATATGATACCCTGATATGTCCAAGCAATGCATTGTTTCAAAAACTAACCAAGGCAAAGGAGATCCAATTCAGACAAAACTAAGATTGGATCATTCCCAATATATACGTGAAGCTGCTGCTCAGTGACATATCATTGTTATTTTCATCACATGCAATCAACCCTGAAATCCTTTTAGATTCATGAGTGAGTGAGTAGGGTTTTACGCCACTTTTCACAATATTCCAGCAATATCACGGCAGGGGACACCAGAAATGGTTTTCACACATTGTACCCATAAGGGGAATCGAGTCTGGGTCTTCGGTGTGATGAGCAAACGCTTAAACTAGGCTACCCGACCGTCCCTTCAGGTTCATACTTTCCATCTGTCTTCCTGCAAATGTTATTCGGCATTTGTTTCCCTTATTATAACTTGAATTTTGTCTACGTTGATCAATATTTTGTCAAAATTCTGAAACTGGCAATTGTTATACACAAATAAGAAGTTAAAACTTTTCCAATTCAGCTGAGCCAATATTTCGGTTCAGAAACATAGTAGTATATTCTTAATCACTGTCATGTTTCTTTTGAACTGGATCAGTTTAATCTCTCACCTTTGACTTCCTTGGAATTGGATTGATATAGAATTTGGCCCTTTTCTTTGTGAAAACATTCCATAAAACAAAGCTAATGACAATGAAATGAATGTAAGTATGCATCACTGACCTTTGTCATCTCCAGCGGCAGCAGGAACATTCTGGCTGGAAGGCCCGACAACTACTTTGGGTGTTTCAGGAGCAGATTGCTCCCCATCAGGAAGATGGAAGATGGCCTCCATCAGTGCTTCGAGGGAGGCAAAGTCATCACCTGTGAGTGAAGATCAAAGTTTAGAGAGTATGCTATATTTATCGCTACAAGTCTGTCGAAGGATGAATGCTTGGCAGGACATCCTTCTTGCGTTGTTTTAACTTGTGAAGAATGCTGAAGTGAGACTAGGCAATATCCTGAATCACACATTGCCTTAATTATTACTATGAATATGAGTATCTCTGAGTGAGGGCATGGTGATTTATGTCACTCAAACATTATTTCAGTTACATCATGGCACAATCTCATTAAAATCAGATCTTAGTTTTTGCTACCGCCAAACAAAGATCTGAGGACATCCCATTACGGTCTTGTCAGAACGACCTTTCGCGAATTTTGAACGACCAATGATAGCCTGACAAGTAAATGACATTAGCCAATCAGAAGGCAGCTTTCTCGAGCTTTATGACACCAGTTTCAAACTGGCGACTATGCTTCGAAACAGATTTTGACATATACTCGATTAAAAAAATTAAAACTGATAAGAAGAACATTCTGGAATGGCATAGAGATGGCCTAGATTGTACGGATATAATCATTAAACACGCAACTATCGTTCGGAATACCCCGTTAAATATTTCGAGGTTGCATGATTAGAAAACACATTCCGAGAGTCACTTTCATGATCTGGTAAGCGATGCTCTGAAAAGTCCCTTAATGGGATGTCCTCAGATCTCTGTTTAGCGATAGCGAGAACTAAGATCAGATTATCTTTCATGCCAAAGGACACATCTTTGAAAATGCATTGCAGCGGTTGAGGCCAGAACTAGTGTTGGGGATTGTTAAAATTCCAAAATTGATCATTCGGTTGGAAAGGCAATCTGTTATCCACTAATGATCAATCAGGAATACAGCAAATAATATTCTTAAATTCCTTCATGTCAATAAAGACACATACATAAGAAAAACCACTAAATGTAATATACTCTAGTACTGTGTCTGCAGTGGCAGTCAGTATTGGTATCTATAGTAGTTAATTCCTGATGATGGAATGTGATTATGAATGTCCATCAAGATGTTATGTTTAACTTTTCGTGATACCATAGTTTAAATGTCACTGAGCTTAGCAGTGAAGTGAAGTATAAATAGGATTAACATGATTGAAGCCGCAATTCATCTTATTGTATTTATCTGAATTTTTTTATACTGAGGAGTACAGTAAAATATCAGTTTGTTTGTTTCAGCCATTGTCTGTACCTGTCTCCTGTAGTCGGTTCTGTATGGCTCTGGCCACCCGGTCTCGCGGGATGTCCATCTTCAACACTGTCTGTACCATGGGGCTGTCCATCCGGGCAGACAACTCTCGCGGGTCAAGGGTCCGCACAGCTTTCTTGTTGGATGCACCTTGGAAAACATACATTTTTTTATGAAGCTTACAAATAAATTAACTTGGCATGTTACACATAACAACAATAGATCGACAAGTTCACCTGACTTCAGAAGTTACGGTTTCATTACATTTCAACAAAAAGCAATAGTGTGTTAAAGAATTATTGGTGCAAAAGATTCAGGGGAAAAGAACAACATCGCTTAGGACAACAGTTATGTTGTTATGTCTGTTGTTTAACGCCGCACACAGCAATATTTCAGCTATATGACGGCAGTCCGTAAATAATCAAGTCTGGACCAGACAATCCAGTGATTGACATTATGAACATCGATCCACGCAGTTTGGATATGATGACATGCATCAACCAAGTCAGCAAGCCAGACTACCTGATCCCTTTAGTCGCCTCTTACCACAAGCATAGTCGCCTTTTACGTCAAGAATGGGTTGCTGAAGACCTATTCTACCCCGAATCTTCACGCGTCTAGGACAACAGTGTAACATGAAGATAGTGATGTCTTAATTACATGGGGATCTTCTTATGGTCATTACATTCACACAAAGTCTAAACCTTGTGCCCAGTGGTTATAACATGGTAAAAGTGCAAAGGTCTTTCAACTGCAAAGTTGAAAGGGCCCCTCTTTGCAGCACTGTGGGTGCCTAGCCCTTGCCTCCACTACCAAAGCAATGGATGTTTTGGCTTTGTCCAACAAAAAAACAACATGAAAACAAAACAAAGTTTAAAAAATCCCAAAAATCCAAAAGCACCAATTCCCAACTGGACTGATATACATAAAAAGTTTCAACAAGAAATTTAACAGTTTTGAGTTGTGCTCCAGAAATGAAAGTCAGACAATTGAGAGACGGATGGAACTAGTGATCGCTATATCCCCCCATTTTTCACACCAGGGGGATAAAAAGGGGTAAGATGGTGAAAATTCGTCTGGACAATCTACTGACAGCCTCTCCCTATGTTGCTTAAAAAATTTCTTCTCAAAAGTCAAGTGTGGAATACATACCAACCATATGCAAAAACCTACTTCTTGCCATTACTCCTACTTACATGACTTATGAAGATAATTCAATGAATTTGATATTTATTCCCCATATTTTCTCCATCAACTATTATGCTGTAATGGTCGAATCATGGTCAAATTTCATAATATTGCGACAAAGGAAACACACACTACCCCATGCACACCTGTGCCAAATCTGAATATATTTGGAAGATTGCTGGTGAATATGTTAGGCTTTTTCCAAATGAAATGATCTGAGATACAACTCTATAACTTGGTGACAGAATGCAAAAGAATACACAGAAGAATACCGATATCTGGACCAAATGGCTGGTAAGAACTGTAGTCAGAAAGGTAAAACTACAAATCTTGCAGAAGTCAGCACAGCTGGGATCTATATGTACCTACCATTAGGTAATTGTTGCGATGTCGACGACGTGCTGTTGCCAGATGTAGACGTTGCAGGCTAATGGATATATTGATTAGATTTAATACAGGGATCGATTCAAGTATAAGTACGAATTTCAGAAGTGGTCCAAGCACATAGCAATCTAGTGTATCCTTCTGTTGAGCTTTCTAGTTTATTCTAATTCCCAAGGATCTCGATTACACAGCCAGTAGGTAAGACAATCCTTGTATTGCACATAGTTTACACTTTGACACAAATTTGAACAGAAGTCTCTCTCAACTTCTATCAGATAACAGGCTATTCAGTGTTGGATCAAGGTGATCAAACATGGCTGTTTAAAATAGCAAATTTTGCTGCAGGTATTCATGGTTATTATAAAAAAAAGATACAGATCTACATAAACTGAATCAGTATATGTGGACATATATCCACAAAAAATGAATATGAACATTTGTGATTGTCTATCAAAAGGCTTGCTCAGGTTGTACTATAACAAGCTACCTCTCGTCCTCCAAGGGCAGTCTGGATGAAGTTGTCTCCCTTGACTTGACGAACATATGGGCAACGGGGAAACCATCTCGCATGTTCAGACCAAGGATCATCACCACGTTCCCATGTGCGCAAACCACCATCACAGTAGAAACATTTCACGCTATCTCCAAAACCTGTGTCATTGAAAGAAACAAGACATTATTATCTGAAATGGATCTTGAAGAAAGCATGAACTACCATTGCATTATGACTCCACAAACTGCAATCTAAAATATGAAATGGTTGCTCTTTTCATTACATTTCAATGCAATGTAAGCTCACTTTGAAGGAACAACAAAAAACAAGAGCATCTTACTTTGTTTTCAATAACGCAACAGAAAAAGGCTGGCTATTTATTTCATGATTCTGAGATGGTACATTTTATCAGTCACTGACACTTGTCTCAAGACATAACTATTAAGTTGTATCAAAGTAACTTTCACCTACAAATTAACACTAACTGATGAGCATCATGTGGAGGCGACATCTTGCTGCTCAGTCACATGCACTGGCCATACTTCAAAATCTAACATTTAGTCGTTGTTGTTGTTGCATTAGGTGTTTAAGAGGTCGCCTTCTGCCTTGGCAATTTCGGCTGACCTGTCCCTCTTTGGGACTCCTGTGTGTGAGAAGGGTTCACATATCTATTGTGATTTCGGTGTACACATAATTTCTGTTTTTTGCATTGATATGATTTCTATTTTCTTATATTGATATGATTTCATTTTTATCCTTGGCTGCTCTGTTTATATACGTTCGAGAAGCTGTCCATCTCTCAGAAATAGAGTTAGTTTGGCCTTCGCTATTGCATCTCTTGGCTTTAGGAGATCTATGACAGATAGCGGATCTAACTGCAATTCTTGTTTTAACCTAGCCCGGGCTGGGGCATGGTCTTGACATTCTAGTAACAGGTGGTCAATGGTTTCAGCCTGATTGCAAGATGAACAAACCTTGTCATAGTGCTTTTTGTGACCAAGTCTGAGGCGTGAGATAGCAGTTTCAATTTTCCTTTCATTTGAGTATGAGTTTGGCTTTTGTTGGACCTTGGGTTGAATTTTGTATAGCCATCTGCCGATCTTACTTGCGTCCCATTGGGCTTGCCATCTTTCTGCTATGGAGACTTTGATTTTGCTTTTTATCTCTCGTTTACTAAAGGGAATAGGCTGTATATCCGCTTTGTCTAGAGCTAGCTTCTCCAGTGAGTCTGCTTTTTCATTTCCATGAATATCTATGTGAGAGGGGATCCAACACAGCTCCACCTGTTGCCCTTGGTCCGATAGTTTTGTATATTCGTATAGAATATTGTTGACTGTGTTTGGCCTGGAGTTTGAGTTTCTCCCACTGATGGCCCGAAGTGCACTTAGCGAGTCTGATAGGATGACTCCAATTCAGCCGTGAATACTGACTGACCATCAGGCAAGCGAACTGAATGTGCTTGGGGTTTGGAGCTGTGGATATGGATCCCGTAACCAGCACTGTTGTTGATAGGATTCTTGGATCCATCAGTGTATATATGGGCCCAGCTGTCCCAGGTAGTTTGAATTTTAGTGATAGCTACTAATCGTAGTAGGGTTGGGTTTTCTCTTTTAGTAACTTCTGATGTTAAAGCAGTGTCAACTTTGGGAGTTTGTAAAGTCCAGGGAGGGTGTAACCCTTTGTAGTGACTTTCTGGAGGCTGAATGTCATCGCAATTGTGACTTCGAATGAGTTCACGTACTAATATCCCAGATGGCTTTAGTGAGGGATTTTTTCGAGCTAGGGCTTCATCTCGAGCGTTTTTGTCTTGCCATATCTTTTTAACCAAAGGGTTTGATGTTCGTCCCCAGAACGATAATATTGCCTGCTCTCTTCTTAGTTTCAATGGGAGTTCTCCCGTTTCTACTTGTAGTGCTTCTAGTGAGGTGCCTGTCGCTGCGCCTGTGGCCAGCATTAGGGCTTTGTATTGTATTCTGTCTAGGCGCCTCAAGACAGTATTTGATGCTGAGTGAAAAGCCTCACAACCATAGTCAATTTTTGATCTGATAAGTGCTTTGTAGAGGTCCAGCTGAGTGTCCCTCGATGTGCCCCAAGATGTGCCTGAAATTGCCTGTAATACGTTCAGGTCTTTTTGACATCTGTTTTCCACATATTCTATATGCTTGCGCCAAGTGAGGTGTTGATCAAGGATAACTCCAAGAAATATTGCAGATTTTTCGAATTTGATAGGTTTGCCTTTTATGGAGACACGGGGTATCATAGCATCTTTCCCCCGGCGTTTGAATAGAACTCCAACCGTTTTTTCACTTGAAAGGGTGAATCCCCATTTATTGCACCATTGATCTACTCCGTCCAGGGCTGACTGGAGTTTTTTTCTGATTTGTGAGATATCTCTGTGCTTTACCCATATTGCTCCGTCATCAGCGAACTTAGAAGTTTGGGTAGGAGAGTTGACATGGTCAAAAAGATCATTGATCATGATATTAAACAGGGTTGGGCTTATGATGCTGCCTTGTGGCGTGCCATTGTCCAGTGCCATAGGATCCGATCGATTGTTCCCTATTTTAACTGATAGCGACCTGTCTTGCAGGAAGCTGTCTATGAAGTTTGCCATGTTCCCTTCAACTCCATTTTGTGATAGTTTTGAGAGGAGTCCGTCATGCCATACCATATCGAAGGCTTTGCTGAAGTCCAGAAATACTGCGGCTAGGTATTGTCTGTTTAATTGGGCTTTTTTTATTTCAATTTCCAGTCTTAGAACGTTTAGTAAACTAAGTTTGCATCTTCAAGAACTAACTGCAAGTGATTCCTGAGTCACTATTGTAAGATCACAAAACAAATCTCCCAAGAGTGAGGAGGGGAGAGGAGATGAGGGGAGAGGAGGGGCGAGGAGAGGTGAGGTAAGGACAGGAGAGGTGAGGACAGGAGAGGTGAGGTGAGGAGGGATGAGAAGAGGAGAGGTGAGGTGAGGAGGGGTGAGCAGAGATGAGGTGAGGTGAAGAGGGGTGAGAAGAGGTAAGGTGAGGAGAGGTGAGGAGAGGTGAGGTAAGCTGAGATGAGGAGAGGTGGTGAGCAGAGGTGAGGTGAGGAGAGAAGAGATTATTTCAATAGAGCAAAGAATATATAAATCTGCATGTTTTTGGTTAATTTGTTGTTTATCGCTGCAGTCATTAACACACTGATTGAAATCAGAGCATCAATCTAGGCAATTGGGATATGAGTAGCTGAATTGTACTAGTAGTATGGATTTGTGTCAGTTATAAAATGCTAGCCAATTGAGATCGCACACCACAGTTTAACATGGATGCCTCCCTCAGACACAGCAAAATGACTCCTTGAAGAACGGTGGACATTTGTAAGGAAACACGAGCAAAGCTGGCCACAAACCAATGTCAGTCTTGTGAAAATATTTTCATGATCATACTTATAAGTTTAGCATATTTTACTAATGTAAATTGCAGGCTTATCAAGTATGATGTTTCTGAAAAAAGTGACGTCAAGTCCGAGCAGTGTTATACTCTTCCCACTGATCCAAAATAGCTGCAGTTACCATAAAATAGAGACAAAATACTTACCAGCATAAAAGAAGCCAGCCTTGGCCAGCATCTGGGGTGTCTGTTCCTTTCCACTGGGCCAGTTTCTGAAGGAGCTGACTCGGGAAGCTTCCACTGCATACTGTGGGTGTCTGGGCCGGTCAGTGACAATCCCCAGGCTGGCATCACTGACCACAGCAGCTGGCTGGGTGACGTTCATGAACTCAGATGTTCTGTTTGCAGATATGATAGCGGCTGGGTCCGGGACATTTCCTACATCCAATCCCATGACATATGGGCACATAGGAAAATGTCTCCGATGTTCTTCCATAGGGACATCGTCTTCGTCCCAGTTGCGAAGTATTCCTCTACAGAACACGCATTGAACGCGATCAACAGTCCCAGTAAAGTAGAATCCAGCTCGGGACAGATCTCTGGGGTCTGGAGTGTTCTGTCTTGGCCAGTTGACATCAAAGCTGGAGAATCGGTTGGCCTCCTTCTTCATAGGTGCAAATTCCTCCCTGGTTGGAGTAGCTTCTGAATCATGTCCGAGTCCGAGTCCTCTGGCCGTGCCAATAGCCTGGCGACTTGTTTCTGCTGCTCCAGAGTCTGTAGCCACAACAGGGAAGTTTGTCTGAGTTGATGTTGCCTGATTCTGCCTGAAGGTGGCGCTGGAATAATCAGGATTGTCTTCTGGTCGGTTTGAGAAGCTGCTGCTGGTGATTGCCGGGGAGTCGGTGCCACAGTATTGTCTGTGCAAGGAGTTTTGAATTTCCTGGTACTCTGATGGTTGTGGAACAAAGACTGGGATATTCACATCATCTGCTTCTTGAAAGAAGGAACATGATGGGTTCAGTTCTCTGTGAACCAACATTGGGTTCATATTCCGGCTCCATCCTCCCTTCACGACATCACAAGAAAAACATTTAACAACATCTTCATTTCCTGTGTAAATAAATCCTGCTTTGGCCAATCTGATTGGACTAGCACGGTCAAGTAACATCCATCCTGCAAATGTTTTCAGACGAAGAAGTTCAAACTTCATCTCTTCAACTGTGCTCATTGGTTCTCCAGATAATAATCGTCTGAAATACTGATTCTCAAGTGCAGACATGACTAGTCGACTGACTGCAAATATGACCAAGGAACAGATATAGAACAACCAATCTGTTGCAAATACAATATGCTTGAGAAATGTTTCCTTGGTAATCGTTTCCAAGATATCCTGTTCCTTGAAAATCCTTTCCTGTGGAATCTGTTCCTGTGAAATCAGTTCCTGTAGAACCCTTTCTTTGGGACTTATATATGTATCCTTAAGTTCAGTGCTAATTTGATGTATTGCAGGTATTGTAGAAGACTGCTCGGAAATAATTTTCTCTAAATGTAGCGATACTTCTCTTAATTCGTTTTCCGAATGAGCAGGTATGTTGCTGTCTATCAATTCTTTCTCAGGCTTCTTTTGTCTTATTGACTTGGACTGAGTAAGTTCATTATCAAAATATTTCACTGCCATGCCCCCTCTGAACCTTTACATTATTGTCTCCTGTCTTCTCAGCGACTGATCTGAAACAAAGGCAACTGAGAAATATAGACTTCCACAAGTCATGCAGTTATGGCGCGTGAGTGTTTATGTGGTGTGTCACTTTTTAAATTGGTAAATGTTCATAGAAATTGAATAAAAAGGAAATTTCAGGACTAATAATTAATATGACATTGCCATTCTTGTCCTTTCATATTATTGTAACGTGTCACATTCTGTAAGCAAATTTCCAGGAAATATTTTCATGGTCGATATAGGCTAAATGTATGCACTAGGCTACATGCACAGTAAATCTATAAAATGGCGCATCCAAAATACATTACTACAGTAAGGAACGTGTACACTGTAAATCGTGTCTTCGAGTTGGCGCTGTCTACGAATTCACATCATCCCCCTATATACTTTGGCTTGCATGGCCAGTAGTTATTTTACCTGTGGCACCAAATGTACGCTGACTGGCAAGTCATGCATCATGACCTTTGAATCGCCTTGGGCCATTTTGGTTCACACGAATGGCCAACGACCAGTTATCGTCATATCGTCGGTCCCCCGTTAGAGCGCGCACGTGATCGCATCTCGTTTTGTTTTTACTCGTTTTCATAAGAAGATAAAATATTAATCCGAAAATGAATATTGAAAACTCACAAAAACAGACCCTGTTTAAATATAATTTAGAAAGGAATCTGTCGAAAATCATGCAAAATTGCTCAGCGCAATATTTATAGATATTCTCGCTTCTCCACCAGCTGGGCTATGACATTTTTCACACTTCGCTACTTCCGGTTTGAAAGCGAGGCTTGGAGAGCAGAAGGTGAAGGCTGGATAGCACATGAAACACATGGAGATGTCAACAAGGCACGCAATCGGGACAAACTGTGACAATTTAACCATCCCGTTACATTTATCGTAAGTATTGAACATTATTCTTATTGACAAACTATTCTACTGTTATCTGGTCTCCTTACCGATATAAATTTGAATCTGGCCGTTCTGTTGTGATTTCAATTTAAAATATCCATGACCACCTGGTAACTCCCAGTGCAGTTTATAGTAGCTGAACAGACTAAATACAAATGCTACTGAAATCTTGTAAAGAATAATTCATTGTTTACACACCTTTAAGCCAAACTATTTATTGTGAGTTTAATAACTTTGCGCGTTGTATTTGAAGTCGAAATATTGACCTTTTGACCAGATATATGTCAGAAACTAACTAAATTGATATGTTGATATAATGTATCAAACTGTAACCTACTGAGAATTTACAATCGTAACAAATCAAAAGTTTGCATCAGTTGCGTATTTGATGTAAATTGTAATGGACTCAAATGCATTCCAATAAAATATTAGACCTCTCCATCTACTTGTGCCGTTGTGATTGTGAACAGTTGTTATTTTGATTGTCAATGTTGACAGATTAGATAGCATGAGGTGTAATATTTAAACTGAATTATTTAATTTACTGTACCAATTTAATCATGTCATGAAATGAACAAAAACCCAACTAATTAATGTCCAGTAAATGTTCAATCTACATTTGATCTTTATATAATTTACAGAAACAGATAACTCTTTAACAGTTTGTATTCAAATATTTCAAATGTATAAATTGATATTGACATTACTAAAAACTTAAATTATAAACAGAATTATTTTTAATTCCCATGCGTATTGCAATCATAACTCATTAATTCCCTTTGTTTAATTGTGAAACCCATCTGGTTTTATGTCCACAAACATGTTTTGAAACTTCTAAAACAAAAAGATTTCTTTTGTGCAAGCAATTGCCATGTATTATTGATTATTAATCATATCAATTTATATATAAGAATATAGTTGTGCTTACTGTGTCATTTTGCAATATTTATATTGTTATGATGTAATATTTTACTATTGTTAACAATCTTTAGAACTTTAGTTTATTTCAATCAAGTCAAGTGGTGTGATCATTTTGATATTTTTTTATAATTCAATCAAAATGCAAAAAATAAAAAAATATAAATACATAGAAGAAATTTGTTTTCCTTGTCAAATAACGATGATAGCATGAAATTATCTCATGCTCCTTGTATAGCATGCTCCTTGTGAAAATTAATTCCATTTCTTCTTCGAATGTACCTTATATGATGATTTTAGGGAGACATTACTGACAGGCTGTGACAGCTATCGATAATCTTGGAGGACAAAAAACTCTACATAGTATTCTTTTTGGTGATCCAAACTTAGATGTTTTCCTGAATACAGAAATATTCTTGACTGTACACAATTTTATAGAAACGACTAACAGATTCAGTAGCTAGCATATTATTGTTTCCAAACTGTTATTCATTAATATTGTTAAATCTATATTGAACACTAAAATGTATAATATTAGGATATGTATGAGATACACACTGTCTTCACTTTCCAGCACATTGTACATATCCTTCATATGAGCACTGTATATATATTGCGCACTATGTTTCCACAATGAGAAGCTTCAACTGTAAATTGTTCATTTTCATTATGCAATATTATGTATAACTGTATATAGGGAGACTGTATATAAGTGCTGCCCTTTGTCTTTTTGGACAATAAAATATTTTTAATAATATTTCATCTTGTGATCTGAAAAAGTTAATATTTTCAAGTCAAGATATTAACTTTAGTAAACCACATGAAGGGATAAACATTGCATTTGACAAAATAAATTCAAGTCTTATATTTTCTTTGTGATCTTCATGACCTTACTCAGAAAACCATAGTGTCCATGAGGCAGACTGACTGTAGGTGTGACAAAACGTGATATTTCACCTGATTTTCACTCCAGCGAAAGTATGTTTTCAACATGGTTAGACTAAACAAAGTATTTCATGATTAAATACATACTGGTAATGCAAATATCAAAACGTGTTTCATTAAAACAAGAGTGAATTTCTGTGTGACATTGATATAAAGAGCTTTAGTACACTGTCATTAAATTGATGCATCTGTTGAGTTTACTGTTTACAAAGAATATACTGTTTGAGTTTTCGACATATCAGATGAATTGATGCCTTCAAGATTGTTCTTAAGTAGCATATAATGTTACACACTGTGATTAAATTTCCTTAAACTTCTCTATTTCAGAAGAATTTTGTTTTCTAAATAAGCAATATTTTGAGAGAAGTTGAATATGCATTGTTTATAAAAAATGTTATTGAAGTAGGAATATTATTACAAATTATTGAATTATTGAATTATTCATTTCAGGCCAGCGAGTCAACACAATGAAGTACTAGTATCCGGTGACGGATGTCTGGAGGAGCTTTCCTCTGACAGTAACACAATGGTTACAATGTGCGTCCTGTCAAAGGACGAGGAAGTGTAAAGCCATAATCATTTAATAAACAAATGTGCTTCCTGTCATATTTCACTTAAATAGGACGAGGAAGTGAAAAGCCTTATTCACTCACAAATCAACATGGCCAATATTTATCGGACACTGAAAAAGCACATTGTACCATTTGTTTACAAGCAAGAAAATTATTTTCTGCTGGAATTTAATTAGGTGCTTTTGACTGACAAAGACACCCAGTCGATGTTAAGTTTTGAAAACTTATATTGTGAGAAATAAAGATATGAAAATTTTAGTTTGTTTTTCTTTGTTAAATATGAGAAATCCAGATTGTTCCATCAACATAATTTGTACCAATACATATATTTTATCTTGGCTTGATTGCCAATTGAAGTTTATTCCTTTTTATCTTTTGTTATTTTATTTGTACTCATATCTGATCAAGACATTTTCAAACTATTCAGGATAAATGTATTAGTAGCTTCCTTTTGATATACAATTACCTATCATCATACAGGATTAGGTGAGGGTGTTCAAGAAGTTGATAGTTGTATCAATTCTTATATTTCTTCAATATCATGCCTTAATTATATTTATCAATTTTTAGTTTCCTTTAACTTGTTTTAAACAGTTCACACATTATTACTTTTGTCGTGCACAGTGCAATCTCAATCGGCAGTAATCAGTTAAGTAAGTGATGTTTGAAGAACAAGTAAAGTATCATCTGTTTATTGTACACACTGAATAGATTTATCGCCCCTTCTGAATATTTTTTTTGACACACGAATTATTTTCATAATTAACATTGTAATATGTTAAAATGAAAATCATAGCAGAAAAAGTGTCTTTTGTCAACTGGACTCATGGCAAAACGACAGCGCGTTGTGCAGCAAACACCACTATGAAACGTGAAATAAACATGATCTCGATCTTGATCTAGAGTTCGCCAAGCCACGCATTGACTGAGCAATTTTGCAAAAGTACATTGACGTGTTTCATGTTATGCCGTTTATTTACGATACCCAACTTCTGTCATTGAATGTACTGTCACATTGTACCTATATGCCGACGAGGTTATGATAAAACAACCTATTTCTGAAATACGTATCTCGAAATGCACTTTTCCATTCACTTCCGGGATCCTGACAGCAAAATGCAAATTCCAGTGTGTTACAGGCATATTTTAGTTGGACCTCACGATTAAATGTGAAATATCTTATGTATTAGATACAGAGGATACCATTTTTTGTTTGTTTGAAATGTCCACCAGTGAAATGCACAACATGCTGTCTGTTCCCTATCAGCTGATGCGACTCCTACTGCATGGAGCTATGCTCTCCAAGCCTCGTTTTCGAACCAAGATGGCGAAAGTGTGAAAAAGGTCAATAGGGCCCGTAAGTCTCGCGAAGCGCTACTTCCGGTACCAGCATTTCCGGTGACATGCCAATATTCATGAACTAGTTCTGCTTTCGAAATGCGCGACCGCCAAAGCTAACTCTGTAGACGGGACCAAGTATACTACCATACTTGGTTGTCACCGCTGTTGACAGTCGTAAAAGTTTACTTATTTCGGTATAATATGATCGGTTATTTGTCATTCCTGCAAGGTGTATTGGTTCCTGATTGACAACTGACAACCATAGGACCGTTCGTAAAGGTATGTGTTCTTTTCTTTACCTTTAAAATAATTTTAACAACCAGTGCGGTACTATCGTTCAGACGCGTATTTATAGTCTCAGTGGACAGTGTTTTATGATTACGGAGGATGTGTTACATGTTTCTCTGATGTTAGATTATTTATGAAGATGTAACTACTAATAGGTAGGCCACATTACCCAACTTACCATGGTATTCTGGTATCTGACAGCATAAGCAGTGTCAAGGAAGCCGTGCCTTTGACAGTTTGAATAGGCATTAAATTATTAGGCAAGATTTGGAGGATGAAATTTGGAATATTTATGCTATGAACATATTTTTAAACGTGAAATATATTTAAGGATATTCTATTAATTTATTTTTTTAGTATTTATAGTATTTAATAAACCAGTCATATGTTTGAAACTTAAATTTAAAAAATGCATTATATTTGGTCATATATATATATATTTGCTCTGTCACTCACCTTTAATAAAGTAAATAATTTTCCATTATGGCATTTGTTAGCTTTGATGAGAAACTTATTTTTAAAATATGTTTTTTATGAAGGAAGGTTTATGCAATGTATAAAGCATATGCATAAATTGTTGTGTAATTATCAAAATTAGTTTGTATATTTAATGTGAATAGTTATAATAACATGCAGAGTTATTATTATTTGCACTTTGGTAGGCTTGAACTAAAGTTTTACTCTCATCTAAATGTAAAGGATGACAAAAATTAAGGAAGACACACACACACACACACACACACACACACACACACACACACTCAAAAATGGTTTATTGAAATAATTAAAAGTTTAATAACCTATTTTGGATGAATGATTTTCATAGCCCTGCCAATATATATATTAATCCCAAAAATAATTACGCTAATTAAATAAATGTCCTCTCAACATGCACCAAAAAAGAATATATGTGAAACTTCTATTATAAACATAAACAAAATTATAGTGTCACGAATCACTCAATAGTTAATCAAATAACCATGAAACCAAATCAATACATTATATCGATGACTATAATTTAGTATTTGAAATAAATATATCAAACCCTAACCTGTAAAACACACATATCCCTTGATTTCGAATTCCATTCGAATATACAATATTATGGGCATAATGAAATTGTGTCAGTCAAAATTTTTTTTTTTATTTTACTTGCGAAATTCAGTTGAAGACCTCTTAGTCTTAGGTGGTTTCAGGTTTGTGCAACAAGTAACTGCTGTTAGTATTCCATATGAATATTCACAGTGATATACCTATTTTTCAAATTGTGTAAACATTATTTGTTAGTCCGGTGATGAATAGAACTGGTGTTAGACAATGGTAATTTTACACTGTGTATGTACTTGATGTCTAGCTCTATGTTGTTGCAGAACATGAATGTTTTTTTTCTTGGTTATGCAGGAGTGAATTTCTGCTGTACAGCAACCAAAAGTCGAAGCAGCATCCAGCACACAGCAACTTCAAGTCAGAAGTGGCCAAAATGCAAGACAAATACACTGAATTGTGTAGGCGATCACCAATGACATGTCCTACATTAAGAAAGATTCTTACTATTATATGAAGTGTAATGTTATTCTGAGGGAAGAAATAAAAGTGTTACACCTTGTCAGCAATATAATTGTTATGACACTGCAGACTGTGATTGATAGCAGGATTAATTGTGATGAACGGTAGGGTTTTTTAAATTAATATTTCTGGTTGTGAGGCTCAATTGAACCAAGTAAAGAAAATTGCCACAAGTCCAAAACATTAATACATTTACCTTATCACTCAATCAACACTGATGAACACAAATTTAGTGCAACCATATTGACTTGATGCAGAGATAGAAACAATTGCACCTATTTTTCATATATTTGTGTATTTCAAATATTCTGGTCAAAATCCAAGTCAAACAAATGAGGTAACTGACATTTCACATTTTTCGCTATCCATTTGGACCAATCTGTTTTAAGATCTGGTCAAGAAATGTCAATGTTTATTGGCTATTGTTCTATGAATCAGTGTAATTTGCATGCTGGACCCTAAAACAGCGATGCAAAAACAAGACATGTTGATATTTCAACAAAGAATTCATTTCACAAAGCAACAACTGCCATGCCATTGGTTAAGTTAAATTTTCATTGGTAAGCATCTGTTGTATTTTTTTGGAAACTCTTGACCCATAAACATTCCATGTGCATTGTTATGATATTATATTCAATATCAATTCAGTATCATGGCTGATACCAGAAATATTAAAAAGACTTTTTTTGTATGGCATTATCCCAGACAAAAAACAATAAATAAGCTTCAGATCTATTCAGTAATTTTATTCCAAGGTCACAAGTATTAAACATTCATGGCAAATATTCCCAAATGCCAAACCTGAACAAATAAATGTGCCAGCATGCACTGTTACTGGTGTCAGTATCTAGATTCACACTGGACTGGAGAGTCCCAAGATGTTCTGCAACACCATGTTGATGACAAGTAGGTCCTGTTCCAGCAAGTGTCCAGTGTATATGGTGTATTCTGATGTTCACAGACATCATTTACAGAACCAGTACTTCAGATAGAACTTTAATATGTTTACATCTGTATACACAACAAGAGTTGTTCTTTCATAGGCAATGCAATGCTTAACCACAAAATATTCCCAAAAATATGTTATTGTCCGAGATGCTCTTGAGGTGCAGTTATGTTTGGCATCAAGGTAATTCTGGTGATCCATATGCATCTACTCGTGGGTCAGATGAGGAAATCTTTCTCCCCTCAAACATGGAAATATGGCCCAACTGCAAAAGATAAATAACACTAATGAGATCATATAATATATACTTCTAAAATACCAGTCATTTCTTACAATGCCCACATCAAGATATACTTAATAAATTAAGCATGTACATTGTACCTTCAACTGAATATGATAAACAAATGCTAAATGGGGTTGTAATGATCAAGTCTATTCACATCATACAGAATACATTTAAGTGAGGTCACTTTTCAGAGATCTTAAAAACAAACACTGCAAGGATTTAATCATCATTATTTACAAATTAGATTAATATTTTTTTTTGTGTGAATAAAACCTGATTTTTTAGTGCACATAACATTATCATCGTGATATTGGCACATATCCTTATTTATTTACACAGGCACCCCCATAAGTCTCCTTGCACAACATTAAGTATTGACAAAATTTGCATTGCCAACATGCACATGATAGGCCTTCTTTAAATATGACTATAGTTTGTGTCATCTCCCCTGGACCTACAAATATAATTTTGTGACGTTCCTTATCAGAGCTGAACATTTATTATTGGAAAAGGTTAAGGATAGATGTAATGAAAATTTGCCATAACATTGTATGGTGCATAAACCGAGAGCATATTGAAATACCTTCAGAACGAATGTTTATGCTCATTTTACAACGCCAACACCATTGTACGTGTGATGATGAACCATGAACCGACCAGTATTGCCTTATCAACACTGACAATTATACCAACTTATCAGAAGTGTGCAAAAAACTTACCTCAATATTTATGAATGGGTAGCGGCCAGTTTCACATCGACCATAGGACGTCTTGACAACACTGCAACTGCTTTGACAAGCCAACACTTGCTATTCATGTTCCCCATCTCGAGTGTTTTAATGCCTGTGACAATGTCATGTTTTTGTAAGTTACACCTGCGTGTTCCAAATATGATTCGCCGGGCCCTGTCCGACGTAACACTGCTGTCGCCATTGCCGCGAGACGTTGTTTGTCACCGGAAGTACTACATAACGTTATGTCTCGCGTAGTCCCGTGACCTACTTACACCCCCTATAGGTCCGTGGTTATAGTCAGTTAACTCACTTGCCTCGGGAAGATGCGGTGGTAGATGAATTCAATACAAAACAAGAGTTTGTCACTAAGGTGGCTAGATCTATATCCCAAGCCCCTTTTGCAGAATTTATGACATAATTAAATCTAAACAAACCACAGGTTTATTTATACATGTATGTGTCTAATGTATTTTGACATTTTGTTACATGTTTTTCTTTCCGAGCAGAGAATAATACTTTTAATGGATACAGATTAGGCCCATGTGACACTAATTCTGGAAAATACAATATCTGATGTTGGTCAACAGCTTATATTAACATGTAAAAAAATATAGTGAAACTCGTCCCCAACAACAGCTATAGGTGCGTTAGATACGTTCGTTGCGTGGGGTATTTACTCTAACGACCGGTTTCAATCGGTAGTTATGGTTACCAGATCTGAATTTTAAAATATGGTAATAAATCGATTCGGGCATAAAAATGATATTTTCAAAACATATTTTGCTTGTATACTCAAAGGCAAAAGATATTGAGACATACAAAACACAAACAGCATCGGTCAAACAATTGTACTACTTTGTGAGGGATAATATAACAGAAAGAGCAATTTCTGAGGGTGTGGTAACGAACAACAATCCATATAAGGAGCGCTAGCTCCTACCATATGCAAATGAGTCAGACCCGTGAAGATCCGGGGTAGAATAGGTCTTCGTCAACCCATGCTTGCCGTAAAAGGCGACTACATGCTTGTTGTAAGAGGCGACTAACGGGATCGGGTGGCATGCAGGCTTACTTACTTGGTTGATGCATGTCATCGTATCCCGATATCGTGACTGATGCTCATGATGTCAATCACTGGATTGTCTGGTCCAGGCTCCATTATTTACAGAGAGAAATGCGAACATTAGTGACTTAATTGTAGTGTAACCATAGAGTTCTAGATAATTTCTGTCATTAAACAATATATCACGTGACTAACCACGGGTCCGGGTAGTCCTGCGGGTACCTACTCAGTGCTCACTCGACACGGGTACCCGATTTACCCTATCTAGCTAATTCTTGCAGGTCAGGTTGACACCTGGATATTCAGAAGGAACCGTAACTCCTTTGTGAAGATTGTCCTTCTCCACCGACCTGTTGCCCGCCGCAAGAGTTGTCTACGCCACTGGAGACTTGACGTTGTGTTCTGCCGTCAGGATTGGCCGTCCTGCTTAAACATTGGCGCCACACTCGTATGCCATACATGTCATAGGACCATCTTTGCAGACACGCCTCTGTTTCCAAGTAAAGTGCGGGCTATAAAGGTTGCTGTCTGGAACTTGTGTCGGGGTTGCGTGGTTCGAATCCAGATGTTCTGCTCGGCGGCCACTATAGGGGCCGGTCTCTCTCGTGGTTGTTGGTTACGTTTTTCGAACTTTTTCAAACATATTTCCTGGTTCAATTCCAAAACTTCATATAAAAATCCACGTCACGATAACTTTTGCCTGTGAGTATAGTATTGGTGGTAATGACCTTGGGAACTACGCCATGTTTGCAGATTTGACCTCTTGGTATGTTTTCTACCATTGCAGCCAGAAATAGAGTAATACATCAATGCAAATTATTGAAATTATTGAAATTTGATCCATTTGAAGTATTATATGTGTACAGTACGTTTGATAAGTTCAGGGTTTCATTATTTAGTGCAATTTTATACACCAAATGGGATAACTCTTTTATAAATTCTTTTATAATAAAGGTTCTCTCCCAAATTCGCCATAAAACATCATATTTGAAGCATTGATGTAGAGTATTTAACTATTTGTAAAATCTTTAAGACTTACTCTGTCTGTCCAGTATTTGTCCAAATGAAGGAGAATTCAGTCATTCCATAACAAAAACAAGGAATAATGGATACGTTATGATGTATGTTATATTCACAGACACAAAAAGGTGTTCATAATGCATTTGCATATAGGTACGTAAAGGAATCTTAAATTACAAATAAGTCTCATATGAAATTTAATTATCTAAGTATAGAAAGATGTATCATGTGCAAACATTTTCCCATAATATTGCCTGTAGTCTGACCAGCTGGCAAAACATGTCCGAACAAAGGGAATCCATCTATCCCGTGAATATCCATGCACGTGTGTTTTAAGGTTGAATAGATGGACGATTTGAGGATATGTAATAATGAAGGATCTCTGACAGCAAAATATATTGACTCTACAGTGCTCGTTTATTTTAAATCTAAGTTCCAAGTGAAGAAATTATCAAAGGTTAACAAGAGTTATATATAGTCCACTTCTGTTTACAGACAGGTCAACTGACAAGAATTCGACACATTGAGCTCAGCCCTCCGGAACATACGCGTACCCCCCTCGCACCCGCTACCCAAACCACAATTAAAGTGCCCCGCCTACTACGGGACATCGCAATCGCATTGAATATACATGTATACAGGCTAGAACTTGCCCTTTTTGTTTTAACTCAGTGGGACTGAGGTCCATTTTTTAATTGATTCTCACATATATGAGGATTTACGTTATGATGTACAGTAATGAACGCTGTGTGTGAATGTATGCCAGATTTCTTTAATTTATCTTCAACCGAGCAATTTATTACATTATGCAGATGTGAACACGGGTCATACTCCTTGTAAATTATTTGATCAAATGTTTCAAAGGCGCTTGACACTCATTTAATTCTGTGTGCGCCTTTCTTCATGTATGTTATAATAGTTCTAGTCCAGCAGATGTGTGAAACAATTGTGCATTTCATCATAAAAGCATGAAACTTGGCAGAGTTATGGATCATGGTCCAACAAATAATTCTAGAATTGGCGCCATCCAAAATAATGTCTGTGACAGCCATGGCAGCCATTTTAAAATGGCCGCCCGGAAAATATTATCACAAGAAGATATTATGGTTTTACTTGTAAGAAAGATATATTTCCAGGGCCAATTTAACAGAATATGATACCCAGGATGTCAGAGGATGGTAACATTGAAAACTGGAGATGTAAGGGGGTCAGAACTATTGCTGAGTCAGCAAAATGTCAAAATAATTCGTTCTCAGCTACAAACTTCACCAATGCTCCGAACTGATTCAGAAAAAAGTCAATCCATGTTTATGCTCTACACTAGAGACCTTTGAGAACACATCACTGACTGTTAATATGGTTACTATATATTTTATCAGTTTATGTATATGCTTGACCATTACATACAGGTCTGATTTCCGGTCTACACATTGCAGTCCTTGCCACCTTAGTCACACAAGGCAGTGCATTTCAGTCCTGCTTGCTTGCAGCGTCCTTTATATCCCTTCTTGCACCCACCGCGCACAAGCTCTCTTGATGCTGAGCTGGCCTCAGGCAGGATTGTCCAGAATGGCTTCCAGTCAGTGGGGTCGACCCATCCCCAGTCGCTTGGAGATGGCAATTCTTGGGCCACTTCAAGAGCTTTTCCCCAGCAATGTCCACCCTGGTACACAACCCTCTTGATATGCTGCAAGTGCTGCCTGAGTGGACGGGATGGCATCCATAGCACGTCCACTCTTAGCAAATAGCTCTTGTCGAGCATCATTGATGTTCTCCCTACTGCTCGTGCGTTCATGGAGCAGGATAACGAACCGTTCCAGCACAGACACTTGAGCTTCAGATACATCATCTGGTCCTTCTGACAAAGCTAGGAATGTTGGGGTCACCTCCTCAAAAGCCTGCCATGTATCCCACCCAGTCTTCCTTCCCTTCTGCTGAAAGATGAAACAGTATCACAGCCAGTGTAGGCGTGAAAGTGAGGGAGAGCCTTGGATTTCTCAGGTCCAATCGAAGCAGAGATCTCGTGTTCAGGTATATAGTGAAAGTGCTGACCAGTTCCAAAGGCAACCCATACCCCCTGGACTACCCTGACTACTGCTGCCACTGCTAAGACAACAATGTCTGTATCGACTGTCCTGAGGAGGATCTTTTGGTAGCCATGGTGCATCGTGGAACATCCGTGTATCCACCTCCTCGTGACTGCAAAGGGCCAGTAGGCTGGTGTCTTGTGAAGGATGTCACAGAACCTGTGAGCCGTATGTGGTAACAACCTGCTTGTCAGTTTCCAGTTGTGAAATGTTCCCTGTCAAGAATGCAAACAGCTCTTCTTTGTTTGCATCAACACGTAGAAACTGCTGCCAGTTTCCGGGGAGACTGGTGGATCCTTCTGATGCCTTTCCCTCGCTTACTTCTAGTCTGAGCCTTGAGACTGTTCTCCTGATACTCATCCCAAACTACATCAACCCGATCAGCTTGTTTCAGTTGGCTCTGAATGTATGTACAGACTACATTCAGAGCGTAATCTCTGAATGTTTTGACAGCCAGTGGTTTGAGAGTGTGCACCAGCACAGCTCCATCAAGGATAGTGACATTGGTTTCTGGCACATCGGGTTTGGGTTGTGCCCAGCAAAGTTCCAGGCACACAAGCAGAGCAGACTTTGTACCAGACCTGAGCTTGCCATCCTGAGATAATGATGGGGGGCATACTTGATTCGCATGACAGAGAAGTCCTCCAGGTTGCCATCTTGGGACTGGCAGGCAATGTAGAGTCGTGAGAACAGAGAGCAGTCACTCTTTAAGGAAGCGACTTGCAAAAGGCTCTTGGATATCTTCCTTGTAGGGGGTCGACTGAATAGAGCCAGCTTGTTCTTCTTGATTGGCTCCATAATACATACTGATCGTTGCAGCAATCGGTCATCTACATAGGTCTGATACTGTTGCTGACCTATCTCCACAGCCTTGCCAACTGAAGATGCCACAGCAGGATCAACGATGTTTCTTGTGTTCAGTCTCAGAAGGTCCCTCTTTTCTTCAATGAATGGGTTGCCCATTTCCACCAATACTTCAACAAGACTTTGCACATGTTGGGCAAAGATCACTTGGGAGCTATTTTTCTGCTCATGGTGGTGTGTCTCTTGTCCTTCGAGTTCTGTCTCCAAGGATGCTTAAAATTCATCAGTCATTCGTATCACTTCTGGTCCAGTAAGCATCCAACGTCTGAGTGCCGCAGGAGTTTGGGTAAGCCCAACAGCCCCACCATCACTCTTCACAGCAGCTTTATTTTGTTCATGGGCCTGGTCCATAGCCATTGATGAGGAGACCCGTTTTGACTTGTGAACAGTGAAGTTTCCATTGTTGAACTTTGCTTCGATTTGTGGGTGAGCTTTCTTCAGAATAGCCATATCTCGAATGTGCCAGAACTTGTCCCCAGCACTCAGTTTGGCAAGGAGTCCTTGGTCTTGCAGGTCTAATGCACATTGTCTAACACGACTGTCTAGGCGGAAAGTGGACACTTCGTGGAGTTGCTCTTTAATAGATGCCTTCTCACAGACGAAGCAGGTATTTTCTGATGTGGCATCCTGTTGATGACTTTGACGGGTATACTTTCTAGTGCTTGCTGAATCAGGGTCATCATATTTTGCTGTTGACTTCTTCTTTTCTGCCCTTTGTAGCCTTGCAGCACTAAACTTTGACACAGTATTTGTGCCACCTGCAGAGTTTTGGCTATGCCACCTCCTTCATCCAGGCGTCTCACATCTATGGGCAGGGGTAATTCATGCAGCACTTGGAAAAGCACACTGTTCTCTAAAAAGGTTGAGTAACCATGGCCAGCACCAACATCATGACGCTTTGATTCTACTGGGCATTGCAAAGCTTCACTTGTGACTGTTTGGCAAAGAACACACTTAGTCCAGTCAGTTATGGGTGTCTTTTTGTATGGATCAGGCTGCTCTGGACTATAAAGCTGATAAGCTTGAGACATTGTCACTGTTACCACTACCACCTCGAAATGACACTTTCTGCTAACTCAGCATTAATTCTCTGCACACATTGGAGCTGCAAAAGACCACGTTCTGCATCATTCAAACATAGCTTAATATTACTAATATTGGGGGCAATATTCCAATTATTTGGGACCTGCAAAGAGTCATCAGTGATAAATAAATACAAACATTTCAACATCGCGAGTGATTTTGAGTCGCCATTTTTAAAATGGCTGCCAATGCTGACATAGCCACTTTTTCTGGTGGCGCCAAATCTGGAATTGTTCTTGAGGGCATGGTCTATGACTATACCAAATTTCATGCTTTTATGACAAAATGCACAATCCTTTGATATTGTTCACATATCTGCTGGACTATTCCCCTTGTGGTCAATATTACGTTATGTTGAGTGTCGGTGAGGTTAATGCACTTCTGTGTGTGGGGCGCTCGCGCGCGCGCGCGTGTGTGTGTGTGGTGGAAGGATACACATGTGCATAGTGACAGTATGCATGTTCGTAAGTGTACCTGTGTATGTGTCTACGTGTTTGTGTATGACTGCGTGCGTGCATAACTGTATAAGTAATTTGGAGTGTGTGTGTGCGTGCGTGTGCGTCTGCATATGCATGTGTGTATGTGCGTTCAACGATTTTCATGATTATGACGTTATACATATGATTTTCTATCTAGTGTCTCGTAGGCCACACCTGTCGGATGTTATATTTTATTGCTTGTGTGCGCGTTTTAGTATGAAGTGTTTATAACATGTGACACTATAGTAAACATTATTCATTCTCTCTGTCTCTCATACTTAATTTAACGAGTCCCTGTTAGATACCATTTTATTTGAAAACGTGTCAAACGGTGATGAATGTAGTAATATATTTATTACTCATTTATATAAGCTTTGCACATTCATCTCAACTTTTTTTCGCTGAAAAAATGACGACGTTGGTATGGCTGATGCAGGGATTTACTCAAGGAATTTTCTGACATTGGCCCTTTATGTGAAAATTTCAAATATTCCAGAGGTACGCCCACACAGCACAATACTAAAATGCCTCATTGTATTTAATAATGTGGGCCTTTTTTTCAAATTTAGGGGCTAAAAGCACAAGGTCTCACCCTAGAATTATCCCTGGTGGTGTATGAATACAACACTTATATGATTCGATCATGGAATGTTCTCGAATGATGCAACCTCGCAATAAAGTGTGAAGCTATCTCCGACATTTCCGAGAGCCATTGCAAAAAAGATAAGATGCAGATTCTAAACACGTTAATAACAGCATAAAAACACACATCACCTATTTAGAAACATCTGCATAATAATCTACGTTCATATAGAATCTAATAATCCAACTCGATTCTTCCTGGGCGAGGGTAGCCACACAGATAATGACTGATCGAGTCAGTCAATGTCACTTTCCCTGTGCGTTTTCATACGAGTCAGCGGGTAGTTTGTATGTTATGAAAATGCGTGTACTTACCGTCAAGTAATACCAATAACGGTACTGCAAATATTCACCACACGGCATTGCACTAGCTGACAAGAGGACGACATATTTCTAATTCCAATTTACCTATACTAGATTGCTGTTCAGCCATATCGATCTGTACATGCGCGCCGATGTCATGGACTAGAATCCCGCCTAGCCATAATTCTTCCCGGAAATTCTACCATATAGCCAATGTTGCCAAGAGTTTCTCATTTGAAGAAAAGCCACTGATTTGCACAACATATGGCTGTTTGGACTCAGAACTGCTGTCACCAGCCATCTACATCCATTCCGTTCAGCCAAAGATAATCGTTGCCAAAATATTCCTGGAGCATCTCGGTATGGATCGCCCTCCATGTAATGATATTTTGAAGGTATCGATGACGTAATTATTAATAAAAATTAATTTAATTATAAGCCTGAATATTGCAACAATATAGTCTTTTGTGGCAGTTATATATCTGTCGACCCGTACCTGGATTATAACAACGTGATCAAAGCTCAGTGATCGCGTTTATCACAAGCAAAATGGATATTTCTTGCAAAGTGCACTTCGATGCCACTAGTCACTGTTGCTAGGCGGCCACAACCCTGCATGGAGCTGAACTCGCGACCGACTGACCGTTATATTTTTAACAAGGGATGACTGTCGTTACGTCGACTACTCTTTCCCAAGCTGAATTATTATTTTTCTTTGTCACTTTGATTGTTCTATTTCATTTCAACTATCATGTACCTTGACTGACTACAAATAGCTCTCGACCCGTGCAGATCCGGGGTAGAATAGGTCTTCAGCAACCCATGCATCTGGAAAAAGGCGACTATGCTTGTCGGAAGAGGCGACTAACGGCATCGGGTGGTCAGGCTCGCTGACTTGGTTGATGTATTTCAATGATATTAATCACTGGACTGTCTGGTCCAGACTCGATTATTTACAGACTGCCGCCATTTAGGTTGAATATTGCTGAGTGCGGCGTTAAACAACAAGCCAACCAACCAACAATCATTACAAGTATAGGTCATATAAAATACTAACAAAAGGTTATAGACGACGAAACCTGTGTTTATGATACTGAATGTGTGTCGGGGACGACGATCTGATCCTCCCCGACCCGAAACAGGATCTCCCACCGGCCACAGCCATGACAGGTATGCACTGACAACAAACCAACGTGGTGTTTTGTTTACTTCCGGTGCACGCAGTTCAAATGGTGACAAGGGCCTTCCCAGAGTGTGACACCTTCGTTTCACTCTCGGTAACGTCGGCTCCCGCACATCTCTACTTACATATAGGGGGTATATATTTTTATTTACTGACCAATAACGAGTTCCTGTGGGGTGACCATATTTCCCAGATGAATTTGCCGTTTTGTTTCGAGATTGCAGACTAACGGAAATTTGTCCCCGAACTTCCACCCCCCCCCCCCCCCCCCCCCTTCCACACCATCGGTTTCCATGGCAACAACTTTGATTTTATACTGTTTATATTGGTGTGTACCTGACATAGAAATACAAAGTTCCGAATCCCAGTTCCATGGTATTGTTTTGATAGCTCAATAACTACTCTTGTGTACGGACAGACAGATTAGTGAGTAACACTCTCATCAAGACGGACTTAATGTGACAGTCAGATGATTTGTGCTTTCGAATATGGGGGGCCGGGGGGATTGTCATCTTCTGATGACTCTTGTTTGTAAACATATATAGTCATTCGGTTGTAAGAACTAGAAGCATGCTGGCCACCTATTATAGTGGGCAGCTTTGACGGACCCAGGGCCTAGATTTTCGAAACGATCTTAGCCCTAAGATTATCGTAAAGTTATCGTAAGGAAATCGTAGGCTATCGTAGCCTATTTTCGAAACTATCGTAGCCCTAAGATATCTTAAGTTTGTCGTAAATCTAAGATAGCCCTATACCTGTCGTAAGTTTATTTTATCTTCATCCAAGATGGCGGCATACTTTTCCATAGATATTGTGCCAAACAACTACCCAGCTAACACACGACGTTGTCACAACGTTGTGGAAAGGTTGTGGATAGGTAACGTCGTGAAATAACGTTGTCACAACGTTATTATAACGTCAACGTACAACGTTATTTCACAACGTTACAACAACGTTGCACATTCACGTTCTGAAAACGTTGTACATCGGACATAGCACAACGTTTTGTAACTACGTTTCTGAAACGTCGGTGAAACGTTATAACGTTTGCTTCTTGATAGTCATAAAGGAATAGAACTGCTTTATCAAAATCAACATGGATTTGTCAGAATACCAAGGCAGTAATGCTTTACCTTTCTGTATATTCGGCATTTGAATTTTCATCTCTTAATTCTAAAATTTCCAGAACGTAATTGCGTATCTCTATTACAACGTTAGTATTACGTTACATTGTAACGTTATTCCACAACGTAACAACAACGTTGCAAATTAACGTTGTGATAACGTTATGCTTTGGACATTACAACACTTTTTGTAGATGATGTTTAGGAAACCACTTGTAGATCTATCATCTCGTAGTTTTATTTTTTTTAAACATATATATCTATGAAGGAAGTTATCTGTCTACTAAATGTTGTCACAAGCAAAATTACAGTTAAAAACACATTGGCGCGCATTTTTTGCGGCGTGAGAGTGACTGCTGAAAAGTTTAGCCTGTTGCCTCGTGTAGTGACGTCAAAATGACGTCACATTGTCGCGGAAGATTTGTTGTCACCAGCCATCTTAGTTCAAGCTCACTCTGGATATATTACAACCAAGTGATTGTGCAGCAACGGGAACTGGACAGATGATCTGTGAATTCGGATAAGGTAAGTTATTTTTCAAAAGCAGTCTCCGCTTGTTGATATATTTCTGTACATGCAGATAGTCAAATGATTTAAATGTATCGTATTATTCAGAAGTGGCGGGGTTTAGAATGCAGTTTGCCGATCACTTTCACTGAGCTGAGCGTCAGTGTTGATAGTAATATTTGATACACAAAACGTGATGTATATAGAGGTGAAGGAAGCCCATGACTTTTTACCATATTATTATTTTATGGATACCAAATGAAATTACCAAGGGCAAGTGGTATATGTTTGACCAGAATTCAGTCTGGCGGCATTTTGTGGTCGTCATATTATGTTCGGGTTTCGATCATAAGCGTATAAGGTCTGTAGGCCTAAATAGGCCTAACGTATGCATCGCCTACTGACCACTGACAGTTATTGCCATTTCTTCAGTGTTATTTCTGAAATCTGAAAGTTTACATGTACTGACTTTGATTTTTGTGAAACAATGTGGCTCATTCAGGCCATGGGAAAGGTTGAGTAGATTTCTCTTATTCAGCGAAGAGAGGGAATCAAAACAATGGAAGTATTTTCAGATCGACTCTCTGTAGGCTCCTAGTTATAGCCCTAGTCTAAAGGGCTCAATGATGTTATGAACAATTGTATTTTCGGGAAGAGGCAGAAACATACTTGTTGTTCCCGAAAAGGCCCAATTAGCACTGACTGAAGTAGCCTAAATGTCGATCATATATGGTTGTTAGTGCTATCTATAAAGTTTATTTGAGCAAGGCGCTTATCATATGTATTTTTAATATTTCCAAAAAAAAGAATCAATTCATCATTTTCCGATAACTAGATCTATGTCCGACTCCCTTCTAATGAAAACGAGCAAAAGTAAAACGAGTCTCGTCGCGCGCTATAACGGGGTGTTTGCGGTATTGTTCTCGCTGGTGATGATAGCTAGTCGATAGTCAAAAGTTAAATATCACCATACATTGTCAGTGATTTGGTCATCGTTTGTTGATTATTAAGGTGAGATAGGTGTAGATCTAGTCAATGTGCACCAATAAAAAATACAATGGAATTGATAGCAACCATATTCGTTCTCCGTATGTTGCCAGGAAGGCTACCATACTACAGAATTATATTTAACGATATTGAACTGTATTATGTTAATAAACGTAGTAAGTATATGATACTTGGTTCTCTGAAACATTTTGGCAATGAGAGAGAATAAAATGGTGATCGAAAACTGAACGCGTAAGTTCCAGTGCTCGCTACGAAATCGTACTGTAGCTAGATCTATATAAACAACGCTGCGATGAAGATGTGAGTGTGAGTCGTTATTAGCTACAATGCCTGTCTAATATATATGTTCCCGTTTGGATTCCGGTTTAGAAAAGGTCCCCAACAAACCATATTTGTACTAACATGATTGTGTGTCATTGTACTCTGACAGAGGTTGTGAGACGAGGTGTTGTTTTTTTTATGATGGTACTCATAATTGTGTTACTTATATACTCATAATTTTGTTACTTATATCTGTAGCCTGAGTTTATTTCCGATCGGACCTTACACATGAAGACTTTAGATTTACAGTTTTCCTAAATTTTAGGCAATTATACAATGTATGTTATCTTTTTGTTTAGACTACAGATCTAAATGTATGCTTATTGAATATAGTTTTAGTTTTGACCTTTTTAATATGTTTTCTTTGCAGCAAGGGGGAAAATGTTACACGACCATTCGAGGAGATAAAATCAAGAATGTTGAATCATTGAGGAACACACCAAATAAACCCTGGGCTGTGAATTATGTTAACGTAAGTACAATTGTTTACAGTTACATTCCATTGTCTATATCCATGTTAATTGGTGTGTTTTTTTGTTGCTTGAAATGAATGCTAAGAATGTAGATCTATTTATATAAATCTATGCTCGTACCACGTTTTGTATTCAACCTGATTCTTGATGTCTCTGAATGAATGTTAAAATTTGTTTCCATCAGTCACTTGAATTATACATTATTGTTTGAATATTGATAAAACCTTATCTCCAAATGAATGTTTCTCGTCATATGAAATCTTTCATATACCTGCTTGAGATTTATTAAGCTGTTTGTATTTCAGGGAAGTGGAAGTGAACACCAAAGAAAGAAGATTCTGGCATTCAATAATTTAGAAAAGTGTATAAATTTTCTATAATCTAAAAATAATAAAATGTCAACGCAAATATGTCTTGGAGTTCTTTGTTGAATGGTGACTTCGCATGACTGAAAGTTGAAGTATACAATATGGACTTGATTAGAGTCCGACCATTTAATATTCAAGGAGGTGGGGACCTGGAACCTTTCTATGGAGATTACATATGTTTTCGGTCACAGCTACAAAAGCAGATATATGATTTTCTTTAACTCTATGAGCCTGAAGATAAGCACCTTGCATCTAGATCTATGTCATTTTTTTTGTGGCAGGCATTTTTTTCACCAGTCTGAACCGTTATTATTTTTGTCAAGAATTTTCGGTGACAATATATTTTTTCGATAATATTCCAGGACCCGACCCTCCCCAGAAAATATCACATGGTCAACCCCTTACATTGTCTGCCATTCTTTTTTTTGTTTCTTTCAGTACAAGCCTAAAGGGTAATGGTGTCTAACTTTCTAATAGTCAAATCATGTATCTAGTTAACAGCTCAGTGGTGTTTTTACATTTTGAACATTGTTAGCAAAACACGATCTAACTCACTGTTAACCGGGCTATTCGACGCCCTGGTTTTCAAATATTGGTAAAAGGTATCTCGAATCATACACATTCACGTGACTAAAGCATATTCTAAAACATTTTTGGGGGTTGTTTTTACAACATTTTAGTGTGGAATGGTCACAACCGTATTTCATCCTTGTAACAAAGTTATTTCACGTCGTGACAACGTCCGTGGTAGTACACAGAATAACGTTGTAGGGACGCATTATTATAACATTGCCACAACGTAAATTACAACATAACCACAACGTCAAATACAACGTTCCCTCAACGTAAAAATACAACGTTCCCACAACGTAAAATACAACGTCATCACAACGTTGTGACGACGTGAATATGACGTAACACAACGTTAGGCCATGACGTTGTGACAACATAAATGGGAGTCCACAGAATAACGTTATATGGACGTAACATCCGCAACGTTACCACAACGTAAACACAACGTTATCACAACGTTCCCACAACGTAAAATACAACGTCATCACAACGTTGTGACGACGTGAATATGACGTAACACAACGTTAGGCCATGACGTTGTGACAACATAAATGGGAGTCCACAGAATAACGTTATATGGACGTTACATCCACAACGTAAACACAACGTAAACACAACGTTGTCACGACGTTGTCACAACGTGAAATTGTTAGCTGGGTAGTCCGCTTACGTTCAAACATTGACATTTCATGTTGTAAAACTGAGTGATTCAAATTGACACTTCGAAAACACGGAGAACGCATCAAGGATTTCAAGTTAAATGAAATCAGACAAATCAGTTTATTAGCTCTACTTAATTTAAAAGGATAGAAAATGACTACATTATATGTATGTTCACGTTAACTTGTGGCGTGTTCCATGAGACAACATAACTTGACAATTCCTAAATTATCTCTCTTTGCGAACGAAAATTAGTGTCACTTTTAAATTTTGAAAATAATTATGGATCTAGATAGATAAACAAATAATTTCATCATCTAAATACTAATAGCTTGATATTGTATTTAAGTCCTTGCTTTATTCATGAAATATATTGGATACATAAGTAACAAAACAAACTTAACAAGCTTAGATTGTCATATAAACTTGCTTGTGGGTGAGCTGCTTCCTGAACAATTTTTGTTTTGAGTGTGTCCACGTTTAATGTTGGTGTTTACAACTTGACTTTTGACATAAACATAAAAATAAACAGTATACATCACTTAACATCAGACTTGAACACGCATGTTAAATGCTGAACGCATATGCAGCTGGGAAATCCCCGTGACGTCACTGGGAAACACCCCGCTTTTTCAATCTCTAACACAAATGAGTTCTCTGTCAGAGTTACGACAGGTATCGTAACTCTGAACGATCTGCGACAGGTTTACGAAAGTTTCGAAAATCTATCTTATCTTAACCTTAAGATATCTTATCTTTGAACGTAAGTTGTTAAGATTTATCTTAGCTAAGATCGTTTCGAAAATCTAGGCCCTGAGGAGTGGGGGAGTGTGGTCGTTATCTTTATATATATTCTGAAAAAGGTAGGGTGGCTACACTAACGCCCCCCCCCCCCCCCCCCACCCCCCCCACAAACACACACACACAAACAAACCAACACAAACAAACCAACACACACACACCGCTTTTGGATCTGCCACTTTACATACTTAGAAAACTGAAAGTTTATGAAAATACTATAATATATAATATCTCTTTTCAAAATTATTAAGAAATACTGTCTCGGTTAAACACGTTATAGAAAGACAGGGTGATGAAGGTATTTCTGTTACATCATGTATTTATGACTTGTCCTCTCTCATGTTTGCTGATAATGTCTCAGCAATGTCTGACACGTGGTCACATCTGAGAAGAAGGATAACTGAACTAGAAAAGTTTGTTTTTTGTTGTTGTAAACATACTGGTATGAAAGTATAAATAAAACTAAGTGTATTGTGTTTAGAAAGTGTGGTCTATAAATCATGAACAATAAATGAATAGAATAAATTGATAAATTGCTGGCAGACCTGACTTCCAAATAAGGTATGGATAACTGGTACGTACTGTACTTACTGATCACCATGAACTCTCGAAGTTGAACAGTTGACTCAAAACATAAATCTCCACTGTGTCGATAGATGTCAGAAGACAACAAGTTAATGTAGTTCGTATGTATATGTGTGTTCTATAAATGTAAGGTAATTCTGAGTAACATGGAAGGAATTCTTCCGGTTCAACCCAACTCGTTGAATGATTGACGTGGGGTTGTGCAATGAACTGGATTGGCCTGTGGTTTTGAACGATTCTATAAGTAGCAATTACTCCTCCATTGCGTCAGTCGTCAGGCAGATCATTCAGCCTGTTATAATCAATAACTTGATAGCACAATACAGTCGAAACATTTAGATTTGAAACGGGATTATTCATTTATAAAATACAATTGCTTAGAATAGAACTGACCAGGAAACAGTGCTACATCCGCCTGAGCACGGGAGTCCGTATCTAAAATTAGACGCCCCGTGGAGATGGTCATGAATATGCATGAGGGCGTCTATTTTTAGATACGGACTCCTGTGGTCTGAGAAAGGTGCCATGCTGCAGAACTTGACAGTTAAAATGAAAAACGACCTAAATGTGTAGCGGGCCTTTCGCGAAGAATGTCTCAAGCCTTTTGAAAGTAAGTATCAGAAAGAGCATGTATATAATATGTCGTACCTCATGTGATCAAAGGGAGATAACTCTTCATACCTCTGTTCATCCACAACTGACGATAAAGCAATAATTCGGTGTTCACCGGGTATCGTTAGGTCAGTGGTCAATTTGTCCTCTTTCAAAAGTACTTGCGACTTGTAAGGTTGTCCATATTTGTTCCTGTGTTTCCCATCTCCCATCCGCCCTGAATTTTCATTCGGACGTGAAATAATCAAATGTTTTCGTATCTCAAATTTCCCCACCGCTGTGGAAAACTATTCCCCAATGTGATAAAAACAATTATTACTACTACCATTGCAAAAAAATCTTTCTTCAGCTATGAATGTCTAGGTTTCAAGCAAAGGCTTCGATCTACGTCATAAATTTAAAGACTGGTCCCATGTGTTTTAAACTTTAAAAGACATAAAATAATTTGCACAATTAGTAAAAAACAATCTTGGTGTTTATTAACATATTTTTTTGCCCATCCGCGACGTTGATACTATCCACACCACTTGACACTGTAAATTAAACTTCTCCTTAAATAATGTTATTGATGTCAGAGCGTACCCCTTTTATAATGTCTTTGGCGTTAGTGCGTACTCGTTTAGTAATGTTATTGACGTTAGTTCGTACTCGTTTAATAATGTTGTTGATTTATTATCACCCATTAGTACAGATGACTAGGTCCACCTTTCTTAATACACATTTTACAAAGCAACCGCAGCTCGATCTTCATTCGATGTGTCGACCCGTGAAGATCCGGGGTAGACTGGGTCTTCAGCAACCCATGCTTGCTGTAACAGGTGCCATTTTGGTTTGGTTTGGTTTGTTGTTTAACGCCACACTCAGCATTATTCCAGCTATATGAAGGCGATCTGTAAATAATCGAGTCTGGACCAGACCATCAAGTGATTGACATCATGAACATCGATTCACGCAATGGGGATCGATGACATGCATCAACCAAGTCAGCGAGCCTGACCACCCGATCCCGTTAGTCGCTTCTTATGACAAGCATAGTCGCCTTTTACGCCATCTCCAGTAATACCGCTGCAAAATTTGGAACAAAATCCAAGCCATATTACGGAGAGGGGCGTCAAAATCGGCTCTACGTGGTGTACCCATGTAGTGAATTGATGTGACGGAGTTGACGCTTTTACCTCGCTGGACAAACCCCGCCATCAATGGCTTTGTCGGTTAAGATTATTTATATAAACAAATGTCAAAAATCAGGTCAGAAGTGTTGTTTATTTCACGCAGCAGTTCACCAGAATAGTCACGTGATGTCATGGTTACGAGTTTAGCCAATTGGGAAACACTTCCGTTGCACGAGTTTTTCCTGCGTGTAATCCAGACTTCGGATCGAAGCTGACGACGCTTACTTTATCAAATGCACCGGTGCATGTTAAATTAATTTCAACAAACTGTTTAGAAATCATTTAAAATCGAGATTACAATGGGCTTAGACCCCTATTTCTCATGTTTATATTAATCACGCGCTACTTTGAACGCTGCGTTTAAAACTTTTCAGTGTGATTTCCTGCCCTGCCGTATGTTTTCACTCTGGAGAGGACGTTGAACAAAACGACATGGTAAGTGCAGCAATATGTAATTAAACAATCTGCTAGTGGACATGTAATTATGTAAACGAATAATCGCTGTGGCTGTAACGATTCGCAGATGATGTGATGTTATATTCGATACAAAACAGCACCAGGGCACCAGGCCGATAAGAGCGCGTGTGTGTGTGTGTGTGTGTGTGTGTGTGCGTGTGTGGAGGGGATGGGTTAGGAGAGATTGTCCCTTGTCGTCAATGACTGAAGCATATTATTAAATGAGAAGAATACAGCTTGTACATGGAACATAGTGATTCTAAAGTCTGTTTCGCAGCAAATACCCTGTATGGATGCATATGGCAATTGTGTGGAGGCGTTGGCCAAAATTCTCCTTGAGAAAAGTTATTGAAAAAGATAATTCGGTGTGTGTTTAGTGTGCACGCGCGGGTTCGAATCCCGACATGGGTACAACGTTTGAAGCCTATTTCTGGTGTCCCCCGCCGTGATATTGCTGGAATATTGCTAAAAGCGGCGTAAAAACCACACTCATTCATTCATTCATTATCTAATAAAAATAGATAAATGATATACCACTTGTTCGTACGGGTGGAGAAATGGTATATTAACACAGCCTTATTGTGTTGAGGAAGCCGTTATGACGGCAACGAAACTGCTTTCTCTTGTTTACAACACTGGTGTTGTATTGAGAAAACACCAACGACAGAGGTGTAAAGACATAAATGACCGTTTTAACCATTCCCTGCAGCTCTGTCTTGTCCAGCTCCGCTATGAAAGGTGTAGTAACATCAGTACATGCTGTTTTCATTGTGAAACCTGCAAACTGTTGGTTTAATATCAATAAAACTTAGTATTAATTGCAATAAAAACGAGTAAGCTGTTAGCAACCGGAAACGTAGTACCAGTGTCTAAATAGGGAAGGGGTGAGGTTAGGTGTCACTTTTTCCTTCGGAATTTGTTTCAACAAATCTTCACAAAGTGAGACCTTGCTAAACCCCTGCACCCATTGACCGACATCTACATGCATACAACGATTATAAAAAAACACCTGAATTTAGATTCAAAACTAGTATATATGGCAATTGGTTTGTTTGGAATTTTGTTTTGTCAAAGATTCATCTAAAATATTTGCTGTATATTTTAATGAAATTTGAAATTGCCGAGAATACTGTCGATGCATTAAATGGCCCGAAGAGTAAAGCTAGATTGTTTTTATATTTTGATGTATAGATCTCGAACAGAAGTTTGTTACTGATCGTGATGTAAAGATCAGTTGTCAAGGTCATCGGTTGTTTTGCAGTTTGTACATTGATCGCTGTGGTGTTTAGTTGCAGAGTTTAGATCTGCAATGGCTCTGTGAATTCTTGAACTTCTTTTTTTCTACATTGGTCGAGTTTGAAAAAAATGTGCCATTTAGTAATACTTTTAGTGTGAAGGGTTTTATGTCCATAAATATTTACAATTTGGAATTTGAAATAAGATGCTATTTAAATTAATGTTTTCATCCTATTGCTAAGTTTAAGAGTTTTAGAGTTGGCGGGAGTAGATAATAGGTCAGAAAATATAAGTAATGTGTTGAGGGAAGTTCCAGTTTTAGGGATTACTTAAGAATGGACTTTCACTTTGTGTGAGTTCACTGAAGTATGAACCTTCATAGAGTGTGGTCCAAACTGAATGAACGTCGGGGCATGACTAGCGCTAGCAATGGCGGAGAGTATGTGGGTTGCATTGGGTATGTTCCCGTGTTGTTTCAGGTGAACAATTAACTTGCCCTTACCTGTGTTTGTGACGGGTGCCACCGGTGGTGCAGCATACGCTCACCTTTTCGCGAACACCTGGTATCATCACTATTCTCGAGTGATTCATAAACACATGCTCATGACATAGTCGGTATTGTACAATCGACTCTGCTTTTTGCAGAGATTTCTATTGAATGTGGTAAGGGTATTGTCGCTTTTATTTATTTGAAGAAGAATGGGGACAGGACTTTGTTGGATTGTGGTAGGGTCGGAGACTTTAGTGGTGGAGGTCGAAAGCTGTTGGCGATTCGGACGTTTTGCTGATGTTGATGCCGGGATGTTGCTGTTACTGTCGCTGATAGTAATTGCTACGGCCGATTATACCATGAACTAATGTGAATGAATGAATCATGATGAGTGCGTCTATTAATGTTTTGGCTCCAGTTGTGAGCACCACTTCATATGATGAGTTGGTCTCTACCTTTTCAGCTCCAGTTGTGACGCACCACTTCCTACTCATATGAGCTAGTTTTTTTTATCCAGTTGAGACGCTTCTATTAGACGAAGCAGAATATTTTTCCAGACAGAATCACTTTTTCAATATTATGGTTTAAACTCGGCGCTACTCTAACTCCAAATAGTTTCTATAGTCACAGTGACTTTTACTGAATGTAAAGATGTCCTTCTAGAATTGTAGATTATACCAAGACGACCAAGGTGCCTGGACATGGGTTACACATTGCAACTGTCCGTTGTCTCGTGGGCTCCATTTTGAGAAAGCCATGCGATGCTGGACTTTCTCTGTGAAGAATGTGGTCAGTAGATATAGGGGTGTATTTTGCTGGTCCGAATGTTCCGAGTAGTGGAGAAAGTATTACCTTCCGCATCCATGGTGAAGTGTAAGAATGAGTTGCGGGTGCTGTCCACAACCAATGATACCCCAGTTACCGTAGAAAGGCAGTTGTAGTATCAGCTGAGGTCGTCTGGAAGTCTGATCTCCAGAGCACATTTATTGATAGATATTAAAAAGCTCTAAGCTTCAGGTTAAAATGAAGAGATACGCTGGCTTCGTTTGACCATTAATTTAGCACAATAGTCAGTGCACAGAGTTATGGACTACTGTCTTGTGTACCCGTTCCGGCAAGTAACTTTGTAGAGGTATATAACGATTTGCGTATCACTACCAAAAGATCATTGTGAAAACAAAATCAAGACTCTATAGTCTATATTGAAATGTAACACCTCCAGAAACGATGATTTAGTCTTTTAATGTTTTAGATCCAGTTCAGACGTGCGAAATCCTATTTTAATGAGTTGGCCTTTCAATGTTTCAGATCAATTTGAGAAGCGCCACTTCCTGGTATAATGAGTTGGGTCTCTTATGTTTCAGCTCCGATTGTGACACGCCACATCATATAATGACTTGTTCTCATATGTTTTAGCTCAGGTTGTGACGTGTCACATCATATAATGATTTGGTCTCTAGTTTTTTTATCTGCAGTTGTGACGCACCTCTTCATAACACCTGTGAAATTCCGGGGTAAAATAGGTCTTCAGCAACCCATTCTTGCCACAAAAGGCGACTATGCCTGTCGTAAGAGGCGACTAACGGGATCGAGTGGTCAGGCTCGCTGATTTGGTTGATGAATGTCATCGATCCCAATTGCGTGGATCGATGCTCATATTGTCAATCACTGGATTGTCTCGTTCAGACTCGATTACTTACAGACCGCCTTCACATAGCTAGAATATTGCTGAGTGCGGCGTTAAACAACAAACAAACATTTACTCCTTAATATCACCTCGGTAATAGATGTCGAGTGGAGAAGATCAGTTGTTAGTGCTGGGTCTTTCTTCAGTATGAAATTACTTCAAATCTGCCACAGGTTTTGTATAGTCTTGTCAGGAGGAGTTTGTTTGTGTTCGAATACCACTGTAATCGCTACTGATAACACCGAGTACATACTCCTCGCTGATAAGGGGGTGGGACTGGCTAAGAATGAGCAATGTCATGCAAGCTTGCAGTATTACTGAAACACCTCCATCATGTGGTCTCGAACTATCGCTACACTTTGGCCCTAGACAACTGTGTAAATAAAGGACGCTTCTAGACGCTAGACGAAACAAAAAGTGACTACACTGGTACTCCTGAATTATTCCCATTAACTGGGCGCAGTGTTCCAAGGCGCCGCAATTCCCTGTGCAGAGTTGCGTCCCTTGGACACGCGAGAAACGTTTTTGAGTGAGTTCGAATCCCGGTTCGCCCAAAATTTGTTTCTAGATTTGTCAGCACCATGCCCGTGCTCGGCGGTGTCATCAAAGTGGTGAACACAAAGCGATCTCAGCGCTTTGTCACTCCCATTTACGTGAGTGAGTGAGTGAGTGAGTATGGTTTTACGCCGCTTTTAGCAATATTCCAGCAATATGACGGCGGGGGACACCAGAAATGGGCTTCACACATTGTACCCACACTCCATTTAAGGCTAACCATAGTCGTTGTGCAATGTTTACATTGTGGGATGGGGTCTTGCATCACATTCCAATCATATCGTGAGCTGAAACGCCGTGATATAACTGGAATACTGTTAAAAGCGTCCTTAAACCCAACTCATTATTCCGTTTAAATTGTTAAATGTAACGGCAGTATCTAGTCAAATGATCATAAATACATGGCACATTGTTAACGGCTCTGGCTAATCCTTGACTGTCGTCAGTTGATGTGCAGTCATGGCACATTGTTAACGGCTGTGGCTAATCCTTGTCTGTCGTCAGTTGATGTGCAGTCATGGCCCATTGTTAATGGCCCTGCCTAATCCTTGACTGTCTGCAGTTGATGTGCAGTCATGGCACGTTGTTAACGGCTCTGGCTAATCCTTGACTGTCTGCAGTTGATGTGCAGTCATGGCACATTGTTAACGGCTCTGGCTAATCCTTGACTGTCGTCAGTTGATGTGCAGTCATGGCGCATTGTTAACGGCTCTGGCTAATCCTTGACTGTCGTCAGTTGATGTGCAGTCATGGCACATTGTTAACGGCTCTGCCTAATCCTTGACTGTCTGCAGTTGATGTGCAGTCATGGCACATTGTTAACGGCTCTGCCTAATCCTTGACTGTCTGCAGTTGACGTGCAGTCATGGCACATTGTTAACGGCTCTGGCTAATCCTTGACTGTCTGCAGTTGATGTGCAGTCATGGCACATTGTTAACGGCTCTGCCTAATCCTTGACTGTCTGCAGTTGATGTGCAGTCATGGCACATTGTTAACGGCTCTGCCTAATCCTTGACTGTCTGCATTTGATGTGCATAGTGTAGGTGTAAGACAGCCGACTTTTGTAATCATTCAAATACCGTGCACATTACCCAGTAACAATTTGTGAACCATCACCATCCCGATGCAAGGATATTACGACCGCTTAGAGAACTATCACTTTCTATAACACCTTTGTTTTAATTCAGCTGTACACTCATTAAAAGAGGAATACGGATGAGTAAAATTCTTGTGAAAACTATTCATTTTGACTGCAGCATAGTTTGCCATACCCCGTGTCTTGCTCCAACGACTAGTTGCGGCCATGTCTGCATTGTTCAACTGTAGTGACTATACATTTTCTTTTATTACTTGTTTGCAATGTAAGACACCCATTTATATTTCAAACTGACTACTTCAAGAACACAAGCGATTATTACTGTTCAATAATGAATTTTTTTTATATTAAGAAGTTTTAGGTATTCGGAACTTGTTACATGTACACTTTAACATAGCGTACTGCACAATGACTCAATCCAAACAAGGTGCAAATCTCTTTGATATTGTTTGTTGTTTGAAGCCCCATCCAGCAACATTCTAGCTGTACGACATCACCCTTAAAATACACGAATATGGACTAGACATCTCAGTGATTGATATAATGAGCAGCGATCTATCCCGTCGGGGATGACCCAGCAACCATTGTGCTTGTCCATCGGATCCATTAAATAGCCTTTTACGACCAATTTTGAATGCTGGTGGACCAATTCTGACGTACGGTCCGTACGGGTTGTATTATCAAGATAGCAGCATTCCACTCGATGCCTTATTATCCCCCGCTGAGAAGTGGGGCGGGGATATAGGACGAGTTCATCTGTCCGTACGCTTTTCAAAAACTATTTAAGTTAGAGAAACGAAATTTTACACACTGGTGTAACTAGTCACGATCTCAAATGAGTTCGAAACTTGGTGTCTTAAATTCATTATTTACAGATTAAGGCTTTCTCCATGCTTTTCCAGTGTGAAATGGGGACAGGTTTTCTCAGAATGTAAGTCTACAAGCTTGTCTAATATATATGAGGGATACTTGCCAAGTCTGAGTTCGAGAATTGGCTCCGTAAATTATTTTTTTAGTTACGGCCCTTGATTCATATTATTTTAATTAGTGCATAGTATCTGCAACGGGGAACAAGTTTCAACTGCTGAAGTTACATGAATGAAACAGTTGCAAGCTTACGTTAGACCTGAATGTTGGGTGTTTGGTATTAAAATAAATACTAGACAAATATGCTTTCCAACCATCAGCAGGCATGGTTATATGGGGAATGTCGCCTAAACGATGTAAATAGAGCTTAAATATTTATCAACTACATAGCCTATCATAACTACAGAGACGGGTCTGGGTTACCTTCAATAAAAAACGTGCTTGTGTGTTTATGTTAACCCGTGGATACAGAGGACTGCCTTCCTCAAAGGTTTGTTTACACAGCTGTTTGCCTTCAGCGGACAAGGCTGTTATGTGACCTAGTTCAACACCGTGCAAAAAAAAAATATATATACCTTGCAAATAATGTAAACATTAAAGAACTAACTACATTGCATCCTCACAATTTCAAAGGAATTTCATAAATACTGTTCTACAGATTAGATACCGTTTAGGTCACGTTTGAATGTATAGCCGTTGGTCTATCTTTAGCTCGGGATTTCCCCGATTGCACCACGGGCTGTAATACATGCTTACGCTTGTGAGCTATTTTTAGTGTGACGTCATGCCTTAGACCGTTTAACCAATCAAAACCTTCGGATCCTTCGGCCCCTGGGGCAGAACCGGCCTTCTTATATCATCCCATAAATTATCTTTTCCATAGTTAAGGCAATATTGCTCCATTGTCTGGTCCAGACTCGGTTATTTATAGACCGCCGTCATATAGCTGGAACATTGCTCAGTGCGGCGTTAAGCAAACCAACCAACCAACCAACAATGTATTTTTAACGTTGTGCATACTGCATGTAATTAGGACAAGTTTTCTGTGAAACTTCTTAATTTACATGAATGAAAGTTCGCATGTTCATCCAGGAAATATTTGTCAAGACTGAGTTAGACAAATCATGCCGTAATCTTTTTCCCCCCGAGTTACCTCTCTTTCTCCACGATTTAGATTTTATGCATCTTCTTTGCAGTGCATGCGTTCGGAAAAAAACAGCATTGAGGTAAACACCTCAAATTCTTATATACTCCGTGGCGATGTTTCCTTTTCTTATTGATGTGATGCAGTTGCACTGAATGCATTGAGATAAAATATCTGTCTTAAGGGAACTTGTTTTTATATTTTGTTTGTTTGTTGTTGTTTAACGCCGCACTCAGCAATATTCCCGCTATATGACGGCGGTCTGTACGTAATCAAGTCTGGACAAGACAATCCAGTGATCTGTATTATGAGCAAAATTCATTTTCGTCGGTGTTGGATCAACCAAATGACCGAGACTGCCCCCTGGTCCATTTAGAATCCTCTTACGGCAAGCATGGGGCCGCCAACCCCATTTTGGTATCCGGGATTCGGGGTTATTTTTAGTTGGTTTTCATGACTCAACAGTGTGGTGTACGTAAAAGTGGCCTATATACATTTGAGATTTTCGATATTTTTTCAGTAATTTCATTAATTTAACTTCAAATCGGACCCGTTTACTATGTCAAGTTTCACGAGAATGTAATCATGTGATTATGTTATGATATATGATTGGCTAACAGCTGGCTAGTATCCCAGGCAATTAATTTGCATACAGCTACACTAGCCATCCAATGAGATTACTACACGTCGAGGTGAGACAAGTCAAGAACAAGAGCCAGGCTGGTTTCCTTGATAAATCGTAGTTACACTTCCATATATGGCACACGCTTCTTGGAAATGGAATGGCGGGCAGTTGACATTTCTAGAAATTTGTGACGCACGGTAGATCTTGTGCCGACTTTTGAAGCTTCACGAGGCCTAGCTTTGTTTTAAGAACGTAAAACTGCAATATCAAGCCTCGATTTGCTTCATTAGCGCCATCTACAGTTATATTACCGACATTCATCGCACGTCAGTTCATGTCATGTGTTGCGATCTATATTACGTTGTTTTGACCGTGGAGCCAAGCTTTATAGGATAGGAATGCGAAGGGGGATTCAGATGATTCAAGTAAATCCATATCGGCAATAAATGTGAAATTAAGTAAGAGAAAAAGAACATTTATCGATGGGTGGAATGACCAGTTTCCTATGATGATGTGGTCGAAGTTAAAGTGCACCATCCGTCACAGCACCCAAAAACACAAGCTTGTAAAAAAGGACTTTTAACGATGGGTGTTCGAATTGCAGAATAGAGTATTCGAAAAGTCACATTATTTTAGTACATATAGTCATGTACTTTTATCTGTGTCTAGTCTGAACACGAGTCTAACAAAGCTTCAGTCTTTTTCAGCTGAATAATAAAGACTCACAATTCATTTGAGAAAACAAATTTGCTGATAAAACGTTGGGGAAAATGAATATTTGTGCGACATTGTGTGCTGATTCTTCGCTACAAAGACATTTCCCCCAAATTATTCATTATCTCACTTTTGTTCAGTATATGTATTACTGTAACATGTTGTAATACTTGTCATACATCTGTGTCACTGTAAGGTGAGGTGAGGTGAAATTGGGTTTAACGTCGTCAAAGATTATGCACTCTTATAGCGACGTTAGTCTGGACTGATCCCGATTTATAGTGCAAGCTCACTGAGATACCTTGCCACAGTTTAAGATGAATACCCCATACAGACACAGTATACTAACTCCGAGCCGACCAGTCCTTGTTTTAGCCCCTTAATGCCAAGCGCCAGACACGGTAACAACAAGTACCATCTTTAAACGTCTTTTGGTATGACGCGGCTGGGGATCGAACCCCGGACGTTCCGCTCTCCCACTAGACCACGGTCTGTCACTGTAAGGTACTAGGAAGTTGTAGAGAAAAGGAATAAGACAGATGTGTTCCTGAACCACTCTTATTACAGAAATCCATGGATGTGTATATCGGGTCTGAAACAGAGAGTTATTACTGAATTTATTAGCCTAATTTAGGGCAAGTACATTTTGAAATTGGGGAATTAAGAAAGTTGGTCATACTTGCCTTCGGTCAGGTAAGAGTTTCTGAGTCAGGCACAGTTGGCAGCAGGGGGAAAAGTCCAGGCACCATCCACTTCCAACCCGCGTGCACGGGGGAATTGTACGGTGCACGTGCAATATTTCAGGGGTGTTGGAGCGTCAGATTTTCGTTCCTTTTTCTGTCTCTTGCAGGCATTTTTCAAAGCTGAGCTTTCTTCTGACGACCGATCATAACATTCATATTTCACGATACTCGAGTATAGTTGTAACTTAGAGAACCTCATAACCTACATAAAAAAATAGCAATGAAATAACTAATGGCCAATTTTGAATGGGTAATCCATGAACCCGTTTCCATGCGAAAACATCATTTAAGAGAGGGAGTGAATATTGCTTTGAGCCGAATCAGGTATATTGCAGCTATCATCATTCAAGAATGATTGTTAAAGTACTGTAGTCGTATAAGGCGCCGCGAATCACTGTGCAGAGTTGCGTCCGGCAGAAACCTATGATTCTGGGTTCGAATCCCGGTTCGCCCCAATTATGTTTCTAGGTTCGTCAGCACCATACCCGTGCTCGTCGGTTTCACCGAAGCAGTAAACGTCTGAGAACTGCATCACTTCGAGCTTTCCTCCCACATTTAGCTTTCACGCCGTGATATAACTGTTAAAAGCGGCGTTAAACCCAACTCACTGTTAGTGAATGTTTTACTGTAGCACTGACAATCTTGGTCTGTTACAAACAAATTTGAAACCATAGGACATTGACTCAAATGTCCACAACGCAATATGATATATTGGTAGTTCAACAGTTATAATTCAATAGAAAGTGAGAAGTTTCCTGAATGAAAACAAATGTGTACATTTGAATCTAGTACCAACAAGCTCCTACAAGTAACATCATCAATTCATATAACACACCTCTGTTATCCGTATACACTGCAGTGTGAAACTGACAATCAAAATGTTTCCACAAACCTAGAAACATAATCGGGGCGAACCGGGATTCGAACCCACTATCATAGGTTTCTGGCGTGCCCAAGGGACGCAACTCTGCATGGCGAATCGCGGCGCCACCCGTTCCGCCTCGGAGGGAGGGGAGATTGATGTAGAGGGGGATGACTGACGTGGAGGAGATGAGATGAGGAATGGTGTCCAACTCAACATTCACTGTAAATGACTTGGGCATCACTCTAGTATGTGTGGAACGCGCGATGATTGCATCTGTCATCCTCAAAATGTGGTGATTGACAAAGTTAGGTATTTTGCAATTGGCATCAGACCCGATTCTGTGACTGATCAAAAAGCGAACATTCAACAATAAATAATTACAATATTACATTTACATTTGTTTTTGTTTCGTTAATATATTTTCATACGTGCTATTAATTGAACAACAATCTTATAACAGTGTGTGTATGTATGTGTGTGTTGTTTAACGCAGCACTCAACAATTTTCCAGCTACATGGCGGCGGTCTATAAATAATCGAGTCTGGACCAGACAAACCAGTGATCTATATTATGAGCAACTTTCCTTTCCGTTTGTTTTGGAGCAACCAAGACATTCCAGTGATTGACATCATGATCATCGATCCACGCAATTAGGACACGATGACATGTATCAACCAAGTCAGCGAGCCTGACCACCCGATCCCGTTAGTCGCCTCTTACGATAAGCATAGTCGCCTTTTACGGCAATCATGGGTTGCTGAAGACCTATTCTACCCCAGATCTTCACAGGTCAAATCTAAAAAGACGTCTGAAGATCGGGAAAAAGGTTACTGCCAGCTACCACCCGAGTGTATCTGCAGGTCGGTTATCTCAACTCGGCAAATGGACATCCGACGTCATATTTTTTCTTTTAGTTTTTAAGTTCCTTCGTGTTTATTGAAGCGTGCGGCAATATTCCAGGCATATGGCGGCGGTGTGTAAATAGTCGAGTCTGGACCAGTCAAACCAGCGAGCAACTTCCCACGCCGTCGAGTTACGATGAGATGCGCAGTCGACAGTCACCGAGCCTGATCGCCTGATTCTGATGATCAGTGACCGTTGCTTTCGTCTGACGAGAGCTGAACCCGTCTGGTAGAACTATCTCACAAATACAAACCCACATGGACCACGGGCGGAAGTTTTGGCAGCCAAAGTAGTTGAACTCCTCTACCAGAGCCATGAACGGAAACACATCTAAAAACAGATGGCAACACGGGAACAATCAGCTGTCCATGATGGGTCCTAAACGAACATGGAGAGAAAGTCATCATATTTCTTTATTCAGAAGATCAACAGTGTATATGTTACCATACAAATCACGGTCCTAAATAACCTATATAGGTCCGTGTGCAAATCCAACAATGTAAAAGTTCTCATTATTAATAGGGATGAAAGTTCCAGCATTAAATATAGCGAGTGCGTGTCTGTCTCTCTCCGTCACTGTCTCTCTGTGTGTGAATCTGTCTGTCTCTCTCTCTTTGTAAGTGTCTCTGTCTCTCTCCGTGTCTCTCTCTCTCTCTCTCTTTGTAAGTGTCTCTGTCTCTCTCTCTCTTTGTAAGTGTGTCTCTGTCTGTGTGTGTCTGTGTGTTTGTGAACTACATCAGTCTCCGTATGTGGGGGAATACATATGGAAATAATACAACAAAATTTGACGGCAATATTCAAGGGAACATATCGAACGCCACATAACTGATATATGTACAAAGCACTGACATATGGTCGACTTACATGATGTCAAATTACATGGTTTAGCACTTGTTTGGTTGGTGATTAAATATTGATGGGGGGGAATGGGGTAAAGGATAAAACAAGGACTGTTTACATGTTAAGCCAAACCCGAGGGAAAGTGTTTTCCGAAAGACAAAACCGAAACATTTATCAAAAAATTAAAGTTTCCAACCCATTTTCCATGAACTTTGGGAAACGAACGTAAAATATCTATTTTGTTGGCGTATATTCTTCTAAAAGCACTCTGTGTCGCCTCTTTTGCCTTGTGATCCTTCAAAAACGAAGGTTGAAAATTCGGGGTGAGGTGAAATGGGGTTTGAACTTCGCGTTCAATATCATTGCACTTATATAGCGCCTCTGTGTGTGTGTGTGTGTGTGTGTGTGTGCGTGTGCGTACGTGCTCGAATGTGTGCCCCTTAATGCCAGCGCCAGACAGGCTAACAATAGGTACCACCTTTTAACGTCTTTTTGGTATGACGCGTCTGGGGATCGAACCCCAGACCTTTCGCTCTCCGGGCGGACGCTCTACCACTAGACCAGAGGCGGTCCTTGAAAGTTCAAACCGGAAGGAACATCTCCTTAAGTTTCCTATCTCATCTGCCGACTGAGCAGATTCAGAAACAGTTTTTGGGACTGAAGATCATGGACGTTGAATAACATTTTATTATAAACACAAAATAAGTACTTTCATGCACCATGAAACAAATTCTATCCCTTTGACAAAACACAATGTACGTCCGTGAGAGACAAAAAGCTCTGTGAACAGCTACCTACTTTAAGGAATCGAACACTAATAAGGCACATGAACAGCCCATGGTGCAAAATTCAATGATCATTGCCGGGTCCCAAAACACACCGAGACAGCCAGCACATAGCTGAGTGAGAAACAGCGAGCAACCTATTTTTGTCACACGGCCATGTAACACATGTTGTACCGGAATATCTGAGCGAGAAACAATATCATTCAATCATTTAGCCAGCCTTCCAGCTGCAGATTTGTCACAGGATCACATTCGTCTGGGGCATGTTCAATGTTTTATACCGGAAGACATGGATCTAGTCAGAGGACACATGTCTGGCACCTAATGTCTGGCATGTCTTGTGGACCATTTACTCGGAGAACGGGTCAAGTCTCTAGGACACACACATGGCAGCAATCACATATATATAAAGGCTCAAACTTCATCTGAAGGTGTCAAGTGACTGATATTGGCCGCACACACTTACCAGCATGCCCTGACAATTTGTCACAATTGAAACATATAAGACAATCCGTTCGTCAAATCGCGAACCACGACCCATCACCGATTCAACATTACATGACAGCGGTTTAAAAATGACCTCAGGACTATATGAACATGCTCATTTGACAAAATAATTATCATAACACAAAGTTACCAGAGATATGTACATCAACGACATAATCAAATATTACAGGATCGTCATTTATTGTTTACATACTTAGATCCAGGGTTAGGGTTCACATGAGTACGTTTTATCACCTCAGCTACGCCAAGATATATTATTGGTGATAGGATATACTGTAAAATACATTTCTTTGTTGATAAACGCTGCAATCAGCAATATTTCAGCTACATTGCGGTGGTAAATAAAGCTTGATATCATGAGCATTGGTCTACGCGAGTGGGATACGACGACATCCATCAACCAAGTCAGCCCGACCACCCCATCCCGTTAATCACCCTCTTACGACAAGCATTGGTTGCTGAAGAACAGTTCTAACTCATAGCAATACATTACACAATTACTAAAGGGTGAATTGCCAAGTCCACACTGCACGCACGCACGCACGCACGCACGCACACACACACACAAAGTTCGCCTGCTTGGTTTGTTAGGTACAATATTAGTGCACGTAAACATCACCACCTTACAATCACTTGAAAACATTCCCAGATCATGAGCTGACATGTTATTGTTGATTTGTTTCTCTTAAAAGCGAATTTCTACTTAAAAGCTCTGTAACTATACTATATACTGACAATCATTACAACAAAAAACATCGTGAGTGAAAAACATAAAATCAAAATTGTATCCATTACTCTATCTAACAGATTCAATGATACCGCTGTACATGGACTCAGGCAAGCAATATTTATATCGAGGGCAGCGACAAGGGAGGTAACTCGACAAGAAAAGCAGTTCCAAAACATTCACTAGCCTTGAAAGATTACGAAAGAGTCGATGGTGTTTTGAAATGTCACTATACCAGGGCTGAGTATACACCTTACACAACTGTCTTTAGTATATTGCACCCCACGAATGTTGTTACTGAATATATACGAGCAAATAATACCTGCAATAGTGACAATATTGAATAATGTTCACCAAGAATTATGTTGTGTTTAATACCTGTGTACATTTAGTACAAAACAGTAAAGATAAGATCTATCTGTTTCAAAGAAACTTACACCAAACATTTTGAATGGCAACCTACACCGAGGTACTGAACAAAAAACGTTAGGGACTGAATATTTTTTGGAATAATTTTATGTGTTCAGTGTTTACTACAAAAATGCATCTCCAAATATATCCATGATCCAAAATCTATTGTTCAGTATATGTTAAACAAATGTGTGGTGCACTCGTTAGTCCTGTACACAGACAAGTCAAACCATGACTTCCATGACTTCCATCACTCAATAGCTCAGTCGAAAACATTCAATCGCTTCAACCACAGCTCATCCTGTACAGACTGACGGATAATAATAACAAAAATATGCTACCTTGTATCTATAAAGCTTCTAGCAGGTATGATGCCTTGCTCATTTATCCAGTGTATTAGGTCTCCACTGCATCAACATTAGCATCCATGACCCACACACCTTGACCGTATAACTAACCCAGCACAGAAGTTCTCTCATTCACTAGAGGGGGCACGGATGGCCCAGTCGATGGCCCAGTCGATGGCCCAGTCGTCTAAGGCGCCGCAGTTTGCTGTGCAGAGTTGCATCCCTTGGGCACGCCAGAAACCTATGATTGTGGGTTCGAATCCAGGTTCGCCCCGATTATGTTTCTAGGTTTGTCAGCACCATTGCCGTGCTCGTGGGTTTCACCGAAGTGGTTAACGTCTGAGACCTGCATCACTTCGGGCTTTCCTCCCACATTAAGCTGACACGCCGCGATATAATACTGTTAAAAGTGGCGTCAAACCCAACTCACTCACTCATACACTAGAGTAATTAGATGAGATAGATAATTCTATCACTGTGCTATTTGAATTGGGTTGAACACAAAGCTATGGTGGCAAATAGGTCCAGAGGTACTATCATAATAAACTGGAAATGTAACACACGGCACTGGATAATCAACAAATGGTGTGTGCCTGTCCCAGCAGCTACTCCAGTCAACTGGTAAAGTCCTGCACATAAATTCACATCACTGTTGCACGTGAAAGTGTCCGAACACACCACCTGCATGGAGTAACCAGTAATTAGTTCTCAAGGTACAGCATCCTGAATAGGCCACCCAAATACTCATAAATCCTCCCTCTAGTGTATACCACCCCTTCTTCACAATCACTGCCCCGGTTCTACCATAGTTTGAGATCCTGCCTTCATCGTCAAGACAAAGTTAAACACATCAAACACAATACATGTATCTGCCACTGTCAAGTTTGCAATTTCTTTTTCATCCACATAAGGATATTTTTTGGGCAAGTATTTGTTTGGTCTACCATGATTGTTACTATTGTAACAATGTAGACCGACATTGTTGAGGTAGATTGTTAGATTTGTGTATTGCACTTTGTGTTTCATCATTTGTGGCACTTCTTGATGCTCTGGGATACATGTTGAACACCCAGTACTGTTGTGAGGTGTGCATGTGTGTTGTAAACTATCACCCACCTCCACAATACACACCTATCACCTTTCTGGAAAGAGAAAACAATGGCAAGTATTTATTGAAATTCCACTGAAACAAGAAATAGAAACAGTTTAGATCTTAAATTAACAAATGACCATTATACTTTTAACAAATCATGTTTATGATATAACCAAGTTTTTGTTCAACTTCAATGAACTTTTGACAAGACTTTAGCATGCTCATAGGTTTTATTTAGGAATTTCTATGTAAATGATTGCAAACCTCAAATGAATGTCCATGTTTACTGCCGGCATATACTAGGGTTAGATTGCTGCACAGTCCACTCAAAACCTACATACTACATCCACACACGAGCTGACTCACAGCACAAAATGTTTCTCATTTAACCCCATACACCCATTCCAAACGACAAAAGGAACAATGAGTGAGTGAGTATGCTTTAAAGCTGCTTTTGGCAATATTTCAGCAATATCACGGTGGGGGACACCAGAAATGGGCTTCACACATTGTACCCATGTCGGGAATCGAACCCGGGTCTTCTGCTTGATAATGCAAATACACTGAACAACAAGGTTATCCCACCGCCCCACAAGGTACAAAGCTCTCCTAAATCTAAACAATAACGTAAAATAATTGTCATACCTGATATTAAGGGTTCCAGCAGTCCCATGGTTGTGTGCTCGTGGGTATTCCAGGATAAAATAGGTCCCCAGCACATGGATCGTGTGGTCAGACTCGGTTATGTAAACTAACAGCGTATCCATGGTACTCGATGGCATGGATCATTGTTCACAACATCAATAACTGTAACTGGTCTTGACTCGATTGTTTAACAGGCCGCCGTCACAAAGATAGAATAGTGTAGTGTGGCGTTAAACAATCTTGGTGAAATTCCTACAGCATGTTTGTCAGATTCAAGCAGTACAAGGGTTCATGGTAAGCGGACAGAAGACATAGGTCAAAACTAAGCATGGTCAGGTTAGCTAAGACGCAGAGAGGAGACTAGTGTGAACAAGGGTTAAGCTACCAGCACTGTAGACTTGAGCAGTGTAATATTAAACCAAGCAAGATCAAAAGAGAAAATCAAACTTGAAACATTTGTTTCCAGAGGTTTTCATGCATTCGGAACACACCAGGGAAGAGGAAAGTCTATTGTTTTACTATTATAATTCATACAGGAAACAGGGACTACACCACGGGTCCATATTAAGTGTAAGAACAGTATACGATGCAAGATACCGGACATAACAAATGTGTTTGTTCTTTAGAAACCATAATCCTACTTTTCAGCTCTTGAACAGGTTACAACATCTACATACTTAATTTCCTCTGTCTACGAGTGAGTGAGTGAGTGAGTGAGTGAGTGTGGTTTTACGCCGCTTTTAGCAATATTCCAGCAATATCACGGCGGGGGGACTATCGATTTTGGGAATGACATGTGTGTGTTTGTATGTTTGTTGTTTAACGCCTCACTCAGCAATATTCCAGCCATATGACGGCGGTCTGTAAATAATCTAGTCTGGACCTGACAATCGAGTGATTGACATCATGAGCATCGATCCACGCAATTGGGATCAAAGACATGGATCAACCAAGTCAGTGAGCCATCCATCCATCCATTCATTCATTCATTCATTTCAAATTTTGAAAAATGTATCCTGTATGAAGAAATTTTGACAATGGGGAAGTAGGTTGAATTGAGCCCATATCTGTCCTTTTGATTTGTACATTTACCATGCCAAGATTAGATCTAATAAATATTTGTTAGTCAGGTGTCAGTGTCCCTGTACTGTTGCAGACAGAGCAGCCCATTGGACCACTACTTCCTTGTCACACCACCATGACAACTGAAACCGAAGCCTTCCTGTTTGTGATATGATTGAGTGAGTACTTCCTGGTGGCTTTGCACAAATAAGAGAAGACTGAACATGCTGAATGCAATACGCCAACTACACAGCTCTGCAGTTACGTCAAAATAATGTCTACTTTTCCAAAATTACATCTGCTTATATTGTATATTCAAATGGAACCTTAAATAAAATATTCCCCATGCGCACATCAGAAATGGGCTTCAAACATTGTACCCATGTCAGGATTCGAACCCGGGTCTTCGAACGTGACGAGCGAACGCTTTAACCACTAGGCTACCTGACCGCCCCATTGTCTACGAAAGTTGAAAGCAAAATTGAATCGGTTTCTATCTCAACATTTCTCCTTGAATGCTACAGAACTTTCATTCATGGTGAGTCTCATTGTATAAAATGTTGATCATAAAGGTTACTGTTCTGCCGCTAATGCTTTAATAGACACTCATCCCATCATACAGTACTATCGATTTTGGGAATGACGTGTGTGTTTGTATGTTTGTTGTTTAACGCCTCACTCAGCAATATTCCAGCCATATGACGGCGGTCTGTAAATAATCTAGTCTGGACCTGACAATCGAGTGATTGACATCATGAGCATCGATCCACGCAATTGGGATCAAAGACATGGATCAACCAAGTCAGTGAGCTGACTACCCGATCCCATTAGTCGCCCAACAACAAGCATGGGTTGCTGGCGACCTATTCTAACATGGATCTTCACAGGTCAAATCCCGTGTAATTCACAAAAAACTATAGATTTGAAAGTCAAACGCTCTAGTTCACTGGATATTAAACTAGTATATACTTCTAGCCTAGTGTCACTCCAATCAATAACAAAAAAGGCTTTAAGGAACAGTGCCTTGCAATAAATGACCTTGTTAAACATTCATCACATGGAAGATTGGAAGATCTAGATATGGAAAGCAGTATGATAATGAAGCCATTGAAGGTGACAGCGCTACACATTGTGGCAACTTTCAAAGGATGTGACAGACCACAAGTGGAAGTTATAGCAGTCAGGGTTAGCAAAGCGATCAGGAACAGAAATGGAATTTGACAGACAAACAAAGAATTTCACCAATTATTACCATATTCTGTGTAATAGTGAGGTCTCTTGTAGTCAACTTTACAAACATGATTAAAAAGAAAACAATAATTTACATTGAAAAAATCCAAAAACTTGTTGCAGTAATAAATTTTGTTTATATATGTAAACAGCAACTATTATGAATTGTTTGATAGACATAACTTAGAAGTTGATGGATGACAAAGAAGACACAATTTATGGATAACAACTTCTTTGATACTGTAAAAAGCGATGTTTTGGTATCAATCCTTATACCGTTGTCAAGCAAGACATTCTTGCTTGACAATGGTATAAGGATCTGTACCGCAACGTCACTTTTTACAGTATTAATGAAGTTGTAATCCATAAATTGTGTCTACTTTAGCAACTGTTATAACACAAATCATATGCACTGTGTAATGGTCAGGGGCTTGTAAAACCAAAATCAGCAGCTGCAAGACATATGGTCGCAGCCAGTGCCAGTACTGTCATTTTATGTAGTACTGATACCGGATGTGACCATACATCTTGTTGCTGCTAAGTTATATGTTACAACCCCTGTGGTGTAATGTACTGAATATGAAGAGTTGACTGAGGTTCACTATGACACAGAATATGGCCTGCGCATGCCTTCATCAGGACATGAAGGTGCGGACGGTGCCGCGGATGTTGGCCCGGCATATGGGGCACTTCCTCAAGGCAGGGGCACATGTGGCACAGCAGACTAAGTGCCCACATGGGAGGAACACCACATTAACTTCTTCGTCCATACATATTTTACATTGACGTTGCTCTTTCAATTGCCGATTTTCCTCCATCAGTGATTGTGAATCTGCAACAGAGATGGTTCTTAGAGTTACCAAACTTAACGCAATATTTACACACTATTAAAATATTCATGTCCATATTATTATATACTGATCAGGTTATGCACTAATCATTTGCTACATAATGTCATCCCAGATTATTTGACAACAAAATAATTGTAACATTCATTAAACAGCAGCATTAAGCCTATTTGCCACATCCATCCATCCATCCATCCATCCATTCATTCATTCATTCATTCATTCATTCATTCATTCATTCATTCATTCATTCATTCATTCATTCATTTAAAATTTTGAAAAATGTATCCTGTATGAAGAAATTTTGACAATGGGGAAGTAGGTTGAATTGAGCCCATATCTGTCCTTTTGATTTGTACATTTACCATGCCAAGATTAGATCTAATAAATATTTGTTAGTCAGGTGTCAGTGTCCCTGTACTGTTGCAGACAGAGCAGCCCATTGGACCACTACTTCCTTGTCACACCACCATGACAACTGAAACCGAAGCCTTCCTGTTTGTGATATGAATGAATGAGTACTTCCTGGTGGCTTTGCACAAATAAGAGAAGACTGAACATGCTGAATGCAATACGCCGACTCTGCTCTGCAGTCACGTCAAAATAATGTCTACTTTTCCAAAATTACATCTGCTTATATTGTATATTTAAATGGAACCTTAAATAAAATATTCCCCATGCACACACAGTGTGACATGGTGACACTATAACAAAGTTTTGTCACATTGGGTCAATATCCATAGGAATTCAGCATATACAGTTACTGAGGTAAGCTGATCACTTTAACATATCAGTGTATTATTCACTGATATATTAAAGTGATCAGCTGACCTCAGTTACATCAAGTCCAACACATGAAGATGTAGAGACAATGACATATCTACCGCATTAATCATGTTAATGGGGAGATGAATATTTGCTGAAATACTGTTGCCCAGATTTGTTTTCAAATAAAGAGAGTGAGTATGGTTTTTCGTCACTTTAAGCAATATTTCAGCAATATCGCAACAGAGGGACATGCCATGAACAAACATAAACCCCTTTTGACCAGTACAGCCAATCATTCACTTCTCAAGACAATATATATGCAAACAAGGCTGACAAACAGTTTCTTCTCTAGTTGCCCTCTGGGGCACCTGAGCATGTTGAAAAATCAAAATTCAACTGATCACTGCAATCATTAAATAACCATTGGCAAAAGCCTGGAAACAACAAGACTCAGACTTTCCGGTCAACATATTTGTTTGATACAGTTTCAATACACTCTGAAAATGAAATACTAAAGTCTAGAGTCCTCCCTACCTTCATCACTGGAGTCATCCATAGCCCTCTCTTCCGAGTCTTCGCCCTTCTCACCTGCAACACGAACACACCGTCAGGTTCTGACAACATGGAGGACGCTACAGCAACTCACCTGACAGCAGCACGAAACATATACCACTCAACAGAATTTAAGGAGCACCCAATTCTTTCATATTCCTATAGTAAATCTGCTATGTAAAGATGTAACTAGGTAACAAAGTTGCACAGTTATATATGTTAATACTTGTTAACTGTTTGATTGTTTGTTTGTTATTTAACGCTGCACTCCAGCAATATTCCAGCTATATGACGGCAGTCTGTAAATAATCAAGTCCAGGCCAGACAATCCAGTGATTGACATCATGAGCATCATTATTAGGATGTGATGACATGCATCAACCAAGTCAGCGAACCTGACCACCCAATCCGGCTAGTCGCCTCTTACGACAAGCATAGTCGCCTTTTACGACAAACGTGGGTTGCTGAATACCTATTCTACACCGGATCTTCACAGGACACTGTCAACTGATGCCTGACACTTTCCTTATGTAAATCCCACTGAAAAACACCACTGTAACAGTGAATTACACATATATATGCACTCGGCATAAAAGTGCGGGTTATACTAAACTGGTGTGTTTACAATTGTCGCTTCACTTCACAGACATGTTCACAACTGTAGCAATACACCCCAGTTAGTTGTGTTAACAACTGTATCAATACACCCCTGGTACTTGTGTTCACAACTGTATCAATACACCGGCCCTGGTAGTTTTGTGTTCACAACTGTAGCAATACACCCCAGGTACTTGTGTTCACAACTGAAGCAATACACACCAGGTACTTGTGCGTTCACAACTGCAGCAATACACACCAGGTACTTGTGCGTTCACAACTGCAGCAATACACACCAGGTACTTGTGCGTTCACAACTGCAGCAATACACACCAGGTACTTGTGCGTTCACAACTGCAGCAATACATCCTTTGTAATTGTGCGTTCACAACTGCAGCAATACACCCTTTGTACTTGTGCGTTCACAACTGCAGCAATACACACCAGGTACTTGTGCGTTCACAACTGTAGCAATACATCATTTGTAATTGTGCGTTCACAACTGCAGCAATACACCCTTTGTACTTGTGCGTTCACAACTGCAGCAATGCACCCCAGGTAGTTATGTGTTCACATCAGAAGCAAAACACTCCTGGCAGTTGTTTACAACTGTAACCATACACCCCTAGTAGCAATCTCATTTTGTTCTCACCAATATCCAGATCTTTGTCAGCCATCTGCTGGTCTCCTTGAGAGCGGGCAACACTCCCAGTAGACTTGGACGCTGTTTGTGCTGCCACATCAGTAGGTCCTGGGTCTACGTCTGGCAGGGCAAATATGGCCTCCATCAGGTTCTCCACGGTGGGGAAATCATCACCTGTTACCAAGGAGGGAGAGAATGAGCTGCTGCTATTCGTGTTTCAGTTGCATCACTGACATTCAGCCGGAAACCATTCAGAGCTATTTCCAACTTTGGTGAAAGCCTTGAACAAGGGAGGTAAATGACAAACAAGTACTATTATCAAAGTGACATTCAAATGTGTTACCAGCATATCCCTGCACGACTAAGGCTCTACACACTGTGCCAGGTATGCCCCCAGTCTACCAATGATAGCGACATTAGATGGCTCCTACTTTCAGCCTTCACATGAACCTATATAGCACAACATTTAAGTCAACACAATTTGTTAATAGGTGTGTCACACTGGTCAAACTGGTCATGACTTATCAGCAATTTATATCTTTTCACACCAAGACTTCCTTCTGATGGCTTGTTTGTTTGTTTGTTGTTTAACTCCGCACTCAGCAATATTTCGTAAATAATCAAGTCTGGACTAGACAATCCAGTGATTGATATCATGAGCATCGATCCACGCAATTGAGATACAATGACATGCATCAACCAACGCTGCCCTCGGCAATATTCCAGCTATATGACGGCGGTCTGTAAAATAATCGAGTCTGGACCAGACAATCCAGTGATTGACATCATGAGCATTGATCCACGCAATTGGGATCGATGACATGCATCAACCAAATCAGCGATCCTGAACATCCGATCACGTTAGTCACCTCTTACGACAAGCATAATCGTCCCTTTAGACCAGCATTGGTTGCTGAAGACCTATTCTACCCCGGATCTTCAAGGGTCCCTTCTGATGGATTTAGATGGCCTTTTGATGGCAATCAGCCTTATGATGAAAAACACTAATATCAACAAGTTGATCACTTCATGTATTTATAGTCAGGTGTGAAGGTCCAATCACCGCTGAAGAGTCACGTACCTGTCTCTTGTAGTCGGTTCTGTATGGCTCTGGCCACCCGGTCTCGGGGGATGTCCATCTTCAGCACTGTCTGCACCATGGGGCTGTCCATCCTGGCAGACAACTCTCGCGGGTCTAAGGTCCGCACAGCAGTGCTGCTACCCATCTTGTTGCCTGTGTCTGGGATAGCAAATGAGTGTGTGAGATCTTTAATCCTGTCTTTAGAAATGAAATTTTCCAGCAGGGGGAAAAAGAGGGATATACAGTGAGTAGGTATAGACTTACGCCGTTTTTAGCAATATTCCATCAATATCACGACAGGGGACGCCAGAAATGGGCTTCACACATAGTACCCATGTCGGAAATCGAAAACAGGTTTTCGGAGTGACAAGCAAACGCTTTAACCACAAGGCTACCTCACCATCCTAGAGTGAGTGAGTGAGTGAGTGAGTGAGTTGGGTTTAACGCTGCTTTTAACAGCATTACAGTTATATCGTGGCGTGTCAGCTTAATGTAGGAGGAAAGCTCGAAGTGATGCAGGTCTCAGAGGATTACCACTTCGGTGAAACCCACAAGCATGGGTATCGTGCTGACAAACCTAGAAACATAATTTGGGTGAACCGGGATTCGAACCCACAATCATAGGTTTCTGGCGTGCCCAAGGGACGTAACTCTGCACAGCGAATTGTGGTGCCTTAGACGTGCCCCCATATACACAGGGAGATATGAACTAATATGTCTTCCTCAGAACCAAATCTATTCAGGAGCTTGCAAGATACATTCACTCTGAAGTTCGGATCAGACATTACATAATGTTCCTACCTGTGTTAGACTGAGCGGCAGTGATGTTACCTGCTGCAGCAGCTGATGGCTGAAATAGCAAAGTCAGGAATATCAAACACATGCATCTCAATCATACATCTGATAATTACACCAAAAAATCATCAATGGGCACATGAGCCTCACATTATGTTAAGAGGGTCTTGAGATGAGAATTAATTGTCTGTAAACATGAGAAACCTACCTCGTGTCCTCCGAGGGCCGTCTGGATGAAGCTCTCGCCCTTGACCTGCCGAACGTAAGGACATCGAGGAAACCATCGAGCATGCTCCGCCCATGGGTCATCCCCTCGCTCCCAGGTGCGCAACCCACCATCACAGAAGAAGCATTTCACGCTGTCCCCAAAACCTGTAGTGAGTGAAAACACACAGGGATCAAATGAAAGTGATATTGTTGGACATGATTTCACACCAGGTTTTAAGTTATTTGGCTTATGTATTTCTTTCAGTCTTCAGTAGTGAGTGAGTGAGTGAGTATGGTTTTACGCCACTTTTAGCACTATTCCAGCAACATCACGGCAGGGGACACCAGAAATGATCTTCACACATTGTACCCATGTGGGGAATTGAACCCGGGTCTCCGGCGTGAAGAGCGAATGCTTAAACCACTAGGCTACCCCACCGCCCCTCAGTCTTCAGAAAATAAAATTGAACAGCTTTAGCACTAAATGGAAATACACAAGTTATCAACTTATTTGGGTGTGTCAAATCTAGACACCAACATAAAGTCAGGCAGGTTTGTTATTACCCAAGTAAATGAAATGGCAGATCTGCTAACATCACTAGTACTCATCACATGATCAAACATGAAAGAATATTGTGAAAAAATGCAAAAATATTATTGACCTTAGATATGGAAGGACATAACATTCATGTGAATCTAAGGTTCGTACTTATTTAAGTTTATCAGAAAATGATAATGAAATAAAGTCTTACTAGTCACTGCTTTCAAACAGATTATCTTGAACTTTCATGACCCAAAACAATCCACTGTGGAGAAGCATAATATCATAGTAATTTTGGTGATGGGTCAGTTATACTTTTTAAGAACTTAAACCACAAAGTGTTTGTTAGTATCTTGTACCCTTGCAATTTGACCTTTTCATCACATTAATCTTTCTGTACAACGCAAAAGACATATCACAATCAGTGGGTGACAAAATCTGCTGAAATACAGTACTACTAGTACAAAAATACTTACCAGCATAAAAGAAGCCAGCCTTGGCCAGCATCTGGGGTGTCTGTTCCTTTCCACTGGGCCAGTTTCTGAAGGAGCTGACTCGGGAAGCTTCCACTGCATACTGTGGGTGTCTGGGCCGGTCAGTGACAATCCCCAGGCTGGCATCACTGACCACAGCAGCTGGCTGGGTGACGTTCATGAACTCAGATGTTCTGTTTGCAGATATGATAGCGGCTGGGTCCGGGACATTTCCTACATCCAATCCCATGACATATGGGCACATAGGAAAATGCCTCCGGTGTTCTTCCATCGGGACATCGTCTTCGTCCCAGTTGCGAAGTATTCCTCTACAGAACACGCATTGAACGCGATCAACAGTCCCAGTAAAGTAGAATCCAGCTCGGGACAGATCTCTTGGATCTGGAGTGTTCTGTCTTGGCCAGTTGGCATCAAAGCTGGAGAATCGGTTGGCCTCCTTCTTCATAGGTGCAAATTCCTCCCTGGTTGGAGTAGCTTCTGAATCATGTCCGAGTCCGAGTCCTCCAGCCGTGCCAATAGCCTGGCGACTTGTTTCTGCTGCCCCAGAGTCTGTAGCCACAACGGGGAAGTTTGTCTGAGCTGATGTCGCCTGATTCTGCCTGAAGGTGGCGCTGGAATAATCAGGATTGTCTTCTGGTCTGTTTGAGAAGCTGCTGCTGGTGATTGCCGGGGAGTCGGTGCCACAGTATTGTCTGTGCAAGGAGTTTTGTATTTCCTGGTACTCTGATGGTTGTGGAACAAAGACTGGGATATTCACATCATCTGCTTCTTGAAAGAAGGAACATGATGGGTTCAGTTCTCTGTGAACCAACATTGGGTTCATATTCCGGCTCCATCCTGCTTTCACGACATCACAAGAAAAACATTTAACAACATCTTCATTTCCTGTGTAAATAAATCCTGCTTTGGCCAATCTGATTGGACTAGCACGGTCAAGTAACATCCATCCTGCAAATGTTTTCAGACGAAGAAGTTCAAACTTCATCTCTTCAACTGTGCTCATTGGTTCTCCAGATAATAATCGTCTGAAATACTGATTCTCAAGGGCAGACATGATTAGTCGATTGACTGCAAATATGACCAACGAACAGATATAGAACAACCAATCTGTTGCAAATACAATATGCTTGAGAATTGTTTACTTTGTATTCCTTTCACAGATATCTGTTTGATTGAAAATGCGTTCCTGTGGAATCTGTTCCCTGGGATTTAAATATATCTCCTTACAATCAGTGTTGATTTGTCGTATAACGGGTACTGTAAAAGGTACTGTCTTAAGTCTTATCCCGAAGGAAGACTTAAGTAGTTATCTATGCATTCTCTTTCTAGCTTCTCTTGTGTTGCGGACTCATTACCGAAACATATCACTGCCATGCTACATGTTCTCTCTGAACTTGACATCATGGACTGTCTTCCAAGCCTCCTTCGTAACTGGTCTGAAACAAGGGCAACTGAGAAATAGAGAGGGAACATTTATTGACCAGTACCGCCAGTCTGTAGTAGTGGCAAAGTTCCCTTATAGCTCAAGAGTAGCACTAATGTCACATTGTAGTGATGGTTGAGTGAGTAGAGCTTAATGTCGTAATGAGCTTGACTTCACTTTTGAAATTGGAAAGGTCACGACTAATTAATATGACACTAGCTGACATTGTTGTCCTTTCATATTATATAATGTGTGACATTCTGTTAATATATCCAAGGAAATAGTGGTCAATCAGGTTCTTAGCAGGACAAGTTTGTATTATGTTATTCAAGTTGTTATTTATGGCTACAACTGGTATCTTGTAACAACAAAAAATTATAAAAATGAGCCAAGTGTGTATTTATGCAAAGTATGAAATTGTAGGCATAGAGCTGCATCATTTTCTGCTTGCATACCACAAAATCCAATCAACAAAATATAGAGACAACTACATTATTTGGGACATCCAACCTAATAGCCAACCTTTGGCACAATGTCATAGCCTTTAATTCACGTTTTGTGATGTATACTAATTCAAATTATAGTTTAAATTTGCAGGTGAATAATATTGATTTACCATAGCAACGGCGCATGTACCTGCTCCTGATGAGTCAGGCTTATGACAGGATTTTGTGTTCATAGAGCGCACTATTTTAAAATTAATGCAAATTCAGAAAAAAAACTTGTTTTCGAGGTTGATAATCGCTGCTTTTAGTCATTATCACATGGCTGATTCAAGGCTCTAGATGGGCTAGCATCGTCGTTTGACAAGCCCAAATTTCAGCATGAGCAGCATGCTATAGCAATAACATAAAGGTGTGAGATTCAAATATTGAGCTGGTTAGGTAAGCCCAGCCAAATGACTATTTCATATATGATCATCTGCTGATTGACCATACATAATTAAGATTTTGAAAAGTGGGTAGATTGGTGCTCATGATGTCGATCACGCGATTGTCAGGTCCAGACTCCATTATTTACAGACAACGGAGGCGTCAGTAGTCCATTGCAACTGTACAAACTGTAACTCTGCTCCCAGGCGGATAATCTACCCCCGATAGACATTACTATTTTCCACTAACTTCAAAGACAAAGATGAACAAACGTAATATGCATGAATCTCAAAACGTGTGACTCATTTTATGTGAATTTGTCTGCGGGATTTTGCAGTTGCGTGTGATATTTTGCAGAACTCGCAAACAAATACGTTTGAAATAGGGGCATCATGACGCACTTTGAATCGCAGTATTGTAACCATTGTGGGATCATGAAGGTTAAGAGCATAAGCAATATCACAACATGCAACATTCATCGCCGCATCTCCTTACGACCTTGAACTTCACTTTGCAAACGAAAGTTACTCCCCTATGACCAAGTGGACACAAATAGATACAAGAACCTTTCTTGATCAGCTTCAAACAGAGCTAGATTATCAAGAGACATCTTGTGCATGGTGCGTTTTTTTTATTAGACTGCAGAAGCCTTGGAATCCATCGAGCTGATATATTCTTCATTGCCAAAGTTTCGGTGATAATGGAATGTACTCTGTCCTGGGAAATTCCTACTGAACTAGCAATATGACTCCCAGTCATTCGATGGTCGGTCATCATCATATTGTGATTCTCTGTATCATTTCTGGTATTGCTGATGTGACAGGCATTCCGGGACGGGGGTCATTTCACTTCAAGGCTCTCCTTGCCACTCTTCTGCCCACCTCTCTTCCTAAGCATTGTACTCATATCATCATGAATGGCTTTTGGTGTAAAAGCCTTTTCCCTGCAAGTAATTGATAGTCGCATGTTTCTCAAATGTGTCCATTTAAAAAGGTCACAGACGCCTATTTATTTTACTGACTTAAATGATCAATTTGCTCAAATGACTCATGACCAAACTTTTTGACAAATCTCTGTAGCATCATGTGATGTCCACAACAATGGATTTCACTATAATGCAATTCCTTCTATGTGAGGCTTAGAACTTGTCAATCATTCTTGTAGAATACTGCACCATATAAGGAGCACACACCAGTGGAGAGGTCCCGCGCGAACACTGAGCTGTTGTCTACAAACTGGTTTGTACCATTAAAAGATTCACAAAAACATTCAACCATGCAATGACTGCATTTGCACTGATATTCAATCAGTAGTGTGCTCGAGTGATTTTGTCAAATCTATAATACTTCTAAGGAATGTGCGTCCACCATAATGACCTGCAATTAACCTCTGATGTTCCTTCTGTTCCTGGCGTTTAGCGTTTGATGCTCAATTTGGCAAATAAAAGTTTTAACTGTTTTCATAAGTGTGCAGCTTTCACCATCTATCTCAATGTCTGGAAAAGTTCATTTCTGGCATTGTCTTACCGCCTTGTCAAAATATATTGGGAAACCTAGACATCCAGACTTGGATTTTGATATAATTAAGAAGTTATCCATACAAGAAACATTAGGACATCCTCTTCGTTTCAGATTGTAACACCTTTTTGTGGGCTCTTTGATGCACCGAATGGCATCTTGTATCAACCATGGATACATAATATTTTCCATGACGAACTTTTTCTACCAAATGAATTTCCTCCATTAAATGTCTAACTCATGAGCTTGTTGCAGACATATCCTTTCATGAACCTGTTCTAGTTCTAGATGTTTGTCTAAAATATCAAACCATTTCAAATTCCATAAATGCTAAATTCCCCATCGTGGTCACATTTGAGTTCTGCTTCCCCCAAAAAATACTATCCAAGGGGACTAGTAATACAGTCTATTTACTTGTAACGAAAACGCGGAGGCACATCTTTGTGTTCAGGCTGCATCCAGGCACTATGTGTGTGGCGGAAGATTTGAAGTTTGGGAATGTGCATCCAGTTGGAAGTTGATAATTAGATACAGATCAGCTTCCTTTCATCCGCTGATAGTTTAACACAGGATTCTTCTCGAGGTAGTAAAACATGTCAAGAATGAAAACATTACTCCATACCTAGGTTTGCTGACAGCGACATTAATGAGAGAGCCGCGAACGTGCTATGACTGTGAGGATCTTGTAGGTGACAATAAACATCGCCTGAAGGAATTACCACCCCATTTCCCCCCTAAAGACACATGGACATGTATACTAGCCAGGTATAAAGATAGGTTTGAACACAGCAATTATTGGAGACATTCAAACGCTCATGCACGTGCCATGCGATATGACGTCATTGATGGGGGCCTATGGACGTGCAATGTGTTACTGCACGTGGATTTTGTGCAGCTGTATAAAGCATGTGCAACTCAAAATTCGCTGTCACTTTGGAAAGCATGATCTGTGGTCATTCAAAAATTCAAAACTTCTCAGGCGCAGACACAAGCATATCACAAGCAAATCATGCCAAGATTGACAGCTGCACAGCGTCATGAAGCCATTGGAATGCGGTAATGAGGCAACAACAGGTGGCAACACATTTCCAATGCCATCGTAACACGATATCGGCATTGGTGAGGCGTTATCAGAACACAAATGACGTTGCCGACCACCCACGTTCAGGACGTCCCCGAGTAACGACGCCAAGACAGGACAGATGGATTCGAGTTACACATCTCCGACACAGGTTCCAAACGGCAGTAACGACGTCCCTGACAATTCCTGGACTGCGCCGTATCCATCCCAACACTGTCAGGAATCGTTTACGTCAGTACGGGATTCGACCACGACGCCCTGCCATACGTCACATCCTGACGAACCGTCATAGAGTCAACCGTCTAAGATGGTGTCGAAATCATGTACGCAACCTCGAATATGGTGGAGAAATGTTGTCTTTACAGATGATTCGAGGTTCAACATTTCCCACAGTGACGGGCGCCAACGTGTCTACCGGCGTTTGGGAGAACGTTATGCACGCAACTGTATTGTGGAGAGGAATCGCTGTGGAGGTGGCTCTGTGATGATTTGGGGTGGGATAACATTACGGCACCGAACCCCCTTTGGTGGTTGTTCAGGGCAATCTCACCGGTGTTGGCTACAGAGATCAGATTCTGAGGCCTGTGGTCATTCCTTTCCTGCAACGTCATGGCCCGGGATTGACATTTCAACAGGACAACGCTCGTCCTCATACGGCTAGGGTCGCAATGGATTTCCTTCACCATAACAATGTCATGTTACTGTCATGGCCTGCAATTTCTCCAGATCTCTCCTCAATAGAGCATGTGTGGGATGAAATGGAGCGCTGTCTGCGTCGTCTTTCACATCCTCCAGATAACGTCCGTGACTTGGCACAGGATTTGAGGAGGATATGGCAGGCCATTCCCCAGGCCTTCCATACCCATTTGGTGGACTCCATGCACTGCTGTGATTCACGCACAGAGTGGTCATACCCGTTATTGACTTTGTGACTTTGTCGTTTGACCCCCTACTCCATTTTGATCTTCTGACGTCATGGTAACAGATGTTGTTCAGGTCCCGTTGACATTTTCTTATGGTCCGATCATTCAGCTGCTACAGCGTCTGCATCATTTTGTTCTTGCTGTGTTGTATTCCAATCAAGAATATATTTTCTCCGTGCACAGTTTCTTTATGTGGCTAGTATATTTGTGTTGCCAGTTGTTTTTTTGTTGTAATCAACAGATTGCCAGAAGGGTAACCTCCCATTTGTCAGACAGCTTATACCAGGATTAGTCAATTTGCAGGATACGTTTATTACGCACTTTCCATCATCAAATCATATCAGAAATCACACTTTTTTAAGTAGTCATTACATTATTGCAAAATACACTATATACTCAATACACACTGATCACAGTTCAGTACTATGTCTGTTTTCAGCTCATGATCAGCTTCAGCAAATGTCCAACAGCATCCATGAATTCAAAAAGTGTCTACACGCTGACCAGCTTCTCTTTGAGACGAACCAGCCTTCCCGCTGACTCTCTGTAGACCTTCCTTTTTGGTTGGGGAGCAGCACCAAAGTTTATCTGTGTCCGCTTGGCAACTTTCGATTTCTCAATGCCTTGAAGCAAGTCCACAAATCTGTACAGGTTGGGATGCTGATGTGGAAGACTGTGGTTGGCACAGGCATGAAAAGGACCACCATCTCAAAGTCTGTCTGTACGGTAGCTGGTGAGAAGGGTCGGTTGAGAGTTTGCTGTCTCACTGTTTTAGCAAAGTGTAGAATCTGGCGTATGTCGTCTGTTGTCAGTTGGGCCGCAGGGCGAAGACAAGCGGGTACATGGTGTATCAACTACGGGCATGTACAGTGTACAGTTGGTTCCACAGGTGGGAACAGCAGGAAAACATACCATCCATGTAGACAGTACCAACTTCAGCAAGACACCTCAGCTGCTCATCAGTGGAAAATATAAGGATCTTGTCTTCTTCACCCTCTGTGCAGAAGGGGCATCGTCTGCCATCCTTGGTAGTGGTCCATAACCCCTCAAGGTGATCATCAACTCTGGTCTGTGGGAGGACAGGTATTCTTGTTCGGCGATGTCGATATGGGGAACTCTTCAAGCTGGGGAACGAAGGAAGACGTGGAACGTCTTCTGGAGTCTGGTGGCCTACTTCTGCATTGTAGATAGCCTGGACAGGTGCTGCCTCTTCCCTGGTCCGTTTCCTCAAATTACTGACAAACTTGACAGGAGTCTGATCTCTAGGTGGGTGGCAGTGGTCCGAGACATCTTTAAGGAAGTGGAACATTTCCCACGGCAGGTCTTGATGATATATTTCAGCGTGTGGTCTGGCCTCTGGTTCGATTCTCAGAGTAAGCGAACCCATCAAGGAATACTTGTGGGGTTCATCTCCGAGACTGTACTCAACTCTGTGGTACTTTACTGACTTACTATAATACGGTACCTATAGTACATGTGAGATTAGACTCGGGTTATGGAAAAGTTTAATCTATTTAATGTGAACTTATTCTACCTAACATCGGATTTAACATTGTTTGTTAATCTTCACTGAGTTTCCTATATTCTATATCAATGGAAACACTTCTCTTAATCTTTGCTAATAAAACACACGCAACCCGACACAGATTACACGCAACTTATAAACACAAACATAATCTGGTTATATTTATATATTTTTTTGGTTTGTTGTTTAACGCCGCGCTCAGCAACATTCCAGATATATGACGGCGGTCTGTAAATAATCGAGTCTGGACCAGGCAATCCAGTGAGTGACATCATGAGCATCGATCCGATCGATTCCTATCGATGACATGCATCACCCAAGTCAGCGAGGCTGAACACCCGATCCCGTTAGTCGCCTCTTACGACAAGCCTAGTCGCCTTTTACAGCAAGAAAGGGTTGCTGAAGACCTATTCTATCCCGGATGTTTACGGTTCCAATCTGGTTAACTTGTATCTATGATCTAACGCCATTCCCCGGACTGGTTGTTGCCTTTGTTATTGTTTTTTCCCCCGTGAGTACCCGGATGATACGCAACGCAACTGAGCGTGACCAGAGACTGGGCTACCGTCTGCAAGGACAGCTAAATAAACTTGGAGGCTGGAGGCAATATTTGTTTTACGCATTTTTGAATAAACACTGATTAGTTAAATGTGATCTATAAAGATTCGACAAAGGGCGCATGTTAATTAATTTCTTCAGCCTAAACAAACGGACAAAAAGAACGGCGGAGCTCATCGGAAGTCGTCATTTGGAAATACCCCAGATGGTTATAGTTTAATACTAAAAAAAAGGTATCCATGCAGTGAAAGCATTTTCGGATTTCGGATTGCGTCGATAATACGATTACTACTCCCTTGTTGTCATCAACGTTTTCTGGTATAACCCTACACTTGTGTATTTGTCGTCATTCACTTGATGCTCAGTTAATGAATTTATTACAGGTACAATTAGTGGTAGCACCACTTAGATTACCTGACAAAGGTTCTCATTTGGCATTTATTGTGTCTGGGGTAATTATTCAATCTATATCCAGGTTTGAAGTGAGGTGAAATGTGCGTTATGTAATATGCACGTGGCAGCCCAGCAAGAGATAAATGATCAGTTGATTTACTTTTTTAGGTAAATCAACGGATCGTTCCTAGTCATCAAAGGATTAACAGAAAATACGTTGATTGATTAATCACTGTTATCTTGCACAGTGGATATGTCAAAAGTGAGTGTTTACATGTCTAGGTTTACTAAAACAAAGGGAATACACTCATATCATGGCGTGAAGTGCCGATGTAAAAACAACATACTTTGTTCAAAGGGTTAACTGATAATACGTTGATTGGTTGCTCATTGTTATCAAACTCAGTGGATTTTTAAGGAACCGTGGACGTTATGAAAATAGTTGTCACGTGGCCTTTCTCAGCCAACCCTTGAGACTTGACACCTATGTGAAACACCTGAAACAATCCAAGTGATCAGTTGAGAAACGAACACTGGTTATAATATCCCGAAACGATATATATCTTTTAGAATATTTGATAGTTACAGAGACACGTGACATCGAATAAGTTATTTTGTATAGCTGCAGATGAGTGGGACATTATTCCTTTGTGTGGATATTCACGGATACATTCCTCGAACAAGGAAGCTGCCTATTTATACACATAAATTTGGTAAGTTGTAATTATGGTATTTGCATTTTGTTTTCCTTCATTTGAACCGATTCGTTCTTGTTTCTCTACGTCTTGGTTGGGAAATTCTTCAATGCGCGATAGACGTTGTTTTCACAGGTCATTTCCTTTGTAAGCGTGTATAGATTACCGTCAATTTGTAAAATGTGATTCTCTCAGGCAATTTATAAAATGTGTAAAATGTAAAATGTCATTTTGACTAAAAAATCTGTCCAGATTGATTAAGACGATCAAAAGGGCCTACAAACATCACAACAGATTATTATGTAGGATTAGAAGCCAAACAACATAGAAATGTACTTTTCAACGTTACATTTTCAGTCTCTCGGTGATGACATTAAACATCAAAATGTTTGGAATTCGTTATCATAATAATACAGATGGAAATGTTGTTCAGTCACTTTGTAAAATAACTGAATATTTAGACGTTTAATAAATATGTTACACATTTTGACAGTAAAAAAATATACACACTATAAAAAAAAGCAATGCTCAGCTGAAATATCTACTTTGTGTTGCAAGTCAAACTAGTGTAAACGAAAATCGCAAAATTACCAAGCAAGTGACTTATCAAAACTTCGTCACCATTACCGATGCTACCCACAAAGATACCTACATTTCCTTATTATCTCGAAAACTGTATTTCATTTTGCTGATCAATGTGACCATACGCTCTTATTACTACCGGTATCCATAAAAGTGACTAATGCGCTTACGAATGGCGCAACAGAGGTCGCGAGCTAGTCTAGATTTCTGCTCTACATCCGGGTACTCACTGGGAAAAAACAATAACAAAGGCAACAACCAGTCCCGGGGAATTGCGTTAGATCAGTGCCCCCTTAACGAGTTGGAGTAGCATACTCTGCCCACAGTTGGGTGCAGCTCATTAACTAGCATGTAAGACCAGGCAGTTACACTGGTCACACTTGACTGGTCTGTCTGACGATTGGGTCGTCTGACAAATGGGATGTCTTACAATTGGGAACGAACCGCCACGAGCATCGATCCACGCAATTAGGATGCGATGACATACAATCAATCAATTCATTATAAGTCACTGAGTCTGACGACCCAATCCATTCATTCGCCTCCTACAAGCATAGGTTTCTAGGGACCTACGTTCCTACGCGGAAATCCTAGGAACCACGGAACTGAGTTGTAATTTTGTTGATAAGTGATTAAAATAGGATTTCCTCATACAATTTGAATGGCTGACATCTGACGAACAGAAAGTTGGGGAAGGGGTAGGGGGCGACATTGAAATCGTAACTGTTAAACCCCAGTCTATTGTTTAATACATTGTACATATATTAGTTGTACAGAAGGAAAGCACGGGGAAATCCCATTCGGTTCCACCAATCTGTACGTGCGTTCCTCACTCTAAATTATTGTGACACATTCTAGGAAAGACCGAAGTCTATTAATAGCCCGTACTTCCCGTCAACAATATATTTCGTTGTTCTCGGGAATGCAATTGGGAGTGGGGGAAGGCTCCTATGTGCCGTGTGCCGGGAGCGACAAAGAAGGGCCAGTTGCATTCGTGTAACCGAGAGGAACCGTGAACAAAATGTATTCAAATCAACTGATTCCATACGCTCAACTGACTTTATTGAAAGACAGTGTTACAGCGAGTAAGAGCAGCTGTTTCCGTTTCCCTTTGTGTATGAAACTTGGTCAAATAAAGTTGCCTAAAAGCCAGGCCGGTCAAGACCTGCCAACGTGTATTTTTGCCAAAGTACTCAATTATGGTCAGCCGTACATGCATGTAACATACACACACGACATTAATGACCAATCGCAATCGACAAACGTGCAACATAATTAAGCTGTTACGAGTAAATTGATTAAAAGGTTGGAAGTCGTGCGGTCTGTGGGCGTGGCTGAAATAAGCAACGTGTAAAAGGGGAATCGTTATACGAAATAGGAATTGAAACATGAACTATTTTCAACTATCGTGATGCAACTTTCCATCAGTCCGACATAGCTTTTACATCTGTAGAATAGTACCATAACTAAATACCACTTTACAGTGTCACTGTTCTTAGTAGAGCTATTTAAAACAGACACGTTGGTTTAATGTGAAACACTTTTTCCTCTTGATTATTTAGATATAATATAGTATTATATCTACTTAAATATATCTTTGTAGTGACACAGATGGTGGAATTTAGAGCAATAAATGTCCTCAAAATGAAACCATTTCCCCATACTCTAAACGTTTCACGCTATTGCAGGTGTTCGGTCGGACTTGGTCAGGGCTGTAAATATCATCCTAACCGTCACAGATGTATCATCAAATGTGTTTACATCTATTGACTGCTATTATATCTTCCGATAGCACGCCAGAAATCTATGATTGTGGGTTCGAATCCCTGTTCGGCCCGATTATGTTTCTAGGTTTGTCAGCACCATACCCGTGCTCGTGGGTTTCACCAAAGTGGTAAATGTCTGAGACCTGCATCACTTCGGACTTTCCTCCCACATTAAGCTGACACGCAGTGATATAACTGGAATACTGTTAAAAGCGGCGTTAAACCCAACTCACTCACTCACTCTGTGACGTTTTAGTTGTCTTTAAGCGCCCGGGCCGAGTCGGACGATCACAGACCAGAGTCAATGTTGAGAATGTAGAATTAAAAGGATTCACTTTAACGGACGTGTTTTTCTTCAAATGCGGTGTACTGTGATATATTCAAATCGCACTTAAGTTGATCAGAAGGGATTTGCTCAGATATAGTACTATTCAACAGACGTAAACACATTTGATCATGCGTTTCTGCATGTCAGTTGATTTTGACCGCCCGTGACAAATCGGACTGAACACTTGTGCCACAGGTTTTCTTGAGAAAATAGAATAAAAGGGGTTCGCTTTATTGGATAGGTTTCCTTTAAATATAGAGACATTATGAAGCGGAGTGAGTGAGTGAGTGAGTTTGGTTTTACGCCGCTTTTAGCAATATTCCACCAATATCACGGTGGGGGACACCAGAAATGGGCTTCACACATTGTACCCATGTCGGGATTCGAACCCGTGTCGTCGGCGTGACGAGCGAACGCTTTAACCACTAGGCTACCCGACCGCCCCTTATGAAGCGGAATAAAGGCAGATATAATACTAGTCTATAGATGCAAACACTTTCCATGAAACACATGTGGTGTTTTAGTGTGTGCAGCTCCCCTGTACAATCCATCTTCCCGAGGCAAGTGAGTTAACTGACTATAAAAGTCCACTTTCCACCCTTGCCGAACTAGGCTGGTATTATGGAGTAACATTTTGGCTGGACTAACGAGTCTATGCATAGTCCAATCAAAATCGCGCACCGATATCGAAATCCGGTTCGTAAACTGTCGTGCAGATTTCTGTTGATTGCAGGTTTTGCAAAGCATGTGCACCGACACCTCGTTGTCAGCAGATATTTTCCAAATGTTTCAAGTTTTTAATCAAGGTGCTCACGTGATATGATGCATTTCGCGATGTTAGACCCCTTTATCACGATATAGATACTGATTATCGATCAGATCGTCCTGACCGGGCGCCACCATGTTGTGTGAAGCAAACGCAAGTGATGCGAGAGGTGGAATCTGATTGGTCTGGAGAGGCTTAGAAGGGACATAACTGGCAATATCCACTGGTGGCGCTACGATCGAGCCCAGGAATTCCAGCCTAGTTCGGCAAGGGTGGAACTGGACTTTTAAAGTCAGTTAACTCTCTTGCCTCGGGAAGATGTGTACAATCTTGTGCAAACAGCTTTTCCTGATTATATGGACCATGGTGAGAGTTTTGAAAACATAAAAGGCTTCACTTTAATGGACTTATTGTCAAGAGTATTTATTGTGACAACATAAAGTAAAAGGCATAAAAGTGATCTGGATCTGCTATTACAAGAAGTGCCGCATGTGCAGCTCTTTGGTGAATTATTTTTGAATACATGCTAAAATTGTGAATATAGACACACTTTAGTTTTTTGTAGATTTTTGTTATTTATATAGAAACTTCTAAGAACGCACATGTCATTATTAATTCTATTTAAGTAACTTTAACATTGTTGGAAGTGTTTCTACAGTTATTAACACATGTTGTGTCAGTCCCTTTGATATTCGCGAATATCCACTTCTAGTAAAACAACCTGCGTCGGTTCATAATGAATGAGTAATGGTGAATGAGGGAGGCCTTAGTTAATTGAAGAAAGGTTGTCACTCTCTGCAAAGGACCTCACACCTCAAATGCTGAGGTCATTGTGGAAAACCTTTTACGAGGTTGCATTTAAATTCAAACTCAATTCCTTGAACAAAACTATGCTTCCGAAATGTCCTTCGGAGACATAGTCGTCCAGATACGCACTTTTCGTTTTAATATTCTGCAATCCGTTTTAGTATTACCCACTGACCTGGCTCCGACTTTTAGGCAACCCCATAGACATTCGCTCGGTTATTAAGTATAGCTTGTCGCACTAGACGCAAGATAAGAGACTCATAGAGAAACATTACACGAAGCTAATACACTATTTCTTAAGCATTCACACTGAATTATAAGATGACACGCTTCTGACTCATCGAAACACTTTTTAAATAAATTTCGCATTTGGTATCATATGGTCTGTATACAGTACAGTGTGCTGTAAAGAAACTCACCTCTCACTTGGCCCGAATTATCTTTGTTTCATAAAAAAGGTAAGCCGTGTGATTAATTGAAGGTTGTTGTAGTACCGCTGGATATTCTCATCTCATACATGTCTTCTATTGGATATATTCACTGTGAACAGGAAAGATTTGGTTGACTGGTGTGCGTCAGTTAATACGTGTGCTACTTCCCTGAGAACTCCCTTTACTCGACGAACAAAATCTTCATACAGTCTTCATATCTATCATTTCAAACTTGTGGAAATTGTAAAAGTCATTTCGTAATGTTACCTATTCAATTAACATTTTTGCTATTTCACGTATTCAGGTAATATGTTATTTTTATTTTTAAACAATGCATATATATATATCAAAATATTAGATTGTTACAGAGACACGTGGCATCGAATAAGTTTATTTGTACAGCTGCATGCGTATGGGTTATTGTTCCTTTATGTTGATAATCATGGATACATTCCTCGAACAGGTGGCTGCCTAGAAGTATACATATAACGTTGATAGGTTGTAATTATGATATTTGCATTTTGTTTTCACCCATTTGCTGTTGCATTGAATAGAATCATTCTTGTTCCTCTACGTTTTCGTTGGGTAGTTCTTCGTTGTTTTCACAAGCAATTTGGTTTGTAGGCGTGTATATGTATGTTACAGTCAATTTGAAAATGGGATTCACCCAGGCAATTTATAAAATGTCATAATATTTCTGTAATTTACAAATTGACTGAAACATCTCTCCATTTATTTAACAGATTGACTAACAATTATTAAGAGGTTCAAAGGGGCTTAAACATCACAACAGACTAATTATGCTAGGAATAGAAGCCAAAACTTTAGAAATATACTTAGAATTTCGATTTCGTTTTATCCTATCATTTTCAGTCACTGGGTGATGAAAGTAAACCATAAAAATGTTAAAATCATAATAACAGAAATGGACAGATTTTTCAGTCAATTTGTAAAATAACTGAATATTTAGGCGTTTAAAATATTGCCTAAGTGAAAATGTTACACATTGTGACTATAAAATATACAGACGATAAAAATAAGCAATGCTCAGGTGAAATATTTTCTTTGTGTTGCAAGTCAAAATAGTGTTAACGCAAATCGCACAATACCAAGCAAGTGACTTATCAAAACTTTGTCACCATTACCTATTTAAGACACCTACATATCGTTATTATTTTCCAGACTCAACTGTATTTCTGTTTGTTGATCAATATGGCTATACGCCCTTACACTATGAATAAAAGCAACAAATGCGCTTACGAATGGCACAGCACAGGTCGCGAAATAGTCTAGATTTCAGCTATATCACCCGGGTTTTCACAGGGAAAATACAATAACAAAGGCAACAACCAGTCCCGGGGAATTGCTTTAGATCAGTGCCCTTTTAAACCTAAGATAGGTAACTAACGCCCTACAGCTAAGCTATCCGACAGGGTTGCCCCAGCGTTTAACTATGCCCTAACGTTAAGACAGGTAATGAGTTGTCTGAATGCTAAGCTAGCTGATAGTGGGGTCCCATGCTGAGCAAGGTAATGAGTGGTCCGAATGCTAAGCTAGCTAATAGTGGGGTCCCATGCTGAGCAAGGTAATGCGTGGTCCGAATGCTAAGCTAGCTAATAGTGGGGTTCCATGCTGAGAAAGGTAATGCGTGGTCCGAATGCTGAGCGAGCTAATAGTATCATCATAATGCTCAGCTAGATAATAGAGTGGTTATAATGCTACGCTAGGTAATAGTGTGGTCCTAATGCTACGCTAGGTAATAGTGTGGTCCTAATGCTACGCTAGGTAATAGTGTGGTCCTAATGCTAAGCCTGGTAATAATGTGGTCCTAATGCTACGCTAGGTTATAGTGTGGTTCTTATGCTACGCTAGGTAATAGTGTGGTCCTAATGCTAAGCTAGATAATAGAGTGGTTATAATGCCACGCTAGGTAATAGTGTGGTCCTAATGCTACGCTAGGTAATAGTGTGGTCCTAATGCTACGCTAGGTAATAGTATGGTCCTAATGCTAAGCCTGGTAATACTGTGGTCCTAATGCTACGCTAGGTAATAGTGTGGTCCTAATGCTACGCTAGGTAAAAGTGTGGTCCTAATGCTACGCTAGGTAAAAGTGTGGTCCTAATGCTACGCTAGGTAATAGTGTGGTCCTAATGCTACGCTAGGTAATAGTGTGGTCCTAATGCTACGCTAGGTAATAGTGTGGTCCTAATGCTAAGCCTGGTAATAATGTGGTCCTAATGCTACGCTAGGTTATAGTGTGGTTCTTATGCTACGCTAGGTAATAGTGTGGTCCTAATGCTAAGCTAGATAATAGAGTGGTTATAATGCCACGCTAGGTAATAGTGTGGTCCTAATGCTACGCTAGGTAATAGTGTGGTCCTAATGCTACGCTAGGTAATAGTATGGTCCTAATGCTAAGCCTGGTAATACTGTGGTCCTAATGCTACGCTAGGTAATAGTGTGGTCCTAATGCTACGCTAGGTAAAAGTGTGGTCCTAATGCTACGCTAGGTAATAGTGTGGTCCTAATGCTACGCTAGGTAATAGTGTGGTCCTAATGCTACGCTAGGTAATAGTGTGGTCCTAATGCTAAGCTAGATAATAGAGTAGTTATAATGCTCAGCTAGGTAATAGTGTGGTCCTAATGCTACGCTAGGTAATAGTGTGGTCCTAATGCTACGCTAGGTAATAGTGTGGTCCTAATACTACGCTAGGTAATAGTGTGGTCCTAATGCTACGCTAGGTAAAAGTGTGGTCCTAATGCTACGCTAGGTAATAGTATGGTCCTAATGCTACGCTAGGTAATAGTGTGGTCTTAATGCTACACTAGGTAATAGTGTGGTCCTAATGCTAAGCCTGGAAATAGTGTGGTCCTAATGCTAAGTGAGGTAATAGTGGGGTCCTAATGCTAAGCTAGGTAAGGAGTGGTCCAAATACTAAGTTAGGTAAGGAGTGGTCCTAATGCTAAGCTAGGTAACAGTGTGGTCTTAATGTTCAGCTAGGCAAGGAATGGTCTTAATGTTAAGCGAGCTAATAGATTCATCATAATGCTCAGCTAGATAATAGAGTGATTATAATGCTACGCTAGGTAACAGTGTGGTCCTAATGCTACGCTAGGTAGTAGTGTGGTCCTAATGCTAAGCCTGGAAATAGTGTGGTCCTAATGCTAAGCCTGGTAATAGTGTGGTCCTAATGCCACGCTAGGTAATAGTGTGATCCTAATGCTAAGCCTGGTAAAAGTGTGGTCCTAATGCTAAGCCTGGTAATAGTGTGGTCCTAATGATACGCTAGGTTATAGTGTGGTTCTTATGCTACGCTAGGTAATAGTGTGGTCCTAATGCTAAGATAGGTAACAGTGTGGTCTTAATGTTCAGCTAGGCTAGGAATGGTCTTAATGTTAAGCGAGCTAATAGTATCATCATAATGCTCAGCTAGAAAATAGAGTGGTTATAATGCTACGCTAGGTAATAGTGTGGTCTTAATGCTACGCTAGGTAATAGTGTGGTCCTAATGCTACGCTAGGTAATAGTGTGGTCCTAATGCTAAGCCTGGTAATAGTGTGGTCCTAATGATACGCTAGGTTATAGTGTGGTTCTTATGCTACGCTAGGTAATAGTGTGGTCCTAATGCTAAGCTAGGTAAAAGTGTGGTCCTAATGCTACGCTAGGTAATAGTGTAGTCCTAATGCTAAGCTAAGTAATAGTGTGGTCCTAATGTTAAGCTAGGTAAGGAGTGGTCCAAATACTAAGCTAGGTAAGGAGTGGTCCTAATGCAAAGCTAGGTAACAGTGTGGTCTTAATGTTAAGCTAAGCAAGGAAGGGTCTTAATATTAAGCTAGCTAATCGTGTGGTCCTAATGCTAAGCCTGGTAATAGTGTGGTCCTCATGCTACGCTAGGTAATAGTGTGGTCCTAATGCTACGCTAGGTAATAGTGTGGTCCTAATGCTAAGCCTGGTAATAGTGTGGTCCTAATACTAAGCCTGGTAATAGTGTGGTCCTAATGCTAAGCTAGGTAATAGTGTGGTCCTAATGCTACGCTAGGTAATAGTGTGGTCCTCATGCTAAGTGAGGTAATAGTTGGGTCCTAATGATAAGCTAGGTAAGGAGTGGTCCAAATACTAGGTTAGGTAAGGAGTGTTCCCAATGCTACGCTAGGTAACAGTGTGGTCCTAATGTTAAGCTAGGCAAGGAATGGTCTTAATGTTAAGCTAGCTAATAGTGTGGTCCTAATGCTACCCTAGGTGATAGTGTGGCCCAAATGCTACCCTAGGTAATAGTGTGGTCATAATGCTACACTAGTTAATAGTGTGGTCATAATGCTACGCTAGGTAATAGTGTGGTCCTAATGCTACGCTAGGTAATAGTGTGTTCCTAATCCTAAGCCTGGTAATAGTGTGGTCCTAATGCTAATCTAGGTAATAGTGTGGCCCAAATGCTACGCGAGGTAATAGTGTGGTCCTAATGCTAAGCCTGGTATTAGCGTGGTCCTAATGCTGCGCTAGGTAATAGTGTGGTCCTAATGATACGCTAGGTAATAGTGTGGTCCTAATGCTAAGCCTGGTAATAGTGTGGTCCTAATGCTAAGCTAGGTAATAGTGTGGTCCTAATGCAAAGCTAGGTAACAGTGTCGTCCTAATGCTACGCTAGGTAGTAGTGTGGTCCTAATGCTAAGCCTGGAAATAATGTGGTCCTAATGCTAAGCCTGGTAATAGTGTGGTCCTAATGCTACGCTAGGTAATAGTGTGGTCCTAATGCTACACTAGGTAATAGTGTGGTCCTAATGCTACACTAGGTAATAGTGTGGTCATAATGCTAAGCTAGGTAATAGTGTGATCATAATGCTACACTAGGTAATATTGTGGTCATAATGCTAAGCAAGGTAACTGTGTGGTCCTAATGCTAAGTGAAATAATAGTGTGGTCCTAATGCTAAGCTAGGTAAGGAGTGGTTCAAATACTAAGCTAGGTAAGGAGTGGTGCTAGTGCTAAGCAAGGTAACTGTGTGGTCCTAATGCTAAGTTAGGTAATAGTGGGGTCCTAATGCTAAGCTAGGTAAGGAGTGGTTGAAATACTAAGCTAGGTAAGGAGTGGTCCTAATGCTCAGTTAGGTAAGGAGTGGTCCAAATACTGAGCTAGGTAATAGTGTGGTCTTAATGTTAAGCTAGGTAATAGTGTGGTCATAATGCTAAGCTAAGTAAGGAGTGTTCCAAATACTAAGCTAGGTAATAGTGTGGTCTTAAGGTTAAACTCGTCACGATATGGCTGAAATATTGCCGATGTGACGTAAAACTCACTCACTCACTTAATGGTAAGCTGGGTAATAGTGTGATAATAATGCTAAGCTAGGTAAGTAGTGGTCCTAACGCTAAGCTAGGTGAGGAGCGGTCCGAATGCTTAGCTAGGTAACAGAGGGGTCATAATGCTAAGCTAGGTAATGAGTGGTCCTAACACTAAGCAAGGTAATGAGTGGCCCAAATGCTAAGCTAGGTAACAGTGTGGTCCTAATGCTAAGCTAGGTAATGAGTGGTCCGAATGCTAAGCTAGGTAATGAGTGGCCCAAATGCTAAGCTAGGTAACAGTGTGGTCCTAATGCTATGCTAGGTGATAGTGGGGTCAAAATGCTAAGCTAGGTAATAGTGGGGTCAAAATGCTAAGCTAGGTAATAGTGGGGTCAAAATGCTAAGCTAGGTAATAGTGGGGTCAAAATGCTAAGCTGGGTAATAGTGGGGTCAAAATGCTAAGCTAGGTAATAGTGGGGTCAAAATGCTAAGCTGGGTAATAGTGGGGTCAAAATGCTAAGCTGGGTAATAGTGGGGTCAAAATGCTAAGCTAGGTAATAGTGGGGTCAAAATGGTAAGCTAGGTAATAGTGGGGTCAAAATGCTAAGCTAGGTAATAGTGGGGTCAAAATGCTAAGCTAGGTAATAGTGGGGTAATAATGCTAAGCTAGGTAATAGTGGGGTCAAAATGCTAAGCTGGGTAATAGTGGGGTCAAAATGCTAAGCTAGGTAATAGTGGGGTCAAAATGCTAAGCTGGGTAATAGTGGGGTCAAAATGCTAAGCTGGGTAATAGTGGGGTCAAAATGCTAAGCTAGGTAATAGTGGGGTCAAAATGCTAAGCTGGGTAATAGTGGGGTCAAAATGCTAAGCTGGGTAATAGTGGGGTCAAAATGCTAAGCTGGGTAATAGTGGGGTCAAATGCTAAGCTAGGTAATAGTGGGGTCAAAATGCTAAGCTGGGTAATAGTGGGGTCAAAATGCTAAGCTGGGTAATAGTGGGGTCAAAATGCTAAGCTGGGTAATAGTGGGGTCAAAATGCTAAGCTAGGTAATAGTGGGGTCAAAATGCTAAGCTGGGTAATAGTGGGGTAATAATGCTAAGCTAGGTAATAGTGGGGTCAAAATGCTAAGCTGGGTAATAGTGGGGTCAAAATGCTAAGCTGGGTAATAGTGGGGTCAAAATGCTAAGCTAGGTAATAGTGGGGTCAAAATGCTAAGCTAGGTAATAGTGGGGTAATAATGCTAAGCTAGGTAATAGTGGGGTCAACATGCTAAGCTGGGTAATAGTGGGGTAATAATGCTAAGCATGTAGTAATGGTAATGATGGATGTGTGCGCGAGCGTGAGAAGTGACAAGCTGTGTTTTGAATCGCTGTCTCGCCGACAACAGAAAATATAGTGAAATATCTGCTACAAAGATATCGATGGAGGTAAAGTCAGTGATTAAACACTAACTTTCACATCTGGTGATATCGTTAGTGTTATTTCATGTCTGAAAATATGCTAGAAATTTGAGAAAGTGTTCTCACCGACTCGGAGGACTACGTACTGTCAGTCATGTCACCAGGCCTGTCAGTGACAAGTTGTTCATCGTCACAGAGTGATAGGAAAAGACACCGATCTGCAGGGAATGAAGATTCTAAGAAAAGAAAGGAAGAGATAGAAGAAGTCAGATTAACAACGATAGAGGCGCAAGTGCATTCAAGCGAGGCGGGATCAAACGATGGACACAATGGCGACGGTCAAGGTACAAAGTACCACACAAGAGTCAGACAGGTGATAATGTCGATCTGGTGCATACAGACAATGTGAGTACTCAACAGATACATCAAAATGCTTTTCAGTAGAATGTGAGAAAAGTCTGACAAGGGTGATGACAGCAATTGAAAATTTCACAAGACATTTTGATAAAAGGTTAGACACACTGGAGGAGAGAATAATGTGTAAAATGCAGAACATTATAGACACAGAGATATGTAAAGTGAGGTAAGAGACAAGATGGGCGATGTGAACTCGGAACTCAAGCAAATGAAAGATGAACAAGACCAAAAACACGAAACAATAAAAAGGAAAAACATGTAGACAATATACCAGACAAAGAAGCTATGCTGCAGCTGCAAAAGAAGAAAATAGTGAGCTAAACATTATGTTGAGAAATGTTCCAGAATCGAAAAACGAGTGTGCTACCTCTAAAGTGAATAGCATAATTAAAGATTGGCTAAAGTTGAGAGACATTACTGTTGTCAATGCTGCCAGGAAAGACTCTAATAACCCCCGAAGTCCTGGTGAAGTAATCGCCAAATGCAGATCCATCGACGAAAAGAAGTTCATCCTTGGTGAACAAATGAAACTAAAAGATTGCAGAAACTTTAGGGAGATTTATATTCAAAATGATAAAGAGCAAAGAATATTGGAGAACATGAAGTTGCTTGTTGAGACGGTGTGTGATAGTTATCTGAAACTGTCAGGAAGCAGACTGCAGCGGGTACATCGAGGGACAGCAGGTCACCAGTTAGGCCCCGGGACAGAGACGACAGACGCAGATCGACAGCCAACAGATGGGAGAGAGACACGCGATATAACCAGAGTGATTCGCGTAAACGTGTTCGTGTTTACAAACACGGGTCACGTGACTGGAGCCATCCCAGCGACCAGCGAGCAGACGACACCGAAGCGAGAAGTCACAGCCGGCGAAACTACTAAGTTCGATGCACAGATGCAGGTTTTAGAATACGTGTGTCTTTTGAAAAAACACACGTATTCTTATTTACACTTAATTATTTATTACGCTTACAGTTTTTATCCAAATCTAACCAAGACATTGTTGGTGTTGCAGAGACGCATTTAATTGGTGATAATGTACTGAATGTTGATGGTTATATATGATACGCACACAACAGAAAAAATAGACATGTAAAAGCCAAATGTGGTTCAGGGTGATGTTGATGGTTTAATGTTTCATGCACTTTTATCCATTTACAAAAATGTTCAGTGCTGTGTGCATGTGAATGGGTTGTGTATATCCTGGTTTGATGTCTAATGTGGTCTGAAACAAGGTTGTATGTTATCCCCGATGCTTTTTAATGACTGGTATCAACGATCAACGCAGTACAGAATAGAACTATGCGGTTTTATCTTGGTCTTAGGAAATATGCCCCAAACTCTGCTGTAAACGGTGATATGGCTTGGATTCCACCTATTGTATGTCAGTGGTGCAGTACCGCAAGACTTTATAAAATACTCTCTTATACAAACCCGGAAAGAATAACAGGCACGATTTATACGTGATGTAATAGATGGGCTTCCAGACGAAAACGAAATTTGAACTTAAGAATACATCATACGTTTAGTCAACTGGGCCTTGAACATTTTATTCCATGTGAAAATAACTTCCATACGCAATTTATTGTATCTGAGGTCAAAAGCAAGGCTATGGATTTGTATGTGAATGAGTGGAAAGAGTCCATTTTTAAAACGGTTGGTCCGTCAGGCAAGAGAGGTAATACGTTGAGCTTCCACTGTAAACTAGTAGACAACTACTGTCCAGCAACATATGTTCTACGTCTGTGCCTCGAAGTCATAGAAGTGCAGTAGCGAAGTTGAAAAAGTGTCTTTGGTTTTATCCAAGCATATAATGTGTAATTTTAGTGTCAAAATTTGCCATGCAATTTTGCAAAAAAAACGTAAATCTGTTATTTATAACAAAGTGTGATATTCTTTACTATTTCTATACATGTTTGCTGTACATAATTTTAAACGTTTTAGTCTTTCATAACTCTGTATTGAGTGGCCTAAGTAATAATTTTAGGTTGTTTTATATATGTTTGTAAATGTCCTACTGTATTACTAGGATGAGGCACAAATAAACAATTGTAATGAGCGGTCCGAACGCTAAGCTGGGTAATGAATGGCCCAAACGCTAACACAGATAATAGTGTTGTAATAGTGCTAAGCTGGTAATAATGGTAACGAGTGGTCGAACTGCTAAGCTAGGCAATGAGTGGTTCTAACGCTAACCTAAGTAATAGTGTGGTCATAATGCTAAGCTAAATAATAGTGTGGTCATAATGCTAAGCTAGGTGATAGTGAGGTTATAATGCTAAGCTAGGTAATAGTGAGGTTATAATGCTTAGCTAGGGAACGTTGTGATCTTGAGGCAAACATATGTAATATCGTGGTAATAACGCAAATATAGGTAAAGGCTTGGCCCTGACGCAAATGTTTACTTGTTGTTTAACGCCTCTTACATTGTTTTAATTGAATGGGGGGCATCATCAGCACAGTGACACCATCAACCTGTAATCAAATATACAGCTAACACACTACGTGAGTCTGGTCGTTCTGTTGTGATTTCAATTTCAAATATCCTTGACGACCAGGTAACTCCCAGTGCAGTTTATGGTAGGTGAACAGACTTAATACAAATCCTACTGGGATCGTGTAAATAATAATTCATTGTTTACGCACCATTAACTATTTATTTATGTGTTTTAGCCAAGGTGTGAGTTTGAATAACTTTGCGAGTTGTATTTGAAGTCGAGTAGAAATATTGACCTTTTGACCATGCCTTGATAGATGTCAGAAACTGACTAAATTGATATGTTGATTTCATTTATCTTATTGTAACCAATCAATAATTTACAATCATAGACAAATCAGAATTATGCATCAGTTGTTTATTTGATGTAAATTGTAAAGGACTCAGATACTTTCCAATAAAGTATTAGACCTCTGGGTCTACTCGTGCTGCTGTGATTGTGAACAGTAGTTATGTATATTGTCAATGTTGACAGACGAGATTTCATGAGGTGTAATATTTCAACTACAATATTACAGAAAGGGTGTGTAAATATTTAAAGTGAAGTACAGTTTGATCTGCAATTTTGTAAACAATATTTCTACCAAAATGATATTTACTTTTCTGTACCAAATTAATTATGTCATGAAAACCCAACTAATTAATGGTCAGTAAATGTTCAATCTACATGTGATCTTTATGTAATCTACAGAGACAGAAACTCCTAACAGTCTGTATTCAAATATTTCAAATTCATAAATTGAGATTACTATAAACAGAATTATTTTTATGAATGTTGTGTAATTCCCATGGGTATTGCAATCACAACTCATTTATTCCCTTTCTTTAATTGGGAAATCCAGCTGGTTTTTTGTACAAAACATGTTTTGAAACATTTAAAACAAAATACTTCTTTTGTGCAAGCAAATGCCATGTAATGTATTATTGATTATTAATCATATTATTTTATATATTAGATGATAGTTGTGCTTACTGTGTCAGTGTGCAATAACTATATTGTGATGATGTAATATTTTGCTATCGTTAACAATCTTTAGAACTTTATTTTATTTTAATCAAGTCAAATGGTGTGATCATTTTGATCATTTTGGTAATTCATTCAAGATGAGAAATATTAAAAGTATAAATACATCCAGGAAATTTGTTTTCCTTATCAAATAAAGATGATAGAAAGAATTTATCTCATCTTGTGATCTGACAAAGTTAATATATTTCACCTGATTTTAATAATCTTATTTATTTCACTCTAGTGAAAGTATGTTTTCAGCAAACGAAGTATTTCATGATTAAATACATAATACAAATATCAAAACCTATTTCATTAAAACAAGATTGAATTTTCTGTGTGACATTGATATCAAGAACTGTAGTACACTCTGTCAATAAATTGATGCATCTGTTGTGTTTACACAGAATATACTGTTCGAGTTTTAGACATATCAGATGAATTGATACCTTCAAGATTGTTCTAAAGTAGCATGTAATGTTATTCACTGTGATTAATTTTCCTAAAATTTCTCTTTTTCAGAAGAATGTTGTTTTCTGAATAAGCAATGTTTTAAGAGAAGGTGAATATGCATTGTTTATTAAAATAATGATAGAAGTAGAAATATTATTACAAGATTATGGAATAATTTAATTCAGGCTTTGAATCAAGACAGTCAACACAATAAATATCTACACAGTCTACAAAGTCCACTCTGTTGATTTCCCTTCATCACTGGTTACAAAGTGCTTCCTGTCACATTTCACTTAAATAGGACGAGGAAATGAAAAGCCATATTCACTCAACAAATGTGCTTCCTGTCACATTTCGCTTAAATAGGACGAGGAAGTGAAAAGCCATATTCACTCAACAAATGTGCTTCCTGTCACATTTCACATGAATAGGACGAGGAAGTGAAAAGCCTTATTCACACACTCAACATGGCCACTATTTATCAGACTCATGATGTTTGAATAAAACTTTTTCTAAAAAAACACATTGTAACATTTGTAATTACAAGCAAGAAAATGATTTTCTCCTTGAATTTAATTAGGTGCTTTTGAATGACAAAGACACCCGGGCCATGTTAAGTTTTGAAAAGTCTGAATAACTAAAGTGAACGATAAACAAGCTTATATTGTGAGAAATAAAGACATGAAAATTTTGGTTTGGCTTTCTTTGTTAAATATCAGGAATCCAGATAGTTAAATATGAGGAATCCAGATGATTGTAGATAGCTGTATATCAGGCACTCACTATTATTCGACCATAAGATTAATCAGAATTATTTAATTGAACTAACACACATTTTATTTCCTGTTCTAGATATATGAAGTTAATTATTTGGTTTCCAGGTTGTCCAAATTAGAATAATAGTGATTTCTTAAATGCATTGCCACGTTTTGGAAACAGACAAAATACAATGTTTTGGGGATGATAAGTCGACCCCGACCCACTTTGACATTTTATTACTGACTGAACCACTTTGACATTTTATTTCTGACTGAACAGACTGTGGGAACATTAGTAATTCTCAAAGATGAAATTTTATTCCATTTGTGGGGTAAAATTTGAGATTGGCATGTTCATAGACCCAGGAAACATAAAAGACCATTTACAGGTTTGCTGGCAGACAATATTATCAGATTTTGGCAATATCTGAAAAAACTAAACAACATGAACATGATGGATATGTTTTAAGCATGCTGAACTTTTTATGAGATATCTCAATGATTTCATAATTGAAATCATGTTACACTGAACAGACTGTGAAACTCAGATTTTCTTATCATGAACTTGACAATCTACATGTATGATATGGTATATATAATCAGTTTTGGATATTTCATAAACAATATTTACATATATTTCAAGATAGAGTGTAAAAAGACTGTAAATATATATTGTATATTTATTTTTGAAACTTTATGATAAAAATACTTTGATATTTTTGTTTGGTCATAAGTATTATCAAATCATACATTTATCTGCATGGTATCTACTGGTACATTTCAAAACCTGTTTCACTAACTCTTATCCCAGAGGTTGCCATATTTAATTTTTTATTCCACAATACTTGTGTAATTTGTTAGTAGATTTGGTGTATGAATAGCTTGGTGGCCAGTGGTTTCATGATCAGTGTCAAAGAAAGTACTAGTATATACAAAAGTTTGAAAGAAGACAAGTTAACTTTATTCTTGTCACTCTGAACTGAAGTGTAACAAAATCTATCTACATACCCAGATTGCAACCTTAATTCTTTTATTAATCTACTGACATGGTTTCTATTGTCACTCTGAAATCAAACAAATAACTAATTATGGTCCTGGTATGACTAAAATTGAACAGCAAACTTATATTTGGCTTTCAATTTGATGTCATAAATGACACATCACATATCTTAACCTCTTTACAGTGATTGATATATGCTGCTAAGTATATGTTTTTATTTTATCTCATTCCATCAACATTTTGGTACCGGTACATTTATTTTATCTTAGTTTGATCACCAATTGAAGTTGTTCCTTCTGTAATATTAGCTGTACCCATTTCTGATCAAGATATTTTCATACCGACCAACGTGATTGGATGTTGCTCATAATATCTATAACTGGATTGTCTGACCATGAATCCAATCCGTTGTTTTAAGACCGGAGTATGATATTGAAACCAAATTACGTCAGATGTTTCTTATTATGGTACTCACTAAATAATTTTGTTACTTAATATCTGTAGGCTGAGATATTTCCGACCTGACGTTATACATGTGGATATCAAATTAACAGGTTTTCCTAAATATGTTATCTTTTTAGATAAACTATAATCATATACTTCTTGAATATAGTTCTAGTTTTGACTTTGTTATATTGTGGAACATTGTTGTTTTCGCTGCAGCAAGGGTGAAAATGAGACACGAGTATTCCAGGAGATAAAAACAGGAATGTTGGATCATTGAGGAATCCAGTAAATGAACCAGGAGCTGTGAAGTAACGTCGGTTAAGTACAGTTAAAGTACAGTTGTTACATTCCATGATCTATATACATGTTGGTGGTTTTGTGACTTTAAATGAATGCTAAGAATGTAATTGTTTAAATGTGTTGTGTTCTATGCTCGTACCACGTTTTGTATTCAACGTGATTCTTGAAAGTTTAGTTACAACATTACCACATCGTTGTGACGTCGTGAATATGACGTATCACAACGTTAGCCCACAACGTTATGACAACATAAATGGGAGTCCACAGAATAACGTTGTATGGACGTAATATCTTAACGTTACCATAACGTAAACACAATGTTGTCACAACGTGAAATTGTTAGCTGGGTAATGACCAAATGTACTTGCGAAAGCAGAAAATGGTTTATCTAAGGTGACCCTGTCTACAACAATGACTTATTGATGCTGAAGATGCCCAACCAGAAGGCAATCAAAACCATTGCCAAAAGCTATGCATTTTCCGTCATCATTGTCATATATTGAGGATATATATATCTACTACAATGTCAAACAAAACTAAAGTACTTTACCTCATGTTATGCACACATTTCAGCTCTAATCTCACTTGCACTCTAACAACATCATAACATCAAAACGCATGACTAATTCAGTACAATTTAAAAGCAAGAAACCCTGTGTCTCCAGCTACTTTAATAAGACCCGACCTTACCACAGACCCGACAACAGACCCAACCATCAACACGACTACAGACCCGACCACAAATCTGACCACAGACATGACCACAGACATGGCCACAGAGCCTACTACAAATACTGGTCATGGATAAATATATGAAACCAGAAAAATATGGGTTTTTCTATATAACAAACTATTAAAAAGCACCAGCTCACCTCTAGACCTATCTATATGCCAAGTTTGGTGAAGAAGAATTGTACATTTTCAACATCAGCTCCAGATACCAACACAACTCCATTTCCCGTCAAAGTCAACGTTGTTGCAAGGAAAACTAAAAAAAGATTTATTTTTTTAATCCCAAACTATCAAAAGGCACCAGTTTACCAATAGAAATATCTATGAGCCAAGTCTGCTGAAGAAGAACGAGCACGTCTTTCATTTTCTGTCATTTTCTACAAAAGACCGACTATTTTTCCGACAAGTGATGTGACAACTCTTGCCGTCAAAGGAAGAAATCGTCTTTTGCAGTGGTTTGCGATTGTTGTGCGGAACCTGGTACAGCGCAGTGGTAGTGGAACACTTGCAGGGGTCTTGACACGCATTCTGTTGCAGTGGCAACATTATCTTCAAGCACCAATCCTCAAGAAACAGGATACCCGACCTACAACAACAACGACAAAGACAACGACGACTACTAAGCCAAAAGTAGTAAAGGCTCATGAAAACTTCATGAAAACTTCATGAAAGCGTATAAAGCTGATGCTCTCATGCGGTTGGCGCAAATGCGCACCAAAAGAAAGTCCAAGAAGGCAGATCAACAGTTGCAATTCCCTCTTGCAACTGCCTGATAAATGAGAGATGCTGCAGATCAGGTGCCCCATTCTCGTCACACCTGTCTGAAGTGCCAGACCAACAGTCAACAATGTCCGTGAATGAGTAAAGTCTATTCGTGGACAGTAGTTGCCTACCCACCTGATGAGTCAGAGACGATCTTATCGCAGAGCCTTCACTGGTTCAACAACAAGTCTGATGCTATTGCAGCATTACAACGAACTATACAACGCGGAATTGACGTCCCCGACTGTTGGAGTGGACCGTATTATTATCTAGTATTGAGTTCAAGGAAAGTAATGCAAAACAGAAACAAGCCTTGTCCAGTTTGTTTCCAACGGCACTTTTCAGGGTCACCCCACTCTCCCGAAAGAACGTTTTCATCATTGCTTTACCTACTAACCACAACCACAGCAAAAAAAACCTCCTCCCTCCCTCCCTCCTCCTCTTTGCGGAACAGATACATGTAGATTTGTTTCAAATGGGCACTGTTGTTGCTGAAGTCGCTTTTCATTTCCGTGCCATGGACCTCCTGGACATTGAGTTTCAGCTTTATCATGGTGACATGGTTGTGTTTGAAGTTGAATGGATTCTTCTATTTGCTTCCTACATAGGCACTATTGACAACCAGTCCCAGGACCACTCGTTTTGGTAATTGGCCACCGATGAGCTGATCCTTGTGAAAGCCTCTACCGCCTGTGGGGATGTCATGGGCTGTCACTCCCACAAGGAAAAGGGGATACTTGGCAGTCACGCCTGCGTTCAGACAGGACACATGCGTTTCTTGCACAGCAGGATCAATGTTGAGTTGACGAACATAACATTTGGCTTTGGTCAGGGCTATTTTGTAAACACCATCAGGAGCACACATGAAGAAGAACTCATCGGGACTTCGTAGCAATTCCAGTTTCATAGGGACACCATCCAACAGATAGTGTTCTTGATGCATCAGGATTGGCTCCCGTACCCACTTGCAACCGCACTTCGTGAAACAGGGAATGCATCAAGTTGTTGACTGTCGATACGGGGTTATCCGCTAGAATGGTATCTGTCCCATCTTCTTGAGTCATTCGAAGACATACCCCCAGGTAACACTGGTTCAAATCAATGTAAGCGTTCACTGGATTTGGAAATGTTAAACTGGAGTTGTCCTGCAACAGATGGTGGTGCCAAGGAACTTTAGCGAATCTACTGATCCTCTTGCACAGAGTTGGACACAGGGGGTACAGTAAAGAGATCCAACTGGGCCTTTGAACATTCGCAAGCATCTCGGTGCATCATGATTATGGATGTTCCTCCCTTTCTCTCAGGTTGAAAGTCTGATGAGGACTGACCTTAAAACCATCTTTCTTTTCTGTTACACTGTTTCTCTGTGGGTGGTGGTGGTGGTGGTTGGGGTGACTTTACGTCTTTTAGGTGGTCTCGGCTCCTCACTTTCCCCCAAGGCATCCATCAGGGCAGCTGTTCCACGATATTTCAGACTCTCTGACCATTTGCGTTTGCCTGCAACCACATCACTCACCAACCCTGGTAGGATCTTTTTACTCATCTTGAGCACCGATGTTCCAGCAGATTTAAGGAAAGGCAATACCATCTTCAAGATATCACATTGAAGCTACTGTCCTTTTTTATACTTTGAAACCACTCCCATGCTGGCCGAACTGTCCTCGATAAAACTTGTGTGCCAGCGAATGTCCCAACATGTTGTTTCTGCGTTATTGGCGGTGTCTGAAGTGAAGTGTCACAATGGCTTTCCCCATTTGAAATGGCACTGAACGCCCTGTGTCGTCCATGATAGAGAGTTTAAGGGACCATGACGCAGCCCAAGGTAGCGAATGTGCTGGGGACTTTTAATCACCACACTATCTTGCATCATCTTCTTTGACACAGGCACGTGTATTAGCAATGGAGCCATCGTACAGTGCAGGTCTATCTGTGCCAACATCGATGGCCAGGGTGAGGAGCTCGCCTGATACCAACTGGTTCCAGTGAACTGCCATCATCAGACATAACCAATTTGTCATATGTTATGTATGCCCTTTTTTATTTCTAACATCATTCCGGGCTTGAACAACGTACGGTATCAGCTGTGATCGAAAATTTCTTACCCTCTCAGTGATATCATTTACAACTCTAAACGATTTATCATCTCGGTGTTTGATTTCGGAGGCATCCAAAAACACAGCTTTTATCTTTAAAAAGGGTAAACTTAACGATGCATGGTTATATCTTTTATTTAGCTTCAAGCGATGTGCTTACTCAATTGAATATTTATCTACGTCTTTCATCCCAAGCTTCTCACTCATGAAGTCACGGGCAAACTTCTCTTTGTCGTCCCACGACTCGCCAGCCACACCTTCAAGGCTATGGCTTATGATGTTGTTCCTTCTGCTCTGATCTTCGTATCTGTCAAACCTTACTTCAAGCCACTCAAGTTTAGTGAGAGGGTCGGGTAGCCTAGTGGTTAAAGCGTTAGCTCGTCACGCCGAAAACCGGGGTTCGATTCCCGACATGGGTACAATGTGTCCCCCGTCGTGCTATTGCTGGAATATTGATAAAAGCGGCGTAAAAACCACTCACTCACTCACTCAATGTTACTCTTAAGTTCCATATTTTCTTTTGTCAAACGAATTTGTTCTGTTCCCTAAAACTCTCAAACTTTAAAGTTGGTTGGTTTGCGACATTGTTTGTGTGTTTAGAGACATTAAAGAGACTCGATTATTTACAGACCGCAGTCATGCAGCTGGAATATTGCTGAGTGCGGCTATAACAACAACCAAACAACACTGAACAGAGATACTCATACTCATTTTGCAAGATCATTCCGTGACAGACGGCAGTACGACACTCACTCACACTCAACATCGTACAGCTTTGTGTACAAAGTTTCCTTTTGCCCAAATATTACTAACCTTTTTTTGTAATAGCGTGTGCTAAGACCAATATATAACTCGTGTAAGTAATTTTAAAGTTGTTGTAAATGCTCTACTGTCGTACTTTGCTGTACTTTTACTGAGCCGATGTGATTCGTGTCCTACCTGTGCAGGCTCCACACACCGTCCTCCCTGACAGTAACCGATGTCTATCAGCATGGAAAAACCTGACAGGCTTTCATCAGAATCACGTATGTGAAACGTGTTTTCGCATGCAACCTGCATATGTTATATCATTTAGTCGTGTCACCTTGCTCCGGTACACTGCGCTAATGGTATCCAGCTGCAACATAGGTTGTGTTTGGGCAATTTATTCCCAAACATATTGTAACACTATTCGGTGTTTGGACCCAACGTTTCCAACTTTCAGTTTGGTAACGTTTCTTCTGTTCGTCATTTTACATCCAAAGTTGTGCTATTTATGTCCATCATCCACAATCTTAGTAACTGAAAAGTACATTCCTCCAGTAGATGGGAGTACAAACATGTCAAAGTGACCCGTTTTCTGTCAAGTCGAAAACAGCATATTGGGCTTTTGTTTAACTTCGTTTTACAATATGATCTTTTGTCAGCTCTCCTTTCTATTACCGTATTCGACGCAACAAGCGCCCCGCTCTAATAAGCGCCCACGGCGATATTGGCTAGCGAACATTACCAATTAGCACCCCTTCCGATTGATCAATGTACACAACACTTATTTATTCGCGTATAATACGCACTCGTGTGTTATATGCATCCTTGATTATGAGCAATTAAATTCTGGAAAAATGTATCTCTCGTATATAAACATTTCAGGCTGTCAGCATAAACCACAAAATTTATCTTTCAAAATCTATCTTTTCACCAAAATAATATTCTAATATGAGCCCCCTATTTCTAATTTTGAGAGCGCCCTGGGCGCTTATTACGTCGAATGCGGTATGTAGAAAATAATATCTCATACCCGAAAAGAAATCAAGACACTACCGAACACCCATATATATGGATTTGCAGCTGTATTTGAACTTTGTTCAACATCTGCGTAAACATAGAGATTGGACAGTTGTTACTTCTCTGACATTTATATCCATCTTAGCATGGAATAGGCATGTAGCCCTTTTGAACATTTGATATCAGTTGACCAGTATTGGCAATACATATTTTTACATCGTTTCTTAAATATTTCAAAGAACATAATTGTATTTAAATACAGTGACAAAATACTAAATACAATCTTCTCGGCAAAATAAAAGAGTTTAAGAAGTCATTATTTGAATCAATGCGTCACGGGACACGTGTCATAGTATCGGGGATACCATGTGATGAACTGCGAGAGACACATCAATCAGCAAGATACCATACGTCTAAAAATGGATATTGTGTTGTATTTATTCATAACTAATTTGGTTGATGAAGTTAGTAACGGAATCTTCAGATTCCTCCGCCGGGCCTCCAGTGTCCATGTGAAAAGTATGTTATCAGTTGATAAAAATGATAAAACAATTAATGAAGTTGAATGTTTTTTATTATCCAACGTATACATATCTATTAATCAGCAATAAAATGTGACTGTTACATTTATAAAATAGCACATAAGAGTGAGAGATACATTCCAAAGTCAATCTGAAGTGGGAAATAAAGGATCCCTAAGCAGCAAACAAACACACACCACTTCTTGATCAGTTTCACGATGGAATATTCAGATGGGGCTTTTTTCAGTTCAAATTCAGAACAAGTCGATTGCACAAATTAGTTTTACCTCGAGGACGCAGCGTGCAAAACCATAAGTAGGGCTTTAACTATTACGTAACCTACAAGATAATAATGTACAGAAAATGCAGTACTTCTGTGCTTCAAAAAGGATTAAATTCTCACATATGTGACACCTGTATAGGCAGAAACACTGTTGATTCGAATTCGGTAAAATATCGGCGAATCCAGAGCTTGTTTGCAATTCGTTTCTCTTGGCCTGTTCAACCAAAGGCTAATTATCAACTTTTCAGATAAAAATAAAATTCCCAACACGATCAAGTGACACACAATTGATTTCTGAACTTCTAATAACAACAACAAAACCTCGTGCGTGAGACAGTAACTACCTACAGCGAAAACATGACTACAGTCTAGATGAAAAGGAAGAAAGTTCTTGCCTCGATCTCTGGACATATATAAGCCAGAATGGGTTTATTGAGAAGAATTAACTTAGGCCCCTAAATGAAGAACGAGACAAATGGGGTAGTTGTTTTGCCGTATTATGTGAAGTGGAACCCCGATCAACTGATGGCTCAGCCAGTATCCTCTCCTTCTCATCCACCGACTAAGCAGACCCAGAGGCAGTCAAGCCTGATGGCATCTGACCTAGCCTGACTGAGCCACCACCAGTTGGAATTGAGAGAGAGAGAGAGAGAGAGAGGGGGAGAGAGAGACCATGCGATCAAACTTCTGATGATCAAACTCCCTGTGATCTAATTGCTGTTGACACCCTGCGATCAAACTCCTGATGATCAAACTCCCTGTGATCTAATTGTTGTTGACACCCTGCGATCAAACTCCTGATGATCAAACTACCTCTGATCTAATTGCTGTTGACACCCTGCGATCAAACTCCTGATGAGCAAACTGTTGTTGACCTGATGACCACTACTAGTACTACTAATTATAAAACTCCGGCCCAATACCTCATGATCTAATTACCTGCGATAAAACTAATAACAAAACGTCTGATGATCAAACTACGACCCAATACCTTATGATCTAATTACCTGCGATAAAACAAATGACAAAACGTTTGATGATCAAACTCCGACCCAATACCTCATGATAAAATTTCCTGCGATAAAACTAATGACGAAACGTTTGATGATCAAACTCCGACCCAATACCTCATGATCAAATTACCTGCGATAAAACTAATGACTAAACGTCTGATGATCAAAGGACTAAAGACCGATCTCCTCATGATCAAATTCCCTGCCATCAAACAAATGATGACACAACTCCTGATGACCAAACTACTAACGATCAAACTCCGACCTAACTCCTCATGATCAAATGGTTGGCATGCTCTGAAGACTGGGGTTGTGGCATATGTATAGTTTGTTATCATTTTCATTTAAAGCCCTTTCGATTGTGCTTGCGACAGCACGCTGAAGTCGAGACGTATACCGGTCAACCCGCTGTTTGCTTAAATAAGGTAGTGTAATTTGATTGGAGGTCTGTTTTTTGCGTCGTGTCATTCAAACCCGGCTTAAACGAAGCTGGCGAAAGAGTGTATAGCCGTAATAGAACGGAAATATTTACACTGGACAATTAGGAAGGCATAAATGCTTGTGAGACATCAGCGATGCATTCAATTCTGTTGTTATATATAAGACGCGATGTCTTCAAACTTGAAAGAGATTTACCTTCAATTTTGCTTTAAACAAAAAGAATTCGAGGCCAAAGGCCCATATTACAATATTTAATGTTAGGCATTAGTCAGCATACTGTATACAGAGTCACAAAACAAAGCACATCAGCAAGACTTGCAAAAAAGTGCAAGGATACACTGTGGGTCTGTGCATAGTGGACACTATGGGATGTATATAATGCACACGGTGGGTCTGTATATAGTGGACACTACGGGTCTATGTAACAATCAAAGCACATCAGCAATACTTGCAATAAAGTGCAAGGATACATACGAGTGGCAAGTTCCTTCATTTTAAAACATTCTTTTAGAAAACGAATAATACACATTAGAGGTTTGGTGTCAATACACGGCAGAAATAGCAGATGGGTTATACAACGTGTGTATCTCCCTTATATTGTCGTATCGTTTACATACCATCATAACATGGTATTCATCTTCTACATGTGAAGGACCGCCTCCGTGGTCTTGTGGTAGAGTGTCCGCCCGGAGAGCGGAAGGTTCCGATGTTCGATCCCCGGCCGCGTCATACCAAAAGACGTTAAAAGATGGTACTTGTTGTTACCCTGTCTGGCGCTCGGCATTAAAGGGCTAAAACAAGGACTGGTTGGCTCGGAGTCAGTATACTGTGTCTGAGTGGGGTATTCATGTTAAACTGCGGTATGATATCTCAGTGTGCTATAAATAGGCATCAGTCGGGACTAGTACAAGCAGCCAAACACACACACGTGTATGCACGTCGCTATATAATTGCAATAATCTTGGACGCGACGTTAAACCCAATTTCACCTCACCTCACTTCTACATGTAAAGCATGATTAGTACAATATAAACATAGTCTATCACCATACACGGTTTTGTGATGCCTTTCTGTATCCACCGAAAATTAATAATTATTCCATCTAAACTAGCAATTACATAAATACGGACAATGGAATATCTGATAAAAGGTATCTTTTAACATAAAGTGTTTTAAATTGGGGATAATAATGACAATCTGAAGACAAGGTAATGGTAAAAAGCCAATCCTGAGTGAGGCTGACAAACATCTTTTGTTATTCATAACACGATAAAACCAAGTTGGAATACAATGTCCAATACAAGATGTCCATGTTGTTCGACAAGCCTCGTCAAATTATTTAACATAACATGGGACCGATAGTGTAATATGTGCATATCTCAATGTATTATTCCACAACAATATTAAATTTGATTTCAACATCTAATTACATTGTTAGGGCACTCCACATTCGACAAATATATTACACTGCAAATATATTTATTCAACTGCAAAACGTTTTTGAAAACATAATTCCGAATATGATCTTACAATATTTCATGCTTAATATTTCTGAAGCATAACTTAAAACATATATTATATATAAGAAATAAAGTATCTTTATCGATAACGATACAATGATCGAAAAGCCTTATTTGCCTGTGCATATAGACAAGTCTGTATTTTGACCATGATAGGGTGTGGGTAAAAACACACCCAGACGTCGGCAGGAGTTAACCTTAACTGAGCCAGATTAGCACCAAAGAAAAGGGAACCGTTCGTATGTTGGTCTGTATACAGTAAACGCAATAGGTCAGTCAGTGGGGTTTAACGTCACATTAAAGATTATTGCATTTATATAGCGACGCGCATGCATGTGTGCGTGTGTGGCTGCTTGTATTTATAGTCCCGGTTTTATAGTGCTAGCTTACTGAGATACCATGCGGCAGTTTAACATGAATCCCCTACTCATACCCAGTATACTGACTCCGATTCAACCAGTCCTTGTTTTAGTCCCTTAATGCCGAGCGCCAGGCGGGATATACGGAAGCCTTTTAGGGCCATTTGTTTTTTTCGATAATATCTTGAAATTTCAAGATACTAAGTTGAAATTTCAAGATACTAAGTTGAAATTTCAAGATACGATCTTGAAATTTCATGATACTATCTTGAAATTTCAAGATACTAAGTTGAAATTTCAAGATAACAAGTTTTTAACATCCTAAGATGTAAAAATACGTTTGAAGTGAATAATCTTGAAATATCAACTTAGTATCTTGAAATTTCAAGATAGTATCGAAAAAAATAAAAAAACAAATGACCCTAAAAGGCTTCCGTAAGGATAGCAACAGGTACCATCTTTTAAAGTCTTCTGGTATGACGTGGGCGGGGATCGAACCCTAACCTTCCACTTTTTGGACGGACGCACTACCACTAGACTACGGAGGCGGTCGGACACTATGGCTATGTAGATTTCAACACTGTGGTTCGGTATATTGTAGACGTTGTGGGTGTGCATTTTGGACACGACGGGTCTGTATATAGTGGACACTATGGTCCTGTGTATAGTGGACACTACGGGTCTGTATAAAGTAGACGCTGTGGGTCTGTGCATACCACGTGTCTGTATATAGTGGACACTACGGGTCTATGTAAAGTGGATACCACGTGTCTGTATATAGTGGACACTACGGGTCTATGTAAAGTGGATACCACGTGTCTGTATATAGTGGACACTACGGGTCTATGTAAAGTGGATACCACGTGTCTGTATATAGTGGACACTACGGGTTTATGTAAAGTGGATACCACGTGTCTGTATATAGTGGATCTGTATAAAGTGGACACTGCGGGTGTTTACATAGTGGACCCTACGGGTTTGTATATAGTGGACACTACGGGTCTGTATATAGATGACACTATTGGCCTGTATATAGTGGACACTATGATCCTGTGTATAGTGGACACTATGAGTTGTATATAATGGACACTAAGGGTCTGTATAAAGTGGACACAACGGGTCTGTATATAGTGGTCACTACGAGTCTACATAAAGCGGACACCGCGAGTCTGTATATAGTGGACACTACGGGTCTGTATATAGTGGATACTAAGGGTCTGTATATAGTGGACACTATGGTCCTGTGTATAGTGGACATTACGGGTCTACATAAAGCGGACATCACGTATCTGTATATAGTGGACACTACGGGTCTGTATATTGTGGACACTGTAGGTTGGTTGGTTGGTTGTTAAACGCCGCACTCAGCAATATTCCAGCTATATGACGGCGGTCTGTAGTAAATAATCGACCAGACAATCCAGTGATTGATACCATCCACGCAATTGGGAAAAAGTGATGTCTGCACCTTTTATCACACAATGGTGTATTGTTATTCAACGCGTGAGTACAAACTGCAATTACAAAACATAATAATAGTAAATGAGCTATCATCAGGTGACATACCTGCCCGGTCTGGTGCAATTCGGAAATGGACTTTGGCTAGTTATACCCCACTTCTGGTTCAATGCCTTCACTTCAGCGAAGAAAAAAATAATAATGTTCAGTATTTTTGACTATCCCAGCGTTTTTGGAGTTCCGCACCGGAAACGAGCACAACCCTCATTTCCAAGTCCAACTTGTCATGAAAACAACAACAACGAAAGTATATGAATAAAAAAATCCAAAACCATCAAAAATTCACAAGACTCATCTGTATAGAATCTAGAAATATTCAACGGTTTGGAGTGTTGCTCCGGAAACAAAGCACCAGTCCCAATTTCAGTTGGAGTTTTATGGCAACGGAAAACAGACAGACGGTCGCACGGACGGACTTGATGATCGCAATATCCCCCGAAACCAAACCGGGTCGATTTATTCAAATGATAATTGATACAACAGATTCAACATATGCTGCCTTACAGCCAACAATAATGACTATAATAATAGAGAATGTTTCTGGGAGAACAGGTCGCCTAAGTACAAATTTGGGAACATATACGTAAATACAAAAATATGATAGACATATTTCTAAACTGCATGCCTAGATTATGTGAATAAGGGAAACTTGAGCAAGAAATAGGTTTGAATTCCGGCTTAATGTCGAGTGGCAAGAGTTTGTATTGACTTGCCAACTCCTACAGATATAGGTCGGAACCCAGAATGCACTTTTTTGTCAATAAAAATATGTGCATTTTATGTAATTGCTTCAAAAGTAATTAAAGGTTACTTTTGTGGCATATACATTCACTTATATTAGGCAGCCATCGCACAACGACATTAATACTGAAAGAATACATTAAAGAAGATACGCTTCTTGCTTTAGTGACCGTGTATAAGGCGGAAATATTAAATAGGTGCATGAAGTTGTAAATATTTAGCCGAAATCATTAACTGATTTACCAGTGGGTAGGGGCAATGCATTTCTGTACCAAAACTATAACATCTGTTACCATACTACATGTATATAACTACTATACTATACAAAATATGAGTAAATCCAAATATATATCTTAAAAAATCCAGGCAATCTGAAAACAAATATAAGTGAAAACAATGAATATCGGCAACATCCCTGGTTTACTATCAATCAGGCCAGTAGCCGTTTGCATGGAGACTATAAATGTTTTCAGCTGTAGCTGCAAAAACATATTTTTTTAAATTCAACTAGAAGCCGAAATATTTTCGTTGGAAGAATGTAGGAGCAGATCGGTATGAAACATGACTCTCAGGTCATGCTTGGGTTTTTGGATTATTGCACTTATATAGCGACGTGCATGTATGCGTGTGTGTGGCTGCTTGTACTTGTCCGGACTGATGCCGATTATAGTGTTAGCCCACTGACATAACATGCCGCACATAACTTAAATTTAACATGAATACCCCCATTCAGACACACTGTACTGACTCCGAGCCGACCGGTCCTTGCTTAGTCCTCTTAGTGCCGAGCGCCAGACAGGGTAACAAGAAGTACCATCTTTCAATGTCTTTTGGGTATGACGCGACCGGGGATCAAACCCCGGACCTTCCGCTCTCCAGGCGAACGCTCTACCACTAGACTACGGAGGCGGTCGGTCGTGCTTCGGAGTGAGGAAAGGTCGAGGTCTTACATTGCCGACCGCCAAATTACGAAATAGGTCATTACAATTTTTGTAAAGAACTATTTCAGCGGAGGTACAGGTAAATAATCGTAAGTATATGTACCTCCCTCTGATCACCAAAAGAACGTTTGTGAGCGATGCACATAGATTGGAGGTCTCAAAACAATGGACGTAAGTCACCCCACGTTTCAAGTATGTACAAATCGACAACAAATATGGAGTGATGTTCGTGATAAAATGTCAATCAAGTTATCCTACCTGTATACATGATCTTGATCCGATTCTGTGATTGTACGTCTTTGCACATTTCACTTCATCGGTACTCTATGTTTATCATTCCCCGTATGCCTGCAGGGCTCTCCTGTGTCCCCGCCATGATACTGCTTAAAGCGGCGTTAAGCCATACCCACTATAACCGAGTGATGGGCGAACTCTATAACCACTTGGCTACCCCTCCACTCAAAACGTCGTTAAGATCTCCATGGAGCTACAGATATAGATGAGAAACCTCGCAGAGGGTCAGCACAAGGGACTTGCCTGAGCTTACGTTCATGCTGGGTGACAAGCTCTTTGTGCAACAATGAAAAGCAAACGATTCTTTCGTTCTTTCCAATCCTTTTACACTACGCCGTCTCAAGGAACATTCTAACAGCAGCTTTTATCGTCTATTACCATCTCTCTTGAAGCGACATGGAAAACATGCTTGCCTCCAGAGTCCTCTCCATAGAGTTGATATAACACCAACATGCTTGACTGACTTGCCTGAAGGTATAAGATTTCAGTGGAGCATCATCTCAGCTGGTACGTGTGTAGATGTCTTTTTCTGCTTCTGAAGGTCAAGATCATGTTCTGACTTTTAGCGGTAAAGAGTGTGAAACATCACTGTTTGCTGTCATGGTCTGCGATTTTCAGAAGTGTAGGTTTGCGAACTTGAGCTGACCAAGGCGACAGCATCAGCTTGGGTTGGACTTCCAGTAATTAAGTCCATGATCATAGACTGTCCTCTGTCGTAGACGATTTTGTCAAACAGCTGGTTTCTTTAAAGTATATATTGACGTGCTGATAGCACACCAAAAAGTATATGGACTACGCAATCCCGTTTAATCTGTGGTGGTGTACAGTTTCTTGCTTCTTGTATGAAGCGTGTGTTGAAGTCTTTTTGGTATGCCATCTATTCCACATGCGGAACATTCTTTCATTGCCTCAGTGATGTCAGATGCGGCAGTAGTACCCTTTCAAACATTTTCTCTACTACAGGGCTCAAAGACATTTCCCTGTATCTGTTCAGATCCTTTCCAGATTTTAAGCCTATTTTATGAATAGGCATCATAACACTGTGTTTGATATGATACACTGAGATGATACATCAAAGTCTTTCCGACATATTTCAGGTAATCATACGCAAAAGAGGTTAAATTACAGCACAGCATCCTTATTTCCTTGATCTGTTCCTTCATTTTCAATCTGTTTCCTTCATCAAACCTTTTCCTTGACATCAGGTCCACTGTAGGCCTACTTCTAATGGGCTGCGCACTTATATATCTTGTTATTACTTTTCGCGAACATCTGGCGCCATCATTGCTTTTCAAAGATCCATTCATATATTTTTCACCACTATTTTGCTTTTTGAGACCAATGGATTCTGTTTCGGTGGAATGTTTTTATATTTATCAAAGACCAGAAGGCTTTCAGAAGATCTGTCAAAGTTTGCAAACCAGTGAGCCAATAAGTCATTTGCAGCTGGCCTCATTTCCCTTCTGAACACATCTTTACTGGACTTATGCTCTCTGAATGATTTGGGGATCCTTCCCTCTAAGTTTCCTTCATTTTCCAATCTATTTCATGACTAAAGCATGCTCTGAAAGGAGGCCTTGACACTCTCATCAGAACGGTTTTAGACGTCTCTGAAATCGGTTCTGTGTGAGAGTCTCTAGTGTTGCATCCTGTAAACGACTGAACAAAAACTTGTGGGACCTGTTTAAACACGTCAACTTTACTATCTGGAGAGTGATTAGCCACATCAATTTGGACGTATCACAAGTATAATCAGCGATAGCACACATGTCTTTAGCTTTATCCCATGATGTATCAGTGTCATTGGTCCTCCATCACCAGAGCATAAAGTCCATGAAGGGCCCTGACATCTATCTGATGGACAAGTGTTGAAAACTGACGGTAAATGTTGTAGTAATGGCATCATGATGTAAATTGCATTTAGGCCCTTCAGCTTTCCTATGAAGTTTCCCATAACAACAATATTTCATACATCAATACAGGCTTCATAAATCCGATTTGGTACTTGCATAGCGTACAGGAAGCTGTTCCCTGGCTGCAAAGCTGCAGGCTAATACACTAAAATAAGCACGGTCTACTGTTTGGCCTATGCATTTCTATGCCAAGGACCAAGTCATACTCTGGGTCTGTTTGTTGAATGAAAGTTAACACCCGATGAGATACTGAAGGGCCACTACACCTCTCAAAGTTAAAATAGTTTTCAGGATCAATGTTGCCACTCTGAAGCACTTAGCAAATACAGATGATATGCCGGAGAGCAGAATAAGATAACGGTGATGCAACTGATGTTATGTGAGAGCATGTATATCAACAGAGTAGTTATGCAAAGAGTGGAATGGTATGCAGCTGAGGATATTAGTCCACTGCAATACCAAGCCATTAGCTTCAAAACACTCATGACTGCTGTAGCTGCCTCTCATAATGACTCTAGAGGATCCATTTCTTCACAAAGATGTTGTCAGACAAAAAGGTTGTTTCTTCCTTCCTTTTCATATAGTACTATTAAAATTCTACATGATATTCTTCTCTTCACCAAGAGGTCCGATGTTCCAGAAACAACAAGGCAAGCTAACACAGTGGCTATATTACCTTTCCTGGCATTAATGATATAGAGCATTGGGTAGAATGTATGGTCAGCCTTAATTCTCCATCAACATTCTTCACAAAGACCGTGTCCACAAAAGCTGGTTGAGAGATTGTTTGATACAGCATGATTATGATGGATCTGTGCAATCTGGCATTTGGATGCTTGACCAGTAAGTCTTGCCTTGATATCCAACAACATCAAAGACAACAAGTTGTGGCAGCCTAGTTCTCATCAATCTCAAGGATGTGAAATATTAGATAATAACAATAATCATGATGATGACAACAATACACATGTAATAATAATAGTTGTCCATTTACAATGTCCATATCTCCATATGCTGAGACAGTCTTGGTAGAAGAGATGTGTCCTGAGAAGTGTTTTGAGTGTAGAAATAATAAGCACATGTTTTGAGTTCAAACGGTAGATGTGACTGATGAGCAATACCTCAAAATGTTCAAAACTTTCTTGATTCAACTGTGTGCATCCGAGCGCACTTCGTACAGATATCAGAACGGGCAAGGTATTTTCAAGGGTTTTCTTGAATGGGTCATTCACTGTCTGTTTGAATGACAGCAGGGTGTCTGGACTTGATTTTGGACTGGTTTTGTCAAACACTCTGTGTAGATGCAGAAGATGTGGAGTTCACTAACTCAACATCAGGACTTTCAAGTGTTTTCATCTGTAAGCAACAGCAAACAGATTTTTTTGTAGATTCATGAAGCACCCCATTGTTGCCACATTCAATCAGGCAGAAAATAGTGGTTCAGAAAAGTTGTAACAGGCTATTTGACAAGAAATACAGTGAAGCATGCCTTTTAATCCCTCTCAATTATAATTGAACCACACGTTGATCACGCCACCTGCTCATTCCACGTCCAGACCTCAATGTTGATTCTCAGATTGACCTTCCACAGATATGAAGGTAAAGTATACTGGGATCCATTAGACTCTTTATCTTAAACTGGTTGTGTATGAATAACAGTAAGCAGGGCCTTGTCAAAAATTGTTGATTCTTCTACTTTTTCTCCATGTTACAGCGACATAACAGGGTAAAGAAACATTCATTGTGTTCAACTTTCTTCTGTTGTAGTAGAAACTATCCTGTGATATATAATTACTTGTATTTTAACGCTTATCCTTTGGTTTGTTTGGCTGCAAACTTCAGTCACCAAAGGAGCTTTCTAAGTTTCTGCATTATTCTCAGAGTGTATTGTGATCTATGATAACCCGAAATCAGTGGTCATGGATGTAGGTGACTGCCAGAGCTTCTTGTAAAGTCTGGTTATAGGGAGTACCCATCTTCATTGATGAGATCCTGCCAGAAAAACTTAAACAAGACCCACTTTTTGCCAGTCATACATTTCAGCCACTGGTAAGTCATTACTCAAAGTTTGGGAGGAGTTAAGACACATTAATAAATGTCTACTCACAGCTTTGTTGACAGACATTTCAACTTGATTTGCTTTTGTTTGGGTTTTAATACACTTTTGTAGACCTTCGTTTTCAGTTTCTTCTTTGTTGACATTTGAAACAGTGTGGGTTACGAGTATGTCATTGGAATTTCAGTAAAGTAGGATATCAGGCTAAGTCTTCTCATATCATGTATGGTTTCTTGAAGTATTCTGAAATTTGCTTAAAGGTTGTTTAAATGCCATCAGATTATTGATGATCCTGACTCCAAGTTGGATGTGTTGAAAACAAAATTCTGTTTATGTCCACACCTACCCTCATGGCGTCTTTCTTTTCACTGTGATGTCTTCAGTGACCATTTAGTTTTCCCTCCTTTGTACATCTTCATATCCTTATGTTTCTGTTTTAATGTAAACTGGTTTTGGAAACAACTGCAGGTTCCATCCTTGGTAGGTTATTCGCCTCCCCAAAAGCTCAAGCATGGAAGAAGATTTTATGTTGTTTGGACGCCAACTATGTTTCCTGTTTCTACAATTCAACTGATGTTTTCTTCATCCCCTTGCTGACGTTTAGTGATTCGTCTGATGTGTTCCTTATTTACAGATTAACAGTGATTTCATGGACATAGACCTTTGTCTCGATCACAAGGGTCATCCACTGCAACCAATAGGTTGTGTCTTTCTAGATTATGGCAAAATCTATCCCACCTCATCAAGCACTGGCAGTCTCCATCATAGTTGATTTGACACTGGTGCCAACCTATGATAAATAAAGTTGATGATATATGAGCAATGTAGGGATAAAATAACATGCAAGGTTTCTGTTGGTGCCACCAATAGTCGTGGTAACATTCACAATAAATACAAAACATAATTAATAAATACACTGTGTTACCTATTTAAAAGACTGGCACAACCTTAGCCGTAATTCAATTCAATTTAATATTATTGTTATGAGAAACTAAATGTGTTTTGGAAGGGTCACTTGTCATTCCATTTTATGACTGAATGCAACTCCTCAACTGTGTTTGGTTTAACACCGCTTGACGATTCCAGTCATATCACGGTGTATTAAGGTGTATATTTAGTGTAAGGCCACTGGTTCATAATATACTGCTCAAGAGAAGTTACATTACAATAGTCAATATGTCATAGCATGAATTTTCTGATTTCATGCAACAGTAGCATATCATCTATAGTTCCTTTAATCTTAGATGATTACCACTTTGGTGACACCCTTGATGAAACCTCGAAACATCAAAGATTTGAACTTACCATAAGATGTTTTCTTTCGCCTAAGAGACCTTACTCTACACAACGAAACACAGCATCTTAGAGAACTGTTATTTGCTGTGGTCTTATTATGTAGATTGTATCTTATTGCTACAAAGTTCATTACTGCAACAAATTTCGATATGCCACAATATATGATTACTCCATGAAATCTAACTGGATGGCATTTTGATGAACTGATTCACAGACTGAATAAACAAATTCATGCCAAATGAAAAGTTGTGTGTGGAATTTCTCTTTTTCAAAATCTACGAAAATTTATTCTCACAAATCATTCACGCACCTGTGAAATCCCTGGTCATCCATGAAAACGAACTGTGTTCGGACATTCATGCCATAAGGGGTGAATTTGCACATCATATTGAGAGACATTTGTCAGAACTTCATTTGCCAAGCATGGCTTTAAACAACAGAGCAAACATGCAAAAAACAGGTATAGTTGGAAATATAATGTAAGACCACACTTATTTCTTGGTACACTCATGTAAACACTTGAGTCGTGATCAGACAATCACGTGAAGGAACAGAAAATCCACTGACATGATACATGTAGCGTATTTACAGATTTTGTTATAACTAAAAATGTTATGTTAATTTTGAATTGACGACTGCTGTGTATGAGTGCTGAGGTTCTCCTTCTGATAAGTGATTGAAAGCTTTTAGAAATATGTTTATTTTGCAACCCTGTGGGGACAGATTGAAATATTTCTTTTACAGTTGACTCAAATAATTAATTGACAAATGCTACTGAGCTTATGACGGAAGTCAGGGACTTCAGTCCACCAGCAAAAACAACCACCCAGTTCATGTGAACATAAAACGTCTACGGCAGAGAATAACCTGTCTCAATTATCCCTCAAACAATAATGGACATCATTCATAGAGATATATAAATTGTAGTCTCCATGTACAATTTTTACTGAAAAACTCTGAAATCCTAGACAAAACAAAGTGAGTGAGTGAGTTGGGTTTAACACAGCTGTGAACAGTATTCCAGTTCTATAACGACAGCTTAATGTGGGAAGAAAGCCCGAAGTGATGTAGGTGTCTGACATAGAAATAATATAAGTATGGTCTTAATATAATAGAATATCAGTGAATACACAAGTAATAATGTTCAAAAAATATACTTTTTATTGAAAAAATCTCAAAAGGAAATAAAAAGCAAGTTATAGGTGTGACAGTTGAAGCAAAGCATAAGTGAGCAAAGATTTATTAGCAGAAACAAAGAAAGTATTTCTCATTTTCCCAAAGAATGATGAAATGTTACAAACAAACTCAATCAACAGAGAAATTACTAGATGGCTGAGAGGAAACAAATTTGCCAAAATTCATAATCCAACAAGGCTCTGTCAGCAATAGCATAATGAGTTCCTTCCCTTCCTCCGCCAGAAAAAAGGTTGTATGCAGATTGTCAAAAAGAAATTATGAAAGTAATAACTGACTGTTTGAAGCAAGAGGTTTTAGAGTTGATCATGATACCTATCATATCACAAGATATTCCGCTCAAGTGACAAGAAGCAGAACAGCTAAACTATGCAGAACAGCTAAACAATGCAGAACAGCAAAACTATGCAGAACAAAAGCAAATGAAGTTCTCATTTATACAATCTCATTAAAATGATATCTTAGTTCTCGCTCCTGCTAAACAAAGATCTGAGGACATGCCATTAGGGGTCACTTCAGAACGACCTTCATCCGACCAATCAGAGCGTCACTTACCAGTTCATGACAGTGACAGTTGGATTGTGATTTCTAATCATGCAACCTCGTAAAAAGGTTAACACAGCGTATTCCAAATGATAGTTATGGGCTTAACGACTGAATCCTTACAGGCTTAACAACTGAATCCATACAATCTAGACCATCTATTTATTAGCCATTCCAGAATGTTCTTTTGTTCTGGTTTCAAATTTTTAATCGAGAATGTCAAAATATATTTCAAGGCGTCGCCAATTTGAAATTAGTGCCATAAAGCACGAGAAAGCTGCCTTCTGATTGACTAATGTCGACTTCTTGTCAGTCATTCCATTGGTCGGTGAAAGTTGGCGAAAGGTAGGTCTGACATGACCTGTAATGGGATGTCCTCAGATCTTTGTTTAGCAGTAGCGAGAACTAAGATCTGATTTTAATGTGATTGTCTTTTATAATAAATACATTTCATTTTCCAGTACAATTATGACATAAATGTCCGAACGGTGCCACGAATGTTGGCTCTGCAAATGGGGCACTTCCGTAGGGCAGGAGCACAAGTCGCACAGCAAACAAGATGGCCACATGGCAGAAATACAACATTGACTTCCTCATCCATGCAAATCTTGCACTGCCTCTGTTCCTTGAGCTGTCTATTTTCTTCCATCAAAGACTGGGAATCTGCAAACAGGACATCATCATATTGGTTCGAGAAATGACAAAATAAGAGTATATTTTAGTATAAATGTAACACAATAACAATAGTTTCATTAAAGGCTTGGTGAATGTACTGACAAGTTTGAAACAAGCATTTTAAATCACAAATCACTTGTAACATTTTGGTAAGATCCTATGAAAAACACGAAAAAAGTGTTTTAGACAAAGTGTTAATCATCACAAGCAGTGCCAAAAACACTCCATCATGGAATCTGTGTATGCCTGTCACAGTAAAATACTACATGGTATGTGTGTGTGGCTGCTTGTACTAATCTAACCCGTAAAGAGCCGGGGTAGAATAGGTCTTCAGCAATCCAGGCTTGCCGTAAAAGGCAACTATGCTTTACATAAGAAGCGACTAACAGGAGCTGGTGGTCAGGCTCACAGACTTGGTTTATGCATGTCATCGATCCCAATTGCGTAGATCAATGCTCATGATGTCAATCACTGGATTGTCTGGTCAGACACGATTATTTACAGACCGTCGTCATAAAGCTGGAATATTGAAAAGTGTGGCGTTAAACAACAAATAAACGAACAAATTGTACTAATCTGGTTTAATATTGCAAGACCAATATGACATGGATATCCAACTGACTCTGTATACTGACTGAGCTGACCAGTCCTTGCTTTATTAACTTAATGCTGAGTGCCAGCCAAGGAAAGAACAAGTACCATCTTTAACAAGAGTCACCTGAAGATGATATATTCCCCCATTGTGGTGCAACTCAGAAATGGAGTTGGCTACTTATACCACAACCAATTTGATTCTTTGACATTGGATATGTTCAGTTCAGTGAAGAAAAACATAATGCTGTTCAGTTTTTTTAAACATCCTAAGTCATCAAAAGGTACCAGTTGACCACAAGACTGATCAAAATAGCAAGTTTCGTCAAGAAATATTCAACAGTTTTGGAGTTCTGCTCCAGAAATGAGCACTTCTCTCGTTTTCAGCGGAAGTCCAACTTTGTTTACAAAGCATGTATACGCCAACTGGGCGTCAACCGATATTTTGAAAACCTTGTCGTGCTTCTAATCAAGGTGCTTAATGATGCACTTCATGAGATAAGGCCCATTTCATTACAATATAGATCTTGATTATCGATCAGATCATCTTGACTGGGTGCCGACGTTTTGATTGAAGCAATTGCAAGTGATATGAGAGGTAGAATCTGACTGGACAGTAGGAGGGATATAGAACAGACATTACGAGAAATAATCACTGGTGGTGCTACAATGGAGCCAGGAAATTCCAGCCTAGTTTGAAAACGGTGTAAACTGGACTTTTATACTCAGTTAATGCCCTTTCCTCAGGAAAATGTAAAAGTAGGTCACAGTCACCCACTTTTGATATTAAAAAATTGTCTCTCACTTAACATACATAAGTCATGTGGTAACTACATGCATAAGACTTTAAAAATATGTAGAAAAAAGGCATTTGGGTGAAAAAGGCAAACATACTTTGACTGATGCTTATCGTGACCTTGACCTAATACTCACAACCTTTTCAGATATCATATTTCACTGATATACAGGAAATGCTTCTTCAGTTATTATTAAACTTCTTTTTTCAAGTTATGACCTCGAGGATGAACATCACCTTTGACATGATTGGTCCCAGGGCATAAAAGGAGATATACATCGTATGATTTCCCTTAGATGAGAGCCACATGGTTTAAACATCAAGTGTAATGGTCGCTGGGGTCAAAACTCGGACAAAACCTTGAAGCATATCATATATTTAAATATTTAACCCACATCAATTGGGTATTCAATTGTGTTTAAATGTTATTCTCATTTGTCATTTGTGACTGACAAAAAGATGGCTGTGAACAATCAATCTTACCCTCATCACTGGAGTCATCATCGTCCATTGCTCTCTCACTTGAGTCATCACACTTCTCCCCTACAACACAGAACATATAGCTGTAAACATATAGAAACACTGAAAACCCCAGCAAGAGCTCACCACTCACACTAAAATGTCTTTTGCACTAAAAAACAAGCATGAAATACTCACATCCCCCGCCAATATGACATGTCAGAGGCGTGTTCAGGAGGGCGAGCGACCGCGCGAGAGTACAGTCAGGCAATATCACGCCTTTCTGAACGGAAGGCGCGTACTCGCTCTCGCGGCACAGCATCCAAAATGGCGTCACCGGGAATCAAAACAGCCCTGTCCACAAGTGTCATAGATTCACACATTTAATTTCATCATAAGTTTGATGTGTTCATACTTTGATGTTCATGATAACAAAGTGTTTATTTTTATTATTAGTTACATGTCCCTGTGCTGGACCAGACAATCCAGCAATCGACATGAGCATCGGTCTGTGCAATGGGGATACGATGACATTCATCACCCAAGTCAGCGAGTCTTATTACTCGATCCTTACGGCAAACATATGGGTTGCGGAAGACCTATTGTCTTCCCTGATCATCACGGGTCAATATATTGAAAATGCAAAAATAACTTTTTGAGGTTATAGATCTAGTCTTAAAGATTATTCTATTGACATCGGTTCCATTCTCGCCAAAGGCAAACATTTGTTCAATGTGCGACGCCATCTTGGATTACGAGGCGAAATACCTCTCGGGCTCGATCGCGAGTACACGCGTGCGCTCGCGCGGTTAGCTGTGTTCAACAGCGCACGCTCGCGTAATATCGCGAGCGCCCGCCCTCCTGAACACGCCTCAGGTGTGTTCAATGCATTAGCTCCTGAGAACTATGTTCACTGGGCCTTTTTGTAAAGAAATATACTACGTTTTTCAAGATCTGCTCCGGAAACGAGGACTACCTCCATTTTCAGTCTAAATCAAAGTCGTTGCCATGGAAACTCGAAAAACAACTTTTTTTAAAATCCCAAACTATCAAAAGGCACCAGTTCACCACTAGATCTATCTATGTGCCAAGTTTGGTGAAGAAATATGGTACGGTTTTCAAGATCTGCTCCGGAAACGAGGACTACTGCCATTTTCAGTCTAAATCAATGTCGTTGCCATGGAAACTCAAAAAATAACTTTTTTAAAAATCCCAAACTATCAAAAGGCACCAGTTCACCACTAGATCTGCCAAGTTTGGTGAAGAAATATGGTACGGTTTTCAAGATCTGCTCCAGAAACGAAATGTGACGGCCGGACGGCCAGACGGAAGGACAGCACCCATTCCTATATCCCCCTTCCACTTCGTGGTGGGGGATAATAATCAGAAAAGTGTTTCCAGAAATCCTAACATGCCACAATGCATTTCCAATGTGATACCATTACTTTTGCGATACAAGCCTCCAATGTCTAACATATCTGACCTCTAGTTAACATAATGAGGAACCTATGAGGCATTTCCACTCTGACGACATCTCTCCTAGATTGAGGACACAATAATGTTTGGGAAATACAATGAAGTACAGTTAAACCATAAAGTTTTATTCTTCTTGCAACCTTAAATAGAAAGTTACAACCACTTCGAGTTGAAAGATATCACTTCCAGTTTATGAAATATATTTTATAAATAGACATGATAGATATGTTCAAACCCTCACCACATCAACGTTTCCCCCATAAAGATGGTATACCGTATTCACCATAAGTAATCTTTATAAGCACATTATTGATAGAAAACAGCAGTGAAGAAGGGGAATATAACTGCATGGTAACTTTTATTGAAAACATTTGGTTTCGTTGACTAACTTTTGACAACCTTACAATCTCTGACAAGTTGAATTATTTTCAGTGTTCTAAGCTCTCTGGGTGCATATTACGGCAATTATATCATATAACAGTAAATAGTTCCTGAGTCATCATGAAAGCAAAACAATTTTGAGTTAAGACTAAGAGTGAAATTCACCCCTAATATGAGTTGCAAGTATTTCAAGAATATTCCCCAAACCTATCGAGCATATAAACTAAATATGATGTCCCTAGGTAGAATTCAACAGTTATATAGCATGTTAATCATTGAAAGTAGGTCACTGTGACCTTCCACTGATGTCATGTTTGTTATCAATGCACAGGTATTGCAAAAAATTAAGCACTTCAGGCATAAGACTTTTATAAAAATATAAAATAAAGGCAAAAAAAGGTATTTTAGTGAACATGGTGAAAATGGCAAACATACTCTAAGCATGACCTTCACTATGGCCTTTACCTTTTACAGACGAGAGTGAAGAATATTTCTAATCTTGATTCTCCTAAGTTTCACTGACCGTCAGTAAATCCTTATACAGTGAACAATCTTGCTTTCAGGCTATGACTTTGATGACCTTGACAAAAAGATTTCTCAGGGGCAAAAAGGAGATTTACATGATATATCCCTGATGTACAAGCACTGCATAGTTTCAAAAACTAACCAATGCAAAACGAAAACCTTAAACCTTTCACCATATGCTACTCAAAAGAAGTTAAAGAGCACCCGAGTTTATTTTTAAACATTGTTATTGTAACTGTTAGTACGATCAGTCTGACACCTCTCCTTTGACCATCTTAACAATAACGGAACTGGATTGATATAGATTTGACCTTTTCTTCATGAAAACATTCCATAAAACAAACATGATGACAATCAAATGAATGTTAGTACCCGGCATGCAACACTGACCTATGTCATCTCCAGCGGCAGCAGGGACATTCTGGCTGGAAGCCCCGACAACTGCTTTGGTTGTTTCAGGAGCAGATTGCTCCCCATCAGGAAGATGGAAGATGGCATCCATCAGTGCTTCGAGTGAGGCAAAGTCATCACCTTTGTGTGCAGATCAAAGTTTAGAGAACATTCTATATTCTCACTAACTGCTTGTTGAAAGAATGATGCTCGGTAGGACATCCTTCTTGAGTTGTGTTAATTTGTGAAGAATGCTCTTCTATCTAGAAGTGAGACCAGGCAATATCAGTCATGAAATCGGTGATAAATATCCTGAATACAATACCTTAATTCTTACTGTCAATATCCATAACTTTGAGTGAGGGCTTTGAGATTAATGTCACTTTGAACATAATTTCAGTTATATCATGAGGTGTCAGCATCATGCTCATGTGAGGAAAGCCCAAAGTGTCTCAGTGACTCAATGGCCAAACATGAATTCACAGCCAGATTATCCTGCATCACAGAAGTCACATCTTTGAAATGCAGCAGTTGAGATCACAACTTAGTATCAGGGATAACAATTTATTTTGTATGGCTATAATTGATATGACATGGCATGACAGATTAATTAAAGTCTAAAGAAAAGACTGTGTGTTCTATAGCTTCATATGAGGAGTACATTATATAAATGATCTTTCTCAAAGTCCTTCATGTAAATAAAGATAAACACATACCCTTAAATGTGGTTAAACTCATTATAATTCCTGATTAGCTGAATTGATATGTTATTACATTTATTTCCCAGGATTCCCAATTCCACAACAACAATCTTATTAAAATCAGACCTCAGTTCTCGCTACCGCTAAACAAAGATCTGAGGAAATCCCATTAGGTGTCACGTTAGAACAACCTTTCATCCGACCAATCAGAGCATCGCTTACAGGATTATGAAAGTGACAGTCGGAATGTGATTTCTAATCATGCAACCTCGAAAACTTTAACTCCGAACGATAGTTACGGGCTTAACGACTGAATCCATACAATCTAGACCATCCCTTACCCATTCCAGAATGTTCTTTTGTTCAGGTTTCAAATTTGTACTAAAAAAATTGTCAAAATATGTTTTGAAACATAGTCGCCAATTTGAAATTAGTGACGTAAAGCACGAGAAAGCTGCCTTCTGATTGGTCATTCCATTGGTCGGTCAAAGTTCGCCCAAGGTCGGTCTGACGTGACCCGTAATGGGATGTCCTCAGATCTTTGTTTAGCGGTAGCGAGAACTAAGATCTGATTTTAATGAGATTGCCACAACAACAGCTTCTACTCCGGTCCATACAGTTTGGCCATTTGTTTTATACCTCAATGAATAAAAAAAAAACACACTGTCAATCCTTATATGAAAAAACACAAAGTGATATTTTACCATACTCCTCAGCATAAATGAAGATGAAATACAAAAAAAACAGTTGATGTATTGTCTGGTAACCTTTGTTGCTTTATATAATTACACTTACCTCCATTACCAACTACAAATTTGTGAAAATGAGGTCAAATAATTGCCAATTAATTTATCACAGATTTCATGACTTACTGGAACTGAACTACATATTGTCAATGAACTTGACTAAATGAAACTGCAAAAGAACATTTGGTTCCAAATTATTATCAACTGCATTTAAACAAATGATAATGTGAATAGTCACATATCAGTGAGTGAGTGAGTGAGTGAGTGAGTGAGTGAGTGAGTGTGAGTGAGTGAGTGAGTGAGTGAGTGAGTGAGTGAGTGAGTGAGTGAGTATTTAGCAATATTCCAGCAATATCACAGCGGGGGACACCAGAAATGAGTTACAAATCAGCTTTTGATGGACATTAATAATCACATCTTTGAAAGGCATTAGAAGTGATTCACATAAGGAAGAGAATACATGGATGTCAACTTCTTTATTATGAGGAACAAAACGTTTCGGAGTATATGCTTACAACTTCATCAGGTGAACTCATTGTAATAAATAAGTTGACATCCATATATTCTCTTCCTTATTAATAATCACATTCCATTATCAGGAAGTAAATATGGATATTAATGCTGACAGCCACTGCGGAGACAGTACTGGAGTATATTACAGTGTGTGTTTCAGCCATTGTCTGTACCTGTCTCCTGTAGTCGGTTCTGTATGGCTCTGGCCACCCGGTCGCGGGGAATGTCCATCTTCAGCACTGTCTGTACCATGGGGCTGTCCATCCGGGCAGACAACTCTCGCGGGTCTACGGTCCGCACAGCTTTCGTGTTGGTTGCACCTTGGAAAACATACATTTTTTATGAAGCTTACAAATGAATTAACTTTGCATGTTACTTAAAGAAAATAGAGCCACAAAGCTCTGTAGCTCCTCACCTGACTTATGAAGTTTTGTAACACTTCAACAAAAATCAATAGTGCATTGAAGAAAAACTTGTGCAAAAGATTCTGTGGTTTTGTTTGTAACATTGTTAAGGTCAAACGATGTTACATGCAGAAAGTGATGTCTTGATGTTTTCATGGTCATTACATTCACACAAAGTCTAAACCTTGTTCCCAGTGGTTATAACAAGATAAAAGTGCAAATTTAGGACCTTTCAACTGCAAAGGGACCCGTGAAGATCCAGGGCACAATAGGTCTTCAGCAACCCATGCTTGCTGTTAAAGGCGACTATGCAATTCGTAAGAGGCGACTAACGGGATCGGGTGGTCAGGCTCACTGACTTGGTTGAAGCATGCAAAGGTCAGTGTTGGGGTCCAAGGCTTGTGTACCTTTTAAGTAGTCCGTCAAAAGAAACAGACCCCTTTGTAAAGTGCTGCATATCCCAAGCCCTAGACTCAACGATTGAAGAAATAGCTCTTTTGGTTTTGACCAGCCAAGGGGTAACTGACAAACATGTCACACTGGCAAAAACAGGTGTAGGATTGTGGAACTTTGCCTGGACCATTTATCAGCAGCCTCTCCTAATGTCACTAGCAAAAAAGTTACTTTTCAAAGTCAAGTTTAGTTTCCATCCTAACCATAAGCAAAAGCCCTTTTTTCACCTTTGCTCCAATGTAAGCAGGTAATTTGATTTAAACATGGTGGCAGGGTAGTGTGCACTGGGGTCTACTTTGGTCTTTGGGACCCATGACAGTAATTTTCATTTTGGTGACACCCAGGCGGAAGAAGGGTCCTGTGCACAGAACACAGGTCACAAATCAGGTGAAGTAAAGCAACATTAGTCGCGGAGTGTCATTGGATGGGTGACCGCCTTTCGGCAGCTTGGTTCCTGAGAATTTCTAGGGCGTTGGTCCTTGCCCCACACTGAAGCACATGTAACACATGTGGCGTCTACTTGGGCAAGTGACTTTGTTCGAATATGGGCCTCTGTCAACCCAGCAGTAAATGGGTACCCAGTAGGATGAGATGGCAAAGTGGTTGTTAATCCTTTAGCACCTAACAGGCAGCTTGGGTTGTAAACTCCCCAGGGAGCTGAGAATATTTCTTGAGTGCACATTGATCCACTGACCAGGGTAATAATCATACTTTGAGCATGCCCGAGTAGTGTGGATATATGCGCAATATAAATAGCCTATTATTATAACTATTATGTGGAAAAAAAGATGGAATCCAGATCAAAATTATAATACTGCCACATATTGAACATACATGTACCACTACCAACTACACCAATACCAAATTTAAATACATTTTCAAAAGATGGCTACTTTGGCAGGCATGTTTAAAATTGGATCAGAATTCTGTTGGCACTTTCTAGCGACACTATAGCTTAGATCATTCACATAAAGACAATTGGCTTTGTAGTTTCAGAGCAAATGTTGAAATTGCAGTAACACTGGTAAAACAGGGGTACATGAAAGTCAAAGGTCATAAGTGGATCACAAATTAAAACATCTCAACAAACATATTATGTTATTAAAAAATAACATATTTGCCTGATAACATATCAATTTCCATAATGATACATCCATACATAACACAGTTTTGACCAAAAATGACATTTTTTTATATAGCCATCATCGCAGCCATGTTAAAATCAGATTGGAAGTCTGTGTAGAGGCACCCTAGTTGGTATCATTCATACATTTAGTTTTATTTCCATAGGCCTCCTTATTTCCGAGGGGATGTTGAAAATGAAAAAAATAAGGATGGATGGATAACCAGACAAACAACAGGCAATGCACCCCAACAAAAACTCACTTGACTTTCAGTCAGGTGAACTACTAAACTGGCTAAAGCTAACTAACTGACACAAGGTCATAAATATGTTGAGATTTGTTTTATTTGAAATGATCTGAAATGCAACTCCTAAACTTAGTGACAGAGTTACGAAAGAAGACACAAAAGTATTTCAACATCTGGGCCATAAAGCTGGTAAGATCGGGGCCATATGGCTGGTGAGATCGGGGCCATATGGCTGGTAAGATTGGGGCCATATGGCTGGTAAGATTGGGGCCATATGGCTGGTGAGATCGGGGCCATATGGCTGGTAAGATTGGGACAAATGGCTGGTGAGATCGGGGCCATATGGCTGGTAAGATCAGGGCCATATGGCTGGTGAGATCGGAGCCATATGGCTGGTGAGATCGGGGCCATATGGCTGGTGAGATCAGGGCCATATGGCTGGTGAGATCGGGGCCATATGGCTAGTGAGATCGGGGCCATATGGCTGGTAAGATCGGGGCCATATGGCTGGTGAGATCGGGGCCATATGGCTGGTGAGATCGGGGCCATATGGCTGGTAAGATGGGGGCCATATGGAGGGTAAGATCGGGGCCATATATCTGGTAAGATCGGGGCAATATGGCTGGTAAGATCGGGGCCATATGGCTGATAAGTGAGTGAGTGAGTTGGGCTTAATGCCACTTTTAACAGTATTCCAGTCATATCACGGCTTGTCAGCATAATGTGGGAGGAAAGCCCGAAGTGATGCAGGTCTAAGACGTTTACCACTTCGGTGAAACCCACAAGCACGGGTATGGTGCTGACAACCTAGAAACCTAATCAGGGCGAACCGGGAATCGAACCCACAATCATAGGTTTCTGGCGTGCCCAAGGGATGCACAGCGAATCGCAGCGCCTTAGACGACTGGGCCCCCCGTGCCCCCTGTGGCTGATAAGATCGGGGCCATATGGCTGGTAAGATCGGGGCCATATGGCTGGTAATGGCAACTAAACACTTTAGAGATGTAAAACTACAACAGTTGCAGTTGTCACTACTGTTACTGAGCTTGTATATAAATGTACTTACCATTAGGTGATTTTTCCGACGTGGACGACGTGCTGTTGCCAGATGCAGACGTTGCAGGCTAATGGATATATAAATTGGATTAATACAGGGAAATGAATCCTAAAAAAGTATTATTGAGAAGTGGTCCAAGCACACAGCAACCTAACATGCCTGATGTATTCTTTCGAGCTTTCGAGCTCATTCTAGTTCCTGAAGACCTCATGTACACAGCCAGTAAGTAAGACAATCCTAGTTTCCACAATGAACCTGTATTACAGATGGATGAAACATTCAGATAACACACACAGAGCTCCAGATAAGCTTTTGGTGTTGTGGGTATTTTACCCATGCATTTTAGAATCATTGGGTATCAGTAATTCTATCTGGGTATTCAAATTTCTGTTACCCACAAGTCTTTACACATGTGGGTATTTAAGTTAAATATTTATAAACACTATTCATCTAGTTCCTGCAAACTGGTGTGGTGTGGGTTCGAGAGCTTTATAGGACTCAAAAATACCACGATACTTCCACAAGTAAGTGTGATGGCAAATGATCACGATACAACTGTCATCCTGGAGTTTGGCAAGGTTGAGGAAATGCCCATTTATTATTTCAAAATAAGTTGCTGATTTACTAATCGAATACGCAAGGTTACTTCACAATATGTTGATGATACGCACAAGTTTTTTTGTAGCGTATCTGTAATGTTTGTTGCTTATCTGATACGCTTTGATTTGATTTTACTGCGTATTTCTGCATTTCTGATGCATATTTTACAGATACGCAGCTTATCTGGAGCTCTGACACAGCATATTCACGGTGGATCCAAGGAAGTCAAACTTAACTACAGGTAATTATCAATAAAGATCTGCATAAACTGAGCTACTATTTGTTGATATAAATCCAAGAGGACACATTCTAAAACAGAACATTATCAAAAGGCTTGCTCAGGTTGTACTATAACAAGCTACCTCTCGTCCTCCAAGGGCAGTCTGGATGAAGTTGTCTCCCTTGACTTGACGAACATACGGGCAACGGGGAAACCATCTCGCATGTTCAGACCATGGATCATCACCACGTTCCCATGTGCGCAAACCACCATCACAGTAGAAACATTTCACGCTATCTCCAAAACCTGTGTCATTGAAAGAAAAAAAGCCTTTATTATTAATGGAACTTAAAGAGTGCACGAACCTCCATTACATTATAACTGACACAAACTTCAATCTAAATTATGCAGCAGTTGCTCTGTTTCAGTGGAATGTTACCTCATTTTGATTTAAAAATACAAAAAAGATGTGCATTTTGTCAGTTACTGTCACTTTTCTTAAAACATTAAGAACTAGGTGTTATCAAAGTGCTGGCTGCAACTTTAACCTAAAAAATAACCGATGAGTCTTATACAATTTGATGTTACGTTGCATGGACATGTGTGTGTGTGTGTGTGTTGTGTGTGTGTGTGTTGTGTGTCCAGTCTGGACCAGATAATCCAGTGATTAATATCATGAGCATCGATCCACACAATTAGGGTCGATGACATGTTTCAACCAAGTCAACGAGCCTGACCACCCGATCCCGTTAGTCGCCTCTTACAACAAGCATGGTCGCCTTTTACAGCAAGCATGGGTTGCTTTAGACTTATTCTACCCCGGATCTTCACGGGTCTCATGACCATAGGCATATTTGCACATTTCACTGTGGTACATTGCAGGCTTATCAAATATGATGTCTCTGAAATAAAGTGATGTCATGTCCTGACACACTTTCCATTGATTAAAAATAGCTGCAGTTACCATAAAGTAGAAGCAAAATACTTACCAGCATAAAAGAAGCCAGCCTTGGCCAGCATCTGGGGTGTCTGTTCCTTTCCACTGGGCCAGTTTCTGAAGGAGCTGACTCGGGAAGCTTCCACTGCATACTGTGGGTGTCTGGGCCGGTCAGTGACAATCCCCAGGCTGGCATCACTGACCACAGCAGCTGGCTGGGTGACGTTCATGAACTCAGATGTTCTGTTTGCAGATATGATAGCGGCTGGGTCCGGAACATTTCCTACATCCAACCCCATGACATAAGGACACATAGGAAAGTGGCGCCTATGTTCTTCCATAGGGACATCGTCTTCGTCCCAGTTGCGAAGTATTCCTCTACAGAACACGCATTGAACGCGATCAACAGTCCCAGTAAAGTAGAATCCAGCTCGGGCCAGATCTCTGGGGTCTGGAGTGTTCTGTCTTGGCCAGTTGGCATCAAAGCTGGAGAATCGGTTGGCCTCCTTCTTCATAGGTGCAAATTCCTCCCTGGTTGGAGTAGCTTCTGAATCATGTCCGAGTCCGAGTCCTCCGGCCGTGCCAATAGCCTGGCGACTTGTTTCTGCTGCCCCAGAGTCTGTAGCCACAACGGGGAAGTTTGTCTGAGCTGATGTTGCCTGATTCTGCCTGAAGGTGGCGCTGGAATAGTCTGGACTGTCTTGAGGGCGACTGCTAAGAGCCGACGGTATGTATGGCGATGCATCAGGGCCACAATATTGGCGATGCAGGTTCTCTTGAATTTGCTGATATTCAGCACTTTCGGGGACATATATTGGGATATTCATATTGTCGCTGCCAAGACAGAAAATGCATGTTGGGGAGAGTTCTTGGTGGACAAGCATTGGGATCATGTTTCGTTTCCAGCCACCTTTTGTGATATCACAGGAATAACACTTGACAATATCATCAATACCTGTATAACTGAAGCCTGCCTTTGCTAACTGAATAGGTCTAGCATTTTCATACATTGTCCAACTGCTAAATGTCTGAAGCCTCACAGCTTCATATTTCAGGTTTTCACCTGGGGAAAATGAAGGTGCATTATTAAGACGCTGAAAGTAGGTGTTAGTTAGTGACACTGCTGAAGCCATGATTAACAAACACACTTATATATAAATATACACAGAAGGATAACTTTAAAAGGTATTAGAAATGTATATCACGCAGACACACGTGATCCAACTCGTCAATTCGTTCACTTAGTTCACTTCTTTGATCTGAAGTATCTTTGCTGAAAAATATGAAACCAGAATCCCTTCTGGTAAGCCTGTCGACCTGTACTCTTTTTGTAGGGTACTGTGGTGGCTTGTATTCCCTTTTTCTGTCAGAACACCCTCTTTTCATGTGTCTTGAATGAAACCTTTTCTTTCTAGGTGATCTCGCCTTGTTTTGGACCATTGGATTTGGGACAATAATTTCCTCATCAGCATCAATGAAACTACCATCTATAGCAGGGTAATCGGAAGCTTCAGTGAGGGTTATAGTGGAATGTGGACACACCATGCACCACACCACATGAAGAATGGAACCAGGTGTGATGAACACATCTATTTCCTTTGATTCCAAGAGGTTTATGTCTTCCTTGTATATCTTTTCATTATCCAGCCGTACCATGTTGCCATTTGTGAAAGGGAATAGAAGCAAAATACCTGTAAACAAATTAATAACTATCTTACAAAACTGAGCTTCAAAGATCTGGAGCTAACCTGTTTTTTTCCATGAGTGCGTGAGTATTTATTGTTCTACGCCACATCAGGATCTTGCAGCTATTCGCGACGAGGGATTTTTCTTAATATAACATGAGATCAGAAAGATCAAACAAGGGCAGAGATAGATATTGTTTTTCTTTTTAAATGGGACACAAGGCACTCATTATAATGTGTTGGTGTTCCCTTTGGAATTTAAATGTGCCAAAAAGAAGAGTCACCTTGAATCATCTACAAACATGACAAGCTCTTGATGTTATCTTACCATCAGTAAGATTATGAGCAGTTGTAATTTAGAAATTAATTCCCATCCGCCACGATTCGCTGTGCAACCCAACTCACTCACTCACTCACCTTTTCAAAGGTTCAGTTTTTTAATCATACTGCCGATTGAGCGTGTTAATAGATTTATAATTTGTCATGCATTTTTCATGTTTATTTCTCCGAAAGCATATTTAGGAGAAAAACCTAGTGTTCAATTTCAATGTAGAGGTTTCAAATGAAGATAGTGTGAGGTTTCAAATTTGCAAAATTTACAGGTATCAAATCAAAAAGTGAAACCTCTACATTGAAAACACACCAGGTTTATCTACCTCCTACCATGATACACGATGCCAAAGAAACATGTACATGTGATGTGGCATCAGATAATCCTAATATTTTCAGTAAGTTTCTGGGATCGGGTTTACTTTGTATGTTTGCTTATGTACATAATCCAAACACTTTCACCATAATTTCAGCTTCCTTAGTCAAGCAGTATCAGCATTATCAGAGAAGATATTTAAGAGCATGGTAAAGGGGCAAATCTCTTTCTTTCTGCTTTATCTTGAATCCATACTGTCCAACTTCCAAAAAGTCTTGTAATCATTTTTTTCTGAATGACTTCAATATTTCTTTTGACTGCCTCATATTGCTGATTGCTAATCCATGTCTAAGACCCAGGTCTTGTTTTTCATCTACATGGATGTCTGACAGTATTGCGACAAAATTACCGAGAGTTATTGCATTCATCAGGCTTCAAAGCACTAACAGAATCTTATCACCTGGAATTGTTTATGGCCTGACTGCAGTATACATGGCTTAACATAATTATTAAATAGTCAATGAAAACATGACCCACTATAGTCAATGACTGAAAAAAGCATATAGCATTTGGCAAAAATAACCACAAATGAACCTGACTTTGTGTTTAAATATATGCCAGATATATGTTGATTGATGTTAGCTACTTACATACTGAGAGTTGATTTTGATGTTGTATCTAGAAATTCATTGTCTGATTGACCAATGTTGATCTTTCCATAGTTTGATAGATTCCTGACTCTTTCTTGCATTACTGTCAAATTAAAGATATAAGAGAGTCTTTGAAGAAATCTTAGTGTGCATATGATAAGCTCTTTTGGATGTTTTTAGTAAAAAACACTCTTTCTTTTTTTTCGTAAATATTTGATTCTTGTGACCACGAATAACGAATTCAATTCATGAAGGGATACTGTTCGATTCATCGAATACGCGAGTGAATCGTACGAGCCCTACTGATTAGTACATGTATTTTGTATACAACCTTCAATAAACACTCATTTAAAGCTAAAAAAGGATTAATCTACAATGATCCAATAACTGTTTATGCTTGGTGCGGGGGCATGGGTGGCCCAGTCGTCTAAGGCGCTGTGATTCGCTGTGCAGAGTTGCATCCCTTGGACACGCCAGAAACCTATGATTGTGGGTTTGAATCCCGGTTCGCCCCGATTATGTTTCAAGGTTTGTCAGCACCATACCCGTGCTTGTGGGTTTCACCGAAGTGGTAAACGTCGGAGACCTACATTTCGGGCTTACCTCCCACATTAAGCTGACACGCCGTGATATAACTAGAATACTGTTAAAAGCGGGGTTAAACTCAACTCACTCACACATGCTTGGTGCAACACGAGGATACATATGCATATAAATCCATTTGATATATATTTTTGACATTCAGGTATTAGGCAGCATTTTGTTCACACACAGTTTCCGAAAAGCTGTTAAATAAAACAAATTCTCGCACAACGTTCCCTTCTCAGATGTTATGAAAATGTGCGTCTGAAACAAAAAATCGGCTTCATAGCACCCTTGTGTTGCACCAAGCATGAACAATTATTGGATCATTGTAGATCAATCCTAGTTTAGCATTAAATGAGTGTTTATTGAAGGTTGTATACTAAATTCATGTACTAATTAGGCGGATGTCAGATTACGCAGTATACTGTATTTTTGAAAAGGCCCTTGACCGGTGACGATGCTATAATGCAACATGTATATATACAATGTGTACATTATGCATTATACATACATGTATATATATGACGTCAGACGGTGAGTGCATGAGGAATGATACATTGTGCACCTCAGCATGCAGTTATATCATATACACGGCAGAAAAAGCCGATTAAACTCTGAATGATTTGCAAATTGCAGCGCCATGTGGCGTTCTTTATTGTCAATGTCCTTTAGTGCTCACTGATGTTCTTTGTTATAAATGCCCTTTCTTGCTCACTGACATTGGTTCGTACAGTACATGTGCTTTCTTTTCTAATGACGTTTTGACATTTGACTATTAATATTGCATACTTTTGACCTTTATTTCTGTATTTGTTTAACCGGCATCTGTTTGTTTTGTATTTTTACCTTTATTAGTGTCATTTTGTTCTTTATTTCTAATATTTGACCCTAATGCGAACTTTTTTCCAACTTTGTATTTTTTGACCGAATGGCCGCCCATAGATCTTGTAATCTTTATTTCTGCCTATAAAACAATGCCTTGCAGAACCGAAAATACAATTTTATGGAAAATCATTAGTCAAGTGATTTATCTCCACTTTCACATTTTAATTAACAAAGTTTGTTATCACCTAGCTGTTTGTTTACCTGAATTCTCTAAAAGGCCACTATATCTACATCTCTATGTAATTTTTTTAATTATGCATAATATGATGTTAACGGATAAGCGTCACCATTTCAAGTTGTGTATGCATTAAGCAACAACAAAACACTTGTCAGTTTGGATACAGCTCTCTATTGTATCCACTTACATAGGCGTTCACAACATCTACTAAAATCAGTCTTCCACGCCATATGGAAAACCGGCGGAAGTTGACACATCTTGCGATAACGCCCGAACATCCGCGGAGAGACCTTAGAAATAACGGCCGGGATCCAAACATTAAAAACCAAACAACACGGGTTTCTTATTGTCCTCTGATTGGCTGCTTCTCTGCTGGGAAGACCATATCTGCCTGTGACAGAAAGAACTGTAACGGCTAAAACGCGGATAATGAATCATGAAATATGATAGCATTTCTTAAATATTTAGGCTAGAATGAATAAAACATATTATTATATTGGTGTACTTACCAAAGATAAATCATATCGTGTTTATCTTTGAAACATTAACAGACTAGAGTCAGGTCTCCGAATATCGTACAGGCTCCTAAGTTCCGTATGCTTTGATGTTTCCTTGATTGCTTTCAATGCTTTCATGCGGCGTCAAACTACTTTCGTTGGTTGAAATGTGGTAATCCCCAACTCTATTTACATGCGTTTTCTCTTACGAAATATGATTGGTTATCGCGAAGTGCACTTGCGGTTCCATTTCTTGCTGGGTTGACGTCAAGGTCACGATTCGAGAACCTTTACATCACACTCCGTCGCAGTGGTGACTCAGCATGACACCACTGCCGGCCGCATGGAACTCTGGGTAGGAGAGTGCCTCTACATGTGACAGGTCATTGCGGTAAATTTAAAAAGCACGAACGGTACGGAAACACGAAATAATGCATATCAGCTGCCATAAACATTTCATATTGAAAATTATTAATACGTTTCATAAAAGTTATTTTCAAAATTAACAAAATGTGGGACGTACGATATTTGATGCCCAAATTATTATAATATTTTGCGATGCTTCTAATTTCGTACAGTGAAATTTTCAATTTTCTATTTGATATACCCTCTTATGAAACACTTGAATAAGCATTGATAAACAATTAAAATGACAAAAAGAATATATATTGTCACCTTAGTGTATGGTCATTGTTGAAGTCCATTTTGAAGTAGTCGATCACTGTCATAAGCTTATTTATATGAAATATTAAGTAACAGACATCAGCACACCTTATCCCTGTTTTCATTTAGATCTCCCCGAAAACATTGTTTATCTCTTATCACGCGTCCAGTGCCACATTACTGCGCAGCCTTAAAGTAAAACGACAACACAAAGACTATACACCTAGTAACTGTACATGTTTTAAGATATATTACAAAAAGATACTACAAACATTGTCAGGCTGTCTGTATTAATTTTGCACCGACGTAATAACAAAAGTACCACCGTCATTGCACATTCATAAAATGCCTAGATCTTTCTTCAAGTACGTGTATTAAAAAGTTGTTTCCGAAAAAAACCCACCTCGAAATACGTCCAAAATTAGTGAAAAGCATTTTATTTTTATTTTTTTCGCCCGCCCGCTTCCTTGTTGGTTTAGGTTGGAGATGACAAACACATAAAATAATGTAGATGGCCTAACGACTAAAGAAACATGTTGAAAATTTCTAGTCAACACCAAAACTCTATCTAATAAGTGTTGACTGTGTATAAGTATTGATAACTGATGAGCAAAATCGGTAAAACAATCGGTATCAGCGAGGTACAACTGTAGTATTCATACTGTAGCTAATAAAACATTAGGCATACGTTTTAACCCAATACAAAGAAATGTCTGTCTTAATTACAATTATTCAGCTGTTTATACGTTTTCTGTCAACTTTACAGAAAATGGCACTTTCAAAATCCGTTCAGCGCCGTGAAATATTTGGAAGCGGACGTGAAATAGTGATCGCTGTCGCACGTTCAACTATAAAAACCCTCACTGTGTGATGATGTTTATTTTAAAAATGAAGCTGAAATATTAATTGGTTTGCTACAGAAATCCTTAGATCATCCCAAATGAGGGTCTGCAGTGGCAAACGTTGTTTGTCGTGTTCTGCATGGCATATCGGAAAAAAATAAACGACCCCGTGTCTGCCACATTTGTCGCAAGATGTGTTCTCGAATATTTCGAAAAAAATGGACTTCATCAATGCTCCAACTTGTTCGTTCTGTTTTGATTCAAACGGGGCAGTATTAAGATTTATAAAGTTAGTTAGATGGGAAAAAGACGCCAGTACTCTAAGCAGGCCCTGGAGTTTATTAATAAATTAATAAATTCTACTAATGATTAATAATAATAGGATATAGATCTACATATTAATATAGTTTTTGAACCTAAGCATTTCCTTTTGTGCGATAATTCGAATTTTGATTCAACCAATATATACAAATTTTCATAAGAAATAACAGCTACGGGAGTACCGTTCAGGTGCTGTACGGAATTAAAATACATGTACGATATTAGAAGAAATTGCGTACGATATTACAGTCACACTGTACGAATTTAAGTGATCTTTATTAGCCTCCTTTGACTGAACGTGTGGTCAAAACGGAAATCGGAATGTACAACCGGTTTAATGGGGTGGCAAGATGATCGGATAACCTTTCGTCTGGCATGCCCCATGACACAGTATCTGCATACAAAGCTTGGTGGTTGAGACCGGCGACCAAAAGTGCACGATATTCGAAGAACTGACTCTATGGTTTTGGCCTGTGTCGTGTTGTATCCAAGCTTCTCACAGCGTTAAGCACGTTCGCGGAGCACTCTACCGAGAGTGTCGCGCTGGAAAGGAGCTTGGTGTGGTATGCCGATGTTTCAACTTCCGGCTTCAACTCCGTCAATAAATTCAGAGACCATGGTCTCTGATAAATCATGCAATTGGCATAGAATCAGGGTATGAAACTCCCAAAATATTCAGCCAGACCACAGGACTGGGTAGCTGAAAAACTTGCCAGCCCTGACCAAAACCTGCCTGCCCACTATAATCATATGTTTCTCAGGATAAGCTAACGGGGTTTCTTTTTGGTTACATTTTATCATTCATCTTTACATATGAATTAATGCTTATCATCGGGAAATATTTAGAATATTTTTACATATGAAATATAACCCGACCGTCGGGCAGAGGGATTTGACAATCTGGCAGCCCGAGTTGAAATCAACCCGTCTCGGACGGTCGGGCAGGCAGGTATTTCGAACACTGATAGAATCTCCTTTTATTTAAATTCTATTTATGATTCAATATTCGTATGAATACTAAGCGACCTATAACATTTTGTCCGTCTGCATGCAAATCAGTTCACATCTTAATACATATTTGATTTCAAGAATAAATCACAGGTGTCCGTATCTAAAAACAGACGCCCTCATGCATATTCATGACCATCTCCACACACTACTCAAACATAGCATCGTCCAATCGTCATCAAGCTCTCGAGCGTATGTTCGAATCTCCAAAAATGATGCCATGCTAGAACAACGGTTCATCGTGAAATACACCAAGTCTCGTTCTTCATTGGTCTCTGCGATTTATCTAAGTAACTAATAAACATAACCGAAACATAACAAAACGGATTCTGTAACCTTGGTTACGAAATATACTGACGTCCAGCTGGCACCGCGTTACGCAACACATTCAGGGTTACAATATAATACATATATTATAATATTCATGTGTGTAGCTTTAGCATGACCTACATACAAACACAGTTTACAATGCTCCGACCATATATATATTATGTGACATATGAACACATCCTGGTGCTACCATACAAGATGTTCATATGTAGGTCTAACTGTGTATCATTGCAACGACGTATATATGTCTCTGAACTTACCTGTCCTAAACGCGTCAATGAAAATGAAAATTCATATTTTTGTTATCTCACATGACGTAATCGACCGAAATATACTAGTAATTACGGTCATGTGAGATATGTAGGCGTGTCACATGCTGCAAAGTCCGTGCCATTTAATACGCATTAACGTAAATGATATTTAAAACGCCGATATAACACAAACACGTCCAGATATAGGCACAATTACAAAATAAGAAATATCTAATACAGAAATGGAGATTGCTCCCAGGTTTATATCATAATATATCGCATGTAGAAATCTATTTATAATGACAACTCATTCCCTTGCCAGTACTTGACCTTGAGTTGTTAGACATTTTACATAAATTGTATTTGTAAGAATAATCTTATGATTTGAGAAATTTTTTTTTTTAAATTCACGGGTTCTTTTGGGTGACAATTTCTGTGACCTGTTACTCGTGCATTACTTATCGAACATATTCCTTAATCTCATTTGGCGGTACGCCAGCCGAGGTGTTTGGACATGCTTGTTAAATTTAGACACAGCACACCAAAATCTTCCAGCACGGGTCATCATGACTCGATAAGATAAGCCATTGTTATCGCCATTCTATGTCACTGATATGTACCGTGAGTGGGTCTCTAACGTCACAGACGCTGACTACACACACAATGAATTTTATTAATTAACCCCCCTCATTAATCCTGGCAGTTATAGGAAGCGATCTGTATGTTAATATAACACCAAGCCGACCTTCGTCAGTAAACAAATGCGTAAACAGTTCCGCCGTGACAGTAGCACTGGGCGCAAGTAATTAATGGGAAGAGTCGCGTCCCTTGCAAGAGGCATACCACTCGATAAACGGAGCGCTGTGGCCTGCTCTGGGAAAGGGACGTAATGTTTAATGACTTGATAGAAATGTTGCAGCCAATTTTGTCAAATTATTCATTTTCCCTTCAATTTATGCAATTTTGACCCCCTGAAAATTCCTGCACACACTTGCAAGCTTACTACCCAATGAAAATTGTGTACAGATACGTCCTTTATGCAATAGAAAAGGTTTAAGGTATACTGGAAAATGTGGGAACGAAAATCTAAACTAAGCCTCATTTCAGCTGGTGGCCAACTGACTATGGGGAGTCTTCCTTAATTTTTGTCATCTTTTACATTTAGATGAGAGTAAAACTTTAGTGCAAGCCTACCAAAGTGAAAGTAATAATAACTCTGCATGTTATTATATCTATTCACATTTAGTAGTATAGGTAATGGGGGTTCTGGACCACTTCCACTGGAGCCGGATTCATATACCTATACTGCTACTACAGGTGGAATTTTTTTATGTCAAAATGATGATGCGATTCAACGATAGTCATGGCTCTAGCTCACCAATACCTGGGGCCAATCATTGCTTTAGATGAGCCTAAATGGTAATAAAAATATTCTTCATTATTTTTATCGATAAAGCGATATTCAACATTTTTATTAAGTTCTTCGTTCATTTTACTAGGAGACCAGACTATATAACTACACTCTTCTTGTAAATTGATAAGAAACAATTGATTACCGTATTTGGTTGGTTTGACATCACTGATATAATAAAACCCTTGTGGTAATTCTCTCCATTTAATAGTTTTTTCCATTATTATATATATTTATGTAAGCATTTGTCTAAATGTGATCAAACGATAGTAAGCAATTTATTTTTAATCTCCAACCAGTTCTTTGGTTTTGGCACGGAATAATTGACGCGCTTGTTGCCTCCCTTGTTCTATGAACTTTTTTTTCTCGTCTTCGCTAATACCATTGGTCTTACGAGATTTTGATCGAATCTCCTGCTTCATTACGTTGTATTTGGTGAGTTCCGACAGCACTAAACGAAACTCATCCTCGGATATCTTACAATCGGCCATTGCTGTCGAAATATGATCCTCAATGCTGTTCAACTTTGCTTCGGTGAGTATTCGAATCTTATCGTGTTTTAATGCTTTCTTTTGCAACCTACGAGAAATGAATTTTATCGCTATTCCTGCCAGTCCCGAGACTTCAGCGGTTATTTCCATGCCGAGCACGATAGGCGCGGCGATTATAGTTGATAGTAAACCGACACCTGCTACACCGAGTCCCATGCCAGCCACTACAAGAGCGGTGTCAACTCCGTCCAGAGCATTCACGGCTCTGCGATACTTTTTATACAATCCAAGTCTCAACTCCCTATCCTTTTCTATTCGATGTTTTATGTCGCTTATTTGATGTAATCGAAATCCATCAACAGTTTCCATCTTTTCAATTGCTTCATCGAGCGCTGGATATAAACTCATAGTGTATATTACAAATATATAATAGTCTTTAATTGGTCTTGCTTAAATGTTTTGATAGTATACATCAACCTTATCAAATGTATATTATACGGTAAGAATATCTTAGAAAGAGAAATTCTGTCACTTTTAATAATTTGAACCCCCTCGAGGGTTGCAACGGGTGATGCTCCGACATGAATAATACTGCAACGTTGACGCTCGTGTTTCTTGAGCCATTTAATCGATAGACCTGGTAATATTTCTACCGGTGCATCTCCGAACAAGACTTCAATAATAAGCGTAGAAATATTAGGTATTGCACTCAAGTTAACTTTAATATCATCGAATTCTGTAACCAAATTTAAACTAACATTTTGGATTGCCGGACGACTATATAACATATGACCTGGTTTTTCTGGCAGGGGAGTGACTAACACACTTTTTCGTTTTGACGGGATATAGGCCGCGAGTACGATGCCACTATTTATTATCTTAGTTAAATTATGTCCCTTACCCATCATCGCATAAGGTGGAGTAATGACGATATTCAGTAGCCACTTGATGTTTGCTTCGACCATAGTCCATTTATTCTCACTGTTGTAAATGATATTGTACGGAGTGGTTTTAAGGAGTCTACTAACGTCGACATCGCTTAAATCTTCTAGATTACCCGTGAATGTGACTTCTTTCCGCTTGTATACATTATCGTGTAAGTGTAAAGCGTATAACTTACCATTGGTACCGGGTTTACCGAATCCTTCCATGTCTCCGAGATCAGAAAGCGCAATTGTATTACATTGTCTTATCGTTCCAGGGCCTGATGCATCAACCATTATTTATAATATGGAGTGTTACACTTAAGTATCCTATATGTACAGGTTGGTGTTTTACATCTAATACAGAAATTTTGAGGCCTGAAATAATACCCCGCTTTAATTTTTTATATTGTAATGTTGAGAAAGATTCCGTTCTACCGCTATCGTATTTTTCATCTTTCACTGGAACACTTCTGAGTAGAGTTGAAGGACTTTCTTGTTCAATATTATCCGTTGTACTGATTTGATCAAGATGGATGCACAACTCTTTATAGGGAACTAAATCGGGTAGATAGAGTCCCTGATCTGATGTCTTGATTACTGTTATTTCTCCTCCCCATCCAAGTGTGTATGCTAAGTTCTCGTAAAGCTTTACATCCTTTTTTCCAGCGTTTAAAATCAGTAACCCATTTGACTCATTTTGTGTGAGACTAATTCCATTAGACTTAAAAAATTCATCATTGAGTGAGCATACGCTGTAATACCCATCAGGTATAATGTATTTTTGACCATTTATTTCTGTCTCATTATTATAACCCCTCGTAGCATTTATGTTGGTCCACCGTGGGTAATACGTTACATCGCATAGAGCTACTTCGAGTTGTCCATCCGAGTTATCGATAGTATGAAGCAGTTCAATGTGTACTATCAGATTAGACGTATACTTAAAGAAATTAGTGCTCCATTACCGCAGGATCGAGCGTGGAATTCCACAAATAATAATTATGATAGGTCCACGTATGAGCGTATTTGTCAGGAATTTAATGTTTCTACGAGTAAAGATTGGCGTATTAAAGGAGCAAACCATGGTCTAGGTGTTCCTTACACAGAGGAAAAAATATCTGTCAAAGAAGAAAGCGATTATGTATATAAAGTACTTAATAAACTTCCAGTTAATTTTGGTTAGTTGTATAGTACCAGCAAACTTTGGCATAAAACCGGTGATTGGTATAAAGGCTGGAAACTTTATAGTAACGATTGGAGAGGGGATATTATGAGTTTTAAGAGTGGTTTAATTTATATTGTTAAAAAATTTATACAAATGAACGATACCGCAGATGCTTGGAATGAATTTCTTAATGATAAAACGGAAAATAATTTTACTAACCCAGGATTTGTAAGAGTTAATGAATCGATAAGAACTTATGTATGGGCAATTCTCGGAGCGCAATCGCAAACACGAACGTCCAATATCGGTTCTGGGACGGCGCTCGATGCACAAAAACAGTTTGTCTCAAACGTGGAGGACGCCATTAATTCACCAGTTGACATACCATCATCTATAAAGCGTTTTCAAGATGCATTACAGTACGCTCAATCCAAAGTGGACTTCGTTTATGCACTGGGACTATACATGTCTCCGAGTAATATGCAACTTAAGATTGGTCAAGTGATAGGCTATAATAATAAAATTGTTATCGCTACCGATCAACAAAAACCAGGTATAAATTCAGATATGAACGTCGAATTAATAACGCAAACGATCACGGGTGAAAAGGGAATAGTCAAGCCACAAACACCATCTAATAACGCACAAACATCTACTGATGCACAAGTGTCACCGCATATTGCGGCTAAAAATCAACAACATATTGATGAAAAAACAGCGCTTGTAGTGGGTGGAGTCTCGGTTGGTTTACTCATGATTTGGTGGTTAAATAGTTCTTAGCGAACTGATTTGGTTAAATAGTTCTTAGCGAATACGTACAACAGCCCTGCAATTGCTACGATCAACCCCCACAAGTTTTGACTAAGCCAAGTGGTGGTCTTAGCTAATAAATTCAATAGCCAGGAAACAACACTACCTATTATACCGGGAAGTGCAGCCGCGGCTTTCTCAGCGAGCTTTCCCAGTGCTGAACCTAATGCTTTTAAATGCTTTTTTATCCACTCTTTAATACCATTTTTATCGTTAGGCGGTGATCCGCCGCTACCACCTGTACCACCTGTGCCACCTGTTAACGAGAGAGTCAAAGTCGATATCATAAATCCCAACGCGGTTAAAATACTGGCAATTGTTATTCCCTGTTCTCTGAACAATGTTTTAATTTTATCGGCCAGTGTAGTATCATCGTTGAGGACTTGATCGATAGTTTCTCGAATACGACTGATTTGCGAACGAAGTGCCTTTCTATTTCTGGAAGCTGCTTCGAGGCGGGCCGATCTTTCCTCTTCTAGGTTACGTATTCTCTCCGCTACGCGGCGTCTACTGAATTCATCACCCGCCTGTTCGAGTTTTGTTTTCTTGTAAGCTATATGCTTGTCAATTTCGGATAGCTTGGCTGTAGTATTGATGAGTTCTCCCCGCATTGTTTGCATTGCCTTGTCAAGACCTCATAATTCCCTAATACTGAACTCTGAATGTGGTACACTGGCCGTGGAATTATCGTAATAGGTATCTAAGATTTCTCCGAGTCCGTCCGAGGCCACCATCGAGGCTGCTTCCAAATCATCTGTATTAACGAGTTCTTTCCTCATAGTCTGAAGAGCCTTAGTAGTCTTCGCGGAAAGTTTTGGTTGTTGGTAGTAGTCCACAAAACCTAATTCATCACGAACAGTGCCGATGCCGTGTTTAGCAGCTATCGTAGACAAGGCTAGGGGCTTACGAGTACGAGAATGCATAAGATCAATATCCGGAGAGTCACGCAGTCGCAATATTCCTTTACTATCTATCGTAAACTTTGAATAGTCACGACCTATGGGGTTAACATAATTTTTATCATCTTTAAAGGAATCGTAATAATCATTGACGGTTGATTGTAAAATTTCATCGTTAAGATTCGTGCCACCAAAGTTGGTTTCATCATTATCTTCGATTGGGTTATCTAAGTCATCAAAGGTACTTAGATCAAAGGCATTAATATCAAAATCAGTCATTTTTATATTAAACATAGGGTACATGTTTTCAATATAACAATGTCTTCGCAATACGGACGCAAATTAAACCCAAAACGTAGACTTCGAGATCCATTAGGGGTCAAAGCAATTCGTCACTCTGTAACTATAACTAATAACCCTAGTACCATTGATCAGAATCAAACGCTTCTGGTTCGCTTTCCTAATCTCGGCGCACACGATGTGTTAGTTCCGGGAACTGTCCGACTAGCATTTACGATTAGTTTGACTTCTACCGACTTTAACAGGGAGCCCGTTCAGAACTTAGGTCGTGCTATCGTTAAGAAAATCGCTATTAAAATTAGCGGTAATGAGGTTTTGAGTATCGACGATAGCGATGTATACTATTGTTACATGGATCTCTGGAGAACGGATAAAGAGAGGGAAAACTCACAGTACCAAGGTATTTGTAATAAGAACACATTGAGACTGCGTGTGGCTGCTGAAAATGGTGATGGTACTGTCGTAAAAGATCAGGCCGTTGCCGATGCATTAGGTAACAGATTCTATGTTCCCCTAGACTTTGAATTACTAGATTCCCACATGCCCTTTTATCAAGCATCCCTAGGTGATAGGTTAGAATACGAACTCACTTTTAACGACTACGGTAGAGTAATCAGAGCTGCTGAAGATGCTAGCTATTCCATTGACAATATCTCGCTCGAGTACGATATGATAACGGATCCCGAATTAGCCAGACAAATTTGTAACCAGTATTCGGGAAGTTTAGCCATTCTGTACGATCGCGTGCTGCGGCATCGAAAGATCACGAGGGACAAAAAAGATACGATGTGGAATATCAATCTAAACGTCCCCACGAGGTCGTTGAAGGGTATTTTAATGTTGTTCGAGGACCCCTCCGATGCGTTTAAAAGAAATACCGAGAAGTTCTACAATCCCAAGATTACGAAAGTAGAATTGACTATCGAGGGCGTTCCTAATCAACTATATAGCCAAGGAATGCTTGCGTATCACCAGTGGGATGAGATTAAAAAACTTCCTTCTATAAAACGTTCTCCAGAAGTTAACGCGGTCGTGAAAGATCTGTCTCTCGGAAGTGTATCGACGGGTGAATACCTCACCACGAAGTACGCGCTATGGCTTGACATGCAAACAACGGACGATGACCAACTACACAGCAGTGGGAGGAGAATAGAAAATGCTAGCGAGGGTGTCACCATACAGATAACGAAGCTCCAGGAATCAGCTGGTAAATTAAACATATATTTGTACGTGATTATGGATGCGCAACTTAATATACAGAATGGGAGATTCGTGCAAGCAATCTATTGATAATCTTTTACCTAAAGATCCTCACTGCGCTATCATATGCGGGCAAACGGGCTGCGGAAAAACAGCTTTTATTCTAGATATTTTAGAAAGTCATTATCGGGACGTTTTCGATCATATTATTATTCTGTGCCCGACTATAAGCGTTAATAAAACATACTATCGAGAGATTGGGTAATGAATGACGACGGGGTACACAGAGTCGATCCGGGCGATCGTTTACAAGACTGTCTCCGAGTATGTCATGAAAAATACAAAGGAGAATCAACCCTTTTCGTAATAGACGACTGCAGCGCGAGTAAAGAACTCACCAAAAAGAAAGATATGCTTTCGTATTTAGCATTCTCCAGTCGGCATACTCAACATAGCGTTTGGGTACTTACTAAAAAATACAACTGTCCTGAAAGATCTCAGAGAGCAGACCAAATGGGTAGCCCTGTTTCATTGCAAAGACCGAGATTCATTCGAGGAATGTTTACGCGAAAATGATGTCATTTATACCAAGGGTGAACGAGATAAAGTCAGAAAAGTGTTAGCGGCAACGAAGCACTGTAAACTCGTATTAAAAACCGATCAACCAGCTGCTTATGCAATTGCTTAGCAAAATGTAGCAAATTGTAGCAAAATTATATCAAAATGTAGCAAAAATGTAGCAAATTGAACATTAGCGGTTAATATTACATAAAATGTGGTTCGAAATCATCATTCTTTCGCAACAGTTCATTATTACGGGATGTATTGGATATGTCATATTCCATTATGTTAGACTTAAATATCTCCTTAGGTATTACATTATGGAATGCGACGAACTCATTGAACAAATGCTCAAAGAATCTGATGCTGAAGTAGTTACAGATAAACATAGAGAAAGACTCGCGGCTTTGGTAGCCGGTGGAAAATGTTCCCAATATTTGGGGGAAAATTATACCATCGAAAAAATTGATAACATGACCGACGAAGAGATTAAAAAACTGACTGGGAGCTACAATGACTAAAACGATAGGGTCTTCTATATTACAACTATACACAGTCGTAGCTAGTACGTTTCTCCCCATCCCGGCAGAACATCGCATGTATTTATGCGAATCTCTAGAGAAAGACCCATTCACACGCTATAAGCTCAGTGAGCTGTGAGTTTTATCATAGATTCGGAATGTTTTTAGCTCCACTCACCACAGCTTTAATAACGGCTAGGTATTGTCAATTTAAACATACGTGCCCACTTAATAATAATGGAGACTCAACAGGTGACACCACAACAGATTGCGCAACCACAATAGATTGCGGAAACGGAACAGAATGAGGAACCACCATATGTGAATGAGGATGAACCACATGTGAATGAGAAAATACTAAAACCCAGAGTTACTAAGAATCCTTTGAAAATAGCCGCAGGAAGAAAGGGAGGGCTGGCGCGCAAAGCAAAATTAATAAATAATTCAAATCCGATTAAAACATGGGCACTAGTAGGAGTTGCTGGTATAGCGGCTGTATGGTTCTTTTATAAGACCGGAGAAGAGAAAACGTCACCCCCTATGCAACAACAAGTTCAATTAGAGGTTAGTCCTCATATAATGCTATAAGAAGCATGACTACTCCAGTTACAGACGGTAAAATGTTGGTAAACGCGACGTATCATTCAGCGGTGGTCACCGGCTTGGCCATTGGCTATGCCCGTATGGCTAAAATGATTACTAAAGCCACACCTCCCAAGCTAGATTTTAATGGATTTGATATAGGTATGATGGTTCTGGATATTGGATTAGCAATGGCAACGAAGGATATGCTCATCAAACAAGGACTTATCACGGAAGACATAATGAAGTAATTAAACATTTAAATATTTTATATCATATGGCAACAATTGCGATGATGGTCGGTGGAGCTGTTGTTAATGCTCTAGCTTTTTCGGGGAGTAATTATTTATTTTCCAGTATGAGGGAATCAAATGCTAAAGAAGTTGAAGAGGAGCGTAAACGACATAATAAAGCATTAGAACAACTCCAAGAAGCTCAGTCACAATGGGCACGGCAGAGAATAGAGAGATTAGACTTTATTACTTAAAAAATGATTAAGGAAGGACATTCAATTCAAACGTTTAAGGAAGTCGAATCTGCCATGCATGAATACTTCCTCGTTTATGGGAAAAAACCAATACCGAGACCAACAATGAGTCAGTTTTATACACCGTCAGAGGAACAAAAGAACCGCGAGGTCACATTTGTGATTATGGGGTTATCTGCTCTATTGATTTTCAGCTATACAATAGCTACTCATAAATAACCACAGCTGTGGCTATGCATAAACCATGAGCGATCTATAAATAGCCTAATCAATAGTGTAGATGTGATTTACCTTTTAGACAAATGATATGATATGTGTATAACCATGAATCTATGCAAATATACACTCATGGGGAAATCGATTCAATGTCAGAAGCCATCGGTGGGTATTTACTGTGGCACTCACGCTTATAACATCAGAAAGGGTTTTAAAAATTATGTTTGTTCTGTATGTGGGATTGGAGTCAAATGTAGTTACAGTTTATGTAAGAGTCACGGTGCTGATAAGGTCAGGAAGCAGATTATTTATGCTAGGAAGAGAGATTACATCAATGAGAGGAATAGGTTGGGGAGAATACGTATTTATATATGAAAAACAACCATTTAGACAAATGAATCATTTTGTATATACCATTCAACCACAATGGTTTTTGTCAGAGAGTTGAAGGCTATGGCAAAGCAAAGTGGCCTACGTGGATATTCTCGTATGAGAAAAGCTGAATTGATTACCTTACTCGGTTTGGAATACAACAAACCCCAGACTGTTAGAGAACTCAAAGTTCGAGCGAGAAACAGTGGGCTGAGAGGTTATTCTCGAATGAGAAGAGCTGAATTGATCGCTTTACTAGATAATAATAATGATGATGATGATAATGATGATGTTGAGAATAAACAACAAGAATTAATATTTGTACCCACATCCGCCGGCGTTGGTAAATATCTAAGAGGTTGGAAGATGGATATTAATTCCAACATGGATGTTAACGATATTAAGCCCATCATATCGAGTAAAATTAACGAGGAATTAGATGATTTACATAGTATAAAATACCAGCTGACGATTAAAATGTTATTGAGTAAAAGTAACGCAGACGATAGCGCCGAATATACCGAACGATATTTCCAAAGCAATCAAGAAGTTATAACGGAATCCGATACTATAAACGCATCATTAGATACATCAATTCAGAGGATACAGGAAACTTTAGAACGCTGGACTAATAGAGGTTCGGGTTGGGGTGTGGATAGAATCGATAGTTTATATTTAGATATAGCAAATTACATGCCCTTCAAAGGTGGATCTTATATAGATTTACCCCTGTATTATAAGAAGAAAAAAGCCATAATTAATGTAAAAAAAAAATCTGATGACTGTTTAAGAATGATGATAAGATCTGCATTGTTCCCCGTAGACAAGCATCGGGATAGACCTTCTAGCTATCCCCAAAACGATGGACTCAACTTCGATGGTATAGACGAACCTACACCAATATCACAAATTGATAAGGTGGAAAAGCAAAATAATTTAGCTATAAATGTTTTCGGACATTCTAAAGGAATTGTTGTACACAGGATAAGCTCCGCTCCGGAACATATTCCCAGAATCAATTCATTTCTGATCGAAAAAGATGGTAAATATCATTATACGTGGATAAAGAGTTTAAACAGGGTGCTATACGATCAAACAAAACATAAGGAAAAGAAATATTTCTGCGAAAGATGCCTGCATGGGTACAGTAGACAAGATCTATTTGAAGCGCATAAAGAAGACTGTAGAGGTGTTGGACAGACCGCTATCAGGATCGATATGCCTAAAGAGGGAAAAAATATATTAAAATTTGAACATTATTGTAATCAAATGCCAGTACCGTACGTAATTTAAGCCGACTTCGAAGCGCTTATCAAACCCATAGAAAATACCAACCAAAGCAATAATGATAGTAGTTTTACGTACAAAACTCAAGAACATATTCCTTGTGGGTTTGGCTATATAGTTGTAAGGTATGATGGGAAAACAAACACTAACGTGATTTACAGAGGTCCCGATGCAGCGGGAAAGTTCCTAGAATATTTACAAAATGAAGAGAGAATAATCAGGGAAACCCATGCGTATGGCGATAGATGATTGGAGGGCCCACAAGAAGTCAACGAGTTGTCACGTTTGTAATAAACCCCTGGATGGGGATTCTGTAAGAGATCATTGTCACGTCACGGGTAATTATCGGGGAGCCGCTCATAACGAGTGTAACTTGAAACTAAAAATGAATTCTCAAACAATACCCATCCCCGTTGTGTTTCACAACTTTAGAGGATATGATTCACATCTCATTATGCAAGCTATCTCAAAGACCGACGGCGGTTTAACGTGCATTCCTAACAATATGGAAAAATACATATCGTTCTCGTTGACTAAACCTATACATTATAGGGACAAGGATGGGAAATCTAGAATAAAGAAAAGTAATGGGCTTAGATTCATAGACTCCGTACAGTTTCTGTTATCTTCCCTGGACAATTTAGCTAATGCGAACAATCCCGATGACTTCGCGATAACAAATCAATATACCGATAAGATAACTCGTCATTTGCTGCTGAGAAAAGGTGTATATCCTTACGAATATATGGATGATTGGTCTAGATTCGAAGAAACTGAATTACCACCCCTCGAATCATTCTATAGTAACTTGACAGAATCTAGAATAACAGATGCCGATTATGAACACGCTCTGACGGTCTGGGATCAATTAGGTTGTAAGAATTTAGGCGATTATCACGATCTGTACTTAAAAACCGATGTACTGTTACTCGCCGATATATTCGAGATATTATCATGGAACTGTTCTAGGTGAACAATACCTTCCAAATGACGTGCTGGTTTTCTTGGGGAATTAGTCAGCAAAGAGCCAGAGTCACAGGAGACTAATCACAATTTTATTTACAAGAACAATTAACAATTTACAATATACTTAGATAATAACTGAGGGTGCCACAGAGAGTCGGTACACACTCTGGGCTGTGGGAGAGAGGTCTGCTTGGTAAGAGAGTCAAACCCCTTCTCTGCTAGAACTTGGCTACAGTATGTATTTAATGAAAGTTTGAACAATAGAAAGGAATGTGATTGGTTGATACACGATTGGTTGTGTCCTAAGCTAAATGGATAGCTAGACAGAGGGGAATACTAAATCCTGTTTATCCTGTTGGACTGGCACTAATCTTGTTGACATATTTACTGGATGCTTTGAAAGAGATTAGGGTGTCACTATAGACGAGCTTGTATGGGGGCTAATCCTTAATGAGTCTTAATTGAAGTAATGTTATTCTAATATACCCCGGTAGGTGATGACAGATATACTTAAATAAATATCCTTTGTCTGGGAGATGGGATCTTGATACCTTAGGCTAGCAACCATCTAAAAGAGCTATAACTGAAACTACTGATATTTTATATATGCATTTTACCTGATGATAATTATTACTTGCTAAACTATAATTATATGAAATGGTGTATAAATATTACACCATGATAACTCATAAAAGAACTTGATGTAGATCTAATTATTATAAGATAACTTAGTATAAATGTTGTACCATGATAACTTCCCCTCCGTCTGAAAAAGTTTGGACCCCAAACGTGTAAAAATTAAAATAATTATGGCTTAGATGGACAATGTATTAAGTTAAACTGGTAGTATAGTAAATAACAATTATTATAGCGTCTCTTTGATATAAGGAAACATGATATAAAAATGCTGTCATCAGGGAATCTGGATGTGGAGCTGGCTTGTCTTGGCACTCTGTACTGGTGGTTTTATGGGTGATGTAGGAGGCCTTGAGTTCCACATCCTGGATTGGGGTTGTAAGATAGTAGGCTGTGTCCATGGAGGTTTTACATGGAAACAAAGAAAAGAGAGTTAGCATGTTCAAATAATATGTCATATATAAATACTTCCTCAGTTTGTCTGTATTAACTAGAAAATAAAACAAATATGATAATTATGATGTAAAAGATCAGTACATAAATATTACTAAACGGTTTCATGGCCAGGAAGAATGTATTGGCGGCAAATTACAAAAGTATATCATGAGAAAAATAGTTATATCCTTCTATTTTTGGATACAATCATTAGACGAATTATATATACATATATGTGCATGTGCATATAACAAGTGCATCGATTTATTACACTAATACGGTATACAAAAGGTGTATATCCTTTTTAGAATCCTTTGTTAGTTTTCGTAAACTATTTGGTTTGCTTTTTCTTTGTTTTGGTTCATTTCGGTTGTTAAGTTTGCTTTATTTCAATTTGGTTTGTTTCGCTTTGATTTTCGTTAGGTTCAATGTGATAGGGTTTGGTTTATTTTGCTTCGGTACGGTTTGCTTCGCTTCGGTATGGTTTGGGTTCGATTCGCAGTATGGTTTGCTTCGCTTCGGTGCGGTTTGGGTTTCGATTCGCAGTACGGTTTGCTTCGCTTCGGTGCGGTTTGGGTTTCGATTCGCAGTACGGTTTGCTTTGTGTCATTTCACTTCGCTTTTGAGATTGGTTGATCAGGTCAATGCTCAAAATTTGTTGTGATACAAATAACTCAGATGATCAGGCTGATGCCATTTGTTCTCAACTGGCGACCCATAGTGAAAAGACTGGACACAAGAAAACATAACGAGATATAGCTAATAGCTGTTTCGTGATTTGCACCGTTTATTCAGGAGATTTTGTATTTTGATCAAGAATATGTTCAATTGGCATTGTTCGGTATGTACAGCGAGGTTATCAAAGTATGGTAGATGGGGACTAGAGTCTGAGGCTGAAATACGGTAGTAAAAGGTGTTGATGTTTCCAAAGTCTTCATGTGGAAAAATAACCCTTTTGGATTTATAAATTGGTGCTTCCTCTGGATCATATCGAGGATTATCTTCTAGACAGGACCACTTACGGAGATCCTTCCAGCTATCATCAAGGTAGCGCTGTATGAGGTGGGGAGGAACACTTTCAAAATAGTATGTGTGGACAGTATCAGGATAATCTTTATATGAGCCCTTGACATAGCAGTCTCCGTGAATAATTTCAATGCCCAGAACTCTTTCTATTTTATGATCTACTTTTCGTAGGTGTTTTGGAAAAAACTGATATGGTTTGACATCTAATACTATGCATGGTTTGGTGTTGTCTTGCTGGACATTCCCTGACATTGAATTACCTGACAGAACATTGACTGATTTATTGTCTTGTGCTGAATCCTTTTGGTCGAAAAACTTATGATGCTTTAGTGGACGCTTACGTCGTTTACCTGACATACTTCTTTTGAGATGAAATTCTCTCTGAATGGAGTCTGGAATGCTGATGCCATACTCCCATGTGTTTCCTCTTTCTGGATCCTTCCATTTCACTCTGTAATAGATTTTGCCATTTGCTCTCTTGGAACTAACAATTGAGTGGATGTCCTCTGGATTGAAAACCTGAGTGATATCCTTGGTTTGATTACCTGATGTTGGACTTGGAGGTTGTACCGGGCTGTCGTCGGGTTGTTTTCTGGATTTGGGCTGGTGATGCTTACTATTCACTCCTCTTTTCCCTTTGTTTACCGTTTCATTTACCTTGGTTGGAGCACTAGGACCTGGTGTGGCATGATTTTCCTTCATTGTTGCCGTGGGATTGGTAGGTTTTTCTGTTGTACTTGAAGCAGGGTTTTTCTTCTTTGTTGGGGTCTTTGGCTTCGGACTCTTGTTGCTGGAAGTACCTGCCTTTGTTTTGGAATTGACCTTCTTACCTTTCTGTTGTGGAGGTGACTGATCAGTAGCCTGGTAAGTTGAACTTGTTGATGGGGAATTGTTGCTGTCAGGCTGTGAATCACTGACTGGTTCCTCATTGTCATCCATGACTCCTGAATCTATGTTACTGGTGTCATTGAGGTATGGTTCTGGAGGATACTGTGGACGATCAGCAGGATCAAAATATGGCTTCAGACGGTTGGCATGGACCAGTGGTTTGTGTATTTTGTCGTCAGAACTTCGACGTAGTTTGTAGGTATAATTTGGACCTGTATGGACGATATAATAGCTACCATACCACTTTTTGGTTAATTTGTTGGAAAGGCCTTTTTCAACTTTTTGACAGTAAAGCCAAACTCTTTGACCTGGGGCGAATTCTGGTTCTTTAGCCTTTCTATTATATTGTTCTGAATACACCTCCTTAGCCCGAGCAGTGTTTTCAGCTGCAATTGTTCTAGTGATTTCCAGCTCCTCAAGCAAATTTGAAAGATAACTTTTGTTATTGTGGCCTAAATTTTCTTTTGGAATTAATGCTACATCTTGTGGAGCTCTCATTTCTCGGCCGAAAAGCATAACATATGGGGATTTTTGAGTTGATGAATTTGGAGCCATCCGATAGGCCATCATGATGCCAGGAATAAAACGGGGCCAATCATTTTGAGACTTGTTACAATAGGCTCTTAGTGACTGATTGATATATGAATTGAGCCTTTCTACACAGCTGTTTGTTTGAGGATGGTATGGGCTGGTATGGGTAAATTTAATTGCCAAAAGTTCACAAATTGCTTTGATGAGTTTGGACATGAAGTTCTGACCTCTGTCTGAAATTAAGGTCCTTGGTGCACCATACCGACAAAATATTTCTCTGACGAGAACATCTGCTACTTCTTTGGCTTCTTGGGCTCGAAGTGGAAAAGCTTCACACCATCTGGATGATGCATCTGTGATGACCAAAATGTACTTGTACTTATCTGGTGTTGTTGGCAGGGGACCGAGAATGTCAACGTGCCATCGGGTGAAGACCTCTTCTACAGGTAGTGGACGAAGTGGTGCCTTCTTGCCATGGTAGTGCCTCTTGGTCTGTTGACATACCTCACATGTCTGGACATAAGTAGCAATATCGCTGTACATTTTGGGCCAGTAGTACTTAGGTCTCATGGTGTTGTACATCCTTTCTTTCCCATGGTGGCAACCGCCAAACTCTGAGTCATGATAGGATTGCAGGACTTGATTTCTGAGGGTTCTTGGGACTGCCAGCTGTTTAATGAACTTGTCTGCATGGCCTTTCTGTCTTTGTGGAACAAATCTGTATAGGATGCCTTCATCAATTTCAAAAGTATTGGCTTCAATAAGAATCTTTTGACGATCCTTTTCATTTTGTGGAAGGACATCATCCTCTTTGTAGTCAAAGATTTGGATGAAATCTGGACAAATCCTTTGTAGGTGACATAAATTTGGATGTTCTTTTATACTTACTTCAACCAATGTGTCTTGGGTAACATCAGCATTTGTAGCATGTAATGCTGCGACAACATTAACTGGTACTGACTGATAATCCTCTTCATATTCAAAGGTGACTGACCAATGTGTGGTCTGTGTGTCTGATTCTAAGTGATTGACAATAGGTGTGCAAATATCCTCAGTCTGAGTTGTCTGTGTGACCTGTGTGGATGAATTGGTGTTTGGCAAGATTGTGGTACTGCTAGTTGATTTGCTTTGCTGAGTTGAAGTTACTGAGAAGACTGTTTTCTCAGCATCTTCTTCTGTCTGATCATTACAGTTAATATTTTCCTCATATTCCCTACGTGAGAGAGCATCGGCATTCCCATTGGCTTTGCCGCTGCGGTGAACAATGTCAAAAGTGTAGGTAGAAAGTTCCAAAGACCATCGCCCTAACCTACCTGTGGCATCCTTGATGGATTTCAGCCATTTCAATGCTATATGATCAGTGTAGACTGTGAATTTGGAATTTGCAAGGTATGGACGAAAGGATCTAATGGCTTCAACTAGGGCTAAGCCTTCCTTTTCTGTAATGCTCCAGTTCTTTTTGCTGCCATGAAGAGCTCTACCACCAAAAGCTATTGGATGTTCATTATTTTTCTCGTCTTTTTGACTCAAAACAAAACCTATGCTCATATCACTGGCATCAGTTGCGAGAAGAAATTCTTTGTCAAAATTTGGATAAGCCAGAACAGGTGTATTACTCATAGCATGTTTGAGTGTGTTGAATGCCTGATCACACTCAAGTGACCATTGGAACTTTGGTTTCTTTCCTACTTCTGCTTCTGAACGCTTCTTTAGCAAGGCATTCAGTGGAAGCGCTATGTGAGCATAATTAGGGCTTCGTGCCTGCAAAGCAGAAGCCCTATTGTAATTGCAAATGTTATTATTATTATTATTATTTATTATTCCGCCGTTTTTTGTACCAGAGCTACAAAGAGAACCAGTGGGCAGAATCGCTCCAAAATCGAGAGCAACATCGGCACCAACGTGACGCAGATACCAGCAAAAATCCAACGCCGTAGGCGCAATGGCAAAGGGCAGACAACTCAAAACAATTTCAAAAATTTCAATTTCAGCAGCAAATATCTCCGAAACTAACAGTCCAATGACTACCAAATTTGGCATGCGGCAGCCCAATCAGATGCCCATCAATTTTGCCTCGACGGACAATGTCGCTGAAACGCACCGTTTGGCAGCCATATTGGATTCAAGCTTTTACACATGCATTTTAGCACTTTCTCACCACTTGGCCGCCAAATCTATCTCCTCTGAAACTACCAGAGCAAAGGCTTCAAAACTTTGCATGCTTGGTCTCTATGCACCACACTACAAATTTTCTTAGCGAAATTTTGATATCTGCTTTAATAGCCGCCATATTGAATGCTACTTCCGGCCAAAATTTGTCACCAACATAATGCATGACTTTGCAATTACGTGTTTACATGGAATCTTATCATGCAAAGTAGTTGCAGCAACTGCTTCCTATCTTGCCATTGGCCGCTGAACATTTTCTGTTCTTGAACACATGGCAAAAGTCACGTGGTTTGGTGGCCATATTGGATTGAACATGTTGATAGCGGATTTGTCATTTTGTGCTGGGTTCGCCTCTTCCGCAATCATTTTCTCTGCCTGTATCAGCCACAGTACTTTCAAAATTTGCACATATTTTGTCCATAGTTCAAACGTCAACACTCTAGAACCGTTTTGACATATCTCAATTTGTTACGGAAATATAAGAGTTTGCTTCTGATGAAAATACTGTCCTAAATATTTTTTAAAAAAGAATATATCGTCATTGGTTTCGCATAGACATAGTTGTAAATTGGCAGTATATAATAACTGTTTTTTGTCGCACATATTTTGTTCTTACATGCATGTCAAAATGTAATTAGTTTAGCGGCCATATTGGATTCTGGAAATTTATCTGCACACAGCACATCTGCCCAAGTTCTTCGTGAATCAACGTTGAAAAGTGACATGACGCATCAGCATAGCAAGCCGAACAAGTTTTGTTCTTAGTGGCTTGTCAAAAGTTGAGCCATTTGGCGGCCATATTGGATTGAATGCATCAATTGATTAAAAACGGCATAAAACAGCATATATCTCAGACACTATGGACCCAATAGCTTTCAAATTTTACATGCGACACCGTCATATGATACTGATCATTTTACCCCCTAGACTAAAAATTGATAAATTCAACCGTTTGGCCGCCATCTTGGATTTAAGATTTTTTCTTTCAGGTTGCCATGGAAACACAACTTGAAAACCAAATGGCTTGATTTTCACAGCATGAGTAGATACAGACCATATAAAGAATTCTACAAAGTTACAGCACTGTACATTGAACGGTTTATGAGTAATGCTAAAAAAACGTTTTTGGCGGACAGACACGCGGACGGACGGCGGACATAATATTCTCCAAATCTGAATAATACGAATGATACATCAAGTCGGGGTTAAGCACAAACACCAATCGCCACCACCATACATTCAACTACAGTCACGTTTCAGCTCGCCCCCAAAAGGCATAAAAAAGTACACAAATGACCTTGACCCCGTCACCATGGTGACCTTGGTTTTTTCGAAATGTTTTTTGTCTTGCTACCCGATTCCGGTGTCAAAACTGCCAAAATCGCTCAAATAACGATTTTTAATTAGGGCTTCGTGCCTGCAAAGCAGAAGCCCTATTGTAATTGCAAATGTTATTATTATTATTATTATTTATTATTCCGCCGTTTTTTGTACCAGAGCTACAAAGAGAACCAGTGGGCAGAATCGCTCCAAAATCGAGAGCAACATCGGCACCAACGTGACGCAGATACCAGCAAAAATCCAACGCCGTAGGCGCAATGGCAAAGGGCAGACAACTCAAAACAATTTCAAAAATTTCAATTTCAGCAGCAAATATCTCCGAAACTAACAGTCCAATGACTACCAAATTTGGCATGCGGCAGCCCAATCAGATGCCCATCAATTTTGCCTCGACGGACAATGTCGCTGAAACGCACCGTTTGGCAGCCATATTGGATTCAAGCTTTTACACATGCATTATCATGTGCTATTCTGGTAGCCTATCTCCTGACGAATCCAGAACACTAAACCGTTTGACTGTAGCTCAATTGAGAAGAATGTTACAACATGTTAAAGAGGGAACTCTTTGGCCCCCGTCCATAAACTTGCAATATAGCAGAACTTTAAACACTTGTAACTCGGCTAAAACTGGTCCGATTTCGACCAAACTTCGTGTGTTTGTATACACTGGGCTTGTCCATGGCCATGTTTAATTCTAGCGACACAGAATTCAAGGCTACGGAAAGAAAAATGAAACAGAATTCATGTATAACAACATACTTTAACCTATTGCACCTCACCAGACCATCCAATACCTGTCAGACCAGGCACTCTTTAGTATATATGCAGTTCGATATTGATATGCATTCACAAAATCACAATACAGCAAACTGTGATCTGACTCTGAGAATGTCATTTTGTGGGGAAAACAGTGGTATTTTACGACACTTCAAACTTGTTCAGTAAAGACGCACAAAGAAGCGTCTTTGCTCTTGGCGCTGTACGCTATAGCATTGTCTGTAAACCTGTGGTGTAGGTTTGTTGGTTTCATAAACAAGTCCGTGGTCTTTGAGTATAATTTTCAGCGAACTGCGAATCCATTGATCCGCTATCGACTACCGAGATCACTAATCAGTCTCGGTGAATTCGAGTGTACATAGTTCAAATAAACAACGCAAGCAGAAACGGACTATAGAAATGTATTTTAACAAAGAAGTGAAAAAAGCTGCGGTAAAATATCGGCATAAGCCCCGTTCACAGCATTTCAATCTTCTTAGAACATTGATAATGTGCTCGCAAAGGACTTCTCAATAGGCACACGTAGTTCTTGAATTAGTACCGACCTTGTGGTGGTTGTAATGTTCTACCCTGTTTCCTGGTCAACTGCAGCACTTTTCTATCGCTTAATTTACCGATGTCAAACAAATTTACTTCCTTATGCCACTAGCGAACGTCTGCAGAAACGGACTATAGAAATCACGTGTCAAGATCCTCATTCGGCTATGTCTGAAAGTTTAATACTCGGGCTCTAATGCATTGTCGTGCACTGACTGTCTGACCCTAATGGCCAATACACACCTTGAAGCTATACTGTATCTGCTTCCCTAATAGCAATAGGGATGGATAAATGGGGTGCACTGGTGCGTGAATCAGTGTAAAGGTATAGAGAGCGATAGCTATAGCGGGGAAACTGGAACTGTATTGTTTCCCAGGTCGTGTATTGACTGTGTGAGCCAATCCTGCTCTCGACCAATACAAATTGTAGATATATAGTTTGATGCACAGAATAATTATGCATGTGCAATGATCTGACATCAACTACATTGCAAATATCACAGTGTCTTTTCCATTGAACAATAATATACCATCAATAAATAAAAAACAAATTCGCCCAGTAGAATCAATGTATAAAGAAATATCTTCCTTGTAAAAAAGTTTGTATTTTGTATGTTGGCACCATGTCTATATTCAATATTACATGAAGACGCACTAATGATTCTTATTTTGTAAAAGTTGCAATTTAGGATGGGATTGTCTGTTACCACGCTTAATTGTAGTCACATCGTGTAGAAACAATCGCGTGTCGATAAAGCCGGCACAAACGGACGAAACTGCAGGCTCCTATAAGAGATATGTGCTCAAACGGACTATAAGACCACACCGGCGTTGAGTATTCTGCTGTTGAAACATAAATGATAGTCAAAGGGTTATTTACACTTGTAGATGCGATGTTACAATTAAGTCTGATGTATACTATGAAGATCGAGTGCACAAGTACAAATTGCTTCGACGGAAAACGAAGTTGGTTCAGCCCCTAAAGGAACGAAAAATTAGGCAGCGCTGGCTATTAGCGGAATTGCCTATAAAAATATATGAGTTACGTCCCTTAGCCAGTGTATATACAAGCTCCTTCCCAGCGCGTGACACCTTCGTTACACTCTCGGTAACATCGCTGCCACCAGTGTGGGCGCGGCCATTTCAAGAATCTTGAAATTTGCCCTCCAACCCCATATGTAGTAACGTTTATACTTTTGTTTATGTCTCTGGGAATGCCATCATATTTCAATTTGAAAAGGTTTACGACTGACCATGTTTTCCAGATGAATTCACTTTGTTGTTTTGATAATCAGATTGGTTCGAGATTGCAGACTAACGGAAAATCAACCAACTTCTCCCTTACATTCTTACTATATATATCAATAATGCCATCATATTTCAATTTGAAAAGGTTTACGACTGACCATGTTTTCCAGATGAATTCACTTTGTTGTTTTGATAATCAGATTGGTTCGAGATTGCAGACTAACGGAAAATCAACCAACTTCTCCCTTACATTCTTACTATATATATCAATAACACGATAGTTTTAATGAAACAGAAATTCAAATTGACAAACGAAGAAAGTAATTTAGCAGCGATAAGTGTATTCGGTGTCACGACAGTCGTCACTTGTTTGTAAACATAACGGTCATTCGGTTGCGAGTTCAACTCCAAGCATGGTTGTGGCCACCTATTCACAGTGGGTAGTTTTGACTGATGGCAGCGATAGTATAGAGAGCTCCGGGAACGTACTATCGCTGTGAGGAGCTTGGTGTATATAATGACCAAGCTCCATCCCAGCGTATGACACATTTTTCATCATTGGATGTGCAGAGCAAACTGTCGCTGTTAGGAGTTTCTCGAGCCGGCAAGCAGTCTATATCCGGACTGTATATTGTGTATGTTCGGGGAAGCCCTACGAAGTCGTGTAAATGCTTTTTGAACTAACAAAGCAACTTCGATAGGTAGGTTTCTACAGTATAACATAATGGGGTCCTAATAGTGATGTGCTTTGACATTTCTAACCGTTTTCTGTGATGACTCAAGAAGTTGTATGTATTAGCTTTCGGATTATTCCGCCCCGTCACCTATTTTCGTGGTATTTTGATATCACGTTAGAATAACCATACCAAGTAATTTCATTCATATTACTTGTGTCACGCATGTGATCTAGGATGTGTTCCTTCCGTTTTAGTGTCAAACGAGGATTCTATATCTGAGATACACTGATTTTTTTTCACTTGTAACTCTGTATACATTTGTCTGATTTTGACTAGTTTTTGTGTCCATGTACAATTACTGGTGGCAGCCACAAATCCCCAAAATTACGGGATATTGATATCATTAAAAATAACACTTCCGAATAGTTAATATCTCTGTATTTTATTTAAATACAACCTGGTGAAAGTTTTGAAATAAATGCATTCTTCTAGGTTATGTATTAATTGCATTATTGGCATGACAGTATGATCTCTATTCTAACGAATAACCTCAGGGAGATTAATATTGTTTATGTTTCAAGCAAACTGATATAGTACTGAAGATAATGTGTTGATATTGAACACACTTATTACAGAAAAAACATAACCAGTATATCCCCAACAAATATAAAGGTCAACTCAGTACATGTAGTGTGTTGCTGGTTCTGGACAAGAGCATTATAGTATCATACAATTATTCCCAAATTAAAACAAATTTAGCCGATTCACGTTGCTAATATATTTTATTACATTTCGCAGTAAATAAACATGCAAAAGTATTGGTTTCAACAAAATGACATACGGTTCATGTTATGATGAACATACCATGTACACTTTGGTTGTTGTTTAAGTCCACACTCAGATGTATTCAAGGTAAATAAGGATTGTTTGTATATAATGACTTTGACCTTTATATTAAATATTAAGTTACTGTGTTCTAGGGAACAAAGCATAAAAAGAAGTTAAATTTCCACTGAAGAATGTCATCACAAGATACATTGGTTGCGGTAAGTTCATTGAAACATTTCAATCACAACCATGCTCTTTTAATTGACATCAATCAAGTGCCAATGCATGTGATTACATCAGTGATGTTTCTCCACAACCACATGTTTGTAGGATAAAAAAAAAAGAATAATACAACAGACTATTGATGTTCATGGAACAAATTCTGAAATTCATTTAAATATTAACATGATAAGTGCTCTGTATAGAACATCATTTAACAAAGAAGCATTGCTATGAACAGCATTAGAGAAGCATAATAATTGTCAAGTTGTATATATAAATAAACAATTGGCACATTTCATCATTTCTCATGTAACAAGAAAACAGTACAGTAATAAGAGTTCACCTACTTTAAACTGGGTCATTCTTACATGAACTAATTTCAACTTCAGGTTATAACCATTGAAATGAATATACCAGACTAACATGATTATTTTTTTTTAAAACACTTGTGGCAAAATTCCAAGGACAGATTCATTAACATGTTTGAATATGGGTGGAAGGAAATGGCAGAGTGTTGAAGTTACTGATATAAAAGATGGAGGTGTAATATTTTACCTTAGTAATATGGTTTAAACCTGTTGTTTGGATACGCAATAAACTATTGGATGTATTGATTCAAGTTTTAATTCTGTGTCCAAAATTCAAAAGGGTAGTAATTACATTTAGCATAAAACTGGCCTGATAACTACACCGGCTATAATAAATACTCTCCTTTTCACATACACCTGATATCATAACTATTTGATGGTGATTCATGAACACATGCTTATGATATAGTCGGAAAAAGAAAATGGACACTTCTTTAAGTAAAGGTTATGGAATGTTTTTGTCACTTTTCTTTACATACATACGATGTAGTAAAACACAAATAATACTTTTTGAAAATTGATACACATTAAAACAATGTGAATCTCATGTGTGAATTTCATCGTCATCAACACCCCTTTATGGGACTTACTCCACCGTCGAAAATACAATGTGGAGGGACCCGTTTATGGAACTCACTCCACCGTCGAATATACAATGTGGAGGGTCCCTGGGGTGTTTTAGACTTGAAATAAAATAAAACATTATGAAATTGTATACAGAATTCAAACATGAATAGCTTCAACACCCCTTTTTGGGACTGACTCCACCATCGAAAATACAATGTGGAGGGTCCCTGAGGTGTATAATAACCACAACAAAATCAATTCCAGTTTCATAAGAAAACTCTACTAAAATTAGTGTCCATATTGTGTTTCTCACCATATCATAAGCATCTCTTTATGAATTATTGTCAGATAGTTATGAAACAACTTCTTCCTGAATACATGAGTGCATCTTTTCTTTCCAGAGTACATATTATATCAGGTTGTTGCAAATGTAAATACTACTTCTTGAATATTGGATACAGTTAAAACATGAATTGATACATCGGTAGGTTTTTGTGTGTCATATAATCAGGTTTACACATTGTGACATCCCTTGTGTACAGGTACATGATGCACACAGGAAATATTAAATGGGCAGTCCCCAATGAACAACCAGGGGCCATGATTATACAATGTAATATTTCTCCATACCATTATGGTAACATCAGTAACTTTAAACTCTTTAAGTGTCATGTAATGGTTTTATCATATTAGAATGTATAACATGTAATTCATAGAATAATTGAGAATAATTGAGAAAGCGCCAAGTTTCTTTTCTTTTAGGTCAGTTGAAATATATACATGCGAAAATGTAAACATATAAATAACATATACAGAGAAGAAAAATTATATTTTAACAGGTAAAATCAGAAATTGGCCCCAGGTCCACGTTCATGATAATACAAGTACAGTCCATTCATATTTTGTAGAACATGCTTTTGCAATAACAGTCACAAACATAAATACAGGTCTATAATTATGATGAATACAAGTACATTTCATTTGTTTGTATGTTGTTTAATGCAGCACTCGGCAATATTCCAGCTATATGATGGCAGTCTATATATAATCAAGTCTGGCCCAGACAATCCAGTCATTGACATCACAAGCATCTATCCACACAATTGTGATCCAATGACATGCATCAACCAAGTCGGTGAGTCAGACAATCTGATCCCAATAGTCACCTCTTACAACAAGCATAATCACCTTTTGTGGCAAGTATGTAGTGCTTAAGACCTATTCTACCCTGGATATTCAGAGGTCAGAACAAATCATGCATCTTTTATGAAATGTTGCTTCTTTCACAGCTACAAAAGTCATTATTTATAAATACAGATGATAAAACATGTAAGTGTTTTTGATTAAAGAAGATTTACAAATTGGTTTAGATTAGCACTTTTCAGATATACATGTTTATAATTCTTCAATATATATACATAATATGTACAGTGCACCTTATGTACATATGATATTATACACAAAATAATTGAGCATGTGCAATAACTTCACATGAACTAAATTCAAAATATCAATGTCTTTTCAATCAATAAAATCACATCCATTACTTCATCCAATAGAATCGATGTACTTTTCAACAACAATATTCCTTGTAAAATCAGAAGTTGGCCTCAGGTCCACATTCATGATAATACAAGTACAGTCCATTCATATTTTGTAGAAAATGCTTTCGCAATAACAGTCAAGAAGATAAATACAGGCCTATAATTATGATAAATACAAGTACATTTCATTTGTTTGTATGTTGTTTAATGCAGCACTCGGCAATATTCCAGCTATATGATGGCAGTCTATATATAATCAAGTCTGGCCCAGACAATCCAGTCATTGACATCACAAGCATCTATCCACACAATTGTGATCCAATGACATGCATCAACCAAGTCGGTGAGTCAGACAATCTGATCCCAATAGTCGCCTCTTACAACAAGCATAATCACCTTTTGTGGCAAGTATGTAGTGCTTAAGACCTATTCTACCCTGGATATTCAGAGGTCAGAACAAATCATGCATCTTTTATGAAATGTTGCTGCTTTCACAGCTACAAAAGTCATTATTTATAAATACAGATGATAAAACATGTAAGTGTTTTTGATTAAAGAAGATTTACAAATTGGTTTAGATTAGCACTTTTCAGATATACATGTTTATAATTCTTCAATATATATACATAATATGTACAGTGCACCTTATGTACATATGATATTATACACAAAATAATTGAGCATGTGCAATAACTTCACATGAACTAAATTCAAAATATCAATGTCTTTTCAATCAATAAAATCACATCCATTACTTCATCCAATAGAATCGATGTACTTTTCAACAACAATATTCCTTGTAAAATCAGAAGTTGGCCTCAGGTCCACATTCATGATAATACAAGTACAGTCCATTCATATTTTGTAGAAGATGCTTTCGCAATAACAGTCAAGAAGATAAATACAGGCCTATAATTATGATAAATACAAGTACATTTCATTTGTTTGTATGTTGTTTAATGGAGCACTCAGCAATATTCCAGCTATATGATGGCAGTCTATATATAATCAAGTCTGGCCCAGACAATCCAGTGATTGACATCACGAGCATCTATCCACACAATTGTGATAAAATGACATGCATCAACCAAGTCGGTGAGTCAGACAATCTGATCCCAATAGTCGCCTCTTACAACAAGCATAATCACCTTTTGTGTTGTGTTGCTTAAGACCTATTCTACCCTGGATATTCAGAGGTCAGAACAAATCATGCATCTTTTATGAAATGCTTTTATGCTTTCACAACAAGGTGCAATAACATTCCAGTGTCTTTTGTTGAACAAAATTTACAATCTTGATAAAATAGGCACTTTTCAAATAATGACATGGTAAAGATTGTTTTCATCACTGTTATTTTGACAGCTATATTCATAATCTGATCTCAACAGCTTCATGGTACCCAAAGTATGTAGGAAGAATTTTCGCAGATACATTCTTTAGTCCTCTGACATATACATGGTCAATAAGTGTTCCGCCTTCAGTAGTAGGTTCTGATACAATCTGTGTAAAACCATTTGATTCCATTAAAGTCAGTATGGAAGATGATGAAAACACATTTTCGTTGAAATCACCCATGATAATGGCTCGACCACAATGCTTATCAAGTTCCTGAACAAGCTGTAATAAATACTTTTTGAATATATCAACTGTGTATGAGTTTGGCCTGTAGATTATAACAACATGAGCTTGTAGTTGCATGACATAAAATGCCAGATACTCTAAATTGGATACTGGTAACTGAGCAAATTCACATGTTTTCACATCACTAGAATAGACTGCAACACCACCATGACTCTGATTCTTTAGTTCCATCAGTATTGGTTCAGATGATTCATAGGACTGTGATCTGGGTTTATGATGAAATGTATATCCATCAAGTTTAGCTTGATCAGCTCGGTGGGAGTCAGATAACCATGTTTCTGTCAAGCAAATGAAATCAGCCTCAAAAAACCTCCTGTCATTCTGCAAATCTTGAATGTGGGAATGAAGGCCCTCAATGTTTAGCATAGTCAAGGTACATGTAGGATCACTATCATGTATACTCTGATTTGAAGGCATGAACTTTGGCATACTAGACAATGCTGCTTCAACTTTTTCACTGCTGTATATCACTGACTGGTTAAAATCCTGAATGATCAGACCATCAAGAGAGGATACTCGACTTAATGCCACATAAGCTTGTCCTGCTGCAAATATCTTGTCTAATGAAACGACAGCTTTGTTAACAGTTATTCCTTGTACTTTGTGTACTGTGCAAGCCCAGGCTAATTTCAGTGGATATTGTCGTCTAATGCCTCCATTGTTTGTAACAGTTTCCTCTAGTGGCTCAATGGGTGTGCAGTTAGAGTGTAATGCAGTTGAAGTCCTTTTCATTTTTCGCAATTTCTCACCAACATAGTCATTGTCAAATACAACATATATTCTCGAAGGGAATGTTTCACCATCAGTCAAACATATGTGGTTAATAGTTCCAAAGACTCCATTCACAAGACCATCTGATGTATCAATATTTTTTGTGATCATCACACGAGCACCAATTGCAACATTGAGACTTTTTTGTAAGACTGAGTTATAAACTCTCTCATGATGGTTTTCTCTCTTTTCAAGTTTTCCTGTTTTTGCATTTCGTGAGAAATCTTGTGCCTCAATGGAAATTGGATCTGAGCATATAGAATGAAGAGTAGCGACATTGAACTCATCAACCTGAGCATTTGTTGCGAAAATGTGAATGGTATGTGGATCATCTTCATCAGTTTCTCGTTGCTTGAGCATATCTATATCACTTGTTTCAAGAGGTTCTGACTTTTTTCTGGTTCGTAATCGATTTAGAACTTCTGCGAATGCAGGGTCTCTTTGTCTCATGATTTGGGTCAATTCTGTGATAGAGAAATTATCATTCCACAGGTCATATCCATTTATGCCAACATATAATGGTTTGCTCATAACAGGTGATAACTGATAAAAGTCTCCAACAGCAATTACAGATACATTTCCAAATGGTGAATAATCAGCAGTTTGTTTGATCTGTCTCAGTCTACCATGAATGTACGTTAACAGCTTATGATCAACCATTGAAATTTCATCAATGATAAGAATGTGAATGCTTTGCAGCTTTGCTCGAAGACTATTGATCTTTTCCTCACCAAGTGGCTGGTATGGCAGTTTTGCATCAATTCCAATTGAAAGTGCACTGTGTATTGTGGATGCATTAATGTTAAATGCAGCAATGCCAGTAGGAGCTACCAAAAGAACAGACATATCATCTGGGTTATTTTGCATGGGTGCTAGCAGTCGTGTAGATTCATAGCAAATTGCCTTGATCAAATGGCTTTTTCCAGTACCGGCTCCACCAGTCAGAAATAGGTTAAATGCTTCAGGATTTTTGCCTTTCTTTTTATCCAAACACCATTGTCTTATTTTGTAGAAAACACCAGCTTGTTCCTCATTCATTGATCTCATTATTGTATCTGCTTCTGCTTTTGACACTGTACTCTGAAGCACCTCTGTTTTACATTGTGTCTTATCAGTGTGTAACAAGTCTGGCATGTTTCTAACTGATTCAGTTTCAGCTTCCTCATCGGACATGTGAGTATGCTCATCTTGACATTCTATTCTTTCAGATTCAGTCTCTGGACAGATTTGAGCCCAAGCATCTTGCAGTTGATCTGATTGTTCAAGCAATTCCTCTGCTTTATCAATAGCATCACCATCCTTCTCAAACATTGCTTTGTTTCTGTCAACAATCTCTTTCACAGTTTCTACAGGACAGTTCTCAATCTGAACAGCACCAGTTTGATAGAAATCTTCAAATGAATTGAAGGAAGGTGGTTTTAACTGAGTATCAAATGTGTATGGCAAGAATAGCTGTAGTATACTGTGGTAGTATTTCTCTGGATTCTTTGTACGGGAAAATCTGGCATATCTGATAACTGCGGCATCAGTTCGTGTACGTTTCTTCACATGACCAAGGCCATTTTGCAATGCTACTATTGGACTTTGCGGTTTAGAAACTCTGGATACTTCAGATTTTGACACCACTCTGTATTCCGAACAAAAAGTAGCAAGACACATGTTATTGAACTCATTATCTTTTGGTCTATTCTTGTATCGATCAACAATGCTGGTCATCCAAATTTCATCTTCATCTAGTTCACCACTCTGTTGTTTGTTTTTCAAAATTTTAAGAGGCAAACTCATTCTGACAGGGTCTACAGTAGGAATGAACTGTACTTTGCGTGATCCTTCTTTCAATCTTAAATTGCAAACTCGAAAGACAGCTTCCTGAGCACTCACTTCTCTATTGTGTAGGTATACAGCACCAAGTTTCTTGAGAGCAGATTTTGCATCAGTGTTATCATTATTGGCTTCCTTTTGTGCATGATTCAACAGGAATCCCATTTCTCTTTCTGCCTTTGAGATATACGAAATGATGTATACAACACAGGAGTAAGCATCAACAACATACTGAATATCCATGTTAGCATTCCAACATCTGAGGAGGTCTGGATTGTACTGATTGACCCATACATCATTGGGATTGCGTTTCATGACAATGTTTGTCTTTTTGGCTACAGTATCACATGCTAGTTGAAACATATCTTGTGAAATACCAATAGTGTTGAACAATGCATCAACCGACTCTAATGTTTGGTCATCATCTGTTAGTGCTTGCCAAATCAGTTTCAAAATTGTTTTTGCACCTGGGATTGTCATCACTTTGACATTTTTTAGATATTCACAGAGTTCTTCAAGAGTATTTGGCAAATCCTCTTTTGGTTCAATCTTGTCTTCACCTCCTGATCGTGAAATGAATGTTTCATTGCTTGGTGGACGGGGAAAATTGAATCTGCATGTTGTGCCATTTTTCTTGCATGTCTTTGAATGTCTTTTGCTGTGTTTCTGGACACTATTGACTATATTGAACAGTTCCTCATCATTCTCAACAGAAGGCATTTCACATGTTACATATTTGTCAATGAAGGATTTTACTGCGTCATCATTGTCTTTGTCAACCTTTGGAGAATTCTCAACCCAGAAAAGGCAGTGAGTGTGAGGGGAACCTCGATGCTGGAATTCAACACGATAGAAATAATCTTTTATCTTTCCAATTGGCTCTGCTGGAGACATGATAACCTCTTTCAAGAAGCAATGAAATCTTTGGTCAAACATTCGGGCTGCTGTCACTGGGTTCTTTCTCAGTACAGAACATTTTTCAGACCAGTCAAGTTCAGTGGCTTTACGTTTATCACCTTCTGCTCTCAAAATTGTTTCAATCATTTCTGGCCATCTCATGTCAGCTGATGAAAATGAACAAAACCAGGTTGGAATACCAAGTTGTCTTATCATTGCAAACAAATCTTTCTGAGCAGACTGCCAGAATGGTGGAGTTCCTCTTATGGGTTTCAAGAACTTGTAGCCTTCATCAAATTTTAATATTTCTCTCAAAGAATCAGAATCTATCAGTTGTTCAGCGGTAACTTTTCTATTGTGTGACTGTGATCCCTTTCGCATTGCAATGGAAACATTTGACATAACCTGTTCAACTTCGGAGAGATACTGAGCATAAAATATGTAGTCAGTGTTTTGGGCAAATCGTCGATCAGCGTTCATGAGGCGTGTATGTAGGTAACGAGCAAGTGTGATTCTCTCATCACGATCATCATGGAAGGTAGGGGACCCTGAAGGGAACAGTACTGGAAAGGATCTTGCTTCATTGCTTTTGTCTGTCAATACTCGTACAGGATTATTTTCCTCAGCAGGTGCAACACAGGATATCAAGTGTTGATCAAGTACTTCTTGGCCAATATCAACAGGTTGTAGACACGTATTCAACAGTAATCCATGCTCTTTCTCAGACTCAGTCATTTCCATGTTTGAACCATCCTTGTCATCATCATTTAGTGATAGTGTGTCAGTATCAGAAGCATTAGTTTCATCTTTCTCATCAATAACCGGCAAAGGATTGACCCAGTCTGCATTAAAATTCACATCTGTGTACCATTTGTTAGATGTTTGAAGATATTCCAAAGCATTCTTTAAATGAGTTTTGTTTACAAACTGATATTGATAATGGCCTTTGTAAGTAATCTTTCTTTTTAGTTTAACTCTGATCATCTGATCATCTGTATCACATCTTGGTAACATACTGGTGCTTTTCTGAATGTTAGAAGGAACACATACTACAGGCCCATGTACACCATGTTGTCCACCTTTTGGTAATGCCATCATTTTCATGAAAGGGATATTCAAGGCAATCAAGTGCTGCTCTAGTTCATTTAGACATTGCAGTTGCATAGGAATAGGGTTAAGTTGAAGATTGTTCACTACTGCTTCTGCAGGCATTTTTCCAGACAAGAGTTTTCTGTGACAAGTATGACAAATCCACAATGTGCCTTCTGGACTATTGACAAATGAACACTGGTCATCACAACTGTCTGTGCATTGGTGTAGGTAGGAGTCTGTGATGCATTTCTCAGATACCGATGCGACATTAGTTCCTTTGTTTTCATACAAAGTTCTTTTACATTCAACAACCGATTTTTTGAAAAGCCTCCGATGACAAACAGAGCACACATATTCAGGACCTTGACATATGTTTCTGACAAAGGATGTTGCAACATTCTCCATTATTTTCCTTTCTTTTGTGATTTTCATAGCTCTGGCAGAATTTTTCTCTTTCAAATTCTCTCTGTATTCACTGCTAGCTTTATACTTTGCAATGCTTGCAGATTTAACAGTTTCTCTGTGGTTTGCATCTTTGGCATATTTGTCAGTGCTCCTTGTTTTTACAGCTTCCCTGTGGTTTGCATCTTTGGCATATTTGTCAGTGCTCCTTGTTTTTACAGCTTCTCTGTGGTTTGCATCTTTGGCATATTTGTCAGTGCTCCTTGTTTTTACAGATTCCCTGTGGTTTACATCTTTGGCATATTTGTCAGTGCTCCTTGTTTTTACAGATTCCCTGTGGTTTACATCTTTGGCATATTTGTCAGTACTGTATGATTTCAAAGTTTCTTTGTGGTTTGGGTCTTCAGAATATTGTTTTCTACTGTATGCTTTCATGTGTTCTCGGTGTGCTTCATCATTTGCATATTGATTTGAACTGGACTTTTTCTTGCGGTTTCTTAATTCAGGTACACTGTGATACTTTTCTTTATCTTTAGTCTGTTTGCTTTTTTTCACATTCAAATTCAGTGTTTCACACATATCTTTCTCTGGTTTCCTTTTGGTTCTGATATATTCTCTTTTAGCTTTTGCCTGTGCATATTTTCCTTTTGTTTTTTTTGTTTGTCCTTCATCAGGTGTCCCTTCATGAGCATCAGTGCATACTTTGTTGTCAAGTTTTTGTTTTTTCAACACTGAGGGTTTGTCAAATACAGACTGGTTGGCATTTCTCTTTCTCCTTGTATTAGGACTGCAATTCAAATGTTTCTCACAATATTTGTCTGTGCACGAGTTTCTCAAAGCACTAACTGTGTTGACACAAACAACAACTTCATAATGAGATCCACCAATATGATTTAGATATATGGCTTTGTCAGTATTTGATGTGCCTGAATTGATCTGACTGCTTGAATATCTCAACCATCTGTTGTCAGTGTATGTGCAAATGTCAATTTCAAGTAGATTTGCAGCTGCAAGAATTTCTAGTTCTGTAGCCCATGTTCCAATGTACCACATTCTTGACTGAGATATGTATTGTTCAACTGACTCGTAACCTGGTCTTAAGAAGTGATGGAAAAGTTCAGCATGTTCTTTCAAGTGTGTCACAACAGCCAGTCTGATTTTCCTGTGGTTGTTTTCTTTGCCAGAGATTGCATATGAAAGACTTCTAAAGAAGCAATTGCCATCACCTTCAATAGACACTGTTCTGCATGGTTCACCAATTTCCACACCAAACTCATGATCTTGACACTTTGCTACACATTGGTGTTGAATATCAAGCTTATTGCACAACTGTTCACATACATTTGACGACACAGGGCAGAATAGCATTGCATGTTTGTCAGTTGCAATTATGTCCACATCTTGTGAGTTCTCATCAGGTTCATCAATGTCCACCACATCATCATGATCAGTCTCATTGGTTTCTATTGCAGTGTCAGACCAATTGTCCATAGAAATGGCATGTGCCTCAACGCCAGATATAATTCTCAGTGCTGTTGCTTCAAATTGGGTGTCTGCTTTCAAATTCCTTGAATGTGCAAGGTTCAAACAATGGTTATAGACCTGAAGGAGATTTGTGTACTCAATACAAATGCTAGTGCCATGAGGTACTTGTAATCCTGCAGCGTTTCGAGAATGTGAATCAAATACGTAGTATTTGTCATTTTGTTCCATAACAGCAAATGTTGCTTCTCCAAATGTCACAAAAGTAGAGTTATGTTCGGAAAATATGGTTTGAAGTGCAGCATCAAGACACATCACTTGTGGAAGGTTTAGGTCCATATCCTTCATCAAAAAGCCACTCAGAGATTCACCAAGCTCTATTGTAAATTGTTGACCAAAGTAGGGTACACTTCGAGGAATTTCATCCAGCAGAAGGTATGCATGACGAGAAGTTGACTGTCTATTGTTTAGTATGTGTTGATAAAGTATGTTTCCAGCACAAAGAACAGTGTCAAGATCATGTGTGTCCCATAAGGAAATATCTTTAATTGCATTGAACAGCATAGCAGATGTACTGTTAGCTACACATTGTTTACCACTGTGTTCACCAAATCTTGCATGACTTTGATCAAACGTTCCTTGTACACATGGTGTTTTTCTAATGACAACTTCATGAAACTTCTTTGAGGTTTCTGCATTGGGCACAGGTTCAGGCATAGGTTCAGGCATTGGGTCAGGCATAGCTTCAGGCATTGGGTCGGGCATTGGGTCAGGCATAGGTTCAGGCATTGGTTCAGGCATTGGGTCGGGCATTGGTTCAGACATTGATTCAGGCATAGGTTCAGGCATTGATTCAGGCATAGATTCAGTTTCAAGTATATGATCAGTTTGACGACAGGTTTTAACGAGGCTGCCATCCTCGGTATCTTTGTATGGGAGGTGATACGCCTCAGTCATTTGATCAGAGTTTGTGGTTTCACAACAGGTTTTAACGAGGCTGCCATCCTCGGTATCATTTTTAGGGAGGCGATACTCCTCCATCTGTCGTCGCGCCCTCAGGTGCTTCTCTTCCATCTGTCGCTGCATGGCCTGCACCTTCCTCCAGTTCTTCCTCTGTGGCATCTCTGAAACAGAAAAAAGAATGAGGATAAGATATATGGATGAACAAGTTCTTTATTACAATTAGGAGCATTGTTTTGGTGTAGGTTCTAACAGTTACAGTTCTAACTCAGTTTTTGTGTAGGTGATAACTGTTAGAACCTACACCAAAACAATGCTCCTAATTGTAATAAAGAACTTGTTCATCCATATATCATATCCTTACTCCAACTCCTAATGCTTTTCAAAGAAACATAAGTGATGAAATACTCATTCCAACAACTATACTCCTTGAATAAGTTTGTACTTCCCCCAACTGAATTCAAATCTAAGGGTAAACTCATTGCACACATTATATGTGTCTTCAGTATGATTGGCACAGTTAAAAATATACTTACTTATATATAGCATGTGACTTTAGTTATTGAAACCTATATAACAGATGTTCAAAAGGCACTGTGTTTGCAAAAATGAGGCATTCAGAAAAAATGAATGAAAGTTTAGTAACTAATCTCTCAGTTTGCCATTATCATCTCAACTTTAAGATGTCCAGGTGTGTATTAAGGAGAAACATTCGTACAGTGTTTTTGCAGCAAAAATACAAAGCATCTTATAAACATGCCTTGACAAGACGGTGGTTGATGGGTAAGCAACAAATTTGGGTTTGATGATTGAAGAAACAATAGTTTCAGGTTTCACACTGAATGACAACACGTTTAGATTTGTGATGATCATATTGACAAATCCTTAAAAATATTCTTCATAGTTCTTAAAGAAACAATGGATTATAGAACTTCAATATCTTCAGCATTCACATTTGCACAAAAATAATTTTTCATCAAATTGTGTGTTTTTTTAAACAGCACATAGCTACACTTTGAAAGAAATGACAACACCCTAAAGTTTTGATTATTTCATCTTGTTTTTAGGACATGGACAATCTGATGCACAACAGAATGTCAACAGACGACATCCAATCTAATGAAAGGTATATCAATTTTCTTGCACCACGTTAATGTGTAAATGAATGTTATTTTAGTAAATTGCACAAATAGCAGACTATTGAATGTGTTCCATTCTCTTTGACCTACTTCACATAGATAATCATTATCTCTCAGTTTTATACTACATGCGTTCATTAATGGTGACCAGATTAGTACAGTGTTTTCATAATTTTTTAGAAAAAGTTTAAATTTATATCATATATATTTTTTACAACCACTTCAAAATATTTGTCAACGTGTTAGTTCAACACAATGGAAGGATGTGCATTGTTAGAAGTCCATTTTCTTGCCATAAAACCGTTCAAAGGTAAAATTGATGAGTTGTTTTTCTTGATATGGTGATATTGTGATTCACCCATTGGTAAACGTTCAAAATCCTTCCCTTCCTGTCCTGATTTAACTGAAATATTGTTCAACACAACATTCAACTCAACACACTTAATGCAAAATGTAAAAATTGACACAACACATTGTTTTCTTGACCCTTTAATAAATTGAATATGATACACTCAGTCAATTGCAGCTATATGATGGCACCCAGTAGAGTCTGGATTAGACTATCCACTGATTGGTATACTGAACAACAATCTTGTATGATTCAGCATACTGTATTTGTATTGATTTCATTGTTGTTTCATGCAACTCAGCAATATTACAGCTATTGTATGACAGGATCAGACAGTCATTGGCATGATGACAAACCTTGCATGCTAAGTCTTGAAGTGTCAGCATGCTGTATTGTTTTCATTGTTGTTTCATACCATTCAACAATATTTCAGCTATATAATGGCAGCTTGTATATGTCACTAGAAAATTGGTGGCCCAGTCGTCTAAGGCGGTGCAATACGCTGTGCAGAGTTGTGGGCATGCAAGAAACGTATGAACGTGGGTTCGAATCCCCATTTGCCCCAATTATGTTTCTAGGTTTGTCAGCACGATACCCGTGCCCATGGGTTTCCTCCTTAGGCTGACACGCCGCAATACTGTTAAAAGCGGCGTTAAACCAAACTCACTCACTAGAAAATTGTTTGTTCTTAACACTGCACTAAGCAATATTTCAGCTATATGACGGTGAATAATCAAGCCTAAACAGGACTATCAAGTGATTGATATCATGAATACATCAACCAATTCCTGTTAATCGACACTTGTGACAAGAACAATCGCCTCTTGTGACAAGTATATCAGCACATTGTTTTCTTTACCTTTGATTGTTGCCGCACTCAGCAATGTTCCAGCTATATGTCCGCGGTCTGTAATAATAAATAATTGAATCTGGACCTGAGAATCCAGAGATTGGGCATCAATCCAAGCAATTACAGCAGCATAGGTAGCTGAATACCCCCACTCTGCACTATTGCAGCTGTATGAAGGCAACCAGTATTTATATAATCATCTCTGTACCACAATACTGTTGTGCCGTATTGTTTTCATTGTTGTTTAATGACATTGCTCAGCAATATTCCAGCTATATGATGGTCTGTAATTAAAGTCTTGACCAGACAATCCAGTGATAGACATTATGAGCATCGATCCACACGATTGGGATACGATAACATGCATCAACAGTCAGCAAACCTGACCATCCAATCCCATTAGTCACCTCTTACGGCTTGCATCATCGCTTTTTATGGCAAGCATGGGTTGCTGAAGACCTACTCTAACCCAGATATTCACAGGTGTCCCGTCATTGAACAAACAATACACATCACCTGTTCATTCATTATGTTTAATGCCACTCAGGAATGTTGAAGTTGTATGATCGCAATCTGATAATAATAAGACTGGACCAAGCAATCCCATGATTGAACAACAATCTTGTAGACTGCATTGCACTCAATGGTCAATCAAACCAGTGATTAGTATCGCCTCATGTGATGGCAGCCAGTATACAATCTATATTTTTTCTAATATTACAATAAACAGGCTATACTTACATAAATGCGTCCAAATTACCTCTTCCACAGCATCTAATTTCTCTCCGTAAGCAGCAGTTGAGATGTTAACTTTGTATACTCAAGAAGCTGCCATGTTTTTCTTTGTATGTTGTATAATGCCATACACAGCAATAGTACAACTGTGAATAATTGCGTCAAACCAATGATTGATATCAGTGAGCACAATTTACATCCTTGAGGATTGATTCCCCACAAAGGTAAATATGTGAAGCCCATTGCTTCTTTTCAGTTGTAGTAAAAATATTGCTAAAACTCTCACTCACTCCCACTTGAAAGTAACATTTATTTAATTGGGTTGTGCATTTTAGAATGTGCAAAGCCGGTGTGGTAGCCTACTGGTTAAAGCATTCACTTGTCAGGCTTAAGACCCAGATTCGATTCCCACTTGGGTACAATGTGTGAAACCCATTTCTGGTGTCCGCTGTAATATTGTGTAGACTGCATTGCTTAAAGCGGCGTAAAACAATACTCACTCAGAAACACACAGTTTCTGATGCTCAAGCTGCTTAGGTTGAAGGAGATAGATTGGCAGCTAACTGAAATGTACCACCATGGTCTTTATATTATTTTTTAGCACCTGTTAGGATGTTTGATGAACAGAGGCACTAGAGTAGCCTAGAGGTAAAAGCGTTTGTTGATCATGCTGTTCAATTCCCCACATGGGTACAATGTGTGAAGCCTATTTCTGGTGTCCTCCGCTGTAATATTGCTGGAATATTGCTAAAAGCGAAGTAAAACAATACTCGAATCATTCGGATACTGAATTAAGCTGAAGTTTCTTTGTTTGAAATAGATACATTGACAGCTAACTGAAATGTACCACCATAAATTTGTCTTTATATTTAAGGATGTTTGATATTTTGAAAGTGAACAGTAGCCTGGTGATAAAAGCGTTTGTTCGTCACGCTTAAGACCCAAGTTTGATTCCCCACTTCTGGTGTCCCAAGCTGAAGTTTCTTGTGTTGAAGGAGATACATCACTGACACCCGACTGCAATGTACCAACATGAATTTGTCTTCATTTAAATTTTAGGATGTTTCATATTTCGAAAATGAACAGGTAAGGTAAGTGGTTAAAGGGTTCATTCCTCACGCTGAAGACCCAGGTTTAATTCTTATATGAATACAATGTACATCCGCCGTGATCTCACATGAATATTGGTAAAACTGGCTGAAACAATACTCAAAACACAGTCTTTCTGATGCTCAAGCTGCTTAGGTTGAAGGAGGTAGATTGGCAGCTAACTGAAATGTACCACCATGGTCTTTATATTATTTTTTTACCACCTGTTAGGATGTTTGATGAACAGAGGCACTAGAGTAGCCTAGTGGTAAAAGCCTTTGTTCATCATGCTGTTCAATGTGTGAAGCCCTTTTTCTGTTGTCCTCCGCTGTAATATTGCTGGAATATTGCTAAAAGCGAAGTAAAACAATACTCACTCGAATATTTCGGATGAATTAAAGTGTTCATTCCTCATGCTGAAGACCCGGGTTTAATTCCTATATGGGTACAACGTACATCCGCCGTGATCTTACATGAATATTGGTAAAACTGGCGTAAAACAATACTCACTCACTTAGAGTGTGCATTGAACTCAAATCTTATGTTTGAACTGCAACCTGTCGTTATTTTAAGATGTTTGATATTTTGAAAAAAAGAACAGTACAGTAGCCTACTGGTTAAAGTGTTTGTTCACCACAGATTCGATTCCCTACTTCTGATGCTGTGACACTCCTGGAATATTGAAAAAGCAGCACAAAACAATTCTCAATTCTCTCATTTCATTCTGTTCTATTGCATTTGACAATGTTTGATTCTGAAATATATAATTTCCAACCACATCAAAAGTACAAATTGACACAACACAGGGTTTTCTTTAGTCTTTATTGTAACTGTAACAATCTTACAATATTGGTCAAACCTCCAAGTTGAAGATTCACCATCCTGTATGCCATACACAGCAATATTGCAGCTATGTGGAGAGGGCCTGTAAATAAGTCTGGACAAGACAATGATTATTATTGTCGTTAAAAGGTTTATTGTTTCACGTTGCACTCAGCAGTATTCCATCTATATGACTGCAGTCTGTAAATAATCAGACCAGACTATCAAGTGATTGATATCACAAGCATCGATCCACACAACTGGGATCAATGACATGCATCAATGAAGTCAGCGATAGAGGCTGACCACCCAATCCGGTTAGTCGCATCTTATGGCAACATAGGTTGATGAACACCTATTCTACCCCGGATCTTCACGGGTTAATTGGAATTGTCAACAACTCACAATCTGGACCAGTAATTGGTATTGTGAACAAACAATCCATGTTCTCAAAACACAATTACAAATCAGACATGCTAAATCTTGAAGATTCAGCAAATTGTTTTCAGTGGTCTGTAGATAATCAAGTCTGGACCAGACGATCCATGATTGAACACATGAGATTGATCCATGCAATTTGGGATACGAATACATGCATTTGTTTTCATTGTTTAGTGTTTAATGCTGCCTTCCAGCTATATGATGCTGGTCTGTAAATAATTGATTCTGGACCAGTGATTCAATCCATCAAAATTGGGTTATGATGACATGCATCAACCAACTCAGAAAGTCTGACCACCAGACCCCTACAACCTGATCCTGTTAGTCAGACGGTCACTTTTTATGGCAAGCATGAGTTGCTGATTCTACCCCGGTCATCCAGGTACAATTATGAATATTACAACCTACATCTGTACAGCATACTGTATTGTTTTCGTTCTTTAATGCCATGTGCTGGCAGCCTGTAATTAATCTCATCCAGATTGATCACTTAATCCAGTGATTAGTATTGTCAGCAGTATTGCAGCTATGATGGCAGCCAGTAAACAATCTATATTTTCTAAGAACATTACAAAAGACATGCTATACTTACATGATTTTATTGTGTCCAAATTATGACCTCAATGGCTTCACTCCAAAATCCAGTTGGTAACCAGCTGGGCACAACGAGATGTGGACTTTGTATACTTCTTTGATGATTTTGATTAAGCTGGTTAATGTTTGTGTCTTTGTTGTATAAAGCCACACACAACAATATTACAGCTACATGATGGCAGCCTGTAAATAATCAAGCCTGGACAATCCAGTGATTGATATTGTGAACAACGATCCACCTTGTCAGGGTACATTGACACATAATCAACAAATCTGGTCAATTTTGACCATCCAATCCACTTCGTCACCTCATGCCCAGAAGAGGTTGCTATGAGGAATCACCTGAGCCTTTACTACAAGTGTACAAATCTTTGCGTAATAGGTCAATACTCCAAAAAGTTGTATTATTGTGTTTATTGTTTAACTCTACACTGAGTATTATTGCAACTGACAATGCCCTGCAAATAAGTCAGTGCTTGACAGCAATATTTGTGATTGACAATGAGCAACGATTTAAGCCCTCAGTGTTCGATTTCCCACATGTCAAACGTATAAAGCCCACTGTGGTGATATTGTTGTGATATTGTTGGTATATTGCTAAAATCATACTCACTTGAAAGTGAACACATTTTTTTAATTATGATGTGTACAAAAAAATAACTAGACTGTAAATTCTGAAATTCAAAGACACAAACAATGACTGCCTGAAGCATATTAGATTGTAGGATATACTTGGATATATAATTCCAAAGTACACCCATGGATTGGCCTAAATATGATAATTGACCATGTGTGGTGGAGTAGTCTACTGGTTGAAGTGATTGCTGAACATGGGTTCGATCCTTCACATGGGTAAAATGTGTGATGGTGTACCCCACCCTGATATTGCCAGAATACACCTAAAAACGGTGTAAAACCCTACTCACTCACAAGTTCACACATTTGTTTAATTCTGTTATTGTGTATTTTAAAGTGTGCATTGAGTTTTAACTGTAGCCGTTGTTTCACAAATTTGAAAGACACAAGCAATGTCTTTCTGAATCTAAATGTCAATGTCTTTCTGAATCTAAATGTAAGATATACATGGACTGATAATTCCAATATATCACCAGGGATCATTCTTCATATTATTTTTTTATTAAATGTTGGGATATCTGATACATTGATATTGAACTCCTTGATTTAATTATGCCATTATGAATCTTAGACTGTGCATTGAATTCAACTATTGCTGTCAATTGTGATTTTCAAACATTCTTTTTCTGCAGGAGAATTAACAAGGTCTACAGCAGTGTTTTAGATTACAGGGACACAATGACAGATGTTTCTAATGTGTTTTTGTCTCCATATTAATTTCAAACACCTGTCACATATTGAAATTAAACCTGTTAATTATTTTGAGTGATTTGAATTCTACTGTAGCCATCAATTCAGATTTATTTTCATATGCGAGAATAGAGTAAAATTGCAACATAGATGTTAATTGTATAAGAAACCAATATGTCCAGCTAATATTATTGAAGAAAATACATTCATTTCATTTCCATTTACATTATGCTCAAGCATCCTGAATGATACATTTTGAACATACAACCACTTCAAAATCTACAAATTGATAGTTTAAAGATTACAAATGTTACAGAATAGGTCAGTTCTTCAACTTATTGTAATGTGTTTGGTCATGAAAATACAAAAAATGACCCAAACCATTATTGATTGGTACTTTTAAAGACATGATGAATGTTTTTAGAGCTGGATTGCAATTGAGAAAATATTACTTGACCTTACAAGACAGTAATTTCATTTCATTCATCTCAAAGCAAAATATTTCCCAAAATGGCCAAAATGATAATGACAAGTACTGTTTAACTACAGTTGAAGCTGGTGGCTGGTGAACCAGCCCAAATTAATCTTTGTTGTTACCATGTGACAATTGATGATAATATGATTGTCACTATTTGTTCAATCTTGAAGTATTCTAAGCCAGTAAAATGTCTAAAGACTACTTATTTATTAGTAACAAGACTTTGAAGCCACAGTTGCATCAAGTAATTAATATCAACTACTGACAGAAAAATGTACCCTTACATGATAATGACATCTAGCAAAGAACTATATATCAACTGCTGCTAAGCCAGGGAGTTAACTCTTACTCTATCTGTTATACTGTAGTAAGTAAATAACATTAAATATGAAATATGTCATTTCTGCTTTAACATATTCACAATTCGTATTTGTATATCATAGCCTGTGGAAATAAGGGACATTTCAATGTTAATGAAAAGTATTATTTTTCTTTTCAAGATGTTGCCACCATGCACTCACCCTCATATTACACAAAGTAATGTCATCTACTCCTAACCCATGGTGTAAACTACTGCGACAAAGCAACATGATAATGGAATCTCATGAAGAGATCATAAATAAAATCATTACATAAACCCTTGTTTCTTGACAACTTGGAATTTAAATATTGTAAATTCAAACAATTTCTATGCTTGTAACATGTCTATTTATGAATGATAAGGCTTTTAAGCCACAATTGCATCAACACAGTGAAACAGACTTATTGTCATAATTTGAACAAATTATCAGCTGCAAAAATTCTCTGCAATGTACATTCCGAACTATCTCTTACTGGAGAAATCCATACCATACATCATGAAATATATCATTTTCCTCACACCATATTTATTAGTAGTATTTGTCTCATGCAGTGGGAAATATACGGCTTTTCAGTAATGTACTGAAGACTTTTACAGTAGTTGAAGTTTTAATAACTGCCCCCTCCTTTGAACCCAATTCGTCTTATTCCTGCCATCATCCTAAACCATCCAACTTCGTAAGGCCTAAATAGAAAACATTAATCACAGTAACGCTACCAACACAGGCATAAATTCAGGTCAAAACAAAGTCTCTTGAACTTAGCAAACACTTCAACTATGCTGTAGTCGATAAAGACACATGTTGGCACTGACAAATACTAACATACAACCAATAATACTAATGTTTAAATAAGCAGCAACGCACTTTACGGGGTCTTGATTCGCCCGCTACAAACAGCTCAATTACCGCACTACAGCACTACCGTTGTCTCGCAATACTGTTCTGAATGCACTACTCAACTGACACGCCTTGGCGATCCAACACCCCTTTTCGAAAACACCCTCGAATTAAAAGCACGATAGAAATGATGAGGCGATTATTGCAAATCCCAGCCACGTGATGTGTAGCAACAGATGCACTTACTTTTCAAAAGGTAAAATATATCCCACAACTCATCAATATGAACATCAAATCCACTGAATATATAACCGACAATATTAGTTTGTAAACACACATTCACAGATTAAGTGAAAGCCTAAGATATATCATATTATGTCCATTTCTTTCTCACAGCAAAATACCGTTTCCTCACCTGTAGAATATGGCAATCCAAGGGGCGGGAAATGCGCGCGCCACCAAGGAAGTGACATCGGTCAAATAAAGTAACCTCCCCTGGCAATGACCAGTTAAACTGGATGTGTGTGGCTTGAACGCACAGCTCTCAATGCGCATTCGGATGCCTATTAAAGAGGACCAGTACCAAAACGAATTTGTTTATTACTCTTTGAAAAGACGACTGTACGCCCAAACGAACCAGTGAAATATCACATTGTTATTAAATACCATAATTTAATTATTCACAAAGTATTTTCAAATGGATACAAATTAGAACTACATCATTACATTTATATTTTCACTTGGCATTTCCTAAACATACATTAACTTCCTGACAGCTAACTTGATAGAGATCTTGAACAGAGGGCATAATGTCCTTGGAACGGATTTTCGTACTAACAAATTAACTTTTTATAAAGCAAGCCTTTTTTTAATACCAATTCCAATGGGTTTTTTTTAAATTCCCTATTTGTAATGCCAAGTGTTGACAGTAACGTTCACCAATATGTATCATTTCGTTCTCCTATTAGAAACCAGCCCTTCTCTTGGTTTCATCGATCTCAGTTGTCTTTACAGTTAACCATATTTTCATCGTTGCTAACAACATATAGCTGAAATGGCCGGATCATTCTTTGCTAATTGCTCCAATTGCCTTGACAAGAAGTGACCGACGTGTTTTTATTGTTACACAATGCCCCAAGCCACATTATCCCCGAGGACGTGCAATATGTCACATTTTCTCACACCTACAACAACAAATCACCTGCACCCCCTGCATGCTGGTATCATTCAGGCTGATCCTCACTTTGCCACTAGGCTGGTGGGGATTAACAGTGGTGTTGTTTTCACTAGGAAAGGCACCATGTACAAAGGTGGTAGGTGAAGTGATCTCACTTGGACAATCAACAGCTATAGGTCCCTATCAGTGAACACGGTTAACATCATGAGCCACCAGGTTAATGGTGGATAAGTAGTTTTCATTATATGAAAGTATTCAATCATTTAGAAAACATTTTTAATTTGGAGTGAATAACAATTAGTGAGCGAAACGATTTAATGACACTGCAAACTTTGTTCAGTAAAGACACTAACAGAAGCGGTTGTAAAATGTACAAACAAGCCCCTTTCACTGCATTTCAATCGTCTCAACATTGATGGCTGTTGTTCCAAAATACCTTCTGCAATAGGTGTAGGCCTTCTGCAATAGGCATATCTGTTTCATAATTTAACACCGGACAAAGGTGACGTCTGCGATGAGATTCTGTGTCCTGTTCCCTGGTGAACGTCAATTGTTTTATCGCTATGGTTTAGCGATTTTAGCAGGAACGAAGAGACTATATGAAGCTCTATAGAAATCACGCGCGCGTAACATGAGCATGTGTAAGTTTGTGCATATTGGAGCATGAGCCACGGTTACGATATAGCAAGACAGGCTAGCAGTATAGCGCCTTTATTTAGCTGTTAGCTGTTGAAACGTAGCGCATGTTTAATTAATCATCAGTTTTACTAAAAATATATATATGTGTGTGTTTGCGCGCGCGCATAATCTTCACATAAATAAACTACAAACTCACTTTTCTACAGTATATAGTCCTGTTCATTTTCTGTATATATGTTGTACATATATCTTCTAACGAACTACGATTATAATTGATTAAAATTAGTGGTCCCTTAGAGTATGTTATAACCATACTTTTCTTGTATCACTCCCATTCTCAAACTTAGGCAACATTGGTGTCAAGCACAACTCCAGTTCTTGGATGCTGTTGGCAAACTTCTGAAGATGGATTACGATTGTGTCAGTGTGACAACCTCGATATGAACTGTGATGTGAACTGTGATATTAACTTCAAGTGGCGAATATTTTTATACAATGGATTTAAGGGATGGGTGAATTAAAATGTTGAATGAAATAAAGTAAAACTGGGTTATCAAACATCTTGAGTCATTGCTTTTGTCTATAACAGGACAAGTCCATTTTCATGATAGGGGTTAATTACCTGATTAACAAATGCAACCAGGTATGACATTGTTGTTTTTAGGTGTCTCACAACTCGGCTGTCTTACTAATTGGAGAACACCGTGAACATATCCTTCCTGATACCGGAAGTGACTTATAAGACAACAGGGAATGCCTTATAACCCAGGACAATTAAGAACTCGGTTTCATTGTTTTAGTTCTTTGTGAAACCCAAGTGAGATATTGTAAATGGACTTCCACGAATGTAAACCAATATCCGCCAATATATTTCAGCAACGCACGAAGCCCGACATCGCTGCTTGCAGCTATATTTTTTCACATACTTCCTGTAGAAGTTTGTGAGACCTAAGAAGGAGCGGATCTGCTTTTGTGATTTGGGCACTGGAAAGGTTCTAATTGCTTCAATCTTTTTGTCATCAACTTGAACACCTCCACATGATAAAACATGACCCAGAAAAGAAACTTTGTCCGTTGCAAAATTGCATTTGGATGGCTTTAGTGTTAAATTTGCCTGTTTGAGATAGTAAAATACTTGCTCCAAATGTTGGAGATGCTCTTCAAAGTTTTTGCTGTAAATTATCAAATCATCAATGTAAATCAGCGCAACCTTAAAAAGCAATTTTCTTAGCACCTTGCTCATGAGCTGTTGAAAACAAAGTGGAGAATTTGTCAAACCTTGGGGTAAACGTTTGAACTGATAAAGGCCTTGATGGGTGACGAAAGCAGTTTTATGCTTTGAATCTTCATGTAATGGCACTTGGAAGAAGCCATTAGCAAGGTCTAAAGTAGAGAAGATCTTAGCTTGTGCATTGGCGATGTTATCAACAACATCATCAAAAACAGGAAGTGGCCATGACATTGGTAGAGTGATAGAATTCAACTTTCTGTAGTCACAAACAAATCTGTATGAGCCATCGCGTTTCTTGACTAGGATAATGGGAGCTGAATACATAGAAGTAGACTCCTCGATCAAATCATACTTCAGAAAATCATCTATAAGCTCTTCAGTGACTTTTTGGAGATGAGGGGATTGGCGATATGGTCTACACTTAACGGGTGGGTGGTCGCCAGTGTCAATGATATGCTGGTGCATGTCAGTCTTTCCTAAATCTGCAAGACTCGTTGAAAACATGTCTCTATTTTGTCCCAAGAATCTAAGTAGTCTGTATCGTTGGTCTGGAGTCAGTTGTGTATTGGTCAAATCAAATCCTAATTCTTGTGCAATTTTAACATAATCCCTGGTGTCATTGTCTCTCTTCTCATTGTCGGTGTTAACGGTAGTGATGAATGGTTGGTCAGAGCCGATTTCAAAAACAGAGTCTTTGTCAATGTAACTAAATTTGCCTACAACTCTACCCTTGTCAAGAACTTTTTCTTCTTGGGAGGGATTCATAAGCCTAAATGTAGCAGTTTTGCTTTTCACTTTGGAAAGAGTTCTACCACCTGCTACTTCAGAATGAGCAGTGAGGGAAGCAATGGGTTCAATGAGGATGAGGGAATCCTCTTTGGTCTCTGATAGTCTGACCTTGAAATGAATTTCACTCTGAGGGGGGATGTAAATCTGATCTATTGTTTTTGCTAATCCACTAATCTCTTGCACTGAATTGGCTATGAAATTGATATATTGCCTATCTGAGGTGCTGTTGTTAAGTATCAAGGAATGACAGCTATAATCTAAGACTGCATCATTGTCATCAAGGAAGTTCTCACCTAGTATCACTGCTTCTGGCAGTGTAGGCAGAACATAGAATCTTTGAGAAAATTCCTGATCCTCAATGACAAAATCTAACACAACTGAACCTAACACTTTATGCAATTCGCCGCCAACACCTTTAACCTGTGGAAAGGGTGAGTTTCCATGAGTAAGGTTTTCAAAAGCTGTGCTCAGAAAAGCAGACGAAATACAAGAAATGGATGCCCCTGTATCTACTAAACAATTTGTTGTTTTTGTGCCAAACTTTGCCTGAATTACACTTTTGGCAAGGGGCGTAACTAAAGACACTGTTGGAATTTCACTTTCAAAGTTACTTTCCATACCAGACTCCATATTTGCCATGACACCTATTAGTATGTACCGTACTAAATTAAAGAAAGACAAGTAATCAACAATGTAGTACTTACAATATTTGAAGACTTTTTCTTCCTTTGTTGGTGTCTTTGGAGGAGTTGGTTGTCTTTAATCCAGTGTTAAGGTCAGAGGTGGATGCAGCTTGCTTGTTATTCCATCAGATGATCACGGTTGGACATGTCCTCCAATGGGTTCTTGTAGCTGGTTGTATTTAGTTCCTGGACTCCGTGGTTCCGAAAACGATGATTCTCCGCCAAATTATCATGGAACTGTTCTAGGTGAACAATACCTTCCAAATGACGTGCTGGTTTTCTTGGGGAATTAGTCAGGAAAGAGCCAGAGTCACAGGAGACTAATCACAATTTTATTTACAAGAACAATTAACAATTTACAATATACTTAGATAATAACTGAGGGTGCCACAGAGAGTCGGTACACACTCTGGGCTGTGGGAGAGAGGTCTGCTTGGTAAGAGAGTCAAACCCCTTCTCTGCTAGAACTTGGCTACAGTATGTATTTAATGAAAGTTTGAACAATAGAAAGGAATGTGATTGGTTGATACACGATTGGTTGTGTCCTAAGCTAAATGGATGGCTAGACAGAGGGGAATACTAAATCCTGTTTATCCTGTTGGACTGGCACTAATCTTGTTGACATATTTACTGGATGCTTTGAAAGAGATTAGGGTGTCACTATAGACGAGCTTGTATGGGGGCTAATCCTTAATGAGTCTTAATTGAAGTAATGTTATTCTAATATACCCCGGTAGGTGATGACAGATATACTTAAATAAATATCCTTTGTCTGGGAGATGGGATCTTGATACCTTAGGCTAGCAACCATCTAAAAAAGCTATAACTGAAACTACTGATATTTTATATATGCATTTTACCTGATGATAATTATTACTTGCTAAACTATAATTATATGAAATGGTGTATAAATATTACACCATGATAACTCATAAAAGCACTTGATGTAGATCTAATTATTATAAGATAACTTAGTATAAATGTTGTACCATGATAATATTTAGAAAGACATGTTTAAAACAATACGGCTTGGACCCGGCATGGTACTATTCCAGTCCCGGACTATCGTGGGATGCATTGTTGAAGAAGACCGGCGTAGAACTAAAATTACTCACAGATTACGATATGCACTTGTTTATTGAGAAAGGATTAAGAGGGGGTATATCGATGGCAGCGAAAAGGTATTCTAAGGCTAATAATAAGTTAGTGGAAGGATACGATCCGAGTAAACCCGACACGCACATATTATATCTCGACGCTAACAATTTGTACGGATGGGCTATGAGTCAACCTTTACCCACGGGTGGTTTTGAATGGGTCAATGTGAATGATATCAATAATAATGATGAGAATAAAGGGTACATACTAGAAGTTGACTTGGAATATCCAAGTTCGTTACATAAAGACCATAACAGTTACCCGCTAGCTCCCGAAAGATTAATGGTTAATAAAGATTGGATGTCGGAATATCAACGTTCATTGATGGGTAATAGTAGGTTAGCTAACGTAGAAAAACTCGTACCAAATTTGATGGATAAGACAAAATATATAGTTCACTACAGAAATCTCCAGTTGTATCTATCGTTAGGTATGAAACTTAAGAAAATACACAGAGTTCTAAAGTTTGATCAAAGCCCTTGGATGGAGCCCTATATAAGGCTGAACACAGATTTAAGAAAGATAGCCACCAGCGATTTCGAAAAGAATCTGTATAAGCTCATGAATAACTCGGTATTTGGTAAAACTATGGAGAATCTAAGGAAGTGTGTTGATGTTAAATTAGTCAGATCTAATGAGGAAGAAAGACTCAGGAAACTCATAGCCAGTCCGGCTTTTAACAGAAGCAAGATATTCGATAATGACTTAGCCGCGTTGCATATGCAGAAAAGTAATATAAAATTCAACAGACCGGTGTACGTCGGTATGAGTATTCTCGACTTGTCAAAACACTTAATGTATGACTTTTATTACAAGGAACGTAAGAAGCAATACGGCGATAGATGCGAGGTGTTATATACCGACACAGATTCTTTGTTGATGGAAATACAAATCGAGGATGTGTATAAAGATATGGCAGAAAAAATAGATATGTACGACACAAGCGATTACCCAAAAGATAATCCACTGCACAGCGTAGTAAATAAAAAGGTGTTAGGTAAGATGAAGGATGAATGTGCTGGGACTCCTATAGCGGAGTATGTAGGATTAAGACCTAAGATGTATTCTATAAAAAAGTCCGATAATGGAGAGATAAGAAAAGCTAAGGGTGTTAAGAAGTATGTTGTAAAAAAGCATATCAAACACGAACAGTATAAAGAATCATTATTCAACGTTAGAACGTTCAAACACGAGATGAACTCTTTATGAAGTTACGATCATAGGATATATGGATTAAGAATGAACAAGACATCATTATCCCCCTTAGATACAAAGAGATGGATTGATAATGATGGTGTAACTACCTATGCTTATGGTTATGGTGGTAATACCGTACCGTTGGGAACTCTTCTCGTACAAATGCCCTACCCGGTCCATCTTGAAGATAATAAAGAATAGGCTCTCCTTCTTTCGTAACCAATCGACTAATGTTATACGTCTTAAGGGACCATATGGGATCGGTTGCGCGACGTAGGCCTCCTTCGAGTTCACCGGGCTGGTATAAATATCTTACCCTTACTCTATCCGGAAGTTTTAGTTCTTTGCCTCTCCTCGGTGCTGAAGATTCAGAAGTCACGGATTTCATTTTAATTGCATCAGATGGTTTCTTCCCTATTAATCTCGTCACTTCATTATTCAGCGCTGATACAACGGCTGATAATCGTGTCACCCATTCGGTTGATTTCAATCGCTCGGATTTCATTTCGATCCCATACTGATAGCCAAACAAACGTTCCGCTAATGTTCTGTTAAATCTTTCGACGATAGCTTGACTGCGGTGGGCCTCTCTTTCACCACGGACGATTTTGACGTTGTGCTTTGTTAACAGTTTAGTTACCGATCCCATAAACTCGCGACAGGGATCTACTTGAAATAGCTTAGGCCATTTTAGTGGTCCGCGTTTATATATGTGGCTCAGTGCATTAGCTACTTCTGTTGAATCTTTCGAGGTTAATGGCTCAGCCTCTTTGTATCGACTAGCCACATCCACTACTGTTAAAGCGTATTTATACGTTTTGGGTTTTACCTTATCGTTGGGAAGAAACAAGAGGTCAGCCTGATGAACTTCATTCGTTGTAGAAATATCAAACTTCTTCCTCGGTATATAACGCGGTGCCGGTAAATATATTTGCCACAACGCTTGTTTCTTTAACCAATCCTTGGCCACATCTTTACATACCTTAGCCGCGGTGGCTAATTTTTTTATTGCTCCTATACCTTTCCAATATCCTCGTGGGCTATAGTAAATTGTATTCATTATTAATTAATATTGATGTTTCGTTTAATACATCTCATGACTATCGTTGAATCGCATAATCACTTTGGCATAAAAAATTCACCCTGTATTAGCAGTATAGGTATATGAATCTGGCTCCAGTGGAAGTGGTCCAGAACCCCCATTACCTATACTACTCATTTAATATACATACTAATTTTGATAATTACACAACAATTTATGCACATGCTTTCTACATTGCATAAAACCCTCCTTCATAAAAAAAACATATTTAAGAAATAAGTTTCTCATCAAAACTAACAAACGCCATAATGGAAAATTATTTACTTTATTAAAGGTGTGTGACAGAATAAATATGACCAAATAGAATGCATTTTTAAATTTAAGTTTCAAACATATGACTGGTTTATTAAGTACTATAATTACTAAAAAATTAAATCAATAAAATGTCCTAAAATAAATTTCACGTTTAAAAATATGTTCATAGCATAGGTTTTCCAAATTTCATCCCCAAAATCTTGCCTAATAATTTAATGCCTATGCAAATTGTCAAAGGCACGGCTTCCATGACACTGCTCATGCTGTCAGATACCAGAATACCATGGTAAGTTGGGTAATGTGGCCTACCTATTAGTAGTTACATCTTCATAAATAATCTAACATCACAGAAACATGTAACACATCCTCCGTAATCATAAAACACTGTCCACTGAGACTATAAATACACGCCTGAGCGATAGTACGGCTCTGGTTGTTAAAATTATTTTAAGGGTAAAGAAAAGAACACATGCCTTTACGAACGGTTACTATAACAAACAAAACATGTAAGCGTAGAGAAATGTTCACTTTTCTTAAGAGAAAGAAGTCACAGATTTACTGTTTACAGGATGTACATTTTACCAAAAAATGTGGAACAAAAGATTATGGAAGAATGGGGCAATAATCAATGTTATTTCATCTCTTTCGAAACAAGCTCGACTATTTTCTGGTACCTCACAATAAGATCATCTATTGCAAAAACGGAAATAGAACCTATCTTTAAGTCAGATCTTTCACCAATATCTTTAACATTCAGTGAGGGAGTGAGTTGGGTTTAACGCCGCTTTTAACAGTATTCCAGTTATATCACGGCGTGTCAGCTTAACGTGGGAGGAAAGCCCGAAATGATGCGGGTCTCAGACGTTTAGCACTTCGGTGAAACCCACGAGCACGGGTATTTAGCCCCTTAATGCCGAGCACCAGACAGGGTAACAACAAGTACCATCTTTTAACGTCTTTTGGTATAACGCGGCAGGGGATAGAACCCCGGACCTTCCTCTCTCCAGGCGGACGCTCTACCACTAGACCACGAAGGCGGTCCTCACAAAATTGAAGGCGAACTTAATTATGATGAGGTCTACGAAGCAGTCACATGTATGGAAAATGGGAAAGGTCCGGAACCGGAAGGGTTTACTGAGGAATTCTTAGAATTCTCCTGGAATGATATTGGTATAAATACTTAAAAGGATCTTTCAATTTTTCATGCACAACTGGTGAAGTATCCATTTCTCAAAAACGAGGACTAATTGTGTGTGTACCCAAAGATAATAAACTAAAACAATACCTAAAGAAAAGCGTCCAATAGCATTATTGTCGGTTTTCTATAAGGTTGCATCTATGGATGCATCATGTAGAAAAAAGTCTGTTTTATATGTACTTATTAACGATGATCAGAAGGGTTTCATGGTTGGGCGATACATTGGGGAAATACCATTGGATATATACTTTCTACAATGGAATGCAATCAGGAGTTCTTGTCGTTGGTTTTGGTTCCTCATTCTTTGACACATCAAGAAGATGCCGCCAAGGAGATCCCTTATCACCTTATATATTCACCCTATGCGTAGAAATACTAGCAGTACTTATAAGACATAACCAAGATATAAAGGGAATAAAACTTGATGACATTGAGTATCTCTGACACAATATGCAGATGACACAATGGTTCTGAACGGTGCATTTACTCTGTTTTCACTGTATTCACGTGTTTTCTTCGCGCACTTTTCAAATTTAAAAGTAAACATAGATAAAAACGAAATTAATATGGATAGGCTCAGCAAAAAGACCGAAATGTGATAAAGGCTGGATAGAGGAACCTTTCGAATTATTGGGCAAAACACTCTGTATTGATCTGGATATGGCAGATATTAATTACGAAAAACAATTGAAACGCAAATAAGACATCTAACATTTTTTGGTTAGAATACTATTCTTAAACCACTGATTCTGCCCAAACTTAACTACCTATTCTCAGCTATTCCAAATCCACCCCAAACAACTATTGATAAATTTCAAACAAAATGTTTCAAATTCTTGTGGGGAAATCAACCCGACAAAATAACAAAAATATGTGATACTAAAGATGGATGAAATAAATGCCCTAAAATATGAGATTTCGATGATAAGACGAGCCTTTACAACCCATTCTAAAGGGTGTTTTTTATTCTTTTTTTAAAAACCTATAACAAACAATAAAAATGTGTACGAGATCAACAGCCGGAAACACCCATATATATTATCTAGAGTAAACAATATGTTCAATGAAGATTTCCTGATTTCTTGGTGGGCTTTCGTTGATGGTCTAGAAAATAATAACATTCCTGCTGTTAGCATTCTTTCACAAATGTCTGGTTAAATAATAGCATACACCAGGAGAAGAAGACTGTTGTCGACCAATCATGGTCTACAAAAGGCACAGATTTGTTAATGTTTTATTGTGATGAAAAGGGACACTTTCTCTCATTTGCTACAGTGCTCATGAATACGCAGTTTACAATGAACAATTTGTGAGCAGTAGGGTATATATGTCTTGTAGATATACATGAGGTATTCTTCAAATTCCATATAAAGTGGCAGAAAGACAGTATGTTGTATTCCTTAGTATCATAATCAATTTTGTCAGTCACGCCATGGACATCGGCACCGAGAAACAATGAAAGCATATCATCGTCGTCATCTATTTTTACATAACAACATCAAATTGATCAATCAGACATGAAAAGAAATGATTTCATCAAAACATCACAGTTCAAAATAATATTGCAATCATAGTCATAGCAATGTCTATTACTATTAGAGATGCATTACATTATAAAGTACATGCATTTGTAACCGTGTATGAATTTTATGGTACCGTGAAAATCTGGTCTCTATGCTAGTCTCTCTCTCCAAATGTTTGGCTCATTCTCTAAAAGGAAGTCTGATTACAATAGCTCGTCGATTTAGTTTGAATGAACCAACATCAGTATATTCTTTGATATAGTTGTCTAAATGATTCTTTTTAGCAGTAAATAGAAGGTTGCTGCATATGCTTACTGGACAGTTCTGTGTTGGAAGACCTGCGTTGTACAAGCATTCTCCAAGAAATGTTTTAAAAGTAGCACCTTGAAACTAAGTAAGAGTTTATTAAACAGAAAATTTCATATATTGTTGTTGGTACATTTGTTTGTGTATCTTTCGGCCCATGTGCTTCCCGACGGTTCTGTGAACAGCGGACAGCAAGCTATTCAGTATTCGATCTGCGGGCCAAGCATATATGATGTGTGTCAAAATGCATCACAATCTTAAACCTTTCGTTCCCGAGGGAGTTGTGTGACACTGTTAAGGCAAGACAGAGTAGAAATTAACTTTTCAGCCTAATGTTGATAGTGATTCTGACGATTACAGATGTTGACATCCCCAGTATGTTGAAATTGATAACGAAGTGAACAGACTGTCTTGACAAGAAGCTTGAAGTGCTATCCCGAGACATTAGGAGAGAACAGAAAATTTTAAGAGTGAAAAATAATGAACTGAAAGAAAGAGTGCTAAATGTAGAAGTGGAACTGGATAATACAGAGCTACCAAGTAGGAGCAACATTTGATTCTGAAAGGGGTTGAAAGCTCAGTTAGAGAACCCTGGGATGTGTGTGAGCAAAAAGCAAGGTCCTTCGTACTGAAACCGATAATATTCAGATATAAAGAACACATGGAATGAAAAGCGGCGTGTATGAGGCCTCAATAACACACGTCAGTGAAAAACGACCATACGGAACGTGATAGAAATATCTGTAAATATGTTATTCCTTTTGCGGTTGAAGCTCGTGAAACACAAAAGAAAGCCCCTTTATCATACGACAGCTTGTAATTGGTGATCGAGTGTACACGTTATAGCCAAAGATGGCAACATTTTAGAGAAAGTGGGAACAAGGCGAAGTCGACCACTAATGTCTAGGGATCCATGGGTTGAACAGAAGTCCCAACAACATGAGACTACAGAAGACAAACAGGGTGATGCATAGAAACTCGGCAGTGTCCAGAAGCAAGTTCATAAGGGGATGTTCTTTTCTAATCATAATGCAACTTTGTTTGATATATGTTTATGACACATCCAAGGAATTATCTCTAAACTAGAGATCTGTATCAATTTATACTTCCTTGATGCAAAAAAATAGTGATAAAGTAACAGATCTCATTAATAATCGTGTATGTTTTGCATCTCCTTAACTTCAAGACGGATTAAGCATTTTGTTCGATTATCAGGTCCCCGTTGTACATACGGAAGACCTATTAGCAGTACCTCACTGGAATACACAACGAGTGGGACAACTGAGTGTTTGTCAAGCTGGAGTTCGAGTTGTCGCCTCTCATCCAGGGTGGAATCGTCGTACACCCATAAATTTCCCCCTTATATCTCTTCAGTGTGCGGTAGAGCATAAGAGTCCTTTATTGTTTGTTGATGAACTCTCTGAAGTCAATGCACATATGCAACTTTCCACTATTCTGGCACACTAGTACAACATTAGATGACCAAGGTGAAAAGGAATTATGTATGACTCCACTTCACTTCATTCACTTCTTGGTACAAGTCTTGGGGGAATCCCTCTGTGTCTCTGCTTGAAAGGTCGCTCATCCTCAAAGGCAATCTTATGCTTCGCTGTTGTCACAAGTCCCTCGAAGCGCTTGTAGAAGATCTTCATTACTGTTGCCCTGGTCAAATGCATCGTAACAACAACTGTCCTCAACATCTCACATCTAGTCTCTTATGGAATGTGTTGCAGCCTTGTTCAGCTCTAACCTGCAATCTCATGCAACAACATATTCTTCTCTCCCTGGCGTGCACCTGAAAAACAAGTTATTATACTCAGTATGTGGCATAAGAAAATTTATAATCTTAGGAAGCGTGTTGGCGTTTGAATTACTTAGTCTTACGAGGAAACTAATAGCAAGTCCAACATATGTGAGAAGTGTGGTACTTGATAGCATCTTAGCAGCATTACATATGAAATGAAAGAAAATTAGAATGTCTATAAAGAAATTCCCTATTTTGACTTGTACCATACGTACCTGAGTTTTTTTCAGGTGAACCATTGATTTGTCCTTGAATGTGTTTGTGATGGGAGCCGCTGGTGGGGCAGGATACGCTCACCTTTGGAGAACACTTAGTATCATCACTATCTGAGTCGGAATAGTTCAATGGATTTTGCTTTTAGCAGCGCTTCCTCCCGAAGCAACCGAGTTAGCTGACTGTAAGTGTCCAGCTTTGTTTTAAGAGACCATAAACCAAGAGTTTGAGAAAGGATACTTCAGGGTAAAGGGATTTAAGCAACCATATCATGTATAGATTGATATAATTACTTCTGCACAGTGTGCTGGATTTCACTGAAATGGAACAAAATATTCACAATAATATATACTCCCCAACAAGTAAGGGATATTCGAAAATATCAGATGTCACAGAAAATCAAAGAGGTACTGAGTGATGGTAATGCATGGATTAGAAAAAGGAAGGATTAGGTGTGACATGACAGTCAACAGAACATGTTGGCGGTGTATTGTAAGGGTGCAAACAACCAAGAAAGGCGACAGGGGTGTGTAAAAAAATGAACCTTTGAAATTACTTGATCAATAATAGCTCATATCCATCCCCACGATTGGTCAAACATTCGTTTATACAGCGTGGTATGGTCCGAGTCTTTTCCATTCCTCTTGCAGCGACTGGCCCAGTTCGACTAAGCTAGCGGATGGCTGATCATGTCCCAGACGTGCTCTTTGGGGGAAAGATCAGGACTCATGGCTGCCTATTGAAATATGGTGATGTTCTGCTGCTGGGGGTCGCCAGTTACGATACATGCACAGTGGGCCAGATTGGCGCGCAGACGTCACAACTATTGGTGCCAGTATGTTGTCTCGGGTCGTACTGTACAGTGACGCTTCTGTGGACAATATGCAGTCGCGTTCTGGCATTCATATGGTGATATAGTATAACAGCCCCACCTCCAAATTACGTTGCCTCACGATGACGTTTGTTAAGACGCCTACAAAGACGTCCACACCTATCTAGAAAGTCCCGAAACAATTTTGGCTCATCTGAAAACATTTCACTGGACTGTTTGCGATTCCTCCAGTTTCTTATCCGTGAAGATCCGGGATAGAATAGGCCTTCAGCAACCCATGCTTGTCGTAAGAGGCGACTATGCTTGTCGTAAGAGGCGACTAACGGGATCGGGTGGTCAGGCTCACTGACTTGGTTGATGCATGTCATCGATCCCAATTGCGTGGATCGATGCTCTTGATACCAATCACTGGATTGTCTGGTTCAGACTCGATTATTTTCAGACCGACGTCATATAGCTGGAATATTGCTGAGTGGGGCGTAAAACAACCAACCAACCAACCATCTGACGACGTTGAGTAACGCAATCGTCGCTAAAGTTTGTTCACCCTTGTATACTCTTGCACGACCATCAGAGCTGTCAAGATGAAATCTGGACTCATCTGTAAATATACTGTTCAAGTCTTGTCTTCTGTCTACATCAAGCTAGGTGTGCCTGGCTGTGAAGTGGAAGCAAAATTAGGCGTATCTCTGGACGTCGGGGCAGGATGTTGTGCTCCCGGTTGCGTACGGTTTCGTCACTAATTGGTCTCAACCCAGGAAGTGTCCGAGCTGTTAATTTGGCAGTTTGGTATCGATTAATGCGCCGACCGAACATGGTTGGCTTGTTGACGTGACGTCACACGTGGACGACCGGCCCGTCCAGGGCAAGTCATAATTAAGTGTCTCCCTCCTGTGGACAACGTCTCAAAAGAGATGATATTGTGTTTCGGTGAACATTAAAGTGTCTGGTAACTTCTTTTTGCGCCATCCCTGTTTGCAGCATACCCACGGCGAACATGGGTTGATTATTAGCAAGCCGTGGATTACGTAAGCGTTATGTGCGACAAAAAAAACGTGTTTTATGAGCATCTGTATGACAGCTAAACAATAGTTGTGTGCTTTTCCCATTCACAAAAACACGGGAGTGTCAGTATTATGCTCCCAATAAACACGCAAACATCCAAATTGTGTGCTGCGTGTTAACATGCACGTGGAAATTGTGAATCATGGCCGAATTAAGGTCGAGGAAATGACTTCATGAATATGCATTAAATGATGCATTATTTAATTTCCGCATAAATTTATTTCTATTGGTTGGTTTGTTGTTTAACGCCGCACTCAGCACTATTCTAACCTATATGACGGTGGTCTGTAAATAATCGAGTCTAGACCAGACAATCCATGCAGTGATTGATATCATGAGCATCGATCTACGCAACTGGGATAGATGACATACATCAACCAAGTCAGCGAGCCTGACCACCCGATCCCGTTAGTCGCCTTTTACGACAAGCATATTCGCCTTTCACGGCAAGCAATGGTTGCTGAAGACCTATTCTACCCCGGATCTTAATTCACGGGTCTTATTTTTATTGAACTTTATATGAAGAACAGTTACATTATTCCGTTAATGTACATTCGAAACTTAAACAGGTCCAGAAAAATTAAGGATGACCTGTCGATAAAGATATATAAGTATATGTCACGTTTAATTACTGATTATATTTTAGACTTGATATTTTGAAACCAGTGGATTTTGTAAGACACTTGCACTTAAGAATCCCACAGCACTGACTTCAAGCGGGGCATGCAACTGCCGAGTATTTTACATTCGCTTCAATATGCGGTTTGGTTTTGGAACTGAAACATGTCATTTTCAGCAAATTAGTGAATGAGATGTAGGATCAGAGAGAAACTTCAACCAAATAAACGTGCAGCTAAAGAGTTGATGTTTGTTATTAGCTCAGTATCTGACAGTATAAGATAATTCGTTTTACAAATAAATTATCTTTAAAAAAAACCGTCAAAAGACAGCCAACACGCTTATTGTCGCTATCTACACAATTTTATCGAAAACAGAGGATTACATGGAAACCTGATGTAATATCCTCCGCCCAAAACCTTAGCCACGCCCACACGGACAACCCCGTGCCTTTACCATTTCGGTCATTTTGTATTGTTCATTACCAGTGTTCGAAATACCTGCCTGCCCGACCGTCCGAGACGGGTTGATTTCAACTCGGGCTGCCAGATTGTCAAATCCCCCTGCTCGACGGTCGGGTTATATTTCATATGTAAAAATATTCTAAATATTTCCCGATGATAAGCATTATTTACATGATGTATTCTAGGATATTAAATACAAATCTGAAAAGTGTTTGCTATTTCTTTTCTTGCATTACTTCATGTTCAATGAATTCGATTTAAAGTTTTAATTAAATTATCCTGAGAAACATATGATTATAGTGGGCAGGCAGGTTTTGGTCAGGGCTGGCAAGTATTTCAGCTAGCCAGTCCTGTGGTCTAGCTGAAAATTTTGGGAGTTTCATTCCCTGTCATTACTTCGACTTTCGCCCAAAAAATGTTATAAACCTGCCAAAAGGTGTGGGTTGGGTTCACGAAAACACGCGTGGACCTGAAAAAACATGAACAAATAAACAATACTTCTGTATTATTGAAACAGAGTATCAGTATCTCCCGTCATCCTTGTTCAATTTGATTTTCGGTCTGCAGCTTTCGACCCGACATGAAATCTATTACCCAAATATCCTGCCATGAACAATCTCGAGTCTCCATCCCATTACGTGGTCCAAGTAAAGAAACAAATAAACACGTCGATCCATCAGGTCTCCTTTCTTGGACATTCGGAATAGTCAAATATTGCGCGAAACTGTCCGTGACCCCGCGTGACAAGTGACGTTATTGTGACGTCATTATATGAATGACGTCATTACCTTACAATATGCTTTGTCTTGAGAATAATCGCTGTTTGTGTTGACCGACTGATCAAGAACAATCGACATGTCTTCGTCCCCAGCTACAAAAGGAAAGCGTGAGTATCTAGATCTGCCATACTACAAAATCATGCTTCAGAAAAAAAAACTTGAACAAACATGCATATGTTTTTATAAAAAGCTGTCGTTTTGAGATTTGCTGAGCAGAGGTGGCATGTTAAAGAGGATGATCGAGAACAAATCGCTTTGATCTGGGAATATAAGTCCCATTGTCATGATTGTAGGCCCTATAATTTTATCGTCACTGAGTAAATCGCCCCCCTGTTCTAAGACACTATAGGGACATTCAACAACTCTTTCTTTCAACTGTAGATCTACCACATGACAACCATGTTCAAGTCAGACAATTATTAGAAATTAATGACGTACGTATACGTACTTATCTCGTTTATTTTTCTTGTAACTTAACCACGGAACCAAATCAGTAAGCCTGCAGTTCTTCTCATTACACAGCTTGACTGACCGTTTATATCACAAAAATAGAGCTTTAGATCTATACATACTGTCTATATGGTTATATTTTTTTTCTCATATTCGGTTAGTGGTGTTGGTCGTGTAATTGGGGAATTTATATCGTAATGTGCGTCTACTAAAGGACAGATAAAATAGAATTATTTCGACATGTAATACTTGTTGTGTTGTAATTCCTACTGTAGTACTAATATTATAACCACCGTGAGTTATAGTGACAACTCATGTATACTTGCTGAAAATATTATTTTGTGAAATACATCTGTCCATATCAGTGATTGATGTGTAAACCTTTACCTCCCATGTAGCAGCAAAGATCCCGCGTCCAATGAACGCCTTCATGATCTTTGCAAGAGAGTATCGCCCAAAGGTGAAGAAGGAACATCCAACAGAGGAGAATCATGTCATCAGCATAAGGTGAGTCGCAACCATCAGTATCAGTGAGTCAATGACATCTTTGTTAGTGAGTCAATGTCATCAGTATCAGTGAGTCAATGTCATCAGTATCAGTGAGTCAATGTCATCAGTATCAGCGAGTCAGTGTCATCAGTATCAGTGAGTCAATGTCATCAGTATCAGTAAGTCAATGTTATCAGTATCATTGAATCAATGTCATCAGTATCAGTGAGTCAGTGTCACCAGTATCAGTAAGTCATTGTCATCAGTATCATTGAGTCAATGTCATCAGTATCAGTGAGTCAGTGTCACCAGCATCAGTAAGGCAATGTTATCAGTATCAGATGAGTCGCAACCATCAGTATTATTGAGTCAATGACATCTTTGTCAGCGAGTCAATGTCATCAGTATCAGTGAGTCAGTGTCACCAGCATCAGTAAGTCAATGTTATCAGTATCAGTGACTCAGTGTCATCTGTATCAGTGAGTCAGTGTCACCAGTATCAGTAAGTTAATGTCATCAGTATCAGCGAATCGATGTCATCAGTATCAGTAAGTCAATGTCATCAGTATCAGCGAGTCAATGTCATCAGTATCAGTGAGTCAGTGTCACCAGCATCAGTAAGTCAATGTTATCAGTATCAGAATGAGTCGCAACCATCAGTATTAGTGATATGACATCTTTGTCAGCAAGTCATTAGCATCAGTATCAGCGAGTCAATGTCATCAGTATCAGTGAGTCAATGTCATCAGTGTCATTAGTATCAGTGAGTCAGTGTCACCAGCATCAGTAAGTCAATGTTATCAGTATCAGAATGAGTCGCAACCATCAGTATTAGTGATATGACATCTCTGTCAGCGAGTCATTAGCATCAGTATCAGCGAGTCAATGTCATCAGTATCAGTGAGTCAATGTCATCAGTGTCATTAGTATCAGTGAGTCAGTGTCACCAGTATCAGTAAGTCAATGTCATCAGTATTAGCGAGTAAATGTCATCAGTATCAGTAAGTCAATGTCATCGGTATCATTGAGTCAATGTCATTTGTATCAGTGAGTCAGTGTCACCAGTATCAGTAAGTCATTGTCATCAGTATCAGCGAGTCAATGTCATTAGTATCAGTGAGTCAGTGTCACCAGTATCAGTAAGTCAATGTCATCAGTATCAGCGAGTAAATGTCATCAGTATCAGTAAGTCAATGTCATCAGTATCAGTGAGTCAGTGTCATCAGTATCAGCTAGTCAATGTCATCAGTATCAGTAAGTCAATGTCATCAGTATCATTGAGTCAATGTCATTAGTATCAGTGAGTCAGTGTCACCAGTATCAGTAAGTCAATGTCATCAGTATCAGCGAGTAAATGTTATCATTATCAGTAAGTCAATGTCATCAGTATCATTGAGTCAATGAGATCAGTATCAGTGGGTCAGTGTCACCAGCATCAGTAAGTCAATGTCATCAGTATCAGCGAGTAAATGTCATCATTATCAGTAAGTCAATGTCATCAGTATCATTGAGTCAATGAGATCAGTATCAGTGAGTCAGTGTCACCAGCATCAGTAAGTCAATGTCATCAGTATCAGCGAGTCAATGTCATCAGTATCAGTGAGTCAGTGTCACCGGCATCAATAAGTCAATGTCATCAGTATCAGATGAGTCGCAACCATCAGTATTAGTGAGTCAATGAAATCTTTGTCAGCGAGTCATTAGCATCAGTATCAGCGAGTCAATGTCATCAGTATCAGTGACTCAATGTCATCAGTATCAGTGAGTCAATGTCATCATTATCAGTGACTCAATGTCATCAGTATCCGTGTGTCAATATCATCAGTATCAGAGAGTCAGTGTCATCAGTATCAGCGAGACAATGTCATCAGTATCAGTGAGTCAATGTCATCAGTATCAGTGACTCAAAGTCATCAGTATCAGTGACTCAAGGTCACCAGTATCACTGAGTCAATGTCATCAGTATAAGTGAGTCAATGTTATCAGTATCAGTGACTCAATGTCATCAGTATCAGTGAGTCAATGTCGTAAGTATCAGCGAGTCAATGTCATCAGTATCAGCGAGTAAATGTCATCAGTATCAGCGAGTCAATGTCATCAGTATCAGTGACTCAATGTCATCTGTTTCAGTGATTCAATGTCATCAGTATCAGTAAGTCAATGTCATCAGTATCAATAAGTCAATGTCATCAGTATCAATAAGTCAATGTCACCAGTGTCAGTGAGTAAATGTCATCAGTTTCAGTAAGTCAATGTCGTCAGTATCAGTGAGTCAATGTCATCAGTATCAGTAAGTCAATGTCACCAGTATCAGTGAGTCAATGTCATCAGTACCAGTGAGTCAATGTCATCAGTATCAGATGAGTCGCAACCATCAGTATCAGTGAGTCAGTGTCACCTGTATCAGTGAGTCAATGTCATTAGTATCAGTGAGTCAATGTCATCAGTACCAGTGAGTCAATGTCATCAGTGTCAGTGAGTAAATGTCATCAGTATCAGTGAGTCAATGTCATCAGTATCAGATGAGTCGCAACCATCAGTATCAGTGAGTCAGTGTCACCTGTATCAGTGAGTCAATGTCATTAGTATCAGTGAGTCAATGTCATCAGTATCAATAGGTCAATGTCATCAGTGTGAGTGAGTAAATGTCATCAGTTTCAGTAAGTCAATGTCATCAGTATCAGCGAGTCAATGTCATCAGTATCAGTAAGTCAATGACATCTTTGTTAGTGAGTCATTGGCATCAGTATCAGTGACTCAGTGTCATCAGTGTCAGTGAGTCAATGTCACCAGTATCAGTAAGTCAATGTCACCAGTATCAGTGAGTCAATGTCATCAGTATCAGATGAGTCGCAACCATCAGTATTAGTGAGTCAATGACATCTTTGTCAGCGAGTCATTAGCATCAGTATCAGCAAGTCAATGTCATCAGTATCAATAAGTCAATGTCATCAGTGTCAGTGAGTCAATGTCATCAGTATCAGTGACTCAATGTCATCAGTATCAGCCTGTCAATATCATCAGTATCAGCGAGTAAGTGTCATCAGTATCAGCGAGTCAATGTCATCAGTATCAGTGAGTCAATGTCATCAGTATCAGTGACTCAACGTCATCAGTATCAGTGACTCAATGTCACCAGTATCAACGAGTCAATGTCATCAGTATCAGCGAGTCAGTGTCATCAGTATCAGTAAGTCAATGTCACCAGTATCAGTGAGTCAATGTCATCAGTACCAGTGACTCAATGTCATCAGTATAAGGTGAGTCAATGACATCTTTGTCAGCGAGTCATTTGATCAGTATCAGTGAGTCAATGTCATCAGTGTCAGTGAGTAAATGTCATCAGTATCAGTGAGTCAGTGTCACCTGTATCAGTGAGTAAATGTCATTAGTATCAGTGAGTCAATGTCATCAGTATCAGTGAGTCAATGTCATCAGTGTCAGTGAGTAAATGTCATCAGTATCAGTGAGTCAGTGTCACCAGTATCAGTGAGTCAATGTCATTAGTATCAGTGAGTCAATGTCATCAGTATCAATAAGTCAATGTCATCAGTATCAATAAGTCAATGTCACCAGTGTCAGTGAGTAAATGTCATCAGTTTCAGTAAGTCAATGTCGTCAGTATCAGCGAGTCAATGTCATCAGTATCAGTAAGTCAATGTCACCAGTATCAACGAGTCAATGTCATCAGTATCAGCAAGTCAGTGTCATCAGTATCAGTAAGTCAATGTCACCAGTATCAGTGAGTCAATGTCATCAGTACCAGTGACTCAATGTCATCAGTAACAGATGAGCGCTACCATCAGTATAAGGTGAGTCAATGACATCTTTGTCAGCGAGTCATTTGATCAGTATCAGTGAGTCAATGTCATCAGCGTCAGTGAGTAAATGTCATCAGTATCAGTGAGTCAGTGTCACCTGTATCAGTGAGTCAATGTCATCAGTATCAGTGAGTAAATGTCATCAGTATCAGTGAGTCAGTGTCACCAGTATCAGTGAGTCAATGTCATTAGTGTCAGTGAGTCAATGTCATCAGTATCAATAAGTCAATGTCATCAGTATCAATAAGTCAGTGTCACCAGTGTCAGTGAGTAAATGTCATCAGTTTCAGTAAGTCAATGTCGTCAGTATCAGCGAGTCAATGTCATCAGTATCAGTGACTCAATGTCACCAGTATCAGTGAGTCAATGTCATCAGTAACAGTGAGTCAATGTCACCAGTATCAGTAAGTCAATGTCATCAGTATCAGCGAGTCAATGTCATCAGTATCAGCAAGTCAATGACATCTTTGTTAGTGAGTCATTGGCATCAGTATCAGTGACTCAGTGTCATCAGTGTCAGTGAGTCAATGTCACCAGTATCAGTAAGTCAATGTCACCAGTATCAGTGAGTCAATGTCATCAGTATCAGATGAGTCACAACCATCAGTATTAGTTAGTCAATGACATCTTTGTCAGCGAGTCATAAGCATCAGTATCAGCAAGTCAATGTCATCAGTATCAATAAGTCAATGTCATCAGTGTCAGTGAGTAAATGTCATCAGTATCAGTGAGTAAATGTCATCAGTATCAGTGAGTCAGTGTCACCAGTATCAGTGAGTCAATGTCATTAGTATCAGTGAGTCAATGTCATCAGTATCAATAAGTCAATGTCACCAGTGTCAGTGAGTAAATGTCATCAGTTTCGGTAAGTAAATGTCATCAGTATCAGTGAGTCAATGTCATCAGTATCAGTAAGTCAATGACATCTTTTTCAGTGAGTCATTGGCATCAGTATCAGTGACTCAAAGTCATCAGTATCAGCTAGTCAATGCCATCAGTATCAGTATGTCAATGTCATCAGAATCAGTGAATGAGTGTCATCAATTTCAGTGAGTCAATGTCATCAGTATCAGTGAGTCATTGTCATCAGTATCAGTGGCTCAATGTCATCAGTGTCATTGTGTCAGTGTCATCAGTATCTGGTGAGTGAATGTGAACCGTATCAGTTATGTTTTCAGCATTATGTGAAGTGACCTGACATTCATTGTATTCACTGCCTGCATGTTGTGTGTGGCAGACTGGGCAAGCTGTGGGCAGCCCTGGGTGATGTGGAGAAGGATCACTACCAGGACCTGTCTAGAGAGGCTGTCAACGAGCACAGGAGGAAGTACCCAGGTCAGACACAACTGGAATCATGCAAATATATTATATGTATATTAATTAACGGGTCTTCTAAATTTTCTGTTTGAAAGCTATATAGTAGGGCTGGCTGAAAAGTTCTAAGCCTAACTGTGAAAGACCCATACCAAGTTGATGGTTTTCATTTATTTCGCCACATAGTTCCCTTCCAGGTTTACACACTTTTGCCAGTGATGCTGCAAGGCCTGGATGGCGGTCAAGAAGAAATTTTCTTCAGCCACCCTAAAAAAGTCATTCAGAGCGGAAATGACGTCATCATTACTAGGAAAATGGCGACAGGCTAGTTCCTTTTTCATTTTGGGAAACAGGTGGAAGTCTGACGGGGCCAAATCTTGTGAATAAGGGGGATGGTCAATGCGTTTGAAGCCACAATCATGGATCTGACATGGCAACCACCGATTTGTGAACAAGAGCATTGTCTTGGTGGAACAGGACTCCTTTAGTGAGCAGTCCCCATCGCTTAGCTTCATGCAACTGTATCAGTAGGCCTTTTTCAAGATAGTCAATCAGCAGAATACCCTTGGAATCCCAAAAGACTGAAGCCATCACCTTTCCAGCAGAAGGAACCGACTTGGCTTTTTGGGGGGCTGGTGATTCCGGATGCTTCCATTGTTTAGACTGAATTTTGGTTTCTGGTTGCAAGTGATGAATCCAGGTCTCATCCATGGTTACAAATCGGGCCAAAAAATCATCAGGATCTGCTTCAAAACGTCATAAATTGTCACAGGACTTCAGGAATCTGACACGTTTCTGATCCACTGTCAAGAGCTTTGGCACCCATCTTGCAGAAACTTTTGTTATTCCCAACTCGTTGGTGATAATGTGCTCAACCCTCTCATGAGAGATGCCCACAACACTGGCAATATGTCTAGTGGTCAATCGTTGATCAGCCATCACCATGTCATGCACCCGGGTAATGTTTTCCGGAATGGTTGCTGTTGAAGGCCTTCCTGGATGCGGGTCATCGTCAAGGCTCTCTCTGCCACGCTTGAATTCCACAGCCCACTTCTTTATTACAGTGGAAAAGGAATGGGCATCATCCTCTAAAGTGGAGACCATGTCAGCATGTATCTGTGTTGGAGTTAGCCCTTTCAGTTGCAGGTACTTGATGACTGCCCTATAGCCAGTTTTGTCCATTTCTGGTGATTTCAATGGGTGGGTTCACAAGATGGTCTGGTACAAAGACAATAACAACACTACAGTTGCAGTTCTTATGTCTATGATTCATTAAATCTTGTACTTGTTGGTGGCAAAAGTTTGTTTCCATCCGATTGAGATATCCCACTTAGGCTTAGAACTTTTCAGCCAGCCCTCATATCTGGCTGGCTGTCCTCAGATGCAGGGATAAACGTTAGACACATTCACAAATTTGAATTGACTATAGTTGTTTTCTCAAAAAAACTCATTCATTGGCATAAACTAGAACTTAGAAGTCTAAAATGAGCTGCAGACTAGTTGGATATAAACAATGATATCTAATCCTGCATTGTACTCAATATGATAAAATAAAAGATCATAATAAAAGTAGAAAATTATCATTTGTAAGATCAATGTCAAAATATTAGATGAATTTTTTTTAACACTGCTTCGGTGTAAAGAGCAAAGAGTTTGGCAGTTAGCACACACTTTGGCAGTAATACTGTATTGTGTGATATCAGGTTAATCAACCCTTATAATACAACCAGTTTCTTGCTTATACCACAATCATAGAGCAGCAAGGTAAAAAAAGACAGCGAATCAGGTTCAATAATTTTGAAAAGCAAATAGTAAAGGGACAAGGGATGTGTGAGAAAGCCTGGAGAGATGCAGATCCTAGACACTTACCACTTTGGCGAAACTCGTGAGCAAAGGTATGGTGCTAACTGGGATTTCAGCCCATGATGTCAGGTTTCTGACACGCCTATCAGTATGAGACATAACACTGCACTGCACAGCAAATTGCGACAACACTGAGGGACGAATACTATAAGTCGTTATTGTGTTTCAGATTACAGGTATGAGCCAAAGCCAAAGATCAAGAAGAAGCGCCGTTATGACCAGTATCTATTGATGGACAGACTGAGGACGGCAGCAGCAGATGCTGCACGGGAACAGAGGGAGGAAGAGGAGGCAGCCAGGAACATCAAGATCACAGCATCTGTTGCAACACCTTCACCTGCAGTACCAACCTACAGCACTTCCCATTCCCCCTGGGGCACTCACCCTTCCCTCCCCTCACACCTCCCAGCTACAGGACTCCCCCAAAACTATTACTACCCACAAGCCCCCAACATCATCCCTGCCCACTCACAGCCAACCAAGTCTGCCTACCTCCCTAGTCACTTCAGCCATGGGGCTCCTGTACCGTATCACTACGCCGGCCCCTACAACCCAGTGATGTCCCGAGTGGATCTTGGACAGCCCCTAGACATGACAGTCTGCAGGAACATCAGACCACCATCTGAAGTCCCTGGAAAGGTGTACTGTGAGCTGACCACACCGGCCCAGAGGAGCACAGGGGATGTGTCCACTCACTGCATCCATGACTGGCCATCAAGAGCCACAACGGGCTACCAGAGTCACTGGTCAGATGGTTTCAGATTGGATGCAACTGCTGGCCGCCCCAACGAAGGTCCTGGCCGGAACATGTCCTACATGGGTCCTGCTATGTACAGTGAGAGATCAGTCCCCACCAGCCACCCCTCGGCCACTGCCCTGGGAACCTCTACCAAGCTCGGTGAGTGGACAGACATGAGTAGGTGCTGTGTGTGCGTTTCATTAAACACTGCTTTATCTTGTATTGTTGCCACTTAGATATTGCTAAGACCGTCTCATAACGATGAACTCAAACTCAATATTTCAAATAGAACAGTTTTATCTCCTAATTCATCTACAAGTATATCATTACAAAACTTGAAAAAATATTATCACACAATTGTCCTAGAAAATGAACCCATCTGAAAGCTTGTCATACAGCATTCCTTAGAAATTGGCACTAGTCATGTAGTCCTTGCCAACTGCCCAATAGTTAAGGTACCATAAGGACTAGCAGACATTTGCCATATTTATGGGTTGTGCTATATAATAATATGTTAACATTCTAAGGACTAGTAGACTAAAACAGCTGGTTTCTAGTCATATATTTCATAAATTCTTGTACTGTATCATTATATAGTGATGGATGTGGATGTCCTTTCGCTCACTAGCAATATCACTGTCCACTTAATCATTATTTCAGATACCAGTAAACCAGACCTGGTGTGGATCCCCTGTGAGCCAGAGTTTGCTCGGAAGATGGGATGGCCTCTAGATCCCAGCATGCAACATCACACTACAAACCCCAGCACCCAGTCCTAGAGATGACACACACCCATGTGATGCCAATGCTTAGGTTTTCTCTAACACTCAAACTTGAGAAGACAAAGACATCTCTCTGGTTTAAACAGAATGACAGAAATGTAATATATGTGTATCGTCCTTGTAAGTAGTTCTCAGATCTTCATTATTGATCTAATTTATGATGTGCAGCAAGTAATTTCCATTAAAATAAAACAAATACAAGTGTGTATGTATGTTGTAGCTGATATGCTTGTAAAGACAGTACATGGTTATATTAGCTGACTTGAAAAACAGATCCTTGACAGTTTCCTAGAATAACCTCCATTGGCATCAGTGAATAGTCACTGCCTTATGAGGAGTACTCAGAAGCAGCAACTTCTCCAAGTCACGTTGATGTCATAAAGTTGACCTATGAGAGTGCTATTACTCTCCTACAGAATGTTCTGTGGGAGGCTGATCACACAAACTCACCAAAGTTTCCTCCCTTTAAATGCACTATTCCAAGTGAGACTTCTGTAGTCTTTTTCAAAGATCTCACTTGTGTATGAAACACATGGACAGACTACGAGTAGTGAGTTGTGTTTAACTTCGCATTTGACAGTATTCCAATTATATCAAAGCAAATATAATATCGGAGGAAAGCCCTATTTGATGCAGGTTCAAGACATTTCCCATTTTGGTGAAACCTATGAGTATGGTGAAACATAATCAGTGCAAACAGGGATTCGAACCCATGATCATAGGATTTAGGCATGTTAAAGGGACACAAATCTACACAGCAAATTAGACGACTGACACACCCATGCCTCCAAAATACCAGTGAGGCATCATGAGCCAGTCAAATCCCCATATTCCAAATATAATTTTCTAAAGAAAATTCCAAATTCGTCTCAGGACTAATGAACTAGTGATGACATGTAGCCCTGGCTCGGGACGACCAGTCGTGGATGCATCCCCTGTGCTTCTCTGGGCATGTGGTCTGCTCACAGTACACCTTGCCAGGGACTTCAGATGGTGGTCTGATGTTTCTGCAGACTGTCATGTCTAGGGGCTCTCCAAGATCCCCTCGGGACATCACTGGGTTGTAGGGGCCGGCGTAGTGATATGATACAGGAGCCCCATGGCTGAAGTGCCTAGGGAGGTAGGAAGACTTGGTTGGCTATGAGTGGGCAGGGATGATGTTGGGGGCCTGTGGGTAGTAATAGTTCTGGGGGAGTCCTGTAGCTGGGAGGTTTGAGGGGAGAGAAGGGTGAGTGGCCCAGAGGGAATGGGAAGTGCCGTAGTGGACACAGCTTACACTTACACCGAGTCTTCTCAGTTGTAACTAGTAGTGCTTTGACTCTCTTTCAAATGCTTCGACAAAGACCTTTTCCCTGAAGAATGTCTTCAGTTACAGACAGTCCGCTTCCCTGCAAGTGTATAACACTATGAACTAACATCCCCACTCTGCCAAATGAAGAACATTTAAGTTTTTGTTCAACCCATCAAAACACTTCCCCATATTAGTTGATTACCACAGGCAGCCATATTCCATCTGTTTAGTGTTTACGGTAGCCTGTAGATAATCCAGTGTCAACCAAAGAGACCAGTGACTGAAAGCATGGGCAATGATTCTCTGGAGTACAGACAATCAGTCAAGTCAAAGAGACATATCACCCATTCACTCCCTTTAATTGGCTCTTATGACAAGCATTTAGGAGTTTCGTATTACATACAGATGTTTTATTCAGTCTGTTGGTTCAGACTAGTGTTAGGTTCATGCACAGATCCTCTATAAATACTGTATTTGTTTGTGGCACCAGGAGATTATCCTCACTGGCTGCCCACACAAAGACAGAACACAAACTGTAACATTCTGATGATTTATTACAGTGAAAATGGAAACATTAACAGGACCCAATCGAGTGGACAACTTACAGTTGAGGTGCATCAATGAAACATTAGACAATCATATTTTCCAAAATGAAAATATCCTAATTACAACATGACTGTCAAAGTGTTTACATTTCTCTCAAATCTGGTACTTGTAACATAACCAGGGATGAGACATTTCCACTGATTACATCAAGTCATGGGTCACTTCTGATATACACACCATTACGATATGCATATAAATCATAGAGTTCTGCATACTCTGACTAAGTTTGAGTGCTATTATTGTTTGTCTAAAATCCCATTCTCATCCCTGTATAACCACCACTGAACCTGGACCAACTGCTGTTTCCATTGCCAAACATTGCTATGTATAGTGCAAGGAAATATTTCTTCAAATATTTATTAAATGCATCTAGTGATCTACTGGCTACTGAACGCAGGCCAGGACACACAACCTGTAAGTGAACCAGAACCCCTGGTCACAAATGTCCATCTACACAGCAGCACATGCAGAGATCTCAAGACAATCCTCCAGGACGTCAAGTATGTCTTCTCCGATTGGAGACTGCTGGGCTTGTTGGCTACTTGTATATACACAATGATAAAAGCAAGAGTCATTCCTTGCATGCTCCACTGGAGCTGAAGTTGAGCAAGGTGACACCACTGTTCCTGGTCACTGTCAGAGATGGCCAAGTTCCGGTCAGTCAGTAAGCCAACAGTGTCCACACATCAAAGCTCATCACATCTCTCACTGGCCCCTGTGTTAGTCACCTCCCTGGCAGAGAAAAAACAAGAGTTTGATTTAGAAATAACTTCCAAGAAGACTGCAGCTTCTTTGGGAAGAATCGCTTCATATAACATTTCCTGAATAGGCTTACCTTATTTTTTCATAATTAAGTCATCATTTCACACAAGAAATATAAACCAGTTGTGATTTCTAAAGACAAGGTCATGAAGATAATTCATATCCAGTTTAGTTAGTCTACTCATGATCTTTTCATAAGCCTCAGGACAATGGCCAATATATTTCTTCTTAATTGGTCTGTTGTCATTGAAACAGGTAATGACAAAAAAACATCCTACCTCTTTCCCTTTCCGTAGCTTCACCTCCAGCCTGGAACATCAACATCATCAACATTAGTACAGAAGATTATTTCACATGATGCATTCAACAAACGCTAATCTCAAGGCTGACTGACTCCTTGAGTTTGCCAACACACTTACAATTATATAATGGGGATTCATGGGCAGAACATGGTACATGCTACATCTGTGTTACATCATACAGCGCTGATACATGCTACATCCGTGTTACATCATACAGCACTGATACAGCTGTTTCATCACACCTGTGCCTGGCCTTGTTCTTGCTCTTCTTGTGTCGGACAGCGTTGGCCTTCAGCACCTTGCCGGAGTGGTTGGTCTGGGGAGGGATGTGGTTGCCATTGCTGCTGGCATTACTGGATTGGCTGTTGCCATTGGCAGCTGCGGCGGCCAAAGTGGAGTTGGGTGTGTTGGCGCTATTCTGATTGTTCTGGGAGTCAGGGCTGGGCGGCTCTCCTGTAATATCACAATATCAGTTCTATTGGTCATGTAATAAATACATAACAATGAATCAGTTCACACAGTGAATTATGTTACTACATTGTACAACTAGTCCTGATTTCTACTTTGAATTCATATTGATAATTGGTCTATCTAATTCTGATAACAATTATTCATATAACATTACATGATTGAGATAGCTGAGGTAGGCATAACCTCATTAGAATTATTAATAAGAGAAAAGATATGAACAAAGATACATCAATGTCAACTTCCTCATCATGATGCTAACAGGTTGATTACAACTCTGATGGACATGTTCATTGAAATTACAACACAAAAGAATCTACAAGAAACATTCATTTTCATTATCATTGTGGTCATTACTGAACAGACCTAATTATGACAGTTGTGGGAGGATTGCTTACGTTTCTCCTGCTGATCGGCCACACCACTCACAGCCTGAAAAACAAGAAAGCTTATCAGGTTATGCAAAATATATAGTGAGCGAGTTGGGTTTAACGCCGCTTTAACAGTATTCCAGCGTGGCAGCTTAATGTGGGAGGAAAGCCCGAAGTGATGCAGGTCTCAAACGTTTACCACTTCAGTGAAACCCACGAGCACGGGTAAACCCGTGACAAACCTACAAACCTAGAAACATAATTGGGGCGAAACGGGATTCGAACCCACAATCACAGGTTTCTGGCGTGTCTAAGGGACGCAACTCTGCACAGCGAATCGCGGCGCCTTAGACAACTGGGCCACCCGTGCCCCCTGCAAAATATATAACTATCACCCAGTTAATTATGAGTTACATACAAATACGCATGAACATTTTCAAAACAGAATCGCCTAACGGTGTAATTACCCAATGTATATTTCAAACTTGCGTATATGTATCTCTTGACAGATATGTATTTACTGATCAAGTGCAGACATCACACATACATGAATTCTACCGTAGTCAATAATGTCTAACACTATGTCTCGCTTATTCTTAATAAGACATGAATAATGCTCTTGTTAGTTTATGCTGCATGATGTTAGACTATCGGGGCCGCAAACAAACAGATACAAACCAGAAATCACCCAAAACAGTATTTCAAGCAGTCTCGTTTTTATTAAAATGTCTACTAATTGGTGTAAAATTTCACAACAGACTGGACCCAAGGGAGTAAAAATACATTGTTTTTTGTTTGTTTGTTGTTTAATGCCAAACTCAGCGATATTTCATTTATCTGATGGCAGTCTATAACTAATTGAGTCTGGACCAGACAATCCAGTGATGGACATCATGAGCATAGAATATTGAACACCCAAAGTAAACTATCAATACCAAATGTGAATGATAACATTAGTAAATTCTCAATAGCTACAAATGTTATCTGCACCCTGTTTTCAATGATATAACATACTACTGTACATACATATGACGGTTACAGGGGCATGGGTGGACCAGTCATCTAAAACAAAGTAGACACAATTTATGGATAACAACTTCTTTAATACTGTAAAGGCAATGTTTCGGTACAGATCCTTATACCGTTGTTAAGCAGGACTGAATGCAGAACATTATACAGAATATATATAGTAGGTGGATATGTTAACTTAGTAGCTTCCCGACAGTCACGGGGGCATGGGTGGACCAGTCATCTTAGGCGCCGCAATTCCCTGTACAGAGTTGCGTTCTTTGGTTATGCAAGAAACCTATGATCGTGGGTTCAAATTTTGGTTCACCCTGATTATGTTACTAGGATTGTCAGAACCATACCCATGCTTGTAGGTTTCACCAAAGTGGTAAACGTCTGAGAACAGCATCACTTTCTGGCTGACAGCCGTGACTATTGGAATACTGTTCAAGGCGACACTAAACCAAACTCATTCCTGCCTGTTGAACATGACGTACAATCCAACATGGAGTTCATCTGTCAACTGTAGACAATGGCAAGCTTCAAATACCATCAAAACTCTTTTCAACATACTAACTGTATTCCACACAACAAAGACTCACTGCTGCAGAAGTAACTGACGACTTGGAAAATAACCGGTCTGCCTCCTTAAACTTGCGATTCCTCTTGTCTGCCTTACTGTTAGTATTGCGGCTGAAACACAAAACACGTAATCTCAGTACCTCCTCAAGGATGCGGTCTTACTAGGTAAAAATAAAAATAACCTAGAGGTCATTCAAAGAAACAAGTAACGTCCAATATGTGCAAAAAAAGGTAACTATCTGTGATTGATTTATCACGGAAGTACTGAGACAGTGTTCCTACTTGGTGTTGGAGAGGTATCGGTCCCAGCCACGGATTATGTTGCCATACAACTGTGTGTCCTCTAGGTAACTTCCTTCAAATGCGTAGATCTGACGTTCTAGGTTTGCTAGTGTATCCTGCAACATTCAATATTCAACTTCAGTACAACATACAACAATGAGCAACAGTGAAACAATAATGCAACATTGAACATTCTGCAATAGCTGTATATAGTTTCCCGTACTATTCATGTGAGGTCTCAAAGATATCTCTTCTTTCTGGGAGCAATGTGGCTTCATTAGGACCCCATCAGACTATCAAATAAAATATCAGAGACTAATACTAAAAGGAGTGACTGAGTTAGGTTTAACATGTTTGTTGCAAGTTTTGGAAATTCACTACTTCCGTAAAACTTAATCACAATACATTACAATACAATATCTTTGTCAAAAAAAAGAACATACACAGCCCTAGCTGCCAACTCTCCAGAATCTTTGAATCAGTGTCAAAAGAAAGAGATGGATACCACAGGCAGATGACAGAAAGCACTTCAATATGACTTATTTTTCTTCAACTATCTAGCATGTTTAGTGACACAACACTATAGCCATGATAGCCAATATGTATGCTTCTGATATCATTAAGGTTTTTTTAAAATATCATAATCAGGCTTTCCTACCGCATGAAGCGGACACACTGTGATAACAGTAATACTGTTCAAAGTAACATTAAACATGGAAGGGTCTGAAACTGAACGAGTGAGTTGGGTTTTACGCCGCTTTTAGCAATATTCCAGCAATATCACGGCGGGGGACACAAGAAATGGGCTTCACACATTGTACAATTGTCGGGAATCGAACTCGGGTCTTTTGGCATGACGAGCGAACCCTTAACCACTAGGCTGCCCGACTGCCCAAGCCTGAAGCTGAGAAACCAAGGACTATGCTCGGTGATCAACGTGATCAAGGTGACAACACAACATTTGACAGTAATTTGTACAGTCCAGTTCTCACTGATCAGTCTTATCATTTTCTTGTCAAATGGATCAATAGTTTCAAACATTTACCCAATATTATTGTTGTTTATCAATAACATAACATTAATCATGTTAATAATCTTTCAACCTTGCATACTAAATGTACTAGTCAGTGCTGCACTCTACTGACGTTTCGGTTTCAAAAAGGTAAACAATTAGAGCTGTATACATGGTGTATTGGCAAAAACAATTGTATTGCAACATATTGCGATACAGGTATCTGTACTGCGATACGTATTGTCATAAACTGGGAGCTCAAGAGTTTGACAGTGATCAACATTGATTGTCCTCGCAGATCCTATTTTTTACATACCAAAGTAAATATTTAAGGGTGTGCTTTATTACTGGAACCGGGTATATTGGTAAATAGAGGCTCATTCTTTCCGCAATACATGTCACAATATCCTTTTTTTAAGCTACACATATCAGGTGATTTCAAATACCAATTCTTCATCAAGAGTTTAATGGTATACACTTGCCAAATCCCTTCAAAATGTTTTCCGTAATTAGAAAAAGGCATGTTCATGAAGAAAGAAGTTAATTCTCAGTTACCTGCTTTATGTGCATTAGCATCATTTCGTACAATTCCTTCAACATCCGGGGCACAATCGTACCCAGTCCATATTACAGTCCATTGAACAAGTTATATGTTTTTCATTTTTGAAAAGTCTACACATAAAAATCAACACGTCATGAAATGGTTAACTTTCATTGAGAAAATATCCTAAATGTGAAAAACTATTTCCATTTGCGTATTATCAGATTATTTGGGGGGTTTTCTTACATTGGTTGTATGGCTCCATATGCTGTCATCAAAGCCATATGGAGAGCTTGCGACACGGTCACTTGATGCATAAATATATAAATTGTCATGCTCCTAACTCATGCAGTAAGATATCTATATACAAGTAATTATGCAAAACATGTAAAGTGCACTGAATGGCTTGCATAAGGCCAGTCTGCTCTGATTCCAGAATAAGCGTGTTTGTTTAAAAACGACAAATGTCTGGTCATGTGATATGCAAATTTGGAAAGATAATGGTTTCATGCAGAAATATTTCCACTCTGACATCTTAACTCATATTATGGTTAACATGTCTAATAATTTGTTTGATAGGCATTACTTAGAAGTTGACGGATGACAAGATAGACACAATTTTTATGGATAACAACTTCTTTAATACTGTAAAAAGGCGACGTTTCGGTATAGATCCTTATCCTCTTGCTTGACAACGGTATAAGGATCTATACCGAAACGTCGCCTTTTTACAGTATTAAAGAAGTTGTTATCCACAAAAAAATTGTGTCTATCATGTCTAATAATGATTATTTACTAATTTCGACTGGGACTTCCAAAACTATTATGCGAGTTATCATGTCCCATGGTAATTACTACTTGTTAAGTCGTCAGTTAATTACCAGCCAAATGGTTAAACATAAGTACATGGAAAGGCAACAGTACCATCAAATAACAGTTTTTACGCAAGTTGTAGGCTACAGAGTGAATATTGTTTTCTCTGTCCAAATCTGTCACCGAGTGATGTTGCTGTGTACACATTTCCATCAGAAAATACTGATCCGTGGACTTTGTATCGTGCACATGAATAGAAACATTAATCTAGTCTACAACACACAAGTTCCTCACAGCAATTTCTGCCCGGCGTCGCACTAACTCGACTAATTCCGCACGGGTATCTATTGGGTGAGTATTCTTCATGGCGGCCATTTTTAGACTAGTTTGACAAGAGAAAGCTCCCGGCAGCGATAATATGGCCCCATTCTTGATACCCACTGCGGATAGCACGCGCTGAGGGGAGCTTGATTCCAGAGCGCGCATTCGTCACCGTTTCCGGGTCGAACCGGATTGCGATTGCAGCTTTTCCGAGGTAGCGGAATTGGCCGAGCATGACTGAGTACCTAAAATCTCACGGAAAGAAGCGAATGGGACCAATCAGCCGATTGTGTAATTTTCAACAAAATCAACGCAAGGAAGTTATTTATAGACGCCTGGTTTTCAAGGGTATTTTAACGGAATAGCGTTGGCTAATATTTCGAGACAGAGAAAAAAACCTGGAACGATGATTCGCTTAGGGTGGGCTCTTACAGACTAAAACTGTGAAAACAATTTTTAACCTGTTGGGATTTTAATTAGAAGCCAAGTTTAAATTTCGACGATTGTCCCCTTTTTATGGTGTATTCAAACATGAACATAACAAACATGTTGGATTTTAAGATATAAAAAGACAAAACAAAAGCACAACAAAAACCAATTAAACAGACCATTTCAGTGATACATTTGTCGTATAGTTTCTGAAGTATATTTAACTCAAAGTAAAAATTAATCCGAGAGAATTCTGACAGATTTCCTGTATGCACTAGCTATATAGTTTTAATGATCCACTGCGCTGCTCCCGAGTGGAATACGAATATAATGTATATATTTATTTCTTCAGTTTTTGTTTCTTCGATCGAACATTATTACACTTTAGGACAATACTTGGTATTAATTTATGTTTCACTTTCTTAGGAGATGGAATTATTACAATGATTAGATGAAGAAGTCTCGACTTGCAGTGGAATTAGGACATATGATTAAGCGAGATGTCATCGACCTGGGTTGGAGCGGAAACTTGGAGGAAAATCCGTGAAGATCCGGGGTAGAATAGGTCTTCATCAACCCATGCTTGCCGTAACAGGCGACTGTGTATGTCGTAAGAGGCGACTAACAGGATCGGGTGGTCAGGCTCGCTGACTTCGTTGATGCATGTCATCGTATCCCAATTGCGTGGATCGATGCTCATGATATCAATCACTGGATTGTCTGGTCCAGACTCGATTATTTACAGACCACTGTCATATAGCTGGAATATTGCTGAGTGCGGCGTTAGACAGCAAACAAACTTGGAGGAAATGCGGAATATGGTGGAAATATAGTGACAAACGAAGAATCAATAGAATCTGAAGACAATGATATCAGCGCTGTGTGGAAATAGTGAAAAAAGTACCAATGAATAAAACTTAAACTTGCTTGACCATCAGTAGCCGTTTTCGCCAGATAAATTCTGTGACGTTTGCCGAGGTGCAGTTTTAGCCAGCATCCGGATGTTGCCGTCATTACTTAAAAAAAACACACACAAACAACATGTTTGCTTTTTCTGTTTGCTTTAAGGAATTAACTACATTAGGACGAGTTCCATGATCGTAAACGTGACCGGTATCTGTGGCAAGATATAACGCATGTTCACATTATCAATATCAACCCGCCAACTGTTGATACTTTTGTAAGGGCAATTTCGACCTTGCAATTTGTAAACTAGTGTCTAATTATTTAAATTCTTACATCAATCATGAATTATCGCCAAGAGGCTTCCGGGTTTGGAGTGATATACATAAAAGACACAATCATGTGCACGTCCGCCAGCGCCACTCCGCTATGCATGGTTGCTGCTGTCATCCGCAATGATAGACAGTATAGTGAGTGAGTTGGGTTTAACGCCGCTTTTAACAGTATTCCAGTTATATCAGCTTAATGTGGGAGGAAAGCCCAAAGTGATGCAGGTCTCAGACGTTTACCACTTCGGTGAAACCCACGAGCACGGGTATGGTGCTGACAAACCTAGAAACATAATTGGGGCGAACCGGGATTCGAACCCACAATCATAGGTTTCTGGCGTGCCCAAGCGACGCAACTCTGCACAGCGAATCGCGGCGCCTTAGACGACTGGGCCACCCTTGCCCCCTATAGACAATTAATGGTACTCTAGATCGATGTGAAGACAAGACAGTTCAAAATAAGAGATTATTAACAATTTGTGACCAATTACTTTGGGAAATGATACTTTTAAATATTATTCTCATCAACACGTAAAAATGAAAATATAGCTTGAGAATCCTGATAAGAACAATCCTTAAATCGGCTTGAAAATAAGTTTGGAGAACAAAATACAGAGAGAGATGGGGGAATTAATGGAAATATTAAAGGCAGCTAAACAAGAAATGGAAAATATGCATAGAATAAGAACTGAAGGCTCTTTTATAAGATCAAAAGCTAAATGGATAGACCAAGGTGGAAAAAACCCTCAAAATTGTTTTCTACAACTAGACTGTAGAAGCTTTTTAAACAAATCCATAGCATTACTTGAAAAAAAGGGAGATGGGACACAAACAAACAAACAAGATGAACTAATTCAAGAATTAAGAGATTGCTATCAAAGACTGCAAATTGCACACAAATTGATTTAGAAAACCTGTGATACCCATGTGCCGAAACACTTCAAAGGTCCAAAACACAACTATGATACCCGTATAAAATATATCACCATCAAATTGATGCTCATGATGTCAATCACAGCTTTGTCTTGTCTAGACTCGATACTAGTATGTACAGACGGCCCTGGGATAGCCCGAAAATTGCTGAGTGCTGCGTTAAAGACGCATGTTGTGGTGTGTGAAAATATATGTAATAACAGTACACCAGAATAGTTGTGGTTCCGCTGAAACCATTTTATTTGGTTTTGTTGACTGACCATGAAGATGCTGATGATGTAAATGGGATGCTGTACCACATTTTACTGCTAAAGAATGGAATTATCTTCACTTGCTCTCATCAAAATGTTGCAAATAATGCCAAATTATGAAGGTTTCTTTTTAGATTACAACAAATATTTACAGCAACAAAAAATATCCGAAAATGATAAAACGAAAGACTGATGATTCGTTTGATTTTTGGCACTCTTCTGTCGAAACAATACGTCTTTTTTATCATTGTCATATAATAAGTTATGTTTGGAAAGAATGTCAAAACTAAATATGTTATAAACGTCTTATACAATTAGCAATACATTATATTTCATAACTTTTTGTACTTCTTGGAGGTACCTTTAATACAGACAATATACTTAATATATTTTTAATGACTTGTATATTCGTATAAGATGAAAAGACAATCAGTGTAGCGCCAGCGCAGCATATCCAGGGGACCAGGCTGTACCATCAGTCTTCACTAACGGATAATGCTTCAAACCATATATGGTCGATATCTATCCTTAGTTCAAGAGAAGAGGGGGCACGGGTGGCCCAATCGCTGTGCAGAGTCAACCATGTCCGAGCTTGACCACCCGATCCCGTTAGTTGCTGATCTTCACGGGTCGGTCTGTTACGAGACTTTTCATATACGGAACAAAAGAAGTTAGGGATCACTTTTGTTTTTGGCGATATTCTTTGGTTGTGAAGACCGAAAACACAATTTCATCAAATATCCTCACAAATATTCATGGTCCCAAGTTTTTATTATTCAGCATAGAGTTCTCATGGGGTAAATGCTGCATCAAAAACACGACACTAGTCACGTGGAATGATTTTACTTGCAGTGTAAAGACAACAAATGTGTATAGTGATACATCATTTACGATACACCACGCCAATCATTAAATATCAACTTCTTAAAATAACTAACTAACTAAATAAATACACATTTACCAGGCATAATCATGAATACACATGAGGGGATGCATATCCGAGCTTCTGTCTGTATTATGAAATATACAACAACTGACAACGAAACTATAGACACATGATCAGTGATAAAAACGCCCAGTGAAACGGCCTCGCAGACGTCGGAATCTGCTTTGAATATTGTTCCAGGTCCGGCGCATGCGCTCCATTATACGTTCCCGCCTGGTGCGCTGGCTCGTGTACTTTGAGGCGAAGGTCGGCGGAAGCTGATCCACGACGGAAACGCACACGGAGTCGCCGATGTCACTGATGTTGACCGCAAGTTCATCTTCCTGCTGAGGAGCAAAAGAGAAACTTAGAGGCTAGTCGTTATGGTCTCAGCTATGCTCTAAAGCTGCCCAAACCTACCATACCGTAGAGAGTCTCTCGTATATAGTACCCCTGATAGAACCCACATGTTTTTTTAATGTGTACCGCATTTCCTCTCTTACACGCTGAATCTTTAATACTCGCCGGCCTTTCAGGCGCCGGGTCTGTATTCCTATTTTCTGTTGTGATATGTTGTGATTAATGTTGACCGTTTCCTGCAAATGTACCATTTGTGTGACTGTTTAATTAGGGAGTGTGTTGCCACTGTGTCAGCTTTAAATAGAATACAGGCTGGCCTCAAATAGAAGCCTGGTCAACGTCTTGCCCGAAATATATTGGAGTCCGGGCTCATTTGCTCTGGAACAAAGTATCCCATTCTCGGATACTCGCAATATTTAATCGTAAACTTACGGCGTATTTCGCACCTCAGTCTGTTAATCCTAATTTATCTGGGCAAGAGTCGATTACGTCCATGCAGACACCGCGATACAGCGTGAATATTTCTGACAGCGTCGTAAAAGAACACTCAAGCATACACAAGACAGGGGTTCAGGTTGTATTTGTTGCCGAACTCGGCAATAATTTAGCTATATGACTGACTTCAGGATCAACATGGCCAGACAGACCTAACCTCCTGAAGTCGGACATGTAGCTGGAATATTGCTGGGTTCGGCAACAAATACAACATGATCAATTGTGTGGATGGGTAAGTGTTGTTCGATTGAAGGGGAACTAGGAGAGGGCCAGTTTGCAGACCCATATAACATGTATCGGGTTATCTCACAGTTCCAGTTATTGCTGATTGCGGCGTTAAACCACAAGCAAGGACCACAGTGCCCTACATTGTTTGTGTGCTAATTCTTTTTTCATAACGTACATGTAGATACATCGCAAACGATTACCCTAATTATACAGAGTTTAAATGCATGGGGAATAGTCATAGTGGTCATCAGAAGCCACAATGTCCACCGTCAAACTTTAAACAGACATAGACACAGGACCTCACCTGGTCGCTGAGTTTGTTGAGGATCACCATGATACGCCGTCGGGTGTAGTGGTCTTTGGCCACTCTGCGCATGATCTCTGCTCCCATCACACTTCCGGTGAGGTCCCCGCACTCACTAGTGAGAAACACCTTGAGCTTTTGTCTCAGACGGCGCACCTTGGGTAGTTGGGGCTGAAGGGGCGTGCCCCTCTCTAGGTGGTAAAACGTGTGGTTATAGGTGTATGGTGGTTGGTCCACACAAAGCTCGTTCTCCAAAGACATATCAGAATCGGACAAGATAATTCTGCCCAGGTCTTTGGACAAGCGTTCCTCTTCCCGGGGCTCGAAGATTCCTTCAGGGAATGCTCTTGCAGCGGTCACCTCCCCTCCACCGGCTGCTTCTCCGCGAACATGGTCTTCTGCAACCCGAACATCGTCTTGGTTATCTTGCGGCTGTTCGCGATCATGGACCTCGCCTGCAATGTCAGCGACTACGCCTACAATGTCAGCGACTACGCCGTCAACGACAGCTCTTATATCCTCATGGTCCCGCGGACGGTCACGTGATGGTGACGCCGACATGGAGCGAGGCTGGACGTTTTCCGGGAACTCTTCCAGGTCAACCACCTCGATGTCGGAAAGACGACCCGCCGGGTTGACGCGTTCATTATCTGGAGGCAGATCAGCCTGACTGCTCTCTTCACTGTCTGACTGCATTTCAGGCTCGTCTACCTCAACAACATCGGGAGCAAACTCAGGTTGGTCTTCGGGCGGTTCGAAGTCCAGGAGAAAAAGATGTTGGGCAACAACTTCGATGTCTGGAAGATAGTCCGGTGCATAGGCGACGGGTCCAAGGTCGTACGGATAGTTGGCGTTGTCGTTCAAGTTTCCTTCGTTATCGTTTGCGACCAAGGCATGCGGGACGCGAAGATCCGACGGCTCCATGTTGACCTGCGCCACCTGTTGAGGATCTACAATGCCGCCATTTTGCATCACGTGGTACAGCTGGCTGTTGCGGTGGCGGCGATGGTTGTTCCGAGGCTGGGGTAAGCCGTTGAGGGCCATCTGTAAACAGAGTGAGTACGGTTTCACGTTGATCATGTTTATGGCTTGGCGGTATAAAACTGCGGAGGGACAATCCATAAATCATTTGACATGAATTCTTATCGAAGACGAACTGCCTTTGGTTGTAACACAGACCAATCTCAGCGTAAAATGAAATATATAAGGAAAATATGTTCATCTGAGAAATAATCTGACAATATATTTATCGGGTTTTTTTCATATCAATTTGTTTATGTGGCAACTTAGAGGTGTTCTTTACATCAGAAAGGTTGATATGCCTAAAGGTGAACGGGTTCGCGATTACATCACGTCAAAGACACAAATGGTACCTGGTGTTATCCCCAAATGGGTACCTGGTGTTAACCCCATAATGGTACATGGTGTCATCCCCAAATGGGTACATGGTGTTATCCCCAAATGGGTACATGGTGTTATCCAAATGGGTCCATGGTGCTCGCTAATGAGTATACGGTGTTATCCAAATGGGTACATTGTGTTATCCAAATGGGTACATGGTGTTATCCAAATGGGCAAAAAGGTGCTAGCCAATGAGTACATTGTGTTATCCAAATGGGTACACGGTGTTATCCAAATGGGTACACGGTGTTATCCAAATGGGTACACGGTGTTATCCAAATGGGTACATGGTGTTATCCCAATGGGTACACATGACGTCTATTATTCGTGTACTCAGTCGTGATGCTGAAAGAATGTTACTCAGCCACGTAAGGTCATGCTCACGCACTCTATTTTCACGATCATTCAGGATAGCAGGTACAGGTGCTGCTATTCATATTGCAGAGTTGCGTGCCTTGGTTGTGACAAGGTACGAAATATGGGGATCCTACCAACTACGATCCTTGCTTTGTCAGCATCAGGCCCGTGCTCGTGGTGTCACCAAAGTGGTAAACATAAATGGCGTGTATCACATCGGGCTTTTCTCCCACTTTAAGCTACAACGCCATGAGATAACCGAGATACTATTCGGGGCGGCTTTAATAACACCCACTCACTGTCTTTTAACATGACGTAAGTCTATACAAAAGGGCCTAAGTACCTGTGCCATGCTTCCCGATTGATGTCGGAGATTGCCGACTCGAACTTCCAGCCGCATCACCATACGCCGAGGGAAGGCAAAGACTGCCAGGGGCCCAAACTGGAAGTCACCATGTTGACTGTAACCACTGTCCAGTGGGCGATCTGTAATGTCCTTCTTGTTGGTGAGGTTGCCCTTCCTGTGTTTGAGGCTGCTGAGAGATTTGAGGATAGACAGGGTCGGCTCCACACACTGCAACCAAACCGTTGCAGGCAGCCCGTCAATCACCGGTTCATCTTGGAACTCTTCACACGCCAACTCAGCGAATACTTGTTCGCCTAACAGTTTGTCCCAACGTGACACGGAGTAAGAACTGTACACAATCCTCTTATTGAGGTGTCTCAGTTCAGAATTCTCGAACCCCAGGCAGACATTGAGCACAGGGATTGATGCGCCCCGCGGGGCCACCGTTGCCAAACCCGCTAGCCACAGAACCTGCTCCCAGTCGTCTAAAGGCGTGGCACATCTCTTGTTGAGACATCGTAGTTCTTGGAGTTCAATGAGAAGCTGCTGCTCTGGGTCAAGGAAGAGTCTCTCTTCGCTCCTCGAGTGCCGGACGCAGAAGGCGTTCATCAGTCGCCCCACCCACTTCCGGTGCCGACGATGCAGTCGGGGCATTGTGGGAAGTTCTTCCGGTTCTATGACGAGGCAGAATGTGAGAGGAACCTCCTCTCAGCTGAGCGTTTGTGGTCAGTCTGTAAGTGTAATATAAAGCCTGAATCAAACAAACGAAGATCTTAAGGGAATAGAACCACCAGATCTTATAAAGGATCATAGATGAAATTTGTAAAGGCGTTAACATGTGCATGCATGTGGCAATTTTCCGTCTATTTTGATTTCTCAATGGTTTGAAAGTTGTTTGTTTGTTTGTTTGTTGTTTAACGCCACACTCAGCGGTTCGTAGGGTCTAAAATATGGCTTTCAAATATTGCACCCATTTTCATTTCTATTGTTGTCTTTTTCACTTTGATGACACTAACTATTATGTTGTAAAGGTTGAATCAAGGTCTAAATTAATAATATTGCAAACACTAGAACGTGCATCTTTAATGCCACTACTTACTACATCTATGCAAATTTAAATACATTTTGAATAACAAAATTGGATCAGAATTCTGTGTAGCTAGGATCGTGTTTACACAGTTTCAGCTGCACGGACCTTAATAGTTTCGGAGGGATGTCGAAAATGCAGTAACACTGCATGAAAGTCAGAGGTTGTAACTGGGTAAAAAATATGTAAAAAAAACCCCGTACAATATGTTATTCCGAAAATCACATACTTGATGCATATCACATTATGGCCAAAATGACATTTTCAATAATGTTTAAAGTCGGATCCGAATTCTGTGAGCACATTTCAGAGACAGCATTCATACATGGTTCCAGCTCCATAGTTGTAGTTTCAGAGCGGATTTCGGAAAGGCAAAAAGTCAACCACGGACGAACGGACGGACAACGCGCTGCGCCATAAGCTCAACTGATTTTCAGTCCAAACCTTTTTGATTTTAATAAGGCGAACGGACAGACAACGCGCTGCGCCAGAAGCCCAACTGACTTTCAGTCAAAACTCTCTGATTTTGATAAGGTTTTAATGTCACCTGATCGTAATTCGTCATCACAGGCGTTCGTATCGTTGATCTATGGTAATGACATGCAGCCACCGTTATATAACCTTAGATTGTGTATTGGTAGGTGCAGCCACCTCCATGGAGCCACGACACCAACATGTGATGTAGTACGCCTGTTCTTGATCGACGTGTCACTCAGTCAACCCAAGTATGCTATCATACAAGCATTTACTTCATTCGTTTAGTAGAGTGAGTGAGAGTGGTTTTACGCCGCTTTTAGCACTATTCCAACAATATCACGGCGGAGGACACCAGAAATGGGCTTCACACATTGTACCCATGTCGGGAATCGAACCCGGGTCTTCGGCGTGACGAACGAAAGCTTTAACCACTAGGCTACCCGACCGCCCCACGTTCATTAGAAGTCAGACATGAATGAGTGAGTGAATGATGTTGTTTAACGCTCACTCCTTCTTGACTTATGACGGTGGTCTGTACATAATCGAGTCTGGACCAGACAATCCAGTGATTGACATCATGAGCATTGATCCACGCAATTAGGATACGATGACATGCATAAAAAAAAGTTTGTGAGTCTGACCACCCGATCCCATACGTCGCCTCTTACGACAAGCATAGTCGCCTTTTACGGCAAGAATTGGTTGCTGAAGACCAATTCTAACCAGTCTTCACGGGTCAGAAGTCTGAAGTAGAATTTGTAGCATTTGTACAAGTATAAATATTTCTCAAAGTAATGAAGTTTCGGGAATGGGTCCTTCACCCCCAAGGAACACCCTCGATTATCCAGTGTACTAGAACTCCGTACTGTGATAATTAACATGAAGATTAATGTTACATATATTCGAAAATAAATCTGCCTGTATAATAAATAACATTTTGTTGAGATGGTATAACATTTGTCTCCCTTTAGCTTTTTTTCATTCATTGTACTCTTGGCCATGTGGCCTTTGATACCCAATAAACCATTTCCTTCTGTCAGTCATACGGGTGGTAGGGCAGCATACAGTGGTTTTAAAATAGCGGTCACTCGTCACGCCGAAGGCCCAGGTTCAATTCTCCACATGGGTACAATGTGTGAAGCCAATTTCTGGTGTGCCCGGTTGAAGTATAGGTGGAATATTGCAAATAGCGGCGTAGAACCATATTCACTCAATCCGAAAGTTATGCACATCTCATTACTTATCCTGTTACAGTAGTGTGTACTTTCGTTTCCAGTATGAGAAAATATAATCGGTGATACGTGTCAGGACGTGTGTGTAAAGTTTATTTTGTTCTTTAAGAAAGAATAAACATATGATCAAATAAATAAAGAAAGAAAGAAAATCAAGAAAATCAAGAAAACTTTGACCCCCAAGGCGACCTGACGTGTCCTAAGATTTCTTTGGGGTGTATTATAAAGCAAGTAATGTATAATGTAATGAATATTTGGTTTCCAACAACCTCCTCCTTGCGCAGAAAGTCACGCATCTATGTCTACAACGTCCTTACCTGTGACTAAATGATTAACCCCATCCTTCGACTGTCCACGCAGGCAGACCCGTGTCAAATAGGTTGTGGTGACGTCATCAATTACGTGACGTCACAGAAAGACGCGCTGTTTCGACCAATGATATTATTTCTGTGGGAAAATTGTCTTTTGTGACTTTCAAAAAATGGTAAATTAAAAAAACTAATAATTAGCGAATATGGGGTATAAATAAGGTATAAACCATGAAAATGAAGAAAGAAAGCCTGGGCAGTGTGCCTAAGAGATGGGCATCAGACACACCACGTGAAGATCCGGGGTAGAATAGGTCTTCAGTAAAACATGGTTGCCGTAAAAGGCGACTGTGAGATGCGACTAACGGGATCGGGTGGTCAGGCTCGCTGACTTGGTTGATGCATGTCATCGTATCCCATTTGCGTGGATCGATGCTCATGACGTCAATCACTGGATTGTCTAGTTCAGTCTCGATTGTTTACAGACCGCCGTCATATAGCTTGAATATTGTTGAGTGCGGGGTAAACAACAAACAAACAAACAAATCAAACACCACATAAAATGCACTATGAAACAAAATAGGTGCTCACTGTATTATTAAAAATATCAGTTCTCCATTCACACTACTCTTTTTCTATTACGAGAATCGATATTTCATAAGCCTCCTGTGACGCCATCCCATTGTCCTCCAGCTGGTGCATTGTATTCCGGAGACAGGGTCAGTTTTCAGTACCGTATTTCCTCTATTTGACACCGGCTCTCTAATATGACCGTTTCCTGCAAACGTACTTATTGTATGACTAAAATTTTGAATCAGCAAGGTTGTGAGTTGCCCTTGTGTCAGCATTGAACAGAATGACGGGACCTCTAATAGACGCAGAGTCAAAGACTTAAATAGATGCTAGGGCATCTAATAGAGGAAATACGGTACATAGAAATTCATCATCCTTAAATATATTCAAATTCAAAGTTTGATAAAACACTTTTCCTGGTGGTAGTATGATATTTAAAACACTTGAATGCAATTAAAACCTGGCTTGATGGCTTAAATATCATATAAAAACCAGAGGGGCTGTTGGGAAGCCGCGTTTGGTCTTCCGGGAAGAGTGAGTGAGTATGGTTTTACGCCGCTTTTAGCAATATTCGAACTATATGACGGCGGTCTGTAAATAATCGAGTCTGGACCAGACAATCCAGTGATTGATATCATGAGCATCGATCCACGCAATTGGGATTGATGACATGCATCAACCAAGTCAGTGAGCCTGACCACCCGATCCCGTTAGTAGCCTCTTAGCCATTTATGTTGTCCCCTTTTTGCTGGAATATTGCTAACGTCACGTAAAATAATACTCAATCATAAGACCATGTCAGATAAATTGCTTTATCCTTCACACTGATCTACTAATTACTGTCTGTATAAACAGTTTGTTCAGCTGGTTATCTACACACTCAGACCAGGTACTTTACTACGCACAGATTCTTTCACTCCTTTAGGAATGGCACTAGATTAACCAAACTGTGGTGAGGGAGTTTGTCTGAAGCATTTAGCTTCATTCCAGCTATTTCTCAATACCCATTATGATATATTTCCGAGAACCTCCCTACCAAAGATACAGACATCTACATCAGTTTCTAAACCAGTCTGTTCCCACAAAAGAGCATACCCAAGGAGACAACTTGTACTAACTCGGCTTTTCCACAGGTCAGAATTTAGGCCCTGTATATGGTCAGGTGTATTTGAAATAATTTCTGTCTGATTGTTTTTTGACACTGTGTGCTGTATGTATCTGTGTTTGCTGATCTGTAACATCTGTATGCAGTCATGTCAGTGTATGCCATCCCATACAATTTTCTCGATTTCTTTCTTTTTTCTTAGTTTCTTGATAGTCAGGACTGTACAGGAATGTTCGTGTGTAAACAAAACAAATGTATGTCTCCTGTAACTGGAGAGGCTTATATAGATGTCTCTGACAAACGACCTTGACCTCATGAAAATTTCTGTTTTGACAGTTTGCCAATGTGTGCATATATTTGTGTGTGATAGATACAGTCTCTTATGCTCGCCCACTGACATTCCATAGCCAGTTTAACATGAATGCCCCACTCAGACACAACATAGTTATCCGAGTCAACCAGCACTTGTTTTATCCCCTAAGGCTGGGTGCCAGAAATGGTAACATCTAAAGCCATCTTAAGGTGTTTTCGTATGACAAAGCAAACGGAACCACCGACCTTGTGAGAATACAACATGAGCCATGAATGCTGATGATGATGTTTAATGATGCTTATATATACAATGTACAAGGTAAAGATATTCAACATAATGTCACTATGTATTCTGTTTCCGAGCCAACAGGTCCGTAATGTATGGGTTTTTCTCCGCCTCCAACACCGCCTTCAGTTTCTCGACCTCCTTCACGATCTCTGCGTCACTTAGGGTTGACACGGGAATGGCCTTGACCTTGCTGATGAAGTCCTGTATCAACTGTTCTCCATCCTGAAAGCAGTAACACAGAAGTCAGTGTTGTCACACAGTAATGGAATCTTATTAAGATTGTAGTGGAAACAGTGTTTGCATGAATTAATGTTTATTCAATCCTATTGAGAAATATGTTTAAAATTACTGAGGTAAAGGCTGTGCTGGATTTACGAATTGCTAATGATAAAAGGGACACAACTCAATTCCAGCCACCACTAGTTCCTGGATTACAAGTTTAAAATAGAGACAATCGACATTTTTATCTGTATTGCAATGCGCATGTTGAAATTATGTCGTCATGGCAACATTGCAACAAACTGATGAGAGGAGTGATATGTTGTTGAAGGGAGATAACTCCGTTCCAGTTTCTGAAAATACAGGGGAGACTACCTTGTCAGTACTGGAATGTGATGACATGAAGCTGGCATTGTCTTGGTGACAAAGCATCAAACCTATGACAGGATGATGTGTAGCGATGTATCATTATTGTCGCTAACTAATCTGGTCATATCTATGTATATGCAGACTACCCAGAGACTGACTATCTCTTCCATTTGGAGACCATTATTACCTGGCTCTTCTGTTTGTTTGTTTGTTTAATACCTCACTCAGCAATATTTCAGCCTTATGATGGCGGTCTGTAAATAAACAAGCCTGGACCAGACAATCCAGTGATTGACATCATGAGCATCAACCCATGCAATTGGGATACGATGACATGCATCAACCAAGCCAGCAAGGCTGACCAACTGATCCCGTTAGTCGCCTTTTACGACAAGCATAGTCGCCTTTTACAGCAACCATGGGTTGCTGAAGACCTATTCTATCCCGGATCTACACCAATCTATTTCCAGGACTGGGAATGTATAACATCTGCAAAGCATTCTATCCTCATGCTCAATCTCATTAAGATCAGAGTTTGGTGCTTGCTACCTCTACACCAAGATCTAAGGACATCTGATTACAGGTCACAACAGAATGACCTCCTTGTCAACTTTGACCAATGAAATGGTTAACAAGAAGTCAACATTAGCGTATCAGAAGCAGCTTTCTCAAGCTTCAGGCACATGTTTCAAAATGGTGACTTCCCTTCCAGACCACACTTTGAAAAGTGTTTTGCCAAAATTCTCTACTCAAACTTTGGAAACTAAATGAAAGACAATTCTAGAATGTCTTTTGTTTGTTTGTTGTTTAACGCCAGAATGTCTAACAGTTGGATCAGATGTACGGCAGTACTTCCACGGGGGTATTGAAAATCTCTACTGTTTCAAATTTTAGAAAACTTTGTTTATGTTAACCTTATCGAAGTTGCATGATGAGGAAATACATTCAAATTTTCATGATCCCGAAACGACGCTTTGATTGGTGGGATGAAAGGTTGTTCTGACACGACCCGAAAATAGGATATCCTCAGATCTTTATGTAGACGTAGCAAGCACTAAGAACAGATTAATGAGATTATCTTATTCTTATCAGAAAAAATACTTCATGCATGTTTGCAAGTTAATAGAGAGCTACAACCCATTTTCAACATACATCTCTGTATTCTGTAACACCCTTTTCTAGTCATGCCATGCATGTTCTGCAACAAACTGACCTGCTTGGCACACTTGCGTTTCTTGACGGCCGGTTCTGAGTCTCCATCGAGGTCCGTACCGGTGAGGCTGATAGACTGGTAGTCTTCAAGTTCACTGGCCTTGACCTTGGCAAACTGTTAAAACAGAAATTTTCATGAGGTCAAGGTCGTTTGTTATCCACAGGGCGTCCACAGATATTTTCCGAATCTTTTCATTATTTAATCACGGTGCTCAAATGATTTGAGGCACTTTGAGAGTTAAGACCTGTTTTATTTCAAGATAGAGCTTGATTATCAATAAGACCGTCTTGACTGGGCTTCACAATTTTGTTTTCGAGCATAGAAACTAAACTTTTGTAGTCATTTAACACCCTTGCCTCAGGAAAATGTGATCATATCCAACTGGTCTGCAGCTTAATTTGGACTGATGGTTTATGTAAAATAACAGATTCAAATCTTGTCATGTATTTGTAAAAATTTGTGGCTCTTCGGAAAATGACCTCACTTTTTTGTCCCTGGTGGTCCGAACAACCATACATATTTGGCAAAAGCTATGAACACTGCAGATGTCAAGTGCATAATTAAATGATCACTAGAATTCATAAACGTGAGATCAGTTTTTCTGTCAAATCATGTCGGCACAATGTGAGAGGATAGCTACAATGTCCAAGGGCTGGGATAGTCTGAGGATGACAGACTTGGGAATTGATTCTGTAGGCTTTATTGAGTACTTGTGTGTGATTGTACATGCCGCCATGCGGTGCCTATTTCCGAAGATGCCTTGCGGCAAGGGAGCAGTTATAGAGTTCCTGCTAGGGAGCATTAATTTACAAAGCTTGCACACAGATGGTACGACTACATTACACAATGGTACAGGGTGTAGATATTTACCACATATAACTCATTTGAAAACAGTTATTTATACTGACTGACCAAGGATCCTAACAGGTTGAGGATCAAACCCTGGACCAGTGGAACCAGGAACTAACCCCGTTCATCAAACACACTCAAACTTGATATCCTCACGGAATAATTTATAAGGTACAGCATACTTTAAACAGAATCTGGGAAAATGTCTAAGAAATAGGTGTGGAAAACTGGTGTTCATCTGACTGTGGTCCAGGCTATGTATCTGTGCAGTGAGGTCACAATGCGATACATATCATGATACAAAGGTCACGTTACGATACATATCACGACTTGCATATTTACATCAAATCATGTTGAAACGTCTTGACTATAAATATTCCAGAGCAGGTTTAAAAGGAAAAGCTAGGTGAAGACACGTTTGTTGTGGCTATTTTTAGTAGTTAGCTTAATTACAACACATTTTGCGATTTTTGACTGACAAAACCGCCGGGGGTCATTAAACAAGCAGTTATGTATATTAGCAGGTGTATCGTCTTGTATCGTCACAGAAAAATATCTATCGTGCCTGGGCATGACAACCCTCTATGCACCTGTGCAGCATGTATTGTTTCACCTCTAGTGCTGGGGGTATCTCACCTCGACGACATGCTTGGGGAAGTGAGCCAGCTCCGCCACGTGGATCCCGAAACTCTGGTCACACACACCTGCGGTGAAGAACATGTCATCAGCAGCTTTCCAAAACTAATGACTAATTAATTTTGAATATTGTTGACATAATGTTTTTCCTAACAACCAGAACCATAAACACAATACTAAAGCATGGTAAGGTTTTTGTCCTCTGTCTTCAGATTTAAACATATAAATTCAATTCTACTAAAATAGATACCACGTCTGTGCTTGTTATCAAGATTGTAACAGAAAGTGTAACATTTGAACTGTAACCATGGTTACCGGTAACTGTTGGTTACCAATAAAATGTTTAAGCACTCTCAACAACACCCTCCAGCACGTGCTTTTGGTCTGACACTCCCCACACATCAGTGTCGTGGTTTGACACTCCCCCCACATCAGTGTCGTGGTCTAACACTCCCCAACATCAGTGTCGTGGTCTAACACTCCCCCACATCAGTGTCATGGTCTAACGCTCCCCCCACATCAGTGTCGTGGTCTAACCCTCGACAACTCACCAGGCTTGACTCTGTACAGCAGTGTTAGGGTATCGTTAGTGGTGAGGGCAGTCACATGACGGTTGGTCACCGTGGGGACGACATCGGCCAGCGCCGTCAACTCATGGAAGTGAGTCGCAAACACACAGAATGCCTTGATCTTTGTAGCAATACTCCTGTAACCATGGCAACAATTAAATAATACAAGTGAAGTAATACACACAAAAAAACACATATGCACTTACTGGTAAGCCAGGATAAGTTGAGTTGTGGTCTGACAATTAACCCTGTATGACTGTATGAGGTAAGCCTACTGGCGCGTACCATTGTGAAAAAAGGGGTTGCGGGTCATGAGCTCTGATGCCCTTTAGTGTAGATACTGACAGACTTCTTTCTTCATGTAATTTATGACATTATAGGCCAATTCTCGAGTCAGAAAATGTATGATTTGGCCATGCTCACCTAGCCTTGACATGTTTATTTGTTTGTAATTAACTTCTATCAACGACTTTTAGTTCTGGTATCGTCTTGTCGAATCAACGTCTTAATAGTCTTATGAGCACCACGTGTGTCCACATGAGTGAAGTCAATTTCATCGTCATGACCTGCACGTGCCCAACATGCTTACACCCTCCTCTATAAAATCATTCGTCACCACTCGCCCCTGCAAGAAGACACGTCCCCCTATCGATGAATGGTATGCACGAAAATACAACAAACCAATCAGAATGCGAGTATGATTTCAAGTTCTTCGTAAAAAAATCCCTCAGAAATAATTTTTGATTTTGCATATGTCTTGCATCTAAAAATATCCAAAGACACAGCTAAATGTGTTCAATCATACTGTATAATTCCGCACGTCCAGATGTGCTTTAAATTGCTTCTGAAATATATATGATATATGGGGAAATATATGTGAACCATTACGCAACGAGATGACAATTGTTTTAGGTATGCCCGTTTGCGCTAAGATGGAACCCGGTCGCAAAAGTGGCCATGAGAGGGACACGAGTCACTATTCGGCTTGTCCCGGAATAACACGAGTTGGTCACGAATGCTATGAAATGTTAAGGCCTTTTTGACAGATTCAAATATAAAACCTTTTCAAACCTGTGTGGACCTTTGGGAGGAACAGTGAAGTGAAAACACCTAATGTTGATATTACGATTAGTGACCTATTTGTTTCTGTGAAACATTTTCATAAACAGCAGTACACATCATAAAGCAATATCCCCACGTTCCCCTATTTCTTCCAGTCAGTATATTCACGTGTCAGCCACACAGGCCTTACACACACTTACTCAGAGATTGCCCATGCCAGTCCGAAGCCGTCATATGTCGATGTTCCACGCCCCAGTTCATCAATGATTATCAGCGAGTTCTCCGTGGCTGACTGTAAACAAATACAGTATGAGACTTGTCCAAGAGGGTAGATTTCATCCTGACAGCCCAATACTGGTCCAGCACAATGTACAAGATTTCCCACATTCTTGAATTATGGATAAAACTTTTTTTCTAATTACAAACCACAGTAACAAAGGAATTCAAACAATAGAAGCAATGGTTTCTATGGTCGGCTAAAAAGATAAAATAACAGTCTTGGTTCTCGGGCACTGCCCGCATCATCATCATAAAGTCTGCAACACGTTTTGTTTTTATTTCCATTAAAAAAAATAAATCTTTAAATATTCCGCGTCTTGAACACTCGACCCCGGCAGTGAAATGCTACAATACTTAAGAAGAACATGTCTTTTCAGTAATTATAGTAAACAAAATAAAGTTACATACAAGCTTGAACAACAACAACAAAATAAAAACACCGCCCACCCGCACTATATTTTCAAAAGCCACTGCCTGTGAACCAATTCTTTTTCATTAAGCCTGAGATTCCAAAAAAGTGTTTTATCCAAGAACAATCTATGAGCTCTATTTACTGTGTGAGTTAGTGTATTTTGTTCAAAGCTGCACCCAGCAATATTGAAGTTGTAACAGTCTGTTAATACAGGTCTGGACCGGCCAACTGAGTGACTGAAAGCAAGGGCAATGATCCCTGCCATCGCAGCATGAATCAGCCAAGTCACTCGTACAGACGAACCTATTGGTCATAAGTAATCGGTCCAGACCACCTAATGCTCTTTAGTCACCGGTCCAGAGCACCTAATGCTCTTTAGTCACCAATCTAGATCACCTAATGCTCTAGAGTCACCAGTCCAGAGCACCTAATGCTCTCGAGTCACCGGTCCAGAGCACCTAATGCTCTTGAGTCACCGGTCCAGAGCACCTAATGCTCTTGAGTCACCGGTCCAGAGCACCTTATGCTCTTGAGTCACCGGTCCAGACAGCCTAAAGCTCTTGAGTCACCGGTCCAGAGCACCTAAAGCTCTTTAGTCACCGGTCCAGAACACCTTATGTTCCATAATCACCACTTGCAACAAGTATAGGCTACGGAGGATCTACTCCGCCAGGGAACTCCCATGGCAGCCCTATGGAGACTATCCAGGTATATTTCAGACTGCGGAATGGTCTCACCCTCAGTATGGAGGCAGTCTCCAGCATCTCCGCCATGAAGGTGGACACGCCCTTCAGCTGACTGTCCCCCGCCCCCACGCGGGCCAGGATACTGTCCATCACGGAGACCTCCGCCTCCTCACAGGGGACGAAGCAGCCCAGCTGGGCCATCAACACAATAACACCAATCTGAAATTACGGCAAATCATTCACATCAGCTTAGTCATTCTAAATGCTCCATTCAAAATCAAATGGGACAGTACACATCTTAAATAACCAGTTAATACCGTATTCGACTTAATAAGCGCCCAGGTCGCTCTCAAAATTAGAAATAGAGGGCTCTTACTAAAATATTATTTTGGTGAAAAAAAACAGAGTGGAAAGATTTTAAATTTCGTGGTTTATGCTGACAGCCTTAAATGTTTACATATGACAGATATATTTTTACAGGATTTAATTGCCTATAATTAAGGGTGCATATAACTCATGAGTGCCTATTATACGCGAATAAATAAGTCTTACACTGATCAATTGGAAGGGGTGCTAATTGAGACTGTTCACTAGCAAATATCGCCGAGGGCACTTATTACAGTGGGGCGCTTATTACGTTGAATACGGTAGTTAATTTTCTATGACAGATTAACAAAATTAACATGAAAAAATCAGGTGATCTTTAAATAGATGAGAATTTTTAAATATGACTATGGTCAATCTGTCTTATGAAACAATCAGGTATTCATTAACATCTCTATAATAGTATATATTTCATAAATATTATACGCCTAAAAGGAAAAAACATTTTACACCTCCAGCCATGGCTAAAGACAAACTTAAAAAAGAATTAAAACGAACACAGGTGGTTTTTTTTCAGTTGTATTTCTAGTATATATGGGGTGGTCATTTGATATGTGTATGACATTCTCTCTTGACAGAGTCCACCTGACACAACTCACCGATCTGATGTACGTGGACTTGCCCCCCATATTCGGACCTGTGATGATGTGAAACATTTCCTTGTCTGCAAGGAAACAGATCTGTTATTCCAAAAACTCAATCCATTATGATGATGTCACATTATCGTTGTTGCAGGACAAGGAAATACAATCCAGTAGACAAAAGCACTGTCAAGTTAGTTAGTTGGTTTGTTGTTAAACGCCACACTCAGCAATATACCAGCTATATGAAGGCGGTCTGAAAATAATCGAGTCGTGACCAGACAATTCAGTGATTGATATCATGAGCATCGATCCAGCAATTGGGATCTATGACATGCATCAACCAAGTCAGCGAGCCTGACCACCAGATCCCATTAGTCGCCTCCTACGACAAGCATAGTCGCCTTTTACGGCAAGCATGGGTTGCTGAAGACCTATTCTACTCCGGATCTTCACGGATCCAGTGTCAAGTACTGTCTTAGGCAGCCATTGTGATCACAAGTACTACTTTAATACAGTAAAGACAGGAATTCAGGGCAAGGCACTATTCTCGCAATGAAACAGGATCAATTGTACAGACAAGATGGAATTTTTGTGTGTTTTCTGTTTCTACTGCACATGTCAGTAATTCCTCTTCCCCACTGTGAATTCTGAGATCATAGACTTGCTAAACAAGGATTAATTGTCTAATGAATTGGATTGAATTTGGTTAAAAACTGCTTTGAAATATATTTCAGTCGTATCACAGTATACCGGCTTGCTATGGATTTATTTGTGGTTTAACGCTACACTTAGCAATATTCCAGCTATATGACGGCGGTCTGTAAATAATCAAGTCTGGACCAGACAATCCAGTGATTGACATCATGAGCATCGAGTCACGCAATTGGGTACGATGACATGCATCAACCAAGTCAGAGAGCCTGACCACCCGATCCCATTAGTCGCCTTTTACGGCAAGTGTGGGTTGCTGAAGATCTATTCTACCCAGGATCTTCACAGGTCCTTGCTGTGGGAAGAAAACCTGAAGTGATGTAGGTAATAGACATTTACCACTTGTTAAACACATGAGCAAGGGTATGATGCTGACAAACCAAGAAACAGCCACATGAATCTGGGATCTGAACCTATACACAGACATCATATGCACCCTTGATCATGTTGTAAAGGGAGAGAACGGGTATAAATTGGTTACCTCTAACGAAGGAGACATCGTTGGGGATGTACGACACATCATCCTGCATCTCTAGACAAGGGTGTCGTGCCTCCGTCAGCCGCAGGGCAGCCCCACCTGGTGGACAAAACATAAACGTTAAGTGAGTGAGACTGTTGGGTTTAACGCCGCTTTTAACGGTATTCCAGTTATATCACGGCGTGTCAGCTTAATGTGGGATGAAAGCCTGAAGTGATGCAGGTCTCAGACGTTTACCACTTTGGTGAAACCCACGAGCACGGGTATGGTGCTGACAAACCTGGAAACATAATCGGTGAGACCCAGGATTCTAACCCACAATCAAAGGTTTCTGGCGTGCCCAAGGGACGCAACTCGAATCGCAGTGCCTTAGACGACTGGGCCACCCGAGCCCCCTGAAGAGAATTGTAACACCTCATTACAGGAATAGACGCAGGGCCCATCCCACACAGCAATGTAGTGCAATGACAGTTATAAGTCAAGGTTAAAGTATGGGAGTTACGATCACCTTAGTGCTACGTTAGCTTTGTGGAACAGACCCCTGGCCACCTGTCTGTCTCCCATGATTAATCTGGAGGGACAACTTTACCCACCAAAAAAATCTATTGATGTTGAATATGCCCTTGTCCGCACATAGCTGCAGATCAGTTACCTCTAAGTCATGGTGAAATACATCTTTGTTAGTTTGCTTACCTTTTGCATGAATGGTTGGTCGGACGTACGGGATAGGGGCACTGCAGGCGACGTGCGCGAAGCTGACGAGGACGTCCAGCACGGCAATGATGTCGTTGATGAGCAACATAGGATCTACATAGCCAGCTGATGGAGAAGTGATAGGGAGTGTTAGTACACGCAACATAGGATCTACACAGAGACGAGAGAGACTGGGGTCACATGGAGGTAAGGTGAAATGGGGTTTAACATTGCGTCCCAAGATTATTGGACTTGTATAGCAACGTGCATACATGTGTGTGTTTGTGGCTGCATGTACTAGTCCGGACTGATGCCGATTTATAGCGAGATACCATGCCACATTTCAACATAAATACCCCACTCAGACACAGTTTACTGACTCTGAGCTGACCAATCCTTGTTTTAGCGCTAGGTAGGGTAGCAACAAGTACCATCTTTCAACGTCTTTTGGTATGAGGCGACGATCGAACCCCGGACCTTCCCTCACCTGACAGACGCTCTCCCACTAGACCACAGAGGAGGTCTGGTAACAAGGAAGTGCAACACATGTTTATCCTCAAATGCAAACTGGGCTTCCCACACCATTAAACCTAGCAATAAGTAATCCACTGCACACATACTGACAATGCACTGCTTGGACCCTATTGTACTACCTGCGATGTTGATGATCTCCGTGACAACACTCTTCTGCTGTTCTCCGTATTCTTCCTTTGCTTGCAAGTATTCTTCATTCAACTGACGCACTGCGGTGTTGTGAAAGCGTACACCATTCTTGTTGGTGTCGATGGTGCGGTAGTTCTTGTTGTTGCGCAAACTCTTCTCATCTTTCCTGGTCACACGGAAGAAGTAGCCCAGCTGCGAGTTGCTCTCCAGCTTCAGGGTCTTGTTAGCCTCCAGACCCAGGTCTCGGGCCACCTGCAACATGGCCGCCAGTTCTATAGTGGGTGAGTGGGTGACCACGACTTAAACAGTATGGTCCTGACAAGGTGTGTGGGAGGAAAATCACAGAGTGACACAGACCCTTATTATGTTATTGTGTTTGTTTGTTTGTTTGTTTGTTGTTTAACTCCACAGTCAGCAATATTCCAGCTATATGATGGCGGTCTGTAAATAATCGAGTTTGGACCAGACAATCCAGTGATTGACATCATAAGCATCAATCCACGCAACTGGGATACGATGACATTCATCAACCAAGTCAGTGAGTCTGACCACTCGATCTCATTTGTCGCCTCTTACGACAGGCATACTCGCCTTTTAAGCAAGCATGGGTTCCTGAAGACCTATTCAACCCTTGTCACTGTGAAACCCATGGGCATGGGTTCCTGAAGACCTATTCTACCCTGGTCATTGTGAAACCCACGGGCATGGGTTCCTGAAGACCTATTCTACCCTGGTCACTGTGAAACCCACGGGCATTGGTATGGTGCTGACAAACCAAGAATTATAATAAGTGCAAATGTTGCGAGATCGCATGCAGTGTTGCGAGTATGCAACCTGCTGTATCAGTTGACAGCTTTTGACGAATGAATAAACTATCGTGTAAGTTTTTATTGATAGATTTAGGTGCGCTATATACATTTACTCAAGCAACACAACATTTTGATTTTTATAGGAGAAAGTGATAATATCAATGCAGATGAAGCTATTGAAAAAAATAACAGTGTGATATACATAATTGAATGTTGATGCAATATCTATGACAACAGGGTTAGAAATTGGCACTAGTCCTATAGTCCTTGCCAAACTGCCCAATAGTAAAGGTATCCTAAGGACTAGTAGAAATTTGCCATTTTTAAAGGTTTTGCTATATGTTATCATTACAAGGACGAGTTGACTGAAACTGTTAGTTTCTACTGCTGTGACAACTATGTGAGAATATTGCGGAATCGAAGTCAATCCCTGTAAGACCCTTAAAATCTGAAAATAAAATGTTTATCTCCGAGTTGAGCTGAGTTAAGTAACCAAACCCTGGTCTAATTCCATGTGATGTCCACCAATCATCCTCTCATAGTCTTGTGGTGGACAAGTACAGCTGTGACAACAACCTACATCAGTCAGTCAAGCGTGTGATGTAAGGGAGACAACTCTTACCCTATTCATCTGTCCCTTGATCTGTCCCTCCAAGTCATCGATCTTCTCGCGGAGAGCTGCAAGGGGAGAGACACATGAGTAGGCGCCATGAGTAGGCAAATACTTCACAGGTATGTGTGTATATACTACGTTTTCCATGACCCATGTAGTAGAAGAGATTGATGTAAGTTGATCTGTTATGACTGGCAGTCGATTCGCTTCATGTCACTCTTACATAGGCCTTCTAGAAACTATCATACCCTAAAATATCTGGCCTAATCAAGCCTGTCATACTCTAAAGTATTCTCACTGCTGCAGACCGCTGAAATAAGGCCACAAAAGCACTTGACATTTTACTAACGCTTTGATCATTTACTGTCACTGTCAATCACTACAAATAAACATACCACAATCTCTGCCACATAATATACACTGGGCAGATATGATGTGCAATGTCTATTTTTAGACATAAGCTGTGTATAGCTCACAGAGGTTAATTAGGCCCTTAAAGAACTTGAAGAACTTTATTGCTGGACACTGAATCAATGTGTAGAGTAGATACAAAAGCAATGATGGATATGTCAAGCAAGACATAGAGAATCTCATCCAAGTGTCTTTTGATATCAAAAGACACAAGGGTGCGATTTTTTTAATCATCCAACACCATTCTTTCAAATTTTTCAGTTTGTTTGTTGTTTAACGCCCTACTCAGCAATATTCCAGCTATATGACAGCGGTCTCTAAATAATCGAGTCTGGACCAGACAATCCAGTGATTGACATTAAGTGCATCAATCCACGCAATTGGGATCGATGACTTGCATCAACCAAGTCGGCAAGCCTGACCACCCGATCTCAATAGTCGAATCTCACGACAAGCCCTGGTTCTCAAGATTTCAAATTTCCCGCCCTTGATTTTCATGAGCATATTTGATTTGCTACACTACTCATTCTAATGGACCAATGAGAATGCGAGTTACAAACAAACCTGAATGATGGGTTGGTGATATCAACAACATGGTAACATGAGTTACCTCCCTTACCCATCTCCTATATTTGTTAATTTACAGAAAGCAAAGTTGTCCTTTCTGTTAAACTGTCAGCTTCTGTTAAATCTCTGTCTTGTGTGACTATGAACGGATGAAATGGGCATAATCAGCCTTACAACATGACTTAATTCTAACAAGAGAGAGTGACTGACCCGTGAGGTTCTCGTCGAAGTCGGGCTTGATCAGGTATTCATGATGCTCCACTTGCTGCAGGTCCAGCGTGGTCTCCACCATCTCCTGGAACTTGGAGAAGTCCATCAGCAGCTCCTGGTAAACACAGTGGAGAAGATGAACACAAGGCTAAACAGGGGATAAACAGAGATGAACACAAGGCTAAACAGGGGATAAACAGAAGATGAACACAAGGCTAAACAGGGGATAAACAGAAGATGAACACAAGGCTAAACAGGGGATAAACAGAGATGAACACAAGGCTAAACAGGGGATAAACAGAAGATGAACACAAGGCTAAACAGGGGATAAACAGAAGATGAACACAAGGTTAAACAGGGGATAAACAGAAGATGAACACAAGGCTAAACAGGGGATAAACAGAAGATGAACACAATGGAGAAACAGAAGATGAACACAAGGCTAAACAGGGGATAAACAGAAGATAAACACCAGGCTAAACAGGGGATAAACAGAAGATGAACACAAGGCTAAACAGGGGATAAACAGAAGATGAACACAAGGCTAAACAGGGGATAAACAGAAGATGAACACAAGGCTAAACAGGGGATAAACAGAAGATGAACACAAGGCTAAACAGGGGATAAACAGAAGATAAACACAAGGCTAAACAGGGGATAAACAGAAGATGAACACAAGGCTAAACAGGGGATAAACAGAAGATAAACACAAGGCTAAACAGGGGATAAACAGAAGATGAACACAAGGCTAAACAGGGGATAAACAGAAGATGAACACAAGGCTAAACAGGGGATAAACAGAAGATGAACACAGTGGAGGAACAGAAGATAAACACAATGGATAAACGGAAGATGAACACAAGGATAAACAGGGAATAAACAGAAGATGAACACAAGGATAAACAGGGGATAAACAGAAGATGAACTGCAGATAAAGATGACACAAACAGTGGATAAACAGAAGATAACCAGTGCAGATAAACACAAGGATATACATGGAATAAACAAGGGATATACAGAAGATAAACATCAAATAAACAGTGGCTAAACACACAAGATCAACAGCAAACAGTACAGAGGACAAACAGAAGAGAAACAGCAGATAAACACAGGTAATACACACAAGGTATAAACATATTGTTCTGACCTTGAGGGGGTTAGTGAAGAGCTCCATGAGGAGTGGCTGATGAGTGCCTGAGTGCCGTTCCAACGTCTCCAGCAACTGCGGCATCTTGTCCACTGCCTGGTACACTCGGTAGCAGTCCTACACAGACAGGGAATGTTCCACGTGTGTCCACTTATATACACTCACTGAATATAGTCAGCTTGAAAACTTAAAGACTGCTTTAAAGGGCAAGTTAGGACAACAGAATACTTTGCAGTTTTTGATATCATAGGACATACATGCTGGACAAGTAACAACTGTACTAGCCAAGTGTGTCATGTTGTATACCTGTAGTGATGCCTTCTGGCGTTGGAACTTCTTGGCAAGACGCTGGAAGTCCGGGATGCGACGGAGCTGATCTTCCTGCAGCGTCTGGCGCAGCTCCGCATCCTCAACAACAGCCTCCACCACATTGAGACGCTCTTCTGTTGGGGGACAACACCAGCGGTCATATAAAACATAAATATACCCCGTCCCACTCAACTGTATTTGCATTTCTGGATTCTCAAAAGTCTTCTCGGGACATAGGATATTGCAGACACCATATTAGCACGGGTATGGTGCTGACAAACCTAGAAACATAATCTGGGCGAACTGGGATTCGAACCCACAATCAAAGGTTTCTGGCGTGCCCAAAGGTTGCAACTCTGCACAGTGAATCGAGGCGTCTTAGACAACTTTCCCCCCTTCGGGAAAAAGAAGGGATAAGCCAGGAGAATAAGTCAGGATAAGGTAAAAATCACTGTTTATCCGGATGATACTGTTGCACATGAAATCAATCATTTCAATGTATTTTTGAATCCTATATAATTGCTAACTCCCTTTGATAATGGTCAGATGTTTTCTGGACTAACGTGGTCCATACTAACAGGGTCTGCACTAACGATGTGCAACTCTATTACCTATCCTGTTGACGTCCATGAGGGGCTGCTTGACCCACTGCCCCAAGAGACGCTGACCCTGTGCTGTCCGACACTTGTTGAGCAAACCCAGCACGCTCTGGTTCTTGTTGCCACCTGCAAGGTCAAGGTCATCACCACTTGAGGAAAACCGTATGCATTTTTAATACCTAAATTTTAAATGATGACAGCAATTTTTTTACCAAAGAACAATTGGATGTATGCTCAACTGGTTGTGACTCTCACCTTCATTGGGACTGGGCGTCAGGTTGAGAGCCCTAACGGCTGCTGCATCCAGTCTCATGTACTGACCCAACTCAAAACTCCCGACAGTGTACTGGCCGAAGTTGTCCTCGTCAGACAGCAGCTGAAACAAAATGGTACAGGGAAAAAGATTAGCAATAGTGAGTGAGTGAGTGAGTTGGGGTTAATGCCGCCTTTAACAGTATTCCAGTTATACTGCAGCGTGTCAGCTTAATGTGGGAGAAAAGCCCGAAGTGATGCAGGTCTCAGACGTTTACCACTTCGGTGAAACCCACGAGCACGGGTATGGTGCTGACAAACCTAGAAACATAATCGGGGTGAACCTGGGATTCAAACCCACAATCATAGGTTTCTGGCGTGCCCAAGGGACGCAACTCTGCACAGCGAATTGCGGTGCCTTAGACAACTGGGCCACCCGTGCCCCCAGATTAGCAATTTGTTTAATGGACACAAGACAAGTGTCATCATAATTTTGAGTTGCCACAATTAGAATCCCCTGGCCAACCATCCCAGAGTGCTGGTAACTGTAAATTCTAATCTTTGGATGGCTCTAGCTGACATAATGAAGAATTGTGTCTAGAATTGTGGCAACAGAGACCCTGTGTGGAGTAAGGTGACTTAACTGACCTCGAGGTACCGTATGACAGCAGAGAGGGCTGCAGTACCATGAGTCTTGTCCAGCTCATCTGCACAGCAAAACAAACATCATAGTCATAGCTTCCTCATATTTATAAAAGCATTCCTTAAGAAACCGTTCCAAAGGTTATTTAAATATTATACGATGGCCATAAATCGCAAAGAACAATGAAGTGTGGTTTATTTCACAATAAAACATTGTTCTATCATGACATCATGTCTGGACGATTCAAAAATGAGCTCGCAACTTGATGACGTGATGGCTGCGCCACTCATAGTTTATTCTCCCTGCAGTGTTTTATTGTACGATAAACAACTCCCACTCGTCGTTTATTTTTTAAATAAAAAGTCAGTCTGTATAAATAAAATTTGTTATCAGAGATAAAAAAAAGGGAGTGTTAGAGCAGATATTCTGTAAAAATATAAATCTGTCACAGTTAACATCGTCATATCCAAAGTCACCTGAAGAGAATTCACACAAATGTTGACTCTAAAGAATTGAATCCGTCAAACACTAGTAGGACTTACTGAGAGTAGAGCTGTTAGCTGTCTAACACTAGTAGGACTTACTGAGAGTAGAGCTGTTAGCTGTCTAACACTAGTAGGACTTACTGAGAGTAGAGCTGCTAGCTGTCTAACACTAGTAGGACTTACTGAGAGTAGTGCTGTTAGCTGTCTAACACTAGTAGGACTTACTGAGAGTAGGTAGTGCTGCTAGCTGTCTAACACTAGGGAGACTTACTGAGAGTAGAGCTGTTGGCTGTCTAACACTAGTAGGACTTACTGAGAGTAGGCAGTGCTGCTAGCTGTCTAACACTAGTAGGACTTACTGAGAGTAGAGCTGTTAGCTGTCTAACACTAGTAGGACTTACTGAGAGTAGGTAGTGCTGCTAGCTGTCTAACACTAGTAGGACTTACTGAGAGTAGAGCTGCTAGCTGTCTAACACTAGTAGGACTTACTGAGAGTAGAGCTGTTGGCTGTCTAACACGAGTAGGACTTACTGAGAGTAGAGCTGTTAGCTGTCTAACACAAGGGAGACTTACTGAGAGTAGAGCTGCTAGCTGTCTAACACTAGTAGGACTTACTGAGAGTAGAGCTGTTAGCTGTCTAACACTAGTAGGACTTACTGAGAGTAGAGCTGTTAGCTGTCTAACACAAGGGAGACTTACTGAGAGTAGAGCTGCTAGCTGTCTAACACTAGTAGGACTTACTGAGAGTAGTGCTGTTAGCTGTCTAACACTAGTAGGACTTACTGAGAGTAGGTAGTGCTGCTAGCTGTCTAACACTAGGGAGACTTACTGAGAGTATAGCTGTTGGCTGTCTAACACTAGTAGGACTTACTGAGAGTAGGTAGTGCTGCTAGCTGTCTAACACTAGTAGGACTTACTGAGAGTAGAGCTGTTAGCTGTCTAACACTAGTAGGACTATACTGAGAGTAGAGCTGTTAGCTGTCTAACACTAGTAGGACTTACTGAGAGTAGAGCTGTTAGCTGTCTAACACAAGGGAGACTTACTGAGAGTAGAGCTGCTAGCTGTCTAACACTAGTAGGACTTGCTGAGAGTAGAGCTGTTAGCTGTCTAACACTAGTAGGACTTACTGAGAGTAGAGCTGCTAGCTGTCTAACACTAGTAGGACTTACTGAGAGTAGAGCTGCTAGCTGTCTAACACTAGTAGGACTTACTGAGAGTAGAGCTGCTAGCTGTCTAACACTAGTAGGACTTACTGAGAGTAGAGCTGTTCGGTTGGTCTCCCTTCTTGACCTTCAGGAGTCGGTTCAAGTCCTGTACAATGTCCTTGCTAGAGAAGTCCGCTGCAGAAAGAAAGTTCAAGGTCAACAGTGATGTACATCCACCTGTCACAACTCATCATAACATGTAGCCATCTGATTGGCTAATCACCTTCAAATTGGCTACTCGGTCAGTTAGGTCATCATGATGTCATAGTTTAATGACGACCTTAAAGTGAGGGTTCTTCAGACAATTAGCTGTCAGCTTTCTAAAACGATTTGGCTTCGAACACCTACCTACTCGATTCGGAAATTTGAAGAAATGAAAACCCACACAAACACAAGTGTTCCATTGATGACACGCCCTTTTGGATGTAGATGCCATGGCGCTCAGAAACGACAGGGTGCAGGAAACATACGCAACAATATAATGGCGCCACTGTATTTTTTACTTTCGGAAATGTCCTTCTAGTTTATTTTCAAGATACATGCGTAATGGTTCACCTATCTTCACGCAGAGAGGTATCATATCGGAGTAAAAGATCTGATTTTTATGAAATTGGGTCCCCGCATGGGGTCACATCAAGACATGACCTCTCTATCATCTCTGCTGCAGTACACTCACCTCTCTTCCTCTCTGTGATGAGCAGCCCGCTGCGCTCAAGGACCTGGCGCACTCGGCCTGCATCCCCAGTTGTCTCCCCTGACATCAACACACACTCCTTTGGGCCCAGTTGAACAATCAGTGCCTACATCACAACACATTGCAATTCAGTTGGCAGGGGATCTTATAACATTGACGACTCACTATATATTAAGGACTCATGAGAGTCACATTGTTTCATTGATAACTTAAAAAAGTTCAAATGCAAATATTTGTGTCAAGTCCTGAACACTACACAGTTATTTGATGATGGCCAAATGTTTTCAAATTTCTTTGAATTTCATTCACTTTCTCACTGGGAGGTTTTTCATGGTTTACGACTTTCTTTGAATTTTATCACACAATTTTCAAGATCAATGACAGTCATGTTTAATAATCTTGCATCAATAAGGCTTAAAAAAATAAAAGAATTGGTACTCAGGAAATGACTTTCAAAAATATAGTGCAGACAGGCAGTGTTTTTTTCCTTTTTCTTTTTGCTTGTTCAAACGAGTATGTAACAAGATAAACAATTGTGTACCATCAACAAAGGGCCTCCCAACATCAACAAGCATACAAACTCCTATTGCTGCCATGACCATAACACGAGATGCACAGTAAAGCAGTGCGCATGTAAAGGGAAGTAACCGCATGCTATATTGGATCACATTTTTTTTAAGTATTCAAATTTTTTAATTTTTTTTTTAAAATGGAAATAAAATCGACACATGCGGAAGACTTTATGATGATGCGGGCGGTGCCTGAGAACCGAGACTATTATTTTTTTTAGCCAAATGATTAAAAACATATTTTGTCAACAGAAGATTGCTGTATCATGTGAACTATTAATCACAGTCACTCTGGTACAGCAAAGTATTTAGGAAGGAGCCTCATCCTAAACAAAAGCACATATTTCACATCTCTCCTCTTTTTAAACTGTCTTCTATTTCATTGTGAATGAGCCCAGTGTTTCAAATCTATACGAACTCTGTCATCAGGTGACTGACAGACAATACCCTGGGGAATACCAATTACATTACTCACCTCAAGATTTGAAAACTGGTCATTGTCGGAAAACTCACTGACAGTGAACTTCCTCTGAGTGACATCAGTGAAGCCCACGCCTACGACCTGTCACATAGTAACCGTGGAAACAGTTCTTTTTTGTACTATTCACAAAATCATCATTTCAAATCAATGTGGGATAAAATAAAATTTTCACATCTTGTCAGCCCAAAGCAAGGTAGGGTTATCTCTGTAGTGAGTTGAATATAACGCCCCTATTAACAGTATTCCAGTTAAATCGCAGTTTATTGTGTGAGGAAAGCCCGAAGTGATGCAGGTCTCAGACGTTTACCACTTCTGTGAAACCCACGAGCACGGGTATGGTGCTGACAAACCTAGAAACATAATTAGAAACCACAATCATAGGTTTCTGGATTGCCCAAGGGATGCAACTCTGCACAGCAAATCCCGGTGCCTTAGACTACTGAGCCACCCGTGTCCCCGGTTATCTCTGTAAGTGTGGATTTCAAACATTTTACAGCGAGTTATAACATCCTAGACTGTCCTTGCCCTCAATAAGAAAAACTTTCTCAATCCTATACATCTAACACAATTATCTAGGTACCGTATATCGCTGTGTATAAGGCAAGTTTTTCGTACCTAAAATGAGGGGGCTAAGAAGTGGGGTCGTATATACACGGATCTCACATTTTTTTCCACTGGCGATGTCAACCGGCGTCCGATAGCCAGCCCAGCATTTGATAATAAAACTTCGCATTTCGTCCCCAATAACTGTTCCAATAACTATTTCCATACATAAACATGATTTGTATCTCTTTTCCTTGAATAAAGTTTAATAATTTCTTCAAATAAAGTTGAAATGATCCTCGCCTCGATGCAGATTGTCAAACCACCTGACATGGTAAAACACTCAACATCCGTGAGCAGAGAGCCGGAAGTACCGGTAAGCATTTGCATATTGCACCTGTGACCTAACATGTGATAACCGGTGAAGCTGAAATCAATTCCCGCTGTTTTTACAGTTGTATTAACAAGTGTTGGAGACGGTGTGTACAAGTGATTGTGGAATAAACACACTGAATGTGAAGCAAACATAAGCCTAGTTAGTTACAACATAGTTAACTCGCATTAAATTACTCACCATTGTCTCTTATATGTTATTACTTCATAAATGAATTTTATTTTACGGGCACCAATTTGGTGTCGTACCGTGTAAACACAAATTGGCGACGTGTGCTGGAGTTACACATGCGACCTATCATTGTAGAAAAAAAACAACGCAAGATAAACATATTTTTATTGCATATATAAGGTTTATGTGCGCACTTGTGATGTGTGCGAAATACGCATCAGTCGGAAAGCGCACTTTAAATCTCGAAAGTAACTAACTAACTAACTTGTGATGCCCGTGTGCGAAAAAACCCTACAGTCGGAAAGCGCACGTTAAATCTTCTATATCAGTCAGACTTGTGATGTGTTTCATTCCCGGTCGCCTTATACACGGAGTATAGGATTTTGGGTTTATTTTTAAGGTGTGTACAGGGGGGTCGTCTTATACGTGGGGTCGCCTTATGCACAGCGATATACGGTACATTAGTGTCCAGGAAGACTACAGTTGTCACTGTTTCACCTGGGTTGTTTACTATTGTCTCAAGTTACAAAAAAAGAGCATTCATAACTCTGTAAAGTTGTAATCCTCGATGCTTGTTTCAGAATTACTAATGGGCCTCAACTCTGTAAAGTTGTAATCCTTGATGCTTGTTTCAGAATTACTAATGGGCCTTAACTCTGTAAAGTTGTAATCCTCGATGCTTGTTTCAGAATTACTAATGGGCCTTAACTCTGTTAAGTTGTAATTCTAGATGCTTGTTTTTCAATTACTAAAGGGCCATAACTCTGTAAAGTTATAATCCTCGATGCTTGTTTTGAAATTACTAAAGGGCCATAACTCTGTAAACTTGTAATTCTAGATGCTTGTTTTGGAATTACTAATGAAATATGTCACCCTTGTATCAGTGGTACTTTGAAGTACACTGCATAATGTAAAACAATATGTAATCTCACTGTCAGCTTCCCACACAAACATGCCCCCTTGCTGTGGGATGGACAGAAGAATGAACGGACAGAGCAAAAACCTGTATCCCCATCCACTTCACAGCGGTGAAGATCCGGGGTAGAATAGGTCTTCAGCAACCCATGCTTTCCGTAAAAGGCGACTGTGCTTGTCGTAAGAGGCGACTAACGGGATCGGGTGGTCAGACTCACTGACTTGGTTAATGCATGTCATCCATCCCAATTGATTGGATCGATGCTTATGATATTAATCACTGGATTGTCTGCTTACAGACCGCCGTCATATAGCTGGAATATTGCTGAGTGCGGCGTTAAACAACAACAAACCAACCAATCATGGCGTTGGAAACATTCCAACCTGTAAAAGGTAGGGATGAGTTTTCATGTGATGATACGATACCCGATACAGTTTTTTCCTGTATTGATACAAGACGATACAGTTGCTAAGATAAATAACTTACTATTTGTTTAATGATACCCAGCATTTTTGTCAATCAATTATCGTGAAATGTGTTGCGATTAGGGTTTCAGGTTCACTACTAAAAATAGTCACTACGAGCATGTGTCTACAGCTAGCTTTACCTTTTGAACCTATTGTCAAGACGTCTCAAATCATGACCTATATATCATGATATGTTTCGCATCACGACCTTGCTCTATCATTTCACCCCTAGTAATCAGGGCCCTGTTCCACAAAGCTAAGTCAATCGTAACTCCCTTTCTTTAACACTGACTTACGACAGTCAAAGCGCTAAGATCGCTTTGTGGAACGGGGTCCTGAAATGAGGAAGTTCTTCTCACCCGCTGTCCATTGTCTGTTCCCAGCTTCACACCCACGACACCTGACGAGGCTGACATCTCCGTGTTGCCAAACAAGATGTCCTCGAACTGTGTCAGGTTACCCGGAGATGCCTGTAACACAAACACGCTGTCAGCCTCACATAGATGACAGTTGTCTAACAGGGTTGGAAAAATATCTTCCGTCAATGTTAGTCACTGACCTTTGATTGTCTTTTTTTATATGTTTTAGTGAGTGAGTATGGTTTTACGCCGCTTTTAGCAATATTCCAGCAATATCACAGCGGGGGACACCAGAAATGGGCTTCACACATTGTACCCATGTCGGGAATCGAACTTGACTAATCAACCTGATTTCTTGACTGTTTGAACCACTACCACATCCATTTTGATCATTCTTGACTAAATGACCCAAAAATGAAAACAGATGCAAGATAAACAGAGTACATCAACTGGGATGCAGAAAAATGTACGCAGCTTTAGGAATGAATGCTGCTATTTTGTACAACTTAAAATAACATACTTAATCATGTAAAAAACACAGTAAACAATTGACTTCTGATTCACTTGTAGATTTGATTCAAACAATATCTAATTTAACGAACGGCCTCTGGGTATCTGTCAGTTGTTGGCTTTTATAAGTTTTGACATGTCTCTAGGCCCCCATTTTGTCAGTTTGGACCCCCCCAAGTTAAAGGCTTCGAGTCCATTGGCCCCCCAAACTACACTACCCTGGTAAGTCCCTGCAAGACAATGATTCTCACCTTGAAGGCAAGGGACCAGTCATTGTTCTTGGAGGCTCCCTTATTGCAGTACACCTCCACTCGGTACTGCCGGACAAGCAGCAGGTCGCGCACCAGCGACTCAAAGTTCATTTTGCTGAGGACCACTGACTCCACCTTGTTGGATCCTGAAACAAATTACAGGTTATCATACCACTCCAGTCCCTAAAACATGCCCGGAAATGTTACAAGTGAGCATACAACTCTCTACAACTATGAGATCAACTTCAGAGTGGTGCAGCTGCCAATAGGTCCCTACATCTGAACAGAGCTGTATCCACGCATCACAAGTCTTTGTTACTGTAACCAGCTGATTGTAGAATCCTGTATGGTCAGGTGTCTGATATCCTTAACCACTAGCCAGAGTCTCATGCTAAAGGGTATCCCGATGTCGAATAGAATTTCAGGCTTTTTAGGGGCTGTCCCAATACATGTTTATATGTTATCAAGTTCTGGCTGAAAGCTGTTGCAACATATATAGTCAAAACATCAGTTAAAAAGTTTCATATCTTATTAATTGTTATTATAATGGATAGTGTTGGCGGACATATACTAAGATGCCCTAAATTAAGAATAGAATAAAAGAAAAAAAAAGATGCCCTAAATTTTTCTGTTCTTATTCATTAATTGACGACCAGTCGCTTTACAACCAGCTAGTTTTCATGCGTAGTTCTGGTCAATTGTGTTCTGGTAGAGTGCAGGTATTTACTGTTGAATATTGAACTCACTCACCTGTCCCCAGGTGCTTAACGACCCCGGTGGTCTTGTACACATCCTTGGCAACAAACAGGGCATCCTGGCCATGGACAGTGTAATATTCCTGGAAAATACAGCAGAAATTGGAAATTAAGGCTAGCCTGACATCTTGTGGCTAGTAAACTAGCTGTGGTATCCATACTCTGTGCTGCTATTAAAGGATCTTGATATTGACTTGTCGCTGTGTAGCTGTGTGAAGGCAAGTGAATATCAAAATCTGGTTTTAGGGAGCAGTACTGGGATATGGTTACCAGTGACTAGAGAAACATTTCAATCATTAGTGCAATGTTTATTTAGCTCTTCAGGGACAAGAATTTGGGTGCTGCTATTCAATTGAGTTGTTAATGATTCGGTTAAAAGCTTGTTAGATGAACTGACATCCACAACGAAACAGTTTGGGCTTGTCCATGTTGATGAGGGCAGTCATGTACAGCACTGCGTACATGGTATAATAATGAAGTCGGTCACAGCATGGCGCAATGTCATGACATCAGATCTCGGTGCTTGCCACCACTACACAAATATCTGAGGACATCCCATTAATGGTCACGTAAAATCTGATTTTTATTAGAGACTTGGAGAGACCGCTTCTTTGATCTCATGGTAGAGCATCTGCCCGGAGAGCGAGGATCCGGGGTTGCCCCCCAGCCGGTGGTACATGAAGATGGTACTTGTTGTTACCCTGCCTTGCACTCGGCATTAAGAGGCTAAAACAAGGACTGGTCGGCTTGAAGTCAGTATACCGTACTGTGTCTGAGTGGGGTATTTGTGTTAAACTTTGGCATTAGTCTGGACTAGTACAAGCAGCCATACACAAACTCATATGTGCATGCTTGTCGCTATATCCATTGAACCCCATTTCACCTCACCTCAAGACTTAGCGCCGAATATCGACCTCCGAGTAGGTCTACAAGGCCTGCACAATTTCTCTACAAACTAAGTGAATAGGTGAGTGAGTATGGTTTTACGCCGCTTTTAGCAATATTCCAGCAATATCACGGCGGGGGACACCAGAAATGGGCTTCACACATTGTACCCATGTCAGGAATTGAACCCGGGTCTTCGGCGTGACGAGCGAACGCTTTAACCAGTAGGCTACCCGACCGCCCCCTACACACTAAGACTTATCATACTGAGACACGGTACTTACTGTCCTGTCAAATACACGCAAGGTGGTGCTGGATTTCTGGAAATGTAAAGAATATACTTATCTTCTGCAACAAGAAATGGACACATATAATACACCAATGGAAATACCGTATTCGACGTAATAAGCGCCCAGTGCACTCTCAAAATTAGAAATAGGGGGCTCTTATTAGAGTATAATTTTGGTGAACGAGTTGAAAGATTGTAAATTTCGTGGTTAATGCTGACAGCCTGAAATGATACTAAAGAAAAGTCCGTGGGTATTATACACGACTGATATATATTCCAGAATTTAATTACCCATTATTAAGGGTGCATATGACACACAAGTGCATATTATACACGAATAAATAAGTCTTGTGTACATTGATCAATGGGAAGGGGTGCTAATTGGAATTGTTCACTAGCAAATATCACCGTGGGCGCTTACTAAAGCAGGGAGCTTATTATGTCAAATATGGTACTGTAAATCCTGAAATCCTAACACTGCATAAACTTTACAATAGGAACTGTGTCTGACTGTAATAAAAAAATAGACACTGTAGCTCACCTGGGCATGTAGATAACTGTTTAACATGTCAACAAAGACAGTATCTCAGTTAATATTGCTCTCAGTGTTTCTATTCAATATGAAACAAGTCACAATGTTTCAAAATCTGCAAGAATTAATTTGCTTTTGTATAACATTGTAGTAATGTACCATAGTTAAATATACTTTGTAAACACAAAATTTCAACTCTGGACCTTGCAAACATTCTAAGGAGAACCATTTTCTCTAATGTCAAACAATTTTTCCAATTGCTTAAGACAAATAACTAAAATACAAATGATCTAAATAAAATAATCATGATAATATGGTATCATCATAAGAACATGCATATAAGCCAAAGGTTAGTTTGTCTGGCAATGCATTTTGAGTGAATTCAACAGCATTACACCACATTGTGAGCAGAAATGGCTGAGCAGTGGCCATAAAAAGTTCTTGAATATAACTTCAGTGGCGGCCATGTTGAAAATATTATTTGAATCTCTTGAACAAATTCAGGTGTCATCATTGGTCGGAACAAGGATTAAAGTTTCACTTCATTAGCCCAGAGGTTTCTGAGGAGGAGACGTGTACAGATGCGGTTGATGATGCAGGTCAATCAGGCCATGACACAACAAATACAACTTTCAGTTTGGTGAGTTAAACATGCTAAAAATATTTCCAAATAGGATCTGATTTACTACAAATTACAAAGGCTAGTTTCATCAGTTCTCATGTGAAATCATTGTCATGGTTACAGTCTCAGCCTTAATGTACTTCAGAAGATTTCCATTCTTTTCCCCACGCTCCCTAGTCCCCCATTATAAACTCATACTCAGAAAATGATTACCATGCAAGTTGTTTATGGTCACGTTTCCGCCTTCCTTTCCTTAGATGATTTACCACAAATAAAAAATTTGAAACCACTCGCGAACATGTTATATATCAGAGATTTATACAATACTACAGTTACATCTAAAGGGTAACCATGGTTACAGCAGTTACATCTGACCTGTATCTGATCTGTATCTCCATGGTAATTGGGCAACATGACATGTGACCTACCTCTGGCAAACCCCTAAAGAAGGACAGGAAGCCTTGCTCCTGGGCTGTGTCTGGAACAAGACAATGCAGGGTTTACATCAGAGAAGCATCTCAGAACAAAACAGCTTCTCAAACTGGTATTAGAGAAAATGGCAGAATGCCAAAATGTCCCAGACATTTTGGAGAAAATGGTCCCAGATCATAGAATTGTGAGTGAGTTGGGGTTAACGCCGCTTTTAACAGTATTCCAGTTATATCGCGGCGTGTCAGCTTTATGTGGGAGGAAAGCCTGAAGTGATGCAGGTCTGAGACGTTTACCACTTCGGTGAAACCCACGAGCACAGGTATGGTGCTGACAAACCGAGAAACATAATCGGGGCGAAACGGGATTCGAACCCACAATCAAGGCCCAAGCGAATGTGATTCTGCACAGCGAATCGCGGCGCCTTACACGACTGGGCCACCCGTACCCCACCCAGATCATAGAAATCGATAGTCCTTTACTAAATAAAGATGAATTATCGATAAATATAGGAGAAGTAACCCTGAGCTAATATGCAAAACCAAGTCTGAAAAGAAACCAACACATTTCACTCCACTGGTGGGTGGAGGCACATTTATGCATGGATTACTTTGTGGACATTTGAGATACAACAAAAACAGTTGCTTTCCATCTTCAGCAATTGACACTGTTGACAATAACAAGTCTTTTTTGGTAAATGTAAACCGTATTTCATCAAAATAGTTTTTGCAAGGTATTATCGAAGACACAGTTTTTATATAGATAATGGTTAATATTTCTTCCCATCGACGATAATTCACCTAATGAAAATGGCACAACCCATTGTCAAAAGGGCAAAAAAAAAGAGTCATAATGGCAACAACTAAAAAGTCAAAAGGGACCCACAGAAAAAAAAAGTCTACAAACTTAATAATATAATAGTGTCAAAAAATAAAAACAATGTAAAGTTTCCTTGTTAGGATCAAAGTTCATTCATGTTTTCACAAATGGTACACTTGTCACTACAGACATGAAAGTAGTTGGTGAGATTGGTTAAAACAAGGGAACTCTACTGGAAGATATCACATTGTAATGACAGCCTGTAACATGCACACCCCAGCAAAAACACTGACATTGGGACAATGATGGATAAATGTTGATATGCTGTTACATGTATTGGGCAAACGTAGTGCCAACATTGAATATTCACTCCTATAATCTTATTTACATATTTTATTTAAAAATACTTTTAAAACATGTTATACCTTATTTTTGTATCTCTTGCATTAGAGAAAGGTATAGTTAAGCTTTTCAAACTGTAAACTTTTCCTTAAACTGTCCAATTTCATCTCTAAAATATCTGCAAACTGGCTAAAAAGTTGGCTTCCTATAGCTACCTCACAGCAACACCATTGTTAATCTAGATTTCTGTTCTGTATGCAAATCCTAATTAAGTGGATTAATTTTTTTTATTGCAACAAGCTATACGTGACTGAAAACACTTATCTCATAGATTTACTGATGCCTTTGTAGAGATATAATATCACCATAAAATGCAATGAAGTCAACATGATTATTATTATTATCATGGCCATTTTGACATTTTTTGTGGTCATCTTGACTTTTGAGGCCGTTCTGACACGAGGTGTGTGAGGATCAGTGATGGCAGTGTTTGTTTGTTTAGTTGTTTAGCACCGCACTCAGCAATATTCCAGCTATATGACGGGGTCTGTAAATAATCCAGTCTTGACCAGGTAATCCAGTGATTGACATCATGAGCATTGACCCACGTCATTGGGATGGGATGACATGCAGCAACCAAGTCTGCAAGCCTGACCACCCTATCCCGTTATTCGCCTCTTACAACAAGCTTTGTCGCCTTTTACGGCAAGTATGGGTTGCTGAAGACTTAGTGACAGTCCACAGCTACTGCTACCGAAGATGTCACCATGATAGAGGAGACTGGCCAGGTGGACACTTAAGACCTGTACACATTTCCCACCCAGAAGATATTGAGACACCGTAAAATCATCTTGAAAGGTACTTTAATATACTACTTAAGACAGTCAATATTAACTGAAAGAAAGTTTATATGCAAATGATATGAACATTGTAATACCTATTTTTTCAAACTTATTGTCACATGTGTCATAAATTTGTATATGAGAAATTTTTTTTTATTATTCAGATCCATTGAAGACGACAGCATCCATAAGCCTGATAACATGGACATTGATACTGATGTGAACACAAGTCCAACACAGGCTGATGGTACAAGAAGGAAAGTTGGGGTCATTCATTCGCAACTCTGACAGAAGAGGACAGCTGTTTCAGTCTGGGGAACTGCATGCATGTGTGGCTGGGCAGATGATAGTTTCATGACTACATGGACCACTGCGTTAGGAAGAGTTGGAGATGGATTTGGAAACCATGTGACATTGCAACATGCCAGAATATCCTTTCATTAAGTAAACTAAATGTCAAAACATTTTTTCTCTAATATTTGGGGCCATTTTGTTCTGCATCCTTCTCATACATGTTATCTTGTTCCCAACTTCCCATGCTTTCCCAAACATCAAACTATTTCTCAAAAGCAAACGCAATACAGACTAAACCGGAAACATCTACTACAATATTTGCTGTTAGAACACTTGTCAGGAAAGTATTCTGGCATATAACTACCATACGTGATTGGCTTAGTTATGCTCAGGTATATTTTCATATTTTAATAATTTCTGCTGTTTTTCCTCTCAAATTTCGAGGGGACGTGTTCACAAATATAAGTTTAACTTGACGACAGTCAATCATGATCTCAATGTGACATGAGTGGAAACCGCTAGTCCATGTGCAGTGAACATATATAAACAAGTAACACTACTAGGTCCATACCACTGAAATTACTTGTGTCACTGGCTACCATGCAGCATATAGATCTAGGCCTATAGGCCTAAAATGATTCTGGTAGTTGTATGGCTATTCTATTTGACATAACAACAACAATCACAATGGTAAACTAAGCTGTGGACACTTTTTCAAGCTTAGCAATAAAAACATTTGACTGACATTCTCATAAATGACAATATTTCACCAACCTAACTGTAATTCTTGTTTCGGTAGCAAAGCCATGATGTTGACATGCGCGGGAAATCTCGCGCGAAATGATGTCACATTAAAATCCGGGAAACTATAAAATTAGTGCATCACAAGAACATTAATTCTTTTACAACTTTAGTCAGGCGATAGTCAGGGGAGAAGGTATTCCATACTATATTGTTGGGACACACCTTTTAGCTATATGTTACATTACTTATTTATCATGTTATTGGTTTGGACCGGTAAAGTGTTATGAAATTATCTCCCTTTTGTCATTTGGACGTTCCGATTGTATTTTCTTTATCTCGAAAGACATTGTCACGTGACATTTCGGACAGCATTTAGACAACATGGCGGACGAAAAAGAAATGGATCTGCTGAACAGATTAGAAAAACTGAAAGACTTAAGGTTTGTTGGATGGAATATATTACCATTAACTTATGCATTGATCTGGATCAGTGCAAGCTATCTCAGATATCTTCTGAAGTTATTATATTTTTGGTTCTTGTTGAATCACAACCATTGGAAAGGGACAGTGAATAAGCGCCTCGGATTTCGTGTCCATCCACGAATCAATTCTTATTTCTACAGCAGAACAAAGAATATTATCCAAATAGACATCACTGCAGTTTATCGGACGCAGCTTCATACTGCTAACGTTGATGATTTGGGGTACGATAAAGTACCCGTTTGGACCAAACACCCCTTCACGATCCTTAGTTTTAGTTTTGGGTCTACCCCTTCGGGTCCTCAGTGTTAGTTGAGAGAGGATCAGCCGTAGTTTAACTGCTTAGTGTTGGCAATGTATGACTCCACTTTTACGATCTGACATAGCATCTGAAACATACCTGCAGTTCTTCTATCTGCGATATCGTAGCTATGTAATGCCCCACTGAACGACCATGTGCATTGCTTCTAAAAAGCCCAAACTTGGAAATTAGTAGGGCTGCAACGAATACACTGTGAGGCGAATACGATTCATATCACGAATGTAGGGTAAGGAATACGAATATTAATTCACAATTACAATAACAAATCTGCAGTTTTTGTATTATTTATTATATCAAGTGAAATAATAACATAAAATATTTGACATGGTTTGTTAAATATTAATAAATTATACATTTATATACTGCACTTATCCAGGTACTAGTATCTGCTCAAATGCAACGATGACCAGTGACAACAATACTGTCAAATTAAAATTATTAGAGTGTTGTCATTGAAAGAAATCTATGCGTATAATATGTTGTTATGGATATTTTTAGGTACAGGGTATGTAAATGATGGTTTATTCATAAATATTTGATTCTAGTGGCCATGGATAACAAATTCAATTCATGAATGGTTGCGGTTCGATTCACCAAATATGCGAGTGAATCGCAACACCCCTAGAAATTAGTGCACTTTACCGGGTGCCCTTTTTCAAATTACGATGCAAGGAGGAACATTTTGCCAGCTTGATGCTACGCTAGGCTTACGAGATAATCTCATTATCCAACACTTAATGTCAAAGGAATACCATGACCATATCACACTATCACAAATGATAAGTATGCGCTGACAAGTGGTCTGCACCCAATTGTTTACCTGGTTATGCTGATGCAGTAGGCATTTTCTCCATGAAACTTGATGGCGTTTAATCAGTTTGCATTAGATCTATTTGTTAAATGAAATGGCTAACCCATACCCTACCTCACAACTAAAGCTCAAGATTGAAAAGGGTGCCCAACCCTAGGGATAGTGAAGGGGTGTTTGTTTGGAAAGGGGCATGTGTACAAGGGAGTTAATTTCCGAAACACAATTACGAGCTAATTTACTTTCCGAGTCAAGCCTGTATATTTAGAACAGTTATATACATCTAAAACATTATTTCATTTTTTTTAAATGTTAAAATGTTCACTAATTTTAGGAAAAACTCAATAGAGTGATGAATAGATGAGTGAAAAAATATTAGTTACCCAATGAAAAATGCAATAGCCCAATTAAAATCGAAACCCTAGAGGAAAAACTCAATTGCTCAAAAAGTTATCTGGAGCTCTGACCATGCTGACCCAAGGGATCAAAATCTGTAAGCCTAGAGCCACTGCCAGCAGTCTGAGCCAATTGGCGCTATAACTTATAAGCGTGATAAGCAGTCCTGTTAACTGCAGTGTTGCCCAAACTTGGCTCCTAGCATCATTCTCAGTAGCTTTTAGTTTTATTCTATGGACTATATTTATTAATCATGTTCATTACATTCTATTCAGTACTGATATCTAATATGCTGATCTGGTACCAACCTTCACAATCTTTGTCAGAGTGCAAGTGATATGATATCATGGAAGTATTTATACACCCTTGTAGTTGTACTCAAACCATTTGCCTTTTAATGCAAAGAAACCTTTTGTTTGGAAATGTGTTTTGATAAGAGTTATGAGTGTAAAAACACAAAGGTGTTGAGTTTACTGCCATGGCAGCTGTGTAAAATAATAGCCACAGCAGCTGAGGCAGTCAGCATTTTTTGTTGATTTTCTGCTGTTATAAAATTAATGTTATTGATAATCCAGTATTGACATTGCCAAACTGCAAAAGTTTTATGAGTTGAGATTAAGGTCATAGTTCTTCTATGAAACAACAGGAATTTACCACGGTAATCTGTATACATGATATAGGAATATGTTTCATACGCATAACAGGTGTTATAAGTTGCTTATTAATAATATTTTTCTCTTCAAATAAGCTAATATGAACAAAATCATGTTTTTTATTGTCTTTAACTAACATCTTTAAATTTTTTGTTTTTTGCAGTATCATAACATGAAAAATCAAGAGTATAATGTTTGAAATTAACATAAGCCCACAAGTCCAAGACTAGTAAAATGCAGGAAGAACTACCACTTTTACCATTAGGTACATGGCAGTTCTGCAGACACTATATTTGCTTGTGAAAATAAATATTAATTTCTAACCCTATACAGACATGACATGATAACCTGTGCCATGTTTGATTCTATTAAACTTGTTCTTGATTATGTCTTACTTCTGTTATCTCATCAGGAGCCGCACTCTCCAATTTGAGAAAGTGAAAAACCGTTTGCGCCAGGAAGTGGAGATAACAGAGAGTGAGGAGAACTTCCTCTGTGAATATCGTCAGGAGATGGAGCTGCTGCTGCAGGAGAAGATGGCTCATGTGGAGGAGCTTCGTCTCATACATGCCGACATCAACCTGGTAAGTCACCATGGTCACTGATGTGGTATAGGCACAACCTACTTGTACTGTAGTCCTGTTTCTAATGTGGTATAGACAAGTAGTGGAGTGATTTATCGAATAATCAGTCAATCCACCGATCTGGTTCGTCGTATACCTTCACCTAATTCAGGGATATGAACAGATGATAACAATTAAGCTTTGTCAATGCAAATTTGAAATTTGAGATAAAACATCACTAGACATGATGATTTACCGATTAAATTGTATTTCCTGTTCTGCTAGGCATTGTTTTATATGTAGAGATTAAGATTACTGTGTGTATTGTCTCGTAAACTAAGCCAGAAGTAACAATCAGCTGTACACACGTTTTCTTGGAATCTATTGGCACCTCAACCGCCTCAAGGCTTTTCTCTCCTATCACCAAACCCCTAGGTTCCTTCACCAGTATCGGATCCTCTTTAGTTAGTACTTAGACGACTGACTGATGAGCGATTCCTCGTCTTGGTTGCTTCATGACCAGATCAAATTTACCCTCGTGTTTCTTCAGCAGCTCAGTTGGCAAATAAACTTTAAAAAGTCAGAGTGCATGATTGCATTAACCTCCGTACTGAGGGTACTACGTATCGTGAAGGTAACTATGGTTCCTGATCTTTTGAGTACCTCCAGTTGCCACATAATTTCTGTCCCATCCTTACCTGTAATCAGTCATGGCATTGATATTACATGGACTAGTGAAGTTGGACACACCCATGGATTGAAGATGAAGAGGCAGCCTAGTCTAGTTTAGTCCGTGCTTTGGCCTGACCACTCAATCGCAAATGGGGATGTGCAGTTGATCCATCCCGCCGTCCTATCATGGGATAATTGCATACTGTTGTGGAGGGATATGTTAAAAAATATAGGGAATCCACAACAGGTCATGACTGCCCGCTGCCCATCCCCTCCATGTTTGGATCCACTTGTCTACCTGTCATGCGATTGTGGGCAAGTGTGATGAGCAGTACAGGTTCATGTGGGAGTGAGTTGGTAGGTGGGAGTGTTCCGGTGATTGTTGTTTTCACAATGTTCTACACTGTTAACTAATCGAAGCAAGAAGGACTATTGCATCCTGTTGTGCCAGGATAAGTATATAAATAAGGGGAATACTCTGATTCCCTTTTTTCGTTAATTGTGACTGAGAAGTATTATAGCTAAAATAAAGTTGTTCAGGACAATATTGCCTGATGATGTCACATGTGTGCTGTGATGTTCTGACTGAAGTGTGCGCATGTTGGCAGATGGAGACAACAATCAAGCAGGCGGAGGAGGAGAGGAACCGGGCTCTGGAGTCTGCCAAGAAGATGTACGAGGAATACCGGCCGCTCAAAGAAGATGTTGACTCCCTCAGATCCAACATCGGTCTGTCAAAACTCCCTGACATCCAGGACGATGATGATAAGTTGAAGCCAGAGTGAGTAGAGATTCACACAGTTTGTCAGAGTTTGTACTGGAGATTCACATAGTTTGTCAGAGATTGCACTGGCGTTTCACATAGTTTGTCAGATATTGTACTGGAGATTCCCATAGTTTGTCAGAGATTGTACTGGAGATTCACATAGTTTGTCAGAGATTGTACTGGTGTTTCACATAGTTTGTCAGAGATTGTACTGGAGATTCACATTGTTTGTCAGAGTTTGTACTGGAGATTCACATAGTTTGTCAGAGTTTGTACTGGAGATTCACATAGTTTGTCTGAGATTGTACTGGAGATTCACATAGTTTGTCAGAGTTTGTACTGGAGATTCACATTGTTTGTCAGAGTTTGTACTGGAGATTCACATAGTTTGTCAGAGATTGTACTGGAGATTCACATAGTTTGTCAGAGATTGTACTGGAGATTCACATAGTTTGTCTGAGATTGTACTGGGGATTCACATTGTTTGTCTGAGATTGTACTGGAGATTCACATAGTTTGTCAGAGATTGTACTGGAGATTCACATAGTTTGTCTGAGATTGTACTGGAGATTCACATTGTTTGTCATAGATTGTACTGGTGTTTCACATTGTTTGTCTGAGATTGTACTGGAGATTCACATAGTTTGTCAGAGATTGTACTGGAGATTCACATAGTTTGTCTGAGATTGTACTGGTGTTTCACATAGTTTGTCAGAGATTGTACTGGAGATTCACATAGTTTGTCTGAGATTGTACTGGTGTTTCACATTGTTTGTCAGAGTTTGTACTGGTGTTTCACATAGTTTGTCTGAGATTGTACTGGTGTTTCACATAGTTTGTCAGAGATTGTACTGGGGATTGACAGAACATAGATTGTCAGAGATTGTACTGGGGATTGACAGAACATAGATTGTCAGAGATTGTACTGGGGATTGACAGAACATAGATTGTCAGAGATTGTACAGGTGATTGACTGAACATGTTCGTCAGAGATTGTACTGGTGATTGACTGAACATGTTTGTCAGAGATTGTACAGGTGATTGACTGTTGCAGGTTTTTTGAGAAGTCCAACCTGGACTGGCAGAGTGAGCCCCCAGAGCCCCCGCTGCCGCAGTCATTGGCCGTTGCTGCCGCTGCTGCACAACAGATTCAGGTTCCCAGAGCCAAGACAACCGACAGACAGGCATTCAGACAGCAGCCGCCACCCATGAAGGTATGTGTCCCTGCAGTAGTGGACTTTCGGTAGTTGTAGCACTAGCTCACAGAGTAGCAACAGTCACAGGTACACATCTGTACAAGTAAACTGTCCTGGGTCCCGTTTAACAAAGCGCTTGTAACGCTACAACAAGTGTTCTTAAAATATGGGACTATTAGGAGTACAGTCTAGTAAATATACACCTCTGTCATATATGTCATATTGAAAATGTCTGTTTGATCAATACCTCATGATGTTACTCCTGTGTGGTTTGACAGGTAGTAAGTAGGTAGTGTTTTGGAATAACAGAGACATTGATTGGCGGGATGAATGTTAAACTGATCGAAATCGGACACACTATACACTCTTATTTTTATTACCTGAAAGTCCCAACATAGTTCATGTCAATTCAAGCATTTTGTTTGTGCTTTTGGATCACGTTGTACCAATGTGACTTTTAGTAAATTGAATGTTTATAACGACGTAAGTCAGGTGCACTCGACAACTCACAGCACGAGAAATACCCTTCAGTTACTTTCAGTGAGTGAATGTTGTTAAATGTCGCAAAGCAATATGACAGTTATATCACTGTAGCCTGTAGATTGAGTCTGGTCAAAAGAACAAGTGATTGATAGCATGAGCATCCATATGGTGTCATGGAAGGATAACATGACCAGCTAGACCACTCTATCCTCATTTTATTTGGGTAGTTATGGTACTGAATGAAACTCATTCTGGGCTCTCTTCTTCAAATCAGAAGTCCCATACTTTGACAAGGCTTACAATCATTGAAGCACAAAGATTGCTTTGTGTAACAGGGCCTTGTATCTAGTTTAAGTGTTTTGTTCGCAACTATCAGGGCAAAATATAACCAAACTATTTTTGTTACACATTGATGTGTATTATTGTTTACCCATTTCATAGTTTATGTCTGTATTAATCATTTATCCATATGCTGTTGTGTAAATATGAAGTAGTGAAGCCATATCTATACTGTTTTATCACTTTTCAAATGTTTTCCGTTGCCATTGTAAGGGTCAACATGTCTGAAATATTGATTTGCATATTAATTGTATTATTTTGTTCATTTAAATGATGTATTATACTGATATATTTATCTCGTTTGTTACACTGTATTACTCATGTCTGCATTCTGATTGGTCTGTTTCCCTGTAGGCGTGTCTGTCCTGCCACCAACAGATTCACCGCAACGCTCCCATATGTCCACTCTGCAAAGCCAAAAGTCGATCACGCAACCCAAAGAAGCCAAAACGCAAACTTGACGAGTGATATGTTTTATTCGAGCTGTCTGTCTTTGTGTGTCTGTGTGTTGTCTGTATGTGTAGTGTGTGTCTGCAGGATGGGAGAGATGGACAGGTTTCTTGTAATATGTAACTGTTCAACATGCCACCATGGCCTGTATACAAGCCTTAGCTCCATCCAAAGATTGTCATGCAATTCTTCCCGACTACTGTTCTGTTTGCACACAATATTCACAGCAGTGCAGTGTTACTCAATAAAGGGCCTTGTTCCTCAATGTTTCAGCTATGTCTTGCAAGGAACTGTCCCTTACTCTCCTTAACTGAAGGACAAAGAAATATTGTCTTGATTTAAGTTTAGCGTAACTTAGTTATCTGAAGACTCTTCTCATCAGACGTATCCAGATTTAGCTGCTATTAGCAATGATTAGTCAATTATGTCCTATGAGGTCAGTAACTAGTGAAAATGGTGAGAACATATGTCCTACCAGGGATGCAACAAGGCACTTGCGCGCTAGCCAGAGTCTTTAGTGTAATGTTAAAGGTATCCTAAGGGCTAGTAGAATTTCAAGCTGTTTAAGGATGTTATGTTATCGCTGTTCTGGATAGTAGATGTTTCAAATAATTGTTGCATCCCTGCCTACACTGACTTGGATGTATGTGAACATTAAATAGACCGGAAATTCTGTTGATTCACTCCATCACTCTGTTGCCATCTTGTTAGGGATCTATTGTTTTAAGAAAACACTCAGCACAGGAAATGTAGAAAAGAAAGGATACCATTTTTGGATTTGAAAAACTTCTGATTACAGCAGGGATTTTGGATGCATAATGGATGCCAAATGTTTTCTGTCACTACCGATGTTTTAATAGAATAGATGTAATAAAGAATGACAGTAAACCTTAATTTGTGTCCCCCAAATCCTAGAAGTGGCCCTCCTTCCAGTATTCAGCGACAGTCACCAGACTTGCACCTTCAAGTATTTACTTCATGGTAAGGTTGTGACGATACACTTTGTTGTTGTACAATATGTGTATCGATGACAGTGTTGGAAATAAAGCATGAATGTCAAGGTATGTCATGGATATGTCATACAATCATTTTGATGCCATGAATCTGGTTTTCCATACAAATACATGTCACATTATGTATCAGATGTACATTTGCCAACAGTGTATTGCCATACACTGATATTTAAGTGAATCTGTACTGCCATACTGGATCAGCTTGTTGAATGCAGCTGTCAAGTCAGCTACGACCCTGGGTCCTGTTTCACAAATTGGTCTTAGCACTGTGATGATCGTAACTCATGCAATACATTAACATGGACATGGTTTGTTTTGTGGAACAAGCAGGGATGTGAAATCTCCACGGAAACGGGGAAAATCGCGTTTTTTGAAACAGTAGTCCTCAGAAAAAAATCATCTTCCGCGTAAAAATATAATCATAGATTAAAAAAAAAACACGCCGAAAAATATGATCGAAAACCGGACAACCGTTGCGGATTGTCTTGTTTTCGATCAGAGCTTTCAGCAGCATAGGTTTTCGGACAACATACGTTTCCAGGGCCCTGGGTGTTCTAGAGTTGGCTTCGGCTCTGATGTAGAGACAGCAATGGTAGTTCTATTGTCATCTGATGACCAGTATTGTGGCATGCATAGTTAACCATAATATCCTGTTATGATAATAAACTTATCCCTTCAAGATAATAAGCTTATACAATTGTCGGTTTGCTCGAGTCACAAGTACAACCAGCTGACAGAAGGGAAATGCTTTGTGCTGATGTTTGTAATGATGATAACCATATTTATTACCTACGAGGGCAAACATATCGGGGTTCCTAAAAATCATATGTGCCATAGAGTCATATCAGGTAAGGAAACAACAGTGTACTGTTTCTGTCATCTGGACAGCATTGTCGACGTCATTCGAATCTGATTTTGATGTGAGGTCGGAATGATATCACATTAGAAACGACGTCATAGCTGAAGATTGTTGTCGTCATTCCACAAATGGTGGTTCTGCTGCTGTTGCGACTTGCTGTCCTTAAATGTAAACACCAAAATTCGTCTCCTGTATGTAGACATCTTCTTCGGTAATAAGTAGAACATTATGTTCGTCTTCATGTCATACTATGTTTACAACACTCATGCCTAAATTTTGGTATTTCCCGAGCGAGAGCGGAATTTAGACACTCATGGCGTAAACATAGTATGACATGAACACTGGTATACTATCCTCTGTCTTCACCGGAAGAAACATGCGTACAGCTTTTAACTGCACAACCTGTTGAACACTTCACATATGGTAACTTACCAGTATTCAGATAAATGTTCGAAGATAAAAAAAACTTAAATATGAGTTGTTCAATTATTTTTTCCTTCAGTTTCTCTCATCAGGATGTTTCATAAACAAATCTGTTAACCAACATATTTGAAAAAAGCGTTTCTTTTGCAAGTACCTGTGTTATGTGATGAAGTCTACAATCAATTACTGAGAGTGTTAGCTGCAAATTGTTAGTTTCTGTGGATATAGGACAGTTTTCTCTCTTGCCTTTGTTGTTGAAACTTTATTTTACATGAGTTTTATGTATATTTTGCAATCTCATTTACCATGTATATTTTGATAAATCATCTTTATTTTAATAAAACCTAATATTTCACATGACAGTAGTGTTTGGTTTGACATTTGGCACAATATTCATTTAACTCTGGTATGAGGGATACAGGGGTCCAGGCATGAAATGCATCGCAATTTGCTTGCAGAGTTGCCTCCCTTATTCATGGCAGAGTATGATGATCATGGGTTCTAATCAAAGATTCACCCAGATTACGAATTCTGGTTTATAAGCACCATGCCCCTGCTAGTGAGTTCCACCAAAGTGCTACACGTCTAGCACCTGTATACATGTCACTTTGAAGTATTGTTTGATGCCACTAAACCCACTCAGTAGGACATGTGTTTGTCATGGTTCCTTGAGCAAGTGATGATTTTTTGTTTATTTGTTGTTTAACGCCGCACTCTGCAATATTCTAGCTCTATGACGGCCGTCTGTAAATAATCGAGTCTGGACCAGATAATCCAGTGATTGACATGAACATCGATCCATGCAGTTCGGTACGATGACTTGCATCAACCAAGTCAGCGAGCCTGACCACCTGATCCCGTTAGTCGCCTCTAATGACAAGCATAGTCGTCTTTTACGGCAAGCATGTGTTACTGAAGACCTATTCTACCCTGGATCGTCATGGGTCTCAGACTACATTATTAACAGACCGCCGCCATAAAGCTGGTATATATCAAACAGTTTGCTGAACAGAATGTGTGAAATCAGTTGGATAGCCACGTTTGTCTTCCACATGCTGAGTGAGTCGCCTCCCTGGTGTAGTGGATAGAGCACCTGTCGTGAGAACGGAAGGTTCAAATCCCGGCAGTGTCATAAAAGACGTTAGTGAGTGAGTGAACGGGGGACACCAGAAATGGGCTTCACACAATGTACCAATGTCGGGAATCGAACCCGGGCCTTCGCTTTAATCACTAGGCTACCCGACCGCCCCCATAAAAGACGTTACGTGATGGTACTTTATCTAATCCTTCCTGGAACTCGGCATTAAGGGAATAAGAAAAGGATTGCTCTGCTCTTAGTCTGTATGATGTTCTTGGGGGGGGGGGGGGGGGGGGCTATATAAGTGCAATAATCTTGGACGCGACGTTAAACCCCATTTCACCTCACCTCACCCGTGTGGCTTTACAGGTAGTAAGTAGGTAGTGTTTTGGAATAACAGAGGCATTGATTGGCGGGTGTAATGTCAACCCGATCGAAATCGGACACACAAAACGCTCTTATTTATATTACCTGAGAGATCCAACACAATTCATGTCAACTCAAGCGCTCTGGATCACTTTTCATTTAAAAACACGACGCAGGGTACCAATGTGATTTCGTTTAAGTAGATTGGATGTTTATAATGACATTAGTCAGGTGCACTCGACAACACACCGTATATATACTGTATATAACCTTTTCCCTAATGGATGAATATGTTGTTCGCTTCAGACATTGTCATCCCGAACCGACCCGGGTTAGAATAGGTTTTCAGAAACCCACGCTTGGCGTAACAGGCGCGTATGCTTGTCGCAAGACGCGACTGATGGTTGATTGTATTCCAATTGAGTGGATCGATGCTCATGATGTCAATCACTGGATTGTCTGGTCCAGACTTGAATATTTACAGACCGCTGTCATATTGCTGGTATTTTGAGTGTGGCTTTAAACAAACAAAACAAATGGAAGACATAGTCAGTCTCTGGGTAGTCAAGGTTCGAAAACCATCATCGATAAGTCATGTTTCACATCATTATGGCCCTTGCCTTATGTTTTTACATAGTACTCTGTACCCTAAATGAGACAGATTTTCTCAGGAAACAGCTATGAATATGTCATAGTTCTAAAATCACTAAAATTAATCTATGATTATAGTGGTCATATTTCAATAATACGGTTTGTATTTTTCTCAATATTTTATCTTACAACTAGCCAAACCTAAATATATTTCTGTAGATAATGTTAGTCAGTTGCCGTCCACGTAACTGACCGTCACAAACCAGTGACTCTGGACTACCTGACTAAGTCAGCTGGCACAGCAAGGGATGTGCCAAAGACTGTCACATGCTGTGCATGGCCGGACGCTACATCATTTTAGGTAGGAATAGGTAGGAATATAAAGGATATTACGTGGTCAGTGCATTCCGTAACTAAAGAATAATTGCAATTAATACACAAGGTATTTGGCGGATTAAGATGATAGCTTTGATATTAGGTAACTAACGCATTCTACAGAAGGCCTGAGTCCCCGTATATACGGAGACCAGTGGCAGATACTTCACTCTGCCACGAATAAAGACTTAAAGGGACCCGGCAGCCTTCTCTCTGCCCTAAGGTAAGATAACATTATTTTATTGTTAAATTCTCCCTGTCTTCAACTTATTTGATATCCTGTGCAAGTCACTATATTTTTACCCTGGTTTGTAATATTTAAGAATACGTTATTTGGCATTCATTATACCACAAAGCAACTTGAATGTTAATTTATGTGTGTGTTTATGTAGATATTAGTAAATTAGTTCACTTGTACATTAACTGTTGATATGCCAAGTGAAGTGAGTGAGTATGGTTTTACGCCGCTTTTAGCAATATTCAAGCAATATTACGGCGGGGGACACCAGAAGTGGGCTTCACACATTTTACCCATGTTGGGAATCGAACCCGGGTCTTCGGCGTGACGAGCGAACGCTTTAACCACTAGGCTACACAAGTGATAGATAAAGCCGTACGTCACATAGAGTAAATACATAGAGTAGAAAAAGTAAATAGTAGTAAATACCCTCGGGTAATCTCACGTAAATACCGTCTCATGCGAATATTGGCCATGCTACGACTATCATTTGGTTAAGCATTTACGGCATTGAAATTATACAGTATGTTAAATACATGTGTGTAAAGCTAGAATGCCGTAAATGTAAATGTTAACATGAAATGTCTTAGCACAAAATACTTCCCAGTCCGTTATTATTCACAATTTACCTTTTGTACCTTATCTTTTAGAACAGTCGTGTTACGAAAGTTCAAACCAGTCAATTCATGTATTGTTGTCAATTATATATTTAATGTGACAAGTTATTGACTGCATCTATCGTGTAATGTAATATTGTTTAAATATCTCTCTTTATATGCAATTTCACTCTGGACCGCCTACGTGGTCTAGTGGTAGAGCGTCCTCCCGGAGAGCGGAAGGTCCGGGGTTCGATCCCCAGCCGCGTCATACCAAAAGACGTTAAAATATGGTACTTGTTGTTACCCTGTCTGGCGCTTGGCATTAAAGGGCTAAATCAAGGACTGGTCGGCTCGGAGTCAGTATACTGTGTCTGAGTGGGGTATTCATGTTAAACTGCGGCATGATATCTCTGTGAGCTAGCACTATAAATCCGGACTATTACAAGCAGCCCCACACACACATACACGTGCATGCACGTCGCTATATAAGTGCATAATCTTGGACGCGACGTTAAACCCCTTTCACCTCACCTCACAAATTTCACTCTGCCACGAATAAAGACTTCAAGGGACTCAGCAGCCTTCTCTCTGTTTTAAGGTGATAGCCGAGTAATCAGCTCTACCAAGTTACCTCCCTTTATCTTGGACATTGTGACGTAGCAAACGGGACCACGCCCACACAAGGCAAAACGGTCCCAATACCAAGCTACGTCAGATACAATGATGACATTTGGCACACATCATTAAGGAATAAATATGTTGGTTGAGTTCGAAAACCAACATTGACCAAATTCATGTTTTACAGAGTTATGGGGCGGTATTCACAAAGCTTCTTAATATTTCTTCAGGCTTAAGAATTCTTAAATCCACAAAGAAATCTTAGTTTCCCTTACAACAAACCAAAATACCTTATGAGCTTACCTAATTCAATTTCTGATTAAATTCTTAGAATCTTTGTGAATACCGCCCATGGTCCTTATTTGTGTCTTTCAAACATGGTACCAAGTATTGTCACCTTCCTTAAAAGTACTATGCGGTAAACTACGGTTATAACGAACACTCTTATAACGAACTAACGGATATAACGAACTAACTTTTTAGTCCCGACTATTAGCTGTAGTTATACTGTATATATGCTTATAACGAATTACGGTTATAGCGAACTAAAATTAGTAGTCCCTTTGAGTTCGTTATAACCGTAGTTTTCTGTATATGCCATTTGGAACACATCATTAAGTGGTGAATATGATATCAAGTTTTAAATCATAAATGTATGGCCCTTTGTTTGTTTGTTGTTTTCAGCGTTTGCTCAAATGAGTTTAGGGTTCGTTTCATATATCTTCGCGTTTGGTGTTCTGGATTATTTTGACATTTTTTATATTTTGCTGTTCCAAGGCGACAAGTTTATGTTAGGGTCTGAAAGTTGTGTGAATGTATTGGCTAGTTAGAACAGGGTCTATACTTTTCACAGCAATCAAAATGATTTATTTGCAATTTCTAAACATGCTAGGATGTCGGGGAATGTGGAAGACTCTTGTGCAGCGTTATTATCAATACGTTTACTGATTGGGCGCTGTGTCACGCAGGTAATAGATTGTTATATAGATCGGTGCTGTAATCCCCTTAGCTCGACGCGATCGATTTGACTATCATCATATAAACTGTTTATTTAGCTCTCTATAGGAAAGCTTTCAATTATCTTTCGTCATCCAACTGTGAGGTAACTAGATTGTGTTATTGATATATTACACCATCGGATCGAGAAAGTTCTGTGTGCGTGTGTGCGTCTTTGTGTCCTACTTTTTTAGTGTAAACATCACGCAAAGGCATACCTAAATCTACGAGATTGGTACATTTCCTTAAACGCCATACTATGCCTGAGACCGTTACTTGACTACAAATGACAGACGCCTCTATCACACACACACACACACACACACACACACACACAGAGAGAGAGAGAGACACACACACACACACACACACTGACACACTAACACTAACACAGACACACAAGGAGCGTTAGGTGTGTGTTTAATGCTTTCACTGTATTCTGTCTGCATGTGATTCACAGAGCTACTTTGCTGAATTTTCTTTCGATCTGCCGCACAAATTAACTGGTTGTCGTGACCGTACAAGTGGGTTTCGATTTTCAATCAGTCGGAACTACCAGCGATAATTTATAACAGGAAGAGATAGGTAATTACCGAACGAAACCCCATTTGTCCCGTTGATATGGCGCGTGCAGAGATTTACCCGTGTCTTTCTATTCGTAGTCTGGTGTTTCTCGGCAGTTTTAGGGTATGATAATAGGGGTTTCAGGCATGACAATAGGGGTCTCGGACTGTGCCAATAACAAATGGAATATGAAGTAGATTCACCCGTGAAACCTTCCTCTAATTTTAGATTGAAAAGAAATTAATTGATTGAATAATGAAAAGTCCACTCTGAACTATGGTGCGTATAAAACCATGTTAACCGTGCGTACTGCGTTGGAGGGTCCGAGGGTAACGTACTGTGGCTTGAGGGGGTGGGGCTTTGAGTGGGATAGTGTTGTTGAAGGGGGCATGGCTTTGAGGGGATACTGTTGTTGCAGTGGTGGGCTTTGAGGGGATACTGTTGTTGCAGTGGTGGGCTTTGAGGGGATACTGTTGTTGCAGTGGTGGGCTTTGAGGGGATACTGTTGTTGCAGTGGTGGGCTTTGAGGGGATACTGTTGTTGCAGTGGTGGGCTTTAAGTGGGATACTGTTGCTGGAGGGGTGGGGCTTTGAGGGGATACTGTTGTTGGAGGGGGCAGGGCTTTCAAGGGTAGCTTTTGTTGAAGGGGCAGGGCTTTGAGCGGGATAGTGTTGTTGGAGGGGCAGGGCTTTGAGTGGGATAGTGTTGTTGAGGGGCAGGGCTTTGAGTGGGATAGTGTTGTTGGAGGGGTGGAGCTTTGAGTAGGATAGTGTTGTTGAGGGGTGGGGCTTTGAGCGGGATAGTGTTGTTGCAGGGGGGCATGATTTTGAGTGGGATAGAGTTGTTGGAAGGGGAGGGCTTTGAGTGGGATCGTGTTGTTGGAGAGGGGCATGGTTTTGAGTGGTATACTGTTGCTGGAGGGGCAGGGCTTTGAGCGGGATCGTGTTGTTGGAGGGGCATGGCTTTGAGTGGGCTAGTGTTGTTGGAGGGGCAGGGCTTTTAGCGGGATCGTGTTCTTGGAGAGGGGCATGGTTTTGAGTGGGATAGTGTTGTTGGAGGGGCAGGGCTTTGAGCGGGATAGTGTTGTTGGAGGGGTGGGGCTTTGAGTGGGATACTGTTGCTGGAGGGGAAGGGCTTGAGTGAGATACTGTTGTTGGAGAGGGGTGAGGCTGTGTCCTTTGAGTGGGATAGTGTTGTTGAGGGGGGGCGGGGCTTTGAGTGGGATACTGTTGGTGGAGGGGGGCAGGGCTTTCAGGGGATTCTGTTGTTGGAGGGGTCAGGGCTGTGAGTTGGATAATGCTGCTGGAGAGGGAAGGGTATGGTGCCTTTGAGTCGGGTACCAGAAGTAACTTGTAGCTATTTCTTTTATAGGTAAATTGGAAAAGAAGCGGTGTGGTTGGGAATAGGGGCCTTAAGGTTTGAAGCAGGGTGGGTTGGATCTAGATAGAGGTTATAAACTATTCCCCACGTGAACAGACGTCATAGTCACAGGCAAAGAGTGTAGAACAGTTTGTTTCGTTCGTAAGTGCAGGGTGCACTTCATTCCATCAATACACCTGAGTGGTCTCCGCTGAAAGTAATTACGCCTAATTGTTTATTTTAACCAGTGAATGCTTTTCTGTGAGATGAGTCTGTTAACGTGGAGAGGTCACCGTGGTGTAGTACACGCTGTCCAGAGCATTACGTACTCACCTGAGGACAGGTGTGATACTACCTCAGCAACGACAGGTGTACATCAACAGCACGTCAAGACATCAGCTACATCGACCGTGCTTTGGGGCAAAATATGAGATATCAAGGGAACGGTTGCTATACGTTTGTGTGAATTTTCAGAGACATTTCGGCTTGGCTCAAACGGTAAGTCAAACAGTAAAGGCGTCATAACCCTGGTGTCATGCTTAGATTATCCTCCACCTTTCATCAACATCAACGTGGGGAATAGTTTATAACCTTTCATCGCACAGTTAGGCGTCATAACCCTTGTGTCATGCTTAGATCATCCTCCACCTGTCTGTCGTGGCAGTCATACAGTTAGGCGTCATAACCCTTGTGTCATGCTTAGATCATCCTCCACCTGTCTGTCGTGTTATCACTGCCTTTATCTTATCATCAACAAAGTTGATAAAGTACAGAATATGTAACAAAGGAATTTATTGAGAGACACTCCCACAAAAAGCAGAAGAGGAAATTTAGCAGTGGTTTGTAGGGGTACATTCAGCATCTTCACTTAAATTAAAGGCAGGGTTGTTGGGGTACATTCAGTATCTTCACTTCAGTGATAGGTAGGGTTGTGTGGGTACATTCAGTATCTTCACTTCAATTAAAGGCAGGGTTGTGGTGGTACATTCAGTATCTTTACTTCAATGATAGGTAGGGTTGTGGGGGTACATTCATTATCTTTACTTTAGTGAAGGGCAGGGTTGTGGGGGTACATTCATTATCTTTACTTCAGTTATAAGCAGGGTTGTGGGGGTACATTCAGTATCTTCACTTCAGTGATGGGCAGGGTTGTGGGGGTACATTCAGTATCTTCACTTCAGTGATGGGCAGGGTTGTGGGGGTACATTCAGTATCTTTACTTTAGTGAAGGGTAGGGTTGTTGGGGTACATTCAGTATCTTTACTTCAGTGGTAGGCAGGGTTGTGGGAGTACATTCAGTGTCTTCACTTCAGGGATGTGCAGCGTTAAGGGGTACATTCAGTATCTTTACTTCAGTTATAAGCAGGGTTGTGGGGGTACATTCAGTATCTTCACTTCAGTGATGGACAGGGTTGTGGGGGTACATTCAGCATCTTCACTTCGATTAAAGGCAGGGTTGTGGGGGTACATTCAGTATCTTTACTTTAGTGAAGGGTAGGGTTGTTGGGGTACATTCAGTATCTTTACTTCAGTGGTAGGCAGGGTTGTGGGAGTACATTCAGTGTCTTCACTTCAGGGATGTGCAGCGTTAAGGGGTACATTCAGTATCTTTACTTCAGTTATAAGCAGGGTTGTGGGGGTACATTCAGCATCTTCACTTCGATTAAAGGCAGGGTTGTGGGGGTACATTCAGTATCTTTACTTCAATGATAGGTAGGGTTGTGGGGGTACATTCATTATCTTTACTTTAGTGAAGGGCAGGGTTGTGGGGGTACATTCAGTATCTTTACTTCACTGACAGGCAGGGTTGTGGGGGTACATTCAGTATCTTCACTTCAGTTATAGGTAGGGTTGTTGGGGTACATTCAGTATCTTTACTTCAGTGGTAGGCAGGGTTGTGGGAGTACATTCAGTGTCTTCACTTCAGGGATGTGCAGCGTTAAGGGGTACATTCAGTATCTTTACTTCAGTTATAAGCAGGGTTGTGGGGGTACATTCAGTATCTTCACTTCAGTGAAGGGTAGGGTTGTTGGGGTACATTCAGTATCTTCACTTCAGTGATAGGCAGGGTTGTGGGGGTACATTCAGCATCTTCACTTCGATTAAAGGCAGGGTTGTGGGGGTACATTCAGTATCTTCACTTCAGTTATAGGCAGGGTTGTGGGGGTACATTCAGCATCTTCACTTCGATTAAAGGCAGGGTTGTGGGGGTACATTCAGTATCTTTACATTAGTTAAAGGCAGGGTTGTGGGGGTACATTCAGTATCTTCACTTCAGTGATAGGTAGGGTTGTGGGGGTACATTCAGTATCTTCACTTCAGTGATAGGTAGGGTTGTGGGGGTACATTCAGTATCTTCACTTCAGGAATGTGTAGCGTTTTGGTGTACATTGAGTATCTTCACTTCAGTGATGGGTAGTGTTTGGGGGTACATTGAGTATCTTCACTTCAGTTATAGGCAGGGTTGTGGGGGTACATTCTGTATCTTCACTTCAGTTATAGGCAGGGTTGTGGGGGTAAATTCAGTATCTTCCTTCACTTATAGGCAGGGTTGTGGGGCTACATTCAGTATCTTTACTTCAGTTATAGACAGGGTTATGGGGATACATTCAGTAACTTTGCTTCAGTGATAGGCAGGGTTGTGGGGGTACATTCAGTATCTTTACTTCAGTTATAGACAGGGTTATGGGGATACATTCAGTAACTTTGCTTCAGTGACAGGCAGGGTTGTGGGGGTACATTCTGTGTCCCCCGCCGTGATATTGCTTGAATATTGCTAAAAGCGGCGTAAAATCAAACTCACTCACTTACTCACTCTTATATTCAAGGTCAGCATGGGTTGTGGGACGTCTAAGACGAAGACGACTGCAGCTCCCGAGAACAGTTACATCAGTGGGAAACAACGCATGCTGGTCCAGAAGACATGGCCTTATCTTGCGGGAGACATAGCCGGCATCGGCAGCAAGGTCTTCATCCGGATCTTCCAGCTCTACCCCAATGTGAAGCAGCTGTTTCCGTGTCGCCACAAAGAAGGCAAAGAACTGCTGCAGGATCAGAACTTTAAAGGACACGCGTCACGTTTCATGCAGGCCGTCGGTGCTGTCGTTGATAACATAGATGACCTTGACAGGTCGCTGTCGCCCCTGTTGATTGGCCTGGGGCGCCAGCACATCCATTACAATGGTTTTATTCCGGAAAACTTCGACGCATTTACCGAGTCAATGACCTTGACCTGGTCGGAAGAACTAAAGGGACGTTTCACGGAAGAAGTGAAGGACGCCTGGGAGGCTGTGTTCGACTTCATAATGATGAAATTGAAAGTGGGTTTCGCTCAAGCCCGTGATGAGCGGGATAAACGTGTTCCATAATAATGTGGTAAAGCCATTTGATACAGTAGTTAATTTATGTTGAAAACAGTTCTATTTATTTGTCATGTTGACGATGAAGTCATATGGCGGCAACCAGAGGCCTGATATACTTACTAATAGGTAATATGGTGAACACAAGCAACGAATATGCCTAGGTAATGTGGCGAACACGAAGAAAGAATGTGCCAAGTTAATATGGTGAACGCAAGAAACGAATGTGACAAGGTCATATGGTGAACACAAAGAAAGAATTTGCCAAGTTAATATGGTGAACACAAGTAATGAATGTGACAAGGTCATATGGTGAACACAAAAGACGAACGTGCCAAGGTAATATAGTGAACACAAGAAACGAATGTGACAAGGTCATATGGTGAACACATGAAACGAATGTGCCAAGGTCATATGGTGAACACAAGAGACGAATGTACCATGGTCATATGGTGAAAACAAGAAACGAATGTGCCAAGTTAATATGGTGAACGCAAGAAACGAATGTGACAAGGTCATATGGTGAACACAAAGAAACGAATGTGCCAAGTTAATATGGTGAACACAAGAAACGAATGTGACAAGGTCATATGGTGAACACAAAGAAAGAATGTGCCAAGTTAATATGGTGAACACAAGTAATGAATGTGACAAGGTCATATGGTGAACACAAAAGACGAACGTGCCAAGGTAATATGGTGAACACAAGAAACGAATGTGACAAGGTCATATGGTGAACACATGAAACGAATGTGCCAAGGTCATATGGTGAACACAAGAGACGAATGTGCCAAGGTCATATGGTGAACACAAGAAACGAATGAGACAAGGTCATATGGTGAACACAAGAAACGAATGTGCCAAGTTCATATGGTGAACACAAGAGACGAATGTGCCAAGGTCGTATTGCAGTCACAAATAATGAATATGGAATGGACATGCGGTAGCCACAAGCTTGTCATATTGTGGTCACCAGAAGCTTATGAATGACACCTAAATGTCATTTTAAAGGAGAATTGTGTCAAATTGGCTGATCTTATAATACCTTAGAACATCAACTAAACGTCACTACAATTGAAACAGTACTGTTTTATATGTGTGTGCATTATAAGTCCATATTTACATCGAATAGGAATAAGGCAGGCGCTTATGCGTAAATACGTAACAGTTGTCGGTTGTGTTGCTCACAATAAAACAAATCTAGACTTCAGAAAATTATAACAATAAGAAATACTTGATAAATAATTGAATGTTTACTTGGCAGCAATTAGATGTTGTATTCGACAAAAATAAAGTTGTTATAACAGTGTATAGGGGACCGACTATTTTGTTTCGTGTGAGGAGGGGGGATATTTTTCAGCTTCCTCTGCAAGACCAGATATTTATTTCACAAATATAAGCAACACTTTGCAACAATGTATTATTGTGCAGGCTTAATGGGCTTTTTAAAGGTCTGAAGCCCAAAGCTTAAATCTTTTTTCAAGAATTTCCTTGGACAATACATTTTTTCGATACAATCCAGCTCCCCAAGCCTGTAAATAATCGAGTCAAACCAGAGACTGAAAGCACGAGCATCGGATCACCCACGCGACCGGGGCACGATGAGACTTAATCAGCCAAACTGTCACCCTTTAGTCTTCAGTCGGCAGCTCTTATAACAAACATACTTGTCATTTGCTGATCCGGTACCCTATGGGATCGGACGTATTGGACACAATGACACTTACCCTTCTCACTGGCTAAAGTGTTCCAAGCTTGTGAAGCTACGGCTTGGCTCAACAGTCCCGTGTCCGTGTTTAGTCCGAATGTGGACACAGTAATTATATTCTAGGTAATACGCTGATGGGCACGCATTGGCAGACTGTTAACTCACCTGACTAACAGTCACGTGAACGTACGTGGGTATCGTTAGGATCGTTCTCCGAAAAGCAAAAGGCACTCAAAGCTGAAACCGTTCATGGATGAGCACAGTTTAGGTGTTTTTACAATTTCAGATGTCGACAGTTGACCCAGCCACGACCTAAGACCTCTACAAACCCCGTTGTTTTAGTTCAAATGCATTTGCCACATGTCCCCTGAATCCAAAAGGTCCACGAAGCCTAAATGTTATGGGTATGATCACACTATATGACTATGTTGTCTCTAAAAGTACTCACATAATTCCGATTTAAATATGGCCGCCGTCGCAGCCATATTGTAAATGTTTTTCATTACTCCACCATTTCTGCATGTATCATTATGAAATGGAATATACAGCAGGTATGTTCTATGCCCAATGAGAAATTTCATTTTTTGCTATGTATATTGTGATATGTGATACTAATTCAACTTGACTCTAACCTGCCGCTGTGGCTGCCACTCGTAAAAGATAATCATAGTAATAGAACCAGTTATATATGTACAAAATGTGTAATTGAATCATCATTCTTTCTGTGATGTAGACCCTTCTATTACTGTCTTGCTAATATTCTATTTTTCTCTTATATGGCATTTATGGTCTAATGCAATATTCCAGAACTGTATTACTCTAATGTGTCTATTATTGATGTCAGACTACCGATGCCGGAAGAAGTAGCTAATAACTATCGATTTAACAGACAAGCTCAGTGTTGTGTGAATGATTCCGACTTGCAATGACATAATTTGTCGCGAGCACACCGTCGCAATAACCAATGGCTACCATACAGATGGAGAAGGCCTGTCTCTACTTGCTGCTTCAGTGGAGATGAGCAAGATGAGGTCATCGGCATTTATTTCTGTAAATGTGATTTGGAAGCATCGCTAGCAACCATGGCAACTAAAGACACGGTGTACCTTGTAATGTACCTAGCTTCATTTACAAGGCACAGTATTGATTGACATAACAGGCAGTTATTTACTGTCAATGTCTCTGTTATTCCAAAATACTACCTACTTACTACCTGTACCATTTTCAATACGACATGTATGACGGCGGTGTATATTAAGAGGTATTACTAGGCATCTTATAAGAAATATTTTCTATTACGAAACGTACAACGGGTTTGTCTCAATGTTTTTATTAAATCACTAAAAGTACAATGATGTTTGGTGAACGGGGTTTATAGTCGCGTTGTCAAGGTTAATTTCACTCATATAGCAGCGTGTGTGTATGTGTGCGTGTTTGTGTGCGTGTTTTTGTGCTAAATTTGGTCTTTCCCGCTTATTCTCACAATTTTCACGTCGATTATCTGAACCTTCCTCCCAATATCGATTGTCATATCTCTCCCACATTTGGCAGCGATCGTTCGGCCACTGCGTTTATCTCCGTTGCCCAGCTTCATCTCTGGGGAACACACTAGACACTCCCCTCTCAACATTAACGTCGTCCAATTTACGTCATCAAACTGCGAGCGCAGACTCTCATCTCCAGAATTGACATCATTATAGAACAATGTTTTATCGTGAAATAAACCACGCTTCGTTCTTCATTGTTGTTTGCGATTAATCGTGTAGCTATCTTCTATATTGTAACATCTTCCCGAGGCAAGAGAGTTAACTGACTATAAAAGTCCAGTTTCCACCCTTGCCGAACTAGGCTGGTATTATGGAGTAACATTTTGGCTGGACTAACGAGTCTGTGCATAGTCCAATCAAAATAGCGCAACGAAATCGAAAGCCGGTTAGGAAATTGTGGTGCAGATTTAGGTCGATTGCAGGATTTGCACAGCATGTGCACCTCCAACTCGTTGTCAACAGATATTTTCCAAGTCTTTTCATGTTTTTGATCAAGGTGCTCATGTGATTTGATGCACTTCACGATGTGAGACCCGTTTTATCACAATATAGATCTTGATTATCGATCAGATCGTCTTGACTGGCCGCCGTCATTGTGTTTTAAACAAATGCAAGTGATACGAGAGGTGGAATCTGATTGGTCCATAGGAGAGGCTTAGAAGTGACAAAACTCGTAAACACTGGTGGCGCTACGATCGAGCCAAGGAATTCAAGTCTAGTTCGGCAAGGGTGGAAACTGGAGTCAGTTAACTCCTTTGCCTCGGGAAGATGATATTGTAATGATAAGGGCACAGATTATGTTTTACGGCCAGTTGCCTCACACTCAGCAGGCTGTATCTCTCAAAATTCAGTTTGGTCGCTGCAATCCGGAAGTGAGACCAGTCACAGACGGATCCAGATGGGGGGTCCAGGGGGTCCAGAGTCCCCCCTTCTTTTGAAAACTAAATGTAGTATGTTGTAGGCCGTAAAATTGACTGAGAGAGGATTTTGATATTTTGGACCCGTCCCTTTCAAAAATGATGGATCCGCCCTTGAAGGTGATTGTGCTCACCATGCGCAGCTAATATTACAGGGAAACAAGGAAACCCTAGACTCTATGCGTGAGTGAATGTTGTTTTACGATGACAACAATATTCACGACGGCATTATGTTATTGAATGAATGTTTTTTCACAGCGCTTTCAGCTATATTCTGACAATATCACAGTGTAACACCGGTAATGGGCTTCACACATTGAATCAAGCAGTGTTGGGAGTCAAACCCGGGCCTTCAACCGCGTGACTAGCGAATGCTTCAACCACAAGTTGGCTACACTACCGCCCCTGTAAGTTAGTGTGGCGGGGCCATGTAAACCACTGGTGAATTAACAGGAGCCACTGTTCGATACCGCAAGCAATCAGCCAAGTCACACATTGTACATTTAATCAGGTCTTAATCATGGCCTATTCTCTCCCGGGAATACCACGAGGTTCTACACTCAACACATTTCAAAGTAGTCTTTAATTAATTCCGCGTGTAAATGAAGATTTTCCATTTGGGGAGTAAAGGAATATTATCGTTTGTTAGGACTGGGGTAAGGAGGGAGCATTTTGATTTATATTCCATTAGTAATTAAGTATTCGAAAGAAATTTGATTCTAATGTACAGGTGGCCTCTTTTGATGTTCGAAGTTCGAAGCCATTGCCATTGTCTGCGACTTTAAACCCGATGATTGGCCTGGCGTTGCCATCCGGTCCATGCTGGTAAACTGGTCTTGTGTACCTCTTCTAAGCCGACGACAACAGGTTGGCATTGTTGTATTCTATCGGTACGGTTGCGCAATGGCGGCGAGCGAATGTTGTTCCAACACAACAGTCAGCAATATTCAAGCTATTCCAGGGCGACTAAAAATAATCGTGTCTGGACCAGGCAAACCAGTGATGAAAGCATGAGAACGGTCCACAGCATCTGTTCGACGACACAGCATCAGTCACATCACAATCAATGTCTCCATTAATTTTAAACAATACCAAACAGACTTTTTCAATATGGCTTCTCTGGCGGCCATGTCTATTCAGACAACAGACAGACATACATGTATTTTATTTGTATAAAGACCAATGCTAGTTAATTAATACTTTAATACTACCTAAGAAATTTTGCAAAATGTATCATGGTATCATTGACAGTATTTCTTAACAAACATGTTCTATAACATGGCTTTCATCCTCAATTACATGTCAGTGTTTACATAAGATAGCATCATCCTCAATAAAAACAACACCCCTACATTTAAAAATGATAGATCCGCCCTTGAAGGTGACTGTGCTCCTCCTGCATCTCTAATATTACAGGGAAGCGAGGGAAACCTAGACTCTATGCGTGAGTGAATGAACAGACGAATTGAATATCAAGAGCAATTAACGTAGTTATTAACCTTCTATATTCACAGTGCCTAATATTTGATAAATATGTTTTGCAAATGACATTATGATACACTTTATACAGTTTATAGGATGCGAGGGCTGTTATTTAGAGGTGCATGCCAATCCTGAAACGAAACTCTTTCACTGAACATATGTACTGTTTTGTATTGCATATCCCCAAACCATAATGACTAGATATGCGAAGCCCAGTAGGGCATTTCCTATGGACGATGGATAACAACATTTTATAATACTGACATGGATATCTGTTTGGACTCATTTGCATTATGTTATGCCAGTATTTAAATACATGATGAATATTATGAAGTGGATACTTGCACCATTCACCATGGGAAACTGCATTTACAGTTCTGTAGCCTGTATAAAGTAAGATTTTATAAAATGTGCAATGTATTATTCACAACTACATCTTTGGCATGACAATATCTAAGTACCATACATTAGTATTGGGACAATATTAAAACAAATACTTCCTTATCCGAAATATCATAAAGTCCTACTAACGATTTAACTGACCAAAGCGCTTTGCTTGCTAATATAACGTTTAACAAGCCTTAGTCCAAATCAATTTGGGAGTGAAAGCATATGCATTATCTGTTATCATACGATTACCATTTTAAAACCATTTCTTATATTGTGATGAAGAGCCTCCCATTTTAAACACATTATTTTACCCTGCTTACTAGTAATAGCCATACCCCACTTATGAAAGTATAAATATAATTCACCAAGACATTTTTGTAATTTTAACAAACAATCTGCAATTAGTATAAAATTGTCAGCAAACAAAAGAGCAATTATGTTCAACATTTCATCTGAAATAAAAACGCCATCATGAAATTAACCTTCCAAAGGCATAACTAATTTGTTGATAAAAAAGTAAAATAGTACAGGACTAAGAGTACAGCCTTGTCTTACAACATTAACTATCAAAATACTCTTAAATGGAAAGGTTATGTTGCTTTAACATCATTATACTTTCTATTGCTATACAAAAGAACTTGTCGTGAACACCATTTTGCAATAAAATATACATTAACTTTCACTTATTAACCACATCATTTCGAAAATCAATAAAATATTTTTCCGGTTTTTTTTAGAGTGATGTCTTTTTGTTTAACAGCTTGTAAAATGAAAATGTTTTATTGAGAGATATTTTAACGCATCATGTTACATGTTATATAGTGCTAGTCGACTGAGATGCCATGTCACAGTTAACATGGATACCCTTCTAATACACAGTATGAGCCGACCAATTCTTGTTTTATCCCCTTAATGCCGAGCACCAGACAGGGTAACAATAAGTATCATCTATTAACATGTTTTAATGTGACATGGCCAGGATTTAGACCTGCTCTCAGGGCAGAGGCTCCATCAACTCAAACACAGCCTGACCAACCGATGCCCATAATAGTCAGCCCTATCGACAAGTATGCTGTGTAGGGGACCCAGCATAACCAAGAATCACAACATGGAATGTTCTATGTAAAAGCAAGACAAGTATTTTTTTCACTCTGTTTATTAACAGGTTATATACAGTCTATACTGGTATTTATAAAGAACAGATAGAAAAACATGAATATAAAGTCTATACTGGTATTTATAAAGAACAGATAGAAACACAGGAATATACACATATATTGGAAGCATAATACTGAGATTTCGCAAAGGGAATAACAACGTCATTTTCATGAGAGAAAAAACAAATGGAATACAACTTTTCAATTGTTCAGTGATGTCATGGTCATTAGCATGACATCATTGGACAAGTGGGTGTCCTGGCCTGGATATTGTCTGGTTGGGGAATCTGCACAGAAGTTCAACATTCAAAGTTCAACATTCAACATTTTGATGAGGAATGACATCTATCTAGTTACCTTATCTTGGGGCTTGGTAAATCTGTGTCACTAGTTGCTGTACTGTGCATTTTTACGACCTGCGTCTATGCCCCACCTGTCTTTGGTATCTAGTCAATCTTATTTCAGACAAAACGTTTTGACTGCAGGAAACTTACAACACTAATGAATAGATGAAACAAACAATACAATGATTGTCATTAGATGAAGCAAACAATACAACACAACATTTGGGATTAGATGAAAGGGACAATAGAAACACTTATGAATAGATGAAACACAAAAGTACAACACTTGTGATTACATGAAAGAGACAATCATCTTTGATAGGGTACACAGACAATACAACACTTCTGATTAGATGAACCATACAACACTACATCTGTAATTAGATGAAACGGACAACATAACATCTTTGATTCGATGAAACAGAAAATACTCGGAAAATACTCCACACAAAACAAAAGATACTCAATGTATGTATACTACTGCATGACAGACCTGCAGTCTGCTAATGTGTGTGAGAGTGTGTGTGTCTTTGTTGTTCAGTGATTCAGAGATGCATATCATGTGCACAATTGGGAAATAACATACAAACAAATCAAGTCACCAAGTCTGCCAACCCGATTCATTCAGTCGCCTCTACTATCTTACAGTATGCTTGGGACCTACATTCTTACCCAAAGTCTCCATGGTTTCATAAATTGTCCCTGTAAATTCTTGAAAAATATACCTATTGAGCTCAGATAGTTTCAGCTTCAGCTGGAAATCCAAATGAGCCTAATTTTTTTTAAAAACACCTTGCAACAATGTACTGTCTATGGCAGGAAATTTTGTTTTCAAAGGTCTCAAGAATAATTATATTTTTCAAGAATTTTCAGGGACAATTTATTTTACCATGGTACAAGTCAAAACAGAGATCATTTTGGTCATTGGTGGAATTTGGAAATGTCCTCCACATGTCTACAATAAAATTGTTTGAAAAATGTACTAAGGCCTTGGGTTTTGTAACCTTGATAAAACAACTTGAGTTGGAAATCTTCACAGACAGAACATGCTTGATTGTACCTCCTAAGTTGTGAAATGTATCCACTAAATGCTGGAGTTGCTGGAATATTACTTGATATAATGGGGAAGTCTACATTTGTAAAGTTGGAAGTTCTTAATACACATGGAGACCAGTCTATGTGGTCAGTTCCCAATAAGGTTCTCAATAAGGTTCTCAATAAGGTTCTCAATAAGGTTCCCAATAAGGTTCTCAATAAGGTTCTCAATAAGGTTCCCAATAAGGTCTCAACAAGGTTCTCAATAAGGTTTCCAATAAGGTTCTTATTAAGGTTCTCAATAAGGTTCTCAATAAGGTTCCCAATAAGGTCTCAACAAGGTTCTCAATAAGGTTTCCAATAAGGTTCTTAATAAGGTTTCCAATAAGGTTCTCAATAAGGTTCCCAATGAGGTTCTCAATAAGGTTCCCAATAAGGTTCATAAGAAGGTTCTCAAAAAGGACTACACAGTTTCAAATATGGTTTTCAAGAAAGTACCCTTAAAAGTTCCAATACACTTCCACTAAGGTTACCAGTGAGCTTCTACTAAGGTCCCTAACATCGGCAGAGCTCTTTCTTCTGACAACAATGGTTACCTATGTTGCATGGAACCATGAAACAGAGAAACAACCAGAGCAAAGGGACACCATTGGCACAAACCAATACAATTTGCACATTAAAATCATCAATATAACCACATAACTAAGCAAGAGATAGCTTGAGAATGTTCAATTACATCAAAGGAAACACCACTTACAGGTAAATATTTGATTATTTGAATATTGATCAGCATTTATGTCTTCCTTTGTTATATAAAAAAGCATGACCCTCACACAGTAACAAGTAACAAAGGCTAAAAGGCCTGCAACATTGTGGTCAAATTACACAGATTTCAAAATCAGAATCTGGAAGTAGATACAAGAGACCCTCACTTGTCAAGACTTCAGAAATCAGACACTCTTTCAGTTAAAACTGATATGTTGCTACAGAAAATTATCTATGTATCCAGTATCCTGATGCCGATAGTCACATATAGTTAACTAAATGGCTAAATGTACACCCTGTTTGACTCATCCTCAGAATCCAGATGCACTGTACAGCTCAGGTCCTCACATCTTGTACAGCTCAGGTCCTCACATCTTGAAAAGCTTAGGTACTCAATAGGCTGACATCTTGTACAGCTCATGTCCGCAATAGCCCCACATCTTGGACAGGTCAGGTCCTCAAAAGCCTCACATCTTGTACAGCTCATGTCCTCAATAGCTTCACATCTTGTACAGCTCAGGTCCTCAATAGCTTCACGTCTTGTACAGCTCAGGTCCTCAGTAGCCTCACATCTTGTACAGATCAGGTCCTCAATAGCCTCACATCTTGTACAGATCAGGTCCTCAATAGCTTCACATCTTGTACAGCTCAGGTCCTCAGAAGCCTCACATCTTGTACAGATCAGGTCCTCAATAGCCTCACATCTTGTACAGCTCAGGTCCTCAATAGCTTCACATCTTGTACAGCTCAGGTCCTCAATAGCTTCACATCTTGTACAGCTCAGGTCTTCAATAGCTTCACATCTTGTACAGCTCAGGTCCTCAGTAGCCTCACATCTTGTACAGCTCAGGTCCTCAATAGCTTCACATCTTGTACAGCTCAGGTCCTCAATAGCTTCACATCTTGTACAGCTCAGGTCCTCAGTAGCCTCACATCTTGTACAGCTCAGGTCCTCAATAGCTTCACATCTTGTACAGCTCAGGTCCCCAACAGCTTCACATCTTGTACAGCTCAGGTTCTCAATAGCTTCACATCTTGTACAGATCAGGTCCTCAATAGCTTCACATCTTGTACAGATCAGGTCCTCAAAAGCTTCACATCTTGTACAGCTCAGGTCCTCAATAGCTTCACATCTTGTACACAGATCCCACAGTTATGTCTAACCCACTTTTCACACCAACACGTACAGTCACACATCCCACAGTAACGTCTAACCCACTTCACACACCAACATTCAAGTCACACATCCCACAGTTACGTATAACCCACTTCTCACACCAACATTCAAGTCACACATCCCACAGTTACATATAACCCACTTCTCACACCAACACGTATAGTCACACATCCCACAGTGAATAACCCACCTTTCACACCAACATTCAAGTCACACATCCCACAGATACGTCTAACCCACTTTTCACACCAACACGTACAGTCACACATCCCACAGTGAATAACCCACCTTTCACACCAACATTCAAGTCACACATCCCACAGTTATGTATAACCCACTTCACACACCAACATTCAAGTCACACATCCCACAGTTACGTATAACCCACTTCTCACACCAACATTCAAGTCACACATCCCACAGTTATGTATAACCCACCTTTCACACCAACATTCAAGTCACACATCCCACAGTGAATAACTCACTTCTCACACCAACATTCAAGTCACACATCCCACAGTTATGTATAACCCACTTTTCACACCAACATTCAAGTCACACATCCCACAGTTACGTCTAACCCACTTCTCACACCAACACATACAGTCACACATCCCACAGTGAATAACCCACCTTTCACACCAACATTCAAGTCACACATCCCACAGTTATGTATAACCCACTTCACACACCAACATTCAAGTCACACATCCCACAGTTACGTATAACCCACTTCTCACACCAACATTCAAGTCACACATCCCACAGTTATGTATAACCCACTTTTCACACCAACATTCAAGTCACACATCCCACAGTTACGTATAACCCACTTCTCACACCAACATTCAAGTCACACATCCCACAGTTATGTATAACCCACTTCACACACCAACATTCAAGTCACACATCCCACAGTTACGTATAACCCACTTCTCACACCAACATTCAAGTCACACATCCCACAGTTATGTATAACCCACTTTTCACACCAACATTCAAGTCACACATCTCATAGTTACGTCTAACACACTTTTCACACCAACACGTACAGTCACACATCCCACATTGAATAACTCACTTCTCACACCAACATTCAAGTCACACATCCCACAGTTATGTATAACCCACTTCTCACACCAACATTCAAGTCACACATCTCATAGTTACGTATAACCCACTTTTCACACCAACACGTACAGTCACACATCCCACAGTTATGTGTAACCCACTTTTCACACCAACACGTACAGTCACACATCCCACAGTGAATAACCCACTTTTCACACCAACACGTACAGTCACACATCCCACAGTGAATAACCCACTTCTCACACCAACATTCAAGTCACACATCCCACAGTGAATAACCCACTTCTCACACCAACACGTAGAGTGACACATCCCACAGTGAATAACCCACTTCTCACACCAACGCTTGTCACACATCCCAGACCTATGCATCATTCATCATGCCAACACCTCCCCACTCCCTAGAAGTGGAGCATCATCTGATCGTTGTGATGTTGCTATGGCAACATCCACATTCAAATGTTCACTTGAGTGTCCAACAAGGCTTTGTCCAGCCTGGACTTGACCTCTTGACTGCTCTGGTTGCGACAGACTTCGCTTCAACACTGACTGGAAAACAGATCAGAACGCATTTGTAAGTCCAGGACTCAAAATTAGAAAAAGATCATGTGTGTCCAAGGGACCTGTTTAGCAGGTGTGCCATTTTCAATTTGGAGGTGCCTTGTCTATATTACCCCAAAATTATGACAAAAGGCAGCTAATCAGTTAGTTAAAAAAAATTAAATGACATAAATATTGAAAAGTACAGAGATTCACCTGGTTTTGTCAAAAATGCATATTGCACACCTGATACATTTAAATGTTCACTGGAATGTAATGTGTTTCAAGTCTGCTGGTTCTGAAACCCCTTGAACCATTGAAGAAAATCATATTTTTCCACCTTTTCCACCTGGTTGACCATACACTTTGCAAATTGGACAAAATATCACATTTATATCCCTGTCACATTTAACCATGATTAGCACTTTGGAAGAGGCCTGTTACTTGTTTAGATATTTTTCGGCTTTTGCTTCATGTATACTGAACCACAAAAGAAACATCACCATGGATAGATATAAGAGACACCTTATTTGTCCAAATACTGTAAACATACTTTCAGACATATTTAAAAGTTGAAACTTGACAAAACTGATCATCAAGGTTGACATTAAAGTGTCAAATGTTCTTAAAGTGAAACACATCACTAGTCTCCGAGAAAATGGCATCACCAGTCAGTATCTCGTGTGTCTGCAATGTGCATTGATGACTGCCATGCAATGTCGATACATAGAATGGATGAGGCGGTTGATGAAGGCCATGGGCACTTGAGCCCACACTCTGAGTAATGCCTGACACAGTCCAGTTGCAGTTGTCGGCCTTGGTTGGATGTCATTCAGCCGTCTTTGAATCTCGTCCCACAGGTGCTAAATTGGATTTAAATTGGGACTGAGGGCAGACCACCGTATGGTTCTGATGCCATTCTGCTGGAAGAAGTCTGTTGTTGCTCTCGCAGTGTGGGCCGGTGCGTTATCATGCTGAAACTCGTGGTTGGGGCGACGAGCCAAATGAGTTCTGGCGTGTGGTCTCAAGACTTGATCAATGTACCAAGCTGCTGTGACACCATTGCCTCTCCATGGACCGATGTTCTGGAAGACCTCTGTGCAAGACCAATTCCATCTCACACCATGATGCTTGGACCACCCCAAGAGTCTCTCTCAACATCAAAAGCATCTGAAATAATGTTCCCCATGGCGTCGCCTGACTGTCTCTCTGCCATCTGCTGTTGAGATACAGTAATGGCTCTCGTCTGAGAAGAGGACTCTTCTCCACTGCTGGTGGCACCAATGCTGGTGCTGTGTTGCCCACTGAAGACGGTCCCGGCGATGATGGCGATGATGGTGTCAGAATGGGTACTTGGTGTGGCCTGTGACAGCCGAGGTGTCTGCTCGTCAATCATCGACGCACTGTGTCTTCACTAATGTGTCGATGGTGTGTCCCCATGGTCTGTCGAGCAATTTCCGCAGCAGTAACAAAGCGATCTTGAAGATGCTGTCGAACAATCTGACAATCCTGATGTTGTTTGGTGGCCATTGGTCTTCCACCACGTGGTCGGTCATCTGTAGTGTTGGTGGTGTGGTACCGTTGCTGGAGTCTGTATATGATCCTTACTTGGACTTGAAATGTATTGGCTACTTGCCGGGCGGTTTGTCCAGCTTGCAATCATCCAAGGGTTTGGTGTCATTGATTTTTTGTCAATCTTGGCATGTGGTAGCAATTCAAAAATGAATGAATGGTATCCGATCTGGGTGGATTTTTATAGGGCAAAAAATGGGGGAACGCATGTGCATTTCAATATGCGTGGAATTCACGTGCATCGAGGTTGCCATGGCCGTTACTGTGATGCGTTTGGGTGATCGGTTTTTTGTCATCTGCTTTGTTTTTTTATCACCAAATTTCATTTTTCCGGACAAGGTAATGTTAAATTTTAGAAACTTTGACAAAAATTATCCAGATATTTAAATGACAACTTTTAATGAAATGTTACTTGGGGCGACGTTGCGGTTCAGTATATAATATCAGATGTTGGCCGTGTCTGTTTTAAAATCTTTTGGATTTTTTTCAATTTTAATGTCAGCACTAGCACTTGGCAATATTGGCTCTTTTCCCTGCTCATCGTCTGCAGCAACACTAGTATGTAAGTGGAAAGCTGCAAATGTCAACCAAGTTTGGTGCTGACAAACCAAGGATTATAGTTAGTGATAAAAAGTGATTCAAACCAAGGAACTGATACACAAATAATTCAAGCATGGTTCATACAAAACTACAAGGCAATGATTGAGGCTAAAGGTAAGATGCAATTGTGCTTTCAAACATATTTATTTGGACAATCTTTCTTCATTTGAGAATGAACATCCAATATTGTTTGCTTGTTTGTTCGTTTGTTTGTTGTTTAACGCCGCACTCAGCAACACTCCAGGAATATGACGGCAGTCTGTAAATAATCCAGCCTGGACCAGACAATCCAGTGATTGATATCATGAGCATTGATCCACGCAATACGATACGATGACATGCATCAACCAAGTCATCGAGTCTGACCACTCGATCCTGTTAGTTGCCTCTTACGACATGCGTTGTCACTTTTTAAGGCATGCATGGGTTGCTGAAGACTTATTCTAGCTCGGATTTTCACCAGTCTTGACACAAGTATATGCATCCACATACCAATGTTTAGATATGATTCAATGTTATCAACTTACAGTTATACATACAACATGTCACTACTACTAAAGAGGGAGAATATTTGTAACATACTTATTCAACCTTTCTCCAGCAGATTCAAACCTAGGGCCTTTTCAAGATCAGGAACCCGTTCCACAAAGCAATCTCAGTGCTAAGTTGGTCGTAACTCCCATACTTTATCATATGGTTACGATCAATGTGGCACTAAGATCGCTCTGTGGAACGCGGCACAGGCTGGTAAATTCAAGGCCTTTCTCAGCCTTTGGGACCTTTGTTAAAGACTGATGCATGCTTGATTCAGACACTGTGTGCTGTATAGGCACGAATGCACAACAGATGAAATGTCAACAGTGCAATCTGTGCTTTCTTGGTTCATAAGTACCAAGTTTGTTATAATTTTGCAATTTTATTTTACCATTTTGCGTGTAGCCATTGCTTTAGCCAGCTGTATCCTCTGACAGATCTGTCTTTCGTCGTTCTCATCAATTATCTCTTCCTGCAGGAGCTCCTCGATGACGTCCTCCAGCGTAATGATCCCCATGACCTGCAACATGGGGGAGGACATCTGGGTACCATTGTACAAAGCAGTCTTAGCGCCAACTTAGAGTTAACTCCCATACCTTAACATAGACTTACGACAGTCATAGGGCTAAAGTTGTTTGGTACCACGTCACCCAGGTCACCAGCAAAACTTCATCTAATCAGGTGGGTTACATGAACCGGACATTATTCTATGCTCTTGGGGTTCAATGACATGCCATCTTGTTGATTCTGGGTAACAATCTACAGTCAAGTCCTGTTTATCCAACATGGGGGCGCACGGATGGCCCAGTCTTCTAAGGCGATGCAATTCGCTATGCAGAGTTACGTCTCTTTGACACGCCAGAAACCAATGACTGTGGTTTTGTCCCGATAATGTTTCTAGTTTTGTCAGCACCATACCCGTGCTCGTGGGTTTCACCGAAGTGGTAAACGTCTAAGACCTGCATCACTTCGGGCTTTCCTCCCACATTAAGCTGACACACTGTGACATAACTGGAATACTGTTAAAAGTGGCGTTAAACTCAACTCACTCACTCACTCACTAAGCTGACATGGTTGGTTGCATATGATTATCCAACATCCTTGTTAATTCAACTTTAATGAAACTAAGTAGTATCAACGTTTGAGATTAAAAAAATCGTATGACTACACGATAGATAACAGTACAAACACGTTGCAATAAAAAAATTAACTATGTTCATTGTTGGCGCAATGTGTTTTCTAATCATGCAACCTCTGAAGCTTAACACAAAACAATTGTTATGGACTGTATGAGTGATTCAAAATACTTCAAAAATCACAATCTGGAATGGAAGTCGCCATTTTGAAATTGGTGCTGCAAAGCTCAAGAAAACTGCTTTGTCTAATGTCGACTTTCTGTTGGTCGATCATAGTTCACAAAAGGTTGTTCTGACGTGACCTGTATGTTGGATGTCCTCAGCGGTAGCGAGAACTTGTATCTGATTTTAATGGTAACCTAATCATGCGATTAATCCTGTTTTTTTATTTAAAGCATTAATTGTTTACTGTTAAGCAAATTTTTTATCTGCAGCCGTTGTAATATGCAGCTACCAGGTGACTTGTCTCACATCATCGCGGGCAGATGACCATGCACTATGCTGATCACTGTGTCGGATTAATGAATAATTTCAGCAATTTGTTGCAAATTAGGTGTGTCAGAGTCGGAGTCGGAGTGCGAGACTGTCGGATTAATATGTTTAAATAGCACTGATTTAATCGGTCGGATTAACAAGTGTCGGATAAATGAGACTTGACTGTAGGTCCCCAGCAAGCTATTCTTGTTGCAACAGGTGACTAAGAACATTTGGTGGTCAGGTCCATTGCATGTAATTACATCTCAAATGTTAGGATTGATGCTTATGATGTCAATAGCCCTTTTAGGAGGACATGGGGCATGCAGGAGGACATAGGGCATGAAGGACATAGGGCATGTTGGAGGACATACGGCTTGTCTGAGGACATAGGGCATGTAGGAGGACAGAGGGCATGTAGGAGGACATAGGGCATGTTGGAGGACATAGGGCATGTAGGAGGACATAGGGTATGTTGGAGGACAGAGGGCATGTAGGAGGACATAGGGTAGGCAGGATGACACAAGCAGGACACAGCGGACACACTAACCTCACCAATCTGCTGTGGGCTGTCATGCTGCAGGTCATCTTGAGACTCTCCCAGTAATGGCGTTATATCATCAGTGTTGTCCTGTAGGCCACGCAGTTGTCTCCCCTGATATGATTTCCGCACTACAGCCAAGTGACCTGACAAATGGAAATAGACAATGTTCGAACAGGTCAAATTTGTCTCCTGTATCTTATAACAAAAAATTCACTGAAATATATATTGATAATCATTTTGGAATCTATGATAACAGCCTTTCAATACCAATGATCTTAAATTTAAATAAGTGTCCAGTGCTACATATGTGTCTGCTCTATCTAAGGCATTCACAATCAAGCTGATTCCAAATCCAGTCTGGTAGTTCATACATCATTTTGTTTCTAATCCCACACCATGTCACCTTTGCCAGTCTGGAAGAGATTGATAAGGTCATGCAGTGGTTTGACGTCGTCAATAAAAATGACAGGGCGGAAGTATTGCGGATCGAGCAAGAGGCTGCTGACAGGAATAGCATCCTCTGGGTCCAGCTTGATCAAAGTCTTCATCAGCAACACAGCTTTGATCTGCGACCGAGACTCCTCGTACACCGGGATGCGGGAGTGTCCATGAAACAAGATCTACAGGAGAAGAGTGAAACAAAAGAGTGTTCATGAATACAAACATGGAAGTGAAAACATGAGGACGGTCACTGGTCCATGGATGCCCACACAGATGTGAAACAGGACAGTCACTGGTCCATGGATGCACACACAGATGTGAAACAGGACAGTCACTGGTCCATGGATGCACACACAGATGTGAAACAGGACAGTCACTGGTCCATGGATGCACACACAGATGTGAAACAGGACAGTCACTGGTCCATGGATGCACATACAGATGTGAAACAGGACAGTCACTGGTCCATGGATGCCCACATGGAAGTGAAAACATCAGGACAGTCACTGGTCCATGGATGCACACTCAGATGTGAAACAGGACAGTCACTGGTCCATGGATGCACACACAGATGTGAAACAGGACGGTCACTGGTCCATGGATGCACACACAGATGTGAAAACATGAGGACAGTCACTGGTCCATGGATGCACACAAAGATGTGAAACCGGACGGTCACTGGTCCATGGATGCATACATGGAAGTGAAAACATGAGGACGGTCACTGGTCCATGGATGCACACACAGATGTGAAACAGGACAGTCACTGGTCCATGGATGCCCACATGGAAGTGAAAACATGAGGACAGTCACTGGTCCATGGATGCACACTCAGATGTGAAACAGGACAGTCACTGGTCCATGGATGCACACACAGATGTGAAACAGGACGGTCACTGGTCCATGGATGCACACACAGATGTGAAACAGGACAGTCACTGGTCCATGGACGCACATACAGATGTGAAACAGGACAGTCACTGGTCCATGGATGCACACACAGATGTGAAACAGGACAGTCACTGGTCCATGGATGCACACACAGATGTGAAACAGGACAGTCACTGGTCCATGGATGCCCACGTGGAAGTGAAAACATGAGGACAGTCACTGGTCCATGGATGCACACAAAGATGTGAAACCGGACGGTCACTGGTCCATGGATGCATACATGGAAGTGAAAACATGAGGACGGTCACTGGTCCATGGATGCACACACAGATGTGAAACAGGACAGTCACTGGTCCATGAATGCCCACACAGATGTGAAACAGGACAGTCACTGGTCCATGGATGCACACACAGATGTGAAACATGAAGACAGTCACTGGTCCATGGATGCACATACAGATGTGAAAACAGGACAGTCACTGGTCCATGGATGCACACACAGATGTGAAACAGGACAGTCACTGGTCCATGGATGCACACACAGATGTGAAACAGGACAGTCACTGGTCCATTGATGCACACAAAGATGTGAAACAGGACAGTCACTGATCCATGGATGCACACACAGATGTGAAACAGGACAGTCACTGGTCCATGGATGCATACATGGAAGTGAAACAGGACAGTCACTGGTCCATGGATGCACGTACAGATGTGAAACTGGACAGTCACTGGTCCATGGATGCCCACATGGAAGTGAAAACATCAGGACAGTCACTGGTCCATGGATGCACACACAGATGTGTAACAGGACAGTCACTGGTCCATGGATGCACACACAGATGTGAAACAGGACAGTCACTGGTCCATGGATGCACATACAGATGTGAAACCGGACAGTCACTGGTCCATGGATGCACACACAGATGTGAAACAGGACAGTCACTGGTCCATGGATGCACATACAGATGTGAAACTGGACAGTCACTGGTCCATGGATGCACATACAGATGTGAATCCGGACAGTCACTGGTCCATGGATGCACATACAGATGTGAAACCGGACAGTCACTGGTCCATGGATGCATACATGGAAGTGAAAACATGAGGATGGTCACTGGTCCATGGATGCCCACATGGAAGTGGAAACATGAAGACAGTCACTGGTCCATGGATGCACATACAAATGTGAAACAGGACAGTCACTGGTCCATGGATGCCCACATGGAAGTGGAAACATGAAGACAGTCACTGGTCCATGGATGCACACACAGATGTGAAACAGGACAGTCACTGGTCCATGGATGCACATACAGATGTGAAACAGGACAGTCACTGGTCAATGGATGCACACACAGATGTGAAACAGGAGAATCACTGGTCCATGGATGCACACTTGGAAGTGAAAACATCAGGACAGTCACTGGTCCATGGATGCACACACAGATGTGAAACAGGACAGTCACTGGTCCATGGATGCACATACAGATGTGAAACAGGACAGTCACTGGTCCATGGATGCACATACATATGTGAAACAGGACAGTCACTGGTCCATGGATGCACACATGGAAGTGAAAACATCAGGACAGTCACTGGTCCATGGATGCACACACAGATGTGAAACAGGACAGTCACTGGTCCATGGATGCACACACAGATGTGAAACAGGACAGTCACTGGTCCATGGATGCACACACAGATGTGAAACAGGACAGTCACTGGTCCATGGATGCATACATGGAAGTGAAAACATGAGGACGGTCACTGGTCCATGGATGCCCACACAGATGTGAAACAGGACAGTCACTGGTCCATGGATGCACACACAGATGTGAAACAGGACAGTCACTGGTCCATGGATGCACATACAGATGTGAAACAGGACAGTCACTGGTCCATGGATGCATACATGGAAGTGAAAACATGAGGACGGTCACTGGTCCATGGATGCATACATGGAAGTGGAAACATGAGGACAGTCACTGGTCCATGGATGCCCACACAGATGTGAAACAGGACAGTCACTGGTCCATGGATGCACACACAGATGTGAAACAGGACAGTCACTGGTCCATGGATGCACACACAGATGTGAAACAGGATAGTCACTGGTCCATGGATGCACACACAGATGTGAAAACAGGACAGTCACTGGTCCATGGATGCAAACACAGATGTGAAACAGGACAGTCACTGGTCCATGGATGCATACATGGAAGTGAAAACATGAGGACAGTCACTTGTCCATGGATGCACACACAGATGTGAAACAGGACAGTCACTGGTCCATGGATGCATACATGGAAGTGAAAACATGAGGACAGTCACTGGTCCATGGATGCCCACATGGAAGTGGAAACATGAGGACAGTCACTGATCCATGGATGCACATACAGATGTGAAAACAGGACAGTCACTGGTACATGGATGTACTCATGGAAGTGAAAACATCAGGTGAGTCACTGGTCCACAGATGCACACACATTAGTGAAAAACCCAGGACAGTCAAGGGTCCACATACTCTATAAAAGGAACCTGACCTGTGTCATAGTGTTGTGGTCCATGCAGGCATCAGAGCTGATCATGAAGACATTGTCGATGTTTACCATGGCATCCTTTGCACGTTTATCCTTCAGGTCTAGCGCTCCCTGTTGTTGAGAAAGTAGATATGTTGAATATGACATTATGTTGGACATGTGACAAGAATGTTTTCATATCAATAAAACGTGTCAAAGATTGTTATGCTAAGATCACAGACCCCACTCTCTAACATACCTTTGCAATGTCCTCCAACCTACCTTGATCATGAGGACTTCATCCGTTGTGAGATGTTCTTCATTTCCGGATCCATCCCCTGGTCCATGCAGGTCCACCAGGACCTTCAGCTCCGCGCGCCTAAAGAACGTGCCGTGATTGCTGCCCAGGACACAGTCCAGGAGCTTGGACAGCGGCCAGCTCACGATGAAGAACAGCCCCATCAGGATGTACACTACCCTGGGTGTGACAACATCTACACTGTGATTACTCCAGGAGATACAGTGACAGACAGAATATACTGGATAACGCCAGGTTAATATTGTCCTATGCTCAAGGAGATAACAAGATGTAATACATGCAGTCTCTACTGGATAACACCAGCTTGATATTGTCCTATTCTCAAGGAGACAACTAGAAGTAATACATGCAGTATCTACTGGATAACACCAAGTTAATACAGTCTTATTCTCAAGGAGATAACTAGATGTAATACATGCAATATGTTCTGGATACCATCAGCTCAATACTGTCCTATGCTCAAGGAGATAACTAGATGTAATACATGCAATATGTACTGGATAACACCAGCTTGATATTATCCTATGCTCAAGGAGACAACTAGAGGTAATACATGCAGTATCTACTGGATAACACCAAGTTAATACTGTCCTATTCTCAAGAAGATACAGTAGATGTAGTACATGCAGTATTTACTGGATAACACCAGGTTGATATCATCCTATGCTCAAGGAGATAACTAGATGTAATACATGCAATATGTACTGGATAACATCAGCTTAATATTGTCCTATGTTCAAGGAATTACAATAGATGTAATGAATGCAGTATTTACTGGATAACACCAGGTTAATACTGTCCTATGCTCAAGGGGATACAATGGATGTAAAACATGCAGTATATACTGGATAACACCAGGTTAATATTGTCCTATGCTCAAGGAATTACAATAGAAGTAATGCATGCAGTATATACTGGATAACACCAGGTTAATACTGTCCTATGCTCAAGGTGATATAGTGGACATCCCATACTCACGGGGCAAGAGTTGAGCCAATCGCCAACCCGAACCTCGTACACAGGGCCTGGGGCACAACTCTGAAACACATGTACAGACTTGTGGCAGACTTAAAAAAACTCTAAACAAAAATATCACAGTGATATAAAAAGTCCTAGAAATGGGACATATATATACACACTTGATTTTACACCTACCCATATATGATGATCTGATAATGGAGGGTGACAAAGGACCTGGATTTTATTTTATAAATCTGTTCGAAATTCTTTTTAATAGTTTTGAAGCACTGATTGAAAAGATACTTTGTCTCTAAAACAAAAGCCTCAGCTCCCGAATCCCCACCAGAAAGAATATGCAATTGTTGGTCCTGAGCAGTAAGGTAAAGACACCAGAAGCAGCAATTTTAGTGATGCAAAACTTGTCTTGGAGATTACACAGTTCCAGTCAGCTGTCAATGTAATGAAGAAGCTTTTTTGATATTGACACAGTGAGTGAGTGAGTGAGTTGGGTTTTAATGCCGCTTTTAACAGTATTCCAGTTATATCGCGGCATATCAGCTTAATTTGGGAGGAAAGCCCGAAGTGATGCAGGTCTCAGACGTTTACCACTTCGGTGAAACCCACGAGCACGGGTATGGTGCTGACAAACCTAGAAACATAATCGGGGAGAACCGGGATTCGAACCCACAATCATAGGTTTCTGGCGTGCCCAAGGGACGCAACTCTGCACAGTGAATCGTGGCGCCTTAGACAACTGGGCCACCCGTGCCCCCGATATTGACACAGGCTGACAGCTTTGGGTCATATATGTTGGGCTAAAAAAATACTAGTCTTGGTTCTCAGGCACCGCCGGTATCATCATAAAGTCTGCTGCATGTTTTGTTTTTATTTCCATTTTAATTTTTTTCATAAAAATCCTTATATTCAAAAATAATGCCATCTATCATAGCACGCAGTTACTTCCTTTTACATGTGCACTGCTTTACTGCGCATCTGCTGTATGGTAATGTGGCTATAGGATTTGCATGCTTGTTGATGTAGGGAGGCCCTTGCCCATGTGGATGGTACACAACTGTTTATTTGGGGACATACTAGTTTCAACAAGCAAAAAAAGGAAAACCAACGCCCACCCACCCACATACACTATATTTTCAAAAGCCATTGCCTCAGAACCAATTCTAATATTTTTGTAAGCCTTACTGACACATAATTTATGACCTTCCCACAATCTAAACATGGGTCCATCTAAATACTTCATGTTCTAAACATGACCATCCTGCCAGGTGGCTCCAACACAGATACTCTACACACTATCAGAACTCACTCGCCAAAGATGAGGACAGCTGAGACCGAGACAGAAATTGCGATGATCGGGTCTGAGATCCGGTCTAAAAAGATGGGCATGGCTTCAACGGCAGCAGCATTAGCCAGGAGCAGCGTCACCAGTAGTAGATGATGTCGTTTGACAAGGGGCAGTATCCTTCGAGCATATTTCTGTTCCCTAGTCGTGCCCCCGTCCTTCAGGATGTTGAGGGTCATAAGGTCAAGTGACAGCAGGCCCATTGTCAATCCGGACATCAGGCCTGAATACAGAGGTCATTATACAAACTGAAAGTTGGTTGGTTGGTTGGTTTGTTGATTAACGCTGCACTCAGCAATATTCCAGCTATATGACGGCCGTCTGTAAATAATCGAGACTGGACCAGACAATCCAGTGATTAATATCATGAGCATCCATCCACGTGTTGGCACTGATAGAATATAATTCAGGGGATAATTGAGCCTGGACGAGACAATCCAGTAAAAGATATCATGAGCATTGATCCATGTTATTTAAAATCGGTGACTGCATCAACTGTCACCAAGTCTGACCACCTGATCCATTTAGTTGCCACTTACAAGAAGCAATAGGTTGCTGGGAACATATAATATATATCCTGGAATCTGCTTGGGTTCTGTGGAACTATTAACACCTCAGAATGAATTGATAATAATAATCTGAGGCTGAGAATGTTATGGCGTATGCCGCAAAAAGACGAAAACCTATAGAACATGTTCCTAGTTAAAAAAGAGTGTGATTTTAAGTTGAATTACGGAAAAAAATACAGAAAATATAAAATATATAAAGGAATGCGTTCCGTAAACCAATATGTTTTGAGAATGTTGAATCTGAGTGTAAAATATGATTTTTTTCGCATCCTGCATATGACACTGCTGATCAAATTCCCTCTAAATATATCTCCCAATCCCACGTACGATAGCCTCACTGTCTCTCTCTGATTATTGTGGTAAACTTTCTGGAAAATGTGCTTATTATGCATGTACTTTCTATTCAGCTACCCATAAGGCCATATTTCAATTACCCATAAGCCCACAGATGTTTTAGAAAGCTATTACAAATAGAAAAAGTAGTTATTCGTTTGAATGCAATGTCCGTTCACTAGTTTCACATTTTTTAAAGTTTCATTATTGTTTTTGCCTAAAATGCGTTTACCTCCCCTACTATGATCATTTACACCGTTGGTACCTTTAGGAATAAGCTTGGTAGACGAATCAGAGTCTCCCTTTCATTATTGTGACAAATTTTCCAACACATTTTATGAACTTAGCAGTTGCGTTAAAAAGTAGTGTTTTACGTCAATTTTAGCAATATTCCAGCAATATCAAGGCAGGGGGGACACCAGAAATGGGATTCACACATTGTACCCATGTTGGGAATCGAACCCAGGTCTTGGGCGTGAAGAGCGAACGCTTTAATCACTAGGCTACCCCACTGCCGTTTTAATAAAACTGAACAACTAACAACATAATGGTAATATGTAAAACACATACATTATACCAACACTGAATATTCCAGCTGTATGATGGCTGTCTGTAAATAATCGAGTCTGGACCAGATAATCCAGTGATTGACATCATGAACATGACATCGATCAACCAAGTAAGCAAGTCTGACCACCCGATCCCGTTGGTCGCCTCTAACGACAAGCATAGTCGCTTTCTACGGCAAGCATGGATTGCTGAAGACCTATTCTACTCCGGATCTTCATAGGTTGATTGTAGACAAAATTTGAAATGCATGAATTACCTATATACAATTACCAATAAACCCCATTGTGCCTACAGACTTTTTACAGAATTATTTCATGGCCGCTGTAAAAGTAAGAATGAATGCGCGAATATTCAGAAAGAAAAGTGAACCTTAGCAACTATCTAAAATTGCAGTGTAAGATTGAAGTAGTTTAGCTGTTACTGTCACTAAACAATATATGACGTGTCTAAAGTCTCTGAGTTACCCATTACAGCACTAATGGACAGCTAAAATGTTGTAGCCAAGTACGTGTCGCCATTGGGGTTACATGTCTAGTTTTTACTATTAGATGTCACGACAGTGCCCAGTAGGCCTACTGATTAGATTTGTTTGTTTGTTGGTTGGTTATTCCAGCTATATGACGGCAGTCTGTAAATAATCAAGTCTGGAACGACAATCAAGTGATTGACCTCATGAGCATTGATCCACGCAATTGGGATACGATGACATGCATCAACCAAGTCAGTGAGCCTGACCACCCGATCCCGTTAGTAGCCTCTTAGCCATTTATGTTGTCCCCTTTTTGCTGGAATATTGCTAACGTCACGTAAAACAATACTCACTCATAAAACCATGTCAGATAAATTGCTTTATCCTTCACACTGATCTGAGCGGTCAGCGAGCCTGACCACCTTACGACAAGCATAGTTGCTGAAGACCTTTTCTACCCCGGATGTTTACTGGTCCTACTGATTAGAAATAACAGGGACAGGCGTAGCCGAGAGCCGCGATGGGGTGCTACAGTTAAGACATGACCCTACATATAAAATAACTAAATTACTTCTACATCATCTACTGCTGGCTAATTGCTAAATAAATAGACTTCCCATTTGCCCTTATAACAACTCTCAAGAGTACAGGAGTCGTTGTTCAAGTCGCGGCCTGTCAGCCGCCGGGAGGGCGTAGCCGCTGTCACCGTACCTGCAGTGAGCACCAGCCCAACGTAGATGGCCAGATACACCCAGAACATTTTGTCATGTATGGTGAGACGTGCCTCGGGCACCGTGTACAGCGTCCCATTACACAACACACCATCCAGTACCTCTGTGCAGTTTATAAACATCGCCATGCTGGAGTGACGCGGTCAGAGTTATCCGCCCTTGTTCCGGTGTTGTTTGTGACATTGTAGTGGCGCTTCCATTACTTTTATCACTGCACTCTGCCAACAGCGAGCGCAGCCTGGACTAACATCTAGTCTCTGAAAAGAATATATTTTACAGATACAAACTGTTGTTAGATTATAGCTATAAAAATATAATCAAAATGAGCCTAGAGACTCTCTTCAATTTTAGATACTGCAGTAATCTAAACTTGCCAAATATTGTAAACTTGCGTGGGCTATATTTGATATATTTGTTTCAGGGCGCAAGCACAGCAGTCGGGCTGGGACGAGTCCAAATTTATTACCCGGGTACCCAACTCCCAGGGTTCCACTTTAGGTCCCAAGAGATACAAAATGTCCAATTGGGATTTTTTTACCATGGCCTTGGCAAAACATAATTAGTTAGGTACAAGTATTAAAATTTAAACAATCTGGCCATGCATACACTGAAGTTGACCTAAGTTATATCTTTATTCAACCATATGAAAAGTCAGAAGGAATGGGTGCATAGACAGAAAGAAATGCGAACATTAGTGACTTGTAGTGTGACCATACAGATCTAGATAATTTTTGTCATTAAACAATATATCACGTGACTAACCACGGATCCGGGTAGTCCTGTGGGTACCCGGGTCCTTCTCAGGGTACCCGAGTTTCCCGTCCCAGCCCTACAAAGCTGTGTCTTTTTATCCAGACATGACGGAAAGAGTCAAACGTGGGATTGTCGTCACTTTTCTAACAACAAGCAACCCACATGCACGTGCTTGTCCTGTTGTGACGAAATGTGAACATTGTACCTGTACACAAATACTCTTCAAGGATTACTCAGAAGTGGATTGTATGTTGGTTGTAACCTACAACCAGCAATATTCCTCCCAACCTGAGGGGCAAAAGTAAGTGTACCGAGTTTCTATGTTTATGTAATTAAAACATATGATGTTAAATTTGATTAGGTCCATTTAACCATCACTTAAATTTCTGCAACATTTTCTAAAAAGTAATCTGTGGCAGGGTAATTTGGTGTAAAAACAAAACGGTTCAATGAAGACTAGGAAGGAAATGAATTTGCAATCACGTGACCCTTACGATGTTCGAAAAGGTGTAAATGAATTGATTTTTAAGATAAGATTCCTTAAGATACTCATCAACAGGGGTGTATTATGCGAATTTATTTTTGATAATTTCTAAAAGGTTTAAATATATTTTAAAAAATAAAACCCTGTGGAATTAATCTATGAGTGCTGACTAAGTGCCAGTAAAGTTATTTTTTATATAATATTGCTAAGTTTAAATATTTTCAATTGAAAATACAGTAAACTACGGTTATAACGAACACGCTTATAACGAACTGACGGATATAACGAATTTATTTTTTGGTCCCGGCCATTGCTGTATATATGCTGTATATATGCTTATAACGAACTACGGTTATAACGAACCGAAATTAGCAGTCCCTTTGAGTTCGTTTTAACCGTAGTTTACTGTATATTGAACATATATGATAAAATCAACTGGGAGGTGTAGTTTCTTTTGCTCCTCTGTTTAAACACCTGGAACACAAGTAAGGACATGTTACTGTATATTTCCATATCAAAGAGACATTTAAAAAAATAGAATCTTGTATTTCTTATGAAATGAAACATATTTGTTTTTGTTTTACCACGTGACAAACTCATATCGAAATGGAGAAACCGAAATCGATTATAACATATTTTGTAACTTTTCCATCGCAACAGTATTGAACTTCCCTTTCAACACTACCTGTGCATCTTCACGTAACATCATGTGACCCAGTCCTTGTGACTTGATGGAGGGACACTGAGTTCTTATACCAACTTATTTTTGTTTGTGTGTTGTTTAACGCCGCACTCAGAAATATTCCAGCTATATGACGGCTGTCTGTAAATAATGGAGTCTGGACCAGACAATCCAGTGATTGACATCATGAGCATCCATCTATTCAATTGGGATATGATGACATGCATCAACCAAGTAATTTAAGCGAGCCTGACAACCCGATCCCGTTAGTCGCCTCTTACGACAAGCATGGTTGCTGTTTACAGTAAGCATGGGTTGCTGAAGACCCATTCTACCCTGGATCTTCACGGGTTAGTGATATTACTGAAACACCGTACCCTTATCAGTAGGGCTTCAAAGAGTACTCGAGTACTCGGGCACGGGCCGAGCTTAGTGGGACGAGTACTCGACCAAGGCAGATATAACCCTAATTTGGTCCACTTTCAATAAGTAAATAGAAACGTGTCTTTATGTAACTTTCTTTTTCATGGGTCATCAATTAAATCATATAAAAGTGACAATAGCTTTTCTTTTAGTTAATTTTCGAAACAATACACTTATTTACACCATTTCATAAGGATATTTCCTGGTTTAAAACGTACTTTATTTCTTGTTTAAAAGGGATGTTTTACGAAACTATTAAACTGTCGCAAGCAGTAGACCTTTTCATTCTAAATTAGCGTCGTAACGTTGATCATTATTAATTCAATAGTTTCATAAGATATATGTAACTGGACATCACTTTATTGAATATTAACTTTGTGTTACTGTATCTCATTCTAATTATCTCTTCAAATGTCGGGAGAACGTCTTATAAAAGTCAACTATAAATTTACAAGCCTAGTAATCTTTCAATGTTTTGTTTTCAATTAAGAAAAAGGTAAATACTATCTTCTGAATTTGTGATAACATTGAAAATGTTACTTTTAACTTATTATCTATATTTTGTCATTTATTGACAATTTCCTTCGGCGCTGGTATCAATTGATCTTATACCTCAGAAGCCAGCCCGCCAAAATCCAGCCAATCACCAATCGCAACTTACATCACGTGACGATCACGCGTGCAATATTTTTCACCCTGAACATGACGTGTGTTACATTGAGATGTAAACGATTTCTTTTCTCAAGTTAACACTTCCTATTTTAAAGAAGCTTCAGCGAATCAGAACACAAATTTCAAAGGTATCTTATTTGATACGCGATCACATTGGTTTTCTTAGTGATCTACGAGGTCATTGTGACTCTTTCATTTTGTATACGCTAGGATAATTGCCAATTTTACTGAACAGATAGATAATTGCGGGTACTCGAGCACGAGCCGAGTCTTACCCCGGGTACCCGAGTCCATATTTTTGGACCCGTTGAAGCCCTGCATATTAGTGTACAGTTTCAGTGATAGTAAATACAGAATAATATCGACGCAAACCTGCATATCAGACTCACATATTACATCACGTCCATCCATCTTGTCAATTTCAAAATGTTCTATCACGTGACCAGAGGAGATACTCACTTGGAACAGACTTGAACTGAGAGCTGGAGTTAACACAATGCTGTTAAGTGATAATTCCCATTTTCCTCACAATAATGACGTGAAACTTCATCAGGACATAGAACAAAGTCATCACCTGGGTGATCCTAGAACCTTAGGGGTGGTCGGGTAGCCTAGTGGCCGAAGACCCGGGTTTGATTACCGACATGGGTACAATGTGTGAAGCCCATTTCTGGTGTCCCCCGCCGTGATATTGCTGGAATATGCTAAAAGCGGCGTAAAACCATACTCACTCACTCACTCCTAGAACCTTAAGTCAATTTTGCCCAAAAGTGGAGATAGAACAAGCTCGTATTTTATATGCACCCCTAATTATGGGCAATTAAATTCTGGAAAAATATATCTGTCATATATAAACTTTTCATGTATAAATAAAGAGACTAATATGGGTCATGCGTTTCATTAATATAACAACCCTGCTTCAGGGGAGTGTGTGCTGTACCTAAATGAACTAATTTGTATGAATGTTAAATCTGATTCTGAAAGGGACCCCTAGCCCCATTGATCCACGTATGTGGTAGGTCACACAATTGATATGATTGTCCCATAGAAGTATTTCTCTCAAATAAATCTATGTAACTGGTGAACTTGGAAAGAAAACATCGTAACAATTCAATGGTGGGTTATTCATTCAGCTAACTGACTCGCGTACAGCCCCGTATATCTCTTTTTTTCACATCACAAACCCACCAGGAAGTATTTCTCTCCATGCTGTGACGATTTGCGCAGCGACACACTGAGGTAACGGCGGTACGCTACGAGAAACTACCCACCCCGACACCCTCGCCAACCCAGGTCAGTAAAGCGGTTAGTAGAGACTTTATATATGTCCTATAAGCGCTTCATGAAACACACTCCTCATCATATGTGTAACAAGACGATACTGTGATGTCGTGTGCGTTTCAAATAAACGTTTTGAAGTGATAATATACGATGTCGCCACAATAGAGACACAGTGCACCTGCCCTGCCAAAACTCACAATGGTGTTAGCCCTACAGACATACGTGCTAGTGACGTCTATACCTTAACATAAAGTTACGGGTTTGACACCAATGGCTGTGTTGTTAATTTGGCTGTTGTAATCATGGACACTGTTGTAGTATTGACTGTTGTGGTCCAAGAGACTGTGTCGTGGTATTGACTGTTGCGGTCCAAGAGACTGTGTTGTGGTGTTGACTGTTGTGGTCCAAGAGACTGTGTTGTGGTATTGACTTTTGTGGTCCAAGACACTGTGTAGTTGTATTGACTGTTGTGGTCCAAGAGACTGTGTTGTGGTATTGACTGTTGTGGTCCAAGAGATTGTGTTGTGGTATTGACTTTTGTGGTCCAAGAGACTGTGTTGTGGTATTGACTTTTGTGGTCCAAGAGACTGTGTTGTGGTATTGACTTTTGTGATCCAAGAGACTGTGTATTGGTATTGACTGTTGTGGTCCAAGAGACTGTGTTGTGGTTTTGACTTTTGTGGTCCAAGAGACTGTGTAGTGGTTTTGACTTTTGTGGTCCAAGAGACTGTGTTGTGGTATTGACTGTTGTGGTCCAAGAGATTGTGTTGTGGTATTGACTTTTGTGGTCCAAGAGACTGTGTAATGGTATTGACTGTTGTGGTCCAAGAGACTGTGTAGTGGTATTGACTTTTGTGGTCCAAGAGACTGTGTTGTGGTATTGACTTTTGTGGTCCAAGAGACTGTGTAGTGGTATTGACTTTTGTAACGTGATCATAGAGATTGTGTTGATATATTGGCTGTTTTAGTCCTAGAGATTGTGTTGATATAATGACTGTTTTAGTCCTAGAGATTGTGTTGATATATTGACTTGTGGTCCTAGCGATTGTGTTGTTATATTGACTGTTGTGGTTTGTTATATTGACTGTTGTGGTCTAAGAGGCTGTGTTGTGGTATTGCCTGTGTTGTGGTATTGTTGCTGCGATCCTAGAGATTGTCTTATTATATTGACTGTTGTTTGTTTCAGCAGTACAGAAGAAGATATGTCGGTAAGTCTGCTGCGCTCTTCTACAAGTTGTAAGTACGACTCACAACACATATTTATGCTGCGGTATTAATGGATTAACTACCACACGAAAACGTTATGAAGAGCAACACACAAGACGAACCTGGAATTCGAAAACACGAGCATTGGTTTCTGGCGAGCCGAAGGGAGGCAACTCTGACCGCGAATTCCAGCACCTTAGGCGACTTGGGCACCAGAGTTCAAATTGGAATGCGTGAAACTTGATAGAATGGTTAGATAGTAGGTTAAACAGGATGGTGATCAACGTCTCGGATGTGTGTTAAAAAACAGTAGATTGATGGCGTAGAGTAAGAAACGTGACAGTGTTCAGGTAGGGTGTTGAGTCGTTCCACTTCGCATGGTAGAAAGGAGCTCGGTTTGGTTCCTCTCATACTCACGGTGACTTGACACTGCCCAAAAAAGTGGTAACCTGCTCCTTCAGCTGTTGTGGTACCATACTATTTACCATCACTTCAGAAAAAAATGTCTTCAGTCCCTTTAGTATTTATGTAACTGCTACATGGACAATCGGGTGATGCTGAAATTATACTTAGCTGTGTACATTGAACAAGACCATACATACTGCACACTTGTGCCATCTCCTTCAGAGTGACGGAGCTGGGGCCTCTGAAGATACTGGCAGTCACAGTCAGGAACAGGAGGAGGCATGTTTTCCGGGTAGGTATAGATATAGACACTGTACAAAAACGAGGAGATATCACTTGCGGGTAGGTGCTGATATAGACATTGGAACGACTTTCAAATGGAGGCTTCAAACCAGGCAGGTGGAGATGTAGACATGGTTCCGAAACGAGGAGACATTACTTGCGGGTAGGCGCAGATATAGACACTGGAACGACATTCAAATGGAGGCTTCAAACCAGGTAGGTGTAGATAAACAGGATTCCGAAACGAGGAGACATTACTTGCGGGTAGGTGCAGATACAGACAGGGTACGAAAACAAGGAGGCATTTTATCCGGATGGGTGTATATATAGACAGGATACCAAAATGAGGAGACATTACATGCGGGTAGGTGCAGATATAGAGATTGGAACGACATCCGAAAGGAGGCTTCACACCAGTAGGTGTAGATATAGACAGGATATCAAAACGAGGAGACATCACTTACGGGTAGGTGCAGATATAGACAAACCAGTGAAACAACGGTATTAATGTATCCAGATCGTGATGATACATGATGCACATCGTATCCCAATTGCAGGAATCGATGCTCATGATGTCAATCACTGGATTGTCTTGTCCAGGCTCGATTATTTACAGACCGCCGTCATATAGCTGGAATACTGCTGACTCCGGCGTTAAACAACAAACAAAAGAACATGGTGCACATGATGTAGACATCCGTGTAATATACATATATATGTTTAATTTAACTAGGTTATAAAAATGGATGTAATGAGAGGGTAACAGCAAATCTAATCTTATCTCAATGCTACTACCCAGAACAAATCCATGAATTATTTTGTGATATTTTATTGCATATGAAGCTTGGTTCCGGAGGTCTGTTCCGGAAAACCGACAACGACAAAAGTTGACCCAGAAGTCACTGATGATGCTCGTCCCTTTTATTGGCGGAAACTGGGAGTTTGTGGCAATGGAACTCGACATAACTGCTGCCCAGGTAGAGAAGTTCAAGAAGGCAAATCCGGGATCCCCTGACTCGCAAATGATGAATGTATTCCTGAAATGGCTGCAGGCGAGAGGGTCCGAAGCTACTCTAGAGGCGTTTGTCCGAGTTCTGTGGAAGTGCAATAACCTCTGTACAGTGGACTGGGATGGTATAGAGAAGATCCTCATCAACGGAAACAATATGGACTAGACACACTTTAGGAACCGTGAACAAATGAAACAGTCAATGTTTTGTTGTTCACAGGCGTAACTTGTATGCGAAAGAGGTATAATAAGATATGAAAACAGTTCTGTTTCAAGTGGTGTTTGATAATAAATTGTCGTCATTTTTATACGCCTGCTTCTTATGGTTGTTTTCTTTTAAGTTTCATAGTACAATACATGCGTTCCTGGAAGGGATTCCCAAACAAAATGAGAGAGGTGGTAGGTTATGTAGGGCCAATGGTGAAACTCATTTGAGTGTGTGTGTGTGTGTGTGTGTGTGTGTGTGTGTGTGTGTGTGTGTGTGTGTGTGTGTGTGTGTGTGTGTGTGTGTGTGTGTGTGTGTGTGTGTGTGTGTGTGTGTGTGTGAGTGAGAGAGAGAGAGAGAGAGAGAGAGAGGGGGGGGGGAGAGAGAAATTGGTTTAACGCCGCATTTAACAGTATTCCAGTTATATTTATGTCAGCTTTTATGAAAGCCCGAAGTGATGCAGGTCTCAGACGTTTACAACTTCGGTGAAACCCACGAGCACGGGTATGGTGCTGACAAACCTAGACACATAATCGGGGCGAACTGGGATTCGAACCCACAATCATAGGTATTTGGCGTACCCCAGGGACGCAACACTACACAGCGAATCGCGGCGCCCAAAGCCCCGTTTACACGACCACGTTTACTTATATAAGTAAATATACTTACGTAAGTATATATACTCACCTAAGTAAAAGTGGACGTGTAAACGCATTTGTTTACGTAAGCAAATATACTCCAGGAGTAATTTACTTCACCTCAAGAGGTCGTGCAAAAGTATATTTACTTATAAGCAAATATACTCTTGGAGTAAATATTCTCATGTGAGTAACATTTGGCTCTATAAACAGGGCTTTAGACGACTGGGCAGGCCACCCGTGTCACCTCATTTGGATGGGTTCATATTCACAACGTTTTAACTCAATACCAAAAAATGAACACGACACACTTTCATGACGATAAAAGAAGACAATAGAGCAACCTGAATTTTTCTGGAATGTATGCAACAATTGGTTTCCATACCGCAAAACAGGGTAACAACAAGTACAGTTTACAGTGACCCGGACCGCCTCCGTGGTCTAATGATAAAGCGTCCGCCCTGAGAGCAGACGGTCGTGGGTTCGATTCCCGGCCGCGTCATACCAAAAGACGTTTAAAAATGGTTCTTGTTGTTAAAACATGGACTGGTCGGCTCGGAGTCAGTATCCACACACTAACACACTAACACACACTAACACACTAACACAGAGAGAGAGAGACACACACACACACGTGCATGCAGGTCGCTATATGAGTACAATGATCTAGGACGCGACGTTAAAAACCCATTTCACCTCATCCTTTTAGGGATCCATTCATATAATTTGCATCACTATTTTGCCTTTTACGCCCATTGGTTTCAGCAGATATTCTTGACTGATTTTCTGGCGTTACGGTTTTGAAATTGTGACAAAGACTCCTAAAAATACTCCCTATTCAGTATAAGATAAAACAAGGTATCTATGTTCGATCTTTATGTTCAGTACACATATACTGTATTCGACAGCAATAAGTCAATCGATCATCATCAACTAAAATGTATAAATACAGTAAACTACGTTTATAACGAACACGCTTATAACGAACTGTTGCATATAAGGAACTGTTTCTTGGTGCCGTCCATTTTCTGTATGGATGTAGTACATATGCTTAGAGCGAACTACAGTTATAACGAATTAAAATTAGTGGTCCCTTTGAGCTCGTTATAACCGTAGTTTACTGTATAAAGATTAGTTAACACATTTATTGAAAGTTAAAGTGCCTAATGCTTAACGTTTTAATCATGACGATATATAAATTCAAACTCGATAATGAAATATTATCTATCATACATGTATGCATTACACGCATTTACAGAATGAATGAAATGGAAACCAAGGTTTATTTCTGTCGGCAATACAATTGATATAAGTAATAAAAATTAACCGAAGCAATTAGTTTATTACTATATACAATTTTACTAGAAAATAACTTAATTTAGAACATCAAATTTGCACCAAAACTATTGTTTTGAGAAATGATCAATCGAAAGACACTTCTGACCCTGAATGACATGGTCTTTCATCCGCTTATAGCAAGCCCTATTATAATAAACAAGCAATTCTCCACTGAAAATATGTTGATCCTGAGGCAAATTCGATGCATTAATTATATATATTTTTAAAAAGAAAGAATGCTTTCTTTTTTTCACCTCGTAAATTTACGTCAGTATTGTAAATATCAGAACTCTGCCTCCAAAAGCAATAAAATCATAAAAATAAGAACGTGTTTTCCCAAATATAACAGTTGTTACATTAAAATTATATTTAAAAAACACAACTATATGCTTCCTTTTTCACCTTTACGGCAGTGTTGTAGACATGTTAATGTCAGAACTTTGCCTCCAGGCTTTCAGAGCTAGCTTCCTCGAAAGGAGCCAGCTATTACGACTGCGCATGTGCAACCAAGGAATCTCCTTGCTATGAATAACGCAAAAGAGACATTGGCTGTGACGTAAAACGCGTCATAATCACTGCTCATTTGCATATTTCCTGCATGGACAAAAATGCGTAGTGGTATCACACACAGGTAGTTATATATATATATATGTATGTACTAGTTTCACTCAGTTCTGTCTCTGATGCTTCTCCCTAACCTTACTTGATGAACATTCAAATGTCAATATTTACTCATATGACCTTATTTCAGTACAACCCGTGTGAACTCTCCTACGTATCACGTTGCGGTAAATGGCGACCACTGGCCCGCAGTGGCGGTAAATACATGCAACCGCATACGTCGGCACGCAGTTAACTGGTGACGAGGTGTGATACAGATTGCTGTTGCCGATGTTGGGGATACATAGGTGTGTTTAGGATATACACGTTGGGTTGCTATCACTGATCGTATCATATGTAGAATGCTTGATGTGACGCGTGCCACATATAGACAGTGACTTCCGGGTTTGTTGTTTGGTATCTCCCCGGAAAGTCCGCAAGGTGGCTGGATAATGTCAACTGTAGAAAACGGGGATATTTGCACACCTTGGCACCACGTTGATAGTGACTGAGTGAGTATGGTTTTACGCCGCTTTTAGCAATATTCCAGCAATATCACGGCTTCAAACATTGTACCCATGTCGGGATTCGAACCCTGGTACTCGGCGTGACAAGCGAACACTTATACCACTAGGCTACCCGGTCGCCCACCCCGTTTAGAATGAGTGAGTGAGTGAGAATGGTTTTACGCCGCTTATAGCCATATTACAGCAATATCACGGCGGGGGACACCAGAAATGGGCTTCACACATTGTACCCATGTCGGGAATCGAACCCGGGTCTTCTGACGAGCGAATGCTTTAACCACTAGGCTACCCGACCGCCCCTACCACGTCTAGAACTCAGACAATAGACTGTAAGTTTATCGTTGTTTATTGAGTTTTTGATAGAAACGATTGTGCTGATAAATATAACCACACACAAAGTCATGAGACACAGGTGATGTTTTGTGGAGAATGAAGCCAAAAGAAATAAACCAATAACATAGCAATCAGGTAGCACAGGCCTGTTGTGTAGAGAAACTCAGCCACTCTTAGCTAAAATGTTTCATTGTTCTCTGGGTTTCATTTCTAGTGCCTGGACATGGATCAGCAGGACCCTCCAATTCCTGGTATGTTGACTGGGCTTTCATGGTTCACAGCACAATCTCAGTATCTTGCAAACTACATATCATTTTAACCATAGACAATGTAGATCAAGATGTCACAATATCTATCAATATCTGACAATTTAGGCCAACACTTGTTGTACTAGTTATAGAATATAATATCTCAGTCTAGTTTCATATGTGGATGAAACATGAGAGAAGCTTAATGGAGAAACTTCATATAAGAGTATATGAACTCACATAGCAAACTGTAATGTACTTTTGTTTCAAGTACACTTTGTCCTAAGGGCTGGGGACATAAGTTTCCCACTCTTGCTATTCCAATGAGAGAAGAAATCACATTACTCATTTTCACATGTATAAAAGGATGAAATCTGTCCTTAGACGGGAAAGTTTTTTCTGAGCCATTCATTTCCCATCCATCTATAGTTCAAGATTAAGAAAAATATATGGGAGAATGATTTACACATAGTTATTTTTACTGTGTTCTTTTTTGCATATGAAGAATGGTTCCGGGCAATGGCTCATGACCAAAAACAACGGATCGTGACTGACAAGTTCATTGGGAGGATTGCAAAACATATCGGGGCAGATTGGGAGCTGATAGCAGCAGAAATGGACATCTCTAGGCCCAAGCGAGAAGCTATTGTAGCCAAACACCCAAGATCCATCCAGCTACAAGTTGCTGGAGCATTCACCACATGGAAACAGAAGAACTCACGTCAAGCTACAATTGCATCATTGATTCAAATCTTGTGGCAGTGCAATGACCGGTGCACCATCGACTGGGACGATATCGAGGAGGTGGTGATGGGGGATTGGTGATGGGAATTGGTGATGGGGAATTGGTGACTGTCTCTATAAACATGAAGCCTGTCAGGACATAAAACATTTGTGGATAACAATTTCTTCTTTCTATAGATACCACAGGGCTACTTCTTGTCCCTTTACATTCAACTGATGTAGGTGCAAAATATAGTCGTTATAAAGAAGTTGTCATAAAAGTTAAAAAGATGTTGTCATAAAAGTGTTTTTTTACTTCTTGTTACCAAACAATGGACTATGAAGCCAATGTTATAATCATTTGTGCACTATATGTGCAATTGATCTGTAATGACGAGCATATATATCGAGCTATCCGTTGTTGGAGTATGAATGGTACCTTCATATTAAACAGTTTTATATCTGTGCTTAGGATTTCTTTTCTTGCATTTGTCTACTTTTGCTCACCAATATTACATATTCCGACCGCTTTGGTTTTCTATCTATGTCGCGTTAATTGTTGTCAGTAATTATAGTCTGTCTACAGATAATTTGAAGCAAGAGTCAATCCGTGTAGAATTTAAATATCCTATTTTCGAATACTGAACTTGAAGCTATTCAAAGTTGTGATTTTGATGTACTCACAAGACCAGCCATGTATATATGTACACGACATGTCAGTTTAATGTGTGATTAAACTATAACACAACTGGAGAAGTCTAATGGGAAAACTAAACATTTGGTTCCGTTTAACAGGCAAGACAAACGAGACGAACACTTTGTAGGGTTGTCTCCCTTTACTTGTGACACTCTGCTGGATCGCCATGTAGCAAGGCATGTATATATGCCACCCTCTCTCTAACCCTTTTATAATCATATCGCTGTGTGCAGCTGCACACGCACTGAACGGGAACCCTCGTTTCATGTCACGTGACTGCCCTGTTATTATTCAGGGAATAATTCAAGCGGAATTACAAGTTACGAGCTCTTTACTAGGGCGGACCAAGCTCCAGCATTAATCTGACACTCTTATAAACTTATATGCTGTTCAAAGCCACGTTAAATCTAACACGCTCTCTCACTCAGCCTATGAAAGGTATGGGGTAATTTCTTTGCGACTATGTGATAACGTTGGTATATAAACACTTTGGTAGACTCATACTGGCACACACGTGTGCTCGCTGGAATGTACGCACTCACATAAACGCACACATACACAGATACACACGTGGGCACGCGTACTGCCCTTTCTCTATTCTGTCTGCTTGCCACCGAGTTATTTCGTCAGTTGCGTTGATCGATGCACATGATATCAACCACTGGATTGTTCGGTCCAAACACGATTATTTACAGACCGCCGTCATATAGTTGGAAATTTGCTGATTGTGGCGTTAAACAACAAACAATACAATGGTATCAGACTCTGTTGTGAGCAAGCGCATATTGTCTTCTTTGAACCAAACGTTCAAAGACACATTTAATCATTAAGGAAGTAACAGCATTGATCATGTGACGTTTGCAACGTGCTGAACGTTTACGTGTCATAGGCATGGTACAGGTGGACACTCGTCAGACGTTCGTTGCCGGAATGTTGCAATTTTTCAATCTGTCGTCAGCAGATTGTGGACCCAAAACCAACAAACACATAACGTCGATGAACGACGCCGCTTTGGACGCCTAAGGGCAACCACTCCAGCCAAGGCCAGATTGGTCTGAACAATGACATTAAGAAACCGTTTGCAAACTGTCACCCAGTACAGGAACCGGTTGCAACCGGCAACTGGTGTAAGGGTTCATGCCCAGACTGTGAGAAATCCCACAACTTAGTGCACGTCGGTTGAATCTGATGCGTCATTGGTTTAGGGAACGTCAGCACTGGGATAATCTACGTCGGGCTAATGTGATGTTTTCTGACGAATCGAGGTTCACTCGGGCTGCTCAAGTAGGTTAAACTGAACTTCATTACTAACAGGCAATACTATTGCATGATACACAAATATGTCCCTTTCAGGATAGTGATATCGAAAATCACCGAGAATCCTACTACTAAATTACGGAATTTGCCCATACTTCTTATTGAGTAATAGTTATTCAAATGGAAGCCCTGGGCTTAAACGTAAAACATGCAATGATCTTAAAAATACACATGGCACCGAATTTGACATCAACAGTTTAATACAACAGTCGGAAAAAAACGCTGCACAGCTAGATCTGTTGGATGGGAATGACCTACCATGCCGTTATTATTCACATTCTCAACACAGTGTCTCTCGTCTTAAATTACCACACCGCGTTTTCTTTGCATACCCGAGTGTGGCTTGTAAATTTGAAAGCCTTCAACAACACTCATTGGGAGTTTGTGGCTGGCTAAGATGAGCCAGGCATTTATATGGTTTTACAAGGTTTCATGCATACACTGTATCTGTCGTGTTTTTGAGCATTTGAGACCCATTATATAAAGCATCAAAGGCTTAAATGAATGATTTCACGTTATGGGATTTAACAAGTTGTTAACACTTACTGAGTCTGAAGTCGTTTTCCAGGGTTAAGATCTAGAGAAGTGTGCTGATATCAAGTCAGCACACATAGGAACTGGCAGGGGCAAATCAAGATCGGGATCATAGGATCTTTTCACGATATGGGGACAAGTAACTTAATTATCAGAAGTAATGAAGAAGCAAGGTGTATAGTCATAAGAGATAAACAAGCTGCAAACATGTAAACGTTTAATTTAAGCAAATTGACAACTCCCGACTTATATCTACAGCAAGTACAAAACAGATGCATGTAAACGTTACATATCGAGGATCTACTGTAACACAATAATTCAATCAACTCAAACAGGACACTCTAAAGACATTTATTTTATTTGGAATGAAATGTCAATAACACTTTTGATGTAACTTCCGCTTTGTACAAGGCAAGTAGTTGATAATATAAATGTTATAACTAAATACATTAGTTAAGATACACGCAAATGTTCTGACAGACACAATGACTCTTGTGTTGGTCAGTTTTAACTTTAAGATCTCTTCATGATTCATAACAATCTCATTCATTGCACACTCTTACAGTTACACACCTGAGCGCCCGGCACATGTGACACTTGCGCAGTGCAGATGCGCAGCCTATGCACGAGACAGGATGGGCACAGGGTAGAAATAGAACACATCACAAGACTAACATTACATGAAGCTAAAAAGCAACTCGTGATTGTTGTTGAGGGTATGTTTTGAATTTCTAAATTACTTCATAAATTTGTTGTAAAGTCAAACTACACTTAAGTACTTGGGACTGTATTTTCAATTGTATTTATTGCTGATATACGACTCTTGATGCCAAATATGTGAATATTGATAAACACTTATGTATGACCTCTATGTGTTGCAAGCTTTTGTTATGAGAAAGTTATCCCGAATATGACTCAAAATAAATAATCAATATTCACCAGGGCTCGATTTAGCAACATAAAACATACACCAGTGGGACCTATCATTGAAAAGTGCAAACTAATATTTATTTCTACAAGGACTAAATGCATGTAAAAAATAATATGTGTGTCTTGACTAGCCTTTAATTGTCCACACAACATCGACCTTTGAACACACTTATTACATCTCAGCTTGATTTACCATACTACATCACTAACCCCTATGTTATGTGTAATTTGTCATTCCTCTTGGGATTGACGTCATCACACTGTTAGTATTTCAAGATTATATAACCTGTACTGTAGCTTCACCTGTCACTGAAATGACCTCGGTATCACGTTATGATATTAAGGTTATCCAACTAATGATAATCATTTTGCATTATATGGTGGACATTGATGACATTGCCACATAAGTATTGTAACAGTAAGTACTAACTGTAATAAAGATCAATGACACAGTCATCAGAGGTCTGAGATTGTATTTATTTATATATATTTAAGTGAGTGAGTGAGTATGGTTTTACGCCGCTTTTAGCAATATTCCGGACACCGTAAAATGGGCTTCTCACATTGTACCCATGTGTGGAATCGAACCCACGTTTTCGGCTATACGATCCAACGCTTTAACCACTAGGATACCCTATCGCCCAGATATATTTAAGGGAACAGGATGCAACCTGGTTTTGTCTGGGGCGTCCCGAAAAGGTGCATCTTCTAAAATAAGTAATGCTGTTTTATAATAAATATGATCTGTCATCTCTGTCATTCGATAAACAAACAATCAATTCGTTTTGACCTAAAAGGAGTGCGTATAAAACTGTTATCCTGACCATCAGAGTGTTGTATCAATCATTTATCATTCAATCTGCTTCTGTGATATCATAAAAAAAACCGTTATGAACATCAACCACAGGGCTTTGCAAGAGCACTTACTCAATACTGCTTGTTCTAGCATGGTGGCCTTCCGTCCACTGATCGTGGGACTCTCAACACACTTGCCACTAGCAGACTGTGAATGAATATTACACCAAGTACTATCGTGTCTATATTCACTGTTTCATCATGGTATTAAATTAGAGATAGTTGTAATGAAAATGGTTTTTAAGCTTTGAAGAGTTATGAATAAAATCAGAGTTATAAAATAAACGTAACAATTTTGGACTTTCTTGGAAGATAGAAGCTTGGAAAATTGTCATGACAAACAGATCACTACATCTAAGTCGTTAAAGCGTCAACAATGTTTTTTTCCGGTTTTTTTCTCATACGAAAAGGGATCTGGGATCTTTTATGACAAAAAAGCACGAGTGACATATGTATTAAAGTATCAGAATACGTGAATGGTTTATTTCATCCTACTATTAATTGGAAAGATGTTTCATACGAGAGAAAATGTACAAAGGACGGTAAGCTGTTCGAATTTCAAGATAAATTCATTTTCAGAACAATCTAAAGAAAGAATTACTTAGTCGGTGATATTTCTGCAATCTGGAAATGCTGTAGAGAAGAGTTATCACGTATCTATTGTTGATGTGAACACGTCAGGGAGTTTGGTTACAGGTTGAAACATTTATCAATAGTAATCTAAATATCAAACTAGAATTCACAAAATACACTGTCATGTTTGGATTTTGTACATACAACCATGCAGTTAACCATATTCAGATATTTGTCAAATACACTGCAAACAAAAACAATATAATCCATTGTTATCGCAAGAAATGGAAGCAACCAACTACAACCCTCTGTTCATTATCATGATAATATCCACGTTTAAGTCTAATTCAGGCAACTTCAAGCGTTGTATACAGGCCCTACATGACTACTCTTATTATGTATTCTACCTTGGTTGTAAATGTAATTATTTGAAATGCAATACAATTTATTCCCAAAATTGAATATGTCCAACATTACTTGCTCAGTTCTGTTTGCATCCGAATCGAGATTAATCAACATTTCGTATGCCGCACGGGGAAATAAGTTGTCTGGTACATGAAGCTGTTAGTTTGTATTTAATGCATTTCACCGAACTGTATATAACCAATAGGTATCGTCCACATTGTGAATAGTCATATCAGTACCAAGTTACAAGAAGAGGTAAGAAACCTCTTTTATGACAACTTCTTTATAACTTTTATGACAACTTCTTTATAACGACTATTTTTTGCACCTACATGAGTTGAATGTAAAGAGACAAGAAGTAGCCCTGTGGTATCATTAGAAAGAAGAACATGTTATCCATAAAATGTTTTATATCCTCTCAGTCTTCATAGTCACAGAGACAGTCACCAATCCCCCATCACCACCCTCTCGACACCTTCCCAGTCGATGGTGCACCGCTCATTGCACTGCCACAAGATTTGAATCAATGATTGTAGCTTGACGTGATTTCTTCTGTTTCCATGTGGTGAATGCTGCAACAACTTGTCGCGGAATGGATCTTGGGTCTTTGGGTACAACTGCTTCTCGCTTGGGCCTAGAGATGTCCATTTCTGCTGCACCAGTTCCCAATCTACCCCGATATGTTTTGCAATCCTCCCAATGAGCTTGTCAGTTACGACCTGTCGTTATTGGTCATATGCAAAAGAACACAGTAAAAATAACTATGTGTGCTTTCTCCCATATTTTTTTCTTAATCTCGAATTATAGTTGGATGGGAAATGGATGGGTCAGAAACGCTTTCCCGTCTAAGTGAGTGAGTATGGCTTTACGCCGCTTTTAGAAATATTCCAGCAATATTACGGCGGGGGACACCAGAAATGGGCTTCACACATTGTACCCATGTCGGGAATCGAAGCCGGGTCCTCGGCGTGACGCGGGAACGCTTTAACCACTAGGCTACCCGACCGCTCCTTTTCCCGTCTAAGGACAGATTTTATCCTTTTATAAATGTGAAAATGACTCATGTGTTCTCTCATACTGTTTTTAATAACATCTGCATAGACGAAGATCAGGTGAGTACAATGAAATAGCCAGAGTGGGACACGTATGTCCCCAGCCCTTAGGAAAAAGTGTACTTGAAACAAAAGTACATTACATTTTGCTATGTGAGTTCATATACTCTTATATGAAGTGTCTCCATTAAGCTTCACTCATGTTTCATCCACATATCAAACTAGACTGTGATATTATATTATATATCTAGCTTGTGCTTGACCAGTGTTGGACTAGATTGTCCGATGTTGATAGATATTGTGACATCTTGATCTACATTGTCTATGGTTAAAATTATATGTAGTTTGCAAGATACCGAGATTGTGCTGGACTGTGAGCCATGTCTCCATGGAATTGGAGGGTCCTGCTGATCCATTTCCAGGCATTAGAAATGAAAACCAGATAGGAATAAAGTATTCTAGCTAAGCGTCGCTGTGTTTCTATACACAACAAGTATTTGCTACCTGATCATGATTGTTATGTTATTGGTTTATTTCGTTTGGCTTCATTCTCCACCAAACAATATATGTGTCCCGTGACTTTGTGTGCGGTTATATTTATCAGCACAATCGTATCTATCTAAGACTCAGTAACAATGATACGAGGGCTTAATGTTTTAAGCCTGACTAACTTTCAAGTGTGGACCAAACCAAAGAGAACTGGTCAATGTAGTACATTGTTTGAGTAGTTAATTGCAAGTGTATTTGGTCTTCTCACACTTCCCTACCTGCAAAGGCTGCTGAGCGATAATGTAGGTTCGAAGCGCTTTCTTACCCTCCATACTCGCCAGACCTGTGATTTCCACCTGTTTCCTAAACTGAAAGAACACCTTCGTGGAAATCGCTATGACGACAACGATCTCAAAGCTACCGTAAAACTTATTCATGGCTGGAAATGAAAAGCTTGACTATCGATATGAAAAATGTATTGAAAGGCAGGGAGATTATGTTGAAACATAAAATTAAAAACACTTTGACAATTGTTGGTTTGTTTGTTAGATTTAGACCTTTTTGACCAGCCCTCGTATATGCACGTTCCCTGTTGTCGACATTATCCTGCTACCTTGCAGACTTTCCGGGGAGAAAGGAGACAACAAACCCGGAAGTCACCCGTCAATATGTGGCAGGCGTCGCATCATCCGTTAGTGATAATAATCGAACGTGTTCGCCTAAACACACCCATGTTAGACAGAGTAGACACAATTTATGGATAACACCTATAAAGGCGACGTTTCAGTATATATTCCTTACACAGTTGTTAAGCAAGACTAAATGAGGAACATTGAACACAATATATGAATACATATGAATACATGAAGCCAATAGACATAATAAGTTCTCCACCTTATATATGTATTCTGTACAACGCCATCTATCAACAGAGATCAAGGCTATTTCATCCCATTCTCCTACTATGAACTCCTTAAGCAATAATAACCACACATAGATGAATTATGCAAATGAGCAGCTATCATGACGCGTTTTACGTCACAGTCAATTTCGAGGTGGTTCCTCATGCACATTATTCATAGCAAGGAGATTCCTTGAGTTGCACACACGCAGTCGTAATAGGTGACCCCTTTCGAGGAAGCTAGCCCTGAAAGCTGTATAAATTCTTTTGGAGGCAAAGTTCTGACATTTACATGTCTACAACACTGCCGTAAAATTACAACGTGGAAAAGGAAGCATAGTTTTGGTTTTTGTAAATATAGATTTAATGTAACAAATGTTATATTTGGGATAGCACTTTCTTATTTTAATGATTTTATTTCTTTTTGGAGTACACAAACCATAAGTTAAGAAAATATTGTTCACATGCTATCTTTAATGAATTAAAGTTTCAAAGTATATCTATGGATAATAACAGATTCTGGTACTTTTTTCGTTTGAGTCCCGTCCGGGATTTGAATCCACTCTGCCAGAGTGAGGCACCTAATCGCCAGCACACAAAGTCAGCGATCAACCTAAAAAGGTACAAGAATCTGTACTTTACGAAGAAAGTGTTATCCCAAATACAACATTTTTGTTACATTTTCTTAATGACATTGTGTGTTTATATACACTTAATGCATCGAATTTGCCTCAGGATCAACATATTTTATTCCGTCGAGAATTGCTTGTTCTTCAGCTAAAACGGGGTCAGACCATCTTTTTCAGCGTCAGAAGGGTCTATTTCCATGGATCATCTCTCAAAACAATATTTCTGGTGAAAATTGCTATGTTTAGTACAAGATATTTGTCAGTTAACTTTTATATAAACAATGATGGCAAGTAATTCTGTATATGTATTTCAGATCACGCAAACATAATTTTATATGATGCTATTGATTGTTTCAGTTAATAATAATTAACTGAAACAATCAATAGCATCATATAAATCATTGCATTGCTACTAAATCAACATAATATTCCATTGCCATTCTTTCTGTAAATTCTGAGTTTGATGCATACATGAATGATGCAAAATATTGTCGATTACTTATCAATAGTTTTCAATCATATGCCGTTATATCTGATTCCAGACGTTTATGGTAGACATTCACAGGCGTGTACTAAACATCAGTTGCCAACATGCGCGATGTTATCCCATGTTTTGACCTTAACACGGCATGTTCGCACCTCCTTACTTACCGCCACTTACTCTTTTAACAACATATGTGTGAGTAGTTTATTTCTACCAATAGAAGAGGACATGTTTTCCTCTTTTCCCAAACAAAATTAGGGATGAAGCTATGCAGATATAGTGAGGCATAATCAATCTATTGGTCGGGATGGATGGACGTCTGCTTATTCAAAGTTCAAGATCGTTAGGTATCTTCAAATTTCGTAAATGAAGTTGCGTGTAATTAGTATCAGAGATATATTCAATATCAAAAGGTGCTCTACTTAAGGAGGGGTGCTTTCGATTTTCCCCTCCAAGCAAATTTATCCACATTTATCAGTTTATTTGGTTCTAAAAGCAAGTCTTTCTCCAAACTTAATGTAACGATATGTTTTGCTTGCAAATATTTCTCCAATCATTATACCTATATACATCGTTTTATGGTAGGCATTCAGAGGAGTGTGCTAAATATCTCATATCAGTTGTCAACATGTTATCCCATGTTTAGATCTTAACACAGAATGTTCGCACCTCCTTGCTTAGTGGCACTTACTCTTTTAATGAAAATTGTATCAGTAGTGTTTCGAACACCTGGTGTCATTGCTGGTTTTCAGTGATCCATTCATATAATTTGCATCACTATTTTTCCTTTTACGTCGTATGGAATTTGTTTCATCTAATATTCGAGGCTGCTATTTTCTGACGTTGGCGTTTTGAAGTAGTGACAATGACTCCAAAAGAGATATTTTATCTATTCAGTCTACGATAAGACAAATACATATCCTGTACATGGAGTACATTCTTGTGGAGGATCATCATATCTGCAAAAAGTCAACCGTCCATCAACTACTAAAATATATAAAGTAATGATTGTTAAGATATTTGCGCCAAGATTGAGTGCATTATGCTTAAGGGCAATGTTTTAATCATTATAATGTATGATTTCAAAATCAACAAGGAAATATCATCAAGCATACGTGTGTGCATTAAACGCATTTACAGAATAGATGGAAATGGACAATTGTGATCTATTTTTGTAGGCTATTTCACGCAAATATCCGGATCTAGAGTAAAACAGTGGCCGTCAGAACGACTATCACATTGCGGTACGCAACAGCGCGAAGGCGTTTTGTATGTAAACAATAGCATACGGAACTAGCAACAAGGACGGAAATTCCGCAGCGCTCCCTGGACCGCTGTTTCGTACCGGTGTTTGCCATTAAAATTACCTGAAATATATATTATGTCAAATACACAAACAATTAATATCATCACATCAAATAATTTTGCTTGATCTGAAATACATGTACAAAATTACTCGTCTTCATTATCTACATAAAACGTAACTGAACAAACTCGAAATTGACTGTGACGTATAAAACGTGTCATAATCGCTGCTTATTGATGAGGTTGTTCGGAGTATCTTACACAGGTAGGCATGTATATTAATATACTAGTTTCACGCAAACTTCACAATTCTGATGCGTCTCTCTAACATTACTTTATCAACATTCGAATGTCGATATTAACACACACGACATCGTTTCAGTATAACCCATGTGAACTCTCAGGTGTATCGACTAGTGGTAAATGGCGACCACTGGCCCACAATGGCGGCAAATACAATGCAACCGCATAGGTCGGCACAGAGTTAACTGGTGACGTGGTGTGATACAGATTGTTGTTACTGGTGTTGGGGATACATAGGTCTGTATTGGTCAAAATGGATTATTATCACTGAAATATCATATGTAGAACGCTTGATGTGACGGGTGCCACATCTAGGTAGATCACTTCCGGGTTTGTTTGACGCCCATCTCCCCGGATAGTCAGCAAGGTGGCCGGACAGTGTCGACTACAGAGCGGGGATATTATATACGCACTGACAATACGTGCGAAACACGCGCGTGCGCGTGTATGTGTGTCTGTGTCCCAAGACACATATCACATATGATAATGATGAATGAAACTACAAGAAATAGCCCAATAACATCATAAATCGGGTTCATATAGCACAGGCTTGACTTTGTGTATATGATAGGAACTCCCTATGACAGAAACTTGAAATGTGAGAAGCTGAAATGTGAGTGAGTGAGTATGGTTTTTCATCTCCTTTAGCCAAATTCACGCAATATCACGGCGGGGGACATCAGAAATGGGCTTCACACATTGTACCCATGTCGGGAATCGAACCGGGTCTCCGGCGTTTCGAGGGAACGTTTTAACCATTAGGTTACCCCTCCGCCCCTAGCTGGAATGTACCCCATGTCATTATATTATTGTTATCATGGGTTATACTGAAACGATGTCGTCTGTGTTAATATCGACATTCGAAAAGTTGATAAAGTAATGTTTGGGAGAAGCATCTGAATGGTGCAGTCAATTGTTTTATACGTCACAGTCAATTTCGAGGTGGTTCCTCCTGCACGTTATTGACAGCAAGAGCATTCCTAGAAACTGCACATGAGTAGTAATGGTAACTTACTTCTTTTCAGGAAGCTAGCACTGAAAGTCACATATTTACAACTTTTACAACTTTACAACACTGCCGTGGATTTACACAGCAAAACAGGAAAACATATGTTTTAAAAATGTGAAATTAGAACATGGCATTAAATAACCTCCGGATAATTCAGTCGAGGATTGCCTGTTCTCCTATAATGGGGCTGACGATGAGTGGAGTCCTTTTCAATGGAACTTCTCTCAAAAAATACTTCTGGTGCAAATTTGGTGTTCTATGTTCAGCAATATATTATTTTACAGTTACGTTTTATATAGATAATGACAGTGAGTAATTTTGTACATGTTTTTCAGATCAAGCAAAATTATTTGATGTGATGATATTGATTGTTTGTGTATTTGACATATATATTTTAGGTAATTGTGATTATTTACATTCATTTCATTGCCATTGCCTATTTCCATCTATTCTGTAAGGGCGTTTAATGCACACATGTATGCTTGAAGATATTTCCTTGTTGATTTTGAATTTATACATTATTAAGATTAAACATTACCTTCAAGCATAATGCACTAAATCTTGCCGCAAATGTCTGCACGATCGATATTTTATATATTTTAGTAGTTGATGGACGGTTGATTTTTTGCACATATGATGAGCCTTCACAAGAATGTACTCCATGTACAGGATATGTATTTGTCTTATCGTTGACTCGAATTTCTGATGAAACAAATTCCATACGACGTAAAAGGAAAAATAGTGAGGCAAATTATATGAATGGATCACTGAAAACAAGGAATAACACCAGGTGTACGAGAAAGGAGAAAACACTACTGAAACAATTTTCATTAAAGGAGTAAATGCCACTAAGCAAGGAGGTGCGAACATTCCGCGTTAGGGTCAAAACATGGGATAACATGTTGACAGCTGATGTGAGATACTTAGCACACTCCTCTGAATGTCTACCTGAAACATCTGGAATGATGTATATAGGTATAATGATTGAAAATATATTTGTAAGCAAAACGTATCGTTACATAAAGTTTGGATAAAATGTACTTGCTCTAAAGTACCCAATAAATTGATAAATGTGGACGCCATTTGTTGAAGGGGGGAATCGAAATCACCCCTCCTGTAGTACAGCACCTTTTGATATTGTATATATCTCTGATACTAATTCCATGCAACGTCATATACAAAAATGGAGAGAACTTACGCACTTGAACTTTGAATAAGCAGCCGTCTATCAATCCGGACCAATAGGTTGATGATGCCAAATACATTTCGTGCCTCACTATCTGCATAGCTTCATCCCTAATTTTGGTTTGGAATAGAGTAAAACATGTGCTCTTCTATTGGTAGAAACAAACTACTCACACATATTTTGTTAAAAGAGTAAGTGGCGGTAAGTAAGGAGGTGCGAACATTCCGTGTTAATTAGGTCAAAACATGGGATAACATCGCGCATGTTGGCAACTGATGTGAGATATTTCGCACACTCCTCTGAATATCTACCATAAACGTCTGGAATCAGATATAACGGCATATGATTGAAAAATATTTGTAAGTAATCAACAATATTTTGCATCATTCATGCATGCATCAAAGGCAGAATTTACAGAATGAAAGAAAATGGAAAATTATGTCAATTTTAGTAGCAATGCAATGAAAAGTAGTAATAAAAAATTAACTGAAACAATCAATAACATCATATAAAATCATTTTTGCTCGATCTGAAATACATGTACAGAATTACTTGGCATCATTATTTTATAAAATTTACCTGACAAATACATGTATCTTGTACTAAACATAGAACTTTTCACCCGAAATATTGTTTTGAGCGTTGATCCATGGAAAAAGACCCTTCTGACCCTGAAAAACATGGTCTGACCCCGTTCAGCTTAAGCCCCATTATAAAGAACAAGCAGTTGATCCTGTTGATCCATCATAGATATACGTTGAAACGTGTATGTATTAAAGATTGAATGTGAACTATATTCTCTCAACGTATTGTTTGTGTCCTCCAAAAAGAAATAAAATCATAAAAATAAGAAAGTGTTATCCCAAATATAACAGTTGTTACATTAAAATTATATTTAAAACACACACCTATGCTTCCTTTTTCACCTTGTAATTTTACGGCAGTGTTTGCCCTCAAAAGAATTTGTAGGCTTTCAAGGCTGGCTTCCTCGAAAGGAGTCACCTATTACGACTGCGCATGTGCAACTCAAGGAATCACCTTGCTATGAATAACGCGCAAGAGGAACCCCCTCGAAATTGACTGTGACGTAAAACGCGTCATAATAGCTGCTCATTTGCATATTTCATGTATGTATGGTGATTATTGCTTAATGAGTTCATAGTAGGCTGATGGAATGAAATGGCCTTGATCTCTGTTGATTGATGGCATTGTACAGAATATATTGTCGCACAGCAGCCTTTAAAAGTCGGGTAGTGTGAGAAGTCCAAATACACTTGCAATGAACTACTCAAACAATGTATAGATTGAGTAGTTCACTTTGGTTTGTCCCACAGCTGAAAATTAGTCAGGCTAAATATGTTTTGATCAGCCCTCGTTCGTATCGTTGTTACTGAGTGTTTGATACGATTGTGCTGATAAATATCACCGCACACAAAGTCACGAGACACATTTTATGTTTGGTGGAGAATGGAGCCAAATGAAAAAAAAAACAATAACAATTTTAACAAATAAAATAACATAACAATCACGTAGCACAGGCCTGTTGTGTATAGAAACTCAGCGACAACTAGCTAGAATGCATCATATCCCACTCTCTGTAGTCGGCATTGTCCAGCTCTCCGTGGCGTCAAACGAACCTGGTAGTGATCTACTGAGATATGGCTTCCATCACATAGGCCGTCCTACATATAATACCTCAGTGATAAAGACTTGTTGACACATTTGTAGAATGAGTAAGTGCGTTATGATTAATAATGATGTTTTAATCATGTAAAATATAAATTCAAAATCAATAATGAAATACCTTCACGCATCCATGTAAGCATTAAACGCATTTTACAGAAGGCTCTACCTGGAATGGACAAATTATGTTTTATTTTGGTAGGTAATGCAATAAACATAAGGAATTAAAATTTAAATGAAATAAATGTATCAAATACGCAAACAATCAATATCATCATATCAAGTACCTTAGCTTTATCTAAAATACATGTACAGAATTACTTGTCGTCACTCTTTTTGCAAAATTATATCTGAAAAAATAACTATTACCAAACATAGAACAAATTTGCATCGAAAGTATTTTTTGAAAGATTTTCCATTGTAAGACCCTTTTAACTCTTAAAAACATGTTTTGACTCCGTTCATCGTAGGCCCCACTATAAATAACACGCAATTCTCGATTGAAAAAAGAGAGTTGATCCTGAAGCAAATTCGATGTATTAATTTCCTATTTTTAAAACAGATGTTTTCATCTTTCACATTGAAAATCCACGGCAGTGTTTATGTGGCTTCCTCGAAAGAAGTCAGTTACTACTACAGTGCATGTATACTGAGTCAAATTAAAAACTTCACATTTTTAAAAGTAATCCCATATATGATATACAACGGACAAATGTATCAGAGAAGGTAATTTTTAATCATTAATGTCCAAAGAAGGATTTTAATTTACGGTGGAAACCTTAATTTGTTCCAAGCACCTACGGTATTCGGTAATAACATCAACAGTTTAAATCATAACCCAAGCACGAGAATCTGATGGCACACAAGTTCAGTAGCGTGTATGGCCGCCATGTGCGTTGACAACTGCCACACAAACTCTCCGCATGGACCTTGTGATGCTAGTGAACACATAATTGGGAAGACGACGCCATTGTTGCTGCAAAATGGTGCCAAGACCTTGCAAATTCTGTGGTTGGTTCTGGGGAGTGCGCTGACTTCTGCCAAGAGCATCCCAGACGTGTTCGATGGGATTGAAGTCGGGAGACCTTGACGACTGTGTGGGGTCTGGCATTGTCGTGTTGGAAGATTCAAACCGGGTCCATGTGCTGCCATAAAAGGCAGAAGTTCTGGTGCCAGTACCTGGTCGCGGTAAGCAGCAGCGTTGAGGTTGCCACGGATGACAAGAAGCCTGGAACGTGCATTGCCACAGAAAGCACCCCACACCATGACACTTCCGCCTCGAAATCTGTCAACTTCCTGTACACAACACTGGGCGTAACGTTCTTGACGGCGCGTCCACACCCTCGCCCTACCATCAGCAAATCGAAGATTAAATCGGGATTCATTAGTGAAGACGACTTGATTCCAATTCCTCTGAGTCCATCGTAAGTGTCACTGTGCCCACAATTGACGTTGACGTCTGTAATTGAGTCAGAATCGGCCCGCAGTATGGCCGTCGTGCTTGAAGGTGAGCAGTTCTCAGACGGTTTCGAACAGTTTACACACTCCGTCTACCCCTAAACAGTTCATTTCTGGTTGATGTAGCCGTCAAAAATCGGTTACAGAGGTGACGTAAGACAATCTGACGATCCTCTGCATGTGACGTCACACGTGGTCGACCTTGCCGAGGGCGATCAGCGGTGGTACCTGTTTGCTGTAGACGCGTCTGTAAATCATAAACAGTCCGTCGACTACAACCCATCGTCTTTGCGACTTCAGCTACGGACGTTCCCGTCTGCAACATGCCGATGGCACGTTCACGTTGCACATCTGAAAGGCGTGGCATGACAAATGGCCGTAAAGGCTTTTGTTTTCTTGTGTTTTTCTATTTTTGTTAATGACTGCTAACAAGTATGGCTGAAAACACGTGCGGTATTATGGCCACGTGACCAGTTGCACGTGAAAATTCACTTTTGCCACTATAGTGCTGTGCACATGATATTGATCGATTCACCTGCACAAAAACGGGTGTTATCTGAAGACAATACGTGGCCATTACTGTTTGAATACACAATAAGGGCCCATAATGATAACTGGTCAAAATGTTAAAATTTTAGGATTGTGAAGTTTTTAATTTGGTTCAGTATACATGTGCAGCTCAAGGAAATATATAAATCACGAGCATAAGGAACCCCCTCGAAACTGACTGTGACGTAAACGCGTCATAATCGCTGCTCAATTGCATAATACGTGCATGTGCTAAGGGTGAAAAGAAAGATGTTGGTAGTACCTCGTCCAGGTTAGCATATATATTAATATACTAGTTTCAAGCAAACCTCACAACTCTAATGCTCTCTAACCATACTTTATCAACTTTCGAATATCGGTATTTACACACTTGACATCGTTTCTGTATAATTCACGTGAACTCTCAAGTGTATCACCAAGCGGTGAATGGCGACCACTGGCCGACAATGGTGGCAAATACGGTGCAACCACATCGGACGGCACAGAGTTAACTGGTGACGAGGTGTGATACAGATTGTTGTTACTGGTGTTGGGGATACATAGTTGTGTTTAGGACAAACACGTTGGATTATTATCATATCATATGTAGGACGGCTTATGTGATGGAAGCCATATCTAATTTGATCACCTCCGGGTTCGTTTGACGCCTATCTCCACGAAGAGCTGGAAAATGTCGACTACAGACAGTGGGGATATACATACGACTTAACATCACGCGCTAAACACTTTCAGTATTCTTTAATGGTTAAGTTTATCCTTTTTAACGAGTGTTTTATAATGAAGGATGTGTGTAAATTTAACCACACACATTATCGCGAGACATATCTATGGTGGAGAATGCAACCACAAGACATAAAACTTTCTGAAACTCGAATGTACCCCATGTCTATGTTGTTTCATGTTTCACTGCTACATCTGATTATCATTGCAGGTTTCATTCAAGTCAGCATTTGTGGTAAACATGGCAGTAAGTTATACCCTGACCATCTTACATTTCTAGAACCTGGAAGTGGATCTTCTTAGAGGTATCATTGACATATTCTGAAAACGATAATAGTTTTAAGTCGATTTCGATATACCTGTAATAGAATGTAATTTCCTTCAAACAAATCATTATCGGAATTCATAAACATGAGGAGTAGGTTATTTTAATCATTCCTCAAGTTTCAATTTGGTTTTTCTCACTAACCGAAAGTGGATTTATTGTTGTTGAGAGTATTAGATTGAACAATGGATACACACTATTCACAGGGACCAAAGAGTATATCGAAGGAAGAGCTCCTGTACTTCAAGGGGACTAAGATTCTAAACAAGGCCGTGGCCTCTGAACTACGTCAGCTGTTTCAGCGCCTGTGGAACCGGAAGTACCCAAAAAAACCATGGCAGGGTAACCAAACCTCAGGGAATTTTTTTTATAATACTTACAAACCCAAAGGATTAAACGGACGATATGATGATACTATAAAAAATGGTAAGTTAGATGGATGGGACATGACAGTTCTATGCCGAGCATTTATTGACTACTCCCTTATTGACAGGAAGTACAGTGACAAAGTCAAGATCTTGAGAGACTTGCGGAACACATATGCTCATATCCCAAATTCATCCAGAAAACAAGGCGACTATGAGAATGATATAGCTCAAATTAGGGAGGTTTTCACGGAACTTAGTCTGAGCGAAGACACCTTGAATGAAGCAGAGAGCATCACCCCAGACGATATAGAGCGTCGAGAGCTGCTGTGTGTGATAGAGACTCTGAGACAGGAACAGGCAGAGTTTAACGAGGAAGTCCTGAAAAGATTTCCCGAACATGGTGAAGACCAACCAGATCAACAGGACCTTTCAATTCCTGGTATGTTGACTGGGCTTTCAATATCCACAGGCTATGACAATCATTGATAAACAAGATCAGTATATGACAAACTACGTATATATCAACCATGGACAATGTAGATCAACATCTGTCAATACCTACCAATATCTGACAGTCTACTCCAATACTGGTGAAACTATTACAATATATCGGTCCTTTTGCACAAGTGCTTAATGAAAACACTTGCAAATTAAGCAAATTAATTCACAAAGCAAAATGTAATGTAATTTTGTTCAAATTATCTTTGTCCTACGAGTTGGATACATTAGTTGCCCACTAATGATTATACAAACCTCTTATTTTGTTATTTACAAACAGTATTAGAGAAGTAAACCTACAACTAGTTTTCACAGTTAAAAAGAAAACGCTGAAGTCGTCTGATAGACCATGAAGGGAATGTCGTTGACGTTATTATTAACAAATTTGTTTTGCATGTGAAGAACGGTTTCCGATGGGGCTATTTGATTGTCAAAAATAGTATAGAGAGAAGAAAACTTGTTTTCACTTTTATAGAAGGCTGAAGTCAGTCGATAGGCGGGAATGTGTTTCTGAGGGAAAGCCATCTACTTCACGTCCAATTATAGTTCAAGAAGAAATGGACGGGAGAATGGTTTACATATTTTACTGTTGTTTTCTTTTTTGCATATGAAGAATGGTTCCGGTTGATGCCTCCTGACCAAAAACAACGGATTGTCACTGAGAAACTCTTCGGAGGGGTTGCAGAACACATCGGAGGTGACTGGGAGATGATAGCAGTAGAAATGGACATCCCCAAACCAAAGCGAGAAAAATCTGTAGCTGAAAACCCAAGATCTATCAACGGTCAAATGATGGAAGCATTCACCATATGGAAACAGAAGCACTTAAGTCCACCTACAATTGAGGAATTCATCCAAATCTTGTGGAAGTGCAATGGACGATGCTGCATCGACTGGGAAGGTGTCGAGGAGGTTGTGAGGGGGGATTGGTTGTAGTGTGGTGTGAATGCTGCCTTAATATTTCACAATTCTATTTCTGTGTCTGACCTACGTTTTAGCATTTGTTCATTTCTTCTCAACAACATTTCTACTACGACGGAACCCGTGAAGATCCTGAGTAGAATAGGTCTTCGGCAACCCATACTTGCCGTAAAATGCGGCTATGCTTGTCGTAAGAGGCGACTAACGGGATCGGGTGGTCAGGCTCGCTGACTTGGTTGATGCATATCATCGTATCCCAATTGCGTGGATCGATGCTCATGATGTCAATCACTGGATTGTCTGGTCCAGGCTCGATTATTTACAGACCGTCGTCATATACAATGTAGCTAGAATATTGCTGAGTCCGGCGTTAAACAAACAAAACAAACTACTACGATGGTTATCTTTTTTAGAATCTGTTTGAGCTTATTGTCACCAGTAATACTGAGTTTGTTTACAGATAATTACAGGCAAGTCTCAATATGTATTTAACTGTGGTTAAATATCTCATGCTGGGATACTGAATTTCAAGCTAGTCTTATTTTGTGATTTTAATGAAGTCACATATTTTAAAAAATAACACACCTCAAGAAATCAATGGTTAAATATAACATTTGGTTGTGTTTAACCAGCAAGCAGGATTAGCGAGACGAACAATATGTAGGGTTATCTCCCTTTAGTTGTTGTGTTGGCCCTGTGCTTGATCGTGTGCAGCATGAACACATTTGCCGTCCTCTCTCTCTGTCTCTCTCTCGCTGTGTGGCTAAATATTAACAACACACACACTGAGTGGAATCTCGCGTCTCATGTCACGTGACCGCCGTGTTGTTATTATTCAGAGGACAATCTGCAAGCGGAGCTACTTACACGAGCCCTCACTTTACTAGGGCAGAGGGATAGCCTAGTGGTTTTAAGGGTTTGATTTCCCACATGGGTACAACGTGTGAAGCCTTTTTATGGGGACCCGTGCCGTGATATTGCTAAAAGCAGTGTAAAACCCACACATTCACTTACCTCTCTAACATGGGAGGCACAAATGGTTCAGTGGTGTAAAGCGTCGATATACGCTGTTCGTCTCTGTAATGGGTTTGAATCCAGGATTCGTGACGATTATGACCCTTGGTCCGTCAGCACCATATCCATAAGGAACAATTCTTAATAATTTTATCAACAGTTATCCAGAAACAATTGCCAATATCTGTTATCATATATACAATTGAAATATATTCCTTGTATGTAAAACATAACCATTGTTTTGCTCAATTACCATATTATTTCCATATCATTATATTACATTTGTTTGAAATGAAATTGTCATAATGTGTCTTTGTATATGTACCTGTGTGTTTTGTACTAACTGTGCGTATATTTGTAGTTTGTAGAATATTGCAACTGTTTCCCGATGGAATGATACTCAATAAATATCTTATCTTTTCTTGTACCTGTTCGTTGGCTTCACAAAAGGGGTTAACGTATATGACGTGTGTCGCTTGTCTCAGCTCTTGCATTAACCTGACAAAAGGTGATACAACATTACTGTTCAAAACTCACTCACTCACTCAACTTGTGAAAGGTATGGAGTAAGTGATAGCTTGGTGCATATCAATGATAGAAATGTTGGTAGACTAATATGCGCACACACGCACGCACACACATACACACGTGTGTGCAAGCATAAATCTATTCTTGGTTGCTGTTCACTGCAGATTTATGTCCTGATATGCCAACACCACACGTATGTATGGTGGAAAACCCCTTCTTTATATAGTAATTAATGGAAATACCCAGCGTATATATATATATCCAAGCGAGGAAGCGTTCCAAAGTAGGTCAACACCGAGAGAGGTATAAACGCGGAAGCCACACGCTCGCTCGCTGGAGTCCCAAGGTTGGGTAGGTTATCTCTATACGTCTTTAGTTAAACTGAAGTTCATCACTAACATGCAATATTATTATATGATATACAAACACATGATTTAAATCACGTCTGTCCCTTTCTGAATAGTGATGTCAACAGTCACCGAGAATCTGAGACTGCTGCTACTTAAATACGTGATTTATATCCATTCTGCTTATTGAGTATTCAAATGTAAGATCCTTATTATTCACATTCGATACAGCATGTCTGACGTGGTAACTTATCACAACGCGTTTTCTGCGCCTGCCCGAGGTGACGGGTGTGGCTTGTAAACTTGGAAGCCTCCAGCAGCAGTGTTGACTTTGCTGAATTGGCCACACGTTTATATGTCTTTAAGTTTTTATACATTTTCTGTATATGACCACCTAAAGTTAAAAATAAAATTAAAGCCAATCAGCTTTGTATTTCGTGTTTATTGCCCACAGTTTAAAACATCGAATTCGAATTTAGGGTGTGGGGTTGAACAAGTTAACACGTTTTGGTTCTGTGGTCGTTTTTATAGATGTGTTGAATGTAAGTATAATTATGCACACTTAGGAACTGGCAGTGGCAAATCCAGATGCGGAAAAAAGGATTTGTTCAAAATGTAGGGACAAAAATACTCAATTATCAGAAGTAATGAATAAGCAAGATGAATTGCAACAGGAGACACAATAGCTGTAAATATGTAATCGAGGTATTAATTTAAGCAAATTGATAATTACCGACTTATATCTATAGTAAGTGCCATAAATAAAGGCATGCACACGTTAAATATTAAAGATCTACTGTTACACGATAATTCAATCAAATGCAAACAGGACACTCTGAAGACGTATATTTTATTTTGAATTAAAAAACAAATACGCTTTGTACACGAATTGTAGTTAATAATATTAATGTTGTAACTAAATACTTTAGTTAAAAGATACACGCAAATGTTCTTAAAGGCACAATGTCTTTGTAGCTCAATTTTAATTATGAGACCTCTTCATGATTCACAACACAATCTCATTCATTGTACACTCTCACAGTACCACGGATGAGCGCCCGGCACACGTGACACTTGCGCAGTGCAGGTGCGCAGTCCATGCACGTGACAAGATGGGCACACGGTAGAAACAGAACACAACTGGTCTTGTCCAGACAGACCTTGCATAGACCTTCATCCCTTAACGCGCGGTTCTCCTCTACGAGCTGGCGTTGTGGGGAGGGTGGTGGTGTACTGAGGGATTCCTGGGCTGGAGGAAAGAGGAGAAATACTCACTTGTCATGTCAGATAATATGGCAATGTGTCTTGCTTTATTTGATTCGAGGTGGAATACTAAGCACTACGTCGTAAAACGTTACAAAATTACTATAACGAAAAATCAACCACTTTACCTCTTGTTTTTGTTGAGATGTGATATGAATAAACTCTCCATATTTACTGTATATTTATCAGACAAAACTACACGTTGGCCATCTTGACTGTAAATAACATTTATTTTGTATATGTGTATATTGCCGATATTATAGTGTTGTTGGATATTACATGAATCATTTTAAAACAAGGATGCATGACCTCTCTGGTGTGTGTGTGTGTGTGTGTGTGTGTGTGTGTGTGTGTGTGTGTGTGTGTGTGTGTGTGTGTGTGTGTTAGGTCTTTTTTAGCCAGCGCGTTCGATTTGATAAAGTCATCCTAAAATCATATACTGCGAGAATATAAAATATTAATAAAATATTCTTTGAGACGAGGCTACTCATATCAGCACAATCACCTTGAACAGACACATTTTCAGGTTTTGTAATACTTCTTTTGTCTGAAATTCAGGGGGATATCAATTATAGTGCAACTCATCTGGAAGGTAAATCAAATGTCACACAACCACATATTTAACAAAATCGTTTAAAATAAGTTAAGCCGTTTTGTAACGAATATGATCAGTCCTCTCCATTATTCGATAAACAAATAGTCAATTCGTTCAGATATAACAGGAGTGTATAAAACTCTTATTATATCTGCTTATATGTAATGATGATAAACGTCATGTATCAATCACAGGGGTATTGTGATAGCACCTACCGATTACTGCTTGTTCTGGCATGGTCACTTTCCTTCCACTGGTCGTGTATGGCACCAAGGCGACACGACACTGTCTCACAACACACTTGCCGCTTCCAGACTGAGGGTGGCTAATACCCAGTACTAATGCGTGTGTATTCAGTTATTTGAGTGTGTGGAAAACCCAACTATAAATAGACGTGTCGACATGAGTTGAACAGGGGTTGAATATGAATGTCCTTATCTGCCCATCATGATCTGGCAAATAGCCGGTGCATGTCGTTGCTAGTGACATGCTGCCTCTATGCGGTGCCTGCAGATGATTGGTTGGTTGGTTGGTTGGTAGGTTGGTTGGTCATGGGCTTGGTATTTTCTATGTCTGTCAGTGTCTTGTGTCCCTGTACGGAAGGACTAGTTGTAATTTCTTCCCATCAAAGATGAAGTTAGCGTGTCTCATCCCGTGTTATTCCTTCATCACAATTAAACACCGCACAGTCCAATCATTCATGTTTACGTCAAGTCTGTTATATCAGTAACAAGGATACACGCATATTGCATTTTTCCGTCATAGAATGTCTGAGACACCTTGCTCTAAGATGGTTCAGCTGCAAACTTAAGGCCTCGATGTTTACTCGTTTTGCTTTTTATACACAAGTGTCAGGGTTGAACATAAACTTTGACACAACTAAGGCGATATGGATTGGATTGGAAATATTGTAATATTCAATTATATCAAGAATATGTATTACACTGCCATCTTGGAACTTATGAGGTTCCAGGAACTCTCCTAAATGACCAACTGGAGAATGTGTGGGTTATCGACGCAAGGAAAAGAATTCAGACAATTTTCAATATTTCGGAAAACTGGAGAAAAAGAAAGTTTGCATTAACAGGTAAAATAACGGTTGTGAAAACATCATCACTATCAACTAAAATACATATTTCCTTAGCCTTTCCTTCACTTCCTAAAACATTTCTTGATGATCATATAAACTTGATATGGAATGTAATTAGACATTTAGTAAGGTAAATATAAAGGCTAAGAAATTCACTAAAAATTTAGCTAGAATTAAGTATGGTAGATATATATATGATTATGCATTTACTAAATGTAACTATTAAATGATATTTTTGTAAACATAATATTACTAATCCAAGTAATCTACCAATCAAAGAAACTAATGCCCCTTTTTCGAAGGATGCTTTTGCTACTTGGAAAAGAAATAAATCTCATTATACAGCTGATCAATCAGATTTAGAAATAATATTACTTGAACCACTATGGTATAAACATTTTATAGACTCACACTTTATTATTCCAAACTGGTTCAGTAGAGGCATTCACACAAAAATCTTTGCAATTCGGAAGGCATTTTGTCCTACGAATTAAGGTTAAAGATAATTTTAAGGAAACTTTTCAGGAAGATGATAAAGTTAAGAATATTCCTAAAACACGGAGGGATACTGTCAACTGTGTCATTTCTATAAATCAGATTATAGAATACACAAGGTGTTAATGAATATGAGTAAGCCTTCAAAGGATGTTATATGTTTTAGGCCCAGTCGTCTAAGGCCGCGATTCGCTGTGCAGAAACCTATGATTGTGGGTTCGAATCCCGGTTCGCCCTAATTATGTTTCTGGGTTTGTCAGCACCATACCCGTGGGTTTCACTGAAGCAGTAAACGTCTGAGACCTGCATTACTTCGGGCTTTCCTCCCACATTAAGCTAACACGTCGCGATATGACTGGAATACTGTTAAAAGCCGTGTTAAACCCAACTCACTTTAAATCCTTTTGTTTGCAGTTAATAGGACAATATGTCTAATGGTGTAGTTCCGTGGAATTCTACATTAACTGATTACAGAATATGTACACTACAGGCTAGGTTACTGGTTTTTCAGTGTGGATTATGACAAGAAAGAGCAACCATAAGGATGCTGAAATGTATTAAAAAACTTAAAACAACAACAAGACACTGAACCTGTGTGACTGTGATATAACCGTCGTCCCTATGTTGAGTGCGTTGCTGTTATGTGAAACAAGATACGACGTCCAACTGCCTTTAGGGGAATCCCCTAACCTTATATAGACACAACCGGGAATTCCCAGTCTATTTTTGTAGCATTACGGGTGGTATATAAGCTGTGAATGGCGAGCCACAGATGATAGTCCCTTCCTTCTCGGTAGGTTTATAGTAAACACCCACACACGTGCACACACTTGTTCATCGAATGGCATAAAGGTTCATTTGAAGAAACTGAAGGTAAATATAATCATTTTCTGTGATAATTGCATCAACGTACATGCTTCATAATAATGCAATTATATATCTCTTCCCACTGAACCTATGTACACACATGATTCGTGCGTTATAAAGTGGTAGGGTGGGCACATACAGAGAGAACACGGAGGTGTCAAATAGACGTTATATCGGGTCACACGAGTAGTCCTTGCCATTGACAAATTGCGCCATGTACAGGTATTTATCAACCTAGTTAATATTACCAACAGCAGATCTGGTGTCTACACAACATTCTGTTGATATGTGTGTGCTTCTTTGTTTACAACTGGGGGCACGGGTGGCCCAGTCGTCTAAGGCGCCGCGATTCGCAGTGCAGAGTTGCGTCCCTTGGGCACGCCAGAAACCTGTGGTTGTGGGTTCGAATCCCGGTTCGCCCCGATTATGTTTCTAGGTTTGTCAGCACCATACCCGTACTCGGGGGTTTCACCGAAGTGGTAAACGTCTGAGACCTGCATCACTTGGGACTTTCCTCCCACATTAAGCTGACACGCCGTGATATAACTAGAATACTGCTAAAAGCGGTGTTAAACCCAAATCACTCACTTACTTTGTGTACAACTGAAAATATGATTAGTCAACTCATATCTGTGATACATGCAACAGTAACGACGGGTACGCATATATCGGCAAACCGACCTATACATGTGTTGATATTGATTCAAGTCGGGGTATGATTCACGGGGAAGTACGGAGTGAAATAAACATTCCACCGTACACGTGATGACGGAAACAACCCCCGGCTAGGTGACGTACGTGTCATTGTTCTCCCGAGGGCGTGGTTCGTAGATATTGATATCTGTTTGTTGTTGTGGTATTAAGTGTTTAAGAGGTCGCCTTCTGTCTGAACAATTTCGGCAGAGCTGTCCCTCTTTGGGAATCCTGTGTGTGAGTAGGGTACATACATGTATCTATTGTGAGGTTGGTAATCACATAAGTTCTGTTTTTGTATTGATATAATTTTATTTTTATTCTTGGCTGCTCTGTTTATATACGTTCGAGTAGCTGTCCATCTCTCAGAAATAGAGTTAGTTTGGCCTTCGCTATTGCATCTCTTGGCTTTAGGAAATCTATGACAGATAGCGGATCTAACTTCAATTCTTGTTTGAACCGAGTCCGGGCTGGGGCGTGGTCTTGACATTCTAGTAACACGTGAGAAATGGATTCAGCCTGATTGCAAGATGAACAAATTATACCTTGTCATAAGGCCTTTTGTGACCGAGTGAGGCGTAAGATGGCAATTTCAATTTTCAATGATATCTGGTCCAGAAGTGATTATTTATAGGCCGCCCCATCTGGCAAGAATATTGCTGGGTGTGGCGTGTCGGACCGATAATAAAAATATACGCTCGGGTAAATTAATAGTTTGAAGTGTCATCAAGCGAGGAAAGACTGTTGCTCACGTCACGTTTCATTTCAAAGACATGTGGTAGATGAAACAGATGGATTAGCGCTTGTCCGCTAGCCCGGACCATTGTTGTCATGTTAAAGGTATCCTTAAGGCAAGTAGAATGTCAAACATTTTTGGGGAGTGTTGCTATTATGTTACCACTATTCGGCAAGTTGACGTTCTTGATGACCCATGAAGATCCGGGGTAGGATAGGTCTTAAGCAACCAATGCTTGCCGTAAGAGGCGACTAATGGGATCGGGTGGTCAGGCTCGCTGACTTGGTTGATGCATGTCATCGTATCCCAATTGCGTGGATCGATGCACATGATGTAAATCACTGGAATGTCTGGTTCAGACTCGACGTCACATAGCTGGAATAATGCTGAGTGTGGCGTTAAACGAACAAAGAAACAAAATGTTCTTGATTAATTTCCGTCCCTGTGAATTATTTTCCAAAATGCCTCTATTGACGATGTCATATATATCGAAAATGCATTATAGCAGATAACAATAGGTACACCTGTCATCTTTCGACGTACCCCAGACGTAGTGAGTATGAGAATGTTTCACGCCGCTTTTAGCAAGATTCCACCAATGTGACCGCGGAGGACACCATAAAATGGTCTTCACACATTGTACACAAGCGAGGACCTGGGTCTTCGGCGTGAACGCTTTAACCACAAGATTCTCGTTATGAATATGAAACTAAACTTAACTCGAAATCCGGATATCTCCTTCAATTACTTCGAGATAAGGTAACTCTACATTTTAAGAGAAGGACGTGGCTTAGTCCACCAAACGGACATATCTGCCTCAGTAATACGATTGAACAACATGGACAGTATTTCTGAATATAATGACATCCTTTTGGCAATCTGGGTTTGGTATATTGACTCTGAATATGTCTGAGAGGGTTCTAGCCATAAAGTGACGCGACGGGAACAGTTACTTTGATAAATATATATCACAAAGAACAGTTATATATCAAAAAGATATTACGTAAAACACTAACCATGTAAAGTAATAAAACAGTTCAATAAAAACATATATCATTTTTTAATACAAATAAAATACGAGATATAGACTACACACTGGGCTACTGAATAGGATCATCGGAATAAACTCCAAATAAATATATATTATCAATATTACCAATCAATATATCCAACGAAACAGATTACGACGTGTGTAAAAGACAAGATAGTTGTGAAAATTATATGAATAGATCACTCAAATACATTAAATCCGTGGATATTTTGTGCCTTGTGAACGAATGTTTTTCACATCAGGCATTGTATGTTCTCACAGTTCCACGTATAAGTGATCTACATATAGGGCACTTGCGTAGTGCAGGTGCGCACTCAGCACACGTGACAAGATGTCCGCATGGCAGGAAGACAACACAGCTACTTCTTTCCAGGCAGACCTTGCACGTGTTCTCATCTCGTAATGCGCGGTTCTCCTCCTTGATTTGACGTTGCAGGGAAGGGGGCATGGAGCGGGAGGACTCAGTACCTGGAGATGAAAGATTGACAGAAGTGTCAGTCACACAAAACACACATCTTAAATTATCAGATAGACGTTACTGTATCACTGAATGGATACGTTATGAATGTATGTACGAATGTTAGACATGTGTCTGTGTTTCGAAGCAATGCTGCGTCTGTTTAAGATTTAAATTATAAGAGTGGACACTTCTGACATTTCTGATTCACAAGCCTAGAAACTGTTTCAACAAGGGAGCTTAGTCTCAGCGAATTAACTGTGTGATTGACGTACCCGGTTTATGTTCACGTGGATGTCGTATAGATGACACAGTCGGTGTAGTCACAGACGTTTGCTGACTTGCGATAGTGGAGTTGCGCAGAGGTGCCAATCTAGCGGGGAGGGACTGGGGAACTTCAGATACATGGTGTCTCTCCCGGGGGATGTCTGACACCCGCTGCCTCTCCTCGGGGATGTCTGATATCCGGGGCCTTTCCTCGGGGATGTCTGACATCCGGTGTCTCTCATCTGTTTCTTCAGACGCGATAACCAGTCTTTCAATCAACGCTTCCAATTGGACAGGATGCTGGTCTTAAAAAAACCAAAGGTTTTAAAAGACGATCTTTAAGGACATAATAATGTATGGTGGAAGTAAATGACGAGCTCAAGCAATGAATGCTTATAAACTGGTGTCCATGATGTCATTGAGTTTATAGATAACATATCGATACAACTTTATTTAAAACAAATAATCAACATTTATTTGTTTTAATAATTTTGTTTTTGCATCAATGACTTTTAATACAGAGATCAATATCCACTCAAATAAATGTATCTGTTGTGAATGTGATTGTAGTGATGTGTTTCGTGTAGCTAAACCCAAAACTCGTTCCCAAAGAGCAGTTTTCTTTGCCTTGAAATATCCCAAAATCTCCACAGCATATTTAAGCAGAGGTCAGAATCGCATCAGTGTTCCCATCACAACCGTCTGGCTTTTGACTTTGTAGGTCCTAGGGATGGACTGATCTTCCGTTCTGTCTAAACTATTGATCTATTTATGCCTTGGCGCATAACCAGGTTCCCCCTGCAAGGCTTCTAGTCAGAGATGCACTGAGTGAGTGAGTGAGTGAGCGAGTAAGGTATTACGCCGCTTTTAGCAATATTCCAGCAATATCACGGCGGGGGACACCAGAAATGGGCTTCACACATTGTACCCATGTCGGGAATCGAACCCGGGTCTTCGGCCTGACGAGCGAACGGTTTAACCACCAGGCTACCCGACCGCCCCTTGGAGAGGCACTGATACTAGGAGTGGTATTTCTGTACCTGTCTCCCCTGCAGCACGGGGAACGTTGTAAGACTGGGACATCTCCGTCACCGCTCTCTCCACCATCTGTCGGGTGTACCCCATCTCCACTGCCCTCGCCACGACGGCCGCGTCTGTAAGGGAACAGTGTGGTATGAGTGAATGTTCTGTAATTCTTACCACAGTTTTGGAGAACGACGTAAATTTGTTGATCATGTTTTCATTACCTATTTGTAATGGCATTACACAATTTCACAATACGGCATATTGATACATGCATGTGGAATGGCATATTGTAGAGTCTATATGTAGATAGATCATTTAGTTTCCCAATACGGCATGTTTACACATGTACATGGGATGGGGCATTGCAGTGTCTCCAGAAAGATCATTTTGTTAAAAGTGAGAATTTTTTAGATTGTTCATTCTAGGTTATCAGGTGAAGACAAAGCTTTACTTGCTACATATTTAACTCTAAACAGCACACTCCACCAGCTGTCATATTGACATCTGTAAACGTCACGTCAACGTGACACATACTCAGTGATACATACTAGCGGGTCTCTGACTGCTGTGGGTATTGGTAAATGTGGGCTGGGGAGATGCCTGTAATAAAAACCATAAGAATCAATGAACTGACATGGATTGAATTTCAAATAAGTGATTTTTAAAAGAGAACAAATCAGTTACAGCATAACATTGCAGGGAACTACTGGGGGTGTCAGAGTTGTTTAATGTGAATGAGTCGAATGAAAAGCTCATCTGGACAATATTTCAGTTTGGCCATGTAGGTGAACACACCCCCCCCCCCCCCCCCCCCCCCCAACGACAACACACACAAAAAAAAAAAACCAAAAAAAAACGCAGACCACATACATTAACCACTTTCATGAAACCAACGAAGACTGACATGAGGCTGTTAGAAAAATGATCATTCAGAGCAAATCCTGGTTTCAAACTTCCTTGCCCAGATGAGCGAGATGTGGCGCCTTAGACAACTTGGCCACTCATGTCCCCATTCAGACGGAAATAGGCTCGTGAAGACCCGGGTTAGAATAGTCTCCAGGAACCAATACTTGTCGTAAAGAAGCGACTTTGCTTGTCGTAAGAGGACTAATAGGATCGGGTGGTCAGGCTCGCTGACTTAGTTGATGCATGACATCGTATCCCAATTGTGTGGATCGACGTCCATGATGTCTGGAGTGTGGCGTTAAACAAGATACAAACAAATCAGATGGAAACACCCTTACCTTGTTTGTCAGCGCCTGTATGACAAAGTTATCTCCCTTCAATCTGCGGATGTAGCTACAGGATGACCTCCAGCGCACGTGCTCCACCCAGGGGTCATCCCCCTCTTCCCACGTCTTCAGACCGACACCACAGTAGAAACACCGCACACAGTCGGAGTAGCCTGCAATTAGGATTTACTTAAAACTTTAGTAAACGCTCTCGTAACCTTTCAAACGAGTTTACCCCACGGTCCTAATTTTGCTAATTCATACAAACTGGTTGCCCTAAATACATAAAGTCAGTTTGAAAATCGGCACCAACTAAACCGAAAACTAGACTGCTCCTAACTGAAAATTTTCACAGGGCGATGGAGACAAGATCTGGTAAGATCTTTACTATCTAAAATGTACTTTTGTAAAATTTTGTCTGTTTGTTGTTTAACGCCGCACTCAGCAATGTTCCAGCTATATGACGGCGGTCTGCTAATAATCAAGTATGGACCAGACAATCAAGTGATTGACATCATGAGCATCGATCCACGCAATTGGGATATGATGACATGCGTCAACCAAGTCAGCGAGCCTGACCACCAGATCCCGTTAGTCGCCTCTTACGACAAGCATAGTCGCCTTTTACGGCAAACATGTGTTGCTGAAGACCTATTCTACCCCTTTTGTAAATGTAAATTGAGCAAAGGGATCGACCATATTCTTAGGATGGCCAGGGATTAAAAAATATATAATTAATTCGAGAAGAGAACTGAAAATTTTTATTATTGTACCAAAAATGTTCTCTGGACAATACTGGATGTCCTGGCCAATATGTGACAAATGAAAATAAAATGAACATGAAAATTCACTGAAAACATTCTTCAACAGACATCTTTACTAATCACAATTGTGAAATATTGCTTAAGTATATTAATGGGTTTATGGCATCTACAGGGGTTCAACGTTAAACTTTGGCTCCTTATCTCGTCACTATATGGTTGATGTCGATGTGGATTTTAATTCACTCCACTACATATATCTGGGGACCCTACCTGCATAGAAGAAGCCTGCAGTAGCGAGGACCTGTGGGTCCTGTACGTGAGACGCGTTCCAGCCCATGAAACTGTCTAGCCTGCTCTGGATGTTCTTGTAGAGAGGATGCACAGCACTGCTCATGTCCAGGGAGGATTCAGACACAACAGGTGCTGCTGCTGCTGCTCCTATCTCTGTAGTAGTTGGTGGTAATGTATCTGTTGTTGTTACATTATTACTTCCAGAATACTCCCCTAAGATACCATATATAGTGCTTCCAATTGAATCTGAGGATAAAGGTATATTTCGAGGTTCATTTCTGTTCAGATGTGGGCATTCAGGGGAGATAACCCTGTGTAGGACATCCGGTTTGTCCATTATCTGCCAGCCTGTGTGTGACTTCCTACAGCTGTAGCAGCGAGCCTCGTCTTCGCGACCTGTAGCATAAAATCCTGACTGCGCCAGCCTGATGGGCGAGGCCTGGACGGTTGTCCCAGAGAAGGACTGCAGTCTCCGGATCTCGTGACACATCTCTTCCTCCACGGGCACCTGTCCCTCCATCTGTACCCTTCCCAGATAGGTCGTCAGTGATGTTGTGAAGGGCTGGGCCATCAGCTCGGGCACTGACAGATACTGGGGCTGGATTTGAAATAGACTAGAAAGAACTCTTTCTATTTTCTCAGAAAGACTGTCAAAATATTTCTCAACTGTTCTCATAATGTAATGTTTACTTAATTGTTTGATCTCGCCAGTATTAGAAGAATGTGTCTTCGGTGTATGTCTTTCACGTGTGGGGCGTATCTTGCACTTATCTGTACTCAGCTGATGTTCAATGGACGAACACAATGAATTATCACATTGTCCATCGATATAATTGAGAAATGTAGATTCATGTGTTTGAGAGGAATAGGCATGTAGCAGATTACACACCACAAGCAACAGAAGAATACAACCCACATCTCTTGGTTTCTTTCTTGCTGACTTTCGTACATAAGAATAACCAGTTCTGCATCCTATTTCACCCGACACCTTGTCATGATGATCGTTTCGATTTTGTGTTTTAAAAGAACCGCATCTCTGTAAGTGTTCTTGTGTCATCTGTAAATGGTTAGTTGATGATTGACCGAGGCAAATACAGGCTACGATCACTACACTTACCACAGCTGTGGTAGTTAATGACGTTGATCGGAAATCGTTGCTGACTGAGTCCATGACGTTGACGTTATACATACGTCCTTGTGTCCTGAATGGAGAATAAGAACACCTATTAATATAGTTGGAAATAACCGTCGCGTTACACAATGTGGTATCAACTATATGATAACATTCTTCAAAATATTAATAACATTATGAAAAAAAGGCGACTCTCTAGATTCTGGGATTACATACCTTTCGATACTGAAGGCAAATAGATTGTCCCTTACTCCGAGTCATCATAAGTAATTACTCCTTGACAACAAACATCTAACAACCGATTGTGACATATATATATTATTGTCAAAATAGAAAATTTGGGTTTGTATATATAAATACATAATATAGCTACACAGTATAACGACGAACATGGAACCATCCTGTAGACGTTTATGTGAAAGACGTGATATTGCTGCTGTCGCACATGCACTCTCTCACTCACTCACTCACTCACTCACTCACTCACTCACTCACTCACTCACTCACTCCACTAAGGCGAAATATACCTTGGTCCTTCACGAAAGAAACTTAGTTCATATGGTTATCTTAAATACCATAAATACTGTCAATTGTGATAAAACGATAACAGCGTTTGAAGATTGTAAAACAATTTCTATAATGTATGAACAACTCGCGAGGGAACATACCTTTCACGTGGCTGAGCTGAACGGTTATAATGGACGGTTCGAGAACGAAACATAATATCTAAAAATAGAAATTGGTTTTCCCAACATCCGCAGTTAATTTCGTAGCATTATAACGATTACTAAATACAGTCATGCATAGAGATAGACTTCACAAGCATGTGTGAAAAGAAGGCTGTCTCACAGATAGATACAACTTTGACTTTGAACTTATTTACTCCTGGCAGCGAGAGCATTTGTTTACCACGATAGAGAGGCAGAAGGACGAACCTGTTAGGGACAACTGTGTATTGATCTAGCTATACTGTTGACTGTTGAACCCCGCGTATTTGAAGACGATACTACGTCTGCAGACAATGTAACTGGTGCTGGTCGACTCGTGATAAACAAACAGGTAGACTGTGCCAGGATCACCCAAACCCTCTACAGGTTAGTAATGCTGAAGGATGTTTTACTACATCACACTGAAACAGAATTTCGATCTCGACACATATGATACACACTGGGATATATTTAGTGCCATGCCACATCGAAACCTGATACCCGGGAGTGGGTTATTGTTCCTTTGTAAACACCCATCCTCTCTTTATGTAAAGGATAAGAACAGAATAAAGCAAACACCCCCGACTAGTACACGTGGCCCCCTTCACTGTGCCCTTCCTCATGGAGACACCATTGTACTTCGTGCACGACACAAGTTATGTGTGTTTGCTGTGTTTGGTTACACACACGTATCGATGTGAATATTTCCTAGAGTAGGATTTTAGAAAGCATTACAAGAGCTAAGGAGATAAATATTTTTCCTTTATTTACCAGAAGGACGACTACACGTTTCTAATAGTCAACTTTCCCTTCATATCGAGCAATATCCCAGCACTTGATATACCGAGTCTCTAATAAATGTCTACAGTACATTCAGTATTATTTATATATAATATATAATATAATATACATGTCATCTATATCCATATTGGGTGTACATCCGAAATGTGTGTATAGCCTCTGTTATCTATTTTCAAAATGGCTATGTAGCTAATACCATCTATACAAACAATGGATGTAAAGTCATTATCATCTGTATCGAAAACAGACGTATAGCCGATGTAATTTATTGCCAAAATGGATGTACAAACCATGGATGTAAAGTCATTATCATCTGTATCAAATACAGATGTAAAGCCGATGTAATTTATTGCCCAAATGGATGTACAAACCATGGATGTAAAGTCATTATCATCTGTATCGAAAACGGATGTAAAGCCGATGTAATTTATTGCCAAAATGGATGTACAAAACATGGATGTAAAGTCATTATCATCTGTATCGAAAACGGTTGTAAAGCCGATGTAATTTATTGCCAAAATGGATGTACAAAACATGGATGTAAAGTCATTATCATCTGTATCGAAAACGGATGTAAAGCCGATGTAATTTATTGCCAAAATGGATGTACAAATCATGGATGTAAAGTCAATATCATCTGTATCAAATACGGATGTAAAGCCGATGTAATTTATTGCCCAAATGGATGTACAAACCATGGACGTAAAGTCATTATCATCTGTATCGAAAACGGATGAATAGCCGATATAATTTATTGCTAAATGGATGTACAAACCATGGATGTAAAGTCATTATCATCTGTATCGAAAACGGACGTAAAGCCGATGTAATTTATTGCCCAAATGGATGTACAAAACATGGATGTAAAGTCATTATCATCTGTATCGAAAACGGTTGTAAAGCCGATGTAATTTATTGCCAAAATGGATGTTCAAAACATGGATGTAAAGTCATTATCATCTGTATCGAAAACGGTTGTATAGCCGATATAATTTATTGCCAAAATGGATGTACAAAACATGGATGTAAAGTCATTATCATCTGTATCGAAAACGGTTGTATAGCCGATATAATTTATTGCCAAAATGGATGTTCAAAACATGGATGTAAAGTCATTATCATCTGTATCGAAAACGGATGCAAAGCCGATGTAATTTATTGCCAAAATGGATGTACAAAACATGGATGTAAAGTCATTATCATCTGTATCGAAAACGGATGTAAAGCCGATGTTATTAATTGCCCAAACGGATGTACAAAACATGGATGTAAAGTCATTATCATCTGTATCGAAAACTGATGTAAAGCCGATGTAATTTATTGCCAAAATGGATGTACAAAGAATGGATGTAAAGTCCCCCTGTAGCGTACCAGTCCGCCTCTGGGGTCTAGTGGTAGAGCGTCTGCCCGGAGAGCGGAAGGTTCGGGGTTCGATCCCTGGCCGCATCATACCAATAGACGCTAAAAGATGGTACTTGTTGTTACCCTGTCTGGCGCTCGGCATTAAGGCGCAAAAGACAAGGACTGGGCGGCTCGGAGTCAGTATACTGTGTCTGAGTGGGGTATTCATGTTAAACTGCGGCATGGTATCTCAGTGAGCTAGCACTGTAAATCGGCATCAGTACTCCGAAATAATACAAGCAGCCACACACACACACACACATACATTCACTTGCCAGCGTTTATTTATGTGAGTATTATTACACACAGAAGTAAATATACTCACCATAAGCAAACGGAGCATGTGAATGCATTAACTCTTGTATGCAAAGTTACATCAAGAGTATATTTACATGAGGAAAATAGATCTTGCAAAAGTGCTTCTGCACATAAGTATATTTACCTGCCGTGTATTTTGTGTCGTTTGAACGGCCCAACTGGTTTGCATATGTGTATAAACTTGTCTCATGTTTCAAAATAGCCAATATCGCAACATGTTTAATAATAACAACAATTTGCACCATTTCTATCCTTGGTGTTGTGATCACATGTGAAGTCTGTCAACACTGAGGATGTTTGAAGTGAGTGTGGCTGGGTAGTGCAATGGCTTCTTAGAAGAATTATAGAGGCTCTTCGTGGTCAGATGAGAAAAGTGTATCCTTTTTTGTATTTGGTATCATGAAAACATCGAACATCATCTAGATGCCCCAAAACGTAATAATAGGCCATTTATCAACTTATACCTTTTGAAATCCAAACGTGCGGTTTTGAGAAAACTAGTACACAATGCAAAATCCAAATGCACACTCTTAAACGTGCTTTTAGAGGATGCAAAAAAAACCCTCAAAACCAGTGGAAAGGGAAGGAAACTTTGTGAATTATATGATATGCTGCATATCGTTGAATCGACCTGTTTTCCACGAAAGTATGTGCACTAAGCGAAGACCGATAGATACGGATGATGAGACTGAGAACTTTGATGATGACGTCAACGGGGAGAGATAGATTGTTACTGAGACAACCGGCAATGAAGATGCACAGGCAGTTACTGAAGATGATGCTTATCCAGATACTTGTCAGGACCTAGACCAGAACTTAAACGTAGATTATGAAGAAAACAGTCAGAAAAAGAGAACCAGAAAAGGAAAAAAAAAAAAACGAGCAAAAAGAAAACCCAATAGAACTGCTTTGGTACTGCGATGACGGGACCTTTGGACAATACTGAAATGTTTAAGAAGTTGTTTATGGATGTTGAGAGCAAGAAATCCGACATTGTACTAAAATGGACAGAGCAAGAAAAACAGACAACTGAATCTGATGAACGTCAGGAGCGTGAAGAGAGAGATCATGTGTTCAGGATGATGCAGATGATTCTAGGCAGGATGAGTCATCAGCCAATGATGACAGTTGAATCTGGAATACGATGTGGAATTGGACGAACTCCGTCCTACAATTATGGCGCTACACCTCAAAGTTCATGACATCACTCCACAGAGTCCTATGATGAGTCGGGAGAGTCGTTTTTATAATTTACAGTTGAATTGTGACTTTACGTGTTAGCTAGTCACAACGGACAAGTTTTGAATTATTGGTGGTTGATAACTTAATTTAAGTAAGAGCTATATTTACATTTACATCAATGGTGTCCCGAGTTATATGTCATTAGTCTTGCATAATAATTAACTAAATGCAAAAATATGTCAATATCACATACGAATGTTTAGTTTTCTACACTTTTTATCAATAACATTCACGTTAGGCATTGTATGTTCTCACAGTTCCACGTATAAGTGATCTACATATAGGGCACTTGCGTAGTGCAGGTGCGCACTCAGCACACGTGACAAGATGTCCGCATGGCAGGAAGACAACACAGCTACTTCTGGCAGACCTTGCACGTGTTTTCATCTCGTAATGCGCGGTTCTCCTCCTTGATTTGATGTTGCAGGGAAGGGGGCATGAAGCGGGAGGACTCAGTACCTGGAGATGAAAGATTGACAGAAGTGTCAGTCACACAAAACACACAAAACACACATTATCAGATAGACGTTACTCCACCATTGAAGAATGCCATCATGTGAACAGGCGAGGAATATAAATTTGTACAAACGTGTTTCTAGGCAGTGTTTGTATTTTGAGATGACCTACAATTGTTAACCTTGGGCAATTGTGACTTAACCTGAAACTAATCCCTATAGCTTGTGATTAGATTGCCCAGAAACGGTCTCATTGAGGGAGTCTTGTGTTAATTCCCGATAAGCATCATGTTCGACTTACCCGATGTAGACCTGTCCTGAGTATATTCACGTGGATGTCGAATAGATGACGAGGTCGGTGTTTTCACAGATGTTAGGTGTCTTGCTGCAGTGGAGTCACTCAGCGGTGCCAATCTTGCGGGGAGAGACTGGGGAACTCTAGATTCCTGGTGTTCCAGTTTAGGGACCTCTGACATTCTATGTCTCTCCTCGGGGACCTCAGGCACCTGGTGTCTCTCCTGGGGGATATATGACATCAGGTGTCTTTCAGATATCTCTGTGTCCTGAGCGCGATAACCAGCCTTTCAATCAACGCTTCCAACTGGACAGGATGTTGGTCTTTACAAAGAACAAAGGATTCAGAACAAACTGTTTAAGGACATGGTAATGTGTGATGAAAGTAAATGTTGGCTTCACATAAAAAGTGCTTGTATATGGATGTCAATAATGTCATGAGCTGTATTGACACAACACAACCTCATCATTATGAAGCATAAAATCAACATTTACGTGAATTAATAATGTTGTTGTTGCATCAACGAGCCTGTTGATAACACAGATCATCATCAACTCCTGTAAATGTAACTACAATGAATGTGATTGCAGTGGTGTGTTTTGCGTAGCTGCAAAACTCCAAAAGTCCACACTTACTCAACCATGACTCAGTTTTCATGACAGTATCACTGTCATTGTTGCTACCACATGGGTGTCAGTAATGATATATCTCTGACTTGGCAGTCGTATGGATGAACTTATCTTCTGATCTATCAAAAGGATTTATCTACTCATGCAATACTGCATAATCAGGTTCCTTCAAAATGGCTTCTGTTCAGAGATTCATTTCTACCATTAGTGGTATTTCTCTACCTGTCACCCCTGCAGCACGGGGACTGTTGTAAGACTGGGACATCTCCGTCATCGCCCTCTCGACCATCTGCTGGGCGTACCCCATCTCCACCGCCCTCGCCACGACGGCCGTGTCTGTACAGGGAACAGTGAGGTATGAGTGAACGTTCTGTTTGTCTTTGTTTTTGAGAGCGGCATAAATTTGTTAACCATGTTATCGTTACATATGTGCAATGAAACTATATGCAGAGAACCTCAAATTTTTCACAATAGGGCATATTTATGAAACATGTACCTGGAATGTCTGTAGACAGATCATTTAGATTCACACTCACTATTAAACGTTAATAATGTGGGGTAGTGTTGGGGTATGTATTTGTTACATGTTTTACAAACACGTCACCAACTGTGACATTACTTTTTTTTATATTGCACATGCTTCTTCAATGGTGGAGTAACGTCTATCTGATAATGTGTGTTTTGTGTTTTGTGTGACTGACACTTCTGTCAATCTTTCATTCGTTAATAATGTGGGGTAGTGTTGGGGTATGTATTTGTTACATGTTTTACAAACACGTCACCAACTGTGACATTAATTTTTTTTATATTGTACATGCTTCGAGTCTGTGAGGTACATACTGTCGGTCACTGTGAGCTTGGGAGATGCCTGAAACAGGAACAGCTACCATGTAAAACGGAAACACCATTGATTATCTGTCGAAACAGATTCCAGCGGCATAAAATGATGTCGTCTTAATGAACGTCAAGTGAGTTATTTAATTTATATAATTTCGTCATGAAGGTGAAAACTCAAAGGTGACGCAGATCATTGATATTTACAACTTTCATGGAACCCATGAGCACGGGCTTGATGCTGATTGACAAATGATCAAATTCAAGACGAATACAGATTTCAAACTCTCGGCCAACGGTTCATTGCGTAGAATACTGAGACGGGGGTCTTAGAGAACTTGGCTAACCACGCTCCCTTTCAGACGGAAATATCCTTACCTCGTTTGTCAGCGCCTGTATGACAAAGTTATCTCCCTTCAATCTGCGGATGTAGCTACAGGATGACCTCCAGCGCACGTGCTCCACCCAGGGGTCATCCCCCTCTTCCCACGTCTTCAGACCGACACCACAGTAGAAACACCGCACACAGTCGGAGTAGCCTGCAAGAAGGGTTTGCTTACACCAATCGTCCATCTCTCACAACACCTTCGGAACAAGGCTACCCCCTGTCCCGGTTTTGCTCATTCAAACACAAAGAAACCGGTTGCCCTAAATACATAAAGACAATTTGAAAAATGGCAACAACTAAACCGACAACTAAATTCTTCCTACCTGAAAACCATCACAGGGTATAATCTGGTTGGTCACTGAGGGCAGTGCTGTCTCACTTTGACCAGAATCAATAAAACGAAATACGACTTCAGTCATCTCAATTTTAAATTCTTCTTAAAAATGTAGGTACAGGTGTTCAACGTTGACTTTTATCTCCTGTATTGTCTACTATTGTCCCCAATTTATGGTTAATGCTTTAAACGTTTATCTCACTCTTCCACTCTTATCCCGAGACCCTACCTGCATAGAAGAAGCCTGCAGTAGCGAGGACATGTGGGTCCTGCGTATGAGACGTGTCCCAGTCCCTGAAACTGTCTAGCCTGCTTTGGATGTTCTTGTAAAGAGGATGCACAGCACTGTTCATGTCCAGGGAGGATGCAGACACAGCAGGTGCTGCTTCTGTTGCTGCTGCTGCTCCTATCTCTGTAGTAGTTGGTGGTAATGTATCTGTTGTTGTTACATTATTACTTCCAGAATACTCCCCTAAGATACCATATATAGTGCTTCCAATTGAATCTTCATTTCGAGGTTCATTTCTGTTCAGATGTGGGCATTCAGGGGAGATAACCCTGTGTAGGACATCCGGTTTGTCCATTATCTGCCAGCTTGTGTGTGACTTCCTACAGCTGTAGCAGCGAGCCTCGTCCTCACGACCTGTAGCATAAAATCCTGACTGCGCCAGCCTGATGGGCGAGGCCTGGACGGTTGTCCCAGAGAAGGACTGCAGTCTCCGGATCTCGTGACACATCTCTTCCTCCACGGGCACCTGTCCCTCCATCTGTACCCTTCCCAGATAGGTCGTCAGTGATGTTGTGAAGGGCTGGGCCACCAACTCGGGCACTGACAGATACTGGGGCTGGATTTGAAATAGACTAGAAAGGACTCTTTCTATTTCCCCAGAAAGACTGTCAAAATATTTCTCAACTGTTCTCTTAATCTGTCTACCATATTGGCTGTGCCCGTCAGTGTTAGAATGGGATCTCTCCAATTCGTGTCGTTCTTGTATTCTTATCGTGTCTTTGTGCTCACACAGTTGATGTTCCATGGAATTCCTGATTGACGTAATACAGGGATGACAATGTCCATCGTCCGTATCATCGTCACTGTGTTTCAAAAACATATATTCATGTCTTACTGAGGAATATACCTGAAGTATACAACACATCATGACCAACAGAAGCATACAAGACACACTTCTGTACTTAGTCCTTTCTAGCTTAGGTACCTTCATGCCAGCACACTGTCCTTGTTCATCAAAACCCATGTTGCCACTGTGATGATTTCCATATTCTTTTGAAGAAACTCTGCACCTGTGCAAGGCCTCGTGTGTCCAGTGCCTTGGGATCTTGGTTGCCCATGAGGCGACAGTGAGGTAAACACACGATACAATCACTATACGTACCCCAGCCGTCATAGTAGGTGTTTAATGTCGTGTTTGTGAGTGACTTTGATTGTTTCTGACAGGATTCGCGTCGTTGATGTCGTCACTGTTCCTTGAATGAGAAGTTATGAAAAAGAAGGGATAGTATCATCACTGTGGATTAAGTACGATAAAATATTAAATCAAATACTTAAACAATGAAATGGTGTCTGGGTATGAAACCTCTGAATTTGTTTCCAGTGTTCGTATTTGCAGATATAAAATGCTTAGTTACATACCAAAAGGCGAGAACACATGATTGTTTACCGAGATTATCAACGCAAAATTACAAGTTAATTTGGTGGTACCATTTCTACATGGTTGAATTTCAATTCCACCATGACTTTGTTACCCTGTCTGGCGCTCGGCATTAAGGGCTAAACAGGGGCTAAACAGGGACTGAATACTCGTTTCTGATAAAAACAAGATTTGGCGACCGAGGCGCCTATTATATATTTTCTTTCCCAAACATTGTCGTTAGGGAATTTGGTATAATGGTATTTTCAATTGTAGGGTTACTTAATTCTTCAAAGCATGTATGTCAATGTATCGGGGTATAATAGTAGATAGATATACACAAAGAGTATTTTACATGTTAGGCACGACAGAGAACTTTTAATGTCAAACATGTATTACATTTGACAGGACTTTCAACACATTTCAAAACCCACGCTGCTCGTGTATGGGGACGACATAGCTCTACATTGAGATAAGATGAAATAGGGGCATAACGTCGTGTCCAAGATCATTGCACTCATATAGCGACGTGCATGTACGTGTGTGTGAGGCTGCTTGAATCAGTCAAGACTGATGCCGAATTAGATTGCTAGAACACTGGGAAACCATGCCACAGTTTAACATGAATACCCCACTCAGACACAGTATACTGACCCCGAGCCGACTAGTAACTGTTTAGCCATTAATGCCGAGCGGCAGACAGGGTAACAACAAGTACCAGCTTTAAAGGTCTTTTTGTATGACGCGGCCAGAGACCGAACCCTGGACCTTCCGGTCTCAGGGCGGACGCTCTACCACTAGACCACGGAGGCGGTCAGCTCTACATTGAAAACACGGTACGTTTGTCCCCTGGATTACAATAAAGCAATAAGGTTAAGTGTTTACGAGCTATCACGATAGCTACTATCTAAATATAGTAATGGGAGTGTCGTTTCATGGGAGGTGTTATTAGTTTAGAGATATCTAATGTGCCTTTTATACGAGTGTTCATCAGGTAGTTATAAAAAGAATTGATATAATGGGTTATTAGTCATCACAGACTGCGTATTAGGGATATCACGTTGCACAGAGACCACATATCGGTATAAGGCTTCTGCGTTGCACAACAGATAATACAAAGCAGTCATGTTTAAAAATGGAACTGGGAATCCCACATATGTCACAATTCCTTAAAAAGTGATTGAGTTATGGATACTGAGCGTAGAGGGTACGTCGCTGTGTGTGGACTGGGTAGGGCAGATTGTATGGTAATATATCATTAGTCATTAGATTTTGTGAAATTAATTTTATCAACTGATATTGTACTCAAGCTGCTTCGCCCACTTTCATCTGTCACTCTAACAAAATAGAGGTGTTTCGGCTATACATTACCCCAATAGATGACAATTAGAATACGAGATATGCACGTACGTACTGTACGTTGGACGATCCGGTCCCAAATAGACACTCGTGTTGTAACGCGGATACATACATGTGTATCCCACGCGAAATATTTACAAATTATTTCATAATGTACTGAAACACACTTATCTTCAGTTGTACAATTCCGGCTATATCATGAGCATGTGTTTATGAATCACTATCAAATAATGCCAACTTGTGGTGATACCAATGTTCTCGAAAGTAACTCGGGGTATTTACGATTGTTTGTACTGTTCTCTGTCAAATATACATAATCATACAACTGATTTTGTTTTTGGCAGAGATCTCTTATGGCGCGTTAATTTAGAGTAAGTGAATATGGTTTTACGCCGCTTTGAGCAAAATTCCAGCATTATCACGGCGGGGGACACCAGAAAAGGGCTTTACACGTTGTACCTACGTCGGGAATTGACCCCGGGTCTTCGGCGAAACGAGCGAACGCTTTTACCACCAAGCTACCCGACCGGTCCTTTTATTTAGAAGATACATATATACACTTCCTGGTCTAATGCGAAATTCGTTACATTAAACAATTGAAGTTATAAAAGTTATGTTTTATTTAACTAATGTCCCGTACATGTATGTAAGTGTAGGACACATGTTACCTCGAAAATCATGGATATATCATATTTTTCTATGCTTGTATGTGGTTGGTTGGTTCGTTGTTTAACGCTGCACTCAGCAATATTACAGCTATATGACGGCGGTCTGTAAATAATCGAGTCTGGACCAGACAATGCAGCGACTGAACATCGATCCACGCAATTGGGATGACATGCATCAACCAAGTCAGCAAACGTGACCACCCGATGCCGTTGGTCGCCTCTTACGACAAGCACAGTCGCCTTTTACAGCAAGCATGGGTTTTTGAAGACCTATTCTGCTCCGGATCTTCACGGGTCCAACGACTGTGAAGATATCTCTGGATGTGATGTTAATGGTTGATGTCTTATGATTAAGGAAGGGTTTTGTCAGTTTTATGCATGTAGAGATATCACTGAGAGTGAAATATCACAAGCCATCTGCATTACACATGAACGGTTACTTTCTTCATTTACTAAATATTACCATTTATTGTTAAACATATATATGAACTTGTATTTTATACTTGCACTATATCAGATGTTTGTCTTAAAGGTCTTATTAGGCTTATGCGTTAAAATATGATCCTATTGCAAGCTCATATTGGCCGATAATATTTTCAATTCAGGAACACTTTACAAGTTGTTAGTTATTTTTATGATACAAATGAACTGACTTTCTGAGTACAGATGGTCTAACAAAAGATGTATATTTTCAGATACATCAACGGAAGAAGCGAATAGTAGAATACACGAGACCAGGGATGACTGAAGATGGATGCTGGCCTGCATTACACCAATGAGGACATCCGAAACATCCCCAACATGCTGAGGGATTTGGATGTCCAAGACATACAAGCAGATGCCGACTGTCTTCCTCTCCAGGAGAGATGCGCGCTATGCTTTGTCCAGGGACGCGGGGACCCGAAACACCGGGAATTCCGCCAGATGAGCAGGAGGCGAGAGTCGTTTGGCGGAATAGGTGTCGGCGGCCATAGCCCACTTTACCTGTCTGAGACGGGGCTGTTCAGGTCACGTAAGTGTTGCCATAGTAAACAGTAGGGGTACAACCCTCAGCAGCTGCGTCACTATCAAGACCAAATATGCAGAAAGTTGGAGTGACGTTGTCATTCAGACAAGCTACATGTTCCGATGAAATCAAGCCATAGTTTTCAATGGCAATTCTACCATGATGTTCAAAAGTCTGTTCTTTTATGTAATTTTGTTTATTTGTTGCATTTCATATTGTTTTTACAAAACAGAAAAACAGTGACTTCCATCTTCCAAAAAATGTGTATGGCATGATGACCAATATTTATAGAATCTGTCTGAATTCCCACTCTTAAGTGCTGTACATTTGGAGATGAAGTGGCTCTGCTTCTGTTCTGTTTCTTTACATGAGAAAAACGTTTTTGGCAAAGAATAATTATAATATTTAATTGGTCATTATTTTTGAATAGGTATCCAAGCAAAACATATCGTTTGGGGATATTTCCTTTGATTTGAGAGCTGGTATGGAGCCAAAGTTCCAGTGTTGTCCAGATCGTTTTTACTTGGCTGCAATCCCAAAACAAATGTTCAGTCGTTTCTATGTGTGTGACACAAAGGCTACATGTTCCATCTAATATATAAGTTGTACCGTCTGTGTTCTGTGGTCTGCTTTGTCGGCTAATCTACGCCATGTCACCAACTGAATCAATTATTTGTATAGAATCGGAATCATACAAAGGACAATGTGTCTATGTTATTTACAATACAAAGATGATCACTGAAGCTGAAATCAGCAACTGCATCTCGTACAGGGTGTCTCTTTAAATATTGAAATATGTGACGTGTGGCGTCCAGAGTTACGTCCCTTCGCTGATCTTCACCCAGTCAAAATACTATATTATATATATTGAGCAATTACGATCTAATCTCGACGTGTTATGTCTCTGTGAATACTGGTAACTTGAGATGAGTTAGATGTACGTGGACCTAGACGGTGTGCACACACCAAACATCTTGCATTCGGGTATATTATAATCTTAACAGGTGATGTGGTATACTAAAACTACATATTTGGCGGGTATAATGCGGTATGCTGAATACGAAAGTATTATTCATAACTGTACACATTTTGAACAATCGTGTTATGATAGGAAAATATTAACAGACATTGTCTTTTTTTTGTGTATATATCGGTACTGACAAGCTTATGGGTATGGGTATGTTGGGATTATTGACTTGATAAGGATGTGGGCATGGTGATTGTGGGAGAAACCCGCTGTTGTTCGAGTTTACTAATCGCTGTTTACGCTACTGGTTAAAATGTCACGTTTGCCTCGACGTAGGTTACCTGGAGTTATTATGCTTGTATTTCTAGAAAAGTTCCGTGACAATACTTGGACTTCCTGTACACGTACAACCCTTGGTTGGGGATCTGTTAGGGTTGGTTAATTGTAAAATGACTTTTTGTAACACTTTCCTGCCAGTGCTGACTATAGACTCGAAGACTGATCTCACTGAAAGTTCAACATATGATATTTACTGCCATTGCAAGCCCTTGCTGGAAACAGAGGTATATATTATATATCACACAAATATATCCTTCAAAATCTTCGGAACAAGTTTTAGACTAGGACTTAATGACATCATTGAATAGAAAACACCAAGAATTTAAATTGTTGTAACAGTTTGGAAGATGAAGTTCTTGTCATGTGCATTTGTACTATATATGATTGGTTGGTTAACGCTGCACTCCAACATTCCAGCAATATGATGATGATCTGTAAATAATCGAGTTTTGACCAGACAATCTAGTGTTTGACATCATGAGCATCGCCCTACTCAATTGGGATACGGTGGCATGCATCAACTAAGTCGGAGAGCCTGACCACTCGATCCTGTTAGTCGCCTCTTAAGACAAACATGGGTTGCTGATGACCTATTCTACCCCTTATCTTCACGTGTTCGTGCTGCATATATCGGCAGGAAATTCAAAGAAAGTTTTCTTTCAATAATTATTTTCCATTCTTTCCCCCCTTGTTGATAAATAATGATAAATCAATATACAAGCATGTTGCGCTATTTATCCATAATGTATGTATTTTGCGAAGTAAATAAAAGCTTGACTTTAAATAAGTAAATATTCTGGGGTAGAATAGGTCTTCAGCAACCCATGCTTGCCGTAAAAGGTGACTATGCTTGTCGTAAGAGGCGACTAACGGGATCGGGTGGTCAGGCTCGCTGACTTGGTTGATGCACGTCATCAGTCCCAATTGCGTGGATTGATGCCAATCACTGGATTGTCTGTTCTAGACTCGATTATTTACAGACCGCCGTCATATAGCTGGAATATTGCTGAGTGCGGCGTTAAACGACAAATCAACCAATCAACCATGAAAACGTCTTGGCCCTTAGTATTTCGTACTATAGACAATTGAATTGACTATATGGTATGGGTAGTCCACCTATCGCCCCTACCCTACGCCCCAATTCCCAGTATGTCACCCAGAAATTACAGACCAGTGAACAAAGTACTGTACTATTGCGCTGCATTGTGAGATAATACAACTCATTATAATAAACTAAACGCTCACGTTTGATCATGACTCACTTATTATTTTATAACTGCTCGCAAATGTTAATGTTTGTTATATCCAGAAACCGGGAGTCTAACCTGCTTCCAATGCGGCCAGGTTCTGAAAGTGATGGCGGGGGAGGATCCTTTGTACAAACACGTGGATCTCTACCGGAACTGCAGCCATGCTTGTAGAATGCTGGGAAGGCGACCTAGATCGGGGGTGAGTTGCGTTTAAGGCATTGTGTTTCCTCCACATTCAGATCACTGGGTGCGTGAGTATAGTGTCATCCACATTGTTTGTAGGTCATGTCAACGGTTATCAAACTTACCTCTTGCTATATTTGCGTCAACTATGTACTTGTTTTTGAATATATATATAAATATACGTGTTTACTACTATGGTCTATTATTCTCATTAAATATCAATTTGTGGGAATAACCAACACGTTTCTTTCTAAACACAAGTATTATTCTTTAAGAATTACGAGTTTTTGTCAGCCCAACCCTAAATAAATCAATAATTAAGTTGACTATACGAGTACGTGATATGCATAATATTCAATTATCATTCAACTATCATTCAACTATCATTCAACTATCATTCAAAGGTGCTCTGGTAATGTGAGATGTATATTTTTATTACTTGCCCGTGAAGAGATCACCCGTTTAATAAACATACAGCTTTATTACACATTGTGTAATACCAAAACGCGTGCTTATGTACTCTCGGAACACGTTTCACGAACAAATATTGAAAGCTCTCAACATCCCTTGGCGTATTCAACGACATTGTGTGTGGATATGATAGATCACTGGGATGAGCTCGATGACCCCAGCAACCTTGTTGCTAGGCTGACGTCACATGGTATTGTTTTGCCGATGGATCTTACAACAAAATTCCACAAATTACGTCATCGGGTATTGTGACGTCATTGTAAACTTTGAGCTGCAAGGCCCCGTTCCACAAGGCGATCGTACTCTAGCGCAACGACAGTCGTTAGTCTAAGTTAAATTATGAGAGTTGTGATAGCCTTAGCACTACGATAATTTTGTGGGACGAACGCCTGAAATCTAAAGGTGGACCATTGTATGATATTAAATTCATACGTTTCAACTTTTGACGTGTTTGAAGTATTATTCTGTTAAACTCAATTGGATTATGCCATGCATGGATCGTGTAGGTGTCAGCCTATTTACACTCAACAGTATAATTCTAAACACATTATAAATGACAAGTAATTAATAAAATACTAAACTCGCTCTCGTGTAAAACCAATTTTATGAAACTCGTGAATAGTTGTGGTATCTGACTCGCTTTCGCTCGTCAGATACCACAACTATTCACTCGTTTCATAAAATTGGTATTACACGGGAGCTCGTTTAGTATTCTATATGTATCTTTGATATAAACTTAACGATCATGTCATGTCGTGTTTTCATTACCGGAGTATTACAAAACTTTACTGAAAATGGCACTGATGACTAATGTGAATGTATAGTACAGAATGGTGGTCATGAAATATTTTATGAATTTCTGATATTATTTTGTAATGCTTCCCTAAACTGTAGGAGGTAGAATGTCTGATACCTGATTGGATACATGACTTCTTAATTCTCAATTAGTGGTTCTAACCCAATTTCGGCTTTAAACAACAAACAAAACAAGCTTGCTCATACCAACTGATGTCAAATGAACATTTTATATACTCGAATTAATGTTTTTCCATTAAGTAGATATTGTAGCTTCCTCGTGAAGTTTATTATTTTCATTAATGATGCTATCAACGTTACAGACACATTTACCATTAGCCATCGTGTTATTTAATACTGTTTTCCTTTCTTTTCAATATTTTACAAAAATCTAAAATACCATAACCAAGATTCCCCAAATAACCTTTATTGTTACCTCCACAACCCAATTTTGCCATTTGTTACCTGGCTTGACACAAACTCAACAGGAGTTGTTCCCCTTATATGTATCTTTCTGCTCAAACTCAATCCACTCTGTTTCACGATATATACATTAAAAAAAGTTAAGCACTCCCCCAATTTTTTTTTGTATAGTAAATAAGAATCACGAACATTATAAAATGGACAGAGTGAAGTTAGAGAAAGCATTATGTTTTTAAAGCAAGACAAAACAATTTTGAGCAAGAATAATAAAAGAGATATGGTTGCCCAAACACCGGTACTGTTTTTACCACAACATAACACCCTAAAGTAAATAAAGTATGGCACTGTTAATCTTGAACAACGATAAATTATTGCACATGATGAATAAAATATTGTAATAACGTCCATTAATGACATTCGCGTGTCAAAAAGTTTAATAATGGGTGGGGCCACCGCATGCCCGGATGACAGCCTCGACCCCTCTCGTCATCCCTCCAGTCAGACGTCGGATCATCTCAAGGGGAAATAGTGCCCATTCATGATGTAAAGCTGCTGCCAATTCATCCAGATTGCGTGGAGGAGGGTCCATTGTCTGCACTCTACGCCCAAGAATGTGCTCTATGGGGTTAAGATCTGGACTCATTGCAGCCCAAGGGAGAGTTGCAATGGTGTTGTTTGCCAAATATGCAGTCACAGCTCTTGAACGGTGGGGTCTAGCGTTATGAACAGGGGTCTTGATGCCAGAGGGTGGTTGTCAAAATGGGGAACAACAACTGGTTCCAGAACTTCCCGGATGTAACGTTCACCATTGAGATTACCCCTTATAGTCACAAGGTCTAGCTTGCAATCGTGGGATATGCACCCCCATATCATCACGGAACCACCACCAAACGGAACAGTTGGCTTAATATTCTGGGGGTGTATGCTGTACCTTGGTGCCTCCACACTCTCGTTCGACCATCATTCACATGCAGCTGAAACCTGCTTTCATCTGACCAATGGATACGTTTCCATGTTCTGAGGTTCCAACCTTGGTGTGCCAAACACCATTGTAATCGCAGTCTCCGATGACATTGTACCAGTAGGGGGCGTTTGACAACTCTTCGGACCCTTATTCCAGCAGCTCTTAAACGATTCCGCAATGTTTGGCAAGACAGACGTCTATGCGGTAACCAATTACGCCTCAGATAGGTGCTCGTCGCAAATGGATTTCTTCGCACTAATCGCAGTAATATCCTGTTTTCACATCCTGACGTCACAGGAGGGCTTCCTGTACGTGGCAGGTCCTTTACTGAATTGGTTTGGGCGTGTTTTCGCTCTAGTCGGTTGATTACTGAGTAATGGTAACCCAGTTGACGTCCAATCGCCTTGAAAGACATCCCTGCGGCATGCATACCGATGATTCTCCATCTTAGTGCTTCACATAATCTCCTTCTTGCCATTTTCATACTTGACGATTACACAAATCAGTTTTCACTGTTTTCAGTGCCATTATTTGCTGCGTGAACATACTGTCTTTTGCCGAGTGCGAGGGGGGCATGATGCACGTGCAAAGCACGGGAACTTGGGACGTCACCATCACGCATGAACGGTCACATTATTCGGACAAAACAACATTAATATCATAATTAGTATTGCCATCAACATTAAGCATTATGGTAGTGTATTATCATACATAATATTAGGGGGTGCTTAACTTTTTTGATGTGCATATGTCTTTATTCAACAATCGGTTGTGAAGATTCATTTATAAACAGAAATCAATTCCATTTCAAAAGATGCACTGTGACACTACATGCATGTTGTATCTAGTTGTATCTACGTATCTAGTTACCGTGGCTGTTGTCGTTGCAGACAGATGTGCCGGCACCCCCGTCCATGATCACCGTGGCGGCACGACGTCGGCTGTTTTCGGAGTAAGCAACATTCCAAGGCCACATCTTCCATTCCAAGTTACATATCGATGCCCTGTTTATCTGAAAAACATTCAGTGAATCAGTGACAAATATAATTGGATATTTTTTTCATATTTTCTTTCTTCCTTGGTATGTTTTAGCAGATCCTTTTGAACCTTAGATCCCAGATATTAATAATATCGATTTAGGAGTGACAGTTATTTGATTACGGATTGCCTAAAATGGACTTACATAAAGTGTACACATTGACCGAAACAAATACCGGGGTTCTGCTGTCTAGTGTGGTCATTAGGCCTCATGTAAATAAAAAAAGCCAACGCCAGAGAATAGCGAGTCTCGATTATCTGCCCAAAAAATGGAAAATACCATTGGGCGTAAAAGGAAAAGTAGTGGTAATAAATGATAGGAATAGGTCACGGAAAATTGATGATGGAGTCAGCAAAGTATATTTCTCAGATGCGAGATGACTGTCAAAATTATAATTGTTAGTCGTAGACGCGTCCCGTGCGGATGATTGCCACAATGCCTATCTTGCCTCGCCACCAATACGTGAGATGTGTCTCGGGAGTGAACCACAGATTGGGTAGATATTTGCCCGAGGATCTCTAGGATTCAAACACCAGTTTAACAGCACTGTACCACGTTTGAGGGCCTGCTATTTTAGCCACAGAAGACATGCCCTGACTCCTTATTCTCAGACGTTGACGTTATATATTTGTGATAAATTATCATAGACTCTAATGTTCATTTTACTAGAATTAGAGCTTCTCCGCTCATTGTATCTGCATCTGAAATATGTACGCTTTACTCCTTTGTCCCGCTAATAAAGAAATGTATCATAGGCAAGAATTGCAGGACGGGCTATGTATTAAGAAACATCAATCAGTGACATTACTCACACCCTCCCCCTTCGTCTCCCCCTTAGTCTCCCCCTTGGCAAAGTACCTTGGGGGGGATGCACCTTGAACTACCGGTGACATGGCTAGAACACGCATGTTAGCCACGGAGGGACGTCTAAATAAGGGGTGAGGGAAGTCAGCTGTATTCCTAGAACTCAGGGATATTCTTAGAATTCAAGTCCAAAAAGAAGATATCCTGATGGTCACTGCATTGACAACATGGGGGATTGCAGACGAGGTGCTACTGGTCAGGGGGTTTAACCTTATTAGGAACATTGTCAGGAATGTGAGATATGTTGAGGAAAGATATATATGATTGTGAACTAGCCGAGCGGGGCAGTTGAGACTGAGAGTTAGAGCTAACCGTTGTAACTGTCTCAATAAAGTTGTTGTGGACCCTCAGACGGACTTGTGTCGTATATCGAAGGAGACAAGAAGAAGTATCCCCTAGAACGCAATCTTCTACGGCGGATATATTCTACGGCGGATAAATGTCTGTACGTTGTTTTTTGGTTTTTGTTGCAAGGGGCGCCTTACATACGTACATAAATGTCATCTGCTAGGACACATGCTATTTATTTAATGCGTCATTCTTACCACAATCCTACCCGTCGGGTTCCAGTAACCCATGGTTTCATCTGGGACAGCGTAGAGTCCCAGTAACCCATTGTTTAATGTGGACAGTGTAGGGTCCCAGTAACATACAGTTTGATCTGGGACAGCGTTGGGGCCCAGTAACTCATTGCTTGATCCGGGAAATCGTAGGGTACCAGTAAGCCATGGTTTGATCTGGGACAGTGTAGGGTCCCATTAACCCATCGTTTGATCTGGGACAGCGTAGGGTCACAGTAACCCATGGCTAGATCTGGGACAGCGTAGGGTCACAGTAACCCATGGCTAGATCTGGGACAGATAAGGGTCTCAGTAACACATTGTTTGATCTGGGACAGCGTAGGGTCCCAGTGAGACATGGTTTGATCTGGGACAGCGTAGGGTCACAGTAACCCATTGCTAGATCTGGGACAGATAAGGGTCTCAGTAACACATTGTTTGATCTGGGACAGCGTCGGGTTCCAGTAACACACGGTATCATCTAGGACAACGTAGTGTCCCAGTTACACATTGTTTGATCTGTGACAACGTTGGGTCCTTATAAGGCATGGTTGGATCTGGGACAGCGAAGGGTCCCAGTAACCCATGGTTGGATCTGGGGCAGCGTAGGGTCCCAGTAACCAATGGTTTGATCTGGCGCAGTGTAGGGTCCCAGTAACCCATTGTTTGATCTGGGAAAACGTTAGGCCTCATTAACCCATTGTTGGATCTGAAACAGCGTACTGTCCTAGTAAGACATGGTTTGATCTGGCACAGTGTAGGGTCACATTAACACGGTTGGATCTGGGACCGCGTAGGGTCCTAGTAAGACATGGTTAGATCTCGGACATTGCAGGATCCCAGTAAAACACGGTTTCATCTGGGACAGCGTAGGGTACCAGTAACCGATGGTTTGATCTGACACAGTGTAGAGTCCCAGTAACCCATTGTTTGCTCTGGGACAGCGTAGGGTCCAAGTAAGACATGGTTTGATCTTGGACAGTGTAGGGTCCAAGAAACACATGGTTTCATCTGGGAACGCGTAGGATCCAAGTTAGGCATGGTATGATCTTGGGCAGCCTAGTGTCCCAGTAAGGTCTGATCTGAGACAGCGTAGGGTCCCAGTAACCCATGGTTTGATCTGAGACAGTGCAGGGTCCTAGTAAGGCATGGTTTGATCTGTGACAGTATAGGGTCCTAGTAACCCATGGTTTGATCTGGGAGAGCGTAAGGTCCTAGCAACCCATGGTTTGATCTGGGACAGCGTACGGTCCCAGTAGCGCATGGTTTGATCTTGGAAAGTGAAGGGTTCCAGTAACGCATGGTTTGATCTGGGACAGTGTAGGGTCCCAGTAACAAATTGTTCGATCTGGGACAGCGTAGGGGCTCAGCAAAACATGGTTGGATCTGGGACAGTGTAGGGTCCCAGTAAACATTGTTGGACCTTAGACAGCGTATGGTCTCAGTAACACATTGCTTGATTTGGAACAGCGTTGTGTCCCAGTAAGTTAAGCTTGATCTAGGACATCGTAGGGTCCCAGTAACCCAAGGTTCGATCTGTGAAAGCGTACGGTCCAATAACACATGGTTTGATCTTGGACAGCGTTGGGTCCTATCTGGGGCAGAGTAGGGTCCCAGTAACACTTTGTTTTATCTGGGAACGCGTAGGATTCAAGTTAGGCATTGTATGATCTTGGGCAGCCTAGTGTAAGGTTTGATCTGAGACAGCGTAGGGTCCCAGTAACCCATGGTTTGATCTGAGACAGTGCAGGGTCCCAGTAACACATTGTTTGATCTGTGAAAGCGTACGGTCCCAGTAACACATGGTTGGATCTAGGACAGCATAGGGACCCAGTAACCCAAGGTTGGATTTGTGAAAGCGTACGGTCCCATAACACATGGTTTGATCTTGGACAGCGTTGGGTCCTAATTAGGCATGGTTTTATCTTTGGCAGCCTCGTGTCACAGAAAGGCATGGTTTGATCTGAGACAGCATAGGGTACCAGTAACGCATGATTTCATCTGAGACAGCGTAGGGTCCCATAACACATGGTTTGATCTTGGACAGCGTTGGGTCCTAGTTAGGCATAGTTTTATCTTTGGCAGCCTCGTGTCACAGAAAGACATGGTTTGATCTGAGACAGCGTAGGGTCCCAGAAACGCATGATTTCATCTGGGACAGCGTAGGGTCCCAGTAGCCTATGGTTGGATCTGGGACAATGTAGGGTCCCAGTAACCCATGGTTGGATCTGAGACAGCGTAGGGTCCCAGTAACAAATGGTATATTTTGGACAACGTAGGGTCACAGTAACCCGTGGTTTGATCTGGGACTGCGTGGGGTCCCAGTAAGTTAAGGTTTGATCTGGCACCGCTTAGGGTCCCAGTAACCCATAGTTTGATCTGGGACCGCGTATGGTCCCAGTAACACATGGTTAGATCTGGGACAGCGTAGGGTCCCAGTAACACATTGTTTGATCTGTGAAAGCGTACGGTCCCAGTAACACATGGTTGGATCTAGGACAGCATAGGGACCCAGTAACAAATGGTAAATTTTGGACAACGTAGTGTCACAGTAACCCATTGTTTGATCTGGGACTGCGTAGGGTCCCAGTAACAAATGGTTCGATCTGGGACAGCGTAGGGTCCCAGTAAACATTGTTGGACCTTAGACAGCGTATGGTCTCAGTAACACATTGCTTGATTTGGAACAGCGTTGTGTCCCAGTAACCAATAGCTTGATCTAGGACAGCGTAGAGTCCCAGTAACACATGGTTGGATCTAGGACAGCATAGGGACCAAGTAATCCAAGGTTGGATCTGGGAAAGCGTACGGTCCCATAACACATGGTTTGATCTTGGACAGCGTTGGGTCCTAGTTAGGCATAGTTTTATCTTTGGCAGCCTCGTGTCACAGAAAGGCATGGTTTGATCTGAGACAGCGTAGGGTCCCAGAAACGCATGATTTCATCTGGGACAGCGTAGGGTCCCAGTAGCCCATGGTTGGATCTGGGACAATGTAGGGTCCCAGTAACCCATGGTTGGATCTGAGACAGCGTAGGGTCCCAGTAACAAATGGTATATTTTGGACAACGTAGGGTCACAGTAACCCGTGGTTTGATCTGGGAGTGCGTGGGGTCCCAGTAAGTTAAGGTTTGATCTGGCACCGCTTAGGGTCCCAGTAACACATGGTTAGATCTGGGACAGCGTAGGGTCCCAGTAACACATTGTTTGATCTGTGAAAGCGTACGGTCCCAGTAACACATGGTTGGATCTAGGACAGCATAGGGACCCAGTAACCCAAGGTTGGATCTGTGAAAGCGTACGGTCCCATAACACATGGTTTGATCTGGGACTGTGTTGGTCCTAATTAGGCATGGTTTTATCTTTGGCAGCCTCGTGTCACAGAAAGGCATGGTTTGATCTGAGACAGCGTAGGGTCCCAGAAACACATGGTTAGATCTGAGACAGCGTAGGGTCCCAGTAACGCATGATTTCATCTGGGACAGCGTAGGGTCCCAGTAGCCCATGGTTGGATCTGGGACAATGTAGGGTCCCAGGACACATCGATGAATCTGAGACAGCGTAGGGTCCCAGTAACAAATGGTATATTTTGGACAACGTAGGGTCACAGTAACCCGTGGTTTGATCTGGGAGTGCGTGGGGTCCCAGTAAGTTAAGGTTTGATCTGGCACCGCTTAGGGTCCCAGTAACACATGGTTAGATCTGGGACAGCGTAGGGTCCCAGTAACACATTGTTTGATCTGTGAAAGCGTACGGTCCCAGTAACACATGGTTGGATCTAGGACAGCATAGGGACCCAGTAACCCAAGGTTGGATCTGTGAAAGCGTACGGTCCCATAACACATGGTTTGATCTGGGACTGTGTTGGGTCCTAATTAGGCATGGTTTTATCTTTGGCAGCCTCGTGTCACAGAAAGGCATGGTTTGATCTGAGACAGCGTAGGGTCCCAGTAACGCATGATTTCATCTGGGACAGCGTAGGGTCCCAGTAGCCCATGGTTGGATCTGGGACAATGTAGGGTCCCAGGACACATCGATGAATCTGAGACAGCGTAGGGTCCCAGTAACAAATGGTATATTTTGGACAACGTAGGGTCACAGTAACCCGTGGTTTGATCTGGGAGTGCGTGGGGTCCAAGTAAAACATGGTTTATTCTGGGACAGCGTAGGGTCCCATTACATATGGTTTCATCTGGGACAGAATAGGCTCAGAGTAACACATATTTTGATCTTGGACAGCGTCGGGTTCCAGCAACACATGGTTGGATCTGGGACGGAGTAGGGTCCTAGTAACCCATGGTTTGATCTGGGAGAACGTTTAGTCCTAATAAGCATGGTTGGATCTGGGAAAGCGTAGGGTTCCAGTAACTCATGGTTTGATCTGGCACAACGTAGGGTCCCATTAACACATTGTTTGATCTGGGAAGGCGTAGGTCCCAGTAACGCATTGTTTGATCGGGGAAGGCGTAGGGTCACAGTAACACATGGTTTTATCTGGGACAACGGAGGGGCCACGGAAGACATTGTTTGATTTAAGAAGGCGTAGGGTCCCAGTAACACATGGTTGGATCTGGGACAGTGTAGGGTCCCAGTAACCCATGGTTTGAGCTGGAGCAACATAGGGTCCCAGTAACACATGGTTGGATCTGGGAAAGCATAGGGTCCCATAACCCATGGTTTGATCTTGGGCAGCATTGTTGGATCTGAGACAACGTAGGGTCCCGGTAACATATTGTTGGATCTGAGACAGCGTAGGGTCCCAGTAACGCATGGTTTGCTCTGAGACAGCATAGGGTCTCAGTCACTAATTGTTTGATCTGGGACAGCGTAGGGTCCAAGTAACCCATGGTTTGTTTGGGACAGAGTAGGGCCAAGTAACACATTGTTTGATCTGGGACGGCGTAGGGTCACAGTAAGACATTGTTAGATCTGGGAAAGCATAGAGTCCCATAACCCATGGTTTAATCTTGGGCAGCATAGTGTCCTAATAAGATCTGGGACAGCGTAGGGTCCTAGTTAGGCATGGTTTGGTCTGGGACAGTGTAGGGTCCCAGTAACAGACGGTTTGATCAGGGACAGCGTAGGATCCCAGTAACACATGGTTTGACCTCGGACAGTGCATGGTCCCAGTAACAGACGGTTTGATCAGGGACAGCGTCGGGTCACAGTAACACATGGTTTGACCTGGGACAGTGTATGGTCCCAGTAACAGACGGTTTGATCAGGGACAGTGTAGGGTCCCAGTAACACATGGTTTGACCTGGGACAGTGTATGGTCCCAGTAACAGACAGTTTGATCAGGGACAGCGTTGGGTCACAGTAAGACATGGTTTGACCTGGGACAGTGTATGGTCCCAGTAACAGACGGTTTGATCAGGGACAGCGTCGGGTCACAGTAACACATGGTTTCATCTGGGACAGCGAAGGGTCCTAGTAAGGCATGATTTGATCTGGGACAACATAGCGTCCATTTAAGGCATTGTTTGCTCTGGGGCAGCGTAGGGTCCTAGAAAGTCATTGTTGGATCTGAGACAGCGTAGGGTCCCAGTAACACATGGTTTGACCTGGGACAGTGTAGGGTCCCAGTAACAGACGGTTTGATCAGGGACAGCGTAGGATCCCAGTAACACATGGTTTGACCTCGGACAGTGCATGGTCCCAGTAACAGACGGTTTGATCAGGGACAGCGTCGGGTCACAGTAACACATGGTTTGACCTGGGACAGTGTATGGTCCCAGTAACAGACGGTTTGATCAGGGACAGCGTAGGGTCCCAGTAACACATGGTTTGACCTGGGACAGTGTATGGTCCCAGTAACAGACAGTTTGATCAGGGACAGCGTTGGGTCACAGTAACACATGGTTTGACCTGGGACAGTGTATGGTCCCAGTAACAGACGGTTTGATCAGGGACAGCGTCGGGTCACAGTAACACATGGTTTCATCTGGGACAGCGAAGGGTCCTAGTAAGGCATGATTTGATCTGGGACAACATAGCGTCCATTTAAGGCATTGTTTGCTCTGGGGCAGCGTAGGGTCCTAGAAAGTCATTGTTGGATCTGAGACAGCGTAGGGTCCCAGTAACACATGGTTTGACCTGGGACAGTGTATGGTCCCAGTAACAGACGGTTTGATCAGGGACAGCGTAGGGTCCCAGTAACACATGGTTTGACCTGGGACAGTGTATGGTCCCAGTAACAGACAGTTTGATCATGGACAGCGTTGGGTCACAGTAACACATGGTTTGACCTGGGACAGTGTATGGTCCCAGTAACAGACGGTTTGATCAGGGACAGCGTCGGGTCACAGTAACACATGGTTTCATCTGGGACAGCGAAGGGTCCTAGTAAGGCATGATTTGATCTGGGACAACATAGCGTCCATTTAAGGCATGGTTTGCTCTGGGACAGCGTAGGGTCCTAGAAAGTCATTGTTGGATCTGAGACAGCGTAGGGTCCCAGTAACGCATGGTTTGATCTGTCGAGCAATATGTGGCCGAGTGTTGTCATGTTGAAACGTAATACCTGGGCCATGACGACGAAAAACGGTAGAACAACAGGGCCGATGATCTCGTCGCGGTAGTGCTGTCAATTGAGATTTCCCTCTACCACTATCAAACGTGTCCTCTGTCTTGCTGTAATCCCACCTCATTCCATAACGCTGCCGCCCCCGAACCGATCTTCTTCCATGACACAATGATTGACGTAACGTTCACCTCGATGTCGATACACTCGAATCCCTCAATCGCTGTGGCTGAGGTGAAAACGAGACTCGTCAGTGAATAGAACTTGTCCACACTGCATGACCGTCCAGCGTAGACGCTGTCTGCACCACTGTGGACGTGCTTGACGGTGGTTTCATGTCCAAATGGGACGTCTGTCGGGTCTTCTGGGGACAATCCCTGCACATCTGAGGCGGCGAAGTACGGTTTGTGAAGATATTCGTCGAAGGCCAGGGATGCTTCTTGCAGTCACTGTTGCTGGCTGGAATCGATTTCGTAGGTGTGTTCTTCGAATAGAGTTTTCTTGTCGATTATTGGTTACGCGTGGCCTGCCACTCCGAGGATGGTCTCTGACTGCATTCGGCTGTTGCCAACGTTGCCATAAATACCAAATGATGTTTCTGTGGACGTTAATTGTCTTGCAACATCACGTTGACTCGATCCTGCTTCATGCATACCAATGGCTCGCAGACGCTCATTTTCGGACAGGCGTGGCATTTCGTAATGTTGAATAATTGCGTAACTTTGTTGTTTTTCTGAGTGGTTGTAATCACGATGCTAAATAATGCATATGGAATCCCGTTAACGCACATGTTTGTATACCCATTCTTCGGTAGTAAAATGCATGAGGCATGGAATGGATGCTTTTCTGTAGCCGTTGCGTTTTTGTGACTTGATTCCATACATGTACTACAATATTAAAAACCAAACTTTAATTGTTTGAAAAATACACTAAAATATTGGTGTCACAGGAACTTTTGTTGTTGAGTAATCATATGGATATGACTCATAACAAGAGGCATGACATCCTAACGTTCGAAATTCAGTAAACTACGTTTATAATGAACTCAAAGGAGCGATTAATTTTAGTTCGTTATAACAGTAGTTCGTTATAAGCATTTATGCAGCAGACATACATAAAATGGCCGCGACAAAAAAATCAGTTCCTTATAATCGCGTTCAGTATGAACGCAGTTAACTTTAAACATCACGTAAGCGCTTAAAATAACATTGCTCGATAACACGGTAATGTGAAGACACAATCATTCTGTAGTCAGGTGACTGTATTCAGGAAGACGTGGCTCCACTGATACTGTACCAAGTAACTGGTCCCTGGTCTCCTTTGCGCTGCGACATATTCCTTGAAGTAGGAGACGAAAAGAAAGAGACTCACGACGTGAGTTACCTGCTTTTATTGTCATTATATATTAATATCTAAATTGGCCAATTGTTGGCTCAGTAGAACAATGACTCCTGAAACTTACATCGATGTCGTAAGTAAGGATTATGGTGAGTAAGTGAAGAGGGAAATGATCTGACATTGATTTGGGGGAAGAAGTAAAATATTCTAGAATTTTCGATTTATTTTGATCGCCACGCATGCACTTTAAATAGCACTGACTATCGTCGATAGGCGTCCTACTTAGCCTTCAGGGAGGAATGTACAGGGTGAATGTGGTATCCAACAGATTGTGTTGAGGGATATTATGGTGTCCTCAATTGATTCCTAATCACTGCACATGTCTACGCACCTATACACTTGCGATACATATAGACATATTAAACATAGGAGTTTGCACTAAAGAGTCAGGTGATATATCCGACAGCAGCAAGGCGCATTTATACACTATGACATTCATTTATTGTTTTACAAGCTATTGAAACGCTATTGAAATTGCACCACGCCATTCTCAGCCATTTTCTGGTCTAAAAGTTAACATTGAAAAAACGCGTCTTAAATGGATTGGATCCAAAAAACGCTCAAAAAATGAAATTATGCCCCCAACTTAATCTCAGTTGGGACCAAAGTGATCTTGATCTTCTAGGAATTACATTTACCCAGGATCTTGAAGATATGATTGTAACAAATAATAAGAAAAGATTAGAATATGTGAACGGTTAATGTCTATTTGGTCAGCCCGCAACCTTACTCCCCTTGGCAGAAACACGCTTTTAAAATCGTTAATTATTCCTAAGCTACATTACTTAGTCAGCTCACTACCAAATCCAAACACTGATGTTGTTAATGCGTTTCAAAGAAATTGTTTTAAGTTTATCTGAGAGAATAAGCCTGACAAAATTAATAGAAACCAAATCATTTGTGAAAAAAAGGATGGAGGGTTCAATGTCCCTAACATTAAAGCAACAATCCAGGCTAAAAAAATATCAATGATAAGACGCTTTCTTACTTCGAAATCCAAGTGGAGTTATCTATCTAACCTTAATCTTCCCAAGTTACCGGTAGGTGCAGGCAATATATAACTGTAACTACTTAAGAAATAAACTACTACCACTTACCCCTAACAATTACTACAGATATTTTGACTGCCTGGTGGGATTTAAACGCCCAACTGGAACATAACGCAAACAATTTACTAGCCGATAATATTTGGTTTAAAAGTAATATATGTACTGGGCGTAAGCCCGTCTTTTATAGCACCTGGAATCAAAAGATGGGTAAGTTTCATAAATGACATCCTTGACAAAGATGGAAAATTTCTGTCGTTTGACACCTTTTCAAAATTATTCGAGATAAAAACGAACTTCTTACTATATAACGACCTTATCGTGGCCATTAAACACTATTTCAAGGAAAGTAATGTTGAACTAGAAGAATTGAACAAGTTCGAAAATCCAATTATACCCCCAATTATCGAAAATGTGCTTAAATTTGCAAATGGATCGAAATGCTTCTACAACTTACTAATTTCAGATATCACTACAAAAAATGTACACTGTACGAAATGGAAAAAGAACATTCTAAAGGATGACTCAATTGATAACTAGTACCAATACAATAGAATGCCTTTTCGATGTACGAAAGACACTAAACTGCAATGGCTCCAATACAAAATACTTCATCATATACTTCCGACTAATGTTTTCTTCGGTAAATTAGGTTATGTTGAAAGTCGAAATTGCAGTTTTTGTTCAGTTGATATCGAGACCCCAATCCATTTTTTCTGGTCCTGTAATATGGTTCAGCAAATCTGGCGTCAACTTGAAGTTTGGCTACTTCAAAAGGCTAACATCCAAATCGAAATTACAAAAAAACATGTGATGATTGGTTTTCCAGAAAAGCGCAATGACCCTCTAAATATCACCTTTTTGATAACAAAAGACCTTATATTTAAAAGTAAGTTAAACAAGAGACTCCCGTCATTTCAAGTCTTTCAGAACGAAATAAGAAACTACTACAACCTTACTAAATGTTCAGCGATTATTGAGTGTGACATTGGCCTATTCTATAACTTTTGGTCAACTTGCCATCATCTATTTAGATGATTAATCAACTATGTGCTGGAATGTCACATTTTATCAAATAAATGTAAAATGATTGAAAAAAAAATTAAAAAATTCTCAGCCATGGGGAAATAATGTTATCATAGTGTTTTGAACATGTCGCGGTGATCCACGGTATTCCCTGAACATGGTCATATAAGGCAAAGCATATTCAGTCTATACAACAACGTGTATTTAATGTATAGGACACCGTATTCAATTTTTTTTAAAACCACGTAATCAACATATACATCAATCTATTCAACCTATATGAAGACGTATTCAACCTATACAACAAGGTATTTGGTTTGGCCGCGTCGTCAGGCCAGCCATGGTCTCCACCGACCACCTACACAGATCATTTGTTTGTTATGCCAATAACACTGGGCTCCAAGGAACACCTGGTATGTTATCTGTGGAAAAAATACAATGTATATATGTATGCTGTAGAGTATAACGTGTAATACCAAACTCCAGATGAAATTTCTGAATAGAAAGACAGAAAAATGTCAAACAAGAAAAATATGTACATGTGATACTATTATGCTGATTGAGAAGTTGCTTTAAACAGTAATAACAATTAGGCGATGATGTGGTTCAGGGACGAACAATTTGATATCAGGTGAGTGAGCTGGAATTGCTTTTTAAATACGTTTTACAAACTAAAATAAAACAAATAATTTGTCCTGTCTCTAGCATGTATCCCAAGCACTTTACTTAATGTTTGTTGGTGCAAAGACAAATTCCACTAATTAATAATTCTGATAACGAAATCAGGCCCTTCACATTAAGTTTATAATAAACTGAACTTGTCTTTGAACCAACAAACGTAAGTAAGGGGTCTTCGGATACTTTCATGAGATCTTTGTCAGACACTCTTAATTGCATTGTCTGACAGTTCAAAATAATTTCTAGACGTCTACCATTCAAATATCAGTATGGAATAATTCCAAGATCTCTCTCAGCTCCCACCCATACAGACCGCCTCCGTGGCCTAGTGATAGAGCGTCCGCCCGGAGAGCGGAAGGTCCGGGGTTCGATCCCCGACCGCGTCATACCAAAAGACGTTAAAAGATGGTACTTGTTGTTTCCCTGTCTTGCGCTCGGCATTACGGGGATAAAACAAGGACTGGTCGGCTCGGTGTCAGTATACTGTGTCTGAGTGGGGTATTCTTGTTAAACTGCGGCATGGTATCCCAGAGAGCTAGCACTATAAATCGGCATCAGTCCGGACTAGTACAAGCAGCCACACACACACACGCACACACACACACACACACACACACACACACACACACACACACACACACACACACACACACACACACACACACACGTGCATGCACGACGTCGCTATATAAGTGCAATAATATTGGACGCGACGTTAAACCCCATTTCACCTCACCTCACCCACCCATGCATGCCATCCATCAGTATCATGTAGGTTTTGTAAAAAAAACCACTTGTGTGGATTGTGTGATGATATTCCAAATAATACTATCTGTCTTACTATCCATGTCTGCCCAGTGGGGATTCTAGACTGTTAAAGGCTATTTTATGGACCGGGTGGTCAGACTCAGTGGCTGGTTGATTGTGTGTCATCGTACCCCGACGACGTGGTCACAATCAGTTACTGGTTTGGCTGGTCCAGATGATGTACAGTTCGCCGTTAAAACAAACAAACTATCCTCTTTTGTCTGTCTATTAGTTATCGGAGGATTGTAAATTTACCATTTTAGATTGAAATATCCACCAGTACGCTGGCATTATATGTATTTGTGCCATTGCAGGTTTATGCAGAGTGACGACCGTCAGAGACAGCCAACTTCCCACTTCGTCAACACTGTTCAACACGTAAGCTTTGTAAACAGTGGCGCTACGGGGATATTGTACACACCACAAAAGCAACACAGACAGTAGAGAAAGTTCAAACATGACCTTCAAATCAGATTCAAAGAAGAAACAGGGGCGTTCAGAACATATTCAAGGTCTGCTGCCGGAGAGTCGCGTGAACATCTTTAAAATACCATCTATTGTTTTTTACTTCGTGCAATGCATAGCTGTACAGTTATACAGAAGTGTAGTTTCTGCCACTGAGGATTCGCAGATGGCAGATTACTGTGAAGAAGACAAAACTATACATGACGCATCTTCAAAACTTAATAGGCTTTACAGAGAAATCAAAGACGATGGTACACTAGTGAAAGTTCTGAGCAAAATACTATACATCGACAGGCACTTTGACATACCATTTACAGGAGCATATTTTGTGGACAGTGTGCTACCCATTTTGGAAAACGAAGGCAATCCTCTTGAAGCCCCTGCTGAACATTCAAAGGAACATCCTGAAGGCACCAGGGAGTGGCTTCGGGAATTCATAAAACAATTTGAAAGGAGTGAAGTATTGTCATTTCATTGTTTTAAATTTTCTGAGTTACTAACGGTTAGAATAAATAGTATTGAATATGAATATATGGCACCAACACTTGGTCAAAATGCAGAGCCCTGTCTTGTTGATTTGAAACGTTTTCAAGAGAAATTAACAACGCTTTGTGGGACAAGAATGTCTTATACCAAATTGCCAGATAATGACCTGAGTGATGTCTTGCGACGTGAACAATACCAACAAATCTTGAAAACATTAAATGACCTGGAACATTTATTGGAATATAGGCCACCGATATATGTCAGCACTGGTCATACAGATGAGAGTAAGATGCAATATCTGTGGAAAACATTGGAAAGGTTTTTATTGCAAAGAATAGAGATTGAAAGTCAAAATCAATTAAGTTCACCCTTCATTACACTGCGTGATTATTTCGAAAAATTGGCGAGGAGAGAAGCAGTAGGTACGGAGGAAGAAATGAGACATGAAGGTTTGAGGTTTGCATCCTTCAATAGAATAAACGTCAACACTTCATCCCTCCGTCTGGCGGCAGCAGGGTTCTACGCTACAGGAGATGGAGATGAGACAAGGTGCTTCAGCTGTGGTGTGACACACAGGAACTGGACAGTCAGTGACAACCCATTTGTTATTCACAGTCGAATTTCTCCAAACTGCATCCATACAACTGGCACTGATGAAAGGAATGTCCCTATTCAACTTCCATCAGAAGCAAGCAGTGGAAGCACATCACGGGCGAATGAGTCAGGATACACACCTACCCAACTACAAGGGGCGGTTGGTATAAACATTAACACCACAACAGAAGAAAGCAGTCAGAGTGTTGATGAAATACCGGATGTTACTCCTGTGCAGACCGCTAATTACAATGATGGTGGATTATCTTCATCACCACCATCGGCGCTGAGGTTTGAGGATGCCGTACATCCTCACTACAGTAACGCTGCACTGCGTTTAGATTCTTTTCAACTGTGGCCTGAAGGACACAGTCAACATCCCGAAGAACTTGCCAGAGCAGGATTTTTCTATGCTGGTATGTGGTTGGTTGGTTTGTTGTTTAACGCCGCACTCAGCAATATTCCAGCTATATGACGGCGGTCTGTAAATAATCGAGTCTGGACCAGACAATCCAGTGATTGACATCATAAGCATCGATCCACGCAATTGGGATCGATGACATGCATCAACCAAGTCAGCGGGCCTCACGACCCGATCCCGTTAGTCGCCTTTTACGACAAGCATAGTCGCCTTTTAAGGCAAGCATGGGTTGCTGAAGACCTATTCTACCCCGTATCTTCACGGGTCTGCTGGTATGTGAGAGAGTTAGTATGGTTTACGTCGCTTTAAGCAATTTCACGACAGGTGACACCTGAAATGGGCTTGTACTCACATGGGGGATCGAATCCAGGTCTTCAGCTTGACGATCGAACGCATTAACTACTTGAATACCCAACATCCCCTTAGCTGGTATGTACTAAGCATTGACTGACTAATACCTTTACTTGTAGCCACATGTTAACTGTCACAATTATTCGGTCAAATGTAAAAAAAAATGCAGTAAAATGCATGAATATGATGACAGGTTACTCTGACTGTGTGCGGTGCTTTGTCTGCGGTGTTGGTCTGAGGACCTGGGAGGAGGGGGATGACCCCTGGGTGGAGCACGTGCGCTGGAGGTCATCTTGTGCCTATTTAGAAGCAGCAAGAGGAAAGAACTTTGTCATCCAGACACTGGCAGCCATTGCGCGTTGCACACAGACATCACAGGTGAATATGAAGACTCTTAAACTGTGACATATGTGGGAATATTTAAAATGATCTCTATTATCTTATAAATTTTAGTATGATTTCATCAATCTAAGTGCTACTTCCTTGTACTTTCATCTTCAAGTCTGGTGAAAATCATCAGGGTGCTCCCGATACAAAATACAACTATGTTACTTCAGAAGAAGGTACGTAGATTTCTATACGTAACCACAACATGACAATGGTTGGTGTGAGGCTAGAACGTGGGAATGTTATTTGGTTGCTTTGAGCGTAACATAGCACAAAACACATGATACATGTATTCTTGCTTAGTAACATTTGATTTTGAAGTTTGAAAACATTTTAATGTGTGATTTGTGAACACAGAATCTAGTATGTTTGGCGTACCATTCAGATTGACAATGCTTACATTCTGTCGTTAAAGCAGCATCAGTATTTTGTTTCGGTGTCTTATGCCTGCCGAAATGTATTTGAAGAAGTATTAGGCTGCGACCGTTGTCTATCATTACTGTTTGACATATAATCATTTAATACTTTGATAACACTTGGAGCCGTGGGCGCTGAATTAACATTACATGTAGCGGCATTTATTGATATACAGTGTATAAGAATAGGATTCAAAAATTACAATGTTTTGCTTCAGAGTGAGATTTATTGTGCTTACCAATCATACTCACACTCATCTTCAAAACTTAAAAAAATGGAACTGGTAAGTATTGCCCTCTTACAAACAAATCATCATACAACCGATACCAAATCACTGGTGAATGGTAAAGCTACGTTTTTAATGTCTATAACACTGCATACAATGCTGAGGTTACTTACCACCTACGCCAATTGATAACGAAGTAGATGAACGTTCTCCTACAGATGTTTTGAGGACTGGTGTGTGTGGGCGAGCCTTAGAGATGGGTTTCAGCAGAGAACAAGTTAGGTCTGCAGCTAAGTCAACCATTAACAGTAGAGGTGAGTTGACAAGATATCACGATAACTGGCATACCAACAGACGTTAAACACCGTGTGAATCTCTATGCTGGATTCCATTATGTCAACATATCATATTTTCACCAGGCATTGTCAGAATATTTACTTCTTTGGTTGAAATTATTATGCTATTTCTTACACGTATGGGGGCACGGGTGGCCCAGTCGTCTAAGGCGCCGCGATTCGCTGTGCAGAGTTGCGTCCCTTGGGCACGCCAGAAACCTATGATTGTGGGTTCGAATCCTGGTTCGCCCCGATTATGTTTCTAAGTCTGTCAATACCATACCCGTGCTCATGGGTTTCACCGAAGTGGTAAACGTCTGAGACCTGCATCACTTCGGGCTTTCCTCCCACATTAAACTGACACGCGTGATATAACTGGAATAATGTTAAAAGCGGCGTTAAACCCAACTCACTCACTCACTCTTACAAGTATATTTTGTGTTATATTTTCCAGGGAGACAAGCATTTAAGCTAGATGTTCTTCTTGAGAACATATTTGCAGCTGATAGAGAATCAGAACAAGTACAAGCTAGTCAAGGTGGATACTCTGATGTAGAACACCACTCACAGGGACAGACTGGGGAAGAGGGGAAAGAGGTGATGCGAAGTGGAGTTGGAAACATGGATAGCAAATCTTCAGGTAAAACTGTCAATAACACAACAAGACAGGCTCACCTGCTAAGATCACCAGCAGGCAAAACAGACAGTGGATACAAATCATTACCCATTGAGAACCATGCCGGATTGCCTCCTACACAGCAAACCTCGGGTAACTTTCAAACTGGACATCCATTTGGAAGTTCAAACATCAAGTACAATCTCGAAATTGTAGCTCCAGAACCACCAGGAGCAAAACCCGCTGTTTCCGAAGAGACAGAAAGACAAAAGCAATCAGACGCACCTGTGAATAGATTCTTAAGTTTGCCTACCAACCGACACGAAGTCAAGGGAATTGATAAAATAAAGAAAAATTATATTAAGAAAGGTAATCATTTTGTTTTAATTCAGTGTATTGGCAGCAACTTATCGTGATACACCAATGCACAATTTAGAGGCATAAAAATACATTAAGTATAAAAAAAAATATTCCTATTTGCTATCTTGGGTTAATTTGTAAGTTGATATTACATAGTGCCCAGTTTCTACTGTTACAGGTCAAAGGAAGGAAGAGGTAAAAGCCACAGAGGAAGAGACACGGCAGCTGAGAGAGTCAAGTACATGTAAGGTCTGTCTTGAGGACCCTGCCAACATCGTCTTCCTTCCCTGTGGACATCTGGTGGCCTGTGCCGAGTGCACACCTGCTCTAGAACGTTGTCCAGTCTGCAGGACACACATCCGGGGGACCGTCCGTGTCCATCTGGCAGATATGGCTTCTCGAGAGAAACAAATTAACTACTAGTAAATGAGACTAATTGAGAATTTTGTTTAAAAACACCTTACAACAATGTAATTTTGGTGGCAGTCTGTTCCGGGATTCATAAACAAATAATTATATGAAACTATGTATGGAAACAAATGCAGTGAAACGTTTTTTTGTATGACAATCGGTTGTGTTACCTTGTTATCCAGTAATATACTGTATATCTATTCATATGTGAATACACATATATACTGTTAAATATGTGTTGTACTATTGTGTGGCTGTTCCATCTTAATATATGTGAGTACTTGGAAATTACACAGTCAGATACTTCATGTATCTATTGTGAAGCGTAGTCTTTTGGATAAACACATTTCATTACATGTGCTAGCATAATGAAGAAATGAACTTATATTAATTTGATATACTCTGCTGAAAGGATGACCATAGCATTGTTTGAAATTGATACAAAAAGGTTGCAACGATGTGTGACTATTGATGAAACCAGATTTCGCCAAACAATAAAAACTGCACGTTTCCAATGTTTGTCCATTTATCAAAGGTCACAGATTCCTTTTAATTGTGCTGCCTTGTCACAGCCAAACAATGTGCTCAATTGACTCAAGTGTTTCTGCAAATACACCTATGGCATCATGTTATGTCCACAACACTTTTATTGTTACGCATTTCCTTCGGCGTGAGATTCAGATCATATCAATGAACCCTCATAGCTTCTCTCAACTGACATAGCTTTGGGGTAAATATTATTGCCCATTGCTACTCTAACCTCGTCGCAGATAGTCAATCATTTTTATCCCCTTTTTGGCCTAGATGACTGTAGAGGTGACGTTGTCAACTGACGCCACGTGCACCCACGTGTATTGTTGGCTGGGAAGTTTTGACCCTAGATAGATATATGTTCATGTATCATCCTGGCTTACGATCGCATACATCCATTATCAGGATTATTCTGATAACTGGTCAAACGGTCCCCGAATATGTTCAGTCGGGTCAGCTTCTAATCTTGTGTCGACATACTTGATACCCATCGTGCTGGCAGCTTGCTCATGAGGAGTGTGTCAGTTAAGATGGACTGTGTTGATGCCAATAATGTCAGCGACATGTTGAATTGTAGCACGTGTACCATGGTAGTTCGGCAGATTATTGAACAATCGTTCCAATGGGGAAACAAGCAACAGAATTGGTACGATTATGCTAAACTGAAATAGTTCTCCTACTTTAAAATCCGAGTCTGAACGTCGTTTAAAGGGACTTTTAATTATGCAGAAGCTTTTTTTGTACTGAGTTTTGGCATATTTCATAAAAACACATGTCAAGGTATTACAACTGTTTTATCCCGAGTGCACTAGAGGGATGAAATACGTCATGATACTTTATGAAATCACAAGCAATTTACAAGTACTTTATTCTTTTGTCATTTGATAAGGGTAGTTGCATAGAGCTGTGCAACGGATAACATCTACATCTGCTGTGGTATTCTGTTTGGCACTGACACTTTGTCAGTTCAGGTGAATGGGAAGCCACCGGGTGTAATTCACATTATTGTTGGCAAAAAGGTATGGCAAAAGTTCAGCTATTGTCTTACAATAAAGCTCAAAATGTGATTCTCTGAACAGCCTGGCAGTGTTAAAATATTGTCAGGACAAAGTGCCAGAACGGAAATTATGGACTCTGAAGTTTACGTCTGTTTAACCACTCTTTCAAATTCATCACTTTTCAGACATGTCAGTTTGCTGGGTATACAACTAGTGAATGATGTTGATATGAGCTTGTAGAAACTACATGCTGTTATTAGAGGAACTTGACGTGTCCAATCAAGACCTAAGCCTGACAGGCTGCAGTTCCAGATGATGTCACTCCTGCTTCAGTGACAGCACTTGCCCATGTCTTGAAGCAAGGTTCCAATTCGACCTCGATCTTGATGTTCTATCCACCAAACATGAGAACAAGCATACATTCCCTATACCACCTGGCCAGTGGCACTGGATCTGCTTAGCTCATGCCTAAATTGGTGGTCTGCAGTGATGACAGGTGCTAGAATTTGTCCGTCGCATATTTAGTGGTTGCAACACAAGAGGCTTGGTCTCAAAATAGGGGCCATAAATATGTGATGCTCTTCATATTCTGTTTTTTTTTATGCATGATGAGCAGACGATGTTAAACAGTAGTAAACTTAGGTTCACTGTGTAAAGTATTTTTTTCACTTAAATAAATAAAGAATCAAGGGCCAAATCTGTTTAACTGTATTAACCTTTGCCGGATGACAGTGCCAGTTTCAAAGATATAAACATTAATTTATTTACTGGCGACCATATGGAAACAATGGCGGCCATTTTGGATTTTCAAGTGTGCAACGCATTTTGTTAAACAAGCAACCCAGAGAGACTATTCATGCAAATGATGTTGCTTGTATCACCATTTAAACGATTCTGGTCAGTTAAGGTAACCCATGTGCTGGGCAGCCTCCACTTCTGTGCTTCTGATTTATGATCTCGAGGACGACCAGACCTGGGGACATAGTCTGTGCTTCTTCTTATCTCGCTTAAATCGAGCAGCCAATGTCTGCTGAATATTAAAAGCAGTCACCCCCACATGTGCTTTTCATATCTTTGTGTGTTACTTTGGTTACAGGCAGATATCTAATCACAGGTCCTAAGACCTGCCAACTGTAAAAGGGGTTAAGTTACCTAGCTGCCACTTGGTGTTATGTCTTCTAAGATATTGTACTCTTAATGGACTTGTTGAAACCTCGAATTAAACAAAGCAATATCTATGAGGCCTCGGGCTTTTCTATTTAGCCTGCTGTGGTCACTATGGTCCTTTCATATAATTTCCACCGCTATGTTACTTTTAACGCCAAACTGAATATGTTTTGGCGGATTATGGAGACTGGTTATTCTCTGGTCTTGACGTTTCCTTGTCGAGGTCTATGAGAACGATGGATATACAAGTCAAAACCGATTCTTTCATTTTACCAGTTTTATGAAAGAATCGGATGTTCTATAACTGCTTTTGAGTAGTATATTTGCAACATGCAATATACACTTTCGATTAGTTTTAATGAATCTAACAGCTATCCTCTTTCGTCCTCCAGGACGTAAATTATTTGCATCCACTGACAATTTGCATTAAGGACGCAATACAAGGGCTGGTAAAAACGTTCTTAGCCTGACTAACTTTCAATTATGGACCACAACAAAGTGAACTAGTCAATGTAGTATATTGTTTGAGCAGTTCATTGCAAGTGCATGTGCTTTGTTGAGGCCTTTTGTATATTAGTGACAGCCATTTGAGCGGGATAGGAATCCAAAGGTTACAGAAATTGAAAAGAACGAGTACCGAGCAGTCATCAAGTTTTGGACTTTAGAGAAGAGTACTCTCCCAAATATTCATGACCGCATGTCACAGGCGAATGGGCAAAAGTGCCCTATTCCACTGTAAAACCTTTGGCAGCTTTGTTTAAGACTGGAAGAACAAGCGTTGATGATGACCCTAGGTCTGGACGTCCCTGAACTTTGATCAATGAAGATTCAATCAGGGAGAAAAACGTATACTGTCAGATAGACGTATTACCATTGCTGAACTTTAGGAAGACACAGGTCTAAGCCATGGATCCATTGAGATCTGCTCATTGGGTGCCAACGTTTCTACATTTTGATCTTAAGGGAAAAAGAACTGACATTGTCGGATAAAATTTAGAGCTAATTGTAGAGGATATCATCAAATTCAAAAAGAGATTAGTAACGTGTGGGTCAACCAATTGTGATCCCCAGTCAAAGCGTCAATCCATGGAATTCAAGTCTTCGGGAGAAAGTTTTAACCACTGTATTCTGGGATGCATGGTGTGTTCCTTATTGATTAGTGAAAGAAAGACGTCTTAAAAAGACGCTTACTGGTGCCGCCTAAGCTTATTTGCGGAGAGATTATATCACAGAAAAGCAGCGAGGAATACTGACTGCTGGAGTTCAACAACTTCATGACAATGCCTCTTCTTACACCTCTCGAGGAGCTTCCTCACCATCCATGCCTGTTTACAAAGCAGAAAAAACACCTTCGTGGAAAGTGCCAAGACGACAGCGATGGAGTTTAAAAGCTGCCGTGAATGGGTTTTTCAGGGTGGCTTCTTCCTGACTGGAATTTAAAGGTTTCACTATCGATATGAAAGTGTATTAAAAAACCAGGGATATTTTGTTGAAAAATATAATTAAAAACACTTTCACAATTTATGGTTTTTTTTGTTAGCCTTAGAACCTTTTGACCAGCCCATGCACGAATTAATAAAGACATAAAGACAGGTGTAATTTTTTTGCAGCGGCTGCACTAGGAATCAGCTCTATGACGCAAGGTCTATTCATAGCCTCGTTATATTTATAAGTACATGATAAAGGATCATGTCATACGTTGTTTGTCATGCGTTTATATCGACACGTAAACGTCATGTTTAAGTTGCGACGATATATACGTGAAGGTAAAACAAACCTTTACAAGGTGGTTCTCCTTGAAACATATTTATTTTACAGTAATTTGTGAAGCCCATTTCTGGTATCCACCCTCGTGATATTGCTGGAATATTGCTAAAAGCGGCGTAAAACCCTACTCGCTCACTCACTATTTTACAGTATATCTGATGTCACATTTAGTGTGCAAAGTCTGTTCATTATATTGTTGTGGAAACTAACCGTTGCATACACGGGAAGGTATTTGAATATCGGTTGAACTGGTCTTTTGAGATAACAGGATAACGCGTGAAGGTTATATGAATATTGTTTAAGACAACTCAGTATCCAAATTGCGTTAGCATTCTGATGTCTACTGAGTGTCCACTGAGTATGGTTTTACACCGCTTTCAGCAACATTCCAGCAACAAGATAGGGTACCCATATAGGGTATCGAAGCCGAGCCTTCGGCGTGTCAAGCCAACGCTAACGCAACAGTCCCACAATCAAACGGAGCTCTAGATCTGTTCGCAAGCGTTCGCTTTCGAACCTGAATATGACATGCATTAGGCGCAACGATATTATCAATACACAGGTTCTCACGTGTTTAGGGACGTTCCATGAACGAAGTATATTTATAACGTAAGCATGAAAATTGACACGTCCGTGAGCGGTGTGACTTCCCTCATGCGAGGTAAAGTAAACAGGGTTTTACGCCTCATCCCTCAATATTGAAATGTTATCACAGAGGGGCGTGGCACGAAAGGACAGCCAGAATGATGTGAATCAAACCAGGACGTTATAACCTCAGCATATCCGTGCATCAAAAGGCGATAAAATAAATAATTATTCAAATTCGCTTTATCAAATACAACCTTAATTATGTGATCTGAGACGAGATAAATGTACACGTTTGATAAGATGGATTATATATGATAGAACTGTCCCTCAGATATATTAGTTTAAAATACCCCCAGAAAAAAATCAAAACCAAATTACCTTCGATTAACTTGCGTACAGAAACGCATGCATTAAATGAAAAACTCAAAAATTAAAATAGCTCACGTAAATACCCAATGAAGCTTTTTCAGCATGCGTACAACGGAGATAATTTCCGAAACACAATTACAAGCTAATTTACTTTCCGATTCAAGCCTATATATTTAGAACAGTATACATCTAAAACATTATTTTCATTTTTTTTAAATCTTAAAATGTTAACTAATTTTGGGGGAAAAAACAATAGAGTGATGAAACTATGAGTGAAAAAATATTGGTTTCCCAATAAAAAATGTAATAACCCAATTAAAATAGAAACCCGAAACGCTCTGTCCCTGTAAATAAGGAAGTTGACGTCTAGTGTCGATTACCAGATCCTTTTATACACCGACATTCGTCACTACTCGGCTCTTTCCGTAAGCTATCGACAATACGAGTTCGTGTGCAATGCTCCGGTTCGAGAGTCCGCGTCATTGTGGGTGTGATATTGTGGAGTACAACTACCTGTATTTGAGTTATTCGTATCCAAGTAAGATTCTTGTAGAACTATGTGGTTCAATTTGAATTCATTTGTAATGTCGCAGTACTGTATTTTACGAGAGTTTCAATCAAACAAACACACCAAGAGAGTGTAGAGTGTCACTGGGTGATGCTTGATACAGTGTGCTGGTGCTATATATAACTCGGTCTTCACTACTGCCTGTTTGTTTAAATTCACGGTTTAATATTTGATACCCATTCCTGTTGAAAACCCGATTTAAGACCATATACGTTACTATTCTATGTCAATAATTCTAACTCTACCTCATTTCAAATATTACCAACTATGGTGTGTATAATGATTTATGTAATAAGCGAGGTGAAATGGGATTGAACGTCTGTTGGGCACAACAAACGTCGCGTGAAAGATAATTGCACTTTTATAGCGACGTGCATGGACGTGTGTGTGTTGCTGCTCGAACAAGTCCGGAGATACCGCAGTTTAACACGAATACCCCACTCAGGCACAGTATACTGACTCCGGGCCGGCAAGTCCTTGTTTTAGCCCCTTAATGCCGACAGGGTAACAACAAGTACCATCTTTTGACGTCTTTTGGTATGACGCGGCCGGGGATCGAACCCCGGACCTTCCGCTCTCCGGGCGGACGCTCTACCACTAGACCACGGTGGCGGTCTATCCCATTATAAAGCAAATATATTTATTTTTGACTCTTTTTGCCGTTGTATAAGCTTTTAGCGCTGGTATGGTTACTTTCTTCACTGGTCGGCTGTCGGTTTGACAATCAATACTCACTGTGGGGTAAATGGTCTTCCTGTTTCAAGGGATAAGCAGTGACATGTTTATTTGTAAACATTTATCCTCATGAAATTAGAGACCTTTTGAAATAGTAAGGACATATGACAACAAACATTTCTGGTCTTTCGTATTTCGTATTTCGACACCTCAAACATTTTTTCACTACTACAAATACGAAGTTAACACTTTATTTCAGCTAGGCCAATAACCGTACATCTTAATATTACGTCTTTTATGGTTAAAGCTTAGTCATTGAGAGCAATGCGAGCGTAGAACAAAGAGGGAAAATGGCAATGTGCAAGTATTTATAAGTAAACGTTTACATCATTTTGTGGCCAGTATGATGTACAATACGATGGCCGAGAAAAACAGTGTGAAATGTAAACTTAGCGCTGTTGCGCTCTACCAAAAGTACGTATTTTGAGGTAACACCCCAAACGAACCTTGAAAGCCCTGACGAAGAGACATGGGTTAATAAGCACATCCGGCTAGTCCTGCAAGCTGATTGGTTATCACCTCCCGGGTCCAGAATAAATGCGATCGTCTCATTAGTTTTGGGTAGATCTGTCTTGTATATATAATACCGGTATGGATTCCATATATTTCAAAAGTATCGCTAGGTGATTAGTGTCAAGTAACCTTTATTTAGCTTCGTAAAATATTTCCTTTTCAATTTTAGTGGCGCGGGCAACATGCCGATACAAATATAAACATCGATTGATGTTTGCAGCTAATTAGCGTTATTTAACCAGAACTTTGTTTTTGTCACCTTCAGTAACTCATCTCACAACAGCTGCTTGCACCTGCAGTAGATTATTCATAATGTATGCCGGCAGTCAGTCCTGGTATCATAAAACACTCAGCCACGTCTGTAGTGTAGTTTTAGAAGTCCAAGTTCAAGTTCTTTAGTCGCCAAAACCCATCAACGGGGGTACATGGCAGTATATATACTGCAGCTACCGTATCCAGTTATAAAAACCAACACGAACACGAACTCATGAGTCTATGACATGTCTCTTCATCTTTGTAGTGCTAATTCACTATTTCATGACTGCAACAGGATATTGTGATTTGGAGAAAACATTAAACAAACGATCCAATCTCTTTTGCAATCACAATTTTGCATCCATGTTGGGGATCATCCTGGTTATTTTCGTCACTATTGTCGGTCACAGGGTCAGACATATATGGGCTCACTTGTACTTCTTCCTCAGAAACACTCACATTCCATGGTTACTCGAAAACTATAGTTACTGTCAGAGTTGGACATATCGCCAAGTATGACCGATTTGAGCTCACGATACCGCAAACATGAACGAAATAAATACGATCGATGCTTCATCATTTAACACACATATCTGCGAATATTTTAAACAATATAAATGAAAGTACCGGACCACTAACACTAAACGCACTTGAACCCATAAACATGTTTCGCATATCTTTTTCTCACCGAATAGTGAACTCAATTTGTTACATAAATGGCCTTTGTCACACTTTCGTTATTGAAACAAACAAGGAAATGTATGTTACTCCTTTCAGCCCTCCCATACGAAGGAAATTACAGTGTACAAATGTTCGTTATGAAATTGTGGGCAGGAGAATATTCAAGAGTTGAAAAGGGTAAACTGGGGCGACTAACGGGATTTGGGTGGTCAGGCTCCCATGCTCATGATCTCAATCACTGGATTGTCTGGCCCAGACTCGACTATTTACAGACCGCCGTTAACAAACAAACAAACAAAACTTTTTTTCTTATTTAATTGTGGTGGTGGTGATGAGAAACTCCAAGACCTGGATCTGCGAATGTAAACAAACGAAAGACAATACTGATAGTTCATGTTTTAAGATTGTTTATTTTGTGGTAACGGCATAATCAAACAACAATACAATACAATACAATACAATACAATACAATACAATACAATACAATACTATACAATACACCCAACATGACCATATATGGAGTTATATACACCGATAAGACTTGCACTTTAAAATTACCAAAACAACGGGAATGCAGTGAACGAAGCTGTAGCTGCGGGTGCATTAAAACAGACACAAGAGACGCATAATATATCAACATCAACACTTATTTTTGTTCGTTACCACTACAAAATAATTCACATTGCTTGAAGCTATAAATACACACAACTCAACACGGTATTTCTCGGGAACGATGTGTCTGTTATCTCTTCACAGGATATAATATGTTGGCCTGGATTTAGGAGACCAACATTGCCAACTGTATTAAGTAATCTGCTTTGGAGATTTACTCTAAAGGTACATCTAAAAAGGCATAATTTGTTTTCTAAATTTTAAGACTGTCAGTTTCCATCGCACTGACTTTAAAATACCATTGTTTACTAAGATCTAGATCGAACCTTAAAATGTATATTTATTTGGAACATGTTTATTACTTATATATTTCGAACAGTCACAGCCGTATTGAAAATATAATCCAATTAGGATCTGATTCAAAGGTACATCATTACGTACTGTGGTTAATGATTGGGTTTGATACATAGTCAATATCACTGTCAATAATCATAATTGTATGACGACTTTAATTATTCGACAATGATTCCGATTCTACCTATCCCGTAGACTTTTGTTGTATGGTCAAACTACTGCAATTATTAATCTTAGAAAGCGAAAAACCAAAGAGCCCTTTTCTAAAATATGTAACGGATTTAATTTATTTCTGATCGAAAAATGATATAACAATCCTTTATCTTTATTATGCTATGGAGCAACCATAAATCCTGGTTCTTGTTGAGTTGGTTTGTTTGTTGTTTAGCGCCGCAACCAGCAATATTCGAGCTATATGACGCCAGTCTGTAAATAATCCAGTCTGGACCAGACATTCCAGTGATTAATATCATGAGCATCGATCCACGCAATTGGAATCGATGGCATGCATCAACCAAGTCAGCGAGCCTGGCCACCCTCTTATGACAAGTATAGTCGCCTTTTACGGCTAGCATGGGTTGCTAAAGACATTTTCTACCCCGGATCTTTACGGGTCTCTTGTTTAGTAAGACGCATCAACCACTATCATAACCCTCACTCGTCCTCCACTCCTTGTCCACCCTCTAGATTACTGCACCCCTAAACATACATATATAATGTAGGTGACATTATTTATTTCAACAAATTTTTATCTTCCACAGTGAAAACTGGAGCTGCCTGAACCCTGATAGTCTGAAACAGACATCATGGCACCAAGAAGTGATGCCGAAGACCTCACTCTGTCCGGAAAAGCAGATACTTCTGACTCTGGAATCATCCGTGAAAGAATTGAAGACGTACTCACGGAAAGACCTGATACAAGGAGGCAGTTGTTGCTCATAATTGGTTACAATGAACACATATTTGACACACATCGACATAGCAAGGAACTGTATTCAGATACGTATGTAGATCACATGCCAACAAAAGAACGTGGAGCGAGATATTCTTTGTCAGAGGCATGTACTGCTAGGAGTTATTTGGGACAAGATTCGACGGGGGAGTCAGTTAATTTAAAACAAAGAGCAGCTAGCGAGGCTCAACCTTGTCCTGAAACCCCCAAAGAAAAGCCCCATGAACACAGTAAAGGAGAACAGAAGTCATATGAAAATAAATATCAATGTCATAAAGGTACCACAAACGAACCTATAGTTATTCGCAATTCTTTCCCTTCAAATCTTATTGCTGAGCTGCGTGATCAAAAGGAAATTATGAACCCATCTGTTCATTCAACCAAACATTACAAAGCGCCTATTCTTGAAACCACTGATATGAATGCATTCACATCGTTATCGTTGTGTTGCAAAAATACATTAGACACTCAAATCAGTGTTAAAGAGGAACGTGCAGACAAACTTCAGCATTCTGAAGAAAAAAAGAAATATCTGTTGGATGCAGTTCACAGAGCTTTGCGTGGTGTTCCCGGTGACACTTCTGACATGGACCAGTCCTCACTGGATGAAAGATATAAAGAATTTATTAAAGATTTGAAATATGGGTCATTTTATTGTATGTTAGAAAGATCACATGTTACGACACCTTTTATTTCTCTTCATGATTATTTCACTGAAAGAGCAACAAATGAAGCAACAGCACCTGATGAAGAAATGAGGTTTGAAGGTTTGCGTTTGAGGTCTTTTCACAAAGTGAACATGAACGTCTCATATCTTCGACTGGCAGCAGCAGGGTTCTATGCTACAGGTAATGGTGATGAGACTCAGTGTTTCAGTTGTGGTGTAACGCACAGGAATTGGCATCCGAAGGACAACCCGCATAACCTGCATTCCAGGAAGTCTCCAAACTGCATCCATGTAACTGGTACTGATGCAAGAAATGTGACTATTCACATGTCAGCAGTAAGTGATGGAAGTCATGCGCCACAAGTCAGAAACAGGAGTACTCCAGAGACAAGAGTTTCAGAGAGAGACTCTAACGGGAGTGTCCCTTCTGAACTACTAGGCGCAGTGGGGACATCAAGGGACAGTTTTAGTCCACCATCGTATACAACTCAACAATCAGGAATAAATTGCAATGACTATATACAAGCGTCAATACCAACAACAAGGTTTGACAGTGCTGTTCATCCTCATAACAGCAACAATGCTCTCCGTCTTCAATCATTCCAGCTGTGGCCGGAAGGGCACAGTCAACAACCTGAAGACCTTGTAAACGCGGGTTTTTTCTATGCAGGTAAGTGTATAGTGACAAAACGAAGGACATATTTGATCTGATTGTTTGTAAGTACTATAATAATGTATGATACCTGTGTACAGGTTACTCTGACTGTGTGCGCTGTTATGTCTGCGGTGTTGGTCTGAGGACCTGGGAGGAGGGGGATGACCCCTGGGTGGAGCACGTGCGCTGGAGGTCATCTTGTGCCTATGTAGAAGCCGCAAGGGGGATGACCTTCGTTATTCAGACACTGGCTGCCATTGGAAGGCCCATGCGGGCCAAACAACAGGTAAGCAGCTTTCTTATTTGTTTGTTTGTTTAATGCTGCACTCAGTAATATTCCAGCTATATAACGGCCCACAATAGCAACTGGTCTGTGAAAAAGTGAGTGATAAACATGGCCTCATCTAATCTAAAAAGCTCTCCCAGATCATACCAGCTATTGTGTCTTGTGTTGATGGCACAATAAGTGACAAGAACCACAGCAGTTTGTTTTAAATGTTGCAATCCTCTGTCTCTCATGGTAGATGCTTATGTGAAATAGAGAATTGAACATGGTGGAGCGTGTTTAAGGATTACAATTTTATTATTTTCAAAGATAGCAGTGATACACGTTATGAAATCTTGTAGATGTGGATCTGTTGTTTGATTCCATAAACTTTCAATGTCTATTTATTATAGTCTCATCAACATCAGCAACAGTTAATGAATAACATGAAAACACTGAACAGTTCTGAAGATGGTAAGTTCTAAGCCACAGATTTGTGTCTCATTCATGATATCCGATGTCCAGTTATTGTGTGTTCCTTCCCTTGACACACACACACACACACACACACACACACACACACACACACACACACACACACACACTAACAAATACTAATTAACAGTAATTCTATTGTTCTAATTTTCAATTCAAGAATCAGCCTTTCATGATAATTTTAACTATTACAGGGCACAATAACCCCTGTCATCAAATGGCACAAACCTTGTTTGTTCCAGATATTATAAGGACTGACGCATGTCAAGAAGCATTGAGGATGGGATTCAGTCCTGAAGAGGTTAGATCTGTAGCTCAAGCAACTATGAGAAATGGAGGTGAGTTTGTAATACTGCTTATGGAGGACCAGGTCTTGTACCTATATCCAATCAAGTCAGTGTAATTTGTGACTTGTGACAAAACCAGTTGTCAGAGTAGTAACGGGTTTTTTAAATGCTCTGACCCAAAGAGAATGAGGTTTGCAATTTGTCCACGTCTAGCACATGATAAGTTATGTTAGAATATGGAGTAATAAAATTATCCTTGCCTTAACAGGAACACTAGATGTTCTTCTGGAGAATATTCTGGCCATTGATGGAGATGCTTCCGGACAGTCTGCATCCGCTCAAGGGGGAGGAGGGGTGAGCATCCCTCAGGTTCAGATACAGATTGGAGGAAAGGAATGTGCAGAGGGCAATATGCACAGTCAACCATCAGTTAGCACGCATAAAGAAATATCAAGAATACAACAGCAACCACTGGAGAATAGACATGCAAATGCAAATCAAGACAGTGGATATATGTCAGATGGAGAACCACAAGACGCCCGGGCACCAACGCAACATGCACCACATTGTGTCGTAACTAGCCCACAGACATCAGAAAGGGCGACTATGGGTTACAATAATCATACGTCTGAAATGATATCCGGAAACATAGTTCCTAGCGACCAAGATGGAAGGGACAATGACTCAAATGCTGCAGTGAATGGTTTCTTGAGTTTGCCAGTTACCAGACAAAGAAAGATTGGACAGAGGATAAATGAACATGGTAAACATTCATATGATTTTTTCTTTTTTAAATGGATGTCGTTGCTCAATATCCACACTTTATCTAGCTAAACCTATGGCCTGCGCATTTTACAAAGGTACCCTGAATCTTCGTGTCAAAAAAATAATTCATATAACTTTAATGTAACATGAATGATACTTACATAATTATGCTGTGTAAATATAAGTAAAATGATGTTCACAACACTGTCACCCTCAAGTGTAGGATAGGTGAAGATCAACTATAAGTACAGCGATGTGAGATATGTATCATACATATGTGTTTAAATGCATCTCTGTTTGTTAAGAAAGTTTGTGTTGCATGTAGGTTCGGTAACTGGTCCTGATAAATCTAGGCCAGGAATTTATTTAATTCCTTTCTTGATTATATTCACAGACAAAAACAAGGATAAATTACTGGCTACGAAAAAGGAGACCCAGCAGCTTAAAGAGTCGAGTGTGTGTAAGGTCTGTCTGGAGCACCCTGCCAACATGGTCTTCCTTCCCTGTGGACATCTGGTGGCCTGTGCCGAGTGCACACCTGTTCTAGAACGTTGCCCAGTCTGCAGGACACACATCCGGGGGACTGTCCGTGTCCATCTGGCAGTCATGGCTTCTCGAGAGAAAGAAATTGAATAACTCAATGTGAACTGAAATCAAAACCAAAGGATTTCTACACTTTGTCTCATATACCACAAAACCCCTTTAGCATATGCATACCTGGTAGTTGTCATCTGACACATGTGGCACCAGGATATGGTGTTAATATTCATATTTTGATTGCTGGAAACAAACTAGGATTGTGAACAGTGTCATCTCTGCTATGTACTCACATTATATGATTTGCTTATCAAACAAACAACCAGGGGGTACGGGTGGCCCAGTCGTAAAAGGCAACGCGATTCGCAGTGCAGAGTTGCGTCCCTTGATTGTGGGTCGAATTCCGGTTCGCCCCGATTATGTTTCTAGGTTTAGTCAGTACCATACCCGTGATCAAGGGTTTCACCAAAATGGTAAACGTCTGAGACCTGCATGACTTCGGGCTTTCCTCCTATATATACAGAATATATATCCTATCCTATCCTTATACATGTACATCTATATTATTTGCTAAACTCAAAGAAGCATAAGTAACATTGTAGGAGTTGCAGATGCAATATATCAAGACATGTGTCTATTATTGCAAAAGTGATGCACAATCGCCAGAGTATTTTTTCGACTTTAATGAAGTGAATGAAAAGTTTGTCGTTGCTGCAGTGATGTAAATGTGTAAAAGAATAGGCAGTGGTCAAAGGTCAACGAGAAAAAAATCACAAAACTGACATTTTGAAAACTTTGTTTGTGTGCTGCTTATGTGTATTTAGATCTTGTCATCAGTGTAACAATGACTGAACTAATATATAGCATTGATACATCAGTTTTATCTTCACTATATACAAATATACAATATATGTCAACAGATTTACAGATCAGTGACTTCAGTCAATAAGGATACAGGACAGGGTTCAATTTGCTGTTATTGCTTTAAGCTTGTTTAATGGTATCCGTTAGACGTACTTACGCTGTATAAGTCTAGCTGCTAATTTCTTGATTTAAATCTATCCTTAATACTTTGTTTTCAGTAACAGCCTCCTACTTTGATCCATTGTGTGATATGAGTGGTCCTAAATGAGTATTGCTCATTTACCTTGTTATAAGTGTTCTATCTTGATTGTTATTTCCTGGTGTTAATAAATCATTTAACTATCATTTATCATTGTCCATGCGTCTTGATGCAAACGGTCTTTTCAACTTATCCCCCATGGAGACTCAGGGTAGATAGGAATGTATCCTCAGCACACCATTGCCGGACGTAAAAGGCGACCGAATTGGGCAACCCGTTTGCTGTGGGCTGCGCCCCATTGTCGGTGAAGAAATAGAGTCTGGTGCTTGAGGGCGCCAGAGCCGGCAATAGTGCCCCTTTTACCAAAGAGATCATTAGAGACAGGGACCCTTTGAGTTGAAGCAGAATTAGAAAGTCAAAGTGTAACGAATGTCCAAGAATGTCTAAGCAAAATGGAGAAACTGTACGAACAAACATACACTTACTGCCGTTTTCATAGCCTAAACACCCTAAATGTATATGTCCTGCTGTAACATCGAAGTGGAACAATATATTCAAAATCTACTTCGATGCTGGCCTGGATGGGTTCCCAATTGCATTTGTTTGATTCTTGACTTCGGTGTATGGGTTTTCAAGTAAATAAATGACACTTTCCTAAATAATCAAATTACCTTAACTATGAAAAGAGGAATAATTACATGTATTCTGAAACAAAACACTTTTTTCAGAGGTGAAAGGGGTTTAACGTCGCGTCCAAGATTATTGCACTTATATAGCGACGTGCATGCACATGCTTTAGCGCGAGGTTCCTAATTATAATAAAGAGGTGTTTATTCTACAGTGGGACTACATCAGTTTCAAAACACAGTAGGTTTATCTCTATTCTACCATGACGGCAACAACGCTTTGAAAACGGCGCTCTCATGCAACGCGTAACAACACAGGCACACAAGTCCACAATCTTAGAACATTCTGAAAAGAGGTCACAGGTAGTTATATATGTAACAATTATTACTAAAGTTCAAGATTAAAAACACCATAGTCTTGAGTAGTTCAAAATAAGTGTTCAAAACACGATCTATGATGTGGTTCAACATTAACCTGTAGGTTAACTGGGAATGATCGAGCACGCTGGTACAATATGATTACCAATGGAACTAAGTATGACTCAACAGCCGCGTTTTAGCCTGCGGGGGGGATTTGGTATCAAAGCTAATTTATACATAAATTACATTTAAGGAGACTTGTTGATAAGAACAAACGGCTCCAGAATATTTTATGATGAACTCATAGCTACAACTAACTTTCCTCTGATGTGTGATAAATGGGAATGAGCTTAATCAGAGCATTTTATGGAATAATATTTATACTAACTGTAACATGTGAACCAATGATGTTAAACGAATATATTTCCAGTTCAGATTCATAAATAGAGCTCTATATACCAAAAACGTAATATTGAAAATGAAGTATGCTCTTTTTGTATCTCTTAATCTGAAAACTTACACCATGTATATGTAGAATGTGTTCTTGTGGAGGAACTTTGGTTAGAAATTGAAGTGTACCTAAACTATATATATGATATTCATATTACCAATCTATATTATTTTCTTTGCTACTGTTTTTTAATAACAACAAAAAGAATTCTCTTTTCAACCATATAATTCTTCTTAAAATACGTTCACCAGTCAGGCATTATGAAAGCTCCCTTATTCTTTCCTTTTTTTAAAAAATATTGAAAGATGTATGTAAAATCGAAAAATATGCAATGAAAAATAGTGATTTTAATAAATGTGACAGAAAATGGAAGGAATTATCAGTCCACTTATGATAAAATATCAGTCACTCCAAAATATACGTATGTATATTACCCATATCTTGATCATGTTTTAAGATCCTATGAATTGCTACTCTAATATACCTCATGTATCTATGTTTCATCTACTGAATTGAAACAAATAAAATTATTAAAAAACTACTTCGATATTACAAATGTCAAGTTTGGCCATGGTGCTCAGTCTTGCAAGAATCACATTACAGTGGTTTCTCGCCCTCTTCCTTAATCTGTTCCGTCTGTTGCATTTTAGACTGATATCACCTTGACAAAAACAGAAACATACAGTCATTACACCATCTTCAACTGTTGAGGAGAACCTTGGCTCATCAGGATCTCAGACTGTTCCACTAAGGGCACCAACTCCTATTGTGAAAAATGCTTGTCAGAAAAAAAACTCTACTCCAAACAATCTGGTCGAGTACTCAAGGGTTTAGGTGACCCTGTGAAACTATTTAATAAGTTTCAAACACTGGGATACATGCATGTCTCCCCACTTCCCTGTACGCGCAATAGAAGTCCCGTGCCGGAAAAAAAGTAGACCCCCAGGACTTCCGCCTCATGTAACATGAATAAAAATAACTCCCTCATCAGTGGAGTTTTACAGGACTAAGGACTATTAAAATGAAATTCAGTTATCGGTACAGGATTTTAAGCCATCAGCAATTTGTATTGAGTAGACCTATGTCAAGCAAACAAACAACTTCTGTCAGTACAGTTCAGATAATCATTTTCTTCTCTGGGTGCTAAAGCCACTGGAGGATCCTCCATCTTGGTGAGACAGGATGTGATCGACAGCTCTGTGTCCCTTGATACCATTCTCCAAGCTAAAGCAGTACGACGTACTTTGCACATTGCATTTAATCTGTGCTGTCTATATATCCCCCCCTCCTCTTTTCCTCAGCGTTCTGATATACAATCTCTATATGATCAGCTTTCTGAGCCCTCTATCATTATGGGTGATTTAAATGTCAAAATCCATTATGGGGAAGCTCTTTGCGAAATTTATCTCTGATAATAACTTATGTATTTTTAATGATGGTTCAAATGCATATTTATATCCGGCTACAGGGACACATTCTGCTTTAGATCTGTCACTATCAGATTCTAACTTGTTAAATGAATTTACATGGTCGGTCCATAATAATGTGTGTGGAAGCGACCATTTCCCTACAACTAATCCATCTGGCGTTCCGCCCTCATCATGATCACAGTGGGGTTTATATAAGGCTAACTGGTCTTTATTTTAAAACCTCTTTAATGACAAGTTAAAACGTGACATTTTAAGGAATGCTCCTGACCCTATCAAGTTGTTCTCCGAGCAACTGAATGAAACTGCTGATGAAACGATACCAACGCCCTCTGCAAACCCACACATTCGAAAACCATGGCTCGATAATATACACATGGAAATAAGTTAAGCAACACCCGTATATTCTCAGACTGAGCAACTTTTCATCAGTAACTTGTGTAACCTCCCTGAACCCGAACAACTGTTTCAAGACGCCTCCTCATTCTTTGAATCAATCTCTGGATTTGATTCTGAGGAATTCTCTTCAATTTTAGGCCGTCGTGTTCGACAAAGAGACCCACCTGTCCATACGCTCAATGGATTGACTGCTGCTTTGCATGATAAATTGTCCGGATTCCTCAAGTACGCCTAAGAGGTTCTTGGGCTTCGGTCAGCAAGTTGGAATTATATTTGATCACCATTGCGTGTGATTGTTTATAAATCCATTTAGTTGCTTCGCAATCGTTTCCATATTAATCAACCAGGGTCAAATGTACATTTTACATTATCTAAAATACCTTTTCAGTTGCGTACTCGTATCGATTATCTTCCAGAAGTGCTACTTGGGGTTAATTAAACCATTCACAGAAAGGACTGGAATTTCATCAGAACAATTAACTTCTATGATGTAAGGCCCTGCTATGACATACCTCCCAAATCCACGCGGTCTTATATAATTCTACTATGTCACAATTCATACGATCATGTCGGAATAAGTACAACCATGTCAGACCTCATGCAATCATGTCTTAATTAATATTTTATCGTGTCGGGATTAAAACTATATCACCATTAAAACAACTACAACTATGTTGGAAGTAATACGACTTCGTCTGAATTAATTCGATTAGGGCCAGAATTATTTTTAAAAAATCGGGTCACGTTAAAACTGATATTTCACCAGTCCTCTTCAACAACAAACAAAGCTATGATCGCGTTAAATGTAGTGAGTGAGTGAGTATGGTTTAACGCCTCTTTTAGCAATATTCCAGCAATATCACGGCGTGGGACACCAGAAATGGGCTTCACACATTGTACCCATGTCGGGAATCGAACCCGGATCTTCGGCGTGACGAGCGAACGCTTTAACCACTAGGCTACCAAACCGCCCCGTTAAATGTAGACGCTTGCGGACCTAGTCCGATATCATACTCATTTTTAACTCAACCTTTAGTGTAACACATTTCGTCATGTTGATGTGGTATAATACCGAACGCATTTGGTGACTAACGATACCGGGAAACAATAGCAGTTATTAAGTACAGTTGCACATCGCTCGGTCACCGGAACACGTACACTGGATAATATGAGGACGTCACTCGTCTGTCCAGATACTAATTCGATTGCAGTGGGTGGGATTTTCCATTTTTGTCTATTTACGGAAGGGGATTTCCCTGTAAAATGGCGACCGAGAGTGGCTTCACTACATCCGTGTGCCACAATCGTGAGTAGTATTGAAGCACATAGTACATAGACATTAATCCAAGTGTATTAACAATGTATCACTATCACTTAACATGTTAACAAACGATATCTATGAATATGTTTAGTGTGGGTTATCCTATAGCCGATAACCGCGATGGGATCCTACAGTCAAAATATGACCCTACATCACGCCCGAGAACACCACATTCATAAATCCAGTTCAATTCAGACTGATGTGGCCGATTACCCTCGTATTTTCTGTGATTTTATTTTTTTTATTTCACTTGGGCTTGTGACTGAACAGTTGATTTCACTGTATTCCCAGATAATTTCCTTATCTATCTACATTCTTGTCATAATTTTATTGCCACAACTTGAGGTGTGCGCATGCGCGAGGATTCTATAGTCTGTTTCTGCATGGGGTTTTCTGCACGCCACGTAGTACTCTCTGCAAGGGGAAAACACGTTGTTTCGCGCGCTTGCACTGAGGATGTATTTCAACTTTATTTGTATATAACGATAATACTGTACTTCTATCGACAAACAAACACAAACAACGCTATCTTTGTTTTCATTGTTATTTAAAATAAGTTGCAATATTAATGTATCTTAAGCCATGTATTTATCTTCGGAGGCAACAAAAAATATTATTTCCCGCCCAAAAGAAGGTTTGAGGCGGTACGCGGGATTCGGGGGTCTATTTAGAGGGTATTGGGGGCTGATCCGTGTGGTACGCTTGACGCAAATAAAATCGTACTTTGGAATCAGATTCAATTTATCAGGGATTCAGAAGCGGGATTTGTCTATCCCATTTTGTTTCTGAAATATAAATCCGATACCGTTCAACATGCCTGGAATCAGGAATGCTCTGTTTTTGGTGCCTTTTGCTTGTAAGGAACTTTTAAATGTGTATTATTTTGCGTTTCAAAGGCAACATGTCGTACTTGTGATTTAACATTCCAAGATGGAAATTTGTGACCACATCACATATCATACACCACATGCAACCCTCCTTAAGATTAAGGGTTAAAATTTGTCGCCTGCAACCTATGCTTGTGATGAGGGTCGACTAAACCGATCTGGTAGTCAAGCTTGGTGACTTGGTGTATAGTGTTACTCATAATGGGGATAATGCGGCCATGATAAGCAAAAAAGCATCTTACATTAGTTCAGGAAATTTTTTTTTTCTATTTTGTCATGGAATAATAATTTAGGGTTTTGAAAATAATTTGTCCAACACTGCTATCAAATGACAATTGAAAGGGGGTACTGGTGGCCCACTCGTCTAAGGCGCCGCTATTCGCTGTGCATAGTTGCGTCCCTTCGGCACGCCAGAAACCTATGATTGTGGGTTCGAATCCCGGTTATGTTTCTAGGTTTGTCAGCACCATACCACTGCTCGTGGGTGTCACCGAAGTGATAAACGTCTTAGACCTGCACCACTAAGGGATTTCCTCCCAGATTAGGCTGACACGCCGTGATATAACTGGAATACTGTTAAACGCGGAGTTAAACCCAACTCACTCATTTATTGTATTGAAAAGTACCATGCTTACTAATTCGCGTCATTTGAAGATACATGTATAGAAAGCATTTAAAATTAAATTGTTATATGCACATATTTAAAAGGGCGGGGGCTATCGACGACTTTGTCTTCTGGTTAATCTATTCTTTTTGTCCACACTGTCTCGAAAATCTTGGCGTTGTTGTGCTCGAGACTAACACTATCGAACTTGTAAAGCCTGTGCTGACATATATCAACCAAGAAATATGCATTTGATATCAAAAGAAACTGAATCATCCAACGGGGCCACAAATATACTTATCAAAGGTAATTCCCCTCTAGAACCTGATCGTTTTATCAAGGAATACTGTCAGTAACGTACTTTATTGAGAATTAGATGTTGAGGTCATTATCAAACGGGTAGATGGAAAAATATACCACATTGTTTTTTGTTTTATCCAAATGTCAGATGGGATTGACAAACAACTTAGGCATTGGTGATACGAGTATGCTTGAACTGGGTAACCTTGTATTACTTGGAAACCCAGCATTAGATCAAGCTCACAACATTAATACTCTCCCTACATTATGCCGTATAAGGTCTCTGGCTCTGTTATCCGTATCTACGTTCTCCAGAAAACGTTATTAAGCACACATTGTACAGACACATATTTGTATTCAAAGAATACCGTTATACGTTCCGTACCTCTAATACTGCTTCATATACCAATCCATTAGACATTACCACCTGAATGCCTTAAAGACTTGTGTCAGTGAAATTAAGAAATATCCTACGCATGATGCATCCTCTGTGCAAGCGTCGGAAACTATGTGTTTTTCTCTTTGGACTACCGAATCCCGATGTCTGAGGTACAACATACATGTACATCCAGTAGAAAACTCATTCGGAAACAGACTATAGAAATCTACGGCATGCAGAAACCTTGTCAACAAGTCAACTCGCCACCGACGAAACACGAAGTGAACTGGTTACCGGTATGGTATTACCTCAAGTTGTGGTAATAGAATTATAAAACGTATGTGTATAGACAAGGAAGTAATCCGGGAGTACAGCGACATAAACTTTTCAGTCACAAACCTACGGGAAATATATTTTTAAAATATCAAGAGAATACGAGGGGAAATCAACCACCACAGTCTGAATAGGAGGTAATGTTCTCGGTCTTGATGTAGGGTCATGTCGTGACAGTATTAAGACGAAAACTGATCGTCGGGTTCTTCAATCTTAATAAGACTCCACGTCGAAAGGCTTACATTTTGGAAGCGGTCCACGACACGTGTCAGTTTTACATAAACAGTGAGGGTGATATATTTGTCGTTTAATATAATATATATATAAGATTATCCTCAATTGTCTGTTTAATATTTTACTACAGGGCAAAACATAATAATACACAGTTCTGTATTTTATTATTTGCGATAACACATTATTTGGAAAATTGTTTTTTCTCATTGGCGGCACACAAAAAATGTACGTGAGAACGTATGCGTACATGTTATGAAACGCGAATGGATACTTGTAATGCTTAAAATGTCGTCCCTCTTATAAAGATGTCATGTACTTGCAGTTTACAGCATCCCACACGATTTGTTGTAGATGAACACATGTAGTATAGTTGAGTAATGATAAAATAGCCCGTTCGGAATTACGGATTATATGTCATCGTTTAATGTAATGTGAATTTCACTCGGGATATAAAATCCGTACTTCCTTTGCAGCTTGTAAATTATTTCTCTTGCTGGTTGCGTGTGGCGTTGGTCTCAATCTGTTCAGTAGTCACTGAATGGTGGCGAGAGGAGTGCCTGGAGTTAAACAGGTTAAACAGGTTCCGGGTTGGACCAATCCAAGTTTCAACATGTTTTTAACGGTTTTATTTATGGCGTGTAGCCAGTAGATTTTTTAATGCACGACAAAGCCTACTGAGCAAATTAAGTTGTTTGTTTGTGTGTCACTGTGTATATTAATTGACAAGTTCCCTGTTAAACACTTCAAGGCTACTAGCAATAATTAGTAATTTAACAGAAGGCTTAAACAGAAGAATGTCTACACTTTTGGACTGAAATAACACCTGGTTTGTACCAGTGTTGATTACTTCAAGAACTTAAAGAGCGACTAGCTCGGGCAAACTGGCAGTCCTGGCATGATATATTCAATGAATCAGAGCTCCAGGTAAGCTTTTGGTGTTGTGGGTATTTTACCCGTGCATTTTAAAATCATTGAGTATCAGTAATTCTATCCGGGTATTCAATTTTTTGTTAACCACTAGTTTTTACACATGTGGGTATTTAAGTTAAATATTTAAAACTCTATTCATCTAGTTCCTGCAAACTGATGTCGTGTGGGTTCGAGATCTTTATAGAACTCAAAAATACCACCATACTTCCACAAGAAAGTGTGAAGGCAAATGATCGTGATGTAACTGTCATCGTGGAGTTTGCAAGGTTGCCGGAATGCCGACAATCCACAAAAAGAAGATACACAAAGCATATTTCTTTTTTTTATTCAAATAAACGGACACCTTGTCTAACATGGCATTTGTGGTAAGGGGTTTGTCGCTTGTTATAAAATAGGCGTTAGACAAATTTTCGTGTAAGGAACAACTTATTAACTAGACGAATTGCATACGGATGGATGTAAATCAAAGTTTGAAACGAAATAAAATAGATTTAAACAGGCAATACCAACATACTCCCATAGATATTCGAGAGAAAACTGGTGAACCCAAAATAACTATACCGTGTACATAACTAAATAGCAAAGCCGTTGTAAAGCTTTCTACAATAAACTGCTACAGCTTGATTTTTAACTATATATTTTAACAGAACCAATCAGCATGACAAATGAGAAATAGCCCATGTATGTCCATTTATATTTGTTCTACTTCGCTCTCGCTATTCATACCTTATTGACTGTTTCAAGTCGGCTTTTCTGTGATTAAAGCCATACTTTTGCGTATATGACGTTATCGTAGGTTAAGCTCCGTGACAGTCCCTAAGGTGTAATTTCATTGTAGACTGTTATTTATTTTGCTAATTTTCCTTTTTTTGGCAGTTGAAAGCTAAAGTATGAAGCAGCATATCTTTCCTAACTTATCAGAGGAAGCCCAATCATCTCAGGAGGATACATGGGTACACCAATCTGAAGTATGAAGACTGTAGAAGATCAGGGTTTTGCAGGAGAGTCTGCAAATAACATTCAGGCTTCTGACAAGGCCAAGGATTGCCCAAAACGAGAGAAGATTGAAAATGAAAAGCAACGTCCGAATGTGGAATTTATCGAAAAATCTAGTAAGGAAAATATAATGGAAAACGTGGACAGTGGAGGGAATAATATACGCACCACTCAGTGTGACCAAGATCCACCAAAGACTAAAGAAAGCAATTCAAAGACTAAAGAGCATGAGATGAAGACACCTCATCTGAGTACGAAAGACACTAACAAAAGAGAAATTCCTTTTAATGAAGAAACACTTGAGTTCCGATTCTGGATGCAATATAAGGATTCCAATTTAGAGGAAAAGATCTTATCTTCCTCTTATGAGGTATATCTCATTTCGGCCTTTCTTGCTGAGGAAGTGGGAATGGTATCTGGATTAGAAAAATGCACCCAAAAGCAATTCAGTGAAACTAGCATAACATATTATATCAAATCTTATGAACATGAAGGAATCCGTAGTTTGAAAGTAAGGATAGCATTGGTTGTTATACCAACTCTTGAAATATCCAGCAGTGGTGAGGAAGAGCCTAACTTTCAACTATTACAAAAATACCTGAGTGCTCTCTTCACTGACAGTGAAACTCATGAAGGACATAGATCAAAGGTCTTGGAAGCTTTTGATTTACGAAGATTCCGGGTTGCACATGAACAACAACTTTCCCGTCTTCTCCTTCATCGTTACAGCTTTCAGGAAATACTGAACACAGGAACACGAAGTGAGCAGGGGCAGATGTGGTATGAGAATTTGAGACTGAGGTCCTTTTATGGAGTACGTATTGAGGCTTCCCCCCTCCGTCTTGTAGCAGCAGGGTTCTACGCTACAGGAGTTGGAGATGAGACCAGGTGCTTCAGCTGTGGTCTGACACACAGGAACTGGACAGGCAGGGACAACCCGTTTGAAATTCATGCTGCTGTTTCCCCCTCCTGCAACCATGTACTTGACACAGACGACAATAATGTTTCAATCCAGGATACGAATTCACCAGAACACCCAGCAACTGAGTGCCCTCTCGTAGATGATACACAAAATAACATTGAACAGAATGCTGTGCCTGTGGATACAACTACGCCATTTCATCAAACATCTGCATCAAAATATGAACACACACTTTCCTCAATTAACAAGTATGTCTACATTATCACATTCATAGATGATGGTCATCGCAATCAACTGGATGATATCGCCGGTAAGAATGATTCATTATCATAAATTATCAAATGGTTATTTATTTTATAAATATTGTTGTCTTTTCCAATTGTTTTTCTGAACATTCTACATTATTTAAGATGTTCACCAGTTTAAAGCACGTTGTCAGCGTACTCCTTGCTATACACAAAGAAAAAAGTTAAACACAACCTAATATATTTCATTATTGCTTGTTCCCAATATTTGTTACAGTCATGAAAGATATAATTACGGGAAGAATTATGTTTTCTCGAGATGATGTAATCAGTCATGTGTGACGAACGCTCACTTGTCATGCATGTTATGCCCGTGCAGCATGCTACCCTCGAGTATCTCTAAAAGCAGTGTATCCAAACGTTAAAACTGCTTTCTTAAGCTCGTTTTGAAACAGTTATTCCATGACATTGTGTGACCATGGCACGAAGGCGATTATGAAACGCCACAAGATGTCAAATAATCGGCATGCATAACGCAGGAATGTGTTGAAATGCCATTGGTCGGAATTTTGGGTATCATCACACTGTCGTAAGCCGTTTAGTCGAGAAACATGCTCAGACTGGTGATGTGCAGGACCGGCCCTGATCCGGAAGACCTCCTGTGACGACACATCGCGAAGACAGGGACCTTCTTCGTCTCATACGCCGAGAACGCATTTTTAACATGTACTCGTCTGAAACAGCCGTGGTTGCCCAATCGTCGTGTCAGCACCAGAACCGACAGAAACCGGCTGAAAGCAGCAGGACTGAGGGCTTGACGAGTCATAAAGCGTCCCTTGTTGAGAGATCACCACAAAGCTGCTCGTTTAGCAAGGTGTATTGCACGACAGAAATGGAATCTGAGAACTTGGGAGACGGATCCATTGGTCAGACGAAAGTCGCTTTCTGCTCCACGTCACTGATGGAAAAAAGAGAGTTTGGAGGCACTGGAACACAGCCCACACCCCCAGGGACATTAAACCGAATGTTGCATACGGCAGGGGCTCGGTAACGATTTGCGGGTGTATCTCTCATGATTGCATGTTGGATTTGGTCACCATAAGGGGCAACTTAACAGGGGCTCAGTACATCTGGGACGTGTTGAGGCCAGTCGTCGTTCCTCATTTTGACAACCACCCTCTTGCTACTCAACCTTAGTACACGGATGACAATGCCAGGCCTCATCGTTCGCATGCAGTCGTGGATTACACGAGGGCCAATGCAATAACAACTCTACCCTGGCCAGCAATGAGCCCAGATTTGACCCCCTTGAACATGTTTGGGATATTCTGGGGCAGTGCATACAGGCACGAGATCCTCCCGTACAAGATTTACGCCAATTGGAAGCAGCATTGCATCAGGGGTGGTTGTTGTTGACCCATCAACAGATCCAACGTCTGACTGGAGGCATGAGACGTAGGGTGGAATGCGTCATCCGGGCACGTGGCGGTTAATCCCGCTACTGATCTGCGTCGCGTGTCATATCAAGTAGAGACTTTAAGGAACATTTTCACATGACACATCAAACGTAACTCGTTTACTTAATCCTGCAGCTCCATACTTTTTTAATGTATTTTCTAAGGTCAAAAACAGTACCTGTGTTACCATGATGTTTTTGTCAGTAAATTGCAATCATAACCCACCGATATCTTCTTTATTTGTTGTCAAATGTTTGTTCTATCCGATGACATTGGTATCGCCCAGCTCCTGTGGTCAGTCATCCAATGCCATGATTTTTGCCATTTGTCATGGTTCAGAAATAGGGATGTGCTTAACTTTTTTCTTTTTGATATTTACTGATATGGTTTCTTTTTTATTTCAAGTAACAATGGAAATGGCATATTTGCCTCTAGTGAATCTGTCTGTAGACAAAAGTATTTGCTTACGTTAAACATAAGTGTTTAACATTTCTTCTGGAGTTAACCAGTGGAGATTCAGAATATGTCCTCATTGTCCCAGGCTTGTTGCAACCGACAACTAAAATTGGATTCTAGTCACCAGGCGTTGGTCGTTGCCGACGGTCTGCCTGGTACACCTACAGGCAACCGTGATACAGGTCGAATATTGCCGTGACCACGTTAAACAACAACACATATGCTTTCACTCGCTTATTCGTTACACAACTGCTGACAATAACATTATTGGGACTGTGTATGGGTGATGGGACTGTATGGTGCATAGAAATTGGCGGAATTGAATACAAGGAATTGGAGTTATTTACTGGATAAAGGATTTCGTTTGCTCTTGTTTAATGAGAATGTTGGGGATGTAGGAAAGCCTGTCACATCACATTGTATATAATGGTAACTGTGTCCTCATTGTTCCAGCATTACGTTCAAGATTTGAAGCGCTGAATGAGAAGACTCATCATAAAGATTTCGACGGTAATGCCATATACATCTTGCCGAAGAAGGATAACGGTGAAGAGGAAAGTGAAGAGACGCGAGATAAATGGAAATGTTCACAAGGTCCCCGGACTCAAAAAACAGGCCCAGGATATTACCCAAACAGTGCTTCCGACAGCTTTGCATTTCAAAGTCAAGAAAAGGTAAAGGACTTAAAAAATGGACAAACAAGGAAGAAAACAAAGAGTAAAGCAAGAAAAGATGAAATTAAACTGAACATTACTGTTGATGACATTGTTTATTGGCTTATCAATTCTCACTCACTAACTCTCAACATTCAAAGATATACAATAGTGTCATACTACACCGGTCAGTAACACAAACCCACAAGTAACTGGAAGACTCGATCCTTTCTCGGACGAATTGACCAGTGATCAGTACATATTGCAGATAATGAGAGGCCACAAAACTCAATGTATTTATTTCCTTACATCAGTCACGTGAAACAAAATTCAATGAAAAATATCACGAAATGTGTTTCATAAACAGGACATTTAAGTACAGTGTTTAGTAACAAAAGAAACTTGGGATATTCTCAATTTGAAACTTCTAAACGACTTAGAATGGCAATATGTCATGATGAACACCATTGGACAGCACATTGTCTGGTTCCAACTAGCTGCTTTATGGAATTTACTGACTAAAAGAATGCGTGTGTTTTGTAATTGCACGAGGAAATAAGGGTATTTGAGGTTTAGTTGTAGAGATGTAGGCAATCAACATGGATACCTTTGAATTGACACTGGTCCCTTGTGACTATCTCGCGTAATTTCCTAGACAAATCTCAAATGTCTTTTGGAACACTGTTTCTAGACAGAAAACAGTGGCCCCGAAAGAGGCTATTAGAAATTGTTGCATTATTTATCTTCTTCTACAGCTCGTAGAAAAAATCGTAGGCAAAATAATGTTGGTGTTCCAATCTCTACCAGTACACACTCAAATACATTCACAGCCAATATCTCTGGTAAAGGCTAGGGTGCTGTAATTGTAGATGCCGGTTGGAATCGATAGCTATGTTTGCCAAAATAGTGATTTGGCGTGTTATTTACAGTTTATTGTAGCATCATATTACTTTTGTAAAGATGTGTTATTGTGCATAACATAAGTTCATGTCAGTTTTTCTCTGTGGTTTTGTTTACCTGTTCATACAGATTACCGTTCTTTGTATCTATTTACTCCATATCAATCATTATGTTTGGCTCGACAGCTTTTACCCACCATCCTTTTTGAGTTCATGTAACCTGATGATGTATGAATTGTTGTTATTAAGTCAGATTTAACAAAGAGTTTCCAAGGTATTAGATCACATGCCTCACCCACCCTCCAGAATTAAAATATACGGTCTTAGTTTTTCCGTTTTCTATTGAAATTCGTTCCAGTGAAATATACAGTTAAAGACGGATCCGATTTCCATAGGTAATCTCGTGTAGTCCATCATGTTTGGCGAGATAGAATGTCCATCAAACATTACTAAGTTGATCGTTTAATTTCGCAATTAAATACACGAGGGTTCTTTACAACCTTAGCGCCCTAAAAGTGAAACCTTTATTCAGATTAACAATGATAGTACATTCTATTTAATTTGATGAACACAAAATCAGTTCGATATTTGCTATTCAAAGCGACATGTTGCTGTATTCTTCAGTATGAAAGGATGTCATCAAATGACCATGAACTGTTAACGTTAAATAATTGATAAAGTGCAGTGAGTTTGTAATGGGGGACATTTCCTGCATGTCTTTCAGTAATATTCCTGACTTATACAGTTTTCCTGAATATTCCTGAATAATGCTCCTAAAACATAGTTCAAAACAATTATATGTATTTCCACAAAAAGGAAATGGATAAGCCAACAGGCAACATGTCTTTGTAAAGACATTTTCTATACAAATGAGTTGACAATAACAGTGATAACTGAATGTTTATCATGAATGACGAATACATGATACCCATGACATTTAAAAAAGATAATCTAATCTATTCTTCTTCTTTTGATAATGCCGATGCGACGTATTAAATTTTAACTCACTCACTCTTCTTCTTTTCTTTTACATACAGAAATGCTGCGATTTTATAATACAAACCCACTTGACTAGGGGGTAAAGGGCATGAAATGGAGATATATATATATATATATTCATTATTTCTAAATATGTTTTATCGATATTATAAAAATAACTATTGATCAGGTCAACTAAGTTTTGACCATTTCTCCTTGGAGGCTAGAATTTCTTGGTCTACATCATAAAGTATATTTTTATATGTTGTGCTCGTATGTATGATTTATGTGCTAGTGTGTATGATATATTATCATTGCATAAACTACAGAGATCCTATTCACTTTTTCCAATTATTATGAAATACACCCAGTTGCCACGATGCGGTGCAAACTTTTATACTAAAAAAGAATTGATTTTACTATTTACAGAACATTTTTTAATCATTTGGAAGCATTCTGAAAATGATGTGTGTTGCCGTTGTGTGTTACCTTTTCCTGTGAAGGATATCTGGGGAATTTGCTATATTTTCACACAATAATTTGCAACAATTTGCAGTCTTTTGATTTCAAACTGTCAGAAAGTAGGGTACAAATGATATCGTCTTAGTCCTTCTGTTTATTGTGTCATGTATTAGAAGATTTGGAATAGAATGTATAAACTTAACATAGAAAAGACATGTTGTAGAATTGCTTTAAATGAACAATTTTGCATGTATTCGAACCCGTTTGATTTTGTGAGTGAATACAACATATGACTGAACACAGGTACGGATAGACGATGGGTAAAAGGATTTACACGAATGTCTTAGTCTTGTGAGAGGAACACTGATGTTTTCAGAGTTTCTGAGACTGTATGAGATTTTTGCAGCAACAGTTTGGGCAGAAAATCTGTTAGATAGGAAGGGGCCATGTTATGATTAATTCTGAAAAATAGACAAAGTTTACGTTTCTTTCTACGCTCAATTAAGGGTTCCCAACCGGTTTCGTAATATAATGAATGCCTGGGGGCATATTTAGGTAGACCAGTTACAAACCGTGCAGCTTCTAATTCTAATTGTTCTAATTTCTCACTTGTCTTTGGTGCAACCCTTCCAAACCTCACATGCATATTCAAAGTGTGGTCTTACGAACATTTTATATGTATTTTAAATAGTATTTCCGTGAAGTAGATGCTTGAGTTTTCGCATTGAGTAAATCATCTCGGAAGTTGTTTTGATAATGGTATCTTTATGACAAGACCATTTGTCACTGGCTTCAAGTATAACCCATATTCCGTTATCAGATCGAAATTCTACGATTTAATGTTTTAAAAATTTGTTACAAAAGCACCACCCCACGTCACCTGCGTACTTCGCATATGGAAAAAGAAAATATAATATCTTACACACAAAACTGAGATACATGTGCACTCAACTGACAGCTCTTCAGTGTAACTGACAATGACATATAATATATATATATGTCTCCTTTATAGTGTTGTATGCATATATATTAAAATTTGAAATTGTGAAATTTTTGTAAATACCAGGGAGAGGGCATTCTAAATTGGAAGAACTTGCCCCTAAATCCCGTTCACTCCTTGTGAATAAATATGTTACAAGTACACTCCTTGTGAATAAATATGTTTAAATCAAATCAAAATCACAGGTACGGTGTGAGTGAATGCTGAATACAGTTGAACACAGGAACGGTGTGAGTGAATACTGAATACAGCTGAAGACAGGTACGGTGTGAGTGAATACTAAATACAGCCGAAGAAAGGTACGGTGTGAGTGAGTACTGAATATAGCTGAAGACAGGTACGGTGTGAGTGAGTACTGAATACAGCCGAAGACAGGTACGGTGTGAGTGAGTACTGAATACAGCCGAAGACAGGTACGGTGTGAGTGAGTACTGAATACAGCCGAACACAGGTACGGTGTGAGCGAATACCGAATACAGCTGAAGACAGGTACGATGTGAGTGAATACTAAATACGGCTGAACACAGTACGGCTATGTGAATACAACATACGGATGAACACAGGTACGGTGTGAGTGAATACTGAATACAGCTGGACACAGGTATGGTGTGAGTGAATACTGAATACAGCTGGACACAGGTACGGTGTGGGTGAACACAACATGCGGCTGAACACAGGTACGGGGTGTGTGAATACTGAATACAGCTGGACACAGGTATGGTGTGTGTGAACACAACATACGACTGAACACCAAGTATGGGGCGTGTGAAAACTGAATACGTCCGAACACAGGTATGATGTATGTGAATACTGAATAGGGCCGAATACAGGTACGGTGGCAGTGAATACTGAATACATTTGAACACAGGTACGGGGTGAGTGAATACTGCTAACTAAAGGTAAAGGGGGAGTGAATACTGAACACTGCTGAACACAGGTACGGTGTGGGTGAACACAACATGCGGCTGAACACAGGTACGGGGTGTGTGAATACTGAATACGGCTGAACACAGGTACGGGGCTAGTGAATTCAACATACAAAACGGGTGTTTTCGCGTAGGATAATTATTATGGTATTCTGTTATAAAGAAGAGTATCAATGGAAAACTTTTCACTGTGCTACAGGATATGTTAAAATAAAACCTTTAATATTATAACTTGCGGAAATATTGGGTTTCCATTTGTATCAATCTATTGAATAATTTCGTACTAGTTTTTGATGGTAAACGTGCATCAAGTACTGCAATTTTGCTTGAGTGTGGAAAATAATTTGTCTGTTTATTATCATATAAAATGTATTAAATTTTGGGGTAAGATTGTTCATATGCATAACCAAAGAGATCCTTATCAATGTAACCGACTAATGAAAAGACTGGATGAAAGTGGTAGAACAACGTGGGCTACTCATGTAATACATCTTTTCTATATGCAGGATTTGGTGATGTATGGAATGCACAGTGAGTGTGTGTCGGGTGTAAAACATTTTGTTTCAGTGTTTAAGCAACGATTAATAGATTGTAACTGGCAGACACTTCACGCTTCTATGTTTGATTCTGGGTAGCTGCGATGTTATTCCATGTTTTAAACTACTTTCTGTACTGAATATTTTATCACTGCGTTTAGGAGTAGAGAAATATGACGATATATATGCTTATTACGATTAAGTGAGTTACCATTAAGATGTAATACAGGAGTGAGTGGGTATGGTTTTACGCTGCTTTTAGCAATATTCCAGCAATATCACGGCGAGGGACACCAGAAATGGGCTTCACACATTGTACCCATGTCGGGAATCGAACCCGGGTCTTCGGCATGACGAGCGAATGCTTTAACCACTAGGCTACCCGACCGCTCCTGTAATACAGGAAGACGAGATGGATCAGATTTTTCCTAGAGAATTTGTAAACATTGTAATACTGGTGAAATAGATGATGAACTACATTTTCTGTTTAGCTGCCCTGCATTTAATGATTTACGAAGTAATCTATATGGTTTTTACAAACTGAATATGAAAATTAACGTATTTGTACTAATTTGATGAACACAAGAAATATCATATGGTTGAAGTAGCTTGTAACATTTATCAAGAAAAGTTTATATTCTGAACAATAATATTATGTAACATTTGTCTCTTGTCACAATGTAAATCTACCATATATATGTATATGTACCTGGGCCTCTGGTCTTATTACTGTGAATAAACCAATGAAATGAAACAAACAATGAGATAAATCTTTTACAAGCCCCATGTGTAAAATGTCATCATACGTATACACTAGTTGAAATGTGAACGCACTTATAACATATGTTTGTTTCTGAGAAAGAGTATATTCAGTATATCGACAGGTTGAGGACACGCATGCACGCCGACTGTGCTGAGTCACAAAGACGTCAAACAAAAGGCCATCTACTCGCTCACACACAGTGAGTCGTTTCCTGCTTCACTGGTAAAACCCTGTCTAAATCTGGCTAGCTTTGACTTGTCAACAGAATAAATTAATTGTTGCCTCGTATTACCTGCCACTGTTGTATGTTCTGAATTAAAGCCTATTGATAAGGCAATAATTCAGGAACAGCCTCACACACAACAGTATCACTGAAGGTGTTTCCAACTACTAGTATTCAGCTGATTGCAGTTTGGGCCATCTGTTGTTAAGCTGTTACTCGCCGCCTGTTGCGCGTACACACTCACCTTGTGTAATGCTGAGTTACGAACCTTTACTGATATAGGTCGACCTGTTTAAGGTGGCGTGCTCGTATATCGGTATTGTCACGTACTAGAGCATACACATGTCAATGTGTTGTTCCGGGCGTGGATACAGTATAACGGGTAACTGATAACTGATAACGCAATTGTAAGGCTTAGTCACACCAGGAAATGCCCTGACCTAGAAGCACATGCATACTAGTTTACGGGTGGTATGTAGATCAGCGTGAAACACATGCCAAGCAACAAGGGGATCAGGCAGTGTGGTGGAAGCAGTTGTGGCTATCACTAGTCAGGTATGTGTGTTATTGACTCCTTAACACTTACTCATTTTATTTTAATATTATTACTTCACTAATATATCTTCACAGTTTATGACTTGGTAACTATTATCTGTGAGTAATGTTATGAAGACATTTTAAAGTTTGGGATTTTTGCAATCGCAAAGCATATTTCATTTTCTAATTGTTAGTTTAGATTCTTGGCAGCAATATTCTGTCGATCTATGATCGATGGATACATCTCAAGGTGAAGGACGGTTCTTTGTGGGTACTAGCCACCATTTATTGGTACCATTATAGGTTGAGATATCGGGGCAGCACTATAATACCGATCTAGAACGTATGGATGTATCTGGAGTTGGGAAGAGGGTTGTTTGTGGGCACAAGCTAGCGAGTCCACTAGGCACTAGATATTGACATTATAGTTATTGTTTGCCGTTGGTTGTTTACGGGAGAGGGTGTGTAGCGTGTGATGCAATGTCACTCCGCGTGCAGTGTCCACGTGGTTCTTTTTATGTACTCGTTCAGGTTGTTGGCAACTCAAAATATTGACTGATTTACCTTGTTGTTTTTTTCTTTCGTGAAGTTATCTTACCTTTATAAGTTTGCTCTGTTCTGTAACTCGTTTCTGATTTGATGTTCATGTTAAATGATGTCGTCCAATACTTACTGTAAGAAAAGTTTTCCTGTCCGTTTCAAATTAGGTGGAACAGCTAGTTTATTCCTCAGTAATAGGAAGGTATACTTGCAGAAAGGTGTCTGATGTAGGTGTTGCTTTGCCTAATGATAATCAATAAACCATCAAAATGGCTGATTAGCTTTTTTCGTGATTAAACTAATTTGCCCTTTCTTTAGCGAAAAAGCAACAAAAATTAATTGCCTCTTTGAAAAAACATGTATTTGGATGGAAACAGAAATACTGCGAGTAATGCCCCCTTCATAACCAGTGTATAAACAACCGACTCACCGCATGATTTAGATCAATTTTGGGACTGTTACTTTTCCATAAATGCACGAAAATGGAAAGTAAATCGTTATGTTGAAGATGTAAAACAAATGCGTCTGGTAAGTGTCAGGGTCAGGTACATGAGCATGCTGTTCACTGTCAGTATACGCCTTGTCATACAAGAAAAACTTTCACTGAGACGCCAGGGAGCGTACTAATCAATTTGATCGTATTTCAGTAATACTTCAAGATAATTATACAACAATATTTAAACAATAAAAGAAAGGTTTCAAAATGTGGACAGTTTCCCCAAAGGAAGAGCCATGAACCGTGTCCCTTACACTGCCAAGCTCACTTGCACTGACAACTTTACCAGACGTTATATTAGTTTCCGTACTGATATCGCTGATAGGCTATGCTAACCCATCAACAGTCAGCGCATACAAATAACATCCGATTTTGATTTCACGTAAATTGTTATTATTTGAATGACAATGACAATAAACTGCGTCGTATGTATCAATCCGACGATGGTTCAAAATCCATATGTTGTTTCATAATCAGGTCAAACCATGTAACGTCAATGAAGTAACTACTGGCAAGGAGCCCTCTACTGCATTGTGTGGGCGTTGCCGCTTTGTTCCACGTGTGTTTATCCTGCGTGTCGTTTTCAAGCCGTCGAGTTACGAGTGAAGTCTTTGGCAGTTCAATAGAGCATTTCAAGGTGAGTGAGCATACAACTGTTATTGACGTTAACATATTTTTTTCTACTTCTTACTTGTAATGTGGCTACAACAATGACCAACTTTGACGTCACACAGGATAAATAATCTATACCGCGTACATGAGGATTGAGGAAATGACTCGACTCCTACTCCAAAGCGTGTAAATGAAATACCACAGAGGGTTATACAAACGACAACTCAAACATGTCTATAAGGTGTGTAATCATAACACTAGGTGAAAAAATAATTGACTGTTATACCATGCGGGGGTTAATCAGATAAATATTGATTCATGTTCAAGGACGGATGTAAACGTGTAGGGATTTCCAATGTTTTCAGGATGTTAACATGTGAGACATTAGATCATATGGTCGATTGCATATGAGGTTTGAACTGTGACAAGAATGCAATATACCGGACAACTTCCGCCCATGGTAAGGGATATGGAGGAGTAGTTTCCTTAGTAACGGTTTCTAAGTTATTATTTAGACATTATTTTTTAGTAGTTTTTCGATGTTGACGTCCAGGTTTTATGGATTACTTGATACTTAATATTGAGGTTTAATCAAAATAAAAGGAATGGAGAGTTACTCGGACATTCCCCTCTACATCGTACACGGGACATGATGGGTATTCTACCAAATAATGCGTTGCAGATCTGCGCCGACTGAAACACTAGTCGTCTCCAAGAAAAAAACTAATCACTACCCGAAAACAATATTAAATGGTCGGTCCCTAATGAATTATTATGAAATGTTCACAGTTTCATATCTCAAACGAGAAACAAAAGGAAAAGTGTCAATTACACGTGTCATAATGTAAAATATATGTTTTGATTGTAAATGATAATCATATAAATATCCTCCTTATGAATTGTTGACAAAATCATGTACAATTCTTTCACATTGAATGGCGCAATATTTTAATTTTAGACACACCTGCAATCTACATTGTATAATCACCTCCGTGATATTGCTGGAATATTACGAACTGTGTCTGAGGAACAATTACATTTCAAGATCGTGCAGAATAATAACGACCTTCAACTATGAAGAGGGAGAAGAACTACACTAAGGACACGGTCATACTGTGGTGTGGTATGATTATGGTGGTTGAAGTTGACAGACGTAAGGTTGTGAGGGCGGTGTTCCTTTTCACCATTATGAACCTCAAAATAGACGACCAAAATGAAACTGCGAAGGTGTTTAAATGCTGGAAATATGAGTTTCCGTTTATCAGCATAAATGTCTTACCATCAATCTCTCTGAGAGGAGACTTTGATGCCCTTGTGCGTAGAAATGGTACACTTCTGCAGGACATTATGCGATTTGAGGCAATGCGTCTGAAGTCCTTCAATGGAGTGACTGTGGCAGTGTCATCCCTGCTGTTAGCCAGAGAAGGGTTCTATGCTACAGGTGATGGGGACGAGACCAGATGCTTCTCCTGCGGCATCAGGTACAAGCACTGGAGACAAAGGGACAGTCCTGCCCAGGTGCATCATAAGAGATGGTGTAGATCTGGCTATCACAGAAATATTCCTTTTGAAGAAAACCCTTTGCCAACGGATTCTGAGGTACAGACTCGTAACCGGCTTGACTTCTCTACTGATTTTGATGTACATCCCCCAAACAGAAGACCGGACGAATCAGATCGTTCACATACAAACCGTGCAGTTTGTCAGAACAACATTGCATCAAGGCGCGTCAACAATCTCCCGCCTAGACACTACCGGTACTCAGATCGCCTTTCAACATACCGATCCTGGGATCGTGATACCAACATCGCTTCACCCAGAGACCTTGCCGAAGCCGGATTTTACTTTTTAGGTCAGTTCCAAATTAATGGAATATCATATTCACGAATGATGTATGTTTGCTTGTGCTGTGAGATCTCCCATGTGCCCTGACTGTTGGACATCATCACACGGTCTGGCTTTAGGCTTAAGAAGCCCTTTACAAATATATCTTTTGTCTTTGAGCATATTTCATTTACAGACGATAGATCGTTTTCACCCTTTAACCAAAGTAAAATATAGGATATATGATGTTAAAAGTAGGTCGAAGTGACCTACTACTGGTATAGTACGTTTGTTATCTCTTGTCATGCATATGAAACGTCCAATATGTCAAACTATTATATCACTATCAACTATATGCAGAAAGAGGCACACATACTTATCACTCCAGGGAGAGCCTCAAAGGACATGAAAGTGTATAGTTTCATTCAACTACAGTAGGTTGGATTTTAAAGGGTATAACCTCGAGCATGAACTTAACACATGTGACACGTAAAACGAATGTACGTCAATATTCCAAGCCTATAATGATGGACTTAAGAGCAAGTCTTATCCCTGAAAACGTCGTAGTAACCCAAGCAAAACGTGGCGACAACTTCAAGAAGACATAAAGGACATGTGTAAATCAATTTGCATGTTGGTCCTGTGATAACCTTCAACCTGCTAGAGTGAAATTGATATACAATCTAATTCATGAAACACAAGTGAAATGCAAACTAAAGTATGTACAATTTTAGCCATGAGAGCTTGATATTTTTCGGGTTTTTTTTCAGTAATAGAGTAATCAGTTCATAGAGTGATCTTGGAGCATTACCCAAACATGGAACATGTCCATATACTCCTTGGGATTTTGGGTTCCTAGGTGGTAGTTTCTGTGTGTCTCTTTCTCACTGAAATGAACTCTGTGACATTCATTATATAATATGTTGTGTAAAAGCAGAAAGGGTTTCATGGCTAGTCCCCCTCATGCACTAAATTTGTGATGTATACTTCGAAGGTAACCTCGACCGTGTCCAATGTTTCGTGTGTGGGATTATCTTGCGGGACTGGCAGCCTGGAGATGACCCGTGGATAGAGCACGTGAGACGCAGCCCCAGGTGCAATCACGTAGAGTCTGTGAAAGGACGGCCATACTTCATACAGATCATGATCACCATCGCTAGCAGGGTGCGTGTAAAAGTAAACGATATAGTCATAGAAGGAAAATTGCAGTAGCGGTTCTAACTGACGTATTACTTACCTCCCCACATATGTATGATGTGTGCTAATATGCATTCTTGTCTTTACGCAATGTTATGAACATCCATCTCTATTGGGATTGGGTGGATGTAACTTGGCACTGGATTCATTGTCTCTAAGGCCGAAAGCATGGATCGTCGCTAATGCTTGAAACCACTGGCTAGATGATAAAAATTATAAATGCTGAAACTAATCACCCTTCTCTTCGAGATTCAGAGCACTCTATACAAACAAACTGCATATACTTTTAGAATGTAGACTAGGAGTAGTGGAAGTTTTCTTCAATATAAGCTATTTGACGCATTTGTTATGAGCTAATATGGTGCACGTTGATGTATATATTAAACTTCGATATATCCAAATGTACATGTATGCACGTGGATGGTAAAAACTGCTCTTTACATTCCTTAGCAAATTGACGAAGGGCAAAACACCTTTAGCCCAATCAGTCAAACGCATGGTGAGTAATCAAGAAACGTCTTTTTTAAATTCAGAGAGATAACAGTATCATCACATTCTCATCAAAATTCGTAATTGTTATGTCCGCCGCTATGGGATTCTTATATCGTATTTGCCATCCCGCCTAAATCGCTCTTCTCGATAAAATCTCTCACATAGAATACTTTGTTCTAAACTAACGAATGGTTTACTCTTCTTCAGAGTTGGTAAAGATATTCTGCAGATGTCTAAAACTTGGCTTCAACCAACAAGAAGTTAAAAGTGCAGCACTCCGAGTTCTGGATATACAAGGTAAATTTTACATCTGTGAAATTGCTACATAGCTGTACAATTAAGCATTTATAAGTGAAATAATTAAGAACCATAGTTTATGGAAGTAGACTTCTTTATTGAACTTCACGTCCATAACACGTCATAGCTTTTATTGGAATATTGCTGAGTGCTGCGTTAAACAATAAAACAACCAAAAATCAGTTGGCCTGGGATGAAAAATAAGATTTTCGTTCCCACATTTTCCTATTGCTTAAAGGAGGTATCTGTACACAATTTCCAACTGGTGGTAAGCTTGCAGGTGTGTGCGTGAATTGTCAGGGGGTCAAAATTGCATAAATGAAAGGAAAAATGCATAATTTGACAAAATTGGCTGTAACATTGTTATTAAGTCATTAAACTATCAGAATTATGTCTTTGCTTAATATGTTCGGTTATCTGAATTTGGCAAGCATTTTGTTTCATTTAACTGTTATTCTAATTCTCAGTGAAAACATTGATGGAAATCATGTTTGTTTACTTCATTTTCAAATCTTGTGAGTAGGTAAAAAACTAATACCATTAAGTTGTGACAGTACAACCACTACAACTGAGTATAAAAATCTGCCTGAACCATTGTACTATCCTATATAGAAAACAAATTGAAAATGTATTACATAGGGGCTGAAATATCGTATACAATGTTACCCCACCCCTCGAAATCCAATTTTGACGAAAATTGCTTAATATTGAGATATGGTGGCAGATAATGTTGATGAAGTGGATGACTGGGATAAACGCAACAATGCTTAAAAACACAAAAATAGTAAACTCATAAAGAAAAAATGATGTTTCAAGTTTTTCTGTGAACATTTATGGTGGCCATCTTGAAATTCAAAATGGCCGCCATTTTTACCTTTACAACTATTCATGCCTTTATTCATTTATAATGCTTCATAGTATGTTCAAACTGTAAATCATAACAACTAACATTTTGTTCGCAAATATGTCCCATATTTCAATGTTTTACTTCAGGAATATCGTCACCTTCTTTAGTTCATCTTATTGATGGCTTGTTGAGGGGAAGGGGCTCGTGTGTAAAAATTCCAAGCAGGGTGATGTGTCTAATGTGTCGGAAGGACGTCGTCAATACCGTATTTCTGCCTTGTGGTCACAAACTAGCCTGCGACAAATGTGCCTCTGAAATGCATGATTGCCCCCTAATCAGCTGTGGAGCAAGGATTTGGGGCTACTTACTTGTGTAGATGTGTGTTCATCTTTATCAGGTGAGAATGTATGTTTTTGAAGAAGTCGTTAACAATTACAGCTACAGGTGCTGCAGACTCCATTTTGATGTGAGAGTGAGAGTCTGTACAGGTGAATATTTGATATATGTTTTCAAAATTATACAAAGATTTCGAGTCAAAGCTTCTCGAGAACGCTAAAGGCTGGGGTCTCCAAGTATGAATTGTAATTTAATGTGTAATATGGTCTTAGCACTGCTTTCTTCGAATTCATACCAGTAAATTAATTTCTGCGTGAATCTTCTAGTGTTGTTACAGAAAAGGTTACCCGTGAAGATTCGGGTTCGAATAGGTCTTTTGCAACAAATGAATGCCGTAAAAGGCGAGTGGGAGTGGGAGTCTGTACGGGTGAATATTTAATATATGTTTTCATCAGATATTTACCGCGACATGCTATTGATTTGGTTGGGTTGGGAACTGATAGGCCTTGAAGTGGGAGGGGGCAAGTTTTCTAATGGCCACCCGGGAGATTGGAGCGTCTTCCCGGGGTGGAGGGGTGCTAGAATCATTGAAACTCCCTTTTATCATGCGATGCCTCACACGAGATTAATCTAAGGAGGTGTTGTGTTCAAATGCACATCGGAATATGCCGCGAACGAAGCATATTATATATATCATTGGAGAATTATGTTTAATGCTGTCTCCGCATATACCTCCTGTTTGTATCTGGTGTGTTCGCTGCAACTAACCTCTTTTGGCTACACTTGACATTTCATACCCAAACGTGTATACTTTTATTAACACTCCCTCATTTCTTTCGTTCAGTGTATTTCCCGAATATAACTGTTTAGTAGCCTCGTTTGGACCATGTTCTTCCGGGTAAATTGCTATATTCCTCACTTCAGTTCAATGTACCTACAATTATTTGTTTGTAGTTACTATTGGGAGGTATACCAATTCACGATCACTGAAAACCATACACTCTCTGTACATGTAATATCATTGTTAAAAATATGTATGAAACCGCTTCTTTAAGCATATAAGGGTATATGTATATAGTTTGTATATAATATATGAATTAATAGTCGTTATGTCTACCATTAGTTTCGAAGAGTGACATACATTTGTCATCATATAAAAACAACATATTTATAAAATCATTATGCAGAGAAATCGAAAGTTTCACAATGCCACAAAATTACATAACATGTTCCTGGCATGATTATGTTACTGTCAGTCGACGATACTAGTAGATCATTGATCTTGGGTCCCAGGAGATGATGTCTCTTGATACTTATGATATGTCTCCTCAAAATAGAAATGTCACAACCTTCACTTCGTCTTATGTAGTCTTCAATGAAAATCTGTTATATTAGGCTTATCAGCTGTAAAACATAGCAACTGGTGTTTTTATGCAAATCGTGCTACCGGTATCTCCTGCTTGCCCTTATCGCTAATAGCTGGTGTCATCACTGATTTTCAGTGATTCATTCATATAATTTTCACATCAACACCCAATGGAATCTATTTCGGCGGATAATCGAGACGTTTTATGTTTATTATCTCCTCGCACTCGTCAACACATATTATGCACTGTTCGGGTGTTATGGTAGTTTTCATGGCTTCACAAGGTCTAGTCGGCATATTATGTTTCAAGTCAATGTGGTACAAGTCTACTGTGGATTATATTAAATCTGTTTAACTTGGGGCGATCTTGCAGACATATATGACAATGGGCAGTTACATGTTCCGTTATCATGACCTGTCAATGCAGGAAAATAACCTGTCTTGATCATCCGTCGAAACAGATTCCATTGTATGTTCAATCTGGTGTTATGGTCTCCGTGATTATGAAATGTACATATTTTGTTTCTATTTTCTATTCTTTTCTTCAGTATATACTAAAGATCTCTGAGCTAATAAATATAGACATGATATTTTTAATTCCAGTGTTATTTATCATTACTATGTACTGCGGAGACGGCATTTTAGACACACGCACTTCAGAGTTTATTTAAATTGTACATATTATAAGAAGTTTATCTTCTTCTTTTTTTATAGTTTTGCATGTTAAAAGCATGCTCGATCAGATAAGGCCAAAATGTGTAAATCTGATTTTTGGCTTTAGATTTATGCATAAAGACAAAACACTTTCACCAATACTGTATGACACAAAGGATGAATTCAGCTTTCCAATAATCAACTTTCCCTTATTGTCGAGCAATATTCCAGCAGCTCAAGCCTTTGGTGTTTACATTTCACAACTTTTGAGATACAAGACTTCAAAGAGCGTCATACGACTCTTGCTCAGCAGTTCTTTGATCAAGGTTACAGCATTCAATGGCTCACTAAAGCTTTCACAAAGTTTTATGGTAGACATGTGGAGGACATTTTCAAATTTGACGCATTAGTGACAAAAAGAATGTCCGATGCAGTTCCCTCTTTTGACATGTACCTTAAGTTCCCGTGTTTTTTACAGGTGAATAATTGACATGCCTTTGCATGTGGGCCAGGATATCCTCACCTTTTCGCGAATACTTAGTATCATCACTATGTGTTAGTGTTTCATAAACACATGCTCATGATATCTGCTTTTAGCAGAGGTTTCTTATGAGTTTCTTTAATTAAGTACATTGGATGAAACATATTTCCTCTAACAACACAAAAACGTCATGATATCATAGTGCATGTATAAGATCATAATCCAATTTCGATATTGTCTAGTTATGACTGAATGTAAAACTAAATTTCGATGGTTTCTGGGTTTCTGAACTAAACTGTCATAAGAATAAAAACAGCATGGACAAATGAACACAAAACGAATGTTGTATTATGTTTTCCGAACATAAAATACTATATTGTGATATACGTTGCCAAGTCATGGATACACACAGTTTTACACCCCCAAGTCATGGATGCACACAGTTTTACACCGCCAAGTCATGGATTCAGTGAGTGAGTGAGTGAATTTGGTTTAACGCGCTTTTAACAGTATTCCATGGATTCACACATTTTTACACCACCAAGTCATGGATACACACAGTTTTACGCCGCAAAGTCATCGATACACACATTTTTAAACCACACAGTCATTGTGCGCACAGTCTTACACAGTTTTAGACCGCAACGCCTTTGATGCACACACTTTACATAACAAAGTCCTGCTTCACACTGTTTACAAACGTTGGCAAGGTCCCTTTAATCAATGTACATGAATGTGGCACTTACACAATTTGATTTTTGTAAACATTAAATAATCATATCAGTGAGATATTTGCATCAACACGTTTTAGTGACTGCAATCCTGGTAGCGGCGGGACAACAGCCACCTGTCCTAAACAAGATCTGCACAGCTAACAGGTCACCGTGACTCGGCCTCGGCAGTGAAGCCCACCTCAAGATACCAGCACTCACAGAAAGGCATGATAGGTCCCGCGTCGATAACAGTCGACAGCGGTTGGCGCGTAGCCATGTATGAGAGGAGGTCGGGAAAACCGAGTCTAAATATAACGTTGACGTGGAGATTGAATTCTGAACAATGAAATCATTATTTGAAAAAGTATAGATACATGCAAAGGGTCAGTTTATGAATGACAAATAGTGCAAAGAATTAAATGTGTTATACATAACTGATTCTCAAGAACGAAATGCAACTGAAATCTCTCAAAACACGTTATGAAAAGATCACATAATCACATTTCAATACTAGTATTGTCTAGTTCTGACTGAGTGAAATACTCAATTTCTGTGGTTTATGGGTTTCTGAACTAAACTATCATATGGATGACAAGATCACAGGCAACTAAATATAAAATGAATGTTGTATTTAATTTTCTGATCATAAAACACAATATTGTGATATGTGGTTCTGTACAGTTAAAAAGAGCGTCCTACTTTTAGGCACGTGATCTACACAGTAGTACACAGCTAAACCAGGGGTACACACTGATGTACACCACCAAGTCATGGTTGCAGTGTTTTACACCACCAAGCCAAGAAAACGTTCATTTTTGAAAACCACCAAGTCATGGTTGCAAACAGTTTACATTAGCACTACATGGTTTCACACAGTTTTACGGCGCAAAGTCATCGATGCACACAGTGTTACACCGCCAAGATATGGATGCACACAGTTTTACATCACCATGTCATGGATGCACACAGTGTTACACCAACAAGATATGGATGCACACAGTTTTACACCACAAAGTCATGGATGCACACAGTGTTACACCACCAAGATATGGATGCACACAGTTATACACCACCATGTCATGGATGCACACAGTGTTACACCAACAAGATATGGATGCACACAGGTTTACACCACAAAGTCATGGATGCACACAGTGTTACACCACCAAGATATGGATGCACACAGTTATACACCACCATGTCATGGATGCACACAGTGTTACACCAACAAGATATGGATGCACACAGGTTTACACCACAAAGTCATGGATGCACACAGTGTTACACCAACAAGATATGGATGCACACAGTTATACACCACCATGTTATGGATGCACACAGTGTTACACCACCAACATATGGATGCACACAGTTATACACCACCATGTTATGGATGCACACAGTGTTACACCACCAAGATATGGATGCACACAGTTATACACCACCATGTCATGGATGCAGACAGGTTTACATCACCAAGTCATGGATGCACACAGTGTTTGACCACAAAGTCATGGATTTACACAGTTTTACACCACTAAGATATGGATGAACACAGTTTTACACCACCAAGATATGGATGCACACAGTTTTACACCACCAAGACATGGTTTCACACAGTTTTACACCACCAAGATATGGATGCACACAGTTTTACACCGACAAGATATGGATGCACACCGTTTTACACCACCAAGTCATGGTTTCACACAGTTTTACAACACCAAGATATGGATACACACAGTTTTACACCACCAAGATATGGATGCACACAGGTTTACATCACCAAGAAATGGATGCACACAGTTATACACCACCATGTCATGGATGCAGACAGGTTTACACCACCAAGTCATGGATGCACACAGTGTTTGACCACAAAGTCATGGATTTACACAGTTTTACACCACTAAGATATGGATGAACACAGTTTTACACCACCAAGACATGGTTTCACACAGTTTTACACCACCAAGATATGGATACACACAGTTTTACACCACCAGGATATGGATGCACACAGGTTTACATCACCAAGTCATGGTTTCACAGTGTTTGACCACCAAGTCATGGATGCACACAGTGTTACATCACCATGTCATGGTTTCACACAGTTTTACACCACTAAGATATGGATGCACACAGTGTTACACCACCAAGATATGGATGCACACAGTCTTTGACCACAAAGTCATGAATTTACACAGTTTTACACCACCATGTCATGGATTCACACAGTTTTACACCACCAAGATACGGATGCACATATGTATGTATCAAGTATGTAAAGTAATTCTGGTAGATAAGGACTTTGTTCATGAGTCAACGTCTTCTTCTTCCTGATAATCAGTCGTACTGGAAATGTATGCCATCCGTTCATAAATGCATCAATATTATATCAACCACTGATGAATCTAATATTAAAATATGTCTAAATAGTTAGAAAGAAATGTACCCATGACAAATATTACTGAGTATAAATCTGTATAGCATGTGACATTTTATATGTTCCTGAATCATCTGTAATGAGAACATGGGCCCCAATTAAAAGTGAACGGTTTCTATCCATCGATGTGTGGAAGAAAGTTGTACAGGTCATGGTAACGGAACATGTAACTACTCATTGTCATATATGTCTGCAAGATCGCTCCAAGTTAAACAGATTTAATATAATCCACAGTAGACTTGTTGATAATACGAGTACTGATACTGTGGTAAGCAAGGCGTACTTGAGTATCCTAAACACTGATCAAATGCTCACAAAAGGGCTAAAATCAGCATTCTTAGCATGGTTGCACATAATTAGACAAGTTGGTTCTCTGATGTGGCGGACATACAGGTCAGGGGCCAGCTAATTCAACCACCCACGTAAGCACATTTCCTCGATTACATTCGGGTCTAAATCGTGTCGATTGCGATCCTTTTATCCGTTGCTATACGTCACTGTTGACCTCTTTCTCTGAGCTATCGACAAGATAGGTTCGTTTGCAAAATATTCATGTTCCGGGTCAGAGTCCGCCGCATTTTGGTTGTGTTATTGTGAAGTAAAACGACATGCATTTGTGTAAATTGTATTCAGGTAAGATTCTTGAAGAACAGTGTTGTCCCACGGTGTGTTGGATCTCTCTCTATATATATCTCAATATCCACTACTGCTTGTCTGTTTAAACACAAGACGAGATATCGGACGCCAAATCCTTTTGAAAACGTATTCAAGCTCATATACGTCACTATCTTATGCAAATAAACAACCAAATATCACATATATTATGGTGTATATAACGATTTGTTAAGATACTTTATTACCGTTACATAAGCTTTAAGCTCTAATCTGGTTACTTCCTTAACTGGCTGGCTGTGGTGTGACAGTCCATAATCGCTGTAGGGCAGATGGTCTTCCTGTTTCAAGTGATAAGCAGTGCTTATTTGTAAACATTTATCCTTTTTATTAATATCTGGAAATCGTTTACAATAGTAAAGACACATCCGACAACACACATTCCTGGTATTTCGTATCCTCGAGCAAGACACCTTATACTCGTTAATCTTACTGAAAATACAAAGTCATGTTTTTATTTCAGCTCAGCCACAAACCATGCATCATAACATGGCGGCTGTTTTGGGCAAAACTGAGTCGTTGAGAACAATAGAACAAAGAGGGGAAATGGCTGCCCCAGAACAGTTTATTAATTTCCCTAGTTTGCTTTTATGTCTTCGTTTTCACTAAGAATCGAATATAACAACATTAAATGAGTCAATATCGCAGTGAGTGGGTGTTATATTTTTCAAACGTTGTATGCCATACTCAAAGGGCAAGCGGGAAATGTCGTACAGCGGGGTCATATGTCGCAGTGACATTTATCTCTTGGAGACGTTGTTAACTGGGTTAGACGGGTTCGAGTTCTTACTACACTCTTTTAAAGATTGTTTTGTGATACTTGCGAGAAAGAGGCAAGAGGCTTGTTATGGTCCACTGAAAGAATACTCTTAAAACATGCATTAAACGGACATTCTGCAAGTGTGACATTTTTATCAGTAGAAATAGTGATAGACTTTTTTTCACATCATTATGTAGCCAGATGCTGGCCAAGAAAACAGTGTGAAAATGTAAAGTTAGTTTTGAGCTTAATTAAAAAAATTGAGGTCTGTATTGGTGCAAACTTAAAAGAGTTAACACTAACCAATCTGAGTTTTATAAAAACTTGTGATCCGTGCGTCCATTTATGCAACTAAACGGGTAGTTTCTGGCATTAATGTTTTAAACCCGGACCAGCAGCGAAGTTAACGCAACTTTTCTATAAGTTTGCTCATTGGTAATCTATATCATTCTGATAATAAACAACATGTCTGGATAAGAAATGTAGGCAAATGCTAAAATTACTGCGGTCTGTCTTATTTATTTTATGACACACAAAGCTTTTCCAGCCAGCGGCGCAATAACTGCCCGGGTAGGAGAGAGTTCTATCAACATTGGAGATCTGACGTCGAGAGAAGTTCAAAATTTTATTATGATAAATATTTAAAAGATATCCCGTCATTTGAAAATCGTTCCTCCTATCTAAACAAATTTGTTTATCCTATTCTGAGATAGAACCATAATCAGAACGTGTAACCATAAGCAGCCTGTCGAAGTTGGTATAGATAGAGAATTTAGGACATGTAAACTGTGTATGTCGCGATCGCCAGCTGTAGCCGATGAATTCCACTATCTGTTTTAAATGAGAAGATCTCCGGGATTCCAGATCCAAATGTATCTCAAATAGATAGTAGTTTCCTGATATCATAAAACATAAACAAATGTTGAGTACTAGAAATGTGTCAGAAATCCAGAACATTGCAAATTTCGTATGTATAATAGTTAAGTACCTTTGAATGTTACTGTATATGTGGGTGCTGAATCTGAAAATTTGCTTCTTAATTTTTGCGTTTCTGTTTAAATTTACACAAGAACATAAACATAATGTTTGCAAGAATAACATAGACATACATAAGAATTGCCTATATATACACAATTTACTTGTATATACACATTAATCCAAAATACATGCAAGACTACATAAATAATTACACAATCATACATACACTTATATACATGTACATATATGCACACATACACACATTACATACATACACATATACCCTTGTATACGCATGCATATATATATATATACATACGCATACACATATTTACACACATACACCAGGATATATATACCCGTAAACATTATGCTTACAGAAGGAGGCAGAGATACCCATGTATCCATATACATGCATGCAGTTTATACACTAATGGCGTAATTAATAATAAGTGGTCGCAGAGCGATATTCTATATTCATGATAAAGGGTTACTCGAATCTATTAGTATATGCCGTTTTAGCAACATCCCATCAATATCACGGAGGGGACGCCAGAAATGGGCTTCTCACGTTGTACTTTGGGGTTCACTTGTTTTTCTCCAACAGAAATCCCCAGTTAATCTTCCGATAAACATTCGCATTCCATGATAACTCGAAAACAAACAAAATACAAGGAAGACAATGTTTGGATGTCAGCTTTTTAACTATGAGGAACACAACGTTTCGGAGCGCCACATGGGTAAGCATGTATTTTGAAACGTTGTGTTCCTCATAATAAAAAAGTTGACATCCATAAATTCTCTTCCTTGAAATGTGACAAATGCCATTTATGTAACAAATTGAGGCCACTATTCGATGAGAAAACGATGTGCAAACATGCTATTTCTTGAGTTGCGTTTATTATTTACGTTTTGGTATTTTGATGCTTATAATGCCTTTCAAAGACTTCACATGGCCCTTGTTGAAAGAAAATTGCGTATATTTTAATTCTTTTATCCCACCCATTCGAAGGAAAATACAGTGTACAAATGGTTAGTGTTTATTTGTGGATAAAATAATGTCTAAGAGTTAAGAGTGAAGAATGGGGTTGCTTTGCCGAGAACGTGTGCAGTCAACCATGACACTGAACGGAACACGGAACGGAAGGGCAGGCTTGTTGTACGATCAAACGTGTAATTTTAGAGGGAATTACCTCCACCATGACCATTTCTGGCACCTCTATATGCGCCCCCGCTGTATTTTGGTTTCAGTCCTTGAAATAGATGGACAGGGCTAAAGTGCATATAAACCTTATTTACGTGCGGCTTTAGATGTTTTTAATCCGATATTTGCATCAATGATGGTACGATCTATCCATTTCTGCGAAGTTGTATACGTCCATGAGACTTGTACTTTTAAATCGTATTTCGAGTTACCAGAGAGCATGACTGGAATTACTCACGTTTCACAGTTGTAACCCTTGACACAATGGTACAGTGGTCCCAGATTAAAAAAAAGTTAGTACATATTCTAATACCGCAAATAGACAAAAACCAGCCTTTCTTGTCAACATGTGTTGTTTCCCCAAACTATTGCTATTATTCCATTACAACTGCGGCAATATGGAGAAGAACAGAATTTTCTCTTGTATGGATATGGTTCTATATATTTCTGATCGAAATATAATCCCACATATTCCTTTATCTTAATTATGCTATGGACCAACCGTAATGGACATTCATTCTTTATTGCCATTAACAACTTTTATCTAGCATATTAAGATATTCAATCCTGGGGGATCACCAGAAATGAGAGAATACCGGATCTTGGTTAGTGAAAAGCTTTAACCACTATTCAGACTCTTACTCCTCTTCCACTTCTCGGGCACCCCCAAGATTACTGCATTCCCCCAAAACACATGTAGCTGCACATGTAGCTGCAATTACCTATATATAATATTATATCTTTTGCAGTAAATACAGGAGCTGCCTGCATCCTGGATATCTGAAAGAGACATCATGGCACCACAAAATGAGGTCGGTGCACCCCAACTATCCAGAAAGGCTGACTCTGGAAGTATCTGTGTAGGAAGTGCAGACAGAGTTACAGATAATCCAGGTGTAATACGGCAGTCATTGATCACAACTGATCACACTGTACAAAGCTATGAAACACCTCTTCAAAGCAAGGAACAGTATTCTGATACTGATCACATGCCCACAAAAGAATGTGGAAAGAGATTTCTCGTCAGTTTGGTGAATACTTTGTCACACCATGGTTCTGCTTTGAGTAGTTTGGAACAGGATTTAACAAGTGCAACAGTTGAACAAAGATCACATGGCGAGGCACAACCTTATCCTGAAAATCTCAAAGTAAAGGTTTACAAACAAAGGAAAGGAGAACAGAAGTTTAAAAATACTTTTTCTGCAGCTGTAAGTCCGCAAACATTGCGTAAATTACGATCATGTGAAAGAAAAGATCAACATGATTTAAGTAATGTTTCGATGGGAAAACAGTCTAAAGTTTCCAGTAACTATTGTATTGCTCATAATCGTGATCTGAAATCAAGCATGAAACCATCTGTTCATGCAACCAAACAAAACAAAATTCTCGAAACTACCGACATAACATACTCGAAAGAGACATTTAATATAGACTCAGACAAACACAGAGTTGATGAAGAGGAACAGGTAGCACAACCTCAGCGTACTAAAGAGAAAAAGAAAAAACTCTTTGATGCAGTTCACAGCGCTGTGCATGATGTTCGTTATGATACTGATGAGGTGGACAGATCCTCGGCTGATAAAAAATATAAAGAAATTATTGATGATTTGAAGTATGCAGTATTTCATGGTATGTTAGAAAGATCCCATGTTACGTCCCCTTTTGTTTCTCTTCATGATTATTTCGCTAAAAAAGCTAAAAATGAAGCACTAACAAATGAGGAGCAAATGAGGTATGAAGGTTTGCGTTTGAAGTCTTTTGCCCAAGTGGACATGAGTGTCTCATATCTTCGACTGGCAGCAGCAGGGTTCTATGCTACAAGTAATGGCGATGAGACTCGATGTTTCAGTTGTGGTGTAACCAACAGGAATTGGCAAACAAAAGATAACCCGCACATCCTGCATGCAATGATTTCTCCAAACTGCATCTATGTAACTGGCACTGATGAAAGGAATGTGCCTATTCAGGTGCCAGCAGTAAGTGATACAGGTCATGAACCACAATTTAGAAACGGGAGCAATCCCGAGACAAGAGTGTCAGAGAGTGCCTCTAATGGAAGTGTCCCTTCGGATCTATTAGGAGCTGTAGGAACATCAAGGAACCATACACCAGTAACGACTACTAATAGTTCTAGTCCACAATCTTATACAACTCACCAAACGACAAGCACTTACAATGTCAATGTACCAACATCAATACTTACATCAAGGTTTGACAGTGCTGTTCATCCTCACTATAGCCACAAAACTGTCCGTCTCAAATCCTTCCAACAGTGGCCTGATGGGCATAGTCAACAACCCGAAGACCTTGTAGACGCAGGGTTTTTCTATGCTGGTAAGTGTTATTTAACAAAACTTATAGGTCAAATATACAGATTCAAATATTATAAATAATATGTCTCGTTTTTGTAATGACCATAATAATGTATGATACTTCTGAACAGGCTACTCTGACTGTGTGCGGTGTTTTGTCTGCGGTGTTGGTCTGAGGACCTGGGAGGAGGGGGATGACCCCTGGGTGGAGCACGTGCGCTGGAGGTCATCATGTGCCTATGTAGAAGCCGCAAGAGGGATGACTTTCATCATTAAGACACTGGCAGCAATTGGAAGGTCCATGAAGGCCAATCCACAGGTAAACAGCTATCCTGGTATGGCATCCATACCAGTTTCCCCGACTTAGTTGATGCATGTCATCGAATCCCAATTGTGTAGATCGCTGCGCACGATGTCAATCGTCGGATTGTCTGGTCCAGATTCGATTACTTCAGAATATAGTTGGTTGGTTGGTTTGTTGTTTTACGCCGCACTCAGCACTATTCCAGCTATATGACGGCGGTCTGTAAATAATCGAGTCTGGACCAGACAATCCAGTGATTGATATCATGCACATCGATCCACTCAGAATATAGCTGGAATATTGCTGACTTAAAATCCAATTATCTATCTTATATTACAACAGGTGTTATGTGTAATGTTGCTGCCACAAAAGCAAGAAGAACTTAGCATTTTTAAAAACTGTTACAGGTAAAACAGGTATACGTATATGTGAATTAAATGAATTAAGCATGTTGAAGGATTTTTAAGTTCACATGTAAGTATCTTATCCTCACTTACTGCTCCAACATCTAAATGCCTCTCAAAGAAGTCACATGTTAGTGTTTTTATTGTGATTGGTTTTCCTCTAAACTCTGATAAACTTTCTGATGTCTTGTAGATGTGGGGGTGTTGTGTGATTACACATACTTTCAATATTTATTTAATTATAGTCTCGTCAACATCAACAACAGTCTTCGAATGACTTGAAAGCACAGAACAGTTCTGAAGATGGTAGGTTCTAAAACCCCAAATTCGTACCACATCTATCATACCTGATGTTCAGTGTAGTTGAGTACATCTTATTTGATGGCGAATGTCCACTGGTTTGCAACAAGTATGTGTTCATTCCCTCGATACACACACCAACAAACATTGACAGTAATTTTCAATTATTATAAGGAGTCAGCTTTTGATAAGAATTATTAATATAATATAGGTCAAAATAACCCCTGTCGTAATTTGGCAAAACCATTATTTTGTTACAGATATTATGAGGACCGACCCATGCCAACGAGCTTTAGAGATGGGCTTCAGCCCAGAACAGATTAGATCTGTAGCTCAAACAACTATGAGAAGTAGAGGTGAGTTTGTTATTCTACTCATGGAGGGATCAGGTCTTGTACACATATTCAATCAAGTCAGTATAATTTGTGACATGTGATATAACCAGTAATCACCAAAGTTTTAATTGGTTGTTTGAATAATCTAACCCAAATAAAACAGAGGACTGCAATGTTCCATCTCTAGCGCATAAAACGTTATGCGATAGTATGGAATAATTACACTCTCCTTGCCTTTACAGGACCATTGGCTTTGGAACTAGATGTTCTCCTGGACAATATTCTGGCCATTGATGGAGACGGTTCAGAACTGACACCATCTGCTCAAGGGAAAGGGGAGGTGACCATCCCTCAGGTGCAGACACAGAATGAAAGAGTGGAGGGTGCAGAGGGCAACATGCATTGTCAAGTACCGCTTAAAGACATATCAAGAATACCACCTCTACCATTGGAGACAAGACATGCTGATGAAAAACAAGACAGTGGATATATGTCATCTGAAGTGAACCCAGATGCTGTGGCACCACATAGTATTGTAACTAGCTCAGAGACAGCAGACAGGGTGAATATGGGTGACAATAATCATCAATGTGAAGTACTATCAGGAAACATTGCTGCCAAGGAGTCGACATTGTTAGACAATGAAAGAAGAAAGAATGGAAGGGATCATGACTCAAATGTTTCTGTGAATGGTTTCCTAAGTTTGCCAGTCCCCAGTCAAAGAATAAAGGCAGAGAGGAAAGGACACGGTAAACGTATTGCAGATACTGTATATTGTAGAGGGCACCTTAGGGCTTCTTTTGTAGAATAGGATTGGTTATTTTGATTATGTAATACATTATTCAATATAGATAACAAACCAAAAGGTGAGGTGAGGTGAAATTTGGTTTATCGTCGCGTCCAAGATGTGTGTGTGTGTGTGTGTGTGTGTGTGTGTGTGTGTGTGTGTGTGTGTGTGTGTGTGTGTGTGTGTGTGCTTGTACTAGTCCGGACTGATGCCGATTTATAGTGCTAGCACACTGAGATACCATGCCGCAGTTTAACATGAATACCCAACTCAGACACAGTATACTGACTCCGAGCCGACCAGTCCTTGTTTTAGACCCTTTATGCCGAGCGCCAGACAGGGTAACAAACAAACCAAGAGAATCGTTAGTGAAATGCTAAACTTTGATGAAACTTGATGTCGTTGCTCCACATACCTTGTTCGCCTTGCTAGAGATCACTTCTAAATGTTAGGCTACATGCTTTATTGCAACCTTGATTACGCTTTCACATGTTTATTCATCTCGAATGTTATTTCCACAAATTCAACAACAATAAACGTGTTTAAATATGTCAGTTGAGGATTTGATCTATCTTACTCTATTTCAAAAAAAGTCTATCAAAATCGAAGATTGTATTGTGTGTAATTATCGCTTTCTTTCCTTGTAACAAGTTCGCTAAATGGTTTAATTAATTGAGTTAGGCCATGAACCTACATGATTGCTCAATTATGTTTTGGTCTGTGACAGATAAAACCAAGAACCAGTTAAAGGCTACAAAAGAAGAGACACAGCAGCTGAGAGAATCAAGTGCATGTAAGATCTGTCTGGAGGACCCTGCCAACATCGTCTTCCTCCCATGTGGGCATATGGTGGCCTGTGGCGTGTGCTCACCGGCTCTTGAACGTTGCCCAGTCTGCAGAAAACACATTCGGGGAACCGTTCGTGTCCATCTGGTAGATATGGCTTCTCGAGAGAAACATATCAGCAATATTTAAATATTAACCTCTGTGTTATCTAACGGTGGATTACAATGAAAAGTAAACGATTTTTGATCTTGATTGACGTCTTCATTCCCCGTGGGTAGCTGGCGGCATGTGCCGTGTGTGCACTAGCTCTAAAACCAGTCTGCAGGAAACACGTCTTGAGAACTATCTGTGTCCATCTGGCATACATGGCTTCTTGGCAGAAATGTACTAAGAATTGGAGAAAAAAAAATTCCTCAATTTTATTCTGGCTGCCATACACATTGTGTGTTTCAAAGAAATAACAATGTTTGCACATTCCTTTGTGACATATCACATACCTGCATGACATATCAAATACCTGCATACAGCATACAGAAAAAAACTGCGTTTCCCGTGCTACAGCCACGTGTCATATTGTTTGTAAGATCGGTTTGCATATGTTTTGCTCATTTGTATTGATACGACGCTCCTTCCACCTCAGTGACATATTATTACCCCCTTTGCGTGCCACCGTAGTTTTGAAAATCCATTCATCCTAACTGTTATGCATTGGAGAAAACACGCTCATGAGGTTTTGGTAGACAAAGCATGCCCTGGGGAGAGGGAAAAACCAAGGGGGCGAAGCCCCCGCGGTTTTTCCCGACCCCCAGGGCATGCTCTGTCTACCAAAACCGAGGGAAGTGTTTTTCCATGCTTATAAACCGAAAAAAGAAACTTAAAACAACATTTATCAACATTTTTATGTTTCGAACATACTTTCCATGAATCTGAGGAAACGCGCGTAAAATATCTGTTGCTAGCGTACGGATCTTGAAAAGGACATTCTAAAAAACAGTGAAGCTTATCAACACCTCTGTAGCCTCGTGGTTCACTCACGTCACCTACCTGTACTGGAAGTGTTAGTTGGGGCGACCCCCTTAATCGGTTTTGTTGACAGTTTGACAAACGCTATCAATCTGGACGCTTCCCATGGTTACTGTTTCTAGAACTTCAAGGCTGACTATTCCTTTACCTGTACCGAAAGTGCGAGACGAGGGTGACTGAAGGCATTCCGAATACTACAACCTGAGTTAGGTTTATCTACTTGGCCACTGTGGACGGGATTACCTTCGCCTGCCAGTGTCCAACACTGATTCCCAGAATCAAGATCGGAGTTCGAGCCTCATTCAAGACATTCAAATAGACAAATACTGGATTTGGAGTGAGTGAATTGAGATCTTGAATATAATGGTATTGCAGATGCACATTGTATCACATGTATCATCCATTGTGATGCCTTTATTATTGTAAACCTTAACCTGTGTATTGCGATATAATTCATTTATAGTTCATTCTACTTGCATGGTTATTCAGCGATTTCACAATCTATTCCTGTACATACTGGTTTCTTTGTTAACCATAACGTTTACATTTATGAATTAATATTTACACTAACTGAGGTCTGTTATTGGGACGTCTGTGTCAGGAACTTTGATGTTTGTTCCACTGTATATCCAATGTCAGATATATGGTATTGTGTCATCAATGATTGTGGCTATTTAATAACATGAATATTGATTTTGAATGAAATATGTAATAATTGCAATAGGTTCAGATGGATCTTCAATTCCTGAAGAAGGAAACGTCCATGTTCTTGGACGCAGACAAACACGTGGTGTTTTGTAATAACGAGTGAGGAAGTTGAGTTTTTGAGGGGCGTTCTTATGCCGATTAAGAAGTAGGAGAAGGAGAGACGCCAAATCAATTGAACTTACATAGAAAGCAGATGAGAAACATATTGTTATGTCTCAGTTACCATATGGCTTTATCTGAATCTGCCGACATGGATATGGAACATGTTAGGCCGTAGCGATCCCTGCCATAAGTTTAAGGATTTGATCATGCGTTTGAGGAAGAGATAGAAGTAATATAGTGCTAGTTTCGGGCATGGAGTAATTCAAAGCCACAATCTGCAACTGCGCCCACTGTCACTTGTGGCGTATGTATAGGTGCACTGTGCTTAAGCAGTAGCACCTGAAGGGACGTTTTAGCTGTGATCGCTTGATAGTTATTTTTGTATTACTACACGCTTACGTTTTTCAGGTGAACAAGTGACTTTATCCTATTCACATTAGGTCTCAGGGTTACGACCCCAATCCATAAAGCATCCAGTCGAGATACACAAAATTAATGTAGCTGAACTTGGTGAGTTAACATTAATATCATAACCGCTTGTTGAGATCACGTGATGCTAATTCTAACGGCTAGGAGAGGGATGTTTTGGAAATCGATTGTATGTACGGTATGTATGAGCGTCTACTAGTGGTAAGCTGAACTTATGCGCATAAGGAAACTAAACATGAATATTTCAAAGGTTCGAAAGGTATATAGTAATAAAAAGATTAGGACCTCATTGATTTCCCATATCATACACAGCCTCGGTCTGAAATGGGTGTCTCGGGATATAGCACACGTCAGGCCGCCACGTCTGTTTTATAAATAGTAAATTCAATTCACGAAGTGAACGAGCCATGATGTGTATCTAATTGTATCTATCATGTTTATGTTAGGTAGCTCCGATCCGATCTACTTAGACACATACTATATTATTATGAACATGAAGCTGTGTGCAATATAGAATGTTTTGTTAACAGTTTATCATTCTGTCTCGGTGTCCTGCGATATCACAAATCATGTTTCTGAAACAATTTGTGCTGACGCCTCCTGCACCTATACTTATTGTGCTTTTAAGTAATCGAGTGTCCAATAAAAACAATTGTTCATACACACCATTACCTCCATACTTCCTGCTGGCCCGTGAAGATCCAGGTTAGAATAGATCTTGCCTGTGTACGCCTAGTACTCGTCTCTCACACTGGTGCTTTGAGTCCCTACAGGTTAATATAGACACACGTCATTTCTAGTTTCGCTCCCGAGTGTGGCGACGACATTTTGTTTTATTTGGATGAGGCCTTCAATTTGTGGTAAGATTAAGACTTGTTAGGTAGTCGTGGCACGATACACACTGTGAAACTGGCCCGGTAGCATGGCCTTAGTCAATTCGCAATACTGTACCTCGAAAATATCACATATTTATAGGCCGGTGATTTGATACACTAGACGTTCATGTTTGTTTTCTACGACCTCCATAACATCTTTATATAATTCAAACGCTATTGTCGTTATTACAGCCATGGTATCCCTATTTGTCCGATAACAATTCCATTTATTCACATATTGATGTTTGATTCACCCAAACAGTAAATATTCAAATGAGTTACCTCTCTTTAGCTGTTTACTTTGTGTACATACATGCTATAATAGTACATGCATAGAAGAGTTGCCATCTATTTCGCTTGAGGTTATGGTTGTAGCTCCCGCCTCATTACCCTCTCTTTGCACCCACCCAGGAAAACGGTTTGAATTCATATTGAATTATTAATTATACAATGTTATATCCATTTACGGGAGATTCGACAGGAACTCTAGCTGCCCGCCTGTTATATCATTACATTTGCTAATTGCATTATGTTTTGCATTTTTGAGCGTGGTTCTGTAGAATGCAGTTGAACGAAATATGGCGGCGTGTTCAAAAAGGTCAGATGACATGGTACATAAAAGTGTCCTGATTGTCCAATTTCAATTGGCACTTTGAGGTTGTTTGAAAAAGGCCAGTGCTGAAGCGAAATGGGAACATGTACAAAAGAATGTATTGTATGATGGATGATTGTATGACAACTATATCAAAGGATGTATTGTTAAATGAGTTAACACCATGCATTATAGCTATCGCCCGTCCACAGTAAGCATCACATTTTTATCATCTCGCTTTTTACGGGATGACCCAGTAAATGTTTGTGAAACCTTTTTATCGATAATTCCAGCGTTGGTGCCTCTAATCATTGTCTACATTATTACTATGAACATCACACCCTCAGCTAGCCTCGACAGCCTCCGTGGTCTTGTGGTAGAGCGTCCGACCGGAGAGCGGAAGGTCCGGGGTTCGATCCCCGGCCACGTCATACCAAAAGACTTTGGTCGCACGTCGCTATGTAAGTGCAATGAACTTTGACGCGACGTTAAACCCCATTTCACCTCACCTCAGCTAGCCTATTTGAAACGGTCATTTTGGACGACTTTATCTGACCTAATGGCTGTTTATGTCATTTCGCGTTATCCGTCCGTCTTAACAATGACGATATCTGCTCCGAAACCACAAGTGTTAAGGCGCCTTAGTGTACACAATGTTAACATTAGGGCCTCTAAAACTTACTCAACGAATTTGTATTTGACCTGATTATACATTTCATTAAGTGGCGTTTAGAAGTTGTAGTATCCGCAAAGACAGGGTAGACATATGGATTCTAATTTCTATGTTCTTGCAGTGCCACGCGCGTACGTTTCGGTACAAATGCTGGTACTCTTACTTGATAAAGGTGCAATGTTCTAGCACCTGTACCGATATGAATAGATATTTTGAAATCCATAAGTTTGTTTCTTTGTTATTTAACGTTGCACCGAGAAGTATTCCAGCTGTATGAAGGTGGTCTGTATATAATAGAGTCTGCACCAGACAATCCAGTGATTAGCATGATAAACATCAATCTACGCGTAATTGGGATAAGATGACCTGCATCAACCAAGTCAGCGAGTCTGACACCCGATCCCGTTATTCGCCTCTTGCGACAAGGAAAGGTCCATGAAGACAACCGAATTCTAAACTTGATCTTCATTGGCTAAATCCACAAGTCAGTTCGGTCTTTTTATTTGACACATATGTGTAGGTAATGGTAGCTGTACTAAATTGTTTATTCTCTTACATTTCTGTAATACTTGCATGTCATACTTGGTATGACATTGATGCGCAGTGAGCATGTGGTGTGTGGAATATCATTTGTATGACAAACATCTTGTTTGGGTACCGTACAGGATGACTTCCTACTTGTCAAGCAGATGGCCAAGGGATAATCTCCATCGTGTATGTTTAAGCGTGTATGTTTAATATATATCCGTACATCCAGCATTCGTTCACTTAAAAAATATGTAATTATCAATTAATAATGAGAATGAGCACTGTATTAAATATTGTCTTATTTGTCCAATTTCACATTAAACATTTCAGGTGACCCAGTCGTCTAAGGCGCCGTGATTCGTTGTGCAGAGTTGCGTCTCTTGGTCACGCCAGAAACCTATGATTGTGGGTTCGAATCCCGGTTCAGCACCATACCCGTGCTCGTGGGTTTCACCGAAGTGGTAAACGTCTGACACATGCATCACATCGGGCTTTCCTCCCACATTAAGCTGACACGCCGCGACATAACTGGAATAATGTTAAAAGCGGCGTTAAACCGAACTCACTCACTCATTAAACATTTCCATTTACATAATCAACAGTCCAGATGTGAAACATCATTGTGATAATCGTACACTGTTTTCTGATTGGCAAGAAGTTGTCTCAAAGGCTTGGTCTAGGTTTCGACACTTCTTCTTAGGTGACATCAACCTAACTGGATGTGATTACAGTATTATCCTACTCTACCTGCAGTAGCTCAGTGAATTTGTACATATTTGGATGCCATGCCTCGAGATGAATTGTGGCGTCGTCCCACTGCTCGAATAATTTTGATTCGTGACAAAGTGTGTTAGTGATTGATGACTGGGCATCCTCTAAGGGAACATTTCCAGTGAATGAAAGTTTGACGTTTTCTCTTAATCGTGAACTTGTATCCGGCAAGAGGCGGTTAAGTAGCCTAGTGGTTTAAGCGTTCGACCGTTACGCCGAAGACCCGGGTTTGATTCCTCATATGGGTACACTGTGTGAAGCCCGTTTCTGGTGTCCTCTCGCCGTGATATTGCTGGAATATTGCTAACAGCGGCGTAAACCATACTCACTCACTCGCTGTATCCGGCGAAAACCAAACGCTGGTTGACTTACGTTTGGAAATAAAATGTATATCAACCTGTACATTTGCCACAGTGGAATACTGTTTCTTGTCTGTAATTCCATTTACTAATTTATTAATATGTACATTGATACAAATTTTTAACGTTTTCACTCAGTACAGCGTATGTGAATAGAGTTCCCAAAGTATTTGTTTCGTTATGATTTGTGAGGTACCCCCCCCCCCCCCCTAAATCCCCCATTATCTGACCCATCACCACGCTCGGGGGAAATTGTTCCCATAACAGAAGGTGCTGGACAAGTAGGAAGATCTCTCATAAACCACCATGCAGACTGGGCGCCGACACGTTCGTTAAAATTGCGCAGCGCGTCAAGCAACGGAAACTCATTGTAACCTCCAGGATGGGAAACTCTTGACTGGAGGATATTTTTCGTTTTGGGGACGGTTTCGTGTGTCGTTCTTTATTGTCTTTTTAAAGCTAATTACGATTTTCAAATTTAATTTTTCGCGATAAAGTATGCCCTAAAGGATTAAAATCTGCAGAGTTGCTATGGTGACTTCACCTTAGTTTCATACAGCATCAGCTGAAGTTTGTTGGTTTGTTGTTTTACGCCGCACTCAGCAATATTCAAGCTATATGACGGTGGTCTGTAAATAATTGAGTCTGGACAAGACAATCCAGTGATTGATATTATGTGCATCGATCCACGCAAATGGGATCGATGACATGCTTCAACCAAGTCAGCGAGCCTGACCACCCGATCCCGTTAGTCGACTCTTACGACAAGCATAGTCGCCTGTTACGGCAAGCATGGGTTGCTGGAGACCTATTCTACACCGGATCCTCACGGGTCGCATGAGCTGAAGGAAATTGAGGTGTGTGTGTTGTTTGATAATATAACGTGTACGTTCTTTTTTTCAGCAACTGGTGAACATATAATGCCACGTCACATCTATACGCTCTGGCTATTCAAGGCAGAAGACAGGGCAACAAAGCCTGGCGTTAGGGGGATAATAGTTAAACTTGTATCCCCACCACTGACTGATGCCCAATTGCATGCATTTGCCAACAATGGTGAAACAACCTGTGTTACAAAATCAAATGCTGACTATCCATATGGTCAAAGTGAATATAGAAAAGAACATGATGTTGGTTTTATCAAACTAGGGAATCTGCAACATGTTCATGTCTCCAGTATATATGTTTACTATTACAAAAAGATAGACAATTTCATAATGTGTATTAGCGAGACAGAAAGGATAAACAAAGAGATGCTGCACACTGTGGAGGGAACGACCGAAGACAGTGAACATACTGCAACATCACCAAGCGGGGATCAAGAGAGCAGTGGGAATTACAGTCCGAAGAATAACGCCTTGGAGGGTGGGTTCAAGAGTCAAGAACCATTATTAACGGAGCTTCTCGATATGAAGCGTAGGGTTTTTGAAGAGGATTGCCGAAGAACTCTTGAATCGAAATACCTGCTGCATTACAAACTAAGATTGTTAGCAAATACAATACGGTCGTACAATACATATCACATGTGTCAGCTTTTCACTGAAACAATTTTAGTACATTTTAAGAAGAACAAAAGTGATTTTGAACTACCTGGTAAACATAGTGTGAAAGAATACCTCCTACATGTCTGCGGGAACAGTGCTGTTCGGAGCCATGAACTTCGCCATATTTTGCAAAAGTATTTAGACTTTGATGTATTTAATTCCTTGTCTATTCACCCACTTCCATTTGAAATGGATGAGTCTTTTGAGAGTAAAATGAATGGACTTTGGATGTACCTTGATGCAATTTTCCCCTTCACTCCACCCGACTACACCCAAGAGAAATTGCCAGAAGAGGAAGAGATGAGGTATGAGGGGTTACGATTGGTGTCTTTTCACAAAGTAAACATGAATGTTTCATACCTACGCCTGGCCGCATCAGGCTTTTATGCCACGAAAAATGGGGATGAAACAAGATGTTTTAGCTGTGGTATAACACATAGACACTGGGAACCAAGGGATAACCCCTTTGTAGTTCACAGCCAACGTTCACCAAACTGTAAACACGTAACTGGCACAGATGACAAGAATGTCCCTATTCAGCTGTCTACGGGGTTTGCAGCAGGTCATCGACATCCAGAAGACAGAAGGCACGACAGCACCCAACATACAAATCTGTCTGAGAACGTGAGTCAGGATAGAAACCCCACTGAAGTTCTCGGTGCAACTGGCTCCTCTAGAAATAGCCCAACCTCCTCTGAATTGGAGGCCCCGCAGTCTCGTCCTACTCAACAATCTGCAACTCCCACTAGAGAAGCTAATGAAATAGCACCAGTGTTGAGCTTCGATGGGTCAGTTCACCCTCACTACAGCTCTTCTGAGACCCGTCTTGCCTCCTTCAACGTGTGGCCTGAAGGGCACAGTCAACGACCTGAAGAACTTGTCAGAGCAGGATTTTTTTATGCCGGTAATCTTACTTTATTTAAGTCGATGTCATATCATCCTGATTTCACAATGGCACTAAAATTAATAGCACAAAGTTGTTCCCTTTGTTGGACCTTCAAGAGGAAACTCCCTATTTTAATTATGTTCTTCAAATATAGACACCTTCTTAAGCAGATATGTTTCATATTTATTTTATGCCACTGTGCAATATTCCAGTTATAATACAGCGGTCTGTAAATAGTCGAGTCTTAAACAAGAAAGTAAGTGGTGTTTACATGGAATTTATGCAGTTCAAAAGTTCATCGCCATGTGACATTGTACATGGCAATTTGTATTTGGTCGAGCGATTATCATATGTAATTGATTGAAAATAAGATGTTCTGTACTGTAGGTTACGCCGACTGTGTGAGGTGTTTTGTGTGCGGTGTTGGTCTGAGGACATGGGAGGATGGAGATGATCCCTGGACCGAGCATGTCCGCTGGAGATCGTCTTGTGCCTATGTAGAAGCAGTAAGGGGAAAACTCTTCATTATACAGACATTAGCAGCCATTGGACGTTCCATGCAAGCGACACCACAAGTAAATGATATTTATTTTTAACTTGACGCCAACCTTCCATTCATAGATTTTTTTCTGATTTAGTTTTGCATAAAATGATAATATTTAGCCTGAATTTTCACTGTGCCACATTTGATTAACTTCACTAATTTTTGGTTAAAAATGTATTTATCACCCGCCACGAAGTAGAAATACTTGCTGTCCGTCCATCGTACCGTCCGTCCGTCCGTTACGTTTGTCACGTTTCGTCTCTTGGGCAGAAATAAAAAGCATGAGAGATATCTTAACCAAACTTGGAACATAGATAGGTCCAGTGGTAAACTAGTGCCTTGTGATAGTATGGGATTTAAGAAAAAGACTTTTTTTTTAGTTTCCATAGCAACGTCTTTGGCGGTAGTGCTCGTTACCGGGGCATATCTTGAAAACCGTATAGTATTTCTTGCTTTGCACAGAAGCGGACATGTCATATTGGCGCGGGGATATGAGTATTTCATGCTTGTTGCATTAATTTCATTTCAATTTTCAGACTGACCTTAATCAACAGACATCATCAAATAACAAAATAAACCAGGGCAAGGTTGGAGAAGGTATGATTTGGCTGGTTGGTTGGTTGTTTAATGCCGCACTCATCAATATTCCAGCTATATGACGGTGGTCTGTAAATAATTGAGTCTGGACCAGACAATCCAGTGATTGATATCATGAGCATCGATCCACGCAATTGGGATCGATGACATGTATCAACCAAGTCAGCCAGCCTGACCATCCGATCCCGTTAGTCGCCTTTTACGACAAACATAGTTATCTTTTAAGGCAAGCATGAGTTGCTGAAGACCTATTCTACCCCAGAATCTTCACGGGACCTGATTTAATCATATACAAGTGTATGCTGACTATTGTTTTACTACAACATCTGCGACAAGAGATTACCTTAATTACCTTGGCATTTAATGAAGTTCACTGAAAACATACAACTGCAACCTTAATTCATGTGCATTAAAATGTACAGTGGTTAGATATGACCTTGATATGATGGTTTCCCAAGAGCTTTCTACTTCAATCTACCATTTTATAGTTCCAGTGGCCTAAACTAATTTAAATGAACTGTTCTTAAGTGTATAGCCACAAGAATGACCTCATCCCATGACATGAAATTCCATATGCCCAAAGAATCCTGAGAGTTAAAATGAAGATTTATTTTGAAATGTATTTGATATATATGAATAGCTCGTAACCATTGTTCCTGTGAAAATTAAAACATCTGTCTTCACTGTCGTCAGTCTATTAACTTGATGATTTACCTTTTGGCACATATATCGATCTTATATTTTATACCGGCAGGATATATATATATATATATATATATATATATATATATATATATATATATATACTCTAATATTTGTAAAATGCCATATGTCAAAGGGAAAGGATCTGACAGGTGTGGCATTATCCCAAACAATTCTCAATATTTGAATGAATGGCAAAGAACTTGATATGCCCAGAATGAATATTATCCACTTTTCCGTCACTGAAAGACTTTAGTCTCGACTATGATAAGCAGATTGAGTTAAGACAGTTGTCTGTTCACCACTTATTCATGGCCATTGTTCGAGATACGGCAACTAATAATTATATATGAATAATGATTATATCTAATAATGATTATTAGTCTCATTATTCTTCTACAACCGATGTCTTTTCTGAACAGAAATCTTGACGGATGTTGCGTGTAAACAGGCTCTGGAGATGGGTTTCAACAGGGAGAAGGTTAAAGCTGCTGCTCGGGAAACCGTTTACGCTGCAGGTGAGTGCCCCTTTATTTTGAATACAAATGTAAGTTTAAAGTTGAAATGGTGTTTTAGTGTTCACACGAAATGAAATGTTTTTCAGGGAAGTCATCACTGACACTAGAAGTGCTGCTTGAGACGATCCTTGTGACAGATGGAGAAGAATCAGAACAAACAGAAGCTGCTCAACCCATGGCGAGTGAAGTGCCAACAGGAGCTGAGGCAAACATTGGCAGTAGATCAGAGGACATAATCCAAGGGGCACCAAGAGGCACAGACACACCACTTACGTTGAACAGTGCAGGGGGAAAACGAAGGTCATCGGATGCCCAAGCTGAAACAAGACAGATACTGCACAGAGCTACAGAGGACAAAGACAGTTCGTCAGATCATACAAGTATAGAAACAGCAGGCTTAACAACTTCCTCACTGGCGACTCACAAGGCGGAGGAGGGTGAAAACCCGCGAACATTAAACCGACCAAGACAATTTATTCTAACCGGACAAAGGACAAGCGACAGGACAAACATTTTCTACAACACTGACAATGACTCTCCAAAACCACTACCAGAAGCTGCCCCTTCTGTTGATATAATGTCCTCATTATCTGACAGCGAAGGTGGGAGAAATGGTGGAGGCAGTGCCACTGTGAATAGCTTTTTAAGTATGCCTACTGAAAGGAAACGACCCGAGAATATTGATAAGATAAAGAACAAGTTTCAGCATAAAGGTAATAATATGGTTTAATAAAACTTTCCATGCGTTCAACTTTAAACTGAATCAATAATGTAATAATGGAGTAATTAGATATGTACGTGTTAATGCAGATGTAGAATCGATACATGGTACAAGGTTGATACAAAATAAAATCGTGACATGAAAAGACATCGCCAAAGTAAGGGAACACAAAAGTTTTAAAGGTAAAATGTTCTCTAAAAAGTTCTCCTTTTTACCTAAAATGTATATTTTGGTACATACATTTGCACCCGGAAAAAGGGTTCATGAGCTCACCATCACTGGCCTTCCACCACACGATCAGTTGCAAGTATTCAAGTAACGCCCGTAATAATGCGAGAATAAGTCATAAGGTGTTTTGATATGTCATCTGTTGAGTTTGATATTATACATTTATATATGTTGTGAACAGGCAAGAGCAAGGAAGAGTTAAAGGCTACAGAGGAAGAGACACGGCAGCTGAGAGAGTCAAGTACATGTAAGGTATGTCTGGAGGACCCTGCCAACATCGTCTTCCTCCCCTGTGGACATCTCGTGGCCTGTGCCGTGTGCACACCTGCTCTTGAACGTTGCCCAGTCTGCAGGAGGCACATCCGGGGAACTGTCCGTGTCCATCTGGCAGAAATGACTTCTCGAGAGAAACATATTAACTACTTATAAATAACGTCTATAGTCTCTGAAGGTGAAATGTAACCAAACGCAAAATATTTTTAATCATGTTTGACAGATAAGACTTTGTGACTTTGTTGCATAAAACTTTGGCATATATGGGATTCATCCACCTTATTCGTGGGTTCCAGCTGTCCCTTACGATGACACGTAATGATATATTTGAAATAATTATGAAAGTTTTTACTTTGTCATAGACTGCACTGCAATATTCTAATTATATGACGGCGGCCTGTAAGAAATCGTGTTTCGAGCAGAGAAACCAGATTAAGCTTGGCAACCTGATGTATTTGGTTTCCTTGTTTGTCAAGCATAGGTTTGCTGGATATGTACTAGTCCTCTAACACAGAATTAAAGCCAGCTCCCACACTAACTTAGGTAGCTTATTGGATTGCATATGTTGACTTCTTGACTGATTTCTAAATCATTTGGGACTGCTTCAATCACCTAAATCAGATCAAAGAGTATATGCTTGACATAAAAATGGACTATCATAAGTTAATACATGACAATTAATTGTCATTCTCATTATTGCTGAGATTTTGTATTATTATGTAAATAGTTATGTTGCATTTGTCATTAGGATTATGAAAATTGGTTTGTCACTTTTATCTAATTGGTAGAAGTTAATATTTTTATAACAGAACAAAGACTATTCTGTGATATCACTTTTTTCTGCTTACAGGCATATTATATATCGTAGAACCGATTATCCATATTTTGCTTGAAATGTGAATGTATGAGTAAAGACAATTTTAATGTACTGTATATATGTCTAAAACATGTAATCACTTACAACATAGAGGGAATAAACGCGTTTTGAATCCTTCATGCCAGACAACTATCGATTGGTATATAGGGATGTGACGGAGTAGTGCTATTGGGTACCGCCACAAAATACATTAGTTTTTATTAAAGGACAGGACCTTCCCCAATGCAGTGCATGCATTACAACACTCACCATCAGGAACATTTTATTCGAGTGTGCAGACATTTTGACATCGGCAACGTTAATATACTCCATCTATTTAATACTGCATCTAATCCCTTGATATCAGCCCGTTTGAAGAAGATAACCAATACAATACAATGTTTAATTTTCATTTTAATATTTGTATGAGTGGGCGAGTGAGTGAGTTGTTGCAGAGATTACTCAACTTTCCTGATACAGTGCCTAGGTTCCGGTTTTAGAGGTTAAAAGGACTGGATTGTAAATATGGTGTATTTCAGAGCAGTTGCAGCACCTAGCTACCTGCCTCCCTGCTACATTTCTACTGTAGTAAGATCAGAATACTTACGCACAAGACAAAAATGTGAAAGAAAAACGAAATGTTTGAATGTTATTGTGTTGTTTGTCTTTCCTTAATTTGGCAATATGCCTTTCTTTGTTTGGTGAAAGATATAGTATATGCTGAATATCTACAGTTGGGTTTTCGGCTGCTTCGGATTTTGATAACCTTTTGTTTTGCAGTATCATGAGGATATATATATGTAGGCACCAGTGGCACCACAGTATTTCTGAATCACGTTATCTTAATTAGCAATTACAGCAAAGTAACATCATTGTTACAAACTGAAAGATATTCAACTTGTTTAAATAAAAAATAATCAGAGCTTATTGTAAACTTAGAATTTCATTGCACAATTTTAATGTAAATATATGTCGCAGGTCCAAAGACGGTGATATTGTGAACTCTGTTTGTACAAACTGTTCATCCGGAGAAGTAGAGGATGAATATCATGTCTTACTTATATGTAAAACGTATTCCCATTGAAGGTATTCCCCATTTTGCAAGGTATTTTTAAAGATCGTCAGTTAATGATAAATCTACTAAAGTCTCAAAATCCTGATATGATCCATGGTGTTTCTGTATTCTTACAACATGTCTTTATAAAGAAGACATATATATGTATAACTTGATTTAAAATCATGTACATCACATGACAAATGTTGATATCCAATCTGTATTGTACTATGGGCCTTGATGCCTTGATTACTGAATAAACTGTCTGTCTGTTAACATGTATAACGTGTATGTCATCTTGTCTACCTTGTGTACATATATTTAAACGTACTTGTTTGATATATTTTTACTGCTCCAGCGTTATCAACATTGTGGCAATACAATGTAATACATAGTATTCAGACACCTATTTCAGTGTCATTTAGATGCATGATATACAAAAACAAATTGTTTTCTTTATTACAATAGTGGCGACCTATCGGTGTAGATTCTGGTGATGCACAGCAGGATGATTTTGGTAGTGTGGGTTCGAATCCCGAACGGGACTCAACCCACAAAAGTGCGAGAATCTGTACTTTACTCAGTAATACTCAAATATAACATTTGTTACCGTTGACCACTTTCTATTGTGTATTAAATGGCATTGTACATGTGTATTCAGGATGACTTGGGTTGTATTGTCATGTGTAAGTAGTTTCAGTGAAAATTTGTTTTTAGCAGCAGCAAAAGATAATACTAATAACAAAGACGACACATCGAGTTCACATTTCCAGAAGGGTTTTAGAGTTATCTGCTTCGGTTGTGTACATGCGCATGGCAGGCTTGATCGTCAGAGACGTTTCAGGATTGGACAGTTTCTAAGAGGCTGGATGTACCGATATATCAGCAACAAGAAGACGATTCAAGGCCTTTGGGCCTGATTTGTTTCTAATCTTCTTTCAAATTGCGGTTTCGACACCTGACTGTAAACATCAAATTCCGGCCGGCTGCCAACATTATTTTGGATTCAAAGCACGGAGACTTTCATGACAAATCAACAGTGACAATATTCTGAACATTCGAACGAGCACTAACATTAAGTCCAGAGCTTGTAACTTATTCCTGCTTGTCACGTACTTGAACCATTGTGTTTGCAAACTTAATAATGTGTGATTAAATATAATTTTATGAATATTCATTGATTTTGTGTGGTCATTTATTGATTTCACAATTTAATTCTGTGCGATTTGGGGGGTAACCCGTAATCGCATCAAATAGGCGTACCAGTGACCTATGATCGTGGGTTCTAGTCTCGGTTCGCCCTGATTATGTTTCTTGACGGTTCCGCTCTGAATGGGTGTGATGGGTTTAACGCCGCTGTTACAGATTAATTTGTGATGCAGGTCTAAGACATTTAACACGTTGGTCGTGACATGACTCACAGTTGAACATTGGCTAGCGAGCGAGCGAGCGCAGGCACGCCCGCCCGCCCGCCCGCCCGCCCACCCAGCCAACCAGCCAACCACCCTACCACCCACTCACTCACTCACTCACTCATGCATGCATGCCTATCTCGCGTCGCTTGCCTGATCATTTTCTACACAGTCATTCGTCACTATTGTCCTGTGTCCGACAATATGGGTTCGTGTGCAATGTTCTGGTCTAAAGTCTGTGGGTGTATTATTGATGTGTAAAACGACATGTATTTGAGTTATTCGTATTCAGGTAACATTCTTGTAGATCAATTTTGTACAATTTTATTTTGTAATCTCAAAGTACTGCATTTCAATCAGTTTCAATCGAATAAACACATCAGGAAAGTGTAAAGTATTATCGAGTGATGATTTACCCACAGTGTGTTGGATCTATATATATCTCAATATTCACTACTGCTTGTCACTCACGCTATTCATGTTACTGCAGATACGTACATGCGTTGCACCGCTGAGCTAAGTAATCTGTCATGTACCTAATTCGAATGTTCAACGCCCTTGGTTGATGCATGTCATCGATCCCAATTGTGTGTGGATCGATGCTCATGATGTCAATCACTGTCAATGATTGTCTGATCCAGAATCGATTATTTACAGACCGCCGCCATATAGCTGCAATATTACTGAGGCGTTAAACAACACACCAACCAACTAACTGATTATCATGACTGATCGATTGACTTGGATTGCACGGCAACTCTTGTGTCATTACACAATTTCAATGTAAAAGGGAAGTTGAAATGGCTATCTGTAAAACCTGCCAGTAAGAAGAGATTGAGGATGAAATTCATGTTTTATTGGTATGTAATAAGGATGAACATCTTCGAGAAAAGTATGTGCATAGACGAGGTAGACACAATTTTATGGATAACAACTTCTTTAATACTGTAAAAAGCGACGTTTCGGTATAGATACCATTGTCAAGCAAGACATTAAGGATCTATACCGAAGTTGTTATCCATAAAGTTGTGTCTACCTTGTCATCCGTCAACTTCAAAGTAATGTCTATCAAACAATATTATATGCATAGAAACATACATTCTCTGTCAGATAGATATTTTATATCATGTATATCACGTGGCTAACAAATGAAACTGAAACGTCGACTGCACAGTTGGCCACGTGGCCTTAAATACCAGAAATGACTGTCTGTCTTTAAGAATATGACCGAAACATTATGAGGGTACATTGTATGGAACATACTTTGATTTTTGTTAAATTAATGAAATACTTGGTTCAGTGTTATGTGTAACTTTTGGGTAAAGACAGTACCAATGCTCGTACCGATTTACTGGCATTAAGCAATCTGATGTTGATAGCCAGCTGTTGAGCAGACCAGGTTAGGTAAAGCGAGTAGCTCATGGTCACACGGTGGCGAATTCCATTATCCATTTGAACCTTATACTTGTCCAAGGTGTCGCAATGCGATACAAATTTATGAATGTCAAATACTCACATAATCTGACGCAGATGCGTTTACATTCAGTAGATTTACCACAGTTAAGATGGACAATGAGAAGACAGAAAATTCAATGTTAAACACTAAATACTTAATATCATATCAGTTCATATTTAACAATAAATTGATTAACTGCAGGTCTACATTTGGGCAATTTCTATCGAAACATATACAGAATAACTAGTTTCACTGGTTATCGATATATCGTGATACCTTTGTGTCGAAATATCGATACTTAAATGCACATTAATGGTGATTGCTAAAAGCAGTTTAAAACCAACTCACTCACTTAAACAATACGTACAAATGAAGGCGTTATAAAAGGCAAATATATATTAAATCCCGTTGTTAAAACATATTTTATTGTCGGAAGACAAAGATTAATTGATGAAGCGCCATGTAAATGAAGAGGAGTGCTACAAAATCAGAGCACGGATCCCCGCCTGCTGCGGCCCACGTGGTTTCAGCCGAAATAACTTGAGTGCATTGCTCTGCACTGCTCTATTAATAATTGGGGGATTTCCATTTTCTTCTATTAACGGCTAGGGGATTTCCCATGATAAGCGCCGAGATTACGAATGTCGTGTTGAGAAACGGACTTCTTTTCTCGTCATATTTGTTGCCAACCAGGTGGAATTACAGTCATTGAAACAGGTGAGTTTCCACTAGTAAAACACAGTTTCACGTAGTAAAACACATCCATGTCATCACCATCTCTGTATGCACGCACACACCGAGGAATGTTACATTATATGTCATTACATATCAGAGTAGTGTCCGCCATTATTGTTGAAGGAAATACAGCAAGGCTTGTCTTTTACAGCATTAGACATCGCTGTTCAGAGCTGGCGCAATACATTTAATCTTCAGTTACTATATGAACTTATTCTACATGATAATTTATGGGTATCAATATCAACACACCCATCGTAGACGTTAAACCCAACTCACTCACTCGCACACTCTGAACAGAGGCTTCTACCCAACTTAATTGTATGTAGACCATGAATTCATTGAAAAGTCATAATGAAACTTTTTTGCTATTTTCTAGTTGCGGCATGTATTCAGACAAAATAAAATTAGAGAGAAAAATCTGAATATATGTTAAAAAAAAGTATGTTCCTGGATATTCGGCGATGTCAATAATACTCTCTGTTTCACAAAATATCATATTTATATCTGATATGTCCTTAACGTTTGATGGAGAGTTATTCTAATCACAGGTTCTGTTGAAATATTTATAGTTATCGGTGCTATAGTCTTCTGATGTAACATATATTTTCCTTTCCAGGTCAATACAATGCCACCTGCAGTCACACACTTTGATACTGAAGAGAACGATACACCATATGCAGATAGCACAATAACAAACGGATTTACATCCATATTCCATGTTGGTGGTTTCAGAGGAAAGTCAATTCATGGCGGAAAAAAGACAAAATTGCACAAGAAACCTTTGGATAAAATTGATATTACTGAAGAGTTCTTTGAGGATAGGAGTACACTTATTCAACATCTGTTGCGGGAAGATATATCAGAAGCTGTATCAGAATCTGAAGGAAAACATGAACATGGCAAAGATAGATTCCGGGAAGTTATAACCAGGAATCACAATGTTGAGGATCAGATGGTGTATGAAGTGTTGAGACTGATATCATTCCAGGGCATACATATTGAGACTTCTCAACTGCAACTGGCTGCATCAGGATTTTATGCTACAGGAGATGGTGATGAGACAAGGTGTTTCAGCTGCAGAGTAACGCACAGACACTGGAGACGCACGGATAACCCCTTTATAGTTCACATCCGAATTTCTCCGACATGCACGCATGCAACAGCCACTGATGAAAGAAATGTCTCAATTCAGAACACCAACATGACAGAAGAATACACAGAAGATGACGTGTCAATCAGAGAGGCTGGCCATCATGAGGTTTGTCAAGACTTAGTGGCAAGTGATACTGAAAATGGCCAAAGGGCGCTGGATTCCTCAGTTTCCTCAGTGGCAAGTCAACAAATGTCATTTTCCAAACGAAAACTGGAAGCACATTTCGGTAAGTGATATGAAAATATCTCATTGAAAAAGAAAGCTATACAAACTCTTACAATGAATGTAGATTAAGGAATAGTTATATATATGTGTAAGAAAAAGGATCGTGGTTAAGCTGTGAGCTAAATATTCTAAGGTCCCTAACTCTTCGAAAACAAGAAGTTTGCATATATGTTTGTGTTGTTTCCCCATTCTGATATGACCGTGTAAGATAACTCGTCAAAGAGACAATAATGGCTTCCTCACAAACCTACTTGTTTGCGCAATATCTCAGCTTAGAACACAGGCTATAAAACATTTTTTTCTCTCGAGTAACTGTTTAAATTACTTTCCAGATATTTCAACACATCCACTGAAAAGTACTTCACCGGGAGGAGCAGAAGACCGCTACAACGAGGACGATTTTAATCAATCAATATTTGTTACTGCAAATAATTGTCTGTCAATTCTGAACAGTCAACAGAAAAAAACAAGAGAGGAGAAACAACAAATGAATTGTAATCTACAAAAGATCAAAAGAATGAAAAAGTCTGACATGCCAAAATTAAGTGATCAAGATGAGTTCCGTAAGTAGTTATGCTAAAGATTTTAATTACCCCTCACTTTTATTACACACCTTAATTTCTTATGTTCATTCAATAAACAATCTCATTTCTCTCTTATTGATATATTATTAAGCGCCATTGTTTTATAATGGTCCATAAAAATATCAGTTGGCATTGCAGTATACTCACATATGTATACATGTGCTTCTCTCAGAGTAAACAGGGGGCACGGGTGGACCTGTCGTCTAAGGCGCCGCTATTCGCTGTGCAGAGTTGCGTCCCTAGGGCACGCCAGAAACCTATGATTGTGGGTTCGAATCCCGGTTCGCCCCGATTAATTTTCTAGGTTTGTCAGCACCATATCCGTGTTCGTGGGTTTCACCGTAGTGGTAAACGTCTGAGACCTGCATCACTCCCACATACAGCTGACACGCTGCGATGTAACTGGAATATTGTTAAAAGCGATGTTAAACCCAACTCACTCACACTCACTCAGAATAAACACTTAACGCTGGACTGACATGCCTATATTTTGTAAACCATTACAGAGCAAAAGCAAAGTAAAGAAAAACTGGAAGCCTCAACTGACGTGAGTGTGGGAGACATGTGTCAACATATGGAGTCTCCACAGAATGCTGTCCACAATCAGTCAAGTGGTTGCCCAGAGGAATACAATGTGTGCAAATCGATCAATGAACTTTCTGTATGTGGACAAGGATTCCAGAAGTTGTTTCTGTTCATCTTGAGGATGTGGCTTTTACATGGAAATTGTCATCTTGAGGACTATGTGTGTAAACAACTACTCCAACTTTGTGCTCTCTGCGAACACAAATTACAGGAGTTGTTTCTGTTCATCTTGAGGATGTGGCAATTGCATAGAAATTGCTATCTTGAGGAATACGCGTGTTAAACACACTTCCTACTTTGTTCTCTCTGCAGACACAAATTACATGAGTTGTTTCTGTTCACCTTACATGTGGACAAGGAATAAAGAAGTTGATTCTGTTTGTACAGAAATTGTAATCTCGAGGTAGCTGTGTGTTGAAGACTTTGTTCTCTCTGTGGACACTCACTTTATAACATAACTCTGTCAGTATAGGTCTCATCATTAGAAATGATAACTAAAAAGATATAGCAGATTACACTCACGACTAGTAGCTCCAATTTCTAACACTATTTCAAAACTACTTCTTGGCTTAGTGAAATCTATTGATGTAGGTAAACAGTAACTGGTATCTAGTATGTGACACATACGCATTATAATGGAATAACTTTTCAAATAATTGTTTTGAATAAATTGATAAAACCCTTACAGTCCTTTTTTCTGTTTTCAATGTGAAAGTAACCTTGCTGATCAATATGTGATATCGTCATGATCACATTACTTGTGTTAAGACCAAATAGTTTTCAATAAAGTACGATTTATTATCAACATTTGTATTCGACAATGTCATAGTTATTTGAGAACAATACCCTTCGAACCATAATAAATTTCGGTCATCCAATAAAGCTTATGTTTTCTTTGTGAGTCAGTGGATAAAGCATTTACCCGGAGAGCGCAGGGTCGGTGGTTCGATCCCCTGACGGGGTCATACCAAAGAACGTATTAAACATATATGTACTGGTATGTGTCTAAGTGGGTTATCCACTGGGCTATCACTATAACAATGGCATAATTCCGGACTTGTACATGTACACACACACACACACACACACACACACAAACACACACACACACGTAAACACACGTACAAACACACACACACACACACACACACACACACACACACACACACACACACACACACACACACACGCACTCACACACACACACACGCACTCACACACACACACACCCGACGATCGATATGTTCGAAAGCAGTTCTGTCAGCATATCATAACTGGTGTTACTCCACAGGTTGGGCAGCGAACAGCTTTCAGTGATCCATTCATGTAATTGTCACCGCTATTATGACTTTTACACCCAGTGGAACTTGTTTCGTCGGATAATCGAGACTGGTAATTGTCTTGCGATGATGTCTAATAGCAGCATGATAACATTAGAGGGATGAGAAATGAAACAGCGAGAGAGGGATAGGAATATAGAAGCGATAAAAACATACCAGACAGAAATAACGAAAAGGATATTAATAAATATAGAGACATGAAAATGAATTCAAATCGGTATACGTAATGGAGTAGGGACCCAAGCAGAAGGAAGAAGTACATAATAGCTTATTTTCTTAATTTGGACATCTTCACCCCTGTTTGCCTGTTTGCCACCAGATATAACGATTAGCAACAGTCAAGCACGCCGAGCATGGCAGATCGTTTACTGCCCGTTTGCGTCACCAACGAGAGCCAATCTGAATAGAGTATGCCGCATACCTTCACACGCTACTACTGTGTAAGCGTGAGTGATATGGATTAAACATTGGCATGATTCTGAATGTTAACTTACACGCGGAAATGATTTGACAAAAGTGATCACTTACACAATTAACAGACTTTTAAACAGACGTCATTCTGAAAACGCGTGGCGAACACCTTGATAACACAAAGAAAAAGGAGATCGTCGATTGTAAATCGACCCGACTGGAAATCTTGAATTAGAACCCAGGAAACGATCCCTAGATATTCCAAGTTCTGGTTGCTTAGATAAATGAGAGGACAAGCGAATCTCTTGTGAGATACGTGTGTTACTGTATGTCAGGAAAAGGAAAAACGACTATAATATGACATTATGCGATGTATTTGTAGGTTCTCAACGCGTGCTTTGAATATGCTACGTTGTTGTGTAGATTTTCCTACTTACGTAATGTATTCTACCTCACATACGACGTACGTCAGTGAGAAAAAATATCATCGTTATGTCAACAACGAAAGGTTATTTGTCGTCTGTTCCTTACCTCACATTATTCTAATACAGATGATTTTTAACAGTAGTTATATATGGCGTCCGTAACTGATAATACGAGAGTAAAATACCTTTAGAAACACTGAGAATATGTAAATCCTAAAATCAAATGATGTGATCGTCTGTCATCAGACATTTAGACATCGTTTCAACTGCTCTCTCGTACGCCAATTATAATGTTGACATTTCTAATATAACTGCTGGGTAAAAAGATGATACTGTGAATGGAGGACCCATGCATATTTATTTGATTGGTCATTTTGTCCAATTACAAATGTTTGGATGAAGCTTATGTTCTCAGTAGATCCTACCTGTTAACATATGTGGCTAAGTTTGTTTGTTTGTTTGTTGTTTAACGCCGCTATATTCCAGCTTTGTAAATAATCGAGTCTGGACCAGACAATCCAGTGATTGACTTCATGAGCATCGACCCACGCAAGTGGGATACGATGACATGCATCAACCTAGTCAGCGTGTATAAGTGTGTGTGTGTGTGTGTGTGTGTGTCCATCGGTAATTTGCCATCTACCGTAAACAATGTGTCACCATTTTGGGAACTCCTTGTTCAGTGAAATTAATGACTGTCATTTTAGGGAATCATGTTGACACAATTTGTTTATAAGTTTCTTCATGCAACAACAATGCTTAGAACAAAGATCAATTCACATACTAAATCGCATTTAGAATTTACATGAACAATATATCATAGTAAGCGCAAGACGACAGGAGATTTAAACCCTTCGCAAACGTTTACAGAGAATACCATGCGAGCGTGACGAGCGAACGCTTTTAACCACTACATGCAGGCTACTCGACTGCCCCTCTTTCTCAGGAGATAAAAAATGGCAGCTCCAAGAAGCGCATAATTATCACTCTAACCCTGCAGCTGAATGTTCCTTTTATTGAAACGTCACATTTCCATATGCGTGTATTGTCAGCCTGCACGGGCATTGATGTCGGCTTAATCTTATGTTTGCTGGAGCATAACGACCTGCCAACAGGTTCTACAAGTTGTTTTGAACATATCATTGTGAAATAAACAGTTTTGTTTTTAGTTGTGTGTAGGGAAAACCAGTCTGATCGAGATGTGGTGCGCAAATCTAGTTGTCGATATGACACTATATGACTTGGAACTATTTTTAGAACAATGTTAATTTAGGAGAAAAACCTGCTGTGTTTCGAAATTTGATGTAGTCCCTATGTAGAGTAGATACCTCTGTATTTTAATTTCGGTTTTCCAAATTACAGTGGGACTACATCAAATTTCAAAACACAGTAGGTTTACCTCCATGCAAAATGTAACAACTCAGGGTACAAAGATCCGCAATCTTAGAACATTCCGAAAGTGGTCACAGGTTGTTATTTATGTAACAATTATTACTAAAGTTCAAGATTAATAACACCATAGTCGTGAGTAGTTCAAAATAAGTGTTCAAAACACAATGTTTTTCAATAGAAGTTAACAAGTAACCATCCAAACTAAGTCCAAAGACAGATGTTTAAATTTCTACCAACTTGTTGTACACTGTTTGGACTTGGCATTTTGTGAGAGAGGTTTTGTCTTGGAAATCGAACATGCCATCATTTCTATTGTGGGGGTGACAGGTTGTAGAAAAAGGTTTTAAAATGCTAAACGAATATATTTCTACAACATTCTTTTTGAATTAACAGTCTGTTATACATTTAACATGTGTAAGTGTTATTAGTTAGTTAGCAATTACCCCCAGTAAACAATGATAACATCAATATATTGCCTCTCAAACCCAAACTTGGATGTGGCAGAACGTGACCTAAATCACGGTAACTCACACCTCGCAGCTGTCTTTGGCTGACAATCTTGTGTTAACATTCTTCGCTGGTAGTTAAATGAAGGAAGATGTCAACACCGATCTATGATGTGGTTTAACCTTAACCTTTAGATCTACTGGGAATGATCGAGGCTGCTGGTACAATATGATTACCAATGGAACTGAGTATGTCTGTACAGCGCCCTTTTAGCCTGCAGACGAACCGCACATTTTGACACGCGGTAGATCTCAGTATCTGCATGGTGTGACCTGTCAATTTCAAGATTTCATGGATTCCAAGTGTGAATGGAATGAGACATTCGTGGCCCAGAAATAGTGGGTCGTGTTAAACCGCCAGTTACAGCCTTTCAGCACCCAAATCGGCTTTCCACTTTATATTCTAAACATTACATTCCTGTGCCACATACAATTATGGATAAGGGGTCATGTGGCCCTATGCCTCTCAGCTGGGGACTGCGGACAGTTCTCAGGTCCAAGGCAGCAGAACATATTAAAACAATTGAAATATAACAAAACAGATCTCACTTCTAAATTATGTCTATGTATTTATATATATATATATATATATATATATATATATATGATGGCTATAGTGGCATGATCTCATGTCAGGTCAGTTCAGAGCCAAATATCACAAAATCATACAAATACATTTAGAAGCTGACTACAAACAACTTGTGTACGATATCACAGTTCATTAGTGGTGAATGTGTGTTATTGATGCATATTGTACATATGGCTGCTACGGAACATTGCAGGACCAGGTCTGTGGGCTACAAATTTGATAATAATGAAACAGTTACTGCATAATAAGAATATATCCAGTCAAAGTGCATATCCTAATCAAATGACTTATATACATTAATCATGAAATAATGTTCCTTGTAACCATGTACGTTTATAGAATAGTTACATTCACTTTATATACAATAACAAACGGGTGGAAAATACCAGAACATGTTCAAAAGAAGATCAGGCTGGTTGATGGGGAGCATGTTATCTTCCATCACAGACAAATAATGCCGGAATGTGTGTTGACACTTGTGCGAACAAAATACCCAAATAGGATAAATGTCATATATGGGACACAAGTGGTGGCGAACTGACTTTGCTATTTTTCTCTTTGTATATATATTATCATTGATATTCTTTCAAAAACTGCAATTAATTTCTTTGGGGAAAATCAAAATTTTGTAAAGCATAACACCGTAATGAAACTCTTGGCATCATGTAGCTGACTATGGCAATACAGTATCCTTATCAGACAAGTGATTGTGATTTGTTTACATAAAGAGTGTAATTGCTCCTAAGAGGTCAAATGTGTGACTGGTGCTGTGTCTCAAAGTTGACAGGCCTTCCGTTCCCTCCTGGAGGAAAAAGTGCGTGTTTTGAAATGCATTTCATCAAGTTTGACTTCAATGATGTCGGGACATTGTTTTCATGGCTTTTCGATTGGACTTTCACAAAAATGGATCACAAAAAGGTCTGTAAACAACATGTTGTCATGAATAAAGTTTTTTCAAACAATACTTTCACTGTTTCAATGAGGAAATAACTTAACTTGTTCTGATTCTGGCCATGGTCACCATAGAACATTTTCCTAACAGTTTCATAAATATTTCATTTGTATGCAAAAGATATGCCTTCGTTAAATCTTTTGATGTCATCATCGAACCAGTCAGGGTTGCGTCAAATTACCGTATTTCCACTAATTAACACTGTGCCGTCTTTCAATTTCGCGAGAGCCCTTGACTCGGCATGTATTAGAAAAATGGCTGGTATTAGACACCCAGCGTGTATTAGAGGAAATATACATACGTTTTATAGTTCAAATCGATCAGCAAGAAGGAAACCTCTTTTTAACCCATCAGAATCAAGCAGTCATCAATGTCATGGTAGAATTAAATAGCATTCAAATACGTGTATCTTATCAGCATTCTTAATACCGGATATACAAGCAGGCAAGCATATTTCCTCATACCCATTTTCAACGTTGTGAATAAAGTCTGTGTAAGATTTGCTCGCCTCTATATGTGCCTCATATTTGCTTACTGCCTTTCATAGGTAGGCTACTACTGGTGTTGACGTGGATGGGTTGTCATGGGGTCTCTGTCTACTGGGTATCGGCCCTGGCGGGTGTGGGTGGAGCCACCCCTCTAATAGCGTTGCAGGTGCGGGTCAACGACTTACATGATGGCTTACTGCGTTTTGGGCAAGTGATTGCCAATGTTTCTGTTTACTGGCTCTTTATCCGTGGGGAATCCGCGGGTGAAAGTATATTCCAAAATTGTACATGCAGAACATTAAGATTGGAGGTAACAGTAACGACTTTTAATTTGTAGCTACTAAATGATTTAACGTCACGCGTGTATTCCTAAATGTAATTGGTTATGCAATTTCAGGTTTAATTCTTTTGCAGTTAACAGATGTGGATATACAAATGTGGTTATTATCATTAGAAGATTAAATTCCTTTTACTATTTCGATCCATGATATCTTAACAATACGAAATGGAAACCGTTGACATATTGCATCATTTATCATGTTATTCAAAATGTATTATGGAATACATGTCTTTTGACCCATCGTACATATTTTTATATTTAGATCGAGATTCATCCATAATCGCAAGGCAATGAGCTCTTGTCTATGCTGACGAAAGACTGTAGAGAGAGGACATATACATGAACAGTACAAACATTCAAAAATGGAGAAGATGAAGCAGTTTCACAAATTTAGCAAATGGTGTGGTATGATACTAGTGATGGAGATTGACAGACGCATGTCTACAGGAGCAGTGTTCCTTTTGCTGCCTGGTAATTTAAAAGGAAGCAAAAATCACCCGATTCCATCTGTGAAGGATAACTTCTGGAACTTTGAGTTTCCCCTCATCCGTCTTACTGTATTTCCATCAATTCCTCTGCGTGGAGACTTTTGTGCATTAGTGCGGAGAAATGGCATACCTCTCCAAGAATTCATGAGGTTTGAGTCAATGCGTGTACAATCCTTTAACGGTGTCAGTGTTGCAGTATCAGCCCTTGTCTTAGCCCAAGACGGGTTCTTTGCTACAAAAGATGACGACGAGACAAGATGCTTTAGCTGCGGAATCAGGCACAGGAACTGGAGAAGAGGGGACAAGCCTGCTGATTTCCACGCCGAGGATTGTTCCAGACATAATGCTCGGAATATAAGTTTTGAAGAAAACGCTTTGCCGACGGAATCTGACATACAGTCTCAAAGTCAGATTGCCTTTCCGCATGACCATGATATTCATCCGCCACCACAATCTGTATCATGCCAGGAAAACATTGCAGAGAGTCAGCATACTAACACAAATGTCCATCGTTACCACAATTTGAGGGAAAGGCTGCAAAGATATCATCACTTAAACTGTCATCATGACATTCAAAACCCTTTGCTTGAAGAACTACCCAATGCAGGATGCTATTGTTTAGGTAAATTATGAAATATACAATTTGAAATCCATTTATACATGCAAATGTGTCTTCAAATTCTCTGGTTATAGGAATTACTATATCAGAAGGCACAAGCACTGTTGTTTGAGATTTAATGTATTTTATACAGTAACAGTATACACATCTTCGTTTGTCAGTAAAAGGAGAAGTATTGTTGGTTTACCTTTATGCATAATGGAGTTTCCATGAATTAAGCATTCGGAAGTAAGTGTATTATTAGAGTCAAGTTTCTCACCCATAGTATTGTTTTCAGGAACATCTGACAGAGTCCGGTGTTTTGCATGTGGGGTTATCTTGAGTGACTGGGAGCCAGGGGACAACCCTTATGAAGAACACGTCCGATCGAGCCCAAGGTGTGAATTTGTAACATCTGTGAGACGACAACGATACTACATACACATCACTGCGTCAATCGCCTCTCAGGTAAGTCATTGCATGGAAAGTTCGATGCCGTAGATAACGTCTACGCTTAACGATTTCCAATCTCATTAAAATCAGATCTTAGTTCTCGCTACCGCTCAACAAAGATCTGTGGACATCCCATTACGGGTCACGTCAGAACGACCTTTCGCGAATTTTGACTAACCAATGAAATGACTGACAAGAAATCGACATTAGCCAATCAGAAGGCAGCTTTCTCGAGCTTTACGACACTAGTTTCAAACTGGCGACTACGCTTCGAAACATATTTTATCTACATTGTAAGGATTCAGTCGTTAAACCCGTGACTGTCGTTCGGAATACCCCGTGTTAAATATTTCGTTGTTGCATGATTAGAAAACACATTCCGACTGTTACTTTCATGATTTGGTAAGCGACGCTCTGATTGGTCGGATGAAAGGTCGTTCTGACGTGACCCTTAATGGGATGTCCTCAGATCTTTGTTTAGCGATAGCGAGAACTAAGATCTGATTTCAATGAGTTTGAACGATTTCACATGAAATGCATCAGGGGTATATGACTTATGGAACATCATATATCATCAAAAATAACACCAGGTGTTCACGAAACAGGGGAGGATCTGAGTGAGGCCTATATCCAGGAAATGTTTGTTTGTTTGTTTGTTGTTTAACGCCGCACTCAGCAATATTCCAGTTGAATTACGGCTGTATGTAATCCAGACAATCCATTGATTGACATCATGAGAATCGATCCACGCAATTGGGATCCGATGACATGCATCAACCAAGTCAGCGATCCTGACCACCCGATCCCGTTTATTAGTCGCCTTTTACGACAAGCATGGGTTGCTGAAGACCTATTCTACCCCGGATCTTATATAAAGTAGTTTTGGGAAGACCACACTTCCAGAATGTGACAATTTCTAAATGGAGCGTGGGGCGTTTCATGATTTCATGGCCAAAGTTGACTGACGTTTAACAACGTTGCCAGAAACATGTGTATTATATACAATACAATACTTACAGGATTGTTTGAAACGCGACGACAGTGTAGCATAACAATAATGCATTGATAAGAACACTTCTTTACATTCTCACAGACAATCCATGAACGTCAAAATGGTATTCTCACAGACAGACGGGGCGTTGGTGAGTATTGCTTGCAATCTTTTGGAATACATTTAACTTTTAATGATTCACAAATGTCTATTCAGTCCAGCATTTCTGGTTAGAAACGCAATGGCACGATGTCTTGTGTTATTCATATCGATGCAGGAACATACAATTTACTAATTCTCATGCTACCTAGCATGTCTGGTTTACGTATCCTTGTTTTGAAGTCCTATTACGACAGCTGTTCAAAATGAGAGAGGGTTCGAAGAGTGGATTTTGTTTTTCCCCTAATTCAAAAGTAACAACTTAAGGGGAACCAGAACTATCTTGACAAGCCGTTAAATTATGTTAGAACATTAAATTTGATTTTCAACTTTGTACACCACTTTGCCACTTGTACACAAAATTCTTCATTCTTTGATCCATGTATTAGTTTTGTTACAAATCGTGGTGCCCAGTCACACTCATATATCTATCATCAATGATGCAGGGCAATTTGTAAAAAAATGAAAGCAAATGCCAACTGAAGTTTGCTGAGAAATCAATATGTGAAATTCTGGACTTCCTTATTGTTAACATCTATGTAAAATATGGGGGTCAGACATTAGGGCAAGAGGTAGGCATCCCCATGGGCACGATCTGTTCTGCTCGTCCTGCTGATCAGTTTGGTTATGCATATGAATCGGAATTTCTGCTCGGACTGGCAAAGTCAATACAAGGTCATTTGGCCAAGAAATTTAACTTGAGCTTTAGGTATATTGATGATCTGATATCGTTCAATAACCATCAAATAGCCAATTCCTTTCAACAGATTTACTCACCTGAACTAAAAATAAAAAATACCAGAAGATCTGTTTCATACTTAAATCTATGCATACAAATTCAGAGTGTCAAAAAACTATCCAAAAGATTGTGTGACGAGGGATGAATTCAACTTTCCAATTGTCTTTTCCCTTTATGTCGAGCAATATTCCAGCAGCTACATCCTATATATATCTACATGTCGGTTTTTGAGGTACAATCGAACATGCACTTTCTACGAAGATTTAAAGAGCGCCATACGACTCATTTATGCTCTTCCGCCAGTAAAGCTTTCAAAACAATTTATGGTAGACATGTGACGGACATTTCTAAAGTTATCTCATCAATGCCAAAAATGATATCCGATGCAATTCCCTTTTTTTACTTATTAATTAATATATAAATTATTGATTAAGTTTTGCATGTGCCGGGGGCGCGTGCCACCGGTGGGACAGAATACGATCAACCTTTCGCGAAGCCTTGTTATCATCACTCATGATACAGCTGGAATCGTACAATGTACTATTTAGCAGAGATGTCTTGTGGCTGTGGACAGGATTATGTAGCTTTTACCTGCTATTTGGTTGGAAGACCACATATATCTCAAAGTTGTTATTAGTGTTTAGTTATGTAAAAAGAACATTGTGTGCCATATCGTTAATATGCAAGTAAAAAAAAACTTTGACGTCAAGGTGTTTTCGAAAGGTGACAACAGACTCAAGTAGCTGATGACTACTCGTTTTAATATGCTTCAGAGCTTCTCGAGGTGTTCTACAGATGTCTTGAAATGGGCTTTAGTCAACAAGAAATATCAAGCGCGGCTTTAAACGTTCTTGAACAAGGAGGTAATGTGATCATATAAAGTCTATATCAATCTTGTCTTGACTGCCAAGAGGTGCACGAAAGTCACATAATAAGTTGTGCAGAGCTGGGTCCCTTAAGCGTGCCAAAACCTTATGATTTTGTTTGAATCCAAGATTCGACTCATTTCTCGGCATCATGTATCGGTATATGCAGGTTTCACCAATGTGGTAAACGTTTGAGACCCGCATCCCTTAATTACCACATCCAGTTTACCCGCCGTGATATAAATGAAATACTGTTCAACGCGGTGTGAAGCCCATGTCACTAACGCACCCAATACTTCCAAATTTGTAGGGGGCACGGGTGGCCCAGTCGTCTGAGGCGCCGCGATTCGCTGTGCAGAGATGCGTCCCTTGGGCACGCGAGAAACCTATGATTGTGGGTTCGAATCCCGGATCGCCCCGATTATGTTTCTAGGTCTGTCAGCACCATACCCGTGCTCGTGGGTTTCACCGAAGTGGTAAACGCCTGAGACCTGCATCATTTCGGGCTTTCCTCCCATATTAAGTTGACACGCCGTGATATAACTGGAATAATGTTAAAAGCGGCATTAAATCCAACTCACTCACTCACACCAAATATGTAACTTGTCACCAAAAAAAAGGCCTTTAGCAGGCTCATGTTTTTAAACTGGTAAATATCCACACAATGTCATCATGTAGATCATTGATACTTGACAGGATACTGTGGAAGAGGCCCGTGCACGATGCCTCCCATGCTTCTACTTCCTGCTCTATTGGAAGAGAGAGGCCCAGCTTCATTTTTCGCAGACAAAGGATTATGTCAAGTTTGCTCCAATGAAACTGTCAATACTATCTTTCTTCCCTGTTGTCACGCCGTATCATGTGACACGTGTGCCCGCAACATAGGAGCGTGTCCCCTCACAGCATGTGGCTCGAGAGTTCAACACTATATATGCCCTTAAAACTGTTTAAAACATGACTTATGATACGAGCAGTGATTGATAACTTTTGAGCCTTAGGTAGAAAAGGCTCCAAGCACCATTATTAACCTGGTCAATGGATCAGTGTGCACCCGATATTCGCTCTCAGCTTACTGTTGAACAAGCAGCCCAGGCTGCCTGGGAGGAACTGGATTGTTGACTGTCAAGTTGCCGATCACGGTCACCCAACAAACTACACTCAGCGACTAATGTTGGATAACTTTACCTGATTTATGACACGCACAGGACCATATGTCACCACACCGGTGTTTCCTGTCCTTTCCTAGTATTTTACACATATCTTCATGGATGTCTTTCGGTGTTTAGCCCTCTTTCTGCAGAATTTGATATTCGTTCTCAGCTTACTGTTGAACAAGCAGCCCAGGCTGCCTGGGAGGAACTGGATTGTTAACAGTCAAGTTGCCGATCACGGTCACCCAACTAACTACACTCAGCGACTAATGTTGGATAACTTTACCTGATTTATGACACGCACAGGACCATAAGCACCACACCGGTGTTTCCTGTCCTTTCCTAGTATTTTACTCATAGCTTCATGGATGACTTTCGGTGTTCAGCCCTCTTTCTGCGGAATTTGATCACTGCACGCACTTCTTGTTTATCCATTTCCCGAGTTCATAGACCCCCTGCTTATTTACTGCCTCGTCACAGCGAAACAAATATTGCTCATATTGTGAATATACTTTAATGACATCTTGTAATATCCACTACAAAATATGTCACCGTTACGCAATAATTCTTCCGTTACTTATAATCAACGCTCGTATGTTTTGTTTGCCTCGGACCAAGGATGATTGCGTATCTTAGATAAGATACCGGTAATAACGTAGAGTCAATTTCAAATGGATGCCTACGAATTAGTGGTCACGTCAAAGTCGAAACGCTTCAAATGTCAATGTCATTTTTTCAATTAATAAACGTATCTGATCATAATGTTCCTGTAAATTATGGAACAGAGCAGGCTGCAGATATAAAAAAAATGCAGGCCGCAGATATGGTAACGACAGGCAATGTAATAATTTCACTTGCTTTATATTTTGACAGTGTACCACACACACACACACACACACACACACACACACACACACACACACACTATTAGATAGCCTAAGCTAACCGTCTCTCATTCAGGAAGTTATATGTTAATTACCGTATATCAGCCGTGCGTTTGTGGTTGTTGTAATGTTATCATAATCCCAAAACTACTTGTAACATGATCTGTTTTTCTTTGTCCAAGTGCCTAATTCCTTTTTTATGTATAGAAACACTTTGAAAATGTATAATCGATATTTGGTAATGTTTGACAAAATGGTCACAAAAATCAAATTGAGTTGCTCTGTGTATTTAGACATGCGATAATCATACACAACAATGTCATTTTGTCACAGTCATCATTCTTTGTCATGCCAGCAAATATTGTATTATTGTCCTTCGAGTTAACTTTGATAATACGTTTTCACTGTGTATCAGTACACAAATGTACAAGTAGTTGTTGTTTATAATTGAAGTTTGATATAGGCCACTATATATCACATGCAGTTAGTGTATATAGTGTATTATAGTGTTATTTGATTGAAATAAGCCTGTGCTGACAAACTGGGCAATATTTTGTTGTAAACGCATTGTATTATCCATATCGGAATTGACCAATTCGTGATTTCGGCATTACCCCCTTTTAGTACTATAATGGCCATACATATACAGTCAAGTCTCGTTAATCCGACATCGTTAGTTGCACATGATTGTGTCGGATTAACGAGTATGTCGGATTAACGAAATTAAGTGATTTGTGATCGGAAATCGGACGTCTTCACGATAGATTATAACCGTGTGTACCTTGTAATAAAATCATTAAAAAAGAAATATTTATATTGTTATGTTGTTTGTTCATTCATTCCTTAATTTATAATTAATGACATTGCAAAAATAATAATAATTTTCCCATTTATACATAACACTAGAGACATTACTCACTGAATATATCACATCAACGACACGTTTCCTCGTGTAAATGCAAGTGCTACTGTCTTAACAACTTTCTTCATCTGTCAGTGTTTTCTGTTTCTCACATTTTGAAGGCACATTAAATCTCAAAGTCCCCTGCTCGCTTGACGTCTAGGACTTGTGGTTCTTCAGCATCAACATTGTCGAAGTGTAATTTCATTTGCTGTTTCTTATAATAAAGCTTGAAATTCTTTATGATCCCGGCATCTAGTGGCTGAATGTGCGATGTGGTGTTTGGTGGCAAAAAAGACATTTCACATTAGTTGTGTCGACAGTAGCATGGGATGGGCGGGGTACACATCGATGAATAAAAACGTAAAACGATTTCGGTCAGTGTTCTTTGATGACCACTCAGAGGTTACTCTAGAAAGTTGAATGTTTATTTATCATTTAAGACAGATTCGATTAGGCGTAAAAGGCACAATAGCGGTGAAAATTATATGAATGAATTCCTGAAAATCGGTGATGACACCAAAACAGTAGGCATGTCCTGCCCAACTTGTAGCACCCGCAACTCACACAATTTGCATAAAAAGTTGTTGCCTGAGACGATCGACACAGAGGCACTCCTGCAATGCGACTAGTCAACCACTGATACCAGCAAGTCACTGTGACATGATCTCTAACATTGTTCAACTCACTCAAATAGGACAAAGCAGTCCGCCAACCAGGTCACTGTGACTTGTTAATCACTATGGAAACACTGAAAGAAAAATCTGACCTGGGAGAAGGAAAACGAAAGTACGAATGACGTAACCACATTTTGTGAAAATGCATCTGTTATGGAAATCGCTCTCGATGTAAAGACAAGCATTTCGGCAAATTGTTTATTGTGTCTACTTTAAAGAGAGTTTTAAGAAATTATTGATGCTGGATAATACGCATAGGAAAGTATAACAACACGTATACAACTATACACGTTGTCAAAATCCTTCACACGTATTAATACATCTGGGCCTGGAGCGTTAGCTCTGGGAAGATGTGCCCAGATAGGTACTTGTTTGGGTTTATGAGGTAAAGGGTTTTACATCCTATAGTTGAATTTTGAGTTAATACAAGAAATAAATTAAAATTGATTATAAATGTATGCCATGTCAACCTTATGAAGAATCTATGGGATGTCATTCTGATGTGTCATCAATGTGTGACGTCCCGAACATTCTGATGGGTCATCAATGTGTGACGTCACGAACATGAATGACGTCATGTTTGATTTTTAAACATATTCTTCATAATGCCTCAGATGACAAATCAGCGTTTTAAATCATTCAAATGGAGATGTGCAAATATCGCTTACCTATTACACTCATGTTTTTCAACTTTTCTTAGTGATACTACATACCACTAGCATTCTGCTTTGTGTTGACGATGTTCCAATTAGTTCATATCTGTAAGCTTTATATCATGTTATTTTCATTACGTATTAAATGTTTGGGCATATTTGTGTTTATTTGAAGTGAGACCTGGTTCGCACAGAGCTTAATATAGATCAACTTTTTATAGCTCTGGTTTGCTGCCGTCGTGTATGTGTTTACCTGAGTGACAAATAGTATACATTAGGAGTTTTAAATTATTGCTTTTATTGGTACTCACAGTTTGTTAACGTTAGTTACTGTATATTTTGAGAAGGTATTAATTTGCTTTTGATAACACAAAACATAACAACAAGAAGGTACATTAAATCAAAGTTGTTAAGGGACAGGATCTCCTTCAGAACCGTTCAATGTCGGCATTTTCGAGCGACAGGGTTGGATTTTTTAAAATCATTTATTATGTAATCTCCCAATGACCTAATTCCAAATCCCTGCGAGATCCATTTTGAACATTCCCAAGTCCATGTGGTTTAAAGGATTTACGTACGTTTCGGCCCACACTAACGATAGGCTGGATTTAAGGTAGAATACCATATCTCTTGGGGTGAATAATGGGATCTACGACCATTGAATGGGTGCGTGTTGTGTTGGACCTACTGGTTAGTGTTAAGTACGGTCGGCCAAATGAATTATAGACAAGTTTTGATCGACCAATAGCTGTTGGAAAACCTGAGCGAGGACGTTCTATTTATAATGCCAACACAGCGATCGACCTGTACTTGTTGAGGACAACGTGTGGCAAACACTTTATCAGATTTAGCCAGTTAAAAGGTACGCTGAAAGCTCACAGTTCACATACACGCCCATCACACGATTCCTATCCCACCGTTGATTGGTTAGTGTGTGGACATTGACTTGTATGTGAAATCTATACCTGACGCCAACTCACGATGTCGACTGACGTGGATCTCTTACCCCAAACTGCGTTATCTGTTTGTGACACATTTCAGCTGTGCTCGCCTAGGAGGATAAATCCCGTAGTCATGAAATGTAGTCATCGTACAGTGTTTTCCATGGGATGTTTCTGACTAATATACAGAATAAGTTTACATTTTAACATATCAACAGTGTGACCTTGAACATAACATAACCTTCCTCAATGTCGTTTTCAAGAGATTGCCAGATGCTATCATTACAAACTCTTGAAAGTGGTTTGTCCGGAGACGAATTCCGAGAATATACCAATGTGTCACACCCGGATGTGGCGTAACGAATAATACCAGGAAGGATACCTCAGCCGCGTTGCACATGGGGATCGATACGGCTCAGCGGATTCTTCCTCCAAGGTAGGCAGGGTCGTCGTTAATACTTCAGGGGTTTGTATGTATTGCGTGTTGTGGCGTAACGACCTTTGTCTGTGTTAAGCAGCCAATGAAAAGAAGCCGTGCATGACTCAAGGAATTCGAACAGGCCCTGCAATGTGTGCCATGTATGTGTGTGTGTGTGTGGGGGGGGGGGGGGGGGGGGGGGTGCTAAGGTGTGTGAACTGATGGCTAGGTTGAACTAGTCTGTCTTAGAGACCCTGATACAAATATATATCTAATACAGCCCATGCAAGTCTATAATGTCTAGATCACTGCAGGAGGCAGTATCTGAAAATGAAGAGAGTCACTGGGCTCCTTTTTATTATATTTTTATTAAGATCACTGAACAACTGTTTTTTTATGTAAGATGTGTTCATTTCAGAGACTAGATGTTAGTCTAAGGTTGAACTTGGGTGAGAGTATATGTCCGTGTGGGAGGGGTGGGTGGGTTGCTGTATACATATGAAGAAATTATTAGTTATAATGTTTTATTTTTGTATTTTATTGATTGTATAATTTTAGGTTTCTTTTAGGCCAGTAATGGCCAGGTGTATTATGTAAGCATGTCACATTAATATACTATATTATTATTATCATTATTATTATTATTATTATTAATGTGCAAAACAGACTGCGATAGGTCTATGGCAAATGTTGTACGTGAAATGATGACTCTCGCTGGATCCAGACCATGTGTTAATTAAAATATATATTGTCGACTAATTGATTTGGGTAGCTCTTTATCATAGTATATAACATCATATACATTTATATGTTCATATATGCAATTATGTATCCTTTTGTTCTTATTCCAAACATATGTTTCATAAATGTTTATGTTTTTCATGTAAATACATATCTCCTTGTTACTTTGCATTGTGATGTTTATTTTGGAAATCAACGTAGTCGAGAGAGGATAACTTTCGCCCAACCCCATTGATAATTTCTGTCAATAAAATATGTTTTTGAACAAAAACATCTCTTGGTCAAAATGTATTCACTGGTGATGTAGGCACATACATGTAGCATGTGCAATGTCGTGGAGTATTGACGATGAACCCGAGTGAAAATAACATGTAATCTCTCTTTACAATGTCGTGTAACAATATAAGTTCTACAACCGTTTTTATGTGCAGCGAATTTCACGCTTCACACTCTTCTAGAGTACAAAATTACAAAAATTACTTCCTCACACCAAACCTTATTACCCTTCAAAAACACATAAATGGTAAACGTGTTGTGAATGATACATTTATTGTCATAACCAACATTGCAAAATTATAAAAAATGGTGCAAAAACTACTCACTATTCACACTGTGATGAAAATTCAACCGGCAAATTGCCGTTTAGAAGAATAACGTAATTATGATAAACTATTATTCTTGAATATGAAAGCAAACAGGTAAATAAAACATCATTGCAACATAGTGTAATTTATTTGAAAACAAAGTTGGACGTGCCATTATTTCCTTTCATATAAATAATAAGTCGGATGTGTTTTCGATAATGATTAAATCAAGTGATTGCAGTTAGACGCAGAGTTATTTACAAAAAGGGACAAAACCATTTCCATAATCATATTAAATACTTAATTTTAAATACCCGATAAGTCACTGGAAATATTTCAGTAAAATGAACATTGCGATGCAAAATGTTGTATAATTGTACTCTATTCAATATGTAACACTCGTGTAGAGATTTATGCACATTCAGTCAAAAGAGGAAAGGAAACTACAGCACGTTTATTTCATGACTATTCCAAAACACTGGTTGTCAGGGCCAAGATCGCCAAGTAGACTAACGAAACAACAAGGATAAGTTACATATTTTAAACGAAGACACTTGAAGTCTCAATGATGTTCCAACTCTAATTATATTTGGTAATTGTCAAATATGATAATTGTTAAGTATGATCATTCGAACAAATTTAGAAGTGTAATCACATCAACTGAGAAATACATCCTGTAACATAATAAATTTCTCTACAACATCAAGTACAATTATTTTTTCTTGAATATTTTCATATTGGGCATGTGACAATACAATGCAATGATTTTTATTCAAATGTAACTATTACTATTCTGCAAAATCTAGAATAAACTATATTGGAGGAAAGGTAAGAAAAAAAGAACGACTGCATGCACACCCCAAGATACCAACGTGTCATTTACTTATATGTCTCTAATGTAGTTCTGATAATAACGCAGGTCACTGAGCAAGTTCCAAAAAAGAAGTCAAGGGTGCAAATAAAGTTCTTAAACGTTACCATTTACGTGAAGAAGACGACAAATTGAAATGTATTTGGTTGTTTTATCTACATGCTATTGTTATAAAATTGTAACAAAAAATAGTTTATATACAATAGAGACGAAGAAATGAAGTTGGGGACAAGGGCGGGAACGCTCTAATAATCAAGACATTTTCTAGCAATGCTTTTAAAATGGGTTATTTTTCAGTTACACCGCGGCGTTTCAGTTTTATGGGGGTCGTTGATGTTTGCCATATTGGTGAAACCCATTAGTACGCGTTTGATACTGACAAACCAAAATCATAATCAGGGCGAATATGGCCCGGGTTCGAACCCACAACCAGTTAAGCCTGGCGCGCATATGAGATTAAATTCTGTAAAAGGAATTTCGGCGCCTTTGACGAATACACTCTTGTCCTATTTGGGGTTTAAAGAGATGGGAGTAACTGATTTCAATTGTGGGTGAAAAACGGTTGATAAATAAGTTTAACGCCTTTTAAAAGTATTTATCATATCCCGGCGTTGTATGATCACCAGAATTCGGGAGGAGTGTAAAAACATTGGACAGGTTGGAAATTCAAGAACCGAGCTTTGGTGTCGACAGACCAAGCTTCCAATTTGGGTTGAATCAAGGATTCGAATCCACGAAAAGTGACAACTCGAGGTTAAGTAACGAGGCGCCTTGGTTTACTGGCAGCCCCATGTTCTCGATGCGATAAAAAGGATTCGACAGTCGCAGGGAATAATGCAAATAGAGCTGTAGCTTCCCTTGATGTTTCTGGAATGTTTTCTGTATTCTATATTTATTGACGATTATAATGCATGGACAAAGAAGAATAAACAAAAACAAAAATAACAGATCAACAAAAAATAGATTTCATAAACATAGACCACAACAATGCCAAAAATCAATATTCCCATATCTATCCTATGTTATTCCGCATACCATACACTAAGAAAAATTGGAAAATTAAGTAAATTTCATTTTCAATATGATTGCTATAGTTGCCAAATCGGGATCCCGTTGTTAATGTTATGCAAAGTTCAGTTCAATTGCTTTATGATTTCATATCGAAAATGTATGCGTTTTTGAGTGAGCTTACGCATCTGGTGAGTGTGTCATGTGACCTAGGTTTGTGACAACATGTGAAAACAACAGTTGTATTACACTTCCTTAAACAGTAGATTATACATGTGCACGAAACAAACATGAATGTGGGGATCATTGATAGCTGACGGGCATCTTTATCCCTGGTCTCGGTTTAAGTGTCAATAAAACTAAATCTTTACTTTTAATTATAAATATTTTTATTTAATGGACATGTTCACTGGCATGAGTGAGTGAGTATGGTTTTACGCCGCTTTTAGCTATATTCGAGCAATATCACGGGCGACACCAGAAATGAGCTTCACACATTGTACCAGTTTAAGAAATCGAACGCGGGTATTCGGCGTCTACCCCGCGCCCTACCAGAATGAAGAAATTCAATTATTCTGTGCAAAGTATTTGTTTTGTAAGTTTGTTTGTTTGTTGTTTAACGCCGCACTCAGCAATGTTCCATCAAATTATCGAGTCTTGAACATAAAATCCAATAATTGACATCATAAGTATCGTTCAACGCAATTGGGATACGATAACATGCATCAATCAAGTCACCGAGGATGACCACACGATCTCGTCAGTCGCCTCTTATACGTATACGAATTTCGGAATTCTCACCCGGATCTGTGCAGAGTGAAAAGGTTTCATTCATTACCATGCCTACATACAACCTCCTTGTTATATCAAATGCGAAAGTTTCGAAACAAACAAGGAAATCAATGCATCTAGTGTGATGTCGACTTAAACATCTCCAGTGTAAACTAGAGTGAAACCCAAGTTGCAGTCAGTGGTAATCTTACATGCACAGTTGATGTTTCAGGGCATGTAGTATTTGAGGCACAAAACCATAATAAACACGAAGTAATTACGAATGATGACCTTATTTTCAATGGGAGTATTAGCCGGGTATTTAAAATAACAAATATCAGGAACATACATTTATTATGTATGTATCCCATATGCTCCTAACAGGTTATGACACCAGATTATGTCATATAACTATTGTTAATGTGTCCTGCACTGACATATTAATAACTACAGTAATATGAAATGGCATGACATATTAACTATAGTAATAATCTAAACTGATGGACCGTGATACTAATTTTAGAGTATTATGCTATCCATAATGTGATAATGGTCATGGTGGAATTTAATCATATTTATCTGAGGGTTTTCTGTTGTATTTAGCATATATGCTTCTTATCAAAAACCAAGATGGCATAGATAGTACAATGGAATATGTAACTTCCTTGTACGTAACTATACATCGGTCACCAATTGGCATCATGCCAAGCCCTAGCTATATTTTTCATCAGCACATATATTGTCATGTCGTTTACATATAAAAATACTTCTCACGTAATCGACAACGTACTCATGAATTTGTAAAGTAAACAAGAAAAAAAACACACTTATAATGTATTTCATTGTGAAACGTAAGTAATATTAGTTGCTTTTAGAAAGCTATTAGTTATTAACAACATTTTCCCCGGACTGTTCCCTGGATGTGTGTCCTACAGACTGGACAACGTTCTAGAGCTGGGGCGCACATGGAACAGGCCACCAGATGTCCACAGGGAAGGAAGACGATGTTGGCAGGGTCCTCCAGACAGATCTTACACAAGCTCGACTCTTTCAGCTGCTGCATCACTTCCACAGGGCTTACTGCAAAAAGAACACATATATCACCTCACTGTTAGGCCATGTCTCTTCAGATGAATTTGGTATTTACCAGAAACATAAACATTAAGGGAAAAGGCGGCAATAAGTGGTGCACTTGTGCCAAATCCCTTTGTCTTTTTGGAAAATAAAATATGTTTAATACATAAACATTCAAAAAGGATATGTTCTCGTTGACTCTGACTCGTTTCTCTGAAAACAACAAGTGTTGCAAGGAGAGTATGAGCCAGATGAGCTCACAGGCGGAGGAGCCGGCATCAGGATAGATTCATGCATGATTATTAGCCTTTCTATACATTCAACCACCAATGCTTAAGGATATATACATCATACACGTGTTACAATCGACTCTCCTGTTTGTGCCTCTCACACAGACAATGTCGCCATCGATAATTCGCATATATATATTACTTATATCCAAGTACATGTCATAAAGTAACTTGTTGGCTTTAGTAGTTGAATTACAGTTTTATTTATCCTATAAAAATGCAAAGAGATGCATAACAGCAATGTCATCATTCTGTACATACCTTCTGCTTTCGGGATTTGTTGCGGAGCCTGGCGTCTCTCCGTCGAAGCCAGTTCAAACGAAGCCAGTCTATCAGGTTCTGTGGTGTGATCAGTTACTCTATGGTTAGTGTCGGCCGTTGGACGGGGATCAGTAAGTTGTGGCTGACTCACGGGTGAATGAAGATCGATATCTGTAGTAATAGGTGGGTATCTAGAACGGGTACTTATAATACTCAACTCCGAAGGCAAGGGGCTGTCACGAAAAGTAACATTTCCACAAGGTAAACCATTCCTGTGTCGACACCCAGTTTTATGACGTTGAGTGGCGTGCATCCCGTTCCTAATGCCGCAGCTGAAGCATCTAACCTCTCTACCACCATCTGTAGAATAGAACCCGGCAGCCGCCAGCTGTATGGGGGATACATTTGCTGTGTCTACGGCGTGGAAAGATTTCAATCTCAGCGCTTCATAGACCATGATTTCCTCCAGAGGTACGCCACGTCTAGCCATTAGTTCTTCGAAATTCCCTCTTAATGATATCGATGGATATACCCAGGCAGTAATATGTGGAAATGCGTTTAGCTTTGGTGTAAAGTACCAATTCGACGGCGCCATATTTTTATGCGATTTATTACAATACCATGACGGATCGTTTAATGCCATGATATATAAAATAGTGTCAGTCAAGCGTCCACCACTGACTTTCTTTACGATAATATTTCCATATTTCAACTTGAAGAAATATTTTCTTTTTGGCGCTGTTATGTATCGGATATAAATATTCAATATCCATTTATCCATTATGTTCCTCATCGTGGGTTCCTGCAAGAGTAAAAATAACTCTTTTAGCAAGAATTTTTGAAGGTATATGCCGACAATTTAATTCAGCTTGATGGTCATGTTGTAAATATTAATTGTCAACACCAGAAAATAACTACCCTTAAGAATAACTAAACCGTCACATAAGATATAGGCATGTGTAGGGAGAAAACATTTTCTCGTAGGATGGCGGACAAATTAGTTCTCCCACAACTGTTTCAATATTTATTACCGACCGAGAGTAATATATTGTTAAACCCTGTTAATCCGGTAGTTTTCCCCTTGAAATGATCCTGATAAACGAAGCATGGGTTCCGAGTAAAAGCTTTTTGTTCACATATTATATTTCCAGGAGTCATCGTCCGAGTTTCAGATTATCGGGTCCCAAACTAACTAGATGTCACTTTTCGTTAAATCAACCACATACTAATCGGAATGTGTAAATGTGGCAAAGTATTGATTTTTTATCAGTAATGTTATCTGAAGATGGTAAATAAAGCTATCATTAAATCTCAAAAATACATTTTACGTCGTCAGAGTTAAACAAACGAAAACCTTTATCCAGTGTACAAGCAAAACGGACCAGTTACGTTTCAGCAACAATGCAACACAAAACATCTTAAACGGTTCGTTTCATCTTGTAAGTTCGAAAAAAGGACAGACAACAGTAAACAATCCACAGTCGCGAAGCTCCATATAACAGTCAAGCGTCTGTTGATATATGAGTCATCAAATATTTACGAAAATTTGTGTGACAAAACGGAGGAACTATTCCCACAAAATAGAACTCAAAATCTTTAATCTGGGCGTTTATATCCTATTTCAGGTGAACAGTAAACGGATCGCCAGAAAAAAGTATTTACTGAAGTACCATAAATGTCTGTTTAGATGCAGTTCAATCCAGTGCACCCATACATTATGGCATACCTGACCAGCCGGCATATGGAGAAACCTTTCCTTCGAAAGTCAGCTCCCAAATGACGCAGTCGGGCAACAAGTACTCCCTGTCATGTCGCGCACGCGCATGCGTACCTGTACGTGTTTCTAGGGTTTTTCCGATAGTGTCTATATTAAGAAGGGGAAAACCCTTGGATGGGGTTTTTAAAGATCAATTGATATTTGTTCACTTGTTGTGGTTATCAACTGCAGTGAACAGCTCTACACAATACACCGATCCAGTCCCGACCGATAAGCCCCGCCCACAAGCTGCCGTCCTCGTTGAATTTGGCTTAGAATGCTTTGTTACCAGTCGTGTGTCAAAAATATCTAAAGAGAGTTATATATGATCTGTTTTGGGTTCAGTTTTAGTTGTCAACTTGCATATCGGAACTGAGAATGAGTCATATGTCCGATGTAATGGTGTATCGGTCAATGAGGTCACCATGGCTGAAAGTTAGAAGCGTGCATTACTTCGAAGCACTCATGTCAGACAGAGCATAATATCTTGTCAATTTACAGCATGTCAATAATACATTATTCATCCAAGGGCGGGGTAACTAAATTTTGATTTTTTACTTTCCATCGTAATTTAAGTACTAGTATATGGAATGTACTGGAAACCGTAAACACAAGAACAAGTTACAAATCATGTGGATTTTTTGTCTGCTCTAAGTAAAACCAATTTAACCTGAAAGGCATAGAGTTAGTTGGTCTTTTTAATGTAACAACATAAAAGAAGAATTGATAAAATCAAAGCAGTACATTATTTTTCCCCCACTGCTACATTAGTCTTTATTATATAATAAATGCATCATAACATATATTATATTTGGGCATCTGGAACATGGGGTTGGGCATATCACCAGGGATAAATCTAGCCCTGCTCAGAGACTGATATTCATCCCCAAATCTGTAGCAGATGTCAGTAAACTGTCTCTCTTCAAAAGTTTTTACATATCTATGCCATCCTAAAATAATGCAGAATGTAAGGAAATATTATTAGTTTTTTCCCCAATTGTCAAGGGCACTTAGTTTGGAATTCTAAATTTAGATAAAAATCCCTGGTTACACTTCCAGAATATAAGACTTAATAAATTACCAGTATTTAGGTACCTGGATGTGAGAACAGTTGAAAACATTGACAGGATCCAAAATAAAATGAGCACCTGTAACTGCCATGGTTATTTCTAATCAATCGGATCTATGTTCCAAAAAAAGGAAACCTACGATTGTAAAAGTATCTGATGACAGGGTCTGCAGTACTTCCCATCAATTTCGTCACGGTATGGCTGAAATACTGCCGATGTGACGTTAAATCTTAACTCACTCACTCACTCACTTCCCATCAAGTAACTTGCATTGATAAACTATAAAACACAAATTAAAATTCATATATGATGTTTTATTCAAAAGACTTGTCATGAATCGAAGATTTATTACTGTTAACAACTAAACATGTAAATGAAGTACAACAAATATCTCATAAGGAAGAGAATATATGGATGTCAACTTCTTAATTATGAGGAACACCACTATCCTTAAATTCTCTTCCTTATGTGTTGCACTTCTAAATGGCATCCAAAGAATTAAATATGTCATAAGTTCAAAGCTTTAATCAACAAAATGACATCATGACATCATGTGCGTAAGAAGAAATAATTCTTTTATTGTTCCAGAAACAACATGCCTATAGGACATAACACTAAACAATATATATTTCATTTTACAAATCACATGTTAAGTGACAAGTATTACTTATGCATGAAACAACATACATTTAATTGCAAATATCAGATAGCTGGACACCTGGAGTGAACATGGCGTTTTCCTTAAATAATAAAAATACACACAAACGGGGATTCAGACCAGTTCCTTTTCTAGTTTACTGATTGATTGTCATCCATAATGTCCTAAAGTTGTTCTAAAAAACTCGTGAAACAGCAAAATCACTGTGAAGTAAATATAAAGTTCATTCTAAACACAATCCTAACCAAAACTTGAACAATATGTAAATAACCAACATGCTTAATAAACACTATAGCAGCTCTTGCTCAATTATCAAATATTGACAATCTCCCCACATCAAGGTAAAGAATTACAGTTTGGGTTACATACATTTCAGAATTCACAGTTATATATGAAATGTATTAAGAATTATTATGTATTCTGTATCGGAATTGATCAGGCACTGGTTAAATCCTGATCAGGGTGTGACAAAGAGATAGTGTCTTAGTTTTTACAAATCATGTGTATCTTGAAATAAGTATCATGCGTTATGATACTGGTAATCACTTTCAAAACTATCTTTTTTTAAATTATATTCTTTCCTATAGAAAGAGCCAACAAGTTAAGTTTTATACCAGGTGGATGTTGTGCCATCAAACATTTAGTGTTTGTTAGCGCAATTAAATTATATTAATCTTACTTTTATACGGCATTAGTGAAATAACTGGTTGGAATAATTATTAATAACTTCCTCAGATTATATTTATATCATTACTTGACCATGTTACTCTGAGTTCATAAAAAACTTGCTGTTATTTCCAGTAAATTAATTAAAATGCCTCGACAATCATAATCGTTTCTAACAGTTATATTGTTTCACTAAAATGTTTATCAGGAACCTTCCACTAGATTCTGCCAGTGAATAACCTATGTTGCAAACAATTTTCTGATATCAACTAATTTTTTTATTTCAATCTGTCAAAATATTTCAGTAATTAACTTCCTTCTCACGAAATTTTCCTCTTCTTTCTAACCCTGAAAGATTATTCCATTTCACCATAATAGGATAACTGCATGGGTCCTATCTCTTCATAGAAATGCTGTAATAGTTAAAGCATGATTTAATAGGGACCTTATATGAATCAAATTGAAAGATTTTGTGGAACGAAAACCATTGACAAAGAATATAATTCTTTGCCTAAAGATTTATTACTGCTAGAGTGATTTGCAATATTATGCTCCAGTAATTTGTAATATCAATAGATAGGCTTATTGTGATTTTGAAACTAAATCATACCTAAAAGTCTGTAACAAAATAAATGATATCTGAGAGAGAGGAATACAATTTCCACTAGATTATACTTCAATGTAAATAATAGTAGATTTCGTTCTGCACTAACCGAAATCAGATCACTGGCATATTTGTTTACAGTGTGTCACGGACGTCTCGCCTGTTATTGTTTATATGAGAACTCGGTGTTGTTTACGTGTGCTATGTATATATAGGGCACTAGTTTACTTTCCTAACAACAGAAATATTAGGTTAACATCAAGTGTGTTGGACCCAGTGAAAATACCCAGGTAACTTGGAGTTGAAGTGCAAAACAACCAAATAAATTGTTGACTTCATTCAACTGATTTAAAAATGCCGATAAACAGATGGATATTGCAAGACGACTCAAATTTTTACATTACAAGTTAAACAAAATGTATACGTCGATAACCCAAGGGACTACAACAGTTAATTTAACTGAATGTATTTTGCCTTCAGTGGCTATCTACAGCTTGTTGCTGGTCCGTATTTAAAATGTTTTATTTATTTCTCTTGATAGTTTCCATCTCGAGTGACGATATTTTATTATCTAAAAATACAGAGACTCCCCCAATACAAGGTAACCTGGGTCAGTGGGGTAGCCGGGGTTAAAGCGTAAGTTTGTCACGTGAAAGTCTCCCTCACTCACTGTTTTGGAGATCTGCGACCTTTGGTAATTAGAAGTATTTTTCCAAGTAAGTGTTTAAATATAATACATTATACGTCTTATGCGCCTTAAGGTGTAAGGCCCATGATCTTTCGATAGCTATTTGCAAGCAAGATTGTAAACGGCTCTATCACCTTACTATTTCTAATGTCAGCACTGTATCGACGTATCTCGGCGATGGCGGTAACACAGGCGAGCAATCAGGAAGCTAAACTAGCTCCACATTGAAAGCTGGTTTGACGACCCTGTAATATTTACAGAGACATTGGCAGACACACCAGCGCTATGTATTATTACCTACCAGTGATTGGTAGATATATTTAGCAATGATGTGTCAGTGGCGTGTGTATTTATATAGACATATAACGCCAGCTATTCGCGAATGAATTTTGAGAAATTGATTAATTTTCTGTAGGAGGCAGGTTAGTCACATTGCATATAAACGTATCAGTTACCCTGTAAGTGAAAAGCTATATACAAAGATGTAGTCATGACAATTCATTTATGATTTTTAATATTGTATGCATCGTGTATATTGGTGGTGTGTGTCATTCACGGAGTAATATTATGTGTAAGTCTTTTACATGTAAAAGATTAACTTTCTTGTAATTCTTTGTAAATATTGTCTGACAATGTCATATTTACTGTCATCAATATTGATTTCCAGGGTTGGACATGTCTAATCGATACCGACACTTCCTGGACGACGAGTTGGTCTGCATACCCCGTGCGCTGGTCAAATGGCGAGTTAATATACATGCTCATCTGGCTCGAGCACCACGTGACCCGCCACCTGTCAGCCTCGAGGCGCTTACCAGGATCACCAGCACCAGACCTGGCAAGCACATGTGTCATACCCGGATGTGGAATTTCGAACAACGCCTGAAGACCCTGAAGGATATAGCACCCACACTGCTCCAAGGGGTCTCGGAGACCCAGGTAAAGGACATGGCAAAGGCCGGATTCTTTTACTCAGGTAAACAAAACCCTTTTCATTATCGTGAGAAAACCCTGCTTAAGCAATGTACTATTCTGATGCCCGTTTCAGACCACACTATCATCATGTGGTTATAACTCACTGTCAAATAATGATGAAAAGGTGAACGTTTCCTGCTCCACCGGTTGCACCCGTCACAAACACGTGCAAAGGCAAGGCAAGTGCCCAACCTAAAAAACACAAGAAACAATTACACAAGTCAAAATTTGGAATTTTAACGGACAATATCTTTGTCACTAATGCATTAAATTTAGAAATGTTCAATCTCAACATGAATACCATACAACACTTTGAAAGCTTTACTAATATCAGGCCTTGACTATTGTAACCTCGATAAAACCACTTTTGGGCAAGAGTCGTACGATGCTGTTGGAAATCGTCGTAGAAAGAACATGCTCGATTAATGTAGAAATATTCAAATATGAAAGTTGATATGCCACTCCTGTCATGAAATGGATTAATGTTTTCTATATTGTCTGTGCAGGCCTGGGGAACACACTACTATGCGCCCACTGTGGTAACATTCTGCATTCCTGGGTTGTGGGTGACTGTCCCTGGAAGAGGCACGCTGAACTAAACTCCAAGTGCCCTTTCCTGGCGAGAGGTTGCAGCTTGGACAAAGCCGGGGTTAGTCCCTGATCTTTTATCTTGTTGCTCCTTTAATTATCCTGCAATAACTAGTACCCAATGTCAATAATACTTGTGAAATTCGGTTGTCGACAATATATTTACATTTATCAATCTAAGGCCATAGAGTATCGGAAGTACCTTTTTTCAAATCGTGATTGATAGGCCTTCCATAACATCGATCTCTCTGGCATGAAACACAAAAGATAAACTGAAAGAATAATTTTTTTTATAACCGAGGTTTAAGTACAAAAACTATTAGAATTGGAATACAGCTGTACAAACGTGAGAAAATATTGTAAAAAAAATACTACTGAACAAAATAAAAGTATCATACTCAGAATAACAACACATATTATACATGTAGTCTGTAGCAGCATGATCGATATTGGACTTTGCTGTGACTGATGAGTGGCCTCAATTAGATAAAGTCAACCGCCACGAAAGGATTTCTTAGAATTGTGTCTTCTGTCAATTGAGTCAATAAAGCAAGATATGAGCAGTGATGCTTGAAAACTTAACTGTAGGAAGATGAATGTTTCTCTAACGAGATATAACTCACGTCTTTTCGTTTTCCAGTTGACTATTGTCAGATTTCATCTAGACACTATTCACTTGAAGATGCGCGTGGACTTTGTTATGATTCCGTTGTATGAGCACCACTCATTTCAGAGACGTAAGAAGTAATTTTAGTTGTAAAGAATACAATATATTTTTATTCGGCATTTAAAATACTGTAGATTGTGCACAGTGCAGGTAAAGCACCATGTCTATGTTTCAGGAAGTGACATCCCTGCGTAAACGCCACAGTGCCTGCTAACCAAGCTTCGTCAGTCCCTCCAACTACATTCCTAGTTCAGCATCTTTTACGTTTCGTAGATAGAACGTAATCTTATTATTTCAATCTAAAATACAACAATTTGTTCAATGGCTAAGTTGCCTCTTAATATACAGACTGTTTACTTTGTTGATATGCAAGACAGAGACAATGTACTCTGTTGATATGTCAGATACAAACAGTGTGCACTGTTGATATGCCATATAGAGACAGTGTACTCTGTTGATAATTCAGATTCATGCCTTATGCTCTGCCGATATGCCAGATAGAGACAATGTACTCTGTTGATAATTCAGATTCATGCCTTATGCTCTGCTGATATGCCAGATAGAGACAGTGTACTCTGTTGATATGTCAGATAGAGACTGCGTGATCTGTTCATACATGTAAGTCAGATACAGACTGTTTGCTCTGTTGATATGCCAGATAGAGACAGTGTACTTTGTTGATATGTCAAATACAGGCCTTATGCTCTGCTGATATGCCAGACAGAGACAGTGTACTCTGTTGATATGTCAGATACATGCCTTATGCTCTGTTGATATGTCAGACACAGACCGTGTGCTCTGTTGATATATCAGATACAGACAGCGTGCTCTGTTGATATGCCAGATAGAGACAGGGTACTTTGTTGATAAGTCAGATACAAACAGTATGCTTTATTGAAATGCCAGATAGACAGTGTGCTCTGTTGATATGCCAGATAGAGACAGTGTACTCTGTTGATATGTCAAATACAGGCCTTATGCTCTGCTGATATGCCAGATAGAGATAGTGTACTCTGTTGATATGTCAGATACATGCCTTATGCTCTGTTGATATATCAGATACAGACAGCGTGCTCTGTTGATATGCCAGATAGAGACAGGGTACTTTGTTGATAAGTCAGATACAAACAGTATGCTTTATTGAAATGCCAGATAGACAGTGTGCTCTGTTGATATGCCAGATAGAGACAGTGTACTCTGTTGATATGTCAAATACAGGCCTTATGCTCTGCTGATATGCCAGATAGAGACAGTGTACTCTGTTGATATGTCAGATAGAGACAGTGTACTCTGTTGATATGTCAGATACAGGCCGTCTGCTCTGTTGAAAGGTCAGATACAGACAGTCTGCTCTGTTGAAATATCAGATAGACAGTGTGCTCGTCGGAGCAGTGTTGATGTAATGTAGGCATCATTGTTTATGTACTGCAGACATAATTGTTGATGACATACGGAATGGCAAAGTTTACACATGGTTATGTGTTGAATCTGTTGCATTAACTTCATGTTGTCTTTAAAATATAGATGTATGCAGTTAATTTCGTTGTATTTGATTATCAAATGTGAATGTCAATGACTGCATTCGTAGGCTGAATTTACGAAATTCGTGTAGGAAAATATGTGTATCTTTCGAAATTAAGTCCTTCTAAACTCACGGTGACACGAAATTTTAAATCCCTCTAACTATAAGTACTTGGATGAGACATGAAATTATAGCCCTAATATAACAATGCAAACGCGTGCCTCCTCAGCACATGGGATATGGGATATGTGGAATGAGGAAATTAATTAGGGTGGCAACAGAAACAGGTTAAAGCACCACTTAACCATACTGGTGAGGCCGTATGTTTTGTTTACTCAAAAGTAAATAATAGCTTCATCTCAATCTCTATATATCTCATTTAACGTTGAGTGAGGATACAAGTTTAACGATCTGTTTGCTATCTATTCGGTAACGATACTTGAAGTTGACAGCCTATCCGTCAGTGACTGACATTTGAGGTTCACAGTACTCTTGCACACGTATTATGTAGCTTCATGCAAATAAAACTATGTAAAACGCAATGAGTGTTCTCTTGTCTTCTGTCGTGCCTCTTTTTTTCACGCCTCACGAAGCAATATTGCAGCTATATGACGGCGGTCGGTAAATAATCGGGTCAGGACCAGAAAATCCAGTGATTGACATCATGACCATCAATCTACGCAATTGGGACACGATGACGTGTATCAACCAAATCAGCGAGTCTGACTATTCGATCCCGTAAAACAACAAACAGACAAACACAATGTAACAATAACATATCATTTTATTATCAGTTGATTCAGAAAACAAGGAGAACTGTACTTGAATAACAATACATAAGCATTTTAAAGTTCAGTGACAGTCATATGTTAGTCAAAGCTATGAATTGTCCTTAAATTAATAGCACCAGTATATGGAGAATTATAGCTCATGGTCCTATTCTACAAAGGGATCTTAGCGCTAAGACGATAGGTTTTTTGTTAAAAGAAACGAAGAGACGACTGGGTGACATCAAGGTTACTAGTGGATGTACATGAGTGATCTTGTTAATTATATGAAAATGATAGTATTCTTTTCGTGCATTTCTGTTAGTGAAATCAATAGAATCTATTTCTGCGCCAGGACACTGAGACAGCATGTCATCACTATTTTATTTGTTAATTTGTACACAAATATTTACACCTTAAATATTCACAAGGTAGAATAATATGACAGTTATAATGACAACAAATATTGAAAATTGTTGCCTTTAATCTTTGTACACATTCATTCAGGCAGTCAGTCGGGAGATAAATAAATCATGTCTTAAATCACTACAGAGACTTTAGTGTGGCGATTAGGAGATTTTTATGAATATTACGGATTATCTATTCATCGTCGCCGAACACACCGTTAATACTCAAGTGTTCAATCCGTAATCCCGTGTTTTTAGTTGGTTTAAGAAAGATGCGTAATGAAAAACTGACATTGTGTTTTCATGACATTTCCAGAAGATAATAGCATCACGCGCTTAAACTGCATTGGTCACAACTGCACCCTTGGTATCACCAACGCATTCCATTACATACAGGGATATCCAAACAATATGTTAATTTCAAAACAAGACATATTTGGTGTTAATTTTACAAACAGATAACAAGCTAATGAAACGAAAAGTCTTAGTTGTAGCGTTTGTTTTTAATCAAAATAAATATCATAATGTTTTCGAAAACTCTGAACGGAGACACTGAGTATTCATGATGTTTATTTCACAGAATTTCTAATATAGGGAAACTCACAGTTGTCCAATTCCCTGAAATCCGTAAAACATCTCGACGGAATGCGGATAAACAAAAGCCTTTCTCACCGGAAAGCATGGTACTCGCTCCATACCCCAAAGGAGCTAAAAATACTCACCACTTATGAGAAGAAACAATAAAGCGCTATTAAAATATCGTATTACCATATCTGACTGACAACCGTTACAAATATGTTCAAATGATTCCAATTAAACCTTTGTAGTTTTGCTTTTGCTTCTGAAAGACATGTATAATGAATAAGAATATCTATCTGTCTTGGTACCAATGTGCAGCCATGGGACTGGAATGTTATGTAATATACAAATTAAAAGTTCACGGGACGGGAATAATTCCCCGGATGCGTGTCCTGCAGACTGGGCAACGTTCTAGAGCTGGTGAGCACACGCCACAGGCCACCAGATGTCCACAGGGGAGGAAGACGATGTTGGCAGGGTTCTCCAGACAGATCGTACATTCACTCGTCTCTCTCAGCTGCTCTGTCTCTTCCTCTGTAGCATTTAACTGGTCCTTGGTTTTATCTGTCACAGACCAAAACATAAATGAGGAATCATATAGGTTTATAGTCTACCTTTAGCGTGACCAGTTAGTGAACTTGTTCTTAGTAAATAAAGCATTTACTACATACAATACAAACTGTGTGTCGATCTGGATAGACTTTTAAATGAAATAGAAACATATTGATGAATTGACCTATGTTATTCCATGTACTATTTAAACATTTATTATTACTTTGTAGCGGTGTACATAGCAATCGATATGTATATACATGTAGAAGTGTCATCAATGTTGCAATAAAGCTTTTCGCTCATTCGGGCTACCTTTGTAAGATCTTCTTGGATGTAAGTTCAGCTAGAAATGCCTGTAGCCCAACATTTAAAATTGATCTCTAGCAAATTAGGGATGTAGAGAACCGAAATCCAATTTCATAAAAATGTCAGCACTTTAATGATGATTTTCTTGGTAGTTCACCTATATAGCGTTTTGTTATACATTATCCAAATAACGAATCCTATTCCGCACCAGAAGCCATTGGCTGCTCTCTTAAATATAAGTGATAATCAATATGTTTACCATGTTTTTGAGTCCTCTCTGCTTTCCGACTTTTACTGGTAACTGGCAAACCTAGGGAAGCATTGACAGCAGCATTCGAGTTATTGATTGCATTATTCCCTCTTTCACTGTCTGACAAAGTCGATTGCTTGGGAGAAATGTTTCCTGATATTTGTTCAGACTGATGATTATTGTAACCCATATTCGCCCCCTCTGCTGTCTGTGAGCTAGTTACAACATTATGTGATGTGTTTTGCGTTGTTGCTTCTCGGGACGCTATATGTGCCAGATGGACACGGACAGTTCCCCGGATGTGTTTCCTGCAGACTGGGCAACGTTCTAGAGCTGGTGAGCACACACCACAGGCTACCAGATGCCCACAGGGAAGGAAGATGATGTTGGCAGGGTTCTCCAGACAGATCTTACATGCACTCGCGTCTCTCAGCTGCTCTGTGTTTTCTTTTGTGGCCTTCAACAGATTCGACTCTGTCAAATCTTTGGTTTCTTCTTTATGTTTCGGATCTATTTTCTGAGGTTGCATCTCATGGGAGCGTAATTCTGCAACCTTAAGATGAATTTAAGGTGTTTGTAAAATTGTAAATTTTTTATATAAATTTTATATTTCTTTCCTTATCATATCTCACAATATGTAATTCTCATTCTACTTTCAATCCTAAGTGGAAACGTGCTTACAGAAAGGTTCATTGTGGTCACCTCCCAACAATCTGGGTCATGCTCGCTTCTCATCCCGAGGTACTAACACGCGCTGATCAATCTGTCATATCCAGGGATATATTTTCGCGTTTCGTAGCTGCTCTTTGAGGTTGCATCCCGTTGGAACGTGATTCAGTAGTCTAAAGATAATTTGTTAGATGTTTGTAATATATATTCTTAAAAACACATTTGCTATTTTTACCACATATCCAGCTTTGGTAAAAGAGGTTTTTTGGTCAGTAATTCCTGAACTAGAATTTCGTTATTACCTGTGGCGTTGTATCTGGGGGACATCTTGCTGCCAGGAAAGGGCAGTCTGGTCTCAAACGAGCATGAACCCGCCACGGGTCGTCTTCTTCATCCCATGCCCTGAGCACAAGTCCACAGCGGAAGCACTGAACATTATCCGAGTTGCCTGTAAGAAGGGATGACAATGTGCCAAGATACTCAACACAATTATACATCGGCATCATTAATTATATTGTGGTAGGTTGTGATGGTTAATTCCAAACAGCATCACGCTTTGGGGTGACAATTCAAGTCAGTTCACAGAGTTGTCAATTCATCCGAGAAATAGTAGGGAATCTATCATTTTTTTCCCGTTGACTAAAAACAATGACTAAAACCTATCTTACCTTTAACCTTAACATTGGTGACTGCTTATTTATTAATGAAAATAAGAGGTGAACCAATCTCTAGTTCATCCGACATAAAAACGTCATATGATAAAATTAGAGATTTAGAAGATTGTATTAGAAATGAATTCCAAAATATTATCGTGGTTAAACTTGCAGAACAGTCAAAATATCAAACTGAAATGAATTAGATTAAACATGAAGCAATTAGAGAAATGGAGATGGGAAACATAGTGTAAGGAGGATGAAAGCCATCCAGTTCTTTTTGTCACACATTCAAACAATTAATAGCATACATAACATAATTTACATTAGAAATGAATTGCTTTAGATGCAGTAAATTCATAACGAATTTTTTACATTTCATGTATGTGCAGAAGAACAAGATGATGTATTGCACATATTTTGGAACACAAAATGTAGTAAAAGTAGTATGCAGGTACCTGGGAAAGTTTCTGAATAACCACGCCATTGACAACCCATGAATCACTGTATGCTTAATAGCATTTGGATACAGCGCAAGCAATACACTACATAACCATATAATACCAGCTTGCTAGAGATGTATCCTTATATGATAAATTAATAACAAGAGGCCCAACGTTGAAGAAATTCCCTAAATATTGAAAGATATATGTAAAACAGTCAAACAGTTTAAACATAGAACAAAGAAAGAAAATGATACGATGTGGCATAAGTAAACGTGTTCACAATTGAATGTATATTTCAGTACTAATACACATATACTTTGATGGTTATATCCACTATTGATAAATTGTTATTCTTTAACAACCTCTTTGATACTGTCAAAAGAGACAATTATATCCGTCGGAAACAGAATTTAGTCACTATTCTTTTGGAATAATTACTGTGACAAACTGGCATCCATTAATTACTCTTCAGGTGCAGAAATACTGTGACATGCAGTAACAATAAGAATATGCTGAATATTTTGTTGAAACTATGCCGTATTTAGACCACCGTTGCGGATACATTGTTATACACGATATATCCCCCTGTTACAATTGAAATATGCATTTTGAATATGTCACATTGCAAATTATTTTTCTATGGTTTGTCATTTTGAGCAATGTGAGACATACACTAATTGAAAATTACCTGTATAGTAGAAACCAGCTGCAGAAAGTTCCCGCAAAAATCTTTCACTCGGCCACCCTCGGAACGATGCAAGTCTATTGGTTTCAGAGCTGTAACCAGGCGCTTGGTGATTAGTACCCGCCGTTGGCTGAGGAGAAATTGCAGATCTAGGACGACGGTTTGGATGAGTTATGGAGAGTCGCTGGATCTCGGGAGATGGATCATGAACATCGAAATCCGAAGTTGGGTACCATAGTTGTGTCAATGCACAGTCAATACTTGAAGACAGTGGGTTTTCGGTAAAAGACACATTTCCGCGATGTAAATCATGGTTATGTCGACAGTAATGCTTATGAGGCACACTGGCAGGTTTATCCCCATGTTGCCAGTTCCTGTATCGCACCCCGCAGCAGAAGCACCTTGTCTCGTCACCATCTCCTGTCGCATAGAACCCTGCCTTAGCAAGCTGTATGCGGGATACAGCTATATCCACACCAAAAAATGATTTCAGTCTCAAGGCTTCGTAGACCATAACACACTCCAGGGGCACTCCATTCCGAGTCATGAGGTCTTCAAAATTCCCTCTCAAAGATATGGATGGGTATACACGAATATGGGTATGTAGCTGTGGCACGAAACAGTGTGAGGGGATTTTATTTTCATGCGAAGTATTGTAATCATATGACACAACGTAGATGTAAAGCTTGTCACTGTACACCAACATTATTACAATTTGACGTTTCTTCATTCTTACGGATAAGAAATATAGCATGAATGTATGTACACACATGGTAATGTTCCTTCGTATCTCCTGCACTGCAAATTCAAACATATGAATTTAGCAACACATGCAGGGCGATCTCACCTAACACCACAAATACAAGTTAAGCTAGGATGACAACTCTATCTGCTCGCCTATATCCGAGTGTCGGAACATCAAACAGACGTACTTGAAACAGTCACACATATCTGCACAACAGGCAAACAGGACGCCATAATGTATTAACACTTGAAGGAACGACACGGTGGACCTATAAATAGAATGTGTAACATTGACAACCAGGACAACGCACTGTTACCTGTCCACCGTCAGTACAAGCTTATAGAAAAGTACAGGAAAATAAATGTGCGTTCAATTGATACATTACGAAAATCGATCTGTGTTCACAAACACCGTCTCTCAACCAAATCTAGTAAATCTCCAACAATACATTACGGCAACAACGCTAGATTTTTCCAGCACATGCAACTCATATCCTTACCTCGAAATGGCTTTCAACTGATGACAAGCGAATCAACTGGATTAGATAACGCCTGATGTTATTTCCTCTTTCTGATTGGCCAATGAGTTCAAGTGCCACCTGTCTTTGTGTGATATTTATAGCTGGGCATTTCCCTGAATAATTGAGCATTGTTGATAAGAACATAAAGCCTGGACTTGTACAGCGGAGGATGCGTAGAGAACTTGGTGAGTACACAAACTAGCGATTAACCTGTAGTAACATTATTAATCAAGTTATTTCTAAATCATAATACCATTACAGAAGAATATCCCCGTGTGCTACTGAGAGAGGACAACATAATAACCTATGTAGAGCTCTCATCAAACATACTAATACATAGAAATAGGAGTACCACTAAATTAATACATAAAATGCGACCGGAAACCGCCCACACTGCATTCATGTTGTTTAAATTGTATTTGATTCCTAATATCTAACAGGACGTTATCCATGGCTATAAAGAAATATGTCCTTTCTCAGTTAGCAATCTCAGCATTGATTTTTCTCTGTAACGAGGCCTCTGTAACGTACGGCTGTGTTTCCGACACATATACTAAAACTACATTACAGGTTGGAATATGTGTTTTATAAAGGCAGTTTTATCCCACAACACTTGTATCTTGTCCCTCTTGAAATTCAATGACTCAAGTCCTGGACATGGTGTAAACTAATGATATATATTAAAGAGACAAGTCAACTATCTGTGCTGATTAATGGAAGCAATGTAAATTAATAATTCGAAGAGCTGATGTGGTAAGGTTGCTGCAAACGTATGATAGGTTGCTTGGAGTGAGTGAGTGAGTGTATAACTGTCGTTTAAGGCCATTCAGCACTATTCAAGGTCAGTCACGATGGCGTGTAATAGAACGAATAAGAAAATAAGCAACGTTCCACGCCATCGGCACGACGACACCAGTTAGAAATGTCACAGAGCCTCAAGACCACACGATTAAACTTAATCCTTCCTTAGTTTACAGATCCGCTGACCTTACAATATTGGAAAATAATCAGTATTGCAAGGTTCTTTGTATGCAACAGGCATTAAACGTCTTTTTCATGATAAAAAAATAATATCTAAATACTTGGTATGAACTGAATCGCTGAATCGACTTATCGTCGAGTGCAAGTTATATACAAGTCATGAAAAAAGATATTACACCTACGGTGGACCCAGTTAAATATCAAAGCCCGTTGAAAACCTTTTTATATTAATATATTTTTTATTATTCTATGACCTAACGACCAAATATGATAAAATCTTCAATTGTCGAACTGCAAAGATGCTTTAATCGTTTGTATTCAGCTCAACAAACAAGGAAGAATGATGTTCTCTGTTCCGCCAAGAGATCATTGTCCAGCGTTCGTGCCACCAGGAGTGTATCCCAGTCGAGCAATGACCCGGAAAATGAAGAAAGAAACTTTATCCTTAAAACACAAGTACAACACGGATAACGCGAAAGAGATTTCTTACAACTGTAGCTTTGTCCCAAACATACCAGCAAAAATAGACATATCTTATCTTGTCCACTGTATGGAGAAAAAGGGGGATCAATTGGATGCATGTCACGTTGAAAATACTTGCAGTACAGTTGTACATTCAACCGCAAAGCCTAATATTTCTGTTACAAAAAATGCATATCTTTGTAGAGGCAATGATGTTTTGGTGAAATATATGAGATCCTTATCAAAGGACAGAGAGGAAGTAAAACCAACAGAGTCCACTGAAATAGAACGCATCTTGAAAAGAATAGTAAAGAATTCTTCCGATCATAGTTCAAGCAACAACGTTTTGAACAACATTATTGTTTCACCTTTTTTATCACTTCAAACATACTTTGAGGGCATTGTTAGAGGGGAAGCTCTGCAAGACGATGATATGAGATATGGAGCCTTGCGCCTGAAATCATTTCAAGGAATCAGCGTTTCTGTCTCCTGCCTCCGCCTTGCATCATCAGGGTTCTTCGCTACTGGGTTAGGTGATGAGGCAAGATGCTTTAGCTGCGATATGAGGTATAAACATTGGCTAGCAACTGACGACCCAAGACACATACACAGACGGATCTCCCCTGCCTGTAGACACATCAATGGGAGTGACAGCAGAAACGTACCTATATCTATTACTGCTGGCTCAGACAGGGTGTCGATATCCGCTGCAGTGGCCACAGCAACTCCTGGCGGGGACCAGACCTTGAACAATCAACAAGACCTGAAAACAGAGAACATAGGTACTTCGTCAACAGAACATGCATCTCAAGAAGAGAATGGAGTCTTCGACCAGGTCAGGCTTGCAGGCATCCAGCACGTAAACTGCAGTTCCAGGGAAGCAGATATAATTCCATCAAGTCAACACATCTTTTGTCCGGAACGGTGTGCCCCCTCACAGCTGGCAGAGGTGGAAGTAGCTTCAGGAAATGCAGCACCTGCATCTTCAACTCTTACATTTGCCACCGCTGTCTACCCCCACTATGATGATAGGGTAAAACGACTAAGCACCTTCAAGACCTGGCCGTCCAATCACTGCAAGAAACCAGAAGTGCTTGTTCAAGTAGGCTTCTTCTTCGCAGGTATGTATACACGTGTGGAGTTTGCAAATGATTGTTTGCGTGTCTGTTCACATCATGGTCGACAGTTGGGTAGACTGATAGTAAAAGCGATGGTTCTCACGTAATCGACTCCTAACGTGGCTGTATGGTATGAATCCAAGTTCTGGTTTTCCACCGCCATATTTTGACTGGTATAGAACAAAATGTCACGAAAAAGCCCACAAACTCACTCCTTCACGTTATGCTTCGCTGTGCAGAGATGTGTCCCTTGGGCACGGCAGAAACCTACGGTTGTGGGCTCGAAATCCGATTCGACCCGATTATGCACCATATGCACCATACCCGTGCTCGTGGGTTTCACCGAAGTGGTAAACGTCTGAGACCTGCATCACTTCGAGCTTTCCTCCCTCATTATGCTGACACATGGTGATATAATTGCAATAATGTTAAAAGCGGTGTTAAACCAAACTCACTCATTCACACTCAGCCATGGGGAGATAATTTGATAGAGAAGTTGCTATACAACTGGACAGTAATTATAGATGTAGTTTTGTCTTTATATAGAAGCAAACCATCTATTTTGCAGGTTACTCTGACTGTGTGCGCTGTTTTGTCTGCGGTGTTGGTCTGAAGACCTGGGAGGATGGGGATGACCCCTGGGTGGAGCACGTGCGCTGGAGGTCATCTTGTGCTTACATACTAGCATTCAGGGGAGAACAGTTTGTCCTCCAGACTCTGGGATCACTGGGACAGAAGACAAATGTAAAATCCCTTATGTATCTATCATTCAGTGTCATGAACACGTTCTAATTTGTAAGCAGTAATTATTTCATAAATAATGGTAGTATTCATCACAGAGCTTACATTGTACTTTATACTAAGGCTGTAGTGTACAGGTGTGTTCCTTATTCCAGACAACAGATATCATTTCAAAGGACGTCTGTCAGCGTGCACTGGGCATGGGATACAGCGAGGACAGAGTTACCAGGGCATTTCACCAGGTTAAAGCTACTCATGAAGGTAGAATGCATTTTATGTCACCCACTGTCTAAATATGTGTATAAAACACAAGGTGAAAGCTGGTTGTCATACATTTGATCCATTATGTCACACTTTTATGCGTGCCACGCCACTTGCAATTTGTAGCTGATTAATATGTACAAATCTAACACATAATGTAATGGTTTCAGGGTGCAGATTTCCTGATCTTGCCGCATTGCTGGAGGTTTTGGTGAAGCAGCAATGTGAGTCAGAAGGACTCACGGTCGACGCCGATGCCAGTGCAAGGGGAACAAGGTATGCCGAAGCCAGTTCAGGAGGATCAAGATCTGCCAACTCAAGTTCAGAAGAATCAAAATCTTCTGCGAGTTGGAACAGACAGACTAATAGAACCAGGTGTCATAGCGAAACTGGAGTAGCAGGTGATAACAGAATTCTTTTAATTTCAAAGTATGGTAGATGCAATGTAATATATAGTACTGCGTGAGTTCTAAACCCCCTGATTTGATACTTTGCACTCGTGGTATAATTAATGATAAATGATAATTTAAATTTGCATGTGAATCAAAACGTGAAAGACTTTAGTTAGTATTACTGATACTGGTATTGCTGTCAAACGTGCATTGAAGGGACGTTATAATAGAGGCCTACGCTGAGACGTAACACAATGTGCCTGTATATATGTCCTTGGGCTATCTGGTCATAAATACTCGTACTCATCTTATAACAATTGTTATTTTTAGAGAAGCAAGACAGAGTCAAAGAGGAGACACAGCAACTGAAAGAGTCGAGCTTGTGTAAGATCTGTCTGGAGGACCCTGCCAACATCGTCTTCCTCCCCTGTGGACATCTGGTGGCATGTGCCGTGTGTACACCAGCTCTAGAACGTTGCCCAGTCTGCAGGAGCCACATTCGGGGATCTGTTCGCGTCCATTTGTCGGACATGGCGTCATTAGCGTCATAATATTGCCGTCTCAAGGCTCCACATTGATGTTCTTTAGTTACCAGGGGTATAGATATTCCAACTGATCCTCAATTGGATAATTGATAAATTATTGGATTACTCTAAATGGAATAAATAAGAGCTGAGTTTAGGTTTTAATGTTTCATTATCTTGTGGTCCTTTTGTAAGATGGACCAGATGGGTGTTAACATAGCATTCGGATATCCCTGTATATAATGTAGTATGTTGGTGATACTCAGAGTACACTCAGGTAGAACCGTTTATATCAATGAAGTTCTTTGTTAAAGCGAGTGACGCTATTATGTTGTGTTTTAGGTATTCCAACAAAGCTTGATATGAACCCCTCTATGTCATAGACCCGTAGGTTGGTTTTCGGATTGCTGTGGGTTTGAAATAGGGTAATGGGCTTCTCCAACTGTAAGGTAATGTAGATACCACTTTCGACAGTTATGAATCTGTTCATGCACAATATTTGAATTATGTACAAAAGACAATTTTATCTTCTTTACTACATCGGCTATTTCTCACGGTGTGTTGCGAGTGAGGAACTGAGTATGGTTTTACACCGCTTTTAGCAATTTCCAGCAACATCATGATCACGACCGGGGACACCAGAAATGGGCTTCACATATTGTATTATGTGGGCAGTCGACCCCTGGCCTGCAGCACGACGAGCGAACGCTTTAAACACAAGGCTACCCTATCACCACTGCGTGTTGAGGACAGCCTCCGTAGTCTAGTGGTAGAGCGCCCGGAGAGCGGAAGGTTCGGGGTTCGATCCCCGGCCGCGTCATACCAAAAGACGTTAAAAGATTATACTTGGTGTTACCCTGTCTTGCGCTCGGCATTAGGAGGCTATAAAAAGCCTGGTCGGCTCGGGGTATACTGTGTCTGAGTGTCTGAGTTGGGTTTTCATGTTAAACTGCGGCATGGTATCTCAGTGGGCCAGCACTATAAATCGGCATCAGTCCGGACTAGTACAAGCAGCCGCACACACACTATGCATGTCGCTATATAAGTGCAATAATCTTGGACGCGACGTTATACCCCATTTCACCTGACCTCACCTGTGTGCTGAGATACTAAGATGCACTATGATCAGCACTGTTCAATAGTTACTGGTTTGTTCAGGCGGTTCCTTACTGACTCATACTGGCTTTATCCTAATTGGACTAATAAAAATAGACATTGGACTAATAAAAACTTAAACGTAACTTTGAAAGTTTGTGATTTGTATGTTTTTGTATATCTATATATTGTGTAAGCAAGTATCAACACAACCTATATCAATCTCACTTGTCGGTAAAGTATGTGATTTGTGATTCACCGTATTTCATGTTGTCTCTGACATCAAGTTAGTGAGTGTGGGTATGTTAATTTTGCCTTCTGCCTTCAGCACAGTGGAATCTGTGTCGTCGGATAATCGAGACCGGTTATTCTCTGCCGTTGATATATATAACACCAGTTAGCATTATTCCAGCTGTATGATGATGCCTTGTAAATAGTCATGTCTGGACAAGTCAATCAGTCGGGGCTCGAAGACATGCAATCAGTCAAGTCTCACATCCTCATCAAACATTTTCCGTTAGTGGGTTCTTACGATAGGTGAGGGATACCTGGCACCTATTCCTCCCAGGACTCCCCTAAGCGGCAGCAATATTCCGTCAGGTCCCGTTAATCCGACCTGGATGCTTGCATATGATTATGTCGGATTAACGAGTTTGTCGGATAAACGAAATTAAAGTGTCGGAGCCGGAGTGCGAGACGGTCGCATAAACGGGTCTAAATAGCACTGATTAAACCGGTTCCCATCATAAGTGTCGGATAAAGCCGATTTCCAGATTAACGAGTGTCGGATTAACGAGACTTGACTGTATGTGTTTTAAGATTGATCATTGAGTGAATAGAACTTATTAGTATTTTAATATATTAATAAGTTGTCTCTTTCGAAGGATGTGCCGTTTAGTTGATGCATATCATAGTGAAAGACATATGAAGCACATTTCTGCTTCACGGATGAGAACATACAGCATCAAAATGGAAGCAGCTGAAGGGAGGCATCATCAGACATCATCGTAAGACAAGATGTCATTTAGAGTAACATGACAATAGTGGATTTGCATATCTACTCATATCATCTTACACTGAATTGACCCACCTCAAAATGGCTAGATCCTTCAGTCGAGGTGCAACAAAACGTACTATGTATATTCACCAGCAAGGTACCGTTACATGCACTCATCAGCCGTTTCGTTTCCACTGTTAAAGATTGAATTAATTGTTTTAAGTTTCCAAGTATGTCATGGTTCTGACATTTCCCAATGGTTTTGTGGTACAGTCAATATATATCTAAGTCGGTTATACTGAAATGTTTGTTATAACGTACCTGATCATAACATCCGATCACGGTACAGTATACGACAATCCTACTGACTGTCCACAGTTTCAGTGTAGATTACGGCAATTCTGCTGACTGTCTATAGCTTCAGTGTAGAATACGGCAATTATCGCACTGACTGTCTATAGCTTCAGCGTAGAATACGGCAATCCTACTGACTCTCTGTAGCTTCAGTTTAGAATACGGCAATCGTACAGACTGCCCATAGCTTCAGTGTAGAATACGGCAATCGTACTGACTGCCCATAGCTTCAGTGTAGAATACGGCAATCGTACTGACTGCCCATAGCTTCAGTGTAGAATACGGCAATTGTACTGACTGTCCATAGCTTCAGTGTAGAATACGGCAATCGTACTGACTGCCCATAGCTTCAGTGTAGAATACGGCAATTGTACTGACTGTCCACAGCTTCAGTGTAGAATACGGCAATTGTACTGACTGCCCATAGCTTCAGTGTAGAATACGGCAATTGTACTGACTGTCCACAGCTTCAGCGTAGAATACGGCAATCGTACTGACTGCCCATAGCTTCAGTGTAGAATACGGCAATTGTACTGACTGTCCACAGCTTCAGCGTAGAATACGGCAATCGTACTGACTGCCCATAGCTTCAGTGTAGAATACTCAAAACCTAAAATACTAGTTTCTTCAGATGTTAGTCAGACGTTTGAAAACATAAGACCTTAAATTATTCGATCTACGTTAAGGAAAATCGAAATAATATTATTCGATTATTCCAAGTTTCAGACAGCAATTGTCACATGTCAATCGAAAAAACCCGCGGGCAGCATCATATCAAGTGTTAGCGAAATGTTAAAGGAAACGACAGGCAGAGGGAAAAAGTAGTGGTGAACACTATGTACCGCTAACGTCAATATCGCTGTAATAGAACTGACAACAACACAAACACAATGTGACAGGAATCAAAACGTGACAAAGAATGCACCAGATAGCTTATCTGACAAATTCCTGATGAAACTAGTTTTTTCGCGCCTTGCGAGAGGCAGACGCCGTTCAATTGGACCACGCGCTAGCTTCATGCGCGAGAGTCTCGTATATTGCCATACAAGGTCTAAGGGAATTCCCCGCATACTCATTTAACTGCATAGCCATTCATATCGACGAGGCTGAAGGGGCTGAAATAATAGTGTGCAGCGCTGTGTGTTGTATTGACAGGACATGTCCGGTTACATGTGAGTTTATTCATGTTTATTGATATCGTAGGGCAAAGAGTGCCGCGGGCCTATTTCAAAGGCAAAGCTAGATGGATCTCGTAATCTAGAAGGGATGCATTGAATTGATTTGGAAGATTGTGAGTGGTGGTGGGGGACTGATTCTGTTATTTATTTATTTATGTTCTGGGGTGGGTCTTACCCTAGCATGTCCTAGTTGCCTTGGGACTGCTGTTTGATAGTAATCAGGAACTGCTGTACATGTAGCGTCAGGCGACAAGCAGATTGCCTTCCCGCAGATCGTGCAGAAGGGGGTGCTACCTGTAGGGCAGGATATGCTTGCCCTTTTCGTGAACACCTGGTGTCATCACTGATTTTCAGTTATCTATTCATATTACTTTCAACGCTATGTTGCCTTTTGGAATCTGTTTCGTCGGACAGTCAAGGTTGGTTATTGTCTGATGTTGACGCTGTATATATTTCAATATTTCAGATATGGGAATCTGAGATTGGAATTTTGGAGAGGATTGATTCAAACGGGTAGATTGGAGAGTATTGATCCTAACACCCAGATACGGACACGCCTCTCTGTGCTCTGTGCATATAGTTTGTAATGAACTTATAAAGTTAACATAAGCAAGAACTATGTCTTCAATTAGTTTGCGTGGTGACTTTGAAGCTTTGGCGAGAAGACAAGGAGTACCAATCCAGCGCACAATGCGTTTAGAGGCAATGCGTTTGAAGTCCTTTAGCAGATCAAATGTTCAAATGTCAGCCATAGTTCTTGCTGGAGAAGGCTTCTATGCTACAGGAGATGGGGACGAGACAAGATGCTTCAGCTGCGGCATCAGGCACAGCAACTGGAGACGAGGGGATAGGCCTGTTCATATTCATCTTCGAGGTTGTAGACAGAAACATAGAATAGATTCCAGCAATGTCCGATTTTCACGCAACCCATTGCCTTCTTTGACAGACATACTGCAGCAATGTCAGTGTACCCTCGATGTCGCCAGTGATTACCATATACACCCTCCGCACAAGATAAGCCCGGTGGGCACAATGTAAGAGTGAAGATACACAGTCATTGTATATTCCAAGTATCCAGGAAATGAAAATGTGTACACAACTTATGTCTTTGTCTTTAGTTGGAAGAAAGACTAAATTAATGAAGCAAGCAAGGATTGGGTGAGTTGGGTTTAACGCTGCTTTGAACATCATATCAGTTATATATCGCGGTGTATGAGCTTGACGTTGGGAGAAAGGCTGAAGTGATGCAGGTCTTTGATATTTCGATACTGATGAAATACGGGCATTGTATTGGTACAGAAACTGTATTTTAACTTGGTTATGAACCAACCATCATTGAATTTTGGCAGGTATAAAGGATACAACTCTTCACGACGAGTTGTGGGGCCTCCTACGACTGGGTCACTCATGCAAGATAACCACATCAAGGAGATGCTTTTATAGTTACAATGTATAGCTATTATGTTTTTACTTTACAATGTATTCGCTCGTCACGCCGAAGACCTGGGTTCGATTCCCGACATGGGTACAATGTGTGAAGCCCATTTCTAGTGTCCCCCGCCGTGATATTGCTGGATTTTGCTAAAAGCGGCGTAAAACCATACTCACTCACTCACTCACTTTACAATGTAAATGATTGATGTCTTTATGGTCTGTCTACTCTATTCATTCTCCGTGCAAGGCGGTTGTGTTCCATTGGTTATGAGTCATATTGTAAACCACAGGCGAATCAGATACGGGGAAAACCAGCCTTAAAATAGTAAGGACGTGTGAAATTTCCCTGTTCACCTGAACTAGACTTTATGTTACTGCAGTCTGAGGAAATACAACTGTTGTGGATTTCTGTTTGATTCGTGTGAGGTGGGTTGTCTGATTCAAACTATGAATGTGTCGTAAGGATTGTTTGTGACATTGATCTATTTTTAGAGTAGTAGTTTTAAAATGTTGTGCCTTTGGTTACAATGACATCAAATACAGCTTTGAATTGCTACCGTTTTAGAATGTGAATATGTATTGATATAATCTTCCAGTGTGACTTATTACCCACTCTTTTTATCACTAAAAGACGTTGTGTTTATCGATTATAAAAGTAATATATGAATGTTCAATGATCCATCATATTAATCTACTCGATAATCAACTTTACTTGTAAAGGACAATCACGGAATTCATACATTATCATTAATACGGTATAAATGAGACTATAACACCCGTGATGGGACTGAACCTCCAGTGAGTTGACATGTTTTATTGAATGAAAATTTTCACTATTTGTGACATTCCACATTGTGATGGTATACCCTTAGGATATTTATAACCATATATCGGTTACAAAAAGACAATCCGCGTTCAGTATGTGGTAGACAGTTTTGGAATGAATCTAAATAATAGTATCGTGTCAGATCAATTAGCTCCCTCCATCTCATGCGGGAGTTTCCCTCAGTTTTCACTGATATTGATTATTTCGTATTGCAAAATTTCCTGTGAAAAACTACACAGAATCAACACTCAAGGCCTTCTTGAACCCGATGTACAAGCCTGCCCAAGACAGACAATGAGTAATATATTACACAATAAGGGATTGCGGTCTCTACGCTCTTTCTTCTTTACTAATGCCTCGTGCAAGGTTATTATGTCACACTTATTCTCCACCATCTAAGCGGTGACATATTTGAATGAGTTGGGAAACCAGTCTTAAAATAGCCATGAGTTGTGGTATGAAATGTTACCTGTACTGCGACAAGTAGACTCTGTGTTGAAGAGTCTGAATCTGAGGAAATACATCAGATCTGGATGTCTGTTTAATTCGTGTAAGGTTGGTGGTCTGATCTGTTTCAAACTAAGAATGTAAGGTGAGGTTTGTGACATTTTAGAATAGTCATTTAGAAATATTCACTGTTGTGAGCCAGTCCAGCCATATGTTACAGTACATAATTATGACAGATGTCAGTACCGCTTGTGACTTCCCTGTCTGTATATTCTGAATCGAGGGTTATGTTGATTTGTAATCCTCGGTATTAATCGCTTGAGACATATCTATAGTAATTGTTCTATTTATAATGTACGTGTGATGGACGTTTCATCAATACAGTATTGTTACGAAAAGATGTAATTAACTGAGACCTGATTTGAGAGCGAAACCTGTCGGCTCCGTTGGAAACATTACAGTAAATAGATATATTTATACATGGTTTCATACAAACTCACACTAGGACATGTTATTGATTAAATCACACTATTATTGGGAACAGATGTTCGAATCTCCCAGGGTTACGCTTTACTCTTTGCTCTAAGCGGCGTAAATCCTTCACACACTCGGAGTGTAATGATAGAGATTCCAAAAGATGCTAATGCTAACATATTATATACCCATATTTCCTGGGTGTTGCCATGCAAACACACATACACACGACTATTTATGTAAACTTAAACTTAACGTGTATAAAGGTGCAATATATGTTTGGATCGTATGGTGTCTCTTATGGTGGAGTTCTGTATCAATAGAGTGGGTGAGTTGGGTTTAACGCCGCTTTGAACGTATTCAAGATATATCACGGCGTGTTACTTAAATGCATGTGGAAAGCCCGAAGTGTTACCACTTTGGCGAAAGGCACAGGGACGGGCATCGTGCTGAGAAACCCAGAAACATAATTGGGTTTTATATCAACAGGGGCATACAGAAATAGATATATACGTGCTGCTCATGAATGAGAACGTGGTATTTTTCCTTCTCAACCTCTGGATCAGGAGTACACATGTGTTATCAATGTTTAGGGAATCTTCAATACATGTCAGCAGTGTTTGTTACCACCTTTATCCAAATTCTGGTACAACGAAACGTCCATTTGAAGTGCCACGATTTTAGAATGTTAACTAGGTACAGATACAAATAGTCAGAGACAATATGAAATTTCATTTAATAAAAATATTTATTAATTATGTAATATTTTCTAGTTGAGTTTCACCTGGAAGTACGGTTCTGAGCTGAGTTGGACACCTCCAAGCAAGCTTAATCAACTAAAATGACGATCATCAGCCACAGTGCATGCAATAACTTGTCAGTGTCAAAGAGAAATAGAACACGTTTGAACCCACAATTGCAAGAATCATCACAGAACACAATAATATATGAATATGACTCCATCAGTGCCAGATATTCATCCATAAATAGAGATGTTAAGACCATTGAATATGGCGGATGGGATTCAAACCATCAAAAAACATCGATCCATCATGGAAGAAAGAAAAGTGACGCAACATGGCACAGAGGATGTACAGCTCCTCATCACTGTCAACACAAAAGAACTGATGAGTTGTTTAACAACCAGATCACAACCAAGAAGTACGTTGGCAGTACTACCATATTTTACAATGTGTATAAGATGGATTCCGAACCAGAAGGGTGTAACATCAAGGAGGAAGAACCAACCAAATACACAACAATAGTTTATGTTGAGGACAAATGTGACACAAAATCCTCTATCACTGGTAATGAAACTGATACACAATGGGAACTATCGAAGCAGTGTTCACAAGAAGGAAGACATTCCGATATAGAACGCAGTGAATTTCGTCATGCATGGCATGTTTCAAAATCTTTAGTCCGACTGCATTTTAATAATATTGTTATGTGTTCGAATACATCGCTGCTCTTTGAATTATTCCGCAGTCGAGCAGAATCTGAACAGCTTTTTGAAAGCGGTTTCGGGGATAATAAGTTTGTGAATGATTGGAAAAGAAAGACTCATGTGACAAAAGAAAAGGAAAATGTCTATACATGTTGGAAGCAGTGTCCAGGAAGTATGATGAACGATAGACGAGTGAGCTCACACAAGCAAACATTATTCCCTGACATGGAATTTGAAGCGATCAAAGGATTGACTGGTTCTCATACCCCATATGCACATCTCCCATATCCAAAGGAAAGAAAACATAGCCATCCCTCAGACAGTCGAAGGGCGTCTAGTGGATTGGCAGTTGATACTGGATGGACACACGTTGCAAAGGAACGTGGAGCAACGCCACTTGAATGTGATATAAAAGAGACTTCACGCAGAATTAGTGAATTGTGCGCTCTATACAATGTCAGCGATTGTGACTTCCAACAAACATACGAAGAGTATGGCGGTACATCTACAACTCAAAATGAAATAAATAAGTACCTGGACCACCATGGCAGTACTTTTCCAGACAAAGACGAGGAATCAGTCGAGTCTAAACTCCCTTCCAAAGACATTTTTCGTCATATTGATATGAACAGCTATATTCAATCCCTTCAAACACTTACTGTTGCACCGTTTCTTTCTTTACAAGGTTACTTTGTAAAGATCGCTAATCATGAACATGTTTCAAATGATGAAAAGATGGCACATGAGGGCTTGAGGCTTGGTTCGTTTTCGGGTATCAATGTAAACGCATCTTGCATCCGTCTAGCAGCCGCAGGATTCTACGCTACGGGCGATAGGGATGAGACCAGATGTTTCAGTTGCGGAGTCAGACACAGGGGCTGGCAACAGGGGGACAACATCTTCATCATCCACAAACAGATTTCCCCAACATGTCTTCATGCCATGGGAACTGACCAAACAACTGTGCCGATTAAACCTCCTCCCATAGCCGACACTACATCACCACCAGTCGCGTTGGCTAATTCATCAGATGACGCTAGTTTGACACTTGTCATGCACAAAGATCCAAACATAATAACCGCTGCGGATGATACTATGTCAAGCTTGGAGGCCGATTCAATAAGTGGCGCTGGTATCGAATCAGCAACAAGAAGTGCTCGGGAAAATCCTAACTTACACGTAGTTACATACAACAAATACAAATCATCAGCTGAATCGGTTAAAGATGAAGCCACAGTAGCATCTCCGTCTGTTTCTGATGAAGGTGTACACAGTTCCCCACTCCATACAAACCATGAATCTGTCACAGATGACAACATGATAACCTTTCTGCCTGCCTCAAGGGAAGGAGCAGTTAGCGCGCAATTACAAAGAAGGGAGTCTACTGTACAATCTGATTCAGCAACCGGGACACGATATAACTCAGGACTTCATAAAAAGATATCTTTGAGGTTTGACAATGCCATCTACCCCAACTACTGTGACATATCAACTAGACTTTCATCCTTCCTACTGTGGCCCAAAGAACATTGCAAGAAACCAGAAGAACTTGTTCAAGTTGGTTTCTTCTATGCAGGTAAAAACAATGCTTTGATCCACATGGAGGTTGTTACCTTATATGGTCAGAATTTAAACCTGGAATTCAGATTTATAAAATGCTGAATTTCAGTAAGAAAAAATTCATTTAATAATAATAAGACAAGGTTTATGCTAATGGGAATGAAATGATACCATTATATGATTATAAATACCACAGGTTTAGTTAACTATTAAACAAATTAATTCTCCCCCACAGACTTCTCCGACTGTGTGCGATGTTTCGTGTGCGGTATTGGTCTGAAGACGTGGGAGAAGGGAGACAACCCTTGGGTGGAACATGTGCTTCGGAGGGCGTCTTGTGCCTATGTGAGAGCCATCAAAGGAGAAGCATTTATTACACAGACACTTGCGGAGGAAGGGGAGAGAAGCAGGGTATGTCAGATTACCTATTATACTCAACAGGCACATATCTGTCGATATGCACAATAATATTGTTCGGGGTGGGGGTGAAGGATGGGGGACTGGTACATGGTGGTTGTGAGTGTCACAACAATGGTATGTGTCTCAGACCTACATCAAGCTGACACGACCTGATATAGCAGACATACTGTTCAAAGGGGTGTTAACTGATTCATTCATTCACTCCATATTCTATGTCTACTTTCAGGAACGTGACATACCAGAAATCAGAAATCAAGCTGGAAATACGAATGGTAAATTAAAGCGGTTACATATGTATTGTCCTAAACGTTCGAAATACGTGAGTCCATATGTAGCAACGGTATAATGATGTATTCACACACTACGTGGTACTGTTGACCACTATTGCAGACACTATTATAAACACAGACATACATTGTTGCAGTATAGCGTGATGACGTCACCGTTATGATTTCACGTAACGTTATTGTTATCATCTTCTCACGGTTTTCAAAAGGGAAGAAACCATTTTTCATTTTGAATTAAAGATATAAAGATAGACGTATTACACTTAAGTCTACATCATATTGATTTTACTGTGAAGACATTCGTGTATTTAATCACACAGAACACAATTTTCGTAAAAGTGATTGATAATCTCTAACCGCTGTCATATAGCTCGAATATTGCATGGATAGCTCCCTTTAACTGACTCGTATGGTTATCATCTCAACGCACAATGCCTTAAATAATTAATGAAGATGTATATTTAACATCCACTGTATGCATTTTAATGCCCATTGAATCATTTCTTCATCAGACGCTGGGGATGTCCTGGAACGGGAGGCGTGTCAGCGCGCCCTGGAGATGGGCTACAGCAGAGACTGTGTCAGCCAACATGCTCTGGCCATTCTCAGGAACCAGAGTAAATATAATGTTCTTGTTTCATTCACCATTCGGAGCATATAGACACTCATATAAAATTTCCTTCAAATATGTTATGGTAAAACATATTATAAAGTTTGTTTCGAATGCATGTTTATATCGAGGGAAAGCTTTAAGCAGGGAAGGTACCGAAAAATGTCTAAGATATTAGTTTTCCGAACATGTATCAATGAAGACATATCATTGAAACATAAGTTGGAAGGTTCTACAGCACTGTTTATACTGCTTCCTCACAGGCCATGTCTCATTGACACTGGATGTCCTGCTCGGGCAGATCATGGCAGAGGAGGACCTGGATATGGCTGATTCTGCGGAAGGCGACTACGATGAGCAAACTGCAGCTGCTGGATCGGTGGCAGAGACGACCTCCAGCTCAGGAACAGAACTGCAAGGGTATAATGAATTAGTGACAATTGATAATGGATATACACAGGACCCAACCCAAACCATCAAAGCTGCAGCTGCAGGATCGAAGACTCCGACAATCTCAATCCTAGGTGCAGAACATCAACAAGAACAGAACCAACAAGTCAAACAGAAACATCTTAAAGCTGGTGCAGCGAAAGCAAGAATACCAATGGGACATGCTGATGAAACTGTCTCATGGCAGAGACCCAGCAGACAAGCATCTGAGCACACAGTGTCAGACGATGAGGATGAGGGGTATGAGGGGTCCTCCGCGTCGAAGGGAAATACGTTTCAAAGCTTGCCAGTGATGCCATCCGGAAAAAGAGCCATTACCAAGCAAAAAAAGTCATCCGCTAGGAGAAGTGAGTATGAACATTACCTGGATTAAGTTGTACACTAACTTAACACTAACTGAAACGAAGCTTTCAAATGGAAATGGGAAAGCGAGTTGGATTTTAGACCAATTTTAGCATCATTATAAGCAACATCACGGGGGGGACATCTAGAAAGGCCGTCACACAATGTACATGTGTGGGGAATGTAAAACTGGTTCTTTGGCGTGATGAGCAAAAGGTTAACCACTGCGGTCCCCACTGCCCCTACCATATCAAATAAAAAACAATACTGGTATATGTCAATGCATCTTAAAATTGCGGTCAGTACGTATGCTCTGATTGTACTTGTTTTTACCTGAAATTAAGAGACTTTCAGTAATAAGATTTAATATAACTACATTTCGGTACTTGTCGGTACCTAATATTAAATAAGAATATATCCTTTTCGAATGTTTATTTATGAAACATATTTTATTGTCCAAAAAGACAAAGGATTTGGGTACAAGTGTTAACTTATTACCGCCTTCTCCCTCAATGTTTATGTTTATGGTAAATACCAAATTCATCTGATGAGACATGGCCTAACAGTGAGGTGATATATGTGTTTTTTTGCAGAAAGCACAAAGGAACAATTGAAGGCCACAGAGGAAGAGACACAGCAGCTGAAAGAGTCGAACTTGTGTAAGATATGTCTGGAGGACCCTGCCAACATCGTTTTCCTCCCTTGTGGGCATCTGGTGGCATGTGCGATGTGCGCCCCAGCTCTAGAACGTTGCCCAGTCTGTAGAACACATATCCGGGGATCTGTCCGTGTCCATCTGGCGGCACATCTCAAGAACAAGACTTAACAGTCTCAGTCCCTATGCAGTCTCAACGCTGAGCATGGCTAGTTTGACAATGTTCAGACAATCTTCATATATTGAGAAAGTGTATTCTACTTGATAAATCATGCGGGAGAATGGATTATTCAACTCACGGACACGATTGGCTGCATTTGACATGTTCTGTTGACAGCATGAATTACCCGTAAGTTACAAGTTATTCGGAAAAGCTTAAGGTTGGAATAGGTTGCAACTGGAAAATCAACTGTTAGTTTTGTAGGATATACCAGCATTCCATTCATGGTTAGTATGAATGCAAGATTCCACCAGTCTTATCAGACACACACGATGATAACACATAACTATCCCAAAGGGGTTATAATTTCCCCAAAGGAGAATGTTTTACAAAGTGGAAGTCAAGTATTTTCTCGTATGTTTAAATTGTGAAATTTACACATTAAAAACTAATGTCACTTATCATGAATGTTGCGACTCTTGTAGAATTCAGAAAAATGTATTTGGTGCATATACTGATTCCTTATACTTGATAATTCGTCCATTGTGACAAAGACATGCAGTGTGTATATGACTACGGTACTGGAACTGTTCATCTCTGTAGTTACAAAGAAAGTATCTATCATTGATCATACGACTACAATTTGAGCTTTTTTGTACGTGCCTGAAAGAAATAGTCCACTTTAGCACATACATATAGCTTATCCTTACTCAATCGTCTCATACCACATCGCTCACTCGTTTGCTCCATTTTTTATGAACATGAACATGTACATGGGGAAAGGATTTTGTCACTTTTACGTTAAAAAAGGTGAATAGTGGGTAATATGTATTCCATCTTCCCGAGGAAAAGGCGTTAACTGACAATAAAAGTCCAGAAGCAGGACTTTTATATTCAGTTAACGCCCTTGCCTCGGGAAGATGTATGTATTCAGATCATAAGGCTTATGGCGTTAAAATACTGATGTCAAGGAAAGCCACGAATTCCAATGCAACATGGTTATAAAATGTAACTGGTACTCATGATGAGTTATGAAATTTCAAACAAGAAAAAGATGTAGTGTTAGAAAATAGATTTATAGATATGCCTCGAATTGTATGTATATATTTACTAAAGTAGCCCATCTATTTCAGAAACCGGCACATAGCTCAAATAGTATTTGCACGACCAATTGTAGATAGTTCCTTCACATTCCTGACAGAGCCTCAGTGTGCATATATAATAACGATAGTTCTTTCAAATAGACCGCCTTCGTGGTCTTGTGGTAGAGCGTCCGCCCGAAGAGCGGAAGGTACGGAGTTCGATACAAAAAGACGTTAAAAGTTAGTACTTGTTGTTACCCTGTCTGGCGCACGGCATAAAGGGGCTAAAACAAGGACTGGTCGGCTCGGAGTCAGTATACTGTGTCTGAGTGAGGTATTCATGTTAAACTGCGGCATGGTATCCCAGTTAGCTAGCACTATAAATCGGCATTAATCCGGACTAGTACAAACAGTCACACACACACGTACATGCACGTCGCTATATAAGTGCAATAATCTTGGACGCGACGTTAAACCCAATTTCACCTCACCTCTTTCAAATACCTGAAAGTACCTCAACTTACATCCATATAATCAATGATGGATTTTAGCCCGCATATACCTGAAAACCGTCGTTTTGTGTCTAATAAATGATGATTTGATCCTTGAGAGTGACAATGACTTGACAATGATAGCATATTCATTAAAATGCCTTAATGTGCCTTATATAATGTATATTAGATGAATGATAGATAGGTCCTTCTTATAACCGAATGTCCCTTAAACTATATAAATATAAAATCACTGATAGATTCATTTGTTTCAATGAATGTTCCAGAAATTGTATATATATATAGAGAATATACAATAATCAATGACAGATTCTAAGATTCTAAGATTCTGTATATAAATATATGTTCAACGATGAATTATGATTTCAAATACCTGATGTTGCCTCATAGATCTTTGTATATTGTTAGAAGTACAACATTGTTTATATTGTTAGTATATATGCCCAGTATATTTCAAATGACTAATTTATACTTACCAAAATATTGATTCACTGATTTTTCTTATTCGGGGTATCAATTGTCACGTGTATGTGTATCATGAATAATTGTCACAAATGTATCATTAGTTACATACGTCACTCACGAACTTCAGCTACAATACTCTGGAGAACGAAATGTAGATAAGTATTTATATGACTGTATTTTCAGTATCATTTGTGAGAAAGAACTATCATTGTCTATTTTACATTGATTTGATGGACAAGTTTGAATGCAGTTTGTATTTTCTTGTTGTGACAGTTTGGCAGTGACCAAGTATGGAAACAAGTCGAATTGTAAGACTCATCTCTCATTTTGGTCTGATATTATTTCTCATGTTTCTAATGAAACATGCAATGATTTTAGTAAGATCCTGTCAACAACATCCTTTAAATCGTTAAAGACATCTTGGCCCTGTTTCACAAATCTATCTTAGCGCTAATGCTGTCATTACATCCAGCAATTGGTCATGTCTTTATTCATAATATATTCCTACATAAGCTAATGTCGACAAATGGACAACATTGTTTAGTAATATATTTTATGATGCAAATGCTGTCTTTAAATGTATCATTATAACTATCTGATTATGTATATGTTTAAATATGTTCTATTTCGAATTCAAAATATGCATACATGATGTTCTCTAAAGATCATTTGTACCATTGGTACACAATATTAACTTGGTAACACAAACATACTGTGTAATAACTTTTCCTTTGTCTGGGATTAGAATTGGCTTGCCAATGTTTTAGGATTTTTGTCATATCTACCAGTATATCTATTACAACCAGTCACTGGGTATTTGTATTTCAAGCGCAAACTTATCAACACTGTTTTGTTCTAACCAGTCTTACAGTCTGTGTATGACATGACACGATGTGATTGAAGATATTGTTTCAATAACCTATTAATGTTCCCTTTTCGGTACATTTTTATAAGAAGTTAATGTGATTTTTCTGAATGCACCAACCTTAGGTCCACTGAGAGATAAAGTGTCATTGATGAACCATATGCTCATACACAGGTGTGGGACACACTATGAATCTTAGTATTTAAAGATCCAGACAATGATTAAAATGTATCAGATTCTTTTTCCTTTGTTGATAGGATATATACAAATCGGTTATTATGTAAGCAAAATAATTCACTATCAACGTTTGCCTTTATAGTTCATATACTTCTGGTGGGTACTGATAATACTATATGATCCTTTTATACATATAGATGTTTTATATAAACATGGAAATGATCGTGTTGTTTGTTGTATTTAGAGTGTCAAAATAGAGTGTTGTTGTGTCAATTGCTTGCATCTGTCAGGATATATTCCTTGCAGGATGTATGGTTTGTATGAAATTGTACTCACTGAAGGAAGATATAATTTCTTCGTTGATTTGTATACACGTGGTGTGTTTTATGGTATTTCTACGCAATTTAAATCTTCATCTATATATTCAAAGTAATTATACTTGCCTTTAATGAAGTTGTAACACGTTGTGATAGCTTCATCTCACAATAAAATATTTGCAGATCAAATATGTGTAATTATGTTGTTTTTCTGGTCACGTGTCCTTCATTTAAAACATATTGACCGAATGCACATGTTTCTTTCAAATGACACTACACACGAACAAAGCAAATATGAAAACACATCATCAACAGGGATCAAATTGTTACGTTGAAAAGTAACCGATAAACAAATGTTTGTGGGTATATAAACGAAACCAAGATTCGTACTTGCTCTTTTATCCGTAATTTAATCAGTAAGGGTAACGAAATCTTTGAGACGAATATGGGCAGATCTAATGCCTGATTTTGAAATAGGAATATATATGGAGTGAATATTATTACAATATATTAATATTTGACCCAATTGGCAAATTACCATATTTATACCATATTCACCAGACGTTTGTAATTATGTCTACTGAATGAAGATAGATGATAGATGATCTATTGATATGAAATAAGTATACAATGAAATCTTAAGGCGAATTGCTTGGAACTTTCAAATATACGCTTAATTACCACGGTCCGGTATAATCAACATTCGACAAGCAACTGAACTATTATTATCATATATAATATGTACATAAAAACTATTACCACATTTCATATAACTTCAAATGTCTACTAAAACATTTCAAATGCCATGTCCACGACCCTAGAATACTTCGACTCAGCGAGGTAATGCTGCTATTTGTGTTGCTGTTTTGACTCAGTGAGGTAGTGCTGCTATTTGTGTTGCTGTTTCGACTCAGCGAGGTAATGCTGCTATTTGTGTTGCTGTTTCGACTCAGCGAGGTAAAGCTACAATTTATGTTGCTGTTTCGACTCAGTGAGGTAAAGCTGCTATTTGTGTTGCTATATCGACTCAGCGAGGTAAAGCTACTATTTATGTTGCTGTTTCGACTCAGTGAGGTAAAGCTGCTATTTGTGTTGCCGTTTCGATTCAGCGAGGTAAAGCTACTATTTATGTTGCTGTTTCTACTCAGTGAGGTAAAGCTGCTATTTGTGTTGCTGTTTCGACTCAGCGAGGTAGTGCTGCTATTTGTGTTGCTGTTTCGACTCAGCGAGGTAATGCTGCTATTTGTGTTGCTGTTTCGACTCAGCGAGGTAGTGCTTCTATTTGTGTTGCTGTTTCGACTCAGCGAGGTAGTGCTGCTATTTGTGTTGCTGTTTCGACTCAGTGAGGTAAAGCTGCTATTTGTGTTGCTGTTTCGACTCAGTGAAGTAAAGCTGCTATTTATGTTGCTGTTTCGACTCAGTGAGGTAAAGCTGCTATTTGTGTTGCTGTTTCGACTCAGTGAGGTAAAGCTTCTATTTATGAAGCCGTTTCGACTCAATGAGGTAAAGCTGCTATTTATGTTGCTATATCGACTCAGCGAGGTAAAGCTACAATTTATGTTGCTGTTTCGACTCAGCGAGGTAAAGCTACAATTTATGTTGCTGTTTCTACTCAGTGAGGTAAAGCTGCTATTTGTGTTGCTGTTTCGACTCAGCGAGGTAGTGCTGCTATTTGTGTTGCTGTTTCGACTCAGCGAGGTAATGCTGCTATTTGTGTTGCTGTTTCGACTCAGCGAGGTAGTGCTTCTATTTGTGTTGCTGTTTCGACTCAGTGAGGTAAAGCTTCTATTTATGAAGCCGTTTCGACTCAATGAGGTAAAGCTGCTATTTGTGTTGCTATATCGACTCAGCGAGGTAAAGCTACTATTTATGTTGCTGTTTCGACTCAGTGAGGTAAAGCTGCTATTTGTGTTGCCGTTTCGATTCAGCGAGGTAAAGCTACTATTTATGTTGCTGTTTCTACTCAGTGAGGTAGTGCTGCTATTTGTGTTGCTGTTTCGACTCAGCGAGGTAGTGCTGCTATTTGTGTTGCTGTTTCGACTCAGCGAGGTAATGCTGCTATTTGCTTTTTCTGTTTCGACTCAACGAGGTAAAGCTACTATTTATGTTGCTGTTTTGACTCAGTGAGGTAAAGCAACTATTTATGTTGCTGTTTCGACTCGGCGAGATAAAGCTTCTATTCATGTTGCTCTTTCGACTCAGCGAGGTAAGGCTACTGTTTATGTTGCTATTTCGACTCCGCGAGGTAGAGCTTTTATTTATGTTGCTCTTTCGACTCAGTGAGGTAAAGCTGCTATTTGTGTTGCTGTTTCGACTCAGTGAGGTAAAGCTACAATTTATGTTGCTGTTTCGACTCAGTGAGGTAAAGCTGCTATTTATGTTGCTGTTTCGACTCAGTGAGGTAAAGCTGCTATTTATGTTGCCGTTTCGATTCAGCGAGGTAAAGCTACTATTTATGTTGCTGTTTCTACTCAGTGAGGTAAAGCTGCTATTTGTGTTGCTGTTTCGACTCAGCGAGGTAGTGCTGCTATTTGTGTTGCTGTTTCGACTCAGCGAGGTAAAGCTGCTATTTGTGTTGCTGTTTCGACTCAGCGAGGTAGTGCTTCTATTTGTGTTGCTGTTTCGACTCAGCGAGGTAGTGCTGCTATTTGTGTTGCTGTTTCGACTCAGCGAGGTAGTGCTGCTATTTTCTATTTCTGTTTCGACTCAACGAGGTAAAGCTACTATTTATGTTGCTGTTTTGACTCACAGAGGTAAAGCAACTATTTATGTTGCTGTTTCGACTCGGCGAGATAAAGCTTCTATTCATGTTGCTGTTTCGACTCAGTGAGGTAAAGCTGCTATTTGTGTTGCTGTTTCGACTCAGTGAGGTAAAGCTACAATTTATGTTGCTGTTTCGATTCAGTGAGGTAAAGCTGCTATTTGTGTTGCTGTTTCGACTCAGTGAAGTAAAGCTGCTATTTATGTTGCTGTTTCGACTCAATGAGGTAAAGCTGCTATTTGTGTTGCTGTTTCGACTCAGTGAGGTAAAGCTTCTATTTATGAAGCCGTTTCGACTCAATGAGGTAAAGCTGCTATTTATGTTGCTATATCGACTCAGCGAGGTAAAGCTACAATTTATGTTGCTGTTTCTACTCAGTGAGGTAAAGCTGCTATTTGTGTTGCTGTTTCGACTCAGCGAGGTAGTGCTGCTATTTGTGTTGCTGTTTCGACTCAGCGAGGTAATGCTGCTATTTGTGTTGCTGTTTCGACTCAGCGAGGTAGTGCTTCTATTTGTGTTGCTGTTTCGACGCAGTGAGGTAAAGCTTCTATTTATGAAGCCGTTTCGACTCAATGAGGTAAAGCTGCTATTTGTGTTGCTATATCGACTCAGCGAGGTAAAGCTACTATTTATGTTGCTGTTTCGACTCAGTGAGGTAAAGCTGCTATTTGTGTTGCTATATCGACTCAGCGAGGTAAAGCTACTATTTATGTTGCTGTTTCGACTCAGTGAGGTAAAGCTGCTATTTGTGTTGCCGTTTCGATTCAGCGAGGTAAAGCTACTATTTATGTTGCTGTTTCTACTCAGTGAGGTAAAGCTGCTATTTGTGTTGCTGTTTCGACTCAGCGAGGTAGTGCTGCTATTTGTGTTGCTGTTTCGACTCAGCGAGGTAATGCTGCTATTTGCTTTTTCTGTTTCGACTCAACGAGGTAAAGCTACTATTTATGTTGCTGTTTTGACTCAGTGAGGTAAAGCAACTATTTATGTTGCTGTTTCGACTCGGCGAGATAAAGCTTCTATTCATGTTGCTCTTTCGACTCAGCGAGGTAAGGCTACTGTTTATGTTGCTATTTCGACTCCGCGAGGTAGAGCTTTTATTTATGTTGCTCTTTCGACTCAGTGAGGTAAAGCTGCTATTTGTGTTGCTGTTTCGACTCAGTGAGGTAAAGCTACAATTTATGTTGCTGTTTCGACTCAGTGAGGTAAAGCTGCTATTTATGTTGCTGTTTCGACTCAGTGAGGTAAAGCTGCTATTTGTGTTGCCGTTTCGATTCAGCGAGGTAAAGCTACTATTTATGTTGCTGTTTCTACTCAGTGAGGTAAAGCTGCTATTTGTGTTGCTGTTTCGACTCAGCGAGGTAGTGCTGCTATTTGTGTTGCTGTTTCGACTCAGCGAGGTAATGCTGCTATTTGTGTTGCTGTTTCGACTCAGCGAGGTAGTGCTTCTATTTGTGTTGCTGTTTCGACTCAGCGAGGTAGTGCTGCTATTTGTGTTGCTGTTTCGACTCAGCGAGGTAGTGCTGCTATTTGCTATTTCTGTTTCGACTCAACGAGGTAAAGCTACTATTTATGTTGCTGTTTTGACTCACAGAGGTAAAGCAACTATTTATGTTGCTCTTTCGACTCGGCGAGATAAAGCTTCTATTCATGTTGCTCTTTCGACTCAGTGAGGTAAAGCTGCTATTTGTGTTGCTGTTTCGACTCAGTGAGGTAAAGCTACAATTTATGTTGCTGTTTCGACTCAGTGAGGTAAAGCTGCTATTTGTGTTGCTGTTTCGACTCAGTGAAGTAAAGCTGCTATTTATGTTGCTGTTTCGACTCAGTGAGGTAAAGCTGCTATTTGTGTTGCTGTTTCGACTCAGTGAGGTAAAGCTTCTATTTATGAAGCCGTTTCGACTCAATGAGGTAAAGCTGCTATTTATGTTGCTATATCGACTCAGCGAGGTAAAGCTACAATTTATGTTGCTGTTTCTACTCAGTGAGGTAAAGCTGCTATTTGTGTTGCGGTTTCGACTCAGCGAGGTAGTGCTGCTATTTGTGTTGCTGTTTCGACTCAGCGAGGTAATGCTGCTATTTGTGTTGCTGTTTCGACTCAGCGAGGTAGTGCTTCTATTTGTGTTGCTGTTTCGACTCAGTGAGGTAAAGCTTCTATTTATGAAGCCGTTTCGACTCAATGAGGTAAAGCTGCTATTTGTGTTGCTATATCGACTCAGCGAGGTAAAGCTACTATTTATGTTGCTGTTTCGACTCAGTGAGGTAAAGCTGCTATTTGTGTTGCCGTTTCGATTCAGCGAGGTAAAGCTACTATTTATGTTGCTGTTTCTACTCAGTGAGGTAAAGCTGCTATTTGTGTTGCTGTTTCGACTCAGCGAGGTAGTGCTGCTATTTGTGTTGCTGTTTCGACTCAGCGAGGTAGTGCTGCTATTTGCTTTTTCTGTTTCGACTCAACGAGGTAAAGCTACTATTTATGTTGCTGTTTTGACTCAGTGAGGTAAAGCAACTATTTATGTTGCTGTTTCGACTCGGCGAGATAAAGCTTCTATTCATGTTGCTCTTTCGACTCAGCGAGGTAAGGCTACTGTTTATGTTGCTATTTCGACTCCGCGAGGTAGAGCTTTTATTTATGTTGCTCTTTCGACTCAGTGAGGTAAAGCTGCTATTTGTGTTGCTGTTTCGACTCAGTGAGGTAAAGCTACAATTTATTTGCTGTTTCGACTCAGTGAGGTAAAGCTGCTCTTTGTGTTGCTGTTTCGACTCAGTGAGGTAAAGCTGCTATTTGTGTTGCTGTTTTGACTAGTGAGGTAAAGCTGCTATTTATGTTGCTGTTTTGACTCAGTGAGGTAAAGCTGCTATTTGTGTTGCTGTTTCGACTCAGTGAGGTAAAGCTTCTATGTATGAAGCTGTTTCGACTCAGTGAGGTAAAGCTGCTATTTGTGTTGCTGTATCGACTCAGCGAGGCAAAGCTACTATTTATGTTGCTGTTTCGACTCAGTGAGACAAAGCTGCTATTTGTGTTGCTGTTTCGATTCAGCGAGGTAAAGCTACTATTTATGTTGCTGTTTCTACTCAGTGAAGTAAAGCTGCTATTTGTGTTGCTGTTTTGACTCAGAGAGGTAATGCTGCTATACATGATAACGTTGTGACACAGTGCGATCATGGTGTAGAAGGAATGGATATATATGTGAGGAGATTTCTTTGAAAATAATCATGATTAGAAAAGCCACGACACATAAATTGCTTTTAATACTTTTAATATCTTACCTTTTAGCATGAACAAGCACCTTGTAATAAATTGAAAGTCGGTTGCTTTTATGACAAGGCAGGAGAAACTCTTGAAAATATGTATCACGTCTGTGAAAAAATAACAGATTCAACCTAAACAAAATCCAGTTACAAATGTAAATAGAAACATGCATATACAAAATGACGCATAATTTTTAGATATTGCCTATTTTTTTTTATATTTTCTTTGTTAACGTGATAAACTAATGTTATAAGGGGCAATGAGTCATGATAACCGGACTCCACCTTCTCTACAATTCCTGTAGCGTGTTTGAGTCTTTCATATGTAACTTCAGTTATTTATAAACACACGTTGTTCGTGATTGGCCCGATGCGGACCTGAAATACATCTGACGTGGAATGATGGCTGTCGCATGCACAACGATATTGATCATTGGACTGCTCTCGCTGCACGCTTGATTTTACAAAGACCATATCCAAGTGAGTTGTTTGTCTCATACCACTTTCTCCGTGGTTGTGATAATGCCACCTAAATAACCAGATTAAATAACGTGAGATAAATATTCACCCTCGTAAACTTGTAAATTCGAGTGACTCGAGAAGCGGATACCATATCTAAAAATAGTTTGTCAACATGACTTAATACGGAGGTGTGTTGTTTATATCCAAGCACATACAGATATAGTCAGAGTCTGCTCAGTTTTCAAAACATGGGCTGTAGGTAGTTGTTTTCAATATGGCGTAGCTGTGACAATCATCTGCACAAAAAGAGATCATTATAGAAAGTGTTGTCAGCGTGAACGTGTCAAATCCGAAATAAACCTCCTAGTATTTCAAATCAATTTTTTTGTCTTGGTAACAACTTGTACAAATGCGCAAATCAAAAAGACGCATTTCAGTCAAATTGATCAGTAATCAGAATATTTAATCGCGTATTAAATGGAGTCACGGGAGAATGAATGTTTGCTTGCCTTTGGATTGAAGTGACCTGAAGTGCTCATATGTCGGCGGTGATAATAGCTGTATCTCTATTCATGTAGAGCTGTACACAATAGCCTGTCGCAACCGGTTCATACAGTCATAAGGAAGTAAATCTAACACAACGACGTTCGTGTTGTGGGCTGGTAACACCATTTATATCATTTGATTTATGTTGAAATCGTAGCATGTATGCCATATTGATTCATTATAATGACACATGGCCTTTGGTTTTTACTGTCAACTGACATGTTTATCTCTTCAAATGTATATGTTCATGAATGGTGCAGTAACGAGTTAAAATGTCAAAATTATCATGTCATGAGGTCACGTTTCCTATTTATTGTCATACCCTGACACCTGGTGCCGTCAATGATTTTCGGTGATCCATTCATATAATGAACATCCCTTGTTTGCCTTTACGCCATGTTATAACTTTGTTCATTTTGCCTCATAGTTATAATATCAACAACAACAGTTACCCTTGACATGCTAGATACTAGTATCCTTATCGTGGTCTGATATAAAAACAATCAGTTCGATGTCTCCTAAATTCTCATTCTCGCATCTTCACCATGATTATTTGAACTTCAGAGGAAAGACTGGTTTCATACACCCTCGACAACAATGAAGCCGAAGCAATTCCTGTACTCCTTCAAGTTATGGCATGGCATGATTAGAGTGGATGTTATGGACAAGTGCTTGCATGTGAAGTCAGTGTTCCTCATGCCTTTCCCGAACTCCGTAAAGGATACCAAGACCTTGCATGATTCCAAAGATTCTTTTGAATATTCTAAATATGAGTTTCCATTCTCAAGAATCCATGTCTTTCCGTGTATTTGTCTCAGGGGAAACTTCGAGGCATTGGTCAGAAGAGGAGGGGAACCTCTCCAGGACAGCATGCGGCTTGAGGCTTTAAGGCTGCGATCCTTTAATGGGGTGAATATTGAAGCCCCAGCCTTAGTCCTTGCTAGAGAAGGGTTGTATGCTACAGGAGATGGGGACGAGACTAGATGTTTTAGCTGCGGCATCAGGCACAGGAACTGGAGACGAAGGGACAGGCCTGCCGATGTCCATCTTGAAGATTGTTGTAGGCATACTTCAAGAAATATACCATTTGCCAACAACCCATTGCCTTCGGGGTTTGAGAATCAGCCTGTCCGAACTCACCTTGCGCTGCAAGATCATGACGTACACCTAGTCAGTAACTCCAGAGATCCTGTTATCATCCCTGGTAGTAGTAGAGGAAACCGTGCACACATGCACCAGCCAACAGGTGATTACAGTACATTCACAGAACGTCTCTCTACATATCGAAACTGGCCACATGGAAGAGATGTTGCTTTGCCCGCCACCATTGCCAGAGCTGGTTTCTTCTACGAAGGTGAAATTTTATATCTATATCTTGTGTCTCTCTTGTCTTATCTCATGGTTTGCCTCATGTTTTGTCTCATTATTTGTCTCATGGTTTGTCTCATAACAATCCCTTGTACCAAATCGCTAAATGTTTCATAACATTATCAGTAACGATGGAATGTTTTAACCGGAACTACAAAAAACACTCATTTCAAATAATGTCAATACATTTTTTTTTCATTTTCTTTCTTGGAGGTTACGCTGATACTGTCCGGTGTTACGCATGTTTGACTGCCTTGCGAGACTGGGAACCAGGAGACGATCCCTGGATAGAGCACGTAAGATGGAGGCCAAGATGTGATTTCATAGAATCTGTGAGAGGTCAAAGACGCAGACGGGAGGTTGTCACGAGCATGGACCGGGTATTGTTATATTATTAATCTTTGAAAACATAAGATTTCACAATTTGGTTATTCGGCATCTTTCTCCATATCATTATGATTAAACAAGTCTTTATGTCACATGCAGAAAACAGTCCTATTACATTTACCGGTTGTATTTTAAACAGGCACGTCGTGGATGCGGCCATGATTCTCCATATGGGCAAAGGGAAAATGGTAAGTTTCCTTACCTGTACATTGGATGAACGGTACATATGCATGTAAATTCCCAATGCTTAATTATTTCCGCATTCTTCACGATAGTCCAAATTAGAATAAACATAATTAAGTGACTGAGTGAGTTGGATTTTATGCCGCTTTTAGCAATGTCCCAATATCACGGCCGATTGACCTAAGGATACGAACAAGTACATGTAGTTGTGTTCAAAGTTCCTTATGAATAATCACTGTCATGTTATATTGAATGTTTTGTGTTGAGTTTGTATCTCTGATTTTGCGCTGCAGATCCTTTGGGACTTTGTCTCGAGATGGGCTACAGCCAGCACAATATCGTGGAGGCGGCACGTATTATCGAGAGAGGTAGCAAAGTGTTTATTTGTCATTAAAACTTGAATGATGGCGTTGAACTAAGGTTGTTCGGGATTGGTTCCATGTTGAGATATTTCACAGTTCATTATCATACAAAAAGTTATATATATATCTTGCTGTCAGTCAGACAGGTACGAATTATACACATTCAGTGTAACAGCATTACTGGCTGAGAACGTTGAAACTCACAATGACATGCAGTGATGTCAGAGAGCGAGAGATAACGCCATGTACCTTTTGGCAACCAATCCGAAACTTAACTTTGAATAACGAGACTTCGTTGTCATCTTTCAGATAGAGCTGTACTTTCGCTTGAACTGCTTCTCGACAAGTTGAGGGTACTAGCGGATGGCACCTCAGTAGATTACAGCTCACCCGCTCGTGGGGGGAATTGTATTGGTTGTGGGATTCAGCCAATTGCAATAAGGTTTATTCCGTGTGACCACCGTGTATTCTGCAACAGATGCGCTGAAGACTTCAGTAGGTGCCCCCTCAGAGAGTGTGGACGAGCTATTCAGGGCGTCAAATTGATGTAGAACATAAGCCGGTGTCACGAAATATATTCGCCCCCAGAATAAAGTCTCCCCCCGGCGAATTTATACCGGTACAGTTCCGCCCCTCTCGAAATAAACTCTCCCCCACCCTACGAAATAAAGTCTCCCCCCAGAATATTTCCTCCCCCGGTCGTTTTATAAATACTTGCCATGCAGTTCAATATTGGTGTTATTTTGGGTTAGGTAATGTTGTAATCTATTTTTAGCCATTGATTCCATTACTTTGCATAAGTTTGAAGTTGAGATTTTGGTCGATATGATGTAGCTTGATTAGCTGGTTTATTAGGTTTAGGGATTGGTATGACTAGGGCCTGTTTCCAGGGAGTAAGATATAGTTTTAGGTGTGTTTTTTTAATTATTTGTTCAGAAGTTAGGTCTAATCCTGGGGTTGTGCCCTTTTTCCTGTTTTGGATTACGTAGAGGAGCTCCTCCATTTTGAAGGGTTGGTTTATTTCTAGATTGTTATTGTTTGGTTCTTTTGTGGGTTTGTTTTTTGTTTTAAGTTTATCTTGGAATTTTTGGCTGAAGTTGGTGCTACTGCTAACGGCCGAAAAGTGGTTGGCGAGATTATTTGCTTTTTGGGCGGGGTTGGTTGAGTTGTTAATGTTAGTTTTATATGTCGTTTTAAGCCTCTAATGGCGTGGATTTTGCGCCAGACCGTTCTGGCATCTGTACGGTTATTTATACATTCGCAGAATTTTTTCCAGTCTCTACTTTTGGCTATTTGGACTAGTTTTTGAACCTGGTGGTTTAGTTCGTGGGCTAAGTTTAGATGTGTGTAGTCGCGTTTTGCTTTATTGAAGGCTGATTTACGTTTTCGTCTAGTCTGTTCTATTTCCTCATTCCACCATGGTACCGTGGGTTTGCCTGATGTTTTGAAGGGGATGGAGGTTTTGGCTGCCTTTATTATATATTAGTCTGTTAGGTTTTTACAATAGGTTTCTGGGTCATTATTTTCTATTTCGTTTAAGTTAGCTTCGTTGCAGATATCTTGGGATTGGTCCCAGTTAGCTTATTGTAATAGAATTTTGGTTCTTGGTTTTCTGTTTGGATTGGTACGTTTGTATTTACTATGGTTATGTTTATCGGGAAGTGGTCACTACCTAGCGGGACGTCGTGCACTTCCCATTGAGTACTTTGAGATAGATCTGCGGTGCATATGGTTAGGTCGATAGCTCGACATTTTTTGGGTTATCTTATCGTAACTCGTGGGTTGGTTGTTATTTAGGAGTACTAGGTCGTTTGTTTCTATCCATTCGGAGATTAATTTGCCATGATTATCTATTTTATCATCTATGCTCCATGTAGGATGGTGAGCGTTAAGTTTCCTAGGAATATAGTAGATTTATCGCTTATTTGAAGTAGTTTGTTTAGATCCTCAGGTTGAACTTTTTGTTCCGCCCAGTGGTATATATTTATGATGTTTATTTTTCGGTTATTTAATGTGATTTTAATGCAGTTGGCTTCTAGGTTTGGCGTGTCTATTTTTATTTCTTCGTAATTTATATCTTCCCTGATAAATATGATTAGTCCTCCTGCGGCTCTTCTTGTTTTTGGTTTAGCTCTGTCAGTTCTAACTTAGTTGTAGTTAGGTAGTGTGGATTTGGATTTTTTTGAGAATTTGGTTTCCTGGATACAAGCAATGTGAGGGCCTTTATTTAGTTTAAATTTAGTGTTTAGTTCATGGCCGCGGGAGGTGAGTCCGTTGGCGTTCCACTGAAAAATATTTAGTCCTTCCATTATTGGGTTCGGGTGATAGGTGATTTAATTTTTAGTTTTTATTTTATTCGGTGACTTCTTTTAGGTGGAGGTAAAAGAGGAAGAAGGAAAGAACGGTTAATTTTATATTGAAAGCTACTTTGTGGAAGGATTTCATGCTAGCTTTTGGTGAGTTTTGACTATGCATGTATACTAGGAGTATTTAGGAGGTTATTTAGGTTTTGGGTGTTGGCTGGTTGGGGAGTTTTGCGGTTTAGTTATTGCTTCCTTTTTGGGGCTGAGAGGGAATGTTGGTTTGTTTTAGTTGGAGTAGTGTCTATTGTTTCCTCAGTAGTGGAGAAATCTTCATCATCGGTTAGATTAGGTTTAGCTGTTTGAGTTTCCATAGGACGAAAACACATTAAATGGCCTGGCCCGTGTGCGAAATACGCATCAGTCGGAATGCGCACGTTGAATCTCAAAAGTAAGTAAGTAAGTAAGTCAATAGTTGAGGGTATTGCCTAAAAGTCGGGCCAGCCGGGCCAAGACGGACTAAAGTGTTATTGGCTAATTTCTTCATTATCGGTGATCATACCTACATATCATTGATGCAACATAGACACATGAGATTTATGAACAAGCACCAACCAAAAATGAGATGTAAGCGTCGCTGATCTAGGTAACATGTAACAGATCAATCGTTAAACGAAATAAGATTTGAAACGTATCAAATATTTCCAGCTATCCTGATACAAATTTCCATCTGTCGGCGTGGCGTTTATATTTATAGGAACGTACTATTGCTAAGTAAATACCACTTTATAATGTCACTGTTGATCGTATTTAAAGCAGACACGTTTGTTATAGTAGACCTCTTCTCCCCATACTCTCAACTGTCTCACAAGTGTTCGGTCCGACTTGGCCCGGGCTGTCAAGATCAACTTATACCTCACAGATGTAACATGAAATGGACTCACACCTATAGACTAGTATTATATCTTACTTACTTACTTACTTTGGAGATTTAACGTGCGCTTTCCGACTGATGCGTATTTCGCACACGGGCCCGGCCAGGCCATTAAATGTGTTTCCGAAAGGGGCGAGGGTGGTCTGTGCAACCCAAGAGGGGGCTTTAGGGGTTGCTTATATAGAATTTGGGAATTTTGAGATTTGGAATAGATGCCGATAGAGTGAGAGCCTTGTTTAGATTGAGGGTGGTTTGTAATGCGGTTCGATGTGTTAGGTAGTGTGTGCAGTGGATCATTTTTACTATTTTGATGGTTGTGGTCATCAGTTATGCAAATCAGTTTCGGTGTGTCTTTTTAACAAGGTGTTCTTCATTAAGATTCACGGCCAACCCGATTGTAACAATTACATGTACACTTTGCTTTGACGATGCCGGTTGATGTTATTCAATACAGGCTGGGGTGGGGGTTTTTTAAAATCTATTCTACATGCTTATCATTTCGGGAAGATGATACACATTTCTCTCTATTTTGGGTTACTTTGCTTATCTAATTTCCGATTATCATTCTTAGTTTTACTTTTTCTCTTCGGCTGCGGTGATATCCATCCGAATCCAGGACCTTTGCATTGTCCAGATTTAAAGATTATATATCTAAACGTACGCAGTCTTAAAGACAAAGTAGATTTTATCAGTGCTGAATTAGATAGTTATGATGTTGTATGTTTACCAGAAACCTGCTTGCACCATGATATTCTAGCCACTGATATTACACTGATACCATTTTCAAATCGTAGCCTGTATTAAGGAATATATTTTAGATCTTAAATCAGAGTATAACGGACAGCCTGAGCTGGAGGCGCGCGTGGATATGTTGACAGTTTTTACGTAGTTAGTGGTAAAACCGAATGTTTGCGAGGATTAATAAGATTTCTGAATTCTGTTACAACAGTAACCGTACATGTATTTGTTACATTAAGTCATTTCATTCAAATTTGTTTGGTATGATAATGTCTTATAATTATTTTAGGATGGAAGGTACAGTTACCAAATAAAATATGCTGAAATATCAATTCATTATGACCATATTTCATAATCTATTTTTTACACGTAACCCTCCTTACATTAAAGATAACTATTTAAAGAATATAGTACTGAAAGACATTGCAACAAACCGAATAATCAGGGGGGAGACTTTACACTGAGGGGGGCGCGAAACATATCCGCCCGGGGGAGATTTTATTTCAGAACAGATTCTCCGGGGGAGAATCTGTACCGGTATAAACTCTCCGGGGGAGAATTTGTACGGGGGAGAGTTTATACCGGGACACCGGCACAGTACCCATATGAACTTTTCCTTAGTTGTTGTGTTGGATATCGAATTCTTACACTGTTTGATTCAGGTAGAAAAAAATATTTTCTCAATGATATGATCTCAGAAAGAAAATATAAAATGTATACAAAACAGAAAATAGATAAGATTAAGGCGAATTTCAATGTATCCAACCCTTTTGTCCTGGAGATATGTTTAAATCAATCCCTTTACTGTTGCCCCCGTGAAGATCCGGGTTACAATTGGTCTTCAGCAACCCATGCGTGTCGTAATCCTAACGGGACCGGGGTTAGACTCGCTGATTCGGTTGATGCACGTCATCGTATCCCAATTGCTTAGATCGATGCCCATGATGTCATTCACTGGATTTTATATGGATATATCAGGCAATTAGAGCTGTAAATATGTTTCTTAAAAAATTGCGATATCGGTCTATAAATATTTTCTTCAACGAATGGCATCCCACTTTGCCGGGTAGTTCACGTTACGATATTTACTTAACTTTCAAGCAAGATCTTTCTTCAATCAGAAATTTATTTATCAGTACTGGCAACGGAAAGCTTCAAAAAACATTTAATTAAATATCCACTTGGTGTATTCGACCTATTTGTAAATGAAAGAAGAAAACTGTTCATTGAAATATCGGAAAAACATTGTCCATTATGTTATATAGAGATAGAAAATGAAATCCATTTTGTGTTTGTCTATTTATAATGCATGTATCTGATACTGATTCGTGAGCCAAAATATATATTCACATTAATACAAGCAATTAACAAAGATAAATGAAATTCCCAACACTTTAATAATAAAGTAACCAAGGATTCCACTTCATTCATTCGCGTGAATACCAACGCATGTCATTTCAAATGCATCACACTACATATTTGAATCTATGGTGGAAATGGATCAAAATAAATAAAAGGAAAACTAGCATTTGTCATTTAAAAAAACAAGATGCCCATGTATATGTATATGCAATAGTATTAAAATTAATATTCATATTGGTGTCGGGGCGGTCGGGTAGCCTGGTGGTTAAAGCGTTCGCTCGTCACGCCGAAGACCTGAGTTCGATTCCCGACATCGGTACAATGTGTGAAGCCCATTTCTGGTGTCCCCCGCCGGGATATTGCTGGAATATTGCTGGCGGCGTAAAACCAGATTCAGTCAGTCAGTCATACTGGTGTCAGGAAGACAATGTAGGTGCGGGACATTTTTGGATAAGAAAATTCACAGTCTGTATACACAACAATACCAAATAGCTTAACGTAATAGAAGTATACAGAACACCTGTATAACTATAACGTTTCATAAAACAAGAAACACGCACACGTTGCTCATTCGAATTCAGTACGTACATTTGAGAGAAACTGCATCCTTTCCGGAGAAAGGAATCATGTAAATACTTAGTGTTTATTATTCTCATTTTGTTATTCTATGTTCGATTGCGTATGAAATGAAAATTTACACTCAACATTGTCAAGAAAGAAAGTGTTTATCATATTGTTTAATTTGATGATAATTAATCGAAAGATTACAGCAATGTTCGGTTCAGCAGCATACATCGTATCGGTAATGTTAAAAAAAGAGAGCTGAAAATTTAGATAATTACCATCGTTTTTGCTACAGCATCAAATACTGTCCACATTATAATTACAACTATTCTCTACGCCTGAGGGACAAAGGCCCGATATAACAACCACACAACGTATATATGTGTCCAGTGTCTGCCTGTATGCCACGCTTCTCCCTTATAGCGCGGTTCACAGCTGCAGGTCACGTTGACCTGGGCGACGACCGATTACTGAGTCAGAAATAGCACTTGGGAAATACCAGTCAGGAGTAAAACTAGAATCGACGTGTCCCGCCTTATGAAGAGACTTGCATTCTTTGTGTGCGAGCTGCGTGTTAGATGATTTATGTGGCATACACGACTTGCAAATGGACACAGCCGAACTAACCGGCAGAATTACTAGTCTGAATGACACACGGCTGTAACGTGACTTCCTTTTCTGATCGGAATGATTCAGTCACAGCCAGCCGACGCCATGTTACCACCATATCCGTAAGTTGTTTAAGTCCACACTTGATACTAAAACATCTATATGGATATCTGAAACAAGCGATTCAACGTATCTACATTTTATTGCTGTTGGAAACAGTATCTCGGTACGAGGCATATTTCATGATACGGTCTGATAACTACCGCATTGTATTGACAAGCCGAGATATCATACATGAAGCAGCGAGGATGGGTGGTGTGAACATGATATTGAATCTATGGCTCCCTCCAATTGCATGTAGATATAGGACGGAAATATCAAGCGATGTTGTTCCCCGACCAACATTTAGTCATCAATTGATCGATACAGATGTCCTACTTTCTCTGCTGATCCACCACAAATCCCCTGCTGATATACTGAGTCCGCCCTTGAATGACATGACCACAGATTCAACATTTGTGAATGTGTCTCAAGCAGGAGGATATATGTACCCCACTCTGAAAGATCTCTGGTCTGTTGTGACTCTTAAACAATGTGACCTGGCTAGTAAATGCAACATGTCTCAGTCAGAATCAGGATCTTTTCAGGACTGCAGCGTTGTCGGCGCACATTATCCAATGTTACAACGTAGCAATACAGTAGGTGAAATGGAATTATGTGTCAGCACATCTCATGTTACCATGATGTATGTACATAAAATGTGTATATTGCTGGTGTCAGAGGAAGTCTGGCAAAAAGCCAGTGCATTTGTAGGTAGCTTTATCGTTCTAGATGTATGTAGCAGAAATAGAAATGGCGGTGACCATATCAATGACAAAACAACTCATACATCATTTATTGAGAGCAATATTTTCAAGCTGGTCTGTTCACATACGCGCCCAGTGTTTAGCTGTGTGTTAAACATGGACTGGAACACAATACAACATCATATATTCAGGACTTGGCACTTGCGAGACTTGAATCTGGGACCATCTGACTTTGTAAATCTTGGAGAAGCTCATTATGGCACTCATGTTCTCCAAAGGATATTGGAATGTAGTCAAAACACACAAACATTGAACACACAGGAATATGGTTTGAACGTCCATGTGTCTGAAATACCAGCTGATGCATGTGAAGTTCAACCTCGTGGAGATTTGCATCATCTGATACCTACACCTTCGCACATTACAAACGTATCACATATGATGCAAATTAGTGAAGATAATATTTTGCAAAAACAGATTACTGGCGAAAGCATATCATACAATGATGATATATGTAATGATGATGATACAGAGAAGCATAATAGGCGTCTGTCTACAGCAAAAAAGAGGGAACGCAAACTTGTTTTACATACGATGGATCAACTGAGTTCCTATATTTATCCTGAGACTAGTCAGGATTTGTCTGAAACACTGGTAGAGGACATACCTTCCATTTTTGACAAAAGAGAGGCGTTTAACCTTTTTCAAAAAATGACTGACAAAAGACCCCAATATACTTGCCCATCATTTCAGCAGAAATCAGAGGAAGAGTTGAAACACATTGATAAAGATGCATTGTACGGTGATGGATTTACAAGATATGTAAACACATGGCAAGAAGTAACAGTTGCACCCTTCTATTCCCTACGACAATACTTCAGAAAATTGGAAACCGGGGAGTATTTCCTTCAAGATGAAAAGATGATATATGAAGCATTGCGACTGGGATCATTCTGTGGTATTAACATAAATGCATTTTGCATCCATCTGGCTGCAGCGGGGTTCTACGCCACAGGAGACGGGGATGAAACCAGATGCTTTAGTTGCGGCATCAGGCACAGGGGCTGGCAACAGAAGGACAATCCGTTCTTAGTCCATAGACAGATCGCTCCCTCATGTGCCCATATCACTGGAGCCGACGGGAGGAATGTCCCTATCAACCCAAACTCTGAGTCGCATCCATCTTCGTGTTCAGTCTTATCGGCTGAAGCTCCCCATGTTGCTGGAGGTGACGCAGGATTTGCATTTGGTGCTAACACCGACGAGGTCATGAATGGCCCGTCACAAATATCAGAAAGATACGAAACAATTTCAACAGTCGGTCAGGTAAGCTGTGATGGTGGGAGTAAGGGAGCATTATCATCACCAGTCTCCCTCAGCCATCCCGACAGGGTGGATGCAGATGCAGGACACACAAGACAGTATCGCGCAGCATGCATCCTGAGGTTCGATGATGCCGTTTATCCACACTACAGCGACAATAAGGTCCGGATGACGTCTTTCCAGATGTGGCCTGAACATCATTGCATGAAGCCCGAAGAGCTTGTCCCGGTCGGTTTCTTTTATGCAGGCAAGTAAAACTTTATTATGTGTCATAGATGTTGTGCAAACGTACAGGTTCTACTACACCAAATCAGAACCAGTTAGGACAGTGCCTTCAGTGCAGATCGAGAGATATCTGCAGGCTGTGATTGGAGGATATTCTGTAATATTTTTATGTCTTTTAAATGTACATCCATCCAGTTATTAAAACTGACCATGTTTTTCTTTATTTAGTGCCTTTTTTCAACATGATTACTTATGCTGAATGTGAAAACAGCTATTTTCATGTAGGTGATATTTGGTGCGAAACTAGGGGTGGTGTGTTTATAATTAGCTTCTTGTACTCGGAAAAGGAGCTGGCTAAGCTAGTCATTTTTTATGTTTTTATTGGTGATCTAAGGCCAAACTGTGCACACACGTACAGGTAATAGCCGTTGAATGCTTAGTTATTTTTGAAAAAAATATAACGTTACTATAGAAGTCTATGGGAAAACATGTGGTTGTGTGTAACCTACAGACTTCAAATAATGGATCATATAGCTATACGAGTGGGACGTTAAAACAAATAACCAAATAAAGGTCGTATTCTGTCAAATGTGTACATACCTTTATTTCTTACATGATATTGGAAAGATGGGATAGATAGGGACGGTACAGGTTGTGTTGCAGGAAATAACAAAGGTGGAATAGGTGCTGATTGGTTAGTGTGACATAAACATTAATAACGTATGACACCTGAACAGGTTATGCCGACTGTGTTCGCTGTTTTGTCTGCGGTGTTGGTCTGAAGACGTGGGAAGAGGGGGATGACCCCTGGGTGGAGCACGTGCGCTGGAGGTCATCTTGTGCCTACGTGAAGGCCATCAAGGGAGATGTGTTTATTGCACAGACACTGACAGGTGTTGGGCAGAAATTACAGGTATGTTTGAATATGTAATCGGCCCAAAATGCTGTAAAAATGAAACCGTGAAATAAACTGTCACAAATACAAAGGGCAATGAAGGTATGGGATGGCAAATAATAACATATGACTTCACTATTGAAAAGAGAGGACACCAATAGTTCCAATAAAGCTAGTGACTGTGATCGTGCAAATGACGATTTTACATTACATCATTTCAGACTGAGCGGACGGGAACCAATATTCCAGCTACAGGTGCCGAGGGTGTGGTTAGGAATGGTGAGCATCGTCATATAATTTTTATGTCATACAAAAAGAAACTCGTTCTTATTAGAACAATATGTTTCAGCAATGGTGTGACTGAAGGAGAATGGTAGTTAACTCCAAAGCGTCATTTGCCAGCATCAACCTCACAATACGTTTTCGCTGCGCAAAGTGTAAATGATATATAAAAACGACAAAATTCTGTCCACAGTCATTTGAAATCTGGCCTAAAATATTTCTTTTCAAAATGTCGTTCCGTAAAAATGTGTCAGTGCATTTATGGGACTGTAACTGATGCCTTGTGTGTTTGCTACAGTCCTGACGAACTTATATCACATTCCAATATGTATGCAAAAACATAGCATACAGTAGATAGTATCCTTTGCTGCAAATGTAAGATTACATTATTGATCGTTCAGGCGTAAGGTTGTAATAGATATACAATTCATTATCATGAATATATTAAAAATGAAACAGTATCATGCCTCAGAACAAATTGTTACAGAGACTTGTAAGGTATACAAGTAGGAAAAACAATGATTTAGCTTTTTTAATTTATAATAAATCATTTCTTTACAGCCGTTGGTGATGTCCTGGAACGGGAGGCGTGTCAGCGCGCCCTGGAGATGGGCTACAGCAGAGACTGTGTCAGACAACATGCTCTGGCCATTCTCAGGAACCAGGGTACAGTCTCTCCACATAGTATATTGGTATTTTGCCATTACAGACATGGGTGATGTGATTTCATCTTTGACAAATGTAGTATACATTTTAGAAATAAAACATAAACGAATGACACTGATCATTCTCGATTACCTACAGGGCGTAAAAGGCAAAATAGTGGTGAAATATATATGAATGGATCACTGAAATGACACAAGACGTTCACGAAAAAAGTAAACATGGCCTCCCCAGCCAGCAGCAAGAAAGGAAACATTGAATATTCAGACGAGCATACAAATAGATATTCGATCTTAAGATGATGAATGGCAGCGAAACACTTTGTGGACGTAACCAAACACCGAATAGCAGTATAGTGTGGGTAAAATATTTTTTTATACTCTCTCATTCACCGACCGACACAAACCATTCCAGGCATCTAGATGGATCGCTTCGTCAGGCTCGGTGATTTGTTTGATTATACCCTGATGGCGTCGGACATTTCTTATACTAGTACTTCACGAATAACACATTGTATTCCTGACAGGCAATGATTCCTTGACGTTACATGTCCTGGTAGAACGGATCTTACAAGAAGATCTGGAGATATCAGAAGCAGCGGCTGCAACAACAACGCAGGCCTCACCGGCGGGACTGCCACATACAAAGTCACACAGCCTACTAGCACCTGGGGACCAACATGGCAGATCAGCAGGACGACTACAAGGAGATACATACACGGGTATCCCATCTGGACAGCAGTCCGTATTGGGTCAGATAGTGTCGGATGGGGAAGACGAAGGATACGGGGATACGGATGAGCCAACGACCTTCTCTGCAGCAAACAAGTACCAGAGTTTGCCAACATCGCTTTCAGACAGGAACAGCATTCACAGATCAAGGATGCCAAAGGTTAAAGCCAAAAGTGAGTTCTTGTAGGATTAAGGTTTCTGCTCTGTGCTTTGCCTTTATAATGTACCATTATGTATGAGTAGTGGTTAAATGCTTCCTTTAGTAAAACTTCGCAACATGTTGCATTCTGTTATACCTCCTCATCAAACTTATGTTCAGTCTACCAATATGCTGTAGCCAAGAGGGTACTCCGACAGTCGTCTCAGACATGGGCAAAAGCCGATCCCTCCTTAATTTATCCCTGATCAAAAAATAAATCAATGTAATAAAATCGTTTTCGTTTTTGATGCCTTTTGTATCTTTACAGATAAAGCCAAGGAAGAATTGGAAGCCACAGAGGAAGAGACACAACAGCTACGAGAGTCAAGTGCATGTAAAATATGTCTGGAGGACCCTGCCAACATCGTCTTCCTCCCCTGTGGGCATCTGGTGGCATGTGCCGTATGCGCCCCAGCTCTGGAACGTTGCCCAGTCTGCAGGACACACATCCGGGGATCTGTTCGTGTTCACCTTGCTGACATGGCTTCAGTATCCTCGCCGTAACATACCTCACATTGCAGTTTAACCGCTGTGCTTTGTTTGGTGTGACAGAGTGGTTCAGCATGTGTGAATCTGTTGAGAGTAAGTATGTTAAATGTGATACTGACATGTTCATCCTGTAACTATCAATGAATAAGTAAGTGAGTGATTAGGGTTTTCCGCTGCTTTTAGCAAATTCATGTTCCAGATATATCACCAGGAACACTGCAAATGGGCTTTAGACGTTGTCACCACAAAACTGACCCACGATTCATTCATATATTTGTTGGATTTGAGCGTAATTTTATTTGTTCATAACTTGTTTTCTTTTCAGAACTGCAAATTGGTAGCGACCTCATGTATGTTAACTCTCAAACGGAAAATATCTTAACTAATGAATTATTCAGGTTTACCTCATTGTCAAAGGCAAACTAAGATAATCTATGTTTGTTCGCAGCAAAACTAGTTATTTCTCTCATCATGTCCAAAGATAGTGTTTGTCAAAAGATGTTTCTATATCCATATTAATCCCATAAAGGAAGATATTGGAGCATGTATTGGAAAGAGAGTTATGTTTTAACTTTCAGTTGTAAGGAGGTATATCTGTACTCGAGACAATATAATTTCATTTGTAATTCCTGCATTCTAATTAGCTGAATTGGTCACGTACTATTGCATTCATTTCCCAATCTTTTACAACTCTATAAATGTGATAGTGAAAATAAAGACAACTTGAGGGCAATCTTGTAGGTTGAACTTAAACATCAATTCTATTAATACGACAAACCCATCAGTATTCATGTTTTCAGTGATGCCTATAAATAAAGTTGTCAGAGATTTTCATCCTTCGGCTATATCAGAATCCGATTTTCTTGTAATCGAATCTTCGATTCCCCGTCTCTATAATAATTAATTTATTGTCACCATGCCAGTCATTCTGCTAGCTGATACGTCGTGATTTAAGTGAACCGCTAAGACCCAAATCACTCACTCAAACCAAATTTAATGGACGAAATAACAAACAAACCAAAAAACAACAAGAAATGAATCCACGAAAGAAATGTTGGCGGGCGAACGAAAGAACGAATAAAAATGGGAATAACTATTTGACCTGGCTCCTGGATACATTTAATCATATAATATCTGTAGTTGCACATTTGAAATGTTAGAAAATATGAATTCACAAAATGTAAATAAATATTTGAATGGTTAAAATGATCAACCTGAGGTAAAGGACGCAAACTTATACAAGGCTCTAGTCATCTGATTAACCTCTTCTATGCCGAACCTATTGAGCATCAGTGTATCAGCAATACTGAATCTAAGAGGGGCACGGGTGCCAGTTTTGTAATTCAACAAGTCAAATGTATCTCTTCATGACTGTAAGATTCAAGGTAGTGGTGGTCAAGCTGTCTCCCACTCTGATTACTTAGTTATCAGACACGTCACGTAATGTTGTACATTGACATGCAAATAGATGAGTAAAAGATAAGAAGCTGCACCGATCACTTGTATATATTATTCGTATTTTGTTTTGTTTTTTATGAACTACTGCATGTACGAGTGAGTGAGTGAGTTAAATTTTACATCGCATCGGCAATATTTCAGCCATATAGCGATACTGCATGTACGATGTGTATGACATATACACACGTAATCGCGAATATAGAAAATGTTTGCAATGTTATTTAAATCAATGATAATGAATCGAAAGCCTAACATTAAAACAAAGCTTGGTTCAGGAACATGCATGTCATCATTAATGCTTTTAAAACCAGCTGATAATATACAGATGAATTTGTTATCGTTATTGCTACAGTATCAAACACCGTCCACGCAACAAATATTCTCTTTGGCACAGGAAAGAAGGTCCGATATGTCAATCACACAAATTATATAACATAATTAAGTCTGCTGTCTGTCTGTACTCCACGCTTCATCCTGTAAAGTGCGGTTTACAGGTTACCATGACCTGATAGATGACCGATTAATGATATTTATTGAAACCTTGGAGAATTGCAGTCATATCTAAAAATGGAATCGAACATATGCATATGAACAGATTTGCATTGTATGTGTACGTGCTGGGTTATATGGTTCACTTGGTATAGTCATCACAACCGAACACAAACCGAAACTAGCCGTGGCAGAAAATACCCGTACCTGTAGATTATATATATCTATGACGGAATAACGTGGAGATTAAATGTGACAGATACGATCTGCGCAGTCAACCTGTAAAGCTAGCATTCTTTGTATGGGCTTATAGAATAAGTAGGACACCAACCTGAACATAATCCGAAACCAACTGGGGCATATGCCTATCTGTTGACAGTAAGTATGTTGACTGCGTTATTTGACAGGTTCATCTATTGATCTGTGAGTGAGTGAGTGAGTGAGTGAGTGAGTGATTTGTGTTTCACACCTCTTTCACCAGTATTCCAGCATTTCACCACGGACACTGGAAATGGGCTTCAAACATTGTACCCCCGTCGGGAATCAAACCACGTACTTTTAACTGCCTATCTAATCTCTCGGCACTTCGGTACACTCATGTATAAACTAATATGTTAACTATAATATGTCCCATGGGTGAACGAAAACACTACCAAATAGCATGGAAAGGTAACAAAAAGACAGAAATGTTAAGAGGAAGGTGGTTTATTAAAATCAACATATTTGGAGTGGTAAAATGGGGATAATAAATTACTGACTGTTTCATATATATGATATATGTATTGGTTGCTATATTGGACAATATGTCACATGTCTCAGAAAGAAAGCCTCACTGTCTATGCGTACGTCAGTCAACTACTACATGAGCTATTATTATATATCCAACTATCTAAACATAGCGTCATAACGTAAATCTTATCTCACTTTACTGTCTGTAGCATGTTGTGTTTCCATTTTTAGTTTTTTGTTATATATACTGGTACATTTACAAATGTTTGCTTAAAGACGATAGGTGGTGATGCGGAAGAAGATATTCAGAACCACCCAAAAAAGCAACATCAAAAAAATAAATTGTGATAAATGCAATAATAAAAACAATAATTTAAGAAAGATAATAACAGCAGACAATAAGAAAAAAACAGAAACTTTTAAAAAATTCCTGTATTATATTTTGTCCTTAATTCTGTTAATAATTATATTAAAACTGTTTCTTGTCATGTTTTCTTCTGAAATGTATTTGTTGCATTCCGAATGTATGTTTAAGACGAGAAGTTGCAATGTAAAAAAATATCCACCAATCCACCCGAAAGGGAATAAATATAGATAATACACTAAACTAAACTAAATGATAATTAAAAGAATTGGCTGTTGTTCGCTAAAACGAAGAAAACATTAAAAGGTTCCTTCATAATACTTTATCTACAGATATTTTAGTAGTTATGGGTTATCTTTTTTCATTTTGTTTATGATATCTACAGTTGCCACTTAGAAATGATTCAGCGTCTAGGAAATGTTTAATTATATGAATTCACAAAATGTAAATATATGGACTATTTGAATGCGTACTTGTATGATATTGAACACTAATATAGTAGCAACATTAACTTGTAAGAGAACCGTGAAGATCCGGGGTAGAATAGGTCTTCAGCAACCCAAGCTTGCCGTAAAAGGCAACTATGCTTGTCGTAAAAGGCGACCAACGGGATCGATTGGTCTGTCTTTGTGACTTGGCTGATGTCATCTTACCTCGCTAATGTGAATCGATGGATCAGGCTTTGTGACTTGGCTGATGCCATGTTACCTCGCTGATGTGGATCGATTGGTCTGTCTTTGTGACTTGGCTGATGCCATGTTACCTCGCTGATGTGGATCGATTGGTCTGTCTTTGTGACTTGGCTGATGTCATCTTACCTCGCTAATGTGGATCGATTGATCTGTCTTTGTGACTTGGCTGATGCCATGTTACCTCGCTTATGTGGATCGATTGGTCTGTCTTTGTGACTTGGCTGATGTCATCTTACCTCGCTGATGTGGATCGATTGGTCTGTCTTTGTGACTTGGCTGATGTCATCTTACCTCGCTAATGTGGATCGATTGGTCTGTCTTTGTGACTTGGCCGATGCCATCTTACCTCGCGAATGTGAATCGATTGGCGTGGATCGTTGGTCATACTTTGAATCACTGGTTTGCTTGGTCGAAACTCGATTATTTGTATCCCGCCGGTATTTAGCTGGAATATTGCTGACAGAGGACAACATGCCAATACTCAGTCAGTCATGTCACTTACCCATGTGACTATTGCTGAGACGGCTGTATGCACCAACATTATAAGATGTAGTAGATGTCAGCGGCGTCTTATACTGATTGCAATCGTGTATGATGTGATTGTTGTGCCGTGGTAAACATTAGCACCGTAACACACGGTTTCCGTTGCCATACTTAATGATTGATATAAACACTATAAACATACCTTGGCTGTGGTATTTTTAATGTCAGATTTTGTTCATAGTTACAATTGATGTTGAGGTATTCTCACATAAAAAGTTCAAACATAATCATCTGATATTTATGTTAGCAGTGTTTTGATATTTAAGATAATTAAACTGTAGAATAATGATACTTTTTTTTGACAATAAATATTTACATCATTTATGTGCATTGTGTGTCTTAAATCGTAGTGTTCTTTCAACAAACCGTTCAGAAATGAAACCTTGTACTTTAAAATGGCGACAGATGTGTTTCACATGTCTCTGAGGACTACGTATCCTGTGTATTCATCAAGGAAGACGGGTACACAAGCAGCGAAATACTTCGTTTTGCGATTAAGACGGACTGGGATGAAAATCCACGGATTAATTTATGATAGACAGTGCATGTCGTCGTGTCAATATTGGTGCTGAAGAATTAACACAACACCAAAAAGGCAATACACAGATGATCAAAGCAGAAGAATCTATTCACGGTATCGTAACGATTTACCAGTAATGATATATCAGAACATTTGCAAGGTACAAGATTCTATTCACATCAGGTGCGGTCGGGTAGCTCGTCACGCCGAAGACCCGGGTTCGACATGGGTGCAATGCGTGAAGCCCATTTCTGGTGTTCCCCGCCGTGCAATTGCGGTAATATTGCTAAAAGCGGCGTAAAAATATATTCACTCACTCATGAGAGCGTGTGTAATGCGACGCGGACTAGCAATATACAGCTGTCAAAGTCACTATTTACGTGGATATGAAACGCATGATACGAAGATGATATATGATTGAGTTCTACTATCACCAGCAAGAATCCATGAACTCCTAAAACATTTGTTTCAAATGTCTTGTGTTCACGATTTGACTATATATTTCAATTGGATCTTATTCGCATAACCACTGAGGAAGAACGCGGCAGATTTGCAAATTTTATAATGCGCTTTAGCCTGAAGCATATGTGTCATGTCATGTATGAGGTGGTGAGGTGACGTTGGGTATACCGTCGCGTTTTAGATTACTGCACTTTAGAAACGACGTGCCTGCACGTGTGTGTGGCTGCTTGTACTAGATAGGATTAATGCCGACGCGAGCCCATTGAGATCCCATGCGGCAATACTACATGGATTCTACGCTCAGACACAGTATACTGACACCGAGCCGACCAGTCTTTTTTTATTCCCTGAATGCCGAGCATCAGGCAGGGTAACAACAAATACCATCTTTTGACGTCTTTAGGTATCTTTCGGCCAGTGATCTAACAGCCGACCCCCGCTCTCTGGACGGACGCCCTATCCACCGGATCACTGAAGCGGTCTGTAATGTATGGTATTACATAAATACATTAACCATATCCATGCAGTCATGTTACAAATTAGGGGATATTCGTTTTCTGAATTGATATTCCTCTTGCACCACATTTGAAGTGACTGAAGTCATGGGGTTTGAACCAACGATCAGGAAACCATGAAAACTAGGAAAGGCATAGCGAAATAGATAAGGAGTAACAGTTACTACTGAAAAACTAGAGAAATAAAAGAAGAGTGTTGAAGAGAGAACACCATTAAATGTAAAAAAGGTTTATTTTTTTATGAAGACTCCGACACACCTCTTCTTCTAGCGCTTTTGTAAACGTTCCCCTGAAACAGACCACGGAGTGTCATAAACAAATGATACATGACACATGCAGATGTTTCAGGGTATAAATTATATATTCATTAACCATGTATGTTCAGTATAGCAGGTTTCATACTTTATAATGTGATCATTATCTAGTTATTATTCATGTGATTTAGCATGGCACCCTACATACAATTTCAAGTGTCTAACATGTCTAAATATGGTCATCAACAATCTATATAAGGATATTAAGTCGTTTCAATCGTTTTATCGTATGAGGTTTGTGGGATATTTTGATAATAGCATGTGAACGTACAAGAGGGCCTCTCCAAAGGTCTACGCCTCTCTTGATGATCGGACACTTTGGTTGCAGTTCCTCATGCCGGAGATAAGGATCATCAGTAGAGTTCCAGTCCAAAGCCTGGCATCCGCAATGATAGCAAGTCAGACCGGTCCCCTTACCTGGTAGGAAGGACACAACTACAGATAAAAGCAAACAGATGAATCCGACCTCAGTACCTGGAGTGGAAGGAAGCATGAGAACAATACAGACAGAAGCAAGCAGATGAGACCAGCCTCTGCACGTGGAGTGGGAGAAAGCATGAGAACAATACAGACAGAAGCAAGCAGATGAGACCGGCCTTCGTACCTGGAGTGGAAGGAAGCATGAGAACACTGCGGACAGAAGCAGGCAGATGAGACCGGCCTTCGTACCTGGAGCGGAAGGAAGCACGAGAACAATACAGACAGAAGCAAGCAGATGAGACCGGCCTCCGTACCTGGAGTGGAAGAAAGCATGAGAACAATACAGACAGAAGCAAGCAGATGAGACCGGTCTTCGTACCTGTAGTGGAAGGGAGCATGAGAACAATACAGACAGAAGCAAGCAGATGAGACCAGCCTCTGCACGTGGAGTGGGAGAAAGCATGAGAACAATACAGACTGAAGCAAGCAGATGAGACCGGCCTTCGTACCTGGATTGGAAGGAAGCATAAGAACACTGCGGACAGAAGCAAGCAGATGAGACCAGCCTCCGTACCTGGAGTGGAAGAAAGCATGAGAACAATACAGACAGAAGCAAGCAGATGAGACCGGCCTTCGTACCTGGAGTGGAAGGAAGCATGACAACAACACAGACAGAAGCAAGCAGATAAGACCGGCCTCCGTACCTGGAGTGGAAGGAAGCATGACAACAACACAGACAGAAGCAAGCAGATGAGACCGGCCTTCGTACCTGGAGTGGAAGGAAGCATGAGAACACTGCGGACAGAAGCAAGCAGATGAGACCGGCCTTCGTACCTGGAGTGGAAGGAAGCATGACAACAATACAGACAGAAGCAAGCAGATAAGACCGGCCTTCGTACCTGGAGTGGAAGGGAGCATGACAACAATACAGACAGAAGCAAGCAGATGAGACCGGCCTTCGTACATGGATTGGAAGGAAGCATGAGACCAATACAGACAGAAGCAAACAGATGAATCCGGCCTCCATACCTGGATTGGGAGGACGCATGACAACACTGCAGACAGAAGCAAGCAGATGAGACCGGCCTCCGTACCTGGAGTGGAAGGAAGCATGAGAACAATACAGACAGAAGCAAGCAGATGAGACCGGCCTTCGTACCTGGAGTGGAAGGAAGCATGAGAACAATACAGACAGAAGCAAGCAGATGAGACCGGCCTTCGTACCTGGAGTGGAAGGAAGCATGAGAACACTGCGGACAGAAGCAAGCAGATGAGACCGGCCTTCGTACCTGGAGTGGAAGGAAGCATGACAACAATACAGACAGAAGCAAGCAGATAAGACCGGCCTTCGTACCTGGAGTGGAAGGGAGCATGACAACAATACAGACAGAAGCAAGCAGATGAGACCGGCCTTCGTACATGGATTGGAAGGAAGCATGAGACCAATACAGACAGAAGCAAACAGATGAATCCGGCCTCCATACCTGGATTGGGAGGACGCATGACAACACTGCGGACAGAAGCAAGCAGATGAGACCGGCCTCCGTACCTGGAGTGGAAGGAAGCATGAGAACAATAAAGACAGAAGCAAGCAGATAAGACCGGCCTCCGCCCCTGGAGTGGAAGGAAGCATGAGAACAATACAGACAGAAGCAAGCAGATGAGACCGGCCTTCGTACCTGGAGAGGAAGGAAGCATGACAAAAATACAGACAGAAGCAAGCAGATGAGACCAGCCTCCGTACCTGGAGTGGAAGGAAGCATGAGAACACTGTGGACAGAAGCAAGCAGATGAGACCGGCCTCCGTACCTGGAGTGGAAGGAAGCATGACAACAATACAGACAGAAGCAAGCAGATGAGACCGGCCTTCGTACCTGGAGTGGAAGGAAGCATGAGAACAATACAGACAGAAGCAAGCAGATGAGACCGGCCTTCGTACCTGGAGTGGAAGGAAGCATGAGAACAATACAGACAGAAGCAAGCAGATGAGACCGGCCTTCGTACCTGGAGTGGAAGGAAGCATAAGAACACTGCGGACAGAAGCAAGCAGATGAGACCGGCCTTCGTACCTGGAGTGGAAGGAAGCATGACAACAATAAAGACAGAAGCAAGCAGATAAGACCGGCCTTCGTACCTGGAGTGGAAGGAAGCATGACAACAATACAGACAGAAGCAAGCAGATAAGACCGGCCTTCGTACCTGGAGTGGAAGGGAGCATGAGAACAATACAGACAGAAGCAAGCAGATGAGACCGGCCTTCGTACATGGATTGGAAGGAAGCATAAGAACACTGCGGACAGAAGCAAGCAGATGAGACCAGCCTCCGTACCTGGAGTGGAAGAAAGCATGAGAACAATACAGACAGAAGCAAGCAGATGAGACCGGCCTTCGTACCTGGATTGGAAGGAAGCATGACAACAATACAGACAGAAGCAAGCAGATGAGACCGGCCTTCGTACATGGATTGGAAGGAAGCATGAGACCAATACAGACAGAAGCAAACAGATGAATCCGGCCTCCATACCTGGATTGGGAGGACGCATGACAACACTGCAGACAGAAGCAAGCAGATGAGACCGGCCTCCGTACCTGGAGTGGAAGGAAGCATGACAACAATACAGACAGAAGCAAGCAGATGAGACCGGCCTTCGTACCTGGAGTGGAAGGAAGCATGAGAACAATACAGACAGAAGCAAGCAGATGAGACCGGCCTTCGTACCTGGAGTGGAAGGAAGCATAAGAACACTGCGGACAGAAGCAAGCAGATGAGACCGGCCTTCGTACCTGGAGTGGAAGGAAGCATGACAACAATACAGACAGAAGCAAGCAGATAAGACCGGCCTTCGTACCTGGAGTGGAAGGAAGCATGACAACAATACAGACAGAAGCAAGCAGATAAGACCGGCCTTCGTACCTGGAGTGGAAGGGAGCATGAGAACAATACAGACAGAAGCAAGCAGATGAGACCGGCCTTCGTACCTGGAGGGAAAGGAAGCATGAGACCAATACAGACAGAAGCAATCAGATGAATCCGGCCTCCATACCTGGATTGGGAGGACGCATGACAACACTGCAGACAGAAGCAAGCAGATGAGACCGGCCTCCGCCCCTGGAGTGGAAGGAAGCATGAGAACAATAAAGACAGAAGCAAGCAGATAAGACCGGCCTCCGCCCCTGGAGTGGAAGGAAGCATGAGAACAATACAGACAGAAGCAAGCAGATGAGACCGGCCTTCGTACCTGGAGAGGAAGGAAGCATGACAAAAATACAGACAGAAGCAAGCAGATGAGACCAGCCTCCGTACCTGGAGTGGAAGGAAGCATGAGAACACTGTGGACAGAAGCAAGCAGATGAGACCGGCCTCCGTACCTGGAGTGGAAGGAAGCATGACAACAATACAGACAGAAGCAAGCAGATGAGACCGGCCTTCGTACCTGGAGTGGAAGGAAGCATGAGAACAATACAGACAGAAGCAAGCAGATGAGACCGGCCTTCGTACCTGGAGTGGAAGGAAGCATAAGAACACTGCGGACAGAAGCAAGCAGATGAGACCGGCCTTCGTACCTGGAGTGGAAGGAAGCATGACAACAATACAGACAGAAGCAAGCAGATAAGACCGGCCTTCGTACCTGGAGTGGAAGGAAGCATGACAACAATACAGACAGAAGCAAGCAGATAAGACCGGCCTTCGTACCTGGAGTGGAAGGGAGCATGAGAACAATACAGACAGAAGCAAGCAGATGAGACCGGCCTTCGTACCTGGAGGGAAAGGAAGCATGAGACCAATACAGACAGAAGCAAACAGATGAATCCGGCCTCCATACCTGGATTGGGAGGACGCATGACAACACTGCAGACAGAAGCAAGCAGATGAGACCGGCCTCCGTACCTGGAGGGGAAGGAAGCATGAGAACAATAAAGACAGAAGCAAGCAGATAAGACCGGCCTCCGCCCCTGGAGTGGAAGGAAGCATGAGAACAATACAGACAGAAGCAAGCAGATGAGACCGGCCTTCGTACCTGGAGAGGAAGGAAGCATGAGAGCACTGCGGACAAGAGCAAGCAGATGAGACTGGCCTCCGTATCTCGGGTGGAAGGAAGCATGAGAACAATACAGACAGAAGCCAACAGATGAGACCGGCCTTTGTACCTGGAGTAGGAGGAAACACGAGAAGAATGCAGATAGCACGCAGCGCAGACCCGGTATGGATAAACGCTTAATGGATAGTTAATTTGGAAACATTCATGCGATCACATGCACTTTCCATTGGCAACTCTCCTTTATACTTTATACATCAGAAAAAATAGTATCAGTGTGTGTGAATTAGAATTTTCACCCAGGCTTATAGTCTAACACATCAGCTACTGATGTTACCTGTATGGTAGAACCCTGCCGCGGCTATAGTTTCCAGCCTACTAGGTGTCATATCCGAGATTTCTTCACCAGCTTTCAACAAGGTTTCGATTCGCTCTCTCAGGGTCATCCAAACACGAGGGTACCGGGAGGGACGTTGGGATATTAGTGCAACCATCTCCTGTAGGTTCATCTGGTGACTCGGTCTCATCCCCGCCAAGACTTGGGAGATGATCTCACGCCAATCACGAGTGAAGGCGCGAGGTATTGAGCGTAAGTCACTGTCCAGAAGGTAGGGGTATTTTCTGCGGAAATTAGGACGCATTTGGCTGAAAACACACATAATAAAAACATATTAATCAATATATGGTCCAAGGCGCTTCCTCATGTCAAGTCAAGTATCAAAGTATTTTCTTAAACAATGTGTCAGGAGAGAGAGAAAACATATCATTTTAGCATGTAACGTATTATTCAGTATTAACTTACTCTGATTTGGGCAGAGATTTCTTGTTAGTATGGACAAGGGTTAGTCGCTTCTATATGTTTAAATGACATGAGGCATAACCCCATGCGTTTAAGCCATAAAGGCAAATATCTAGGATATAACGAACAGCCACGTAGCGCTATTTTCATTTACAGAAGCAATTACAAATACCAGTTTGACCACTGCGCATGCCATTTCAAGCATGTGTACAGATTAGGCGTTTTTTGAAAGCTCTCTTATTTAATGCTATTTTAGTTATAGTGTACAACTTGGTATAAATATTGATTGATAAATACATTGTTTGATATCTTGGCACTATTTGAAAATGAGTAAGTTTTGATAGTGCTTACCTCAATGCTTCAGTGGATAAATACCGTTTGAAGAACGAGCATGGTATGGATTTTTTTAACCGGAGAGCCGTGTATGATAATAGAATTGACGTGTCATTGTCACAACATCACATGCAGGTATTGTAAGCGTGATGCATGACACACTTATACCTTCTCACCCAACTATTGATGCTGTCGACCTATTTCTAGATGTTAATTTTCAAGCATTTCTAAGACGTTTATCCTTTGAATAGCATTGTTTAAAAATAACAAGATATGTAATTTACCTTTTCTCTGAGCGCGTCTATATTTGTATCTGACATTTTTTTTAATTTCCTGGGCAGTTGTGATATTTTTGCTTAAATGAGTCGAATTCAAAGGATATTCTATATATAGGTAACGTTACAGTGCATGTATGATTCGCCCGACTCTCCCACGACATAACTGAAGCTATTGCCATTAGTGACGGCATTGTAAAGGAGGCGAGTGAGAGTAGTGACAGGCGTAGGAAGAGTACGACTAAGAGTAATGACGACCGTGGGCCTGGGAGGAGTGACGGCCATAGGGAGAAGGCAACTGAGGGTAGTGACAGGCGTAGGAAGAGTACGACTTGGAGTAATGACGACCGTGGGCCTGGGAGGAGTGACGGCCATAGGGAGAAGGCGAGTGAGAGTAGTGACAGGCGTAGGAAGAGTACGACTAGGAGTAATGACGACCGTGGGCCTGGGAGGAGTGACGGCCATAGGGAGAAGGCGACTGAGGGTAGTGACAGGCGTAGGAAGAGTACGACTAGGAGTAATGACGACCGTGGGCCTGGGAGGAGTGACGGCCATAGGGAGAAGGCGACTGAGGGTAGTGACAGGCGTAGGAAGAGTAAGACTGGGAGTAATGACGACCGTGGGCCTGGGAGGAGTGACGGCTATATGAAGAAGGCGACTTAGTGACTAATAACAGTTTCAAATGTTACATATTGTACCCCTGTGGGGAATCGAACCCGGGTATTTGGCGTGACGAGCGAACACTTTAACCTCTAGGCTACCCCATCGCCCCTTTGAATGTAGGATTAACTCTGGCTGTGATCACTGGTTTGTTTTATTGGTATGGTATGCTCCCATAATTTTGAGATTTTCATCATTAAGACATCAATATCTTCGGGGTATTCATTTTTTTCAAATTTCAAACTCGTACACCCATGAAACGTCGTACACATATAATGATGAAAACAGGTGTTGCAGAAAAACCTCTTCACGAAAATCAAGGTAATTATAGATACGTCACCAGAATTCATAAAGGAAAGTGATATTGGAAATGACGCCATAATCAAGCTATGGTATCTCACTTTAACTGCCTTGAATTTACAACAGCTGAAAATAGAAGGTAGGGGTAGTGAAAAGTGCAAATCATCTGAGTGAGAAAATATTGATTTCATGCCTTTCTATTAAACTTTAATCAGCAACTATACAACGTGGCTACTCTTCCATTACCATAAGAGATGATTTACATAATACTTAGATAAATGATGAGCTGCGGGAAACACATTCCAGTATCGGTTTGTAAATATATGTACACATCCGTTAAAATCTGTTGTCTCATGGTGCCTGCTCGGCTGGTTCTATAAATATATCGCCACGACATGTTCAGTTATAGTGTTGGGGTTATATATACACGTCAGACACAAACAAACTGGGGAAGTTTTGTTGCCTGCTGTGTATGACATCCTGCACACTATAAGCTAAGCAAATACATGTATAACCCCAGCCTACAGGTAAGGACTGTGCTCTTTTATTTGTATATGATACAGACCCTTGAAGATGTTGGGTAGAATAGGTCTTAAACAACCCATATTTGTCATAGAGGGTGACTGTGCTTGTCGTAAGAGGCGACTAACGGGATCGGGTGGTCAGACTCGCTGACTTGGTTGATGCATGTCATCGTATCCCAATGCGTGGTTCTATGCTCATGATATCAATCACTGGATTATCTGGTCCTCGATTATTTACAGACCACCGATATATAGCTGGACTATTGTTGAGTGGTGTGTTAAACAACAAACAAACAAACAAACAAACGAATACATATCATACTGCATTGTACACATGTTATTTAAAGTTGAGACGCGGTTATGACGTCACTCTATTGTTTCAACTGAAGATTATCTGTAACGAAGTTACAGTGTACTAACCTACAAATTGAAGGTCATGCAATAATTTTAAGCATGTGCATTACGAGTGTTCTTGCTACAACGACCAATTGACACAAAATACACAAGCAGTACGAATATACGGGCGAATTCAAAGGAAGCACGGGTATCCAAACGTAATGTTTAAAGATTCTCGTTTAATTTTTCATTATTCATTGATATATATTAATTTTCATGCTGTATGTTGAATTTGATTACGCAGTATTTTGTTATTTGATGCCGTATTTTAAGTCAAATAACATACGCGTAACTGAACATTCTTTACAAATAACGATCGCTGGTTTTTACATGTTTTGAAACGGATGTCCAGTTACTTGTGGGTAGTGAGCGAGTGGGTGAGTTGGGTTGGAAAGCCCGAAGTGATGCAGGTCTCAGACGTTTAACCACTTCGGTGAAACCCACGAACACGGGTGTGGTGCTGACAAACCTAGAAACATCATCGGGGCACACTGGGATTCGAACCCACAATCGTAGGTTTCTGGCATACGAAAGGGATGCAACTCTGCACAGCGAATCCCTTAGACGACTGGGCCACCCGTGCCCCCGGGAGAATTAAGAGACGTACATGATATGTTACTGTTGTGAGGGGGATTGCTCCACGGCATTTTGTTTATTGTCAGCCTAGGTCAAGACGCTGTAGTCATGCCCTGTCGGAAACTGAGACCCTTTCTGTATTTAATTAAGGCAATCATTTACTGTGAGCATAAGTTACAACGTGCAATTTCAGCTGAGAAACGAAGGTTTGATTCAAAGTTGCGGTGTCTTTCCAATGTTCCTACAGTACAATGATACGGTCTGATGCTGCTCAGAAGGGGATGCACGAGTGAACTGTGACCTGTTTCACTTGTGATACAAGATAGACGAAACAATGTGAATACTTGTGAAATGAAATACAAACACGTAACACAACGTCATAATGAAAGTCACCGATTTTTGATATTTATAACATTACACCTAGTCCCTCTTTTAACAGACGAGGATCTTTTAATCTACTTTATTCTTTCAGCAATCTGAAAACAGTAATTCCATCAAGAGTATTGTCTTGTGTCCACAGAAAATCGTAAGGTTTCGTGATTCAATAATGAACAGATCCACTGGCAGAACTGAAGAGTTATGAATGCGAAGATGTTGGAGGGATTCTCAGCGATTTCATGAACGCAAAACTGCAGGAACCGTACGCCCACTGCAACGTGGAATGCATTGGATTGACGCTGAGACAGAAGATGCTGCTGTTATACCAACCACCAACATCCAAACCACAGCATCGTCGTCTGTGGAATACAGAGGACAGGCTCGACACACTGATGGCAGCTACAGACAATATTGCTGACATTCCTGCTGCTGGACTCCATTGCTACCATTGCTCAAGCAGGCTTCTTCCACTCAGGTAGAGTTTAAAACTTGTGCATACAACATTGTAGAGTAATATTAGTACATAATACTTTTGTAATGTAAATGTCATCCTCCATTAAGATAGCATTAAATCCCAAATAATTCTGTTATGATAGATATCATGTACTTATTCTTCATCACAGCTTCGGTTAGAGTCCGATTCAAATGAAATGAAGATGTTACGTCAACACATATACAATTGGCACATGTTCCGATTTAAGGATGCGCAAATAGAATATTGGAAGATATTCCTATTCAGGTTTTCTATCCGCAGGGACTGATAACACCTTGACGTGCTTCTTCTGTGGGTGCCACGCCCACGGTTGGAGTGTTGACGATGATCCCTGGAGGCGACATGCGGAGCTGCAGATGACGTGCCCGGTGTTGTGCAGGAACGTCTACACGCAAATCAAGAACGAGGTAAATGAGTGAGTGAGTGAGTATGGTTTTACGCCGCTTTTAGCAATATTCCAGCAATATCACGGCGAGGGACACCTGAAATGACTATGAAATATGCCGACTCCATATCGTACCGATTCTACATTAGACCATTATGAACACGTTTCAAACCTCTAAACTGAACACCGTCGTTGGTTTACCTCCTATGTATATATTATGCTTTAGCTGATGACCGTGTATCCCTTATTGAAAGATTCGTACTGAACCACTTCAGCATGTTGGACAGAAAAAGCCGTCGAACAATATCTAAAATGTATTTTGTATAGATAAGTGTCACAGACCCGATTTAGCGTTTCTCACCATCATACTGACATATGCAGTATTAACATTAGACTAGCATGTAGTCTATGAAATCGTATATTACACAATACACTTCTTGACTCTAAAAATATAAAAATAAAAATTTCCCTATGCTGATTTCATAGAGACCTAGCTAGATCTGGCTAGACTTGCTTTTGTATGCTTTTCTAGATTTATATTTTTTCATAAAATAAATATATTCAACAGTCATGGAGCAGGATATTTACATCAAAACAAACCTTCTGTTCACTGTGTTTTTGGAAAGGTTTGTATTTGCGCTCAAAACCTTAAGTTAGGAAGGGTTTTTTTAATCAGTGTGGTTAAACATTAAATGGCATGTAAGAAGAAGGGATACTTCTGCAAACATTTATCAGCCTGTGCCAATATTCCTCATCAGACCTCATGTTGCAGAGCATCGCCTACAGGCCCAGGACACGCCATTTCTCGGATAGTGGCGCAAGTCCATCACCTGCCAGTTACACCAGAACTCTTCACTAGTCAACATCTGGAATATCCTTACATATAACCTTCTTTATTCTGGTTATGTTTCTTCAAAACTTGATCAAGATCACATTCCTGACAAAATTATATACACAACAATCCTATTCAGTACAAAATACGGGTACTTTCTTATGTCATCAATGTTGATGAATATTTTTGAATTATTGTGGTCGTTTATATATTGATTTCTGTCTGAATACTAAATCACATTTATCATATATTGATTTCTGTCTGAATACTAACTCCCATTTATCATATATTGATTTCTGTCTGAATACTAACTCCCATTTATCATATATTGATTTCTATCAGAATACTAAATCACATTTATCATATATTGATTACTATCAGAATACTAAATCAGATTTATCATATATTGATTTCTATCAGAATACTAACTCCCATTTATCATATATTGATTTCTGTCTGAATACTAACTCCCATTTATCACATATTGATTTCTATCAGAATACTAAATCACATTTATCATATATTGATTTCTATCAGAATACTAAATCACATTTATCATATATTGATTTCTATCAGAATACTAAATCACATTTATCATATATTGATTTCTATCAGAATACTAAATCACATTTATCATATATTGATTTCTATCAGAATACTAAATCACATTTATCATATATTGATTTCTATCAGAATACTAAATCACATTTATCATATATTGATTTCTATCAGAATACTAAATCACATTTATCATATATTGATTACTATCAGAATACTAAATCAGATTTATCATATATTGATTTCTATCAGAATACTAAATCACATTTATCATATATTGATTTCTATCATAATACTAAATCACATTTATCATATATTGATTACTATCAGAATACTAAATCACATTTATCATATATTGATTTCTGTCTGAATACTAACTCCCATTTATCACATATTGATTTCTATCAGAATACTAAATCACATTTATCATATATTGATTTCTATCAGAATACTAAATCACATTTATCATATATTGATTTCTATCAGAATACTAAATCACATTTATCATATATTGATTTCTATCAGAATACTAAATCACATTTATCATATATTGATTTCTATCAGAATACTAAATCACATTTATCATATATTGATTTCTATCAGAATACTAAATCACATTTATCATATATTGATTTCTATCAGAATACTAAATCACATTTATCATATATTGATTACTATCAGAATACTAAATCAGATTTATCATATATTGATTTCTATCAGAATACTAAATCACATTTATCATATATTGATTTCTATCATAATACTAAATCACATTTATCATATATTGATTACTATCAGAATACTAAATCACATTTATCATATATTGATTTCTGTCTGAATACTAACTCCCATTTATCATATATTGATTTCTATCAGAATACTAAATCACATTTATCATATATTGATTTCTATCAGAATACTAAATCACATTTATCATATATTGATTACTATCAGAATACTAAATCACATTTATCATATATTGATTTCTATCAGAATACTAAATCACATTTATCATATATTGATTTCTATCAGAATACTAAATCACATTTATCATATATTGATTTCTATCAGAATACTAAATCACATTTATCATATATTGATTTCTATCAGAATACTAAATCACATTTATCATATATTGATTTCTATCAGAATACTAAATCACATTTATCATATATTGATTTCTATCAGAATACTAAATCACATTTATCATATATTGATTTCTATCAGAATACTAAATCACATTTATCATATATTGATTACTATCAGAATACTAAATCACATTTATCATATATTGATTTCTATCAGAATACTAAATCACATTTATCATATATTGATTACTATCAGAATGCTAAATCACATTTATCATATATTGATTTCTATCAGAATACTAAATCACATTTATCATATATTGATTTCTATCAGAATACTAAATCACATTTATCATATATTGATTTCTATCAGAATACTAAATCACATTTATCATATATTGATTACTATCAGAATACTAAATCACATTTATCATATATTGATTTCTATCAGAATACTAAATCACATATATCATATATTGATTACTATCAGAATACTAAATCACATTTATCATATATCGATTTCTATCATAATACTAAATCACATTTATCATATATTGATTACTATCAGAATACTAAACCACATTTACCAGTCGCGTTATATGTGTAGGGGATATCAGTGATGTGTGTGGAGACAGAGGTCTGCAAAGAGTCATCAGAATACTGAATCAAATATAATACAAGTGAGCAAATTAATGTACCTGTACACGACCTGTATTCGAATGCATATTGCCACTGGTTCCACACATATTTGTGTGATGACTAACTTTATGAACACGATACACCTCCATACATCTCGTGTACAATGCTTTAGGGAATGACGACCAACATAGGTACTCCAGAAGCTGCTATCTAACATGACCATTTTAAGGTGAATACACATTTTAGGGGTCTTGAGAGAGAAAAATTGTCAGGCTGTCGCGTCAAACCACATTCATTCATTTATTACAATTCTGCATAAACATACTTTTGATATACAGAATGGATATGAATATTTGGATTTGTAATGAACAAACAGTATATATTGTGAAATGCATCTGTTCATAAAAATAGATTGAACGGTAGGCACATGTTTTTTACCAGGTTTTGATGAGATATTACCCGGTTGGTCTGATCCTTGAGTTGAACGAAGATCATTTTAATCTGTGATTCCTGAATGGAAAACAATATCATTATTTGTGATGCAAAACTAAGAAATAGCGCACTGAGTGTGACAGTCAATATCTGGCTAGGGCACGATATTATATATATATATATTCATTTATCAAACATAACAGATTAAAATCTTTGTTGTGAAATTGATTCCTTGTTTATAAACTAATGTATTTACAGCAAAATATGTTGGCAAATACAAAGCTCGCTTCAACGAAATTGAAATATTAATACAATTTTGTAATTGAATCAGTTGATTTAGGGGTTACAATTGACAAATGAATCACTATGAATCTAAATAAATTTGCTTTCGGAATAAATGATATATTGCAGTTTGTGTCCTCGTTTTCTTCTATGACAGTTGCTACCGAAACATCAGTGACGTCAGATTCTATATTTAGTACATACGTGTTCAGTGAAAATTGATTCCATGTTGGTAAGAGACGTGACGTGGATCCATGTACACCTACGTATAACATAGTGGTAGTGTGTGGGAGCATCACATCCGCCAAACACTCACGTCGTCAAGATGCTGTCCACACTGTCGCTGGTTGTTCTCGGGCTGTACACAGGTGAGGATCTTGTATAACAGTTACATACATACTGTTACATAACGTATTGTCACATTCACTGTCTCCGTGGTCTTGTGGTAGCGTCCGCCCGAAGAGCGGAAGGTCCGGGGTTCGATCCCCGGCCGCGTATAGTGAGTGAGTGAGTTGGGTTTAACGCCGCTTTTAACAGCATTACAGTTATATCACGGCGTGTCAGCTTAATGTGGGAGGAAAGCCCGAGATGCAGGTCTCAGACGTTTACCACTTCGGTGAAACCCACGAGCACGGGTATGGTGCTGACAAACGTAGAAACATAATCGGGGCGAACCGGGATTCGAACCCACAATCATAGGTTTCTGGCGTGCCAAAGGGACGCAATTCTGCACGGCGAATCGCGACGTCTGGGCCATCCGTGCCCCCGACTTAATATAGACACTGGCCGTAACACAGATACCGGAAGGAAAAATATGTTCATAAATGTATCTGTATAAGTTAACCTTGTGATTAGATTAACAATGATTATCATTATATAGACTATATTCATTCGGAAGTCAATCGTCTATGTCTGTGTGTATACTAGACATACCGGGGTGACTGTTTCTGTTTTAATGCTAATTTGGAGTTACAAAGGTTGTCAACATTCTCTTTGAAACAACTCTAAAGGGGAATGTAATAACCAGACACATTAGCTCATTTACATGTTACCTCCATGAAATGTCCGGGACCCGTTTTGAGAGTCGAACCACCCTATCCACAGGACCTGAGGTTGATTCTGTCAGCAACTTACATGTGTGTAACACGATCTTGATGACACATGTGGATGATACTGCTATGTAAAATAATATTGTTTTCGAAATCTACTTTAATCGATTGATTGGATGCTATATTCTGTGTATATTTGTGCATTATACCCACAATCAAACGCACATGCACACGCACATGCACATCCACACACACACACGCACACACACATGCACATGCACATGCAAAACCACGCACACACACACACACACAAATCCTTGCATATTGCAATAGGCTAGATCAAGTATTTCCTGACTGAAAACGGATAAACATATTCGATAAAACAATGTAAAATGTACCAAACTGAGGTTCTCGTTGAATTCAAGCACTTCTAACGTCATGCATTGCAACATGAGGTGTAATTCTTAGATCACGCTGAGGTGAGAGAGTATAGTTTTACACCGCTTTTAGCAAAAGTCAAATAATATCACGGCGGGGGAAACCATAAAATCGCTGAGGATCGGTGGGGTGGCCTCGTGGTTAATGAGCTCGCTCGTCGCGTCGTCCACACATGGCTACCATGTGTGACGACCATTTCTGGTGTTCCCCGTCGTGACATTGTTTGAACATTACTAAAAGCCTCATAAAACCTTACTTAATTACTCACTAGATCGCATGTACAGTGAGTGAGAGAATGAGTGAATAGCATCATTTCAGGCATATGAAGACGGCGGACATTAGAAATGGACATAACCCATTGTACCCACGTAGGAATCGAACATAGGTGTTCGGCTTGAGTCACCGATTTGACCACTAGGCTCCCCCTACTACCTTGATTACAAAAGAAAATTGAAAGACAGGTGACGGTTGTTTTGAAATTTGACTTCGAAATTAAGTTTATATTTGGTTTGGGTAGTAGAAGCCTAATTCCTTCAAATTTTACATTGACAATGTACACATTTATGCCAAAAGACATCGACCTGATCATGAGCAAAAGTATATTCACATTCAAACAAGGACATGTTTCTAGGTGCGTAGGGGGCACGGGTGGCCCAGTCGTCTTAGGCGCCGCAATTCGCTGTGCAGAGTTGCGTCTCTTGAGCACGCCAGAAACCTATGATTGTGGGTTCGAATCCCGGTTCGCCCCGATTATGTTTCTAGGTTTGTCAGCACCATACCCGTGCTCGTGGGTTTCACCGAAGTGGTAAACGTCTGAGACCTGCATCACTTCGGGCTTTCCTCCCACATTAAGCTGACACGCCGCGATATAACTGGAATACTGTCAAAAAGCGGCGTTAAACCCAACTCAATCACTGACTCATTCTAAGTGCGTAACGTTCGTGGACGGGGTTACCGTGTGGTTCAAGATTTTGCCAAGACTCCACTCATGGGTACAATGTGTGAAGCCCACATCTGATATTATCTGTTAGCGATATTACTGTATGTACAATGCCTTTCGCCTCATTATATACATGGGCTTGGAATCAACATGTTCTACTGTGTTTTCTGAAAAGGATAACGCTGATCCATAGATATAGAGATTACCAAATTACTACCTGCACTCCCCACCCCCTCCATCCACCCCTACAACCCCCCCAGCCCCCACCATTCTACATCAAATGGGGGTATGGGGCTGGTGTGGTAGTTGTCTAAGGCTAAGAAATTTACCGTGGAGAAATACTCGTGTGTTCGAATCCCGGTTCTCTCGGATTATTTTTCTAGCTTTGTCATCACAACTAGTTAAGCCCTACATCACTTAGGGCTTTCCTTCCATATTAGGAGCCTCAACCATTTACTTTTATGTGAAAATAAAAGTAAAGAAAGTAAATCATATCTAACTAATGTGCTGGCAGGTGTATCATCGGTTTACTTCTAGTATTGCTTTACTGTCGCAGGTGTAGGAGATGATGGGTCCACACAAAAAGCAGCCGGCAACAAACCCAACGGGGGATCACAGAGATCACACTCCCGGAAGTGGGGAAAGTGTAGGCGGTGCAAGGTGCGCAATGTCAACGTAGTGTTCCTGCCGTGCGGTCACGTGGTGTGTTGTGCCGAGTGCAGCGTCGTCTCCAGGACGTGTGACGTATGCCATGCACGTATCAGAGGCAGTCTCAGAACCAGCCCATTACATGGGGATTAATATGTCATTTAAAATATGACATGTATGGTGCTACAATTAAACTAGTATTTACTCTGGTTTCCTTTCGAAATAATATACATTCATACAATTCCAAAATGTATGCATTGAATGCAGATGTGAGATGTATTTAAGCATTGTTAATATTTAGTGTATTCTTTATATTCAGTTGATATATTGATTGAGAAAATATATGTTGTGGTTACTTAACTGTAGATAATAAAATACTGTACATATTAACTAATTCCTGTGTTTTGTTTTGTGTTGAAAGTTAATATACCGCACCATGCATAGATTCAATGCAGGTAACATAGATGCATGTATTATGGAAATGTTCCGTTTTATTTGTATTGGTCTGCATTGAATAATTACAAGAGAGGATTTTAACAAGATAAATGACACAACAGTAGTGGAATGTCGCATTTATGTGTACAAACGAAAAACGCTATTTTTAATACCTGATTGCAAATGCCAAAAGAAACTTTACCATAGTTTTAAATTACTCTTTAAAAAGCACAAAAGATAGATGCATGAAGTAAAATTGGTTGAAAGATCAAAATCTCAATAAACAATTAAGAGTGAGTGAGTGAGAATGGTTTTACGACGCTTTTAGCAATATTCCAGCAACATGACGGCGGGGGACACCAGAAATGGGCTTCCAACATTGTACCCATGTCGGGAATCGAACCCGGGTCTTTGGCGTGACGAGCGAACGCACTAACCACTAGGCTACCCGACCGCCCCCAACAATTGAGATGACAGCTATAACAGCATTTGATATTGGCATAACAGTTGCCCGAATTGAGGTGGGGTAACACACAAAACATGTTTTCAACGTAGTGGACAAAGGGCACGCACGTCTAAAAATCACTCACGTTCAATGACTCGTCACATTCATAATGTGTCTGACCACCTCCTGCTACAAGACACGCAAAACCTCTCCGGTCCAAAGAAAAAGTCAGTCGTCTGATGACGTCACTTGGGACACCTCGACATTCTTCTTGGAGGGTGATCAATGACATCCCAGGGGTGTTCTGTGGTGGACGTGTCTGGGGAACGTGCAGGCCAATGCAATATGTTGCGTTGTTCCACGTGGCAGCTGTTGTAGAAATGGTAGGGCAATCGGACAAAGCATCTCATCCACGAAAAGCTGAGTTAAATGTTCGTTAACGATGACAAGCGGTGTTCTCTCCTTCTCACAAATTCGTCCCCAAATCATAACACATCATCCACCATGCTGTACGACCTCTTGAACGCAACACGCCGCCGATCCTTCTCCCGTTCGGCGGTAAACAAACTGTCTGTCACGTCGCTGCCAACGGCGAACAGTCCGGGTCCATCTCAATGTCTGACGACGATGTTGCGCTGTCAATAACTGTCCTCTGTTAGGTTTGTAAGCCCTAATTTCTTGAGCTCGGAGTCGCATGGGCACTGTCAGTCGACTGACCATATGTCAGGGATCGATTCCAGAGATGCAATGTACGCACGTACCGGTCTTCATTGGGCGTAGTTACCCTGGGTCTGCCTGTTCGTGGTCTGTCTGATGTATGCCCGGCCTGTCTGTAACGTTGCAACAGGTTAGTTACAGCTACATGGAAGCAACCAAAATTTCTACCAATATGGGCATGGGTGGCTCCCACCTGTACCATAGCCAGGGCCAGCTCGCTTAGTTCAGGTATCAGTCGTGGCATTTCTGAGGTGTCTTTTTTTAATCAGCGTGAGTGTCTGACATGCCTTCAGTGAGTGGACGCTTGGGCAGTCCAAACAACACATGCAAATAAGGGTATATATATGCAAATGCAAATAAGGATATATATCTGTTCTTCGTCAAAGAATCCCTCAGAAATAATTTTTGATTTTACACATATCTTGCATCTAAAAATATACCAAAGACACAGTTAAATGTGTTCAACCTTACTGTATAATTCCGCACGTCCGTATGTGCTTTAAATTTCATCTGAAATTACATAATATATGGGGAAAATGTGTGAACCACTACGCAACGAGTTGACAATTATTTTAGGTATGCCCGTTTGCGCCAAGACGGAATTCGGTTGCAAAAATAGCCATGAGAAGGGTACGAGTCGCTATTCGGCTTGTCCCGGAATAACACGAGTTGGTCACGAATGTTCTTATTTAGTATCCATTGCGGTGTTAGGTAAAGACAAGAATTCGGACTGAGAGCGTGTGCAATCAGGAATGGTTGAAAAACGTTGCTAAATGGGATTGGATCCATGCAACCGACTGATATGAATATTGTCTCGATAAGTATAACTTATATTTTAATCACATTTGTTTTTAAAATGTCATTAAGCTCGGGACAATGAACACAACATTACTATGTAATACGTGCATCAATATGTATCAGAACAACTCCGAAGAAGTTGTCTATGAAGAGAAAGAGTTAATGATCATCACTGATCATTTATGGGCGGATACATCTGAACGCATAATGTATTATTTCATCTCAACTTTCATAATATTTCTTAAGATAGATACAAAAAACAAGTTGCGGAATGTAAGGTATTCAGAATGAACCGTTGGACTATTGATTATGATCAATGATCTACAACTCTCTAATGACCTATTTACAAACGAATGGACTCATTCTCACACACGATGCATGAGTATCGGATGTATGTGTAACTATCAGTGTCAGAGGGATTAATCACTCATTAGCAAGGGAAAACCACACTGCGTGAATATGACGCTGTGCTATAAATACCGACATGTGTCCGTTGACTACTCACCCCTCTGTGAGGTTAGTCCGTCATAACAGTCACACATCTCAGGCGTGAGCGACGTGTGGAGGTACAGTTAACGACGAGTTAACTCCCTTAGGTAAGTTGCAGTACAACCTCAGTGTTATGTGAATGTACTTCCAATAGTAGACTGATGCCTGAAACCATGGCCATCACTCACTTTCATAGAACATTTCAAAATCTAACACTACTATGTTGAATGCGTTTAAAATGACGTTATATAATGTGTATGGTATGCATTGTGCACACAGAGATGCATGATCATGCACTTGTGTTGTCTGACGCCAGGTGCACATCGGAGGATGTCAGCTGACTCTGTCAAGTGTGGCTACGGTAAAAGACCCCGTACTTCATCTCACCGGAAGCATGGGAAGTGTCGGTCATGTCGGCAGAAAGACGTGTGTCTTGTGTTTCTACCCTGTGGTCACGTGGTGTGTTGTGATGACTGCGGCGCGTCCCTCAACAGGTGTGTGGTATGTGACCGGCCAATCAGGGGCAGCATCAGGGCCTATTGATGTCACAGACCCCCATACACAGTGAAAGCTCTGTGGTGCCTACCAGAACAGCAGCAGAACTTTGAATTGAGTTAGTCTCTCTTTGTATCATTAAATGAAGTCTTTGATAGACATTTAGATGTTGGAAGAACATGCACGCATACTAATTTATAATGGATGATATTATAAACTTATTTTATTCTTTGTAACAAAATGTTATGTATTCATAACAAAAATATATAACTCAATAAATATGTAAATTTTGTCATTTCATTATTATTGTTTTAGAAACATATATTTAGGTTTATAGCGAGTATGCCGCGCGTTTGCTCTTCTTTAAATACGGAGGAGCACTATCCAGTGTATAAGGATTGTATGCTTAAATAATTCATACATTTAAATCAACTGGGGTTCAAGTGTTATATTAAGCTTTGACAGATCTGGTACTTAATTCTAATGAAATACCAAATTATAACTCCAGCATTAAATATATTGTTTTTTATAAGTGAAGTCTTATTAAGCCTTTTTCAATAACACACACGTTTTCTGCCTTGTAAAAGGAACCATGGCAGATAACATGTACTATCTGACATTCTTGGAATTTGATGCATGTATTTGACATATAACATTACATTACAACAATCGCATCTGCAGTTCTATCCTGCATTCATGCCACCTGTGAGGCAGCATACGCTCACCTGGTATCATCACTATTTCACGATGATTTGCGTGGATCGATGCTCATGATGTCAATCACTGGATTGTCTGGTCCAGACTCGATTATTTTACAGACCATCGTCACATAGCTGGAATATTGCTGAGTGCAGCGTTAAACAACAAACCAACCCAAAAATCATAAACCCATGCTCAAAATATAATCGGAGTCGTTCACTCGATCCTGCTTTCGGCAGAGATATCTTACAAAATTAAATATGAAAAGGATTTTGTCGATTTTATTTACTGTTCACCAGGTAATAGCGACTTTGGATATACCACCAGATATCACATGTCACTGATAAAAAGGTTAGTTTGAGTCAAATACCCCAAGCAATCCATCTGTTTGTGACAAGCACATCCATACCAGCACTATGTATGTACGTTTTCTTTATCATGGTACATATTTCAGATGTTTCATCTTTTACAGTCTTCTTTTTACAAACAAATTTCGAATCTAACCACATTCCCTAGAATTGTGTTTCTTTTCCACCTTTTTAAATCATTGCTAAAGGTGACCACACCTTGTTTTGATCAAAGATGCGAATCAAATATGCGAAGAGGATAAGGAAAAATGTGTTGATAAATGTCAGGGCAATCCAAATTGATCATACACTGATACATAACGTATGTCGTATATTTAGCCATACCCACTGTGAGATCCACGTCATGCATGTACTTATCACTGGTGCTGATCGATGTCAGAGTCGTATATAGAACACTCAGCCAAGATTACTAGGGAGAGTGTGTACTCTCCATATAAAGGACAGTTCACACAGGCCTCTACCGGAGTTATAGAATTACACCACGACAACAGACAGGTAAGCTGTTCAATAAATTTATCACTATGTACATATATGTATAAGCAACTACATCGATAACCAGTGACTGCATTGAAAGATTATAAATATTATAATGAAGGTCACATTTGTCACAGCAAGAATAACCCAATCACAAAGGCATGGCGGTTAAAATACTACCGGGGTATGTCGGTTACAAACATTGTGGTTCAAATGGTGTAACCTTTCATTGCACAAGGAAGTAAGGACGTGCATGAGTTGGAATTTGAATAGTGTGAATTTTATGCTGTGTGTGTGTACATATAGTGGAACTGTCATTTTTTCAGTCACTGGATGGCATCGACAAACTATATTATGAAACAAAAAACTTAGAATATAGACTAGGAGTAGTGGAAGTTTTCTTCAATTTAAGCTATTCAAGTAACTTGTACTTGATTAATTGTTTGACGATTCTACTAAATGGTCTCTCTCTCTCTGTCTCTCTCTGTATCTCTCTCTTTCTCTCTCTCCCCTTTCTCTCTCCGTCTCTCTGTCTGTCTGTCTCTGTCTGTCTGTCTGTCTGTCTGTCTGTCTGTCTGTCTGTCTGTCTGTCTCTCTGTCTGTCTCTCTCTCTCTCTCTCTCTCTCTCTCTCTCTCTATATATATATATATATATGGGTGTTGGTGTATCAATGGTGCAATCTATTGATTCTAAAGTTAGTAATATTGTCACATTTGTAATTTGTGAAAAATACTAAAAGAATTACTAACATGTAACTTACTTCATGTTAGCATCATATGTATTTAGTTTTATTCGCAAGTCTGCATGATAATACACTGTTGGCGCTATAAATATCATCGTTGGGTTTCCAGGTGTAATCGTTCATTTGTGGATCTAAAAATAGATTGGGGCTACCTGCATTGTACGGTCATCTCAGATAAGATGGAGACACTTTCGCGACTGATGTCGCCGCTTGTATCATGAGTGTATTTATACTTCCAGCTCACAACTCACGTTCAGAGCCGTGCCGATACAGCGTCGCTTTAGCTTGTACAAGGGATGAGGTTAGACTAACATTTAGTCTCTGAAATCCTATATTACACAATATCCTTCTTGACTCTGATTTAAAATTTCCCTGTGTGGAATAGAGCTAGCTAAAGCTGGCTAGACTTGCTTATGTATGCGATTCCAGATTATCATTTTTTCATAAAAATAAATATATTCCACAGTCATGGTGCAGGACTAGGATGAAGTGTGCAATTACAGTTATAACTTCTTGAAACATGTTTAATGCGGATGTGTGTATTTTAAACTTATTTGAATTCTAACAGGGTATTATATGTGATGGGATGAATACATACAGAGCCTAGAATTATGATTTAATTTCGAAACTGATTTGAACTGACCAACAGAATATTACCACGGCAATTGGCATATTTGACACACAAAAACATATTTGATCAATGGAGTGAGTTCGTTGTAGTGGGGTTGGTGCTATATGACGGCATGTCTGCTTAATGTGGGAGGAAAGCCCAACGTGATGCAGGTCTTAGTTCTTTCCCATTTTACTGAAACCCACATTGAAATGGCAATGCGAGTCGATACGCGAATACGATATTTGAAGCAACGAGGTGTGTGTGATCATATAGTTCTGGCACATCCGTGGTCCTTCTATTCTGTGTAAACATGTTGAATATTGATCTAAGCTATAAGTTTCATACTTTTGCCCTTCTGGTCCAGGTAACATGACTCCGCTTGTTTCATTATTTCTTTTACAGAAATGAGAATGATGAGGAAGTTCCTTTTAGATCACGATATAGACAAAATCTCACAAGCATGTTCTTGGAACGTCCATGAGATGAAGGACATCCTTTCAGCCAGTCCAAAGGCTGAAGGTGGCCTTGGTATCCAGGAGCTAGTGAACCTGTCCGACAGGTTTCCAGGAAAGTACCCAGAGAGGCCTGACCTCTTCTTCCAGGACAGATTGAAGACACTGATGAGTGTTGATGATGCCGTTGGAGCCATGTCCCCCGAGAAACTCACCCAGGTTGCCCGAGCCGGGTTATATCGATGGGGTATATATGATGGCATTACAACCAACATGATTCAATTTGTACCGTATCAGATGGACGAAGTTCGAATGAGTGAGTGAGTGAGTGATTTTGGTTTAACGCCGCTTTTAACAGTATTCCAGTTATATCGCGGCGTGTCAGCTTAATGTGGGAGGAAAGCCCGAAGTCATTCAGGTCTCAGACGTTTACCACTTCGGTGAAACCCACGAGCACGGGTATGGTGCTGACAAACCTACAAACATAATCGGGGCGAACCGGGATTCGAACCCACAATCATAGGTTTCTTGCCCAATGGACGCAACACTGCACAGCAAATCGCGGCGCCTTAGACGACTTGGCCAGCCGTACCCCCAGTTCGAAATAGTATGTATTGATACAATTATTTAACTCGTAGGTGGCCATTAGATATATTTCGTTGGCCATGCTGTAACTGCCGTATCAAATCTGTCGACGGAAGTATGTGAAAAGAGCTATCAGATCTATTTTCCCCAATTTGGTATTGGTGACTATATGAACAATTTAATTGTGAGTCATATCGAATTTCATGTCATGTGAATATTAAAACAAATATATCTTGTTCAGAGGGGTCGTTTCAGGCAAGACGACAACTTTGGCGTGTTACCACTGTGGGTGTCAGGCAACAGACTGGCTCGCGGGTGATGACCCATGGAACAGGCATGCCGAACTACAGCCCAACTGCCCGGTTGTCAAAAGGGGTGTGGTCATCTGGCCAGAGGGAGGGGTAGGCTACACGGTTATAGATCGATACATTACATATATATAACTTACTGTTCTTGATGTTCGGCCAAATTAAGAATACAAGTTTAGTCATTGTAAAGACGTTGCATAAAATGCAAAGAATCTGAAACGTGTTTTCACCAGTGCTTTTGCGTTATGGATCTGACACGTTCACTTTCTTACTATACCTTTCACTTCTTGCAGATGCCTGTAAACCACCTCCTGAGACGAAGCCTATCCCAGGACTAGACATCACTGTTAACGTCACCATCACAGTCCTCCAAACAATCAAAAGGACACCGACTTCATAATCCGAATTGGTATCAGATCAGACGAACTTCTACAAAACTATTGTTTTGTAGTGGAATACTTAAAAGATTGCTATTTCAAGTGTAAACGATCATCGCTGTAAAAATGTATCTCCGCCAAACACTGTCTGAATTGCGATTCAGTGATTCACAACTATACTAGATTGATGCATGGAGATCATATATATTTTCTTCACTTATATAACCGACTTCCCTGCACAACTGTTCTTCATTTATATATCCGACTTCCCTGTGCCTGTTCTTCCGTTATATAACCGACTTCCCTGTTCTTCCGTTATATATCCGACTTCCCTGTGCCTGTTCTTCCGTTATATATCCGACTTCCCTGTGCCTGTTCTTCCGTTATATATCCGACTTCCCTGTGCCTGTTCTTCCGTTATATATCCTACTTCCCTGTGCCTGTTCTTTCGTTATATATCCGACTTCACTGTGTCTGTTCTTTCGTTATATAACCGACTTCCCTGTGCCTGTTCTTTCGTTATATATCCAACTTCCCTGTGCCTGTTCTTTCGTTATATATCCGACTTCTCTGTACCTGTTCTTTTGTTTTATATACGACTTCCCTGTATTTGTTCTTCATCTATATATCCGACTTCCCTGTACCTGTTCTTTCATTATATATCCGACTTCCCTGCACATCTGTTCTTCCGTTATATATCCGGCTTCCCTGTATCTGTTCTTCATGCATTTTTCCGACTTCCCTGTATCTGTTCTTCATGTATTTTCCGACTTCCCTGTATCTGTTCCTCTGTTTTATATCCGACTTCACTGTGCCCATTCTTCCGTTTATATCCGACTTCCCTGTATCTGTTCTTCATGTATGTACCCGACTTCCCTGTATCTGTTCTTCATGTATTTCCGACTTCCCTGTATCTGTTCCTCTGTTTTATATCCGACTTCACTGTGCCCATTCTTCCGTTTATATCCGACTTCCCTGTGCCCATTCTTCCGTTTATATCCGACTTCCCTTACTTACTTACTTACTTATATTGGAGATTTTACGTGCGCTTTCCGGCTGCAGCGTATTTCGCACACGGGCCCGGCCAAGCCATTTAATGTGTTTCCGAAAAAGGGGGAAAAGTTGTTTGGCAATCTAGTAGGGGTGTTTTAGTGGTTGCTTATATAGAATTTTGGAAATTTTGAGATTTGGAAAAAAATGCCAAGAGGGTTTGGGGGGCGAACTAAGGGACCTGAATATGGAAGTTTGTTAGTTTGATTATGTGGTTTGGTTTTGGTAGTTTATTGGGGTTTTAAATGCGATTTATTAATCCTGTTTTGATTAAGTATACGCCTAAGGCTTTGAATTTTTCTAATTTATTTTGTGGGTTTAGGATTGCTTCTAGAGTAAGAGCCTTATTTAGATTTAGGGTGGTTTGTAGTGTAGTTCGGTGTGTTAGGTAGTGGGTGCAGTGTATGGGTGCGTGTTCTGGGATTTCTTGTTGTTTGCAAAGTGGGCAGGTTCCTGTTGCGTGTTTTCTTATTATTTTGAGGTTGTTATTTAGGTTGGTATGTCCTGTTTGGAGTTTAGTAATTACTCTGTCGATTTTTTTGGACGGATGTAGCCGACTTCCCTGTGCCCATTCTTCCGTTTATATCCGACCTCCCTGTGCCCATTCTTCCGTTTATATCCGACCTCCCTGTGCCCCTTCTTCCGTTTATATCCGACTTCCCTGTGCCCCTTCTTCCGTTTATATCCGACTTCCTGTATCCTTCCTTCGATGTATCTGTTCTTCATTGATATATCCGACTACTTCCTGTATCTGTTACTCACATATATACCCGACACCCCTTAAATATGTTCTCCCTGTATTTATTCCGCTATGTAGCCGACTTAATTTTTGTTTTCGCATTTGGATATGTTTGTTTTCAATCAAGTTTCCTATATAAGCATGGATAAGATTGACTGTATCAAGCCCTGCTCCTGCACATTACGTTATACTGAAGGAAAGAAATAAGGGAACACATACGTGTAGCAACGTGTCAGGAGGGTGTTTACTGATGAGTGCTTCACATCCTCAAATGAAACCTGAGAGTGAAATATTGAATGGTTATGTGTGTTAAAAACATTGGCATGTTGCGGCATTTCAGGTTACGTCTACACCCCTATGTTAAACGGGTTCCCTTATTCTTTTCAATGAGTATACAGTGCAGAAACAGCAGTCTGCATAGATACATGTATGGTGTACAAGGAGACTATCTAAAAACTCAAATAGTAATGGGTATACCACTTTAGCAGTCGGAGGTTTCATGCAAGGCACTTAACACAACATCCAAACTTAACTAGGAGCCGAGTCCGCCTTTAATACGTTATGTAATCCACTGTTGCCAAAGGCAGCGCAATATGTTGCTATGGTTAATATAAAGTTTATTTCGCAGCCGAACCAAAATGACATAGGAGATTGACTGATTTTTTTCATTATTAGGATTCTGTGGTCTGTTCTGGATGAAGGGGTAAGCATATACTCCGAAACGTTGTGTTCCTCATAATAAAGAAGTTGACATCCATAAATTCTCTTCCTTATGTGTATCACTTCTAAATGCCTTCCAAAGACTTAAATTCTCATCCTTCTTAATATTCTTCATCTAGTCACACTCCAAGAAATAAAATCAACAAAACCCTTTCCTGATTCATTAGAAATCCCTGCTAAAGCGGTGTTCATTATAGAATTCCGACCATATCATAAACATTGTGTTTTTGAATCACTATCAAATTGTGACGAATGCCCAAAGGATCCATTGTTTTCTATTGTATCGAAAGACATTTACAGGTATGGAAACTACCGTCGAAACTTCTAATTTATAACTGACTACCATCAGCAGGCATGTAGGAAGTAGAGGATGTTTTTTTCGCATATACCGTATTCGACGTAATAAGCGCCCCGCTCTAATAAGCGCCCACGGCGATATTTGCTAATATATTGGCCAGTGAACAATCGCAATTAGCACCCTTCCGATTGGATTGCTATATGCACCCTTAATTATGGGCAATTAAATTCTGGAAAAATATATCTGTCGTTCACCAAAATAATATTTTAATAGGGGCCCCTTTTTTCTAATCATTAGGCGAAGTAGATGCAACACACCTGTGCGTAAGAGAGCATGAGGAAACAGATGGGAAACTTTTGTACTGTTCGTTCAGAAAATAAAATGGAATTAGGCAATTTATGAACAGTATCTCAGAAAATTATTTCAGCAAAGTACATTTTAAAGCATATATTTAATTGTTAATATCGTAAAAGTAGTTCATTGATTATGTTCGAGCAATGACCTGTCTAACCTTCTAAATCATGTATATACTATTTCCGATACAAACAATCCCCTGATTATCGTTCTATCGTTATAGATTATGCACAGGTTATGTTCGACCGGTATCCGATTGATTAGTACGCTTGAAACAAATGAATACATATTTCGCCATCAACCAGAAATGTTTAAAGTCTTTATGTTCCTAAACTCGTTCAAAATTTGAATCCTTCGCAAAAGGGATAAAACTCACTGATCAATTTCGTCCGTTTCGAAAAGAAACATTTGAAATTCGCCCACTATATATAGCTCTAACTTATTTGACACTGTCGGTTTAATAAGTTAAGTAATGTCGAACACTCTTTTGAGTTTTGCTCCCGACCTTTCAAGTCACTGAATAATTATCTAGAACGTCGTTCTAGACAGATGCGCACGTAAAAGCAAATAGATTACTCAAGTAAGCACTTTAACTCTCCAACAACATGTTACTATCGTGATGTTAAAAACATAACAACATTACAACACAACAACAGCATACTATATAGTTATTCAATTCTGGAAAGGACAATTTCTCTATATTTTCTTTCTCAATAATGTAAAATTTAATATAAAAAGTAAGACCAGAGAACCAGTCTCGATTATCCGCCGAAGGAGATTCCATTGAGCGTAAAAGGCAAAACAGCGGTGAAACTTATATGAATGGATCACTGAACGTCAATGATGACACCAGGTATTTGTGAAAAGGGTAAGCATGTCACGCCTTGTCAGTAGCACACAATTTGCATAAACTGATATTCACTTTTGTATCACATTATTAGAATGAACATTCATGGTTTGAAGATATTCATTATCAAGAAGATGCATTAAGTGTATATATACACAAATGGAATATGCACTTCGTTTTCACTATTTGTCATTAATTTTGAACCTAGTAGTGTTCGCAATCATAAAGTAACTACATGTAACAATGAAAATCTTCGCGCTCAAATGGGGATATAAATTAAATATGATTATTTATATTGTGTCAGTCATCGTCACTGGAATATAATTTCATACGTGTGTCGAATAGATTCTGGTGTAAAATCATACATCACACCAGAATACTGTTGACTGTCACTGTCAGTGTTTCAAACACTGGTTGTGAGCAACCCTTCGCACACATCACCAGGATGGGTGATGGTATCAGTGGTACGTACATATGTGCTGGCTAAAATAGCCTCCTTTGAGGCTCCCAAAACTAGTATGCAAGATAACTCGTTAATAGGCAAATGTATGCACGACGTCATAGGTCAGTAAGGTTAATAATAGTTACGCTGTTCCTATATAATGAAGAAATTAGTCATTGAATCCTTGACGAAGCTCTAACAAGGGAGAGGAATGAGTTTCCGTATGAGGAAGTGCTAACTACGACACGAAAGGAAAATGTCATCAACAAAATCGGGATAAATCCCTTTGTTCATAGATGAGGTGGTCTGAGTAGCGAGCGAAACTGGCTCGCTCAGCAAACACATGGGCAATACCCCTAACATTCCCAAGCACCATTTTATCAGCATCTGATAGTTATGAAACTATACTAGTTCATTCTTAACAGTTTTCAGATATCCTTGTTAGTAATAATAATATAAAGGACAAACGTCGGCCGGAATATAAATGTAGACTTAAGAAAACCTTGAAGTCAAAGCTGAAAGCTCGCAATTAAGTTCAAAGTCACAAATACTTATGCTGTACGCTTACTTTTGTATTCTTTTGGTGTTGTTGATCGGACAAAACAAGCAATTCATGGCATTGACACGAAAGATCATGTCAGACAATAGATCCCACCACCCTCGCTTTTCCCTCAATCGCGTATATTCACCAAATATAATGGGAAGGTGTGGTTTGATTAACGTGGAGGACCGCCATGATATAATTGTATTGTACACTTTTACACACATGTATTTGTCTGACGATCCTCTTGTGACGCATGTCAAGAGTCATGATGAAAACGAGGCATTCCACAGTTTTCTTAAACGAGCCAAGGATGTCGGACATAATCGCAATGTCAGTGTTGATTTTGTTGATGGTTCTGTACTGCTGGACGGAACAGAAATGCGTGTCAACCAAGCGAAGTGTCATATAAAATCAGAAGGCTCTCTGAACGACCACTGTATGTGCAGTGTGTTGAGAAGTCGGGCAACCCTGAATCCCAGAGTCCTGTTCTTGGATGATGTCGACTGACCTGAAAAGTGAAACAGAAGTGCTCATTATGGAATGAATGGAATGAGACTGTATTACACTGTCAGCAGTTGCAAGGTTTGTGCACAAACACGGTACCTTAAGCGACATGATGGCCTGGCTCGATCATTTTATCGCCGTCCTCGACATACTCGTGGTTTTGACTCAGACGTCCATCAATGATAAGACCCTGTACATGTAGAGGGCGTCATGGAAAATGATACCATCGGTCCGTATACAGCCTCAGGCATATCAAGGCCAACGAACCTGATCCTCACCTCCTTTTTGATAAATCCAATGAAATCATATACAGTAAACTACGGTTATAACAAACACAAAGGGACTACTAATTTTAGTTCGTTATAAGCGTAATTCGTTTTAAGCATATATACAGCATAACTACATCATATAGTCGGGACTAAAACGTTAGTTCGTTATATCCATTAGTTCGTTATAAGCGTGTTCGTTATAACCGTAGTTTACTGTATATCATTAAATTCTCTGTCCCGTTTGACACTACAGTACAGTACACTACGTTTATAACGAACACGATCATTGACAAGATTCAGGAAAAACATGGCAAATATGCAGACCTCGTTTACGAAATGTGACGATTGCATCCCAAGTACCAAGTTGTCCGACTCTCCATTGTTCTCTGTTGATTGACATTGGGAGAGTGCCTGGGTTTGCTCAGCCCCCCTGAGACTCTGCAGAAAGCTGCAGTGTTTGGGGAGTCTTTACATTCTCCGAAACAATCTTGGTGGTTTCGAATAAACAACGCTTCCCAGGAGAAGTCTCATTAACTGTCTGGGATGTGTGTAGAGGGGGCAAGAGTCCCGAGCTGATGATGAGCCTAACCAGCCTGACTGTGCCAAGATCACCCGAACCCTCTTTGCTGCATTTATATATTTTAATCTATAAAATATGACACTAGTGGGTCGATCCTGAAACATATTAGTAAAAGAATATGATTTATTCGGGTAACTGTTATTTTTTAAATACTTTTTCCAGTGCTATTAACATCGGGAAAGAATATAGTAACGTAAACAAATCTCACAACAATGCTAGATGTCTGTGGTATCGTTGCTTTACATGCACGTATTGTTGTAGGGGAGGTAACTCTGTTGGGTATCTCTTCACGTGAGAGGTGCGTCACATGCATGGAACTTCGCGTGCGACATATCACATGTGCTCGCCAGGGGTAAGCCATCTTGAATGCGATGAACGACTCTAACATTCCTGAATAAACATCTGAACCTGCTCAGAACATGTCGTACTCCATGCTGTATTGTATCTTATATTCTGTACTGAACAATACAGTACAGTGAGTGAGTGAGTATGGTTTTACGCCGCTTTTAGCAATATTCCAGCAATATCACGGCGGGGGACACCAGAAATGGGCTTCACACATTGTACCCATGTCGGGAATCGAACCCGGATCTTCGGCGTGACGAGCGAACGCTTTAACCACTAGGCTACCCGACCGCCCCTGAAGTACAGACATATATATTTTGAAGGTGTTAGGTATTGATTTAAAACGATCTTCAAGAATATTCTTGTCAGTAGTCTAGACATACAGCTTTGTAAAAGTTACTCCCCCCTATCATATATATTAAGTCCGTGGTTTAACATCTAGTTTATAGGAAAGATTCTTTCAAAATCAGCCACAATATTTGTACTCTTATGGCCGGTAAGAAACGAGAGTCTATGCCCCACTTATCGTAAGGGGTCAAGTAAAACATACTTTATTTCCTAAGCTGAGTGCCAATCTGTCTAACTAAGCCACGCATAGAGTGGTTTTTGGAGATAATACGACATACTAAAATGTTATCCCCGCCTAACGTATTTATAAACCCTCCAGATAAGTCTTTTGTGTTGAGGAAACTGTGACAAGATTACCTTGAATAAGTAGCTACAACCTGGGTGTGAGCATACCTCATGATCATGGCAACGCGAGCTGCTGACAACGAAGTTGTATCGATCGTATAGATACCGTCGCTTTACACTATCGGTTCGGTTCAATATGTCACGCAAATACAAACCATCTATATTTTAAAATAACATGTGATGTGGTACTTATATAAAAACTAAGAAAAGAAAGATATACATAACCAAGAAATGGGGTGAAGTTTTAACACATGATGGTTAAAATCATTTATGGACGTTTACAAACATACAATTGGTAAAGCACTAATTTAAAAGTAATAGCACTTCATATCCAGTAATTCTTAGAAAAATTGTCCTTAGCCAAGGCAGACCGAGTTTGTAGACATTGCACTGTAGTTGATTATAATGTTTTGTCAGACTGGTCAGATCATACTGGTTCTGGTTCACGTACATAATGTACATATTTTTGTGGTGCTGTTTTGGCACCAACCAATCACAACCGATGCAGACGTAACGGTGTCCAACCTTTAAAGAACTACTTATATTGCTAGTCTTGGTCACTCGTTTCATCATCAGCATTATCAGATTCAAAGGCACTTTATTCTTCTGTCTCATCTACATGAAATATGCTGACTGTCATGGTTATTTTAGACGTTTCATCGTGTATTCGATCACAATTGATCGGTTGTAGGATCTATGTCACTCAATCCATCCAGTCTAGAATGAAACTATGGTGCCACTGAGAATAGCTTGTAAATTAAAGGATACAAGTCAATGAATTGACAAACTTGTCTTCCTTTCTTCTTTTCAGTTTCCTATCAATTCTCTTTCCATGATCTCGATGCTTTTTCCGTTTAAGTTTCACATTCTCCCGATACATGTTATAGACACGAGTCCACACACATTGCAGGCCGACTTCTTGCCATTCATGTCCAATCAAACGTATGTTCATTTTGGACCTATTTGTAAATGAATGAAGAAAATTGTCCATTGAAAAAATGAAAAGAATTTGTCCATTGTGTAAGCTAGAGATAGAAAATGAAATTCATTTTGTGTTTGTCTGTCCATTTTACAATGATCTCCGAAAGAAATATATAAAAGATTATTTAATAGCAATGTCACCGATAAACGCCTTTGTAGTTATGCTGACCACAAAGAACGAATCAAATATATTAAATCTTTCTCTTTATATTAAGCATGCATTAGGCAAAATAAATGAATTAATCAAACAACGTGTATATCCCAATGTGTAACAAATGTAATTGTATCTACACGCGTAACTCTTTCTTGTATATGGGCCGGTGGCCTTTTGTACAACAAACTTCTTTGACTTTGACTTGACTGTGTCTCCATTCTGCTGTGGCACGGCTTCCTTGCTGTCGCTGTCCTCATTGTCACTCGTACATTTTCTCAATGACTTCCATTTGTTCTCGGGGCCCCACGTCTTGGTGTGATGTTGGCCTTACATGTTGCCGATCAAGACTCCGCAATCGGTACAAGCATGACGTTGGAAGAGTAACTCGTTATGTCATCCAACTTATCAGTACTGTAGTTTTCGCCTGTAAAAGAGTTTGCCTCAAATGATGATGTTGTGGTGTGATGTGGGTGAGAATAGTCACGCATATGTGTGCTACGCCTTTGGTTGACACAACAGAGCTTTTGTTGCGGGTCATATCAGGTTGTATTGACAGGTCAGTCTGTGAAGTTGTGAACATGGATAAGTGATTTTTATTGGATGAATGCAAGATCTCATGTCTTTGTCAAGGTATTCAGTATATAACAAATGCTCAATGCTTGGAGATGTCTGCAGTAGGTGTGTTTCCATTCATATAATATGCCACTAATATAACGCCTTGTCACCACCATAAAGATCAGTTATGCACTAGCAATAGCTTGATCAGTTGATTTAAAGGGAAGATTTGATTTCCTTCCATTGTCAATGAAGTCCGCTCAACAGCTATTGCACATTACGTAAATATACCTGACAGACCAACGCGACAATAGGAATATAATACGTTACTTTAATGGAGGCCATGCAATTGCCTTTTCTATGGCTGTGTGAAGAATACCATAGCGGCCGAATGGCTGGCGTCGTTGTAACGATCGGGGTAAAATACTACATATACAATGTAGTTCCATGTCTGTACCGCTGTCGTGACAAAATCCTTAGACCCTTCCCTTGATTCATTTGAACCCACAAACAGTTAGCAATCCTCCATTTAATATACAATGAGTGGGATGGTGTGTGTGTGTTTGCGGGGGTGGGGGTGGTCGTTGTGATTTTGTTAGAAACAGGATATGTTGCGGTAACGGCTTCACAACACGCCTTTTACCAGCGAATAATTAATATTCTCCAACCCAACACATCAAATTCTCGGTTCTGTCAACCTTTTTAACTCCTTAAATTCTTTTACACAGAAACTCTATTTGTATCGAAATACGGATAAAACGAAACATTTCGACACACGCCGGGCATTCGGGTATTCGACAGTCAATACTTGGTGTCATCGATTTACGCGTAGTTCGAAGCAAGCGAACCACAGTGTCACATTGTCTCAATACATATATCGAGATAATGGCGTTCGAGGTAATAGGGCTTCGCCGTATCTTGTATATTAAAAGAGTCATCAACTTCTATAACATTAAGAATAATCCATTGTACTATTATGACTATATCATGAGCATGTATTTTGAAAAGCACTTTCAAATGGAGTTAATACAACATGTTAGTAACAAAGGGAACTCATCTTGTATAAGAAAACTGATATCACGTTTTTGAAAATTGCACGTCTCTATTAAACAGCTCATGACTTTTAGCACTGAGTCGTGTTCCTGCATTTGAATAAAAGGTATAACATATTGACACCGTACCTATAAATGGTAATCTGTAAACACAACAAAACAATCTTTACTATATAACATTGTATAATATAGAAAAATAGAATGTCACATATATCAAACAATTGTTATAATCTAGGCACAGATTTCCAGGTATTTCTAACATAGTATGGAATGCCATAATTCAAGACCATCGGGACATTAATCACCATACGAGTCTGTTAGTCCAATGCTTCATCGATGCCTGCATATAGTAGTATTCATCACACGTGCTACATCCAGTCCTTCGTTAATGGAAACCATATGACGGATGTACGTTTTTAAGGAATGTACAAAAGAATTGCAGTTGCCACTGTTGAGATCAATCACTCTTCATTCCATGGGAAACCTAATGTGAATTGGATGGGGTTGAGATCCGTATAAAATATCAGTTCAGTGATAACATCTTCCCGAGGCAAGGGCGCTAACTGACTATAAATGTCCAGTTTCCATCCTTGCAGAAATAGGCTGGAATTTTCGGATTTACATTTTGGCCGGACTAACGAGTCTATGCATAGTCAAACCACAACGCGTAACGAATTAGATATCCGGTTCGCAAACAACATGGATTTCAACGTGCATATTTCGGTTGACTGTTGGATTAGCAAAACATGCGTACCGCAGCCCGGGCGTCGACAGAGATATTGCAAATTTATTCATTTTTGTAATCAAGATGCTCAAGCTATTTGATGCACATCGCGAGGTAAGACCCGTTTTTTACAATATAGATCTTGATTATCGATCAGATCGTTTTGAATGAGTGCCGCCAATTTGTTTAAGTAAATGCAAATGATATGAGAGATGGATTCTGATTGGTCAATCGAAGGAACATAGAAATGACATAACTCGTGACAGTTACTGGTATTCACCAGTACGAACGAGCCAATAAATTCCAACCAGTTTCCCTTGCTACGAGAAGATGAGTAAACATAGTGTGTCGGCATATTGTGTGTGTGTGTGTGGGGGGGGGGGGGGGGGGGGGGGGACCCAACATGAGGCAGTATATGAGTTGATGACATTACACGGCTATATTGGAAACTGGCAAAGTATTATAATTCGAGCGAATCTAGGATTCGAACCCACGACCCTTTGATCACCGTGATCACACGCCAGGGCCTGCGTTTGACTCTACACCTATGTACACTTCTGAAGCCTTATCTTGTTGATTTGCTACAGGAAAAAAAAATGTCAAGCAGGTAACAGCCTCATTCAATCGTCCCAGGTGAGGAGCAGACACAACACCGGGTGTCTTGTTTCCTTCACTAACAACGGGTACCGTATTCGACGTGATAAGCGCCCAGGGCGCTCTCAAAATTAGAAATAGGGGGCTCTTATTAGAATATTATTTTGGTGAAAAAAGACAGAGTTGAAAGGTAAATTTCAAGGTTATGCTGACAGCCTGAAATGTTAATGTACGACAGATATATTTTTTCCAGAATTTTATTGCCCATAATTAAGGGTGCATATAGCACACGAGTGTGTATTATACGCGAATAAATAAGTCTTGTGTACATTGATCAATCGGAAGGGATGTTAATTGGGATTGTTCACCAGCCAATATATCAGCAAATGTCACCGTGGGCGCTTATTAGAGCGGGGCGCTTATTACGTCGAATACGGTATTCATTTATGTACACGTATATTGATTTTATGTAAATTCCCTCCATCATCCAGGGGTTATTGTTATTAACAGTAAACAGATAATCTACACATTTGATGGTCATATTTTGATTTAACATAGGATTGTTTTACATTTAAAATTATAGGAATCATGTATGCATAATTGTAATATCTTTACATAGAAGATACATACATAAGCACTTGTACTAGTATATATATCTTAAATATATCATACGTACCATATCTCTGTCATAATCAAATAGCAAACTGTCCTGCAGTTTAAGTACATTGAACATTCTGACAAGGCGAATTCCTTATCAGCAATACAAGGCTATAAAACACGATACAATACCCACTTATACGCATCACAACAATGTATCACATTATACTAGACATCAAAGAGCTTTTTTTATCACATGAGACATTTTGATCTGAACGCCAGATAAATACATTCTGTTTTATAAGCATTTACAAGGCAGTTGCTGCCTCCTGTAAAAAAAAAACAACAGATGGTATAATGTATTAGGCAATGGTATTATAAAACGCAATACATCAATTCTGAAATGTCAGCGTGTTGTGTTCAAATTATGTACATCACCAGACTCGGTAGGCTAATCTCGGTAGCGATGAAAGACATGCAAATTACCTGTATACATAAATTCCATTTGTCTAGCTTCTTGAATCATATTTCATATTCATGAAGTATTCATTACAAGGGAGCGATTATCTAAAACAGGTTACTACACATACAAAATTCATGACATGCAACGACGGTTCGGACAAATTATTTTTCCATCAACATCATTTCTGCCGGATCAAGACGCCCGAACAAGCGTTATTGTTTGTCACATCGATATGACCGTCGCCATGGCATTCTAGGTAACCTAATGACCCGTAGGCCTTTAAAAAATTGGCATGTTATCCTTCGATCGTGGTGAACTATACACTATAGGTAATAAAAATACTATTTATAACTGGAAGGAGAAAAATTATGTTTTAACTACATAGTAGCGTTTTACTGAGCGTTTGTGGAGCGTGTTTTATCGTCCTAGTCAGGCTATAATAAAACCTCTGACTAATTGCTTACATTATGGAATCAATTAAAGTCAATAGCCTCGGGTGCTCGTTTGAGATTTTATAGACAAAATGAAGTGAATTGTCGTTATATTCATTTTCAACGTCCAAGGACTTTTCACATAAATAACATGATTTGGGCATACATACATGCACAATATGCTAGTGATATAGTTATACAAAATGTACGTTTTCTGTTCAACTTCAGATAGCCCAAATAGTACAACATTTTGTATATGATGATATGAAAACATAGTCCACGCGTCTTCGTTAAATTCTTGATGTATCACGAGTGAGTTGTTCCCACGACACACAACGTTCACGTCGGATGGAAATGTTTGCGAGTGTATGCAGGGTTCGAATGTATGCGTGTATTTGAGGCAACACTCCAAACATAATCACTCCCAGAGGCATACTTGTCTAACTGGTTTACGTACCTTAAGTCCACAACATTGGACACAGAGGTACGTGCTGATTATAATAGAACCGTGTTTTCATAGAGGGTTTGAATAAATGTAAAGGTATGATAAAATACTTCCATACAGTAGGCCCACGCATACAGACAACATGCCCAAACCTACACAGCGATCGTGACTCGGCCGGGCTCCACAACGGTCAATAGAATGTACACCGACCGTTGGGAAACTGAATAGCCTCTGGCCCATCAACGCTAAACCACAACTGTCAGTGGGAGAGGCACATTTAATGGTGTTTCTCCGCATCACAGAATACATTCACAAGCCCATTTATTTCAAATTCCAATGAAAATATGTCGCGAAAGATGTAAATCCGGGTATACATTACACATGGGTGAACAAGACATCTCACACAAAGATCCATGTTGTTGGTTATAGCGTATCACCCAACTGATGCTTCACATGGAAAGAAACTATATGTATACTTTCGTAAAGCACTGTTCTTATAAAGCTACACTCACTTTGATTTACGAATATATAGCGAAAAGAATAAGTCAATTCGACAAATTGCTTTTTTATACGTGTTGCGGTAGGGTAAAGAACTGAATTAAACCTGAACAAAACCAGTAGCTGACCTTTGCTGTTCGGTAGCGGAGCACATCCTTACCACGAACACCTTCTGTTGTCACTGATTTCAGTGGTCCAGTCATATAATGTTTAGTGCTGTTTGAGTATAAAATCCTATGGAATTTGTATTGGCGTTGGAACAGGATATTCCCTGGCGTTGACGTGTTATATTTTTGTAAATACAACACGTCTACGCCAGAGATTAATCAGTCTCGAACAGATTCCATTAGGCGTGTTATAGCGGTGGGAATTATTTGGATGGATCACTGAAAATCGATGACGACACCAGGTGTTCATAATAAGGATGAGCATGTCCTACCCACCCGGTAGTACCCCCACTCACACAATGTGCATGAAAAGTGTTTGTTTCCTGACACATCAAAAGTGTCAGATAATATAAGAGTTTAAATTGGAAATTTTCAATTTCAAAACAAAGAATCTAAACATTCCCCATGCTATAAGTTTTGCATTTAAGGTTCGTGTTACTCCTACAAATAAACATAATATTAAACTCAGTTTCCTGTTTACTACTCTCCCACTCTCCTGTATTATACTGAGCAAGCGCCATCACCGGTAGCTGGTGAAGTATTTAAAAACATCATGCATCATGTTTCAACAAGCATAATAGCTCAACACAAGTGCAACATGGTATCCATACGAATGAAAACCGTCTATTTTGGCTTTGTTTGTTTCCCTCTATTTTTTCAACACATACTCATTAAAGATATATACATCCAGCCAAGGCACAATCCACCCGTTACATTCTTAAATGTGAGGTACCATTTGCCTTTTTAGGTGGCTTGATAGGCACTGCATACATTGCATTGACATAGTCAGGGGGGTGGCCATTGGCTAATATTCCTGTCCCGTTCGTTTTGTCTTGATTGACCTCAGAATCAGGAATTGCGGTCACCTGTTCGTCACCAATGAGATATTTCCTTTGAGTCTCAGTGAGACCGTTGTTGTTCTCAGTTGAACCTTCCACGTCCACTTTCAGATTTCCTATGCTAGGAGAGTGCTCGGTATCCTCATCGTCACCCACACCCGAGAACAAGGAATTAACCAAGTCTCCTTCAACTGTTTCATCACTCACGTCATGCTGATTATCGTCATCAGCATGCTGGTTTGGCACAAGAGAATCGTAATGGACATCTACCGAGGTGGACGCCTCTTCAGGAACGTCCACCAGCTCTTCATTGAAACTGCACCGGTCCATGAAAATTCCACCACCTTGTTGGGGACTCACGACATCGAAGACATCGTCATTATCTTCTTCATTTAGAACTTCAGGCACATTGTTATCTGGACCCTGACTGGCGCTTAAACTGTTAGTGCTTGTAGAACTAGGAGAACCCTTCCTGCTGGCAAACAGTTTCCGAAACCTTCTTCCTGCCTGAGAGCCTGTGGGCGCTGGACGTCTTCGGCTCCGCGACCTTCCTCGTCTAGGCTCTCCATAGTAGAGTCGCCTTATCCTAATAGTCAGAGTTTTAAACCATGAGTACCTCAGCATCTCTGGGTCTTTGTTTTCCCTTGCTACGGCTTGTACTGATTGTTCTGCATTTGCCTTCTTTGCGTTGTGCTTCTCTCTCCTCCTTTCTCTGCAATAGGTTTACAGGAAATACGTTAAGTATGTTTCAGATTTGAAGACCGGCATTAAAGAACGATTGAAGCACATTCTATTCAATTTTACGAGTTGCAAAAAGAAGATTTCATTACTGTTATTATACATTGTATTCGAAATGAAGTAACTGAATAACAGTGTTTTTGTTTGCTGTTGCACAACACTGTTCTTTTTGGCGTTGTCTGCAGGGCTCCTAACGATATGAATTGTTCACCGACGCAACTTGTTTCTTAATGGTAAGGCAAAATGGCATGCGGAGTTTCGATAATTCAAATATGGGCATACCTGTATCTTACACAGAGAAATACTGGTACAAGCAATATGACAAATCCACCAAACACACCGAACGCTGAAGCCAGAACTGAAAACATAAGAATTTAAACTATATTGGCTTTACATTCAAGTTTACATTGTCCACGTTCCTCTCTCTCTCTAGGAGAAAGAGAGAGAGAGAGAGAGAGAGAGAGCGAGGGAGGGTGAGAGAGGGAGAGAGGAGGGAGGGAGAGAGAGAGCGAGGGATGGAGGGGGAGAGAGAGAGAGAGCGAGGGAGAGAGGGATGGAGAGAGGGAGGGAGAGAGAGAGGAGGTGGAGGGAGAGAGAGCGAGGGAGTGAGAGAGGGGGGATGAGGGGAGGGAGCGAGGGAGGGAGGGATTGAGAGAGGGAGAGAGAGAGGGAAGGAGGAGAGAGAGAGAGAGGGAGGGAGAGAGGGAGGAGGAGAGGGAGGGGGAAAGGGAGAGAGAGGGGTGGAGGGAGAGAGAGCGAGGGAGGGGAGGGAGGGAAGGATGGAGGGAGAGAGAGCGAAGGAGGGAGGGGAGGTAGGGAGAGAGGGAGGGGAAAGAGAGGGGGGGATGGAGAGAGGGAGAGAGGGGGAAAAGAGCGCGGGGAGGGAGGAGGAGGGGAGGGGGAAGGGCGAGAGGGAGGGGAGAGAGCGAGGGAGGGAGGGGAGAGAGGGGGGAGAAAGAAAGTGAGGGAGGGAGAGAGAGAGAGGAAGGAGGTTTGTTGTACATCATGACACATAATATGACTGAGTGAGTGAGCGTGGTTTTACGCCGCCTGTAGCGATATTCCAGCAATATCACTGCGAGGGGCACCATATATGGGCAATACGTGTACGAGCCGATGAATGCTGCAGACAGTAAGCGGATATTTTACTCCCTCGCAGACTGCATTGGTCCAGCTTTATGTCACAGCAGCCTGTGCATATATTAACCCGGAGGTCTGAGGAACGACCAGCGGAGCATGAAGACATACAATCACTCAGTACACATTGTAAGCGCCCTATCCTGATAAGTAGGCTCTTACAACAAGTATGAGATAATGTGCACGGACATTCCTGCCTTGGAATCTCCGGCAATGTTGAACATGTATTGAAAACATTTATCTGAATACCACTTTGTGGAAGTTAACCAAATTGTAAAACATCCTCATTGGTGGTTACATTTACTGAACGGACAGTAACTCATCATGTGTAGAATGTTGTGTTACTTGACCATCATTCTACTTGCTTTTCTGTTGGAGAAAATTAGGTGAATTCTGTATATTTCATTACGTTTGGACCATCAACATATAATGTTTCTACACTCAGTATCACGTCAACCAAACCCAAATAATTGTCAAAATTGTTCCTAGAATTATTCCAATTACACACAAACCAGGCCATACAGGTATGTCACACCTAGCGGTATAGATTCAGACTCTAGTATTTGGTTTTTAACATTTCCTACCACCTTTATGAAGCATGTGCTTTAACTTGCACCAAAACATCTTCCTAGTGCGAACAAAGATCTTACCTTCAATTCTATTGTTTATGATGAGACCTGCATTACTTCGGGCTTTCCTCACACATTAAGCTGACACGCCGCGATATAACTGGAATACTGTTAAAAGCGGCGTTAAACCCAACTCACTCACTCACTCACTCACTGTTGTTAATGATTGTATTTGCCTTATCATAAAATCACCTTCATTTTATGGGGTTTTTTTTATAAACAAGACCAGACAACTAACTACAGTTTATTTGCTGCGAGCTGAATCCTAAAATGAATATTTGATACCTTCAAACTAGAAAAATGGGATTTACTCCTTTGAAACGTTTCGGGATCTTCATTGTTTGTATTGTCTGGTGTTGGAATGTACGTTATTCTAGAAAACATATGACATTATTTATGTCCGAAATAGAATTAATGTTGTGAAAACCAATACAAGCTCACAACATTGTCGTACAATATTTGATCAAGTTTATTTGCTTTGTCACAAGATTCCCGTGACCACATGTGTACGGATGACGACCACAGTTCACATTGAACTGGAGCTTGGCAGCCAAAAAATGGATATAGCCTGGTGTTGTGTGTACTCGAAGGATAAGTATAAAATTGCTTCCCAGTTAACGATATATCATATAATATTGTACTGTAGTTATGTCTGTACTTTAGTTTGGACGAAAGCCGTTTTGAAGAATATTGCAGTGTGTCACGGGTTACGCTAGGCGGTAATAAGAAATTGACTAAGATCGTAGACGTTTACAACTTTGGTGAAACCTACTATCACAGGGCTGACACGCCAAGGAAGGCTACAATGAGGTCCCTGTTATAGCATGGGTGTAAGGAAGGAGGGTTGGCACAAATATCTGTGAAGAGATAATTCATGAATACCTTATGGAATTTCACAGTTTTAAATGCCAAATGTATTAATTAACATAGACTATGGTAAAGGTTGACTGACAAAGTTGATGTTACGCTGCATTTCCACAATTCTTCTGGTCTCATACCAAGTAAAACAAATGTAACTATTGAGCTTACGTGTCCCTTCAATGGGCCCTTCCGTTGTTGTCGTCGTGATGGGTGTCGTCGTTATTCTTGGCGTTGTTGTTTCCGGTATAATTACAATGGCTGGTGAACACGTAAGACTTATAGTGTCTGCAATGAACAATGTATAGACATTCTCTTTCAGTCGGCCGTTTTCCCTCTCTGAAATCTCACTCAAAATAGCAAAAATATAATTTAGGTAAGCAAGAGAATTTATGGTTGTCAACTTCTTTATTATGAGGAACACAACGTTTCGGAGTATATACTTAATGATTCACCTGATGAAGGAAGAAGAAGAAAGTTGAAGGAGATGAAAGAGTAGGTATATACAGTAAAGTACGGTTCCAACGAACTCAAAGGGACTGCTAATTTTAGTTCGTTTTAATCGTAGTTCGTTATATGCATGTATACAGCATAACTACAGCAAATAGTCGGGACCAAAAAGGTAAGTTCGTTATAAGCGTGTTTGTTATAACCGTAGTTTACTATACTCCGAAACGTTGTGTTCCTCATAATAAAGAAGTTGACACCTATAAATTCTCATCCTTATGTGTATCACTTCTAAATGACATTCAACGACTCAATAAATGAAAACTCCTGACATATCGTGATTTAATAGTACAAACCAATAACAAAACCTCAAGGTACTATAGTTTTGTCAGAATAGTAAATTATATATAGATGTAGGCAAATGCAAAATTTAATTGGTCGAAATTCCATCAGCTCCAGCCTTTAGGGTCTACTTTCCACAAATTCTGAGGTAAGTCAACATGCATTTTCTACGACGATTTCAAAGAGCGTCATACGACTCTTGCTTTCGGGATAACAATATATAAAAGTGTTATGGTGGCTTCTGACAAAAATGATGTTCAATGCAATTCTCAATTTGACTTATTCATATGTTCCCATATGTCAGTAAAACAATTGACATGCCTTTGCATGTGTTTGTGACGGGAGCCACAGCTGGGGTAAAATAAGCTAACCTATTTGTATGATTTATAAACACATAATTATTATATAGTTGGAGTCGTATAATGGACTCTCCTTACAGCAGAGATTTCATATCACTGTGGAATCGGTTTTGTCGCTTTTATATACAATTAGAATATGAATGTTTTATTACATTTGCATCTGTCATTTATACCTCGCTTCAACAAAAATTCTGTAACTTACTTAATGATGTAAAGTTTATTACTCCCCCAACAGACTGGTTCTTGTTGTCTGTTACGTCAAGAAATATCGTCTGCTTTTGAACAGAAAGGGATAGGTTCCATGTTGTAACTCTCTGCTGGACTTGTTCACATATATTCCAGGTTGATATTGTCAATACACCAACCTCACACATTTTAGTTACATCATGGGCCGTAATTGTCACATTAGTGTTGTCATTGACCCTCAGTAATACGCAAGAGCAGTTCCCATTGTATCCATTCAGCGCGGACAGGGAGATGTCCAGACGGACGCTTGCATGCTCACCATCTAAATTTTGCCGACATGTGGTCACACCTGTTGAATTATATAAAAATGCCGTATTTTTAAGAGCTCGTGCACTGTTGCATTGGTAAAACGTAGCCAGTGTATCATGTCTCCAGTATAGTACGATACTACCCTGGTCCTATTTCCCAACATTGCTTCGTTTTGAGTTGACGCAACAACTTAGGCCATCAAATTAAAGAGTATTTGACATAATATAATAGAGATATAATACACTGGGTACTGGAAGTTGTATGAAAGAGTGCATACATGAAAAATGAGCCACATTTGGATAAAATTGATAATATAATAGATTTTGGAAGGATGTTGTCACCTCTATTCAACATACAAGTCCCGATTTTCCTGAGAGAATATCTCCTGGCATAAGTACAATAAGAATCACATTGTACGGATAGGCCAAGGTTTGGGCACACCACGTAGTTTGATCGTGACTCAAATACATATTTTACTTCTTAATACCGCTGAATGCTAAGATGGCAAAGAATAACTGATTTGGTCAGACTACGACATCACTCTTCAACCATATACATGACATATATGGTATGTTTGTAAATGAGTCGTTTGAAGTTCTTTTGAATTCATATCGCAGCGAGGACGTCAATACATACGTTTTACATGCATGAAACTCGAACCATGGTCATGCCATGAGCCTACCGGGAAGAGCTAACGCATTTAAGTACGGAATGATTTGTACACATGTTAATGCACGAGTTTGCATTGTGGAAAATTCAATAAAATCATAAATGCCCATGCGCGTGTCCGATTGACTACCGAATAAGTCCAAATAACATGTTGTGTGAAGTACATCACATTTGGGATAAGGTTTATATCCTGGCTCGAACAATTCATTATAGTATGCATAGGGTGAATGGTATAGGGTGAATGCTCTCGTGCAAATGATAGAACCTAGTAGAAATGCATTCATGGGTAGAGAACACACAACGAGAAGACAGCAAGTTGACGTTCGTGACTCACTTCGCCGGCATGTGCAACATGATGACACTGTCAGGAATGTGACGAAATGGCATGTGACCCACACCAGACTCGTTAATTTGTAAATCTAACTTAGAAAAAACAAAAGAAACCCTACAAGACACCAACCTTCCGCCATGTCGATGCATGTTAACACCACAACAATAACCCACGAGAACACCAACATGGCGACGCATTTTCTCCTCTTCATTGTATTTGGTCCACCGTCAGCTAGAATCAGCCTCCTGTCTACACTCACAGCCGACAAACACAGCAGACATTGACAAAACACATATTCCCCATCCAATAGGTATATGGAATCAATAACCTTTACATGGGAAACATTACAGCGATATCATGTTATCCCACAGTCGTGTATCCAGCGGAGGTATTTCCATTCTTAGAAGTTGAGGCACGAAACAGGTTTGCGACTGGTAGATCGGGTGTATGAGCACGTCAATACATATGTGTTGTGGCTGTGGTGTAACTGTGTTCTTCAAAGTACTTATGAAAGGGTCTTCTGCTATTTATATTCACCCCTGGTGCGTCCCGTATATTGCTGCGGCCTATTTGTTGTAGCAGGTACAAGATTGATATGTCATCTGACGGGTTTCTTAACGATATCATTCAACCGGAACCGCTGCTGAAAGCATGGTGTGTTTAACATGTAAGCTGATGTATTAATTATACTATATCTGGGGAATAAGAACGCGGTCAATTTAGAGAAGTGTACATATACCCCGACCGGGACAAATAACTTAGTTTTGCTGTACCAGCACAATATATACCTCTAAATATTTGACCTCAGAACCATCGTCACGAGATCCCCTTTGTGCTCGCTTGGCTGGAAATGCATGCATTAGACAAAATCGAGGCTGGCTAGTGTTGTAACACATTGTCAATCCCACTGTTATAAACACTTTGTCGATGTAATGCCGTTTGGGGTTATCATTTTCATTTCAGGTTCAATATTCCCACTACAGGAATAAGAAGGGTGTTAATATGATGCTATGTGTTGTATATGTAGCGTGCAGGATGTGTTTTAGCTTGTCAAGGCGACAAATAATTCCTATGTTGACGCCAGCAACCTGTCTGCTCTCTACTTCACGATCCAGTGCGTCCACATGCTTATGGCCTATTACCTTCACCGTGAGACGACTTGGCTGTATTGGATGGTAGTACACCTGGCCTACATCTGCGAAAGGACCGAACATATCAGAAAAATAACTTGTCCTCAGTGTTTACTCCAAAAATATCTCGTTGTCAAGATGGACGTCCTGAAATTGATTTGTTGTGAAATATATAATTTGCTAGGCTCTCCAATTGATAGCAATAAAATGCGTGTTTTGTAGCAATGACCAAACAATATCCTGCACACACACACACACACACACACACACACACACACACACACACACACACACACACACACACACACACACACACACACACACACACAGACACACACACACACACACACACACACACACACACACACACACACACACACACACACACTCACACACACACTCACACACACACACACACTCACACACACAAACTATTAATATCAAATGAATAATATATCAATAAATACATGATAGTGTAGAGGTTATTGGTCTTTCTGGTATATTTGTTGTGTATATTTTCATTTTTTGAGTTTACTTATGAGCTGCTAATATAGCTTCGGGTGACGCCAAAGTTAAGCAAATTATCATTGTTCACCTTTATTTAGACTTACAAAGGAAGTGTGATATTGATCTTGTATTGTTTGGGGAATACACACGAGACACAAGAGCCTCAGTCGTTAAATTAGTCAATAATGCGGGTACAGAATATGTTGAATAATGCGTTGACTTAGTCAACAGTGAAGGTACAGAATATGTTGAATAATGCGTTGACGTAGTCAACAGTGCAGGTACAGAATCTGTTGAATAATTAGTTAGTATTCCTACTTTTATCTCCAGTCAGGTCAGCAAGTCGTTAAGTGTATCCTGATCAAAGTATTGGAAAAGAAGTTATTCCAGAATTGCTATTTTGTGCTTTATTTAGCCTTGGTCTGTAAATGTTTCCAAGATTGTAAGATCGATGGAAACTTTCATTTCATTTCTATTCCACTTGACTCTCTTATTAAATCCTACAAATAATCACCATTTTCCTCAGGAAAATATATGTTTTTCACATGTTTTTGTGTGGCATATGGTATTTTCAACATTTTGTTTATCATCACGGTCGTGAGATTTTCATCTCAGGAAATTATGAAACTCCTTAATTTGACTTAAACTAGTATGTTTCTTTTGTAAATAGCTGCTTGTAAGTGATACAATATTATACAACTTAACCTGAATATATAATGAATTAGATTGAACATCACACAGATAGGGAGTAGGTACAATGCGACCAATGTTAATTGTTCATTTCTACACTGACCACTTAAACACTTACACTTAACTCACTTCTTTGACTTTGAAATATATCCGATGCAAAGACATCCGTCGATGCACATTTCAGAGACTAAAAATCAACGCAAAATGAGATATCAAACCCACCTGCCCACGACCACACCAACCTATAAATACATACAAGCTTACAAACCCCACCCCATACTTCAATAACCTCTACCCACACTCCAACAACATTATCAGTTGCACTATTGTCTGTTTGTCTTTTCTTTCTTTGTATAACCACAGTAATACATTTCAAGTTTTCACGAATCTTTGCGTCATATTTTCAACAGTTTACTGATTTGAAATGGATTAAAATATTTATCAGTATCTGTCGACACCTGTAGATATCAATAAGTGTTATGTATGTACATTGTAGCCTGTTTGCAAATTATGTTAAAGCTATATGTAGGTACGATATAGGTGTGACAGTAAAATTGGGGCGTGGAAATAATGACTGCTCTGCAATGACAAAAGGAAACAGTGACTAACACTATTGCTTATAATACGATAAAAGCGAAAACCTAGTTTCCATATTCATCAGAAATCTCTATTTTACGTTCCCGGCTGTATCAAAAGCTTGTGTTTATAAATCACTATCAAATAGCTATAATCATGACACCAGGAGTTCGTAGTGTGCACAAACCCATTCTGTGTTTATAGAATTACCATAACCTACCTCAAGATATTAAATTGTAGGCTGAAACTAAATGTTGAAGCGTATACTTACACACGTAAGTAATAATAATAATAATAATAAGTTGAGATAATGTATTGAAGCTTATAGTTAAACATGCATCACGTCGTAAGCTGAGACAATGTATTGAAGATAATAGTTAAGCACGCATCACGTTGTAGACTGAGACTATGAATTGAAAATTATAGTTGAACATGCATCACGTTGTAAGCTGAGACTATGTATTGAAGCTTATTGTTAAATATGCATCACGTTGTAAGCTGAGATAATGTATTGAAGATAATAGTTAAACATGCATCACGTCGTAAGCTGAGACTATGTATTGAAGCTTATAGTTAAACATGCATCACGTTGTAGGCTGAGACTATGAATTTACGCTTATAGTTAAACATGCATCACGTTGTAGACTGAGACCATGTATTGAATATTATAGTTAAATATGCATCACGTTGTAAGCTGAGACAATGTATTGAAGATTATAGTTGAACATGCATCACGTCGTAAGCTGAGACAATGTATTGAAGCTTATTGTTAAACATGCATCATATTGTAAGCTGAGATAATGTATTGAAGATAATAGTTGAACACGCATCACGTTGTAGGCTGAAACTATGAATTGAAGCTCATAGTTAAACACGCATCACGTTGGAGACTGAGACGCTGTATTGAATATTATAGTTAAATATGCATCACGTTGTAGGCTGAGACTATGTATTGAAGATTATAGTTAAACATGCATCATATTGTAAGCTGAGATAATGTATTGAAGATAATAGTTAAACATGCATCACGTTGTAGGCTGAAACTATGAATTGAAGCTTATAGTTAAACATGCATCACGTTGTAGGCTGAGACGATGTATTGAATATTATAGTTAAATATGCATCACGTTGTAGGCTGAGACAATGTATTGAAGATTATAGTTAAAAATGCATCATATTGTAAGCTGAGATAATGTATTGAAGATAATAGTTAAACATGCATCACGTTGTAGGCTGAAACTATGAATTGAAGCTTATAGTTAAACACGCATCACGTTGTAGACTGAGACGATGTATTGAAGATTATAGTTAAATGTGCATCACGTTGTAGACTGAGACGATGTATTGAAGATTATAGTTAAACATGCATCACGTTGTAGGCTGAAACTATTTACTGAAGATTATAGTTAAGCACGCATCACGTTGTAGGCTGAGACTATGAATTGAATATTATAGTTGAACATGCATCACGTTGTAGGCTGAGACTATGTATTGAAGCTTATAGTTAAACACGCATCATGTTGTAGGCTGAGGCGATGTATTGAATATTATAGTTAAACATGCATCACGTTGTAGGCTGAGACGGTTTATTGAAGATTATAGTTAAATAGCACAACGTTGTAGGTAGTGACTTTTTGTTGAAGCTTATAGTTAATCAGAAAAAAATTAAAAAATCAGTAGTGACACCAGTGATTTACGAAAAGGGCCTGCATGTCCTGCCTAACTGGTAGCACCCACTACTCTCTCAGTTTGTACACAGATGTGAGTGTGTTGTGTCTGACAACGAAATCTCGGCTAAAAGCATAGTCCATTGTTCCACTGTCTCATAATCGTGTATTTTTTAATTACTTGTTGGTGAAAGCCGGCACAAACACATGCAAAGGCAAGTCCAGTGTTCCCCTAAAAACACGGGAACATATTGCTCACGTTAACATATCGGTCATTACACTGATACAAAGTCATGACACAGTAAGTATCACTGTATCTCATTCTGCCAGTCACTGACAATATGAAATTTGTTTTCAGGGTCTTTTTTGTGTTTGCGTCCGTGTGCGATAAACTGTCTAAAACCAAAGAAACAAGTGATTCTACTAGCTGGGGAATTAATATAATAAGTGACAAAATGTGCACGTTTACCGTGAACAACAATGAAATGAGTTATCTATTATGAATAATTTGACAAGTAAGGTTTGAAGGGGGTTTCCCGTATGGCAAATGTCTGCGTGTCTCTTGGTAGCGCGATTTCATTAACTGCGAAAAGTCGTTATAAAACCAAACTCCTTTGACGTGCTATGCTTAAGACGGCTTGCCCTCATCTGGCCTACACCTCATATGGCCTTCACTCAATACAAATGGTTACTTCCACACCCCTGTTGTGTAAAATGGTACTGTCCATTAACCCATTAATGATTTCATTCATTAATATGAATTAATTACCTGAGTACATGGGCCTTTGAACTAATCCGATGCCATGAGACCTCGTGCTGGTGTTAACAGATACCGAGATGCAAGGATCGAGAGACGGAAGCAGCAGCTTGCTGCTGGCAGAAGATCAGTGATCCAGTTTCTGGATGCAGTTGGACATTTCATCAAATTACAGTAATTATGCCAGTAATGATGTAGTGCTAATGTTATAAAACATGAAGATGATGGATATAAATGTACACTGCTATGATAATACATGTGTATTTATGATATTTAATGTTCTGAAAACATTTGAGTTGTGAAGATGATCTCATATTCAAAATGAAATTCCAGTATCAAAAGTCATTTACATTCTTTGTTATTTTGTTGGAAGAGTTCATTTTACTTAAGGGATAAGGGTACAAGTGTGATGTGCACTCATCCATAAATTTGTTTTGATAGTAGTGTAGGCGATATGAGGAGTAGGCCAGATGACGATAAACCATGCAGAATCAGTAAAAATCAGATTTTCTCACCCCGCTTGTTTCAATCTACCGGTAACTCGATATATCTTCCATGGTCCTAGGTCTTCTTATTAACGATGTTTTAGGGCAGAACATGCTTACCCTTTTCACAAACACCTGATGTCATCACAGATTCTTAATGATCCATTCACATAATTTTCACCGCGATCTTGCCTTTTACGCCCAAAAAAATCTGTTTCGGTGGAAAATAGAGGGATTCTCCCGCGTTGACCTTGTATATACACTGCATTTGTATTCAAGTTATAAATCGACATTTTAGTGATAAGGACAATATGTACAGTTTGCGCAGTCAACTATAAGTCTTTATGCCATTGAACCTGTTGTTCTTCGGCAATAACCATGTCACACAGAGAAGTAGGAAAAAATATTTCAAAATGTCAACGTTTAAATTCTATTTCGCTGAAGAAATATAATCAATGCATTTATCCACGCATACAAGCTTTAACATTGTGAAGAGAATGCGCAGTGTGGCAAATCGTGTATGTGAATACAGACGGTGTAAAAAATTAAAGACACGTCTATACCAGTTGTACCGGTTTTACCGGTAACTGATAAAGCCGTTTGTCAGTTTACAGTCTATCATCACAAACGAAATGCTGCTGACAGGCGATACAGCCATAGCTGTCAGAAATACCCTGTTCAGTGACGCCCTATCATCGACACCATTTTAAACTCACCATGAACGACCATTTGCACCGTAGTATTCTTCGTGGCTATTTTTTATGCGAGTGAGAGCAACGGGGTACAATGTGTTTGATATCACGACTTAATGGAGGCTGAAAAGAGGACGAGGCTCAGGACAATTGGCAAGTCTTGCGGATATGATTCTAGTCTCTCAAATCCCACTTAGTTTGTCTGGGAACTCCAGTCATCTCAGTTTCAATTACAACGTCAACATCTCGTCAGAAAATGGGCGCCAGGGACATAGTCCCTCCTCAGGATTTCCTCAGGAAACGAAAAAAAATGTCATTGATAACTGTATGGACACGAACCCAATACAAAACGTCAGTACCACTGGGCGTAAAAGGGAACCTAGCGGTGAGAATTATATGAATGCATCACTGAAATCAGCAATCATCCCAGGCGTTTGCGAAAGTGCAAACAAAACATCTACTAGAAAGGACTATTTTTTATATCTGTAAAAAATGGTTGTCTCCCAACTTCATCTGGATAACAGTATTATTGATATCTGTATGTGTCCCAAAAGTATGCATTTTACTAAAGATTTGTTTGTATCCCAGCATCATACATTTACTTTATATGAATATAATTCATATCTGTATATGTATGTACACTTGATACGTGTATGCCTGATACATGATATGCGGATATGACCGTATCTCAAGACATGTAACCGACTGGTGTATGTATCAGTGATACCTCTCTGTGTATCCAAACAGTCTAAACAAAACCTAACCATAATCAAAAGATATCCCGTTAAATGCGGCGACACGGGTGACCAAATCGTACAAGGCGCCGCAATCCGCTGTGCAGAGTTGCATCCCTTGGATCATATGATAGCGTGTTCGAATCCCGGTTTGACCAAGTTATATTTCACGTCACAAACACATGTAGAGGCAAGGCAATTGTTCACCTGGACATAAGTATGAGTATGAGTACTAACTTATGTATCCAAGCACAAGTTCTTGTTATCAGAATGAACCTGGAACTATACACATGCTCTATGTTTAACACAACAAAGAACAAAGAACGATCTGAGGATGGACTTACCACACATGGCATAACACACAAAGCTTCATGTTCAACACAACATAGTCTTTTTGTCTAAACATGGAGCTACATACACGCTCTATGTTTTCAACACAACATTATCTGATATATCTAAACATGAAGCTACATACACGCTCTATGTTCAACACAACATGGTCTGATATATCTAAACAAGGAGCTACATACACGCTCTATGTTCAACACAACATTGTCTGATATATCTAAACACGGAGCTACATACACGCTCTATATTCAACACAACATGGTCTGATATATCTAAACACGGAGCTACATACACGCTCTATGTTCAACACAACATGACCTGATATATCTAAACATGAAGATACATACACGCTCTATATTCAACACAACATGGTCTGATATATCTAAACACGGAGCTACATACACGCTCTATGTTCAACACAACATGAGCTGATATATCTAAACACGGAGCTACATACACGCTCTATGTTCAACACAACATGAGCTGATATATCTAAACATGAAGCTACATACACGCTCTATGTTGAACACAACATGGTCTTACATATCTAAAAATGGAGCTACATACACGCTCTATGTTCAACACAAAATGAGCTCATATATCTTATCATGGAGCGACATACACGCTCTATGTTCAACACAACATGGTCTGATATATCTTAACATGAAGCTACATACACGCTCTATGTTCAACACAACATGGTCTGATATATAAAGCTTCATACGCGCTTTATCTTTAACCCAACATGGCCTGACAAATGCACACATAGCAATCGGTATGCATGGGTACCGGATTCTCATTGTGTACTTATTATCGCATTCCTGGTATCCACTACCAATATGGGTACTATATGTGAACATGTAAATACATTGAAGCCTGGACGTTGATAAAAAATGTGATGGTACAGACAGTAAAGATTGTGACTGTGTACACAACACATCGCGAATACCTGGTGTCATCACTGAGCTTTTGTAATTCATTCATATAATTTCACCATATTTTACCTCTAACTCTCAATGGAATCTGTTTCAGCAGGTAATTGAGACTGGTTATGCTCTGGCGTTGACGTGATATATTTTCCAGATAGACACTGACACAGACACACACACTCACACGATACCAGGATGTACGGATTATTAGTACCTCGGGAATGAATAGTGTTAAAGCTGAGCCTTTAGCGAGAGACTTACAGCATTTATTAACGAGAGACGAGACGAGATGAACTGCCATTCCGAGTTTCGAGCAGGTTATCTTATATATTAATCATTGACATTTTAAGGAAGAAAATTAAGAAAAGGCGTATGAAATGTCAACCCTCTAGGGAACCTATTCTTCAGATGAAGTTCTGTGATTAGTTTGTGGCATCGTGAACAATGGATGGTGTTATATAGAGGATTCATCACGAGTGTTTTTTAATATGGGAATTATCAACCGAGTCTTAGTTAATCGGTATTTGCCGAGCCTTTGGCGAGGCAAATACCGATTAACGGGACGAGATTGATATTTCCCATATTAAAAAACACGAGTGATGAATTCTATTTATCATTTTCACATTTTTGCTTCCAAATTAAGGAATAATTGCGTTAAACATTAACATCAGCAAATTGTCGAAATCTTACGTATAGATCGTGCGTAGTGGTACATGTTTTCCATAGCCATGTAAACCAAAATAAACAATTCGCTGAGAAAAAAAGTTCCTCGGATTATTTTAAACAAAATACTTGAACAGACTTTTGCAGAATAATTGAAACTTTAATAACGGTAACAACAACGATTCTGTGTAATCTGATTATATCTCTGGTGTAACTTCACTTATAATATATAGTTTCAAATCAAACCGCTCGCTCTTCCGGTTATCTAATTTGCATATCTAATTTGCATACTTATGTCATTGGGGTATGCCATACATGTTTTTATGTCATAAGCTTATGTCATGGTAAAATGCTTAAGTTAAATGATAAATCGTATTTTGCACTGACGTCATATGACCTCAATTGACCGATCAGCATTGAGAATTACTAAACTGCGCATGTACTAATATCTGAAAGTTATTGCACCTGATCATTCTATCCTTATGGATAATATTAATCTAATGTACATGTTATATGGAGTTCCAGGAACCATAATGGGCGCGAACCGGGATTCGAACCCACAATTATAGGTTTCTGGTGTGCCCAAACTCTGCACAGCGAAATGCGGCGCCGTAGACGACTAGGACACCCGTGTCCCCCCATCCCTTGTTTTGTATTGTTCTGATCGCGAGTAACCGACATACAATATCGATTTTGAAGTAAAAGCGAAATGGGATCGCGAGCCTATTCTAAGACTGAGACTTCCGCCCTTGGCGTTTGACTTCCACATTGCACTCAGGTTGTACCATTTTGTCATCAAACGTTATGGATTACATAAAATTTGACCACGTTTTTCGAATTGGCGTCATGGCTGGTATTTGTCTTTATCGAAATCAGAGAAAAAATGACGTTTCTGTATTACTTAATATATCTGACCTAATTTGCGTTCATAGTATTAAAAACACATTTGTGTGTCAGAATTTGACAACATAAAATTAATGATTTTCACTTTTAAGTAACAATATTTTTTCGTTTAATTCTATGGACAAGAAACGCACTTGTTAGGCATAAATTGTACATTAATCAAGTACTCAAAAAATATTTTATTTTCTTAACAAACAAATATTCTTATTAAATCAAACGCACGTGTTTCATCATAATGTTGTAGCAGTTGTCTCAATATTATACGACTGTCTCCGTGGTCTAGTGATAGAGCGTCTGCCGGGAGAGCGGACGACCTGTTCAACTGCTTCAGTGCATCATATGATGTGACTAAGTGCTTGCAATCATCTGGAGAGAAATGCATTGTGCTTGTAACAATGGCTCAGTAGGTATCGGCGGAGTCGAAGACAATTATCAAAATAATAGCAATGCAATATGTAGATATTTCCAAAAGACACATGGACATTAGGGGTATAGGAAGATCAAAGGGGTGGTGTTTTACGTTTTTTCCAGGGTTAATATCAATGATTGTGTAATGAAGCAGATATAATGTTTTTGTATTACACCGTTTTATCATTATCACCTCAAGCCTTAAGTTTGCTTGGTTCTTTGTTTGTTGGTAAAAGACGCACTCAGTAATATTCCAGCTATATGACAGCGGTCTGTAAAAAGAAGTCTGGACCAAACAACCCAGTGATTGACATCATGAGCATCCATCTACGCATTTGGGATACGATGACATGCATCAACGAAGCTAGCGAGTCTGACTACCCGATCCTGTTAGTCGTCTCTCACGGCAAGCATGGGTTGCTGAAAACCTATTCTCTACTCGTATCTTCACGGGTCTCATGGTCCTTTGAATATAGCTTCTACCCGGAGAGCAAGCATGGGTTGCTGAAGACCTATTCTTCCCCGGATCTTCACGGGTCACATTTATTGTAAGGAAACGAAATGCGAAAACGCACTTTTCATATGACGTTGTCAGGCTTAATCGTTATCAAGGGTTCTTTTAACAATTCGTTTCACAGAAAAATATTCAAGTAACCAGTTTAATATCCTGTGAATTCCAGATTAAACAAAATGGTCCAACAATTGATTACATCATACAAAAAGGTTTGTCAATAAACGAGAACCATTTTTTAAGGTAAGAAATATACTATTACGCGATGTTTATCAACTTCTTATAAGAACAAAAAGTTAACTCCTATAATAATTATTAGCCTATAATAATTATGACATTGAACAACACGTTTACACAATCATGTACACATGTTGTGTAACGTATTCCGTGAAAATATATTTGTTTAGAAATGCGAATTCAACACCATGATTGAAAATGTAAACATGATTGATTATGTGTACATTGCATCTTATTTTATCTTTTGTCTGATCTTTATATCAATGAAAATACCAAGTATGTACAACAATGTTGACGTATGACATCACTTCCGGTGATCTTTCAGAAAATGCTGTGTTCACTGACAGTGGTTTGCGGGATGTTCAGAGGAGGACTTTCGTTGATTCAGAGATCGTATACACATTAATGAGTTTTGTAATGTGAATCTGAATCAATCGTCATCCTTTGTTACTCGTTTTTTTGTGTTTCATTGTAACCAACAGACTGTGACGAAAAAGCAGATAAATACCGTCGCCGTTGAATAGTACAAACGCAAACAAAAATGCTAGAGCCGACATATAAAAACTGCTCTCGTGGTGCAAAACAAAAAATATTTATGTGTTTCCTTTTCCTTGTAAAACACAAAAATCTCTGCATTCGCATGCAGCAAAGGAAATCCAAAGTTAACATATGATGTTTAATTCCAACAATAACAGTAGACGCCCTTTCTTGTCACTAGACTGTCTGGTCGATACTCGATTGTTCACAGGCCCCCGCCGTATGGTAGGAGTACATGCTATGCGGCGTTTGACAAGAAATAAATACTTATTTTTTTGCAAAATGTGGGAATGGCGGGGGTACTGGTAAAGCAGGACATGCTCACCCTTTTCGCGAAATAATTGACAGTGCCTTTTATGCCTAATAAAACCTGTTTATATTTAATAAATCACTGTTTTGTATCTACTTTGACTTCTCTTATTCAGGCTACGATAATTATCCCAACATATGCAACAAATAGTAAAACGGATCTGTCAAAACATTAGAAACTGCGACCCGAGAAGATCCGGGTTAGAATAGGTCTTCAGAACCCATGCTTGTCGTAAAAGACGACTTTCCTTGACTAACGGGGATCGGGTGGTCAGGCTCGCTGACTTGATTGATGCATGTCACCGTATCCCAATTGCGTGGATCGATGCTCTTGATGTCAATCACTGGATTGTCTGGTCGAGATATGATTATTTACAAACCGCCGTCATACACCTGGAATATTGTTGAGTGCGGCGTTAATCAAACAAACAAAAATTCGAAAATGTTTTCAGTGTGAAACCTTAATTCTGCTTTGTTTACATTGTAAATCAAGCACGTTTTTCACACCTCATGTATTTCGCTTGATTGCGCAAAACCAATTCATCTACCGAGGCAAGAGCGTCCACTCGTCAAAGTCTTGTTTCCGCCCTTTCCACGTGAAGCCCACTCTCCTGTGCTAAATATGATTGGACTATCGAACATAACGATAGTCCAATCAGAGAACGTTTCACAAAAGCAAGATCCACGACTGGTACACCTTCGAATGTGGGTGATTTACCGCTGCCTGTCCTACTTGACGCGAATATATATTTTTCATCTTTTAAACCCCCCAATGATTGTCTATGTTTTTATGTGTGTCAGGGATGAAATCGCTGATGTTTCCGTTATCTGATCGAGTAGGTCGTCGCCTATGGCAGCCACCATCTTTGTGAAGCTGTAAGAAAATTACTTACTTCAAGTCATTTGAATCAGAGGTGTCAGTGGTGTGGTATCACAATGACTGGCCGATCTGCGCTCCATTTTATGCAGGGCAGATTCACAGGTCAATACCATCGGGACAACATCAATGCACCGCTCGTGGTCCCATTTGCACAACCTATTTCAAGATGATAATGCATGTGCTCATTGTGCCGGGATTGTGACCTAATTCTTCCAACAGCAAAACATCCATGTCATGGCATGGTCAGCACTCAGTCCTAACATCACTGGCAGACGTGTACGTCAACGTCAAAATCCATCTACCACGCTCAAAGAACTCGGTGTTGCTCTCACTGGTGATTGGAACAGCATAAGTCAAGCTGACATTGGTCGACGTATCTGAAGCATGCCTCGAAGAATTCGTGTATTTCTGGCCAACAGGGGTGGTTTGACCAGATATTAGTGACGTTGGCTGCAAAATGCAAATTTCGAATTTGACCCCCGACTTCTTTAGCAAGCTTGTGCGCCACCATCTCACCACACCAACCTTTAGAACCCGTTAGATCTCCTACACCCCAGCAGATAAGATCATATTATTTCCATGTGCCAATACATCATGTATACATCCAGCTGAACCGTTGATGTTCTGGTTTTATGGAGTTTTTAACCCAAGGCTACCGTGTACATTTCGATAACATCATTAGTCACTTGATCCTATAATGCATCAGATCGTCAGCTGGTTTTCATGCCCATTATGAAGCAGTATTGACATCATTAGCGTTACCTATATTCGCCTCAGCTCAAATGTATTGTCAATGGAAAGATGAATGATAAGTTACAATTCCTATCAGGGACAAACCATTTTAGGTTAACGGGGGTTTCTTGAATTTCTCTTTGGACAAAGTATTTCTTTCGAAATGCGTTCAACACATTGCGTTTTACTGGTCATAAGTATAAGAACCCCATCACGTCCGGGATCCATGAATTCAGATTATTTCTCACATGTACCCACCTCCACCCTCAAGATATATTGACTGGTCCATGTGAAAATATATATTCCACAGTCTTTCAGTCGAGAGTTTGTGAGCGGGGAGAACTGTATACTGAGCGTCACATTTGATATCAAAGGACACTGTACAGTGGATATTACGAATACATCATGGCTGAAAATGACACCTACGTGTCACATTCTTTACCCATTACATCTCTAACGCTTTCCTGCAACTTTTGGAGTATAATGTGCAACAGGGTCATCATTGCTACAACCACGAAAACTACAGCTCTGCAGGGATATTCTGGAAAACTGCTCATAAGTCAGGCGGTGGCGGATATCTGTTTAGAGATAAGTACTATTTTAATATATATTCATGTACCGTTGAAAACCATGATCATATCGCCGGACTTTATCCGGATTCTGACGACTCTTGGGATAGCTTTTCATGGCATCGTCGCTTACAGTATAATGGCATTCGGCTGGAATCTTTACCTTGCTACATGTGGACACCTGACATATCGGTTTGATATGACGTGGCGCAAACTGGCAAAAATCATCCTGTTTTCATGGTCGTTCAACCTTGTTTTACCTTTTCTTCACTACACAACGAATGACTATTTTGTTTGGGACGAACGGCTTCTCAGACTGTTCCCAACTTACACAAGCAGTAACTGGTGGTTTGGTGTCCTTTGTGTTACCAATGTTACCTTGATGCCGCTGTGTGTCACTTTTGGGCTCTTCTACAAGATCAGGAAGTACGCCAGAAGCCTCCCCGCTGTGGTCACAAACGGGGAACATAGCCACACGTCGAGGAAGATTAAGCTCGCGTTGATGAACATTGTCATTATGATTTTGCATATCACATCCTTTCTTCCTCTACACCTTGTACAAGCTTGCAAGGTCACCACTCCTGGAGTGTCTAGCTTCGTTGCAATTTGTTACTATTCATATCACATGTTCAAGATATTTCTATTCATGAAATTGTTTAAACCTTTCCGGAAGACCATCCGATCTTTTTGTTGTTGCTGCGATAGCGAAGTTACACCAATACAGACCGCTTTAGAGGTAGCGACGCAAATGATGCCAGTGACTTCTGAAAAGAAACAGGTTTCTCTGAGAACACCATCAGGAATTCTTCTGAGGCCACACAACCTAGCGCAGAACCTCCACAACGACAGGGCGATGTAGAATGGATGTATTGGTATTGTGAGTTTATGGGTTACCATTATCGAAAACCGAGGAGAATTGTGCTATTAGAGACTGTCTAAAGATTTTTTTAAAGGGGCACTGATCTAACGCAATTCCCCGGGGCTGGTTGTTGCCTTTGTTATTGTTTTTTCCCAGTGAGTACCTGGATGTATAGCAGAAATCTAGACTAGTTCGCGACCTCTGCTGCGCCATTCGTAAGCGCATTAGTCACTTTTATGGATACCGGTAGTAATAAGGGCGTATGGTCACATTGATCAACAAAATGAAATACAGTTTTCGAGATAATAAGGAAATGTAGATATCTTTGTGGGTAGCATCGGTAATGGTGACGAAGTTTTGATAAGTCACTTGCTTGGTAATTTTGCGATTTTCGTTTACACTATTTTGACTTGCAACATAAAGTAAATATTTCACCTGAGCATTGCTTTTTTTATAGTGTGTATATTATTTTACTGTCAAAATGTGTAACATATTTATTAAACGTCTAAATATTCAGTTATTCTACAAATTGACTGAAAAACATTTCCATCTCTATTATTATGATAACGAATTCCAAACATTTTGATGTTTAATGTCATCACCAAGAGACTGAAAATGTTACCTTGAAAAGTACATTTCTATGTTGTTTGGCTTCTAATCCTACATAATAATCTGTTGTGGTGTTTGTAGGCCCTTTTGATAGTCTTAATCAATCTGGACAGATTTTTTAGTGAAAATGACTGACTGACTGACTAATATAGAAGATTTAACGTGCGCTTTCCGACTGTAGCGTATTTCGCACACGGGCATGGCCGGACCATTTAGTGTATTCCGAAAAGGGTGAAAGTGGTGTGTGCAACCCAAGAGTCGGCTTTTAGGGGTTGCTTGTATTGAATTTTTGGAATTTTTAAATTTGGAATAAATGACTGAAATATTTACACATTTTATAAATTGCCTGAGAGAATCACATTTTACAAATTGACGGTAATATATACACGCTTACAAAGGAAAAGACCTGTGAAAACAACGTCTATCGCGCATTGAAGAATTTCCCAACCAAGACGTAGAGAAACAAGAACGAATTATAGGTTCAAATGAAGGAAAACAAAATGCAAATACCATAATTACAACCTACCAAATTTATGTGTATAAATTTTAGGCAGCTTCCTTGTTCGAGGAATGAATCCGTGAATATCCACACAAAGGAACAATATCCCACTCGTCTGCAGCTGTACAAAGAAACTTATTCGATGTCACGTGCCTCTGTAACAATCAAATATTTTAAAAGATATATATCGTTTCGGGATATTATAACCCGTGTTCGTTTCTCAACTGATCACTTGGATTGTTTCAGGTGTTTCACATAGGTGTCAAGTCTCAAGGGTCGGCTGAGAAAGCCCACGTGACAATTATTTTCATAACGTCCACGGTTCCTAAAACATCCATTGAGTGATAGATAACAATGATCAATCAATCAACGTATTATCAGTTAACTCTTTGTTGTTTTTACATGGGCACTGCACGCCATGATATGAGTGTATTCCCTTTGTTTTAGTAAACCTAGACATGTAAACACTCACTTTTGACATATCCACTGTGCAAGATAACAGTGATTAATCAATCAAAGTATTTTCTGTTAATCCTTTGATGACTAGGAACGATCCGTTGATTTACAAAAAAAAGTAAATCAACTGATCATTCATCTCTTGCTGGGCTGCCACGTGCATATTACATAACACACATTTCACCACACTTCAAACCTGGATTTAGATTGAATAATTACCCCAGACACAATAAATGCCAATGGGAACTTTTGTCAGGTAATCTAAGTGGTGCTACCACATATTGTACCTGTAATAAATTCATTAACTGAGCATCAAGTGAATGACGACAAATACACAAGTGTAGGGGTTATACGAGAAAACGTGGATGACAACAAGGGAGTAGTAATCGTATTATCGACGCAATCCGAAATCCGAAAATGCTTTCACTGCATGGATACTTTTTTTAGTATTAAACTATAACCATCTGGGATATTTCCAAATGACGACATCCGATGAGCTCCGCCGTTCTTTTTGTCTGTTTGTTTAGACTGAAGAAATTAATTAACATGCGCCCTTTGTCGAAATCTTTATAGATCACAGTTAACCAATCAGTGTTTATGCAAAAATGCGTAAAACAAATATAGCCTCCAGCCTCCAGCCTCCATGTTTATTTAACTGTCCTTGCAGACGGTAGCCCAGTCTCTGGTCACGCTCAGTTGCGTTGCGTATCATCTGGGTACTCACGGGGGGAAAAAACAATAACAAAGGCAACAACCAGTCCGGGGAATTGCGTTAGATCAGTGCCCCTTTAAGGCAGATCGAGAGTAATACGTGACCTAACTACGTCACAATGGAATTTCCTTTCCGCACACGACGTCAGTGGTACAGCTACTATTTAGGATTTATGCCAAAAGGAACACGATAATAAGCCTCGTTTTTAGATCAAGCAGTGCGTGGGATGAGCGATTGATGGATACCTTTAAGTTAACTATCTGTCACGGATATTCATTGTTTGTGTTATGTATATTAATCGTCCCTTTAGCCTTACGAGTGATGTGATTTGAGATGATATATGATTTGATATGACCACAGCGTGTTTTCAATAAAACTACAATTCAAGCGTACGTACCGCCACAGGCGATGCGCAAGTGTAACCCACTTGTAATGTTTCTGATTTGAAACAAGATGAAATCATGTCATGTTAAGGGACATTTGTTTTTTACTTTTTTTCCTTGAAATTTCAAGATGTTATGTTGAAATTAGTTGAAATTTCAAGAAAATGATCATGAAATTTCAGGATACTAAGGTGAAATTTCAAGATACTAAGTTTTTTTGTATCTTGAAATTTCTAGATCATTGTCTTGAAATTTCAACTTAGTATGTGTCTTGAAATTTCAAGTTAGTATCTTGAAATTTCAACTTAACATCTTGAAATTCAAGTTAAATATATTGAAATTTCAAGAAAAAAACAAACAAAACAAATTTTGTATTTTGTTGGTTATTAAAATTGAAAGAACTGTTGTTAAATTTGATAATGTCTATTTCACAACTCACCCCTGCAACAGTCTGGAAATAGTAATCTATGGTGGTGTAAATTTGTGTAAAACTATATATATTCAAATGGCGTTTCTTGATGTTAGTAAATATGCCAATGTTGTTTAAGGAGATCTATTGAAGTTTTTAAAACATGTTAAACAGTCATACAGAGTACATATTTCCACCACGAAGAGGTGTGTCAAATGTGATTTCATTGTTATATGAAAAGCGAAAAGCAACTGTCCACATCCCAACACCAGTGTGAATGCATATCGAAATCCCACCTGAAGGCCGAGTTGCAGGGGTGACGACGGAGTGGTGAGTCGACGCCATTTCCCGCTGTTTACAGTGCATTAGTGAACATGACAAAGAAGTGATTTTCCGTTATTCCCGGCGTATTGAAGACGCCAAATGGGCTATTGTGTCAGAGACAAGTTTATTTTTGTCTCACTTGTAGAATACAATTACAATATATCAAAAGAAGTATAAAACAAACTTGTACAACCAGTCGCTAGTCGACTTTCGAGAGACGATATGTCACTGAAACAAATGGTAATACACAACGATAAAATATATACAAATATACATCAATGATATAAAATGGAAGTGTACCAGTTCATCAAACAAAAGTGTCATTCCTTCACATTACAAAGCGAAAGTTTAGATACAGCGATCTCAGCGTGAAGAAAAGGGGAAATTGAATGGGCATGTCGTGTAGTGTTCCTACCATTTTGAGGCATCAGTCTATAAGAGAGATCTAGACATACTAAAAGTGTGTGTGAGTGAACTTGGTTTTTACGCCGCTTTTAGAAATATTCCACCAATATCACGACGATGGACCCCGAAATAACAAACAAGAAGACCTTGGTTACACATATATTGTATATATAAAATGTATCTGCATTAAATGTTTAAAACATTCTTTGACTGAATTCGTTATATGAACTGATTGCGTCATTGCAATACTGTCTCCAAAGACATGATATCGGGATTAAACATCAACTCTCGCAGTAACTGAAACAACTACAGCCGAGAGTGCAGCAAAGAACTCCACGAAACTGGTGATACCAGATGGGGCATAAATTTCTTATGTGTCAACGTTTCATTTACCTCGGAGGTCAGAAATCATGGTAGTTTTATAGTGTTAACACAAATAGAGGACGGTTTGTGAACTTCGTGTATTTGGGGTTTAGCGCCCTTTTCACAAACAGAATCTCATTTTTTTCAATCGATACCACAGCGGCATGTTCATTGTAAAAGGAAAAGCCTGCAAAACCACTGTGGTTATGTGTTGCAGGGTAACGTGCGAACGTTGAGTGGTATAAGCAAACTAATGGTGAGCGCAGTTCCTTAACTGTTGTTGTTGTAGCATTAAGTGTTTAAGAGGTCGCCTTCTGCCTAAGCAATTTCGGCTGACCTGTCCCTCTTTGGGACTCCTGTGTGTGAGAAGGGTACACATGTCTATTGTGAGTTCGGCGTTCCAATAATTTCTGTTTTTGCATTGATATGATTTCTATTTTCTTATATTGATATGATTTAATTTTTATCCCTGGCTGCTCTGTTTATATACGTTCGAGCAGCTGTCCATCTCTCAGAAATAGAGTTAGTTTGGCCTTCGCTATTGCAACTCTTGGCTTTAAGAGATCTATGACAGATAACTGCAATTCTTGTTTTAACCTAGCCCGGGCTGGGACATGGTCTTGACATTCTAGTAACACGTGGTCAATGGTTTCAGCCTGATTGCAAGATGAACAAACCTTGTCATAGTGCTTTTTGTGACCAAGTCTGAGGCGTCCTTAACTGATTGAGAGGGTGCGTTTATACGTACTGTCTACTAAAGATCACAAACACGGTTCGACTGGCATGATCGGCTAATGGAGCTAAAAGATATTGGAGGGTGAACATTAGTTCTTAACTATTGGAGAGTTTATCTGCAACACACCGACTACTGGAGGATTACAGCATGAATGCGACATTCATGTGACATTGTTTTAAATAGTATTACAACTGTATAAACGACAGTATTAACTGAACCAACAATCACTAGACATTACAATCAATACATAACGTTCATTTGTCCAGAAAACAAATTTAGGTTTATCCCGTAGATCTAGTTCGCTTTCCTCGCTGCTGTCAAGATAGTTTTGACTAACCACGGGCTCATACTGATAAATGTGTGTAGTGTCTTTGAGCGAAAATCTATGGAATCCTAAAAGGGACATTGTCGCGTTGTCGCATTGTCGCCCTACCAAAAACAAGCAAAAAGTGTCGAAATTAACCAAAGCGCGACAACGCAACATTTTGCCCATTTATCGCATTGTCGCATTCCGTATGATAGAAATCCAACGATTTCATTAATGACATTGTCTGGTGATGCCATGGCGAACGCTACACAGAAACAGTGATCGTCTGCAAGTTCAATTCTCCGCTGTGACGTCAGGTCTCGTGATGATAAATCTCCTCATTAACTTTCGATAGTTTCCGGAATACGAGTAGGTTTGTAACGTTTTCTTCGCTGCTAATATTGCCTTTAGAATTTGTTTGAATATGCTTTATAAATGATACACTGTACAGCTGATTACGGACCTCGAATTCTATCTCACACGCATGTTTGACACCAGTTATCTCTGGAATGTTTCTCATTCACAGGTGTTTAGTGTATGTCGTCTGTCACGACTGTGGCAGCCGAAGCCGTGTGCACGTCATGTGTGCATCGATGATGCTTCGCAGATATTTAGTTAACAATAAACTGGACGGGTAGCTCAGACAGTCACAGATTCAAAAAGATGTTTATGTAACACAGGACGCCTTTGTCACTGTAGGCGTGAGTCGACTACACCATTGTCCTAGCTATGATTCTCAATTGGCGCGATACACAGAGATGCAACTGTTCAGTTGGGCTATGGATGAAGGGTGCTTTAAACATTAATATGACTCCAACGAAATAAACTTCAGTGAGAAATCTTCAATTACAAAATGTACTGTAGCTGGAGGCATGTCATATCAATGGAATACTGTAAGGGACATTCTCGCGATCTCGCATTATATCCCTTTGTAAGAAACTATTTGAAAACCTTGTTGAACCAGTTATGTTTTATGGAACGGGGATGCGGTGTACAAATACTTACAAAGAAATAAATCTTCCACAAGACAAAGCTTGCACATATTCCCTTGACATCACGAAGCGCTTTTCTAAGGTACCGAGGAACAGTGATATGGTTTTATATCGCCAGTTGTTAAACATGGTGTTAAAGATGTGTTGTATTTTAAGATGTTTTGTGATGAAAGGAGGGGCTTCTTCCGTTTGTAAAACTATTTGTGAACACGCCCAGTCACAGAATATCACTATAGCCACATAGACATGGGGGAAACCAGCTGTTTTGACTATCACATATGAATAAAGCAACAACTTTTCATCAGCCTCTTATGCGTGATATACCGTGGTATTGTTGTGTAGCTTTTCATCTTTTAGTTCGGGGGCACGGGTAGCCCAGTCGTCTAAGGTGTGGTGATTCGCTGTGCGTCCCTTGGGTACGCCAGAAACCTATGATTGTGGGTTCGAATCCCGGTTCGCTCCGATTATGTTTCTAGGTTTGTCAGCCCCATACCCGTGCTCGTTGGTTTCACCGAAGTGGTAAACGTCTAAAACCTACATCACTTAGGGCTTTCCTCCCACATTAAGCTGACACGCCGTGATATATCTGAAATAATGTTAAAAGCGGCGTTAAACCCGACTCACTCACTTACTCATAATTTAGTTGTAAAAGTTGTGTTTGTTTGTTGTTTTACGCCGTACTAAGCAATATTCCGTCTATGTGACGGCGGTCTGTAAATAATCCAGTCCGGACCAGACAATCAAGTGACTGACATAATGAGCATCGATCCACGCAACTGGGATCGATGACATGCATCAACCAAGTCAGCGAGTCTCACCACCCGATCCCGTTAGTCGCCTTTTACGGCAAGCATGGGTTGCTGAAGATCTATTCTACCCCGGATCTTCACGAGTATTCACGTTGTAAAAGTAAACAAATAGAGTTACATGTATGAATTGTGAGAAGCACATGCATTTTATGCACTGATCCCCAGAACTCAGGCGATTACTGCAAATTCACAACATATACTTAAAACAGTTCATCGTTTTCTGATATTTATGACCACTGTCCTCTAGCTTCACATTAAACCTTACTCACTCACTTCTAGTTATACACCGTATGGAGTATGGCAGATGTGGGAAACTGATTTTATAACGCTTCATGTAGTTTGGCCAGTATAATGTGCAGATCTTGTCAGTATTAGCATCACGAAGGGTATATGTGTGGGTTTTTTAAACCGCGCTAGGTTTTATACCCTCGAACCTAACGAGGAACGTAGAATCAGGACATATACCCCGAGTGATACTGCTATCACAAAGTTATCTTGTCGACATATTTAAATCTGCATTATAAAAGAATTAAAAAGTTGTTCGATTCAGGTGAGGTTAACTTGTGCCATGACACGTGACTTTCGACAACGTGTCGCATTTTGCTTCGTGGCGGGATATAAGAGAATGATTCTCAAGCTCAGCAATATTTATTAAATACGTAGTATTTTATCAAAATCACGCGAAGGGAGTAAGACAATTAAGGGTTATTGTATGACAATTTTCATACCATGTCCCCATATCATCTCGAGATCTCCATATCATCCCGAGGGCCGAATGCCAGAGGGGTGATATTGGGAAGCTGAAAACTACCTATAGTAACCCTTTCATCATATACCACAACTTCAAATTGTAAAGTTTATCTATTTGCAAATGAAGGCAATGCACTTTTGCCTTGCTCGGAAGACATTGCACTGGAAACTAGCCGAGCAGACGACGCACAAAGGGACGTAACTCTAATTTCTTACCACCCGGTTTGATATCGATCGCAAATTCAAAATACATTGAAAAGCCACGTCAGCCGTCAAGGTGTGTAATACAGGTCTGGTCATGACACCCCCTGTGATACGACCGTCTCTTTGTTGGCTCTATCACACAAACAAAATGCCTCGTATTGACAGGGGCGGTCGGGTAGCCTAGTGGTTAAAGCGTTCGCTCGTCACGCCGACGACCCGGGTTCGATTCCTGACATGGATATGTGTCAAGCCCATTTCTGGTGTCTCCCGCTGTGGTATTGCTGGAATATTGCTAAAATCGGCTTAAAACTCACTCATATTGACAGGTATATGATAATCTCCATTATCCCGTGTGTTAAATCTTCATTCTCTTATCATCAGCAATACCATGGACCAAGTCACAACTATAGTTTCGTCTGGACCTCCCTTTGGCAGTTAAAATAGTCCAATCAAAATACTCTCACGGGCGAAAGAAATTCTGTGCAACATCGAAATGGGAATGGCGACGTCAAAAAACGTATCTAGGATTGTGAATTGGTCCAGGGTATTTCTTATAATAGGATGGGGACATGATACACTGGGTGACTGAGGATAAACCCAGAATAAGTGGTTATCTCTGTGAAAACATATTCTTCCAGACGGTGGGTTGGTTGGTTTGTTGTTATATTCCAGCTATATGACGGCAGTCTGTAAATAATCGAGTCTGGACCTGACAATCCAGTGATTGATACCATGAGCATCGATCCACGCAAATGGGATCGATGACATGCCTGGCCACCCGATCCCGTTAGTCGCCTCTTACGGCAAGCATAGTCGGACACATTAATTGCCAAATCTATTTGGCCAGGTCTAGTTGCAGTGAAGCATCTGCGAATCGCTGCTATGCACCCAGACAATTGGGATACGGCGCTCACTTCCGCCACAAAATGATGATCGAGGTAGTGATTCTTTGAGTTGTTCTGGAAAAGCATATGAATGATTCAAGGAAGCACAAATCATAAAGACCAACACACACAGAAAATGACAAATTATATGTCTCAATATATATTTTATATTTTTTTAACAAAAATATTTGTTAGAGATCTTAAAATTTCTTTAATCAACAATGTGCTATACTGCCACTGAAGTCCTGTCATATTCAGTTTTAAACACAACTTTTCTACTTTCATTCAGGTGGTTATAGCTGTGTTCTGACGTCACCGCTCCAAGACGTCCGTAGTTCGGCGCCACGGGGGCTTCACTGTCGCTCTTCAGACGAAGATGATCATAACCGGATACAACGTTGGGATTTGGCGCATGCGCCGAGTGTTTGACCCGTTGCAAGCTATCAGCACTGGAATAGTAATGGTCAGTGACCGGTCTGGGTTCGTTCTCCCTGATTTCATAGTAATCACTGGACTCTGTGGTTCTCTCAACGGAAAACACACCAGGGGGTTCAATTTCAAAATATTCGTGCGGCTCTTTTGTATTATCAGCTGTCTTCTTCTGCCGGTGCTTCCTATAAAGAGTAGATTGGTACAGAAACACGGTAACACAAATAACACTTATTTCTATTCCTTTATGTGTCATTCCAAAATGAGATGAATGTGCGATTAATCCACAACTGATCCTAACAGCGAGTGTAAATAGCATCTAAACTGACGAGCTGAAGAAAGTATACCCTTGCTAATTGGATTTGACACAGCAATTACAAACTTTATCAAATATCAAAACGTTACAAGATTCAAAATAGTCTCCGAAACACTGCAAACTTAAGGTCCAAAAAACAACTATGACTTCAGTATCAAATACACCGCGGTCGAATAACCATTTCTTGTTTGTTTAATTTCAGATACCACAAAACATGAATATATGCTTTCTTTTTCCAGGCAGTTTAGGATTTTATTTCATACGCACATTCATATTCTGATGATATTATACCTTGAACAAATGAAGTGATTGAGATTTACATATTAATAGTAGAATACATTCCATAGACATCTATGTACTTGAGAGACAAAACGTAATACATCATGTAAAATGTATCACAATGTAAATCTGCAATCTATTTCTCGAAATCATAATCGAATATTGCAATTCTGACGTAGCTACGTGTTGCATGCTATAAGTAGTATTATGGTAACATTAAGCACGGTACATTGCAAACCCCACCCTGCCCCGCCCTGCCCCGCACTGCCCCGTCAAACCCACCTTATGCAGCAGATGGAGACACTGCACACAACCGCGACGAGGACGATGCCCCCGGCACTGCCGCCTAAGATAATCCAGATGTTTTTCTCTAGAGAGGCTGGAAGAGAGACAGAGACATGCTTAGAAGGTAGTCATGCCTGCTCATGTTGATACTGATGCGGAGATACAAAACACATCCAAAGATATAAATAATGCCAAAGCAAATAGATGTATGTTTTGGACAAACCACGAAAAGAAGAACTGTGTTTGGGCATAAACCAGTGTCTAAAGGCCGATATTTGTAATATTGCATAAAGGATAAATTTGACTTAACACAACGAGACAATCTTCATATCTGGCACCTGGTGGGGATTCCATGTTAGAATTGGCTCCAATTAACCTAGTATTCTTGTCGTACGAGGCAACCAAACGGACCGGATCATCAGACTCTGTGACTTGGTTGATTGCATCTCATCGTACCCCGACGGCGTGGAACGTTCCTCATAATATTCCCTGGTTAGGTTGGTCCAGACTCGATTATTTACAAAACACAATGCTATGGCGGTAATATTATTGAGTTCAGATTCAAACAACAAACACACTGAGATACGAATATCAATACCCATTAATGCTCACCTTTTTCAATACATGCTTAGCTCAGCACAGTAAATAGTATAATATCTGTCACAACAATTTAGGAACATAAAGTATCATAAAAAATTCAGCTTACATTTTGAAACAGTTGAATCAGACGAGTTTATCTGAACTTCCGGCTGTTGATTGGTCAGTATCCTACACGTGACCTTGATAGGTGTCTTAGCTGTAAATCGACAAAACCATAAAAGGAACCAGTTACACCAGAATGTCTTCTGAATGATAATGATAAATACATACATACTAAATACCAGTCCAAAAGATTTGCCGTCACTTATTCCCAACAGTTGCGTCTTCCTAATATTTCAAACAATTGTATCTGACAGTAACCGACCACAATATGACTTATTAACAGCAAAATCATTAAATAAATGAATTAATAATCCAATTAAAGAAAGGTAAATCTGATCCTAAAGCAGGAAGGTCTGTTATTAACATAAAATGTATTGAAAAAATATAATAAATGCAATAGGTCCTCTACCCACTGTTGAATGTCTGTATCTTGAGTAATATTTTCAAGGGAGCATATGCTTCATTTTCTGCCACGTTCCAGTGCAAATACTAACATATATGAAACGGATCCATGGTCACCCTGTATCTATGGTAATTATGAACTGTTAAACTGATATACATAAAACGGTGAACTGGCAGACAAACAAGGTGTTTTCAGGGATTTGGATACTCAATACCTTGAATACGCATCCACACTCTGTGTGGAGGACTGTTCTTCGCTACTGTGAGCTGTGAAGTAATGGGGAGAGTTCCGTTGACTGATATGAGAATCTGCGAGGGATGGATGACGTAGGAGTTGCAGTCGTAGACGCTGTTCCGGTCGTGTGCGTTGAGCATCAGTGACGAGCAGCCTGCGGAGGAGTTGTTACCAAGGTGGACATCCAGGGCTTCTATGAAGAGAGGCGTTTGACCTTGACCTGTACCGGAAGTCCTACACGAACATGTTGTGTCTGAGTCAACCGGCTTTCGCACTTGGTCATACATGATGGAAACAGAGGTGCCAGTGATAGAGCCACCGCAGAAGTTCACGATATGTTCCTCTGAAACATATGCACATTCACAGTCACATATATGACGCACGTATATGAAACAGAATCAACAAAACAATGAATTGTGGATTTCCCACAACATAATATTATGTTGAAAGGTGATTCGCAGTGATATAAGAGAAGAGTTGAATAGTCACGTCCTTTAATGACAGGAGGAACAGTCTTCTACATTAAACCGTGGACACAGTCGTCGAGGCATCGCAATTTGCATGCAGGGTTACGTCCCTTAGGGTGTCAGAAATCTGTGATCGATGGTTCGAATTCCAGATTCGCTCTTATTATGTTTCTAGAGTTGTCAGCGCCCTCCCCCAATCGCATCACTGAGGATGTCTCCTGGTATGTTTTCACTTGTTGCCTAGAGACAGGTTTCAAGTCAAACGATCTGAAGCGACGTAGAAGAGAATCATAGACTAACAGTCAGTCTACAAAGAGGTGAGGTGAGAAGGAGTTTAACGTCGCGTACAAGATTATTGAACGTGTGTGTGTGCCTCTGTGTGTGGCTGTTTGTGCTTGTCCGGACTAATGTCGATTTTATAGTGCTAGCCTACAGACATACCATGCCACAGTTCATCATGAATATCCCACTCAGAGCCGACCAATCCTTGTTTTAGCCGCAAAATACCGAGCGCTAGACAGGATAACAACAAGTACCAACTTTGTACCATGTGTTTGTACCATTTGCCAAAAATTACATCCAAACATTTAATCCGTAATTCCTCGTAGCTCGCTGGCTATTCTCCTAATGACTCCTGGCAAAGGCGGAAGTTTGGGATCGATCATGTAACATTCTTTGAGACAGAATATTCTTTCAGGCAGCTTGGTCTGCCTCTAAAACAGTTGTGGCTCCGAGTGTTCTGCATTACAAGAACGTTTTGATGTTTGTTCCATCAGTATAGGTAACAACTGAACCTTAAAAGCTGTACCAAGACGTACACACAAAGCATGTAAAGATAAAAACATACCTTTAATGCACTCATAGAAGATAACCGAGTAGCTAGAAAACTGTACAAGATGATTGTTGGCAACACACTTGTGGGTGCTCCAGGGGGTCTTGAAGATGCAAGGCGGATGTCTGAGACAAAGCTTGAGTCGCTCAAGATCCGCGTGGGTGTAGGGGAGAGAGCAGTCTTCTTGCTGCGGGGTGCAACACGTGTGTTGGTGGGAGTCGCAGTTGCCCACCCCCGTGCCACACCTAGGACTGTCCTTGTACAGGTATTCCGCACCATTCACCGCCACGTGGTCAGTAGCTGCACACCGGAAGTAGTGGAAGGAACAGTTGAGGCCCACGTTGCCGTAACACGCTGTGGAGATCCTCCAGGCTTGGGAGGACACTACAATACACCGCGACAGATACCCTTATAAGAGGTTTCTCTCGAAGAACGTTTAAACTCGATATGCAGTTCGTGCTGCTTCCAATATATCTTGATCGTTGTGGTTTTTGTGAATGTTATGTGAAGCCAATTAGCAATCGATTCTGTAATTAGATACAGATAAGTGGATAATTGTATTGAGTAAGTAACTGAGAGATTGAATTGTTGTAGTAAGTAGTGAGTGAGTATGGTTTTACGCCGCTTTTAGCAATATTCCAGCAATATCACGGCGATAGCAATATCAAGTAAGTAACTGAGGAAGAAGATGATTGTAATTAGTAAGTAACTGAGGAAGTGGATGCTTGTGACGAGAAAGTAACTGGGTATGTGGGTGATTGTCGTTAGTAAGTAACTGAGGAAGAAGATGATTGTAATTAGTAAGTAACTGAGGAAGTGGATGCTTGTGACGAGAAAGTAACTGGGTATGTGGGTGATTGTCGTTAGTAAGTAACTGAGGAAGTGGATGGTTGCAATGGGAAAGTAACTGAGGAAGTGGATGCTTGAGACGAGAAATTAACTGGCGTTGTGGATGATTGTCGTTCGTAAGTAACTGAGGAAGTGGATGGCTGTAATGAGTAAGTAACGGAGGAAGCGAATGGTTGTGATGATTAAGTAATTGAGAAAGTTGGAGGTTGTTTTGAGTAAGTAACTGCGGATGTAGGCGATTGTCGTTAGTAAGTAACTGAGGAAGTTGATGGTTGTAATGTGTAAGTAACTGAGGAAGTTGATGGTTGTAATGTGTAAGTAACTGAGTAAGTGAAGTGTGGTAATGAGTAAGTAAGTGAGAAGGTTGATGGTTGTAATGAGTAAGTAACTGAGTAAGCGGAGGGTAGTGATAAGCAAGTAACTGAGGAAGTGGAGGGTGGTAATAAGTAAGTAACTGAGAGAGTGGAGGGTGGTAATAAGTAAGTAACTGAGTAAGTGGAGGGTGGTAATGTGTAAGTAACTGAGTAAGTGGAGGGTGGTAATAAGTAAGTAACTGAGGAAGTTGATGGTTGTAATGTGTAAGTAACTGAGTAAGTGGAGGGTGGTAATAAGTAAGTAACTGAGTAAGTGGAGGGTGGTAATAAGTAAGTAACTGAGTAAGTGGAGGGTGGTAATAAGTAAGTAACTGAGTAAGTGGAGGGTGGTAATAAGTAAGTAACTGAGAGAGTGGAGGGTGGTAATAAGTAAGTAACTGAGAGAGTGGAGGGTGGCAATAAGTAAGTAACTGAGAGAGTGGAGGGTGGTAATAAGTAAGTAACTGAGAGAGTGGAGGGTGGTAATAAGTAAGTAACTGAGTAAATGGAGGGTGGTAATAAGTAAGTAACTGAGTAAGTGGAGGGTGGTAATAAGTAAGTAACTGAGAGAGTGGAGGGTGGCAATAAGTAAGTAACTGAGAGAGTGGAGGGTGGTAATAAGTAAGTAACTGAGAGAGTGGAGGGTGGCAATAAGTAAGTAACTGAGGAAGTTGATGGTTGTAATGAGTAAGTAACTGAGGAAGTGGAATGTTGTATTGAGTAAGCAACTGAGAAAGTGGATGGTTGTAATGAGTAAGTAACTGAGGAAGTTGATGGTTGTAATAAGTAAGTAACTGAGGAAGTTGATGGTTGTAATAAGTAAGTAGCTGAGAGTGGATGGTTGTAATGAGTAAGTAACTGAGAAGGTTGATGGTTGTTATGACTAAGTAGCTGAGGAAGTTGATGGTTGTAATGAGTAAGTAACTGAGAGTAGATGTTTGTAATAAGCAAGTAACTGAGGAAGTTGATGGTTGTAATGAGTAAGTAACTGAGGAAGTTGATGGTTGTAATGAGTAAGTAACTGCGGAAGTTGATGGTTGTAATGAGTAAGTAACTGTCAAGTTGATGGTTGTATTGAGTAAGTAACTGAGTAAGTGGATGGTTGTAATGAGTAAGTAACTGAGGAAGTGGATGGTTGTATTGAGTAAGTAACAGAGGAAGTTGATGGTTGTAATGAGTAAGTAACTGAGGAAGTTGATGGTTGTAATGAGTAAGTAACTGAGTAAGTTGATGGTTGTATTGAGTTAGTAACTGAGAAAGTGGATGGTTGTAATGAGTAAGTAACTGAGGAAGTTGATGGTTGTAATAAGTAAGTAACTGAGGAAGTTGATGGTTGTAATAAGTAAGTAGCTGAGAGTGGATGGTTGTAATGAGTAAGTAACTGAGAAGGTTGATGGTTGTTATGACTAAGTAGCTGAGGAAGTTGATGGTTGTAATGAGTAAGTAACTGAGAAGGTTGATGGTTGTAATAAGTAAGTAACTGAGTAAGTGGATGGTTATATTGAGTAGGTAACTGAGGAAGTGGATGGTTATATTGAGTAAGTAACTGAGTAAGTGGATACTTGTAATGTGTAAGTAACTGAGTAAGTGGATGGTTGTAATGAGTAAGTAACTGAGGAAGTGGATGGTTGTAATGAGTAAGTAACTGAGAGTAGATGGTTGTAATGAGTAAGAAACTGAGGAAATGGCTGGCTGTAATGAGTATGAAACTGGGGATGTAGTTAATTGTCGTTAGTACGTTATTTGGACGTGTGGCTGTTATGAGAAAGTAACTAGGGATGTGGATGGTTGTAGTTAGTGAGTAATTGAAGTAGTGGATTGTTGTAATGAGAAAATAAATGGGGATTTAGGTGATTGTATTGAGTAAGTTACTGTGAAAGGGAATGATTGTAATGAGTGAGGTACTTGGGTACGGATGGTTGTAGCGAGATAATACGATAGCTTGATCCCTAATCCCACAGTGGTATTAAGAGCTGTTAATTTAATCATCTTATCACGCCTTAGTTGTCAGTACTCGTGACCTATTCCGACCCGATATTCTGTTGTGACAACCTTACTTAAATATAAGTGTCAAAGAAGTTAGTGAATCTTGATTTAGTGTATACCCATTTACAGGGAATTGATTTTACGGATGTTTGTATCATGTAAAACATTCAATACAAAATGAAAAACTTGACATACACGTTGCATGGTAAGAGTGCGTGCGTTCGGATGACGAATATCTTTTTCTCAAGCTTTCAGTGTTGATATGTTTTACAAACATGTCACGGTATAGATGAAGTTTGGAATATGTGCTGTCAGTAACTTAACAATTGCGTTAAAATGTTAGGGATACCAAATATAAATAGCAAATCTCGGATATGTTCTTTCTAATTTCTCTATGAAATGATTTCTTTCGAGTGGAAGTAAATGCAACACATTTTCTAATTCAGATTCTATTTTGTATTAACTGGTATGTATTGGTGATCGTGTTTGTAAGGGTTTACCTTCATGGTAGAGTGTCCAAAGTGCAAGAATAATCCCAAATTTGAAATCCATGACCACAGTGTATCCGTAGATGAAGCTGGCTGTACCTACTCTGTTCGGTCGGGATGTCACAAGTCGGACCTGGAGGAAGTAGAGGAAGGCCGCACATATCCTCACATCTGTGTCTTGTCTCACGGGACAAGGACATCTCGGGGGACAAGGACGTCCCACGGGAGAAGGACATTTCGCTGGATAATGACATCTCGCTGGACAAGGGCATCTAACGGGACACGGACATACAGGACAAAGTGTTCTCGTGTGATAAAGACATGCTAAGTGTTAAGGAATACTAACAGTACAACGACGTGTTATGGCAGAAGGAAACATGGCATGAGCAGTATATATTATAGGGTACCGTTGTAAAAAGCTATCTCAGCTCTAAGGTGATCGTAACCCCCATACCTTAATAGATCCTTACGACTGTCGTAGTGTTAAGGTTGTTATGTACAACGGCACCCTGAACAAGAACGGTGGCACGGAGGGCCCAGTTGTCTAAAGCCCCACAATTCGGTGTGCAGAGTTGCGTCCCCTGAGTATGCCAGAAACCTATGATTGTTGGTTCGAATCCCGCTTTGCCCCGATTATGTTTCTAGGTTTGTCAGCACCATACCCGTGCTCGTAGGTTTCACCGAAGTGGTAAACGTCTAAGACCTGCGTCACTTCGGGGATTCCTCCCACATTAACCTGACACACTGTGATATAACTGGAATACTGTTAAAAGCGGCGTTAAACCCAACTCACTCACTCACTCGCTACAGGACAAGGTATCTCACATATTGCGGGACAAAGGCATATCACGGAAATAGGACACCGTGCGGAACAAGGTAATCTCACGGGACAAGGGCATCACGCGAAAATAAAGATCATCTCGGGCGATAAGGACTTGGCAAAACTAGCTCCAAACCGAGTGTCATTTAAATTCGACAAAATATTTATGTTTCTATTACGGTGATGTGTAAGAAGCCGCTTATTTTGTATGCGCCTGAGTATCGAATGTAGGTGATATTTAATAATTGGTCGATTTGTTAATCACATATGTTTAATAACTAGGCTTATATGGTTTATTTTTCCTTTAAATAATGTGCAATCAAGTAAGTGTCCACGAAACAAATATTCCATGTCTTGCCCTGTCCAGTTACCTTTTACGACAGGTGTCCTGGTCTTTGTTAGAGGATGTAGTGAGTGCATCATCTAATCAGGTGTTTGTTTTAGCTGAGTGTGTGAGACAACGAGGCATGTCTGGCTTCACGGACGTGCCTCGAGTGGGGTCCCGGGTTTGCGTGGCCACAGCCAGGCAGTCCGGACCCAGCAGAGTACCTAACACAGGGATCAGGCCAGCATGGAGGCCCGGCACTACTTCCTACATCAAACGAAGTTTAACGAAGGTAATTGTCAGTAATCGTGTCACTGGAGAGATTGTTTTTTCCGTTATTAAATGTTTGACATATTTTGTCAACTTCGTAAAAGAAGGACGTTTAAAAACAATGTATGCTATTTTAGTGATGTGTGTTGGAGAGAGAGAGAGAGGGAGAGAGGGGGGAGAGAGAATAAGAGAATGAGAGAGAGAAAATGAGAGAAGGAATGAGAGAGAGAATGAGAGAAGGAATGAGAGAGAAGGAATGAGAGAGAGAATGAGTGAGAGAATGAGAGAAAGAAGAGAGAGAGAGAGACAAACTGTCTCCACATTGAAATCACAGATTTGTTCATGTTCTTTCTCCTATGACGAACGTTAACGCGAACTCATACACATTGTTATCTATCTACATCGGTAGTTCGGTTACACAGATATACGCAAGGAATGTGTCATTGTATTCATAGCAATCTACCTGTTTGCTATTCATCTATTGAAGACAATGACACATTCCTTGCGTATATATATACAAAAATGAGGCATGTGTTCATTCGGTGTACATGTAATATATAATAAAATAATAAAGTCCACGTTAGTCCAACATCTTCTTTGTATCAGTTTCAGACATAGTACTTTCACTGTATCATGACAGCTCTTCAGTGTAACTGAAAATAACATATGAATGACGCCATACAAATTACAACTGTGACGTCATAATGTATTTACACACTCCAGCGACGACACCAAGTAATTTAACAATTGTAGGAGAACATTTGAATTAAAATATACAGTATTTGTACAATATCAGTGTAACATTAACGATTGAAATGACATGTATATTAATACATTCTAGAGTTTCAAAAATTGGATAAACATTTGTTCTTTTTCCAGTCTCAGCTGCTTGTTATATATATATATATAAAAATAGATAGATAGATAGATAGATATAGATATAGATAGATATAAATATAGATAGATATACAGTAAACTACGGTTATAACGAACTTAAAGGGACTGCTAATTATAGTTCGTTATAACGGTAGTTCGTTATAAGCACATATACAGCATAACTACAGCAAATAGTCGGGACAAAAAAGTAAGTTCGTTATATCCGTCAGTTCGTTATAAGCGTGTTCGTTATAGTCGTAGTTTACTGTATATAGATATATGTGTAGGATATGGTCCGAAAAGGCACGATTATTTTTGCACGTGGGGCGAGTTCGAGGCCGTCAGGCCGAGAACTTGCTTCACGTGCAAAAATAATCGTGACTTTGAGGACCATATCCAACTTAAAACAGAGTCCCATTCAAAATACATGTTAAACTAATGTCCACCCAATATGCACGTGCATATATATTGGAGGGTCGTTCTTGTTTATGCCGAATCGATAGGAACTGCGCGCATGAACGCGCTAAAGTTCGAGCAAAACTATTGGAGCCCTCGTCTTATAAGAGCGCGGAAAAGCACGTGCGATTTCTCAATTCGCTTTCAGTCTTTGTACGTGATTAACATGGGAGATTCCGATTCCGATTCCGATATTCATTTCATTACACAAAATCGTTTTACGAGCTCGTACCAGGCAGAATTTAACTCAGATTTTGAAAGACTTATTAATACTGATATTGAAACATTTGACGTGGCTGTACCAGATTTTGATGTTGGTAAAAGTGATATCTTGGAATCAGATGAGTTCTCTGGAAATGATACAGATTTGGTGGAACTCTCTCAACAAGTAGAAGCAAGTATTCCCCAGGCCATACCAATTCCCATTACTACTCATACCATTGATGACGCAGACAGTATTTCCGGAAATAACGCAGGTCCTATTCCTAACCGTTTTAGCAATCCTGTGTCAGAGCAGGATCTTGAAAGTCTTTGTAATTCGGCTTTTTCTCAGAACACAGAAAACAAGAGTAGGTGGGCCCTCAACGTCTTCCAAGCGTGGGTCAAGGAAAGACAATCACGTGGGTTACGTGACGACGTCTTGTTAAACCCCGACATTATTGCCCTTTCGCATCGTGAAACAGATCTTAATAAAACTCTCATGCGTTTCTTGGTAGAAGTACGAAACCAAAAAGGTGAAGAATATCGGGGAAATACGTTATATGAACTGATTGCGTCATTGCAATACTATCTCCGAAGACATGATGTCGAGATTAACGTTTACGAGTCTCCTTATTTCAAGGGAATGAGAAACGTCTTGGATGCTCGCATGAAGTCATTAGCTAAGCAGGGTATTGGCATTGAGAAAAGACAGGCAAATGTTGTTTCAGTTGATCAAGAGGATATACTGTGGGAGAAGGGTATGCTCGGCGAGGATACGCCTCAAAAGTTGCTAGACACTTTGGTCTATCTCATTGGCTTAAACTGTGCACTTCGAGCTGGAGACGAACACAGGAATCTACGTGTGGGCCCCAATTCTCAATTTCAAATAACAGAAGATTCAAGTGGCGTCACCTATTTGAAATATACTGAGGACATTTCTAAGACAAACAAAGGCGGCTTAAAAAGTCGAAAATGTTCAAGGAAGACCATTCGAGTGTCAGAGAACGTTGAACTACCACAGCGATGTCCAGTTCGACTATACCGCAAATACATGTCTCTGAGGTAAGTTTTTAGGCATAGAATTGAATTTAAAACAGTTTGTTGCAGTCAAATTGTTTATTATGTGATTTGCAATTGATCTGCATGTGAAAAAATAACAATTTTTTCTCTTAAATAACAGCAACAATCGCGCTTAAAGTACATATGAATCTTTGCTTAATTTATGTGGTGTGAATCCCGATTTCAAATTCTTATAATTTTTGACTGCAATGTATATTTCAGACCCAACAATGGTAAATGCAACGCATTTTACCTGCGACCACTGCACTACGTCAAGGAGGGTGTCTGGTATGCCGATATTCCCGTCGGGAAGCACCCGTTACGTGCAACAGTTTCCAAACTCTTCAAGCAAGCTGGTATTGAAGGATATTTCACTAATCATTCTCTTCGAGCAACGGCAGCTACTAGACTGTACGATTCCGGCCTGGACGAGCAATTGATAGCCGAACGCACTGGACACAGATCTCTGGCTATCCGTAGCTACAAGGTATTTGTATTCACTGGTGTTTCTAGATGTGTCGTATAGATCTCAAGTCCTGTCGGAAATCCTAAAAATTGAATTAGATGTACATAGCCAAACCAGGGTTTATGCCATAACGTTTAAAGTACTTTCTCTCATCCTAACATAAAGATAACTTTAATAAAGATTTGACATTTTTCTCCCGGGAAGCAGTCGTTTCATTTTTAAATGATAACTTTATGATTCCTAACTTCAGTCCCATTCTCATAAAACCGCTCGGTTTGATAATATTTGCCTTTATATTTTATGGAGACTCCCCAATACATTGACTGTCATCTAGGTCAGCTTTGTACCTGTTAGGTGACCGGTCACTGACGTCATGGTCCCCCCGTGATTATAGTCTATTTCACACGTTTAGGTGCACAAATGAATGAGTATCCAACGTTTAGCTGTAAACATGCATTTCTAACATTGTGACATTAAACTAGATGATAACCGATGTTATTTAATGTGATATTTCTTACAATCTTTACTGTATGAACAAAGTACGATTTATCATTTGACATCGTCCAATATGCATTCTAAACTCGCACAACACTTTTTGTTACAGAGAACATCTGCACAGATGGAGGACCGAGTAGACGGAGTTATTCAGAGAAAATCGAGAGCCTCTGCAACTGTTACATCTGCTGCCTCTGGTCCCGCTATCGCACCTTCGAAAACGTTGGTATCTACCGCCTCTGCTGATGCTAAATCGGCTGGGACAATGTTGACACCTACAGCGGTTCTGGATGAAACGTCAACAGTCGCAGTAACAGAAACAACTACAGCCGAGAGTGCAGCAAAAAAATCCATGAAACTCGTATTACCAGATGGGGCAACTTTGTCGTTGTCTTTCTGAAATAAATTTAATTTCTGATGTGTCTCCGTTTCATTTACCTCAGAGGACAGAAATCATGGTAGTTTTATAGTGTTAACAGAATTACAGGACGGTTCGTGTATTTGGGATTTAGCGCCTTTATTACAAACAGAATTTCAGTTATATCACGGCGGCATGTTCATTGCAGAAGAAAAGCCTGCCAAACTATTGTGGTTATGTGTTGCAGTGAAACGTGCGAACGTCGACTGGCATAGGCAAACCAATGGGGAGCGTAGTTCCTTAACTAACTGGGAGGGTGCGTTTCTACGTTTTGTCTATCAAAGTTCAGAAACACGGTTCGACTGACATGATCGGCTAATGGAGTTTAAACTATTGGAGGGTGCACATTAGTTGATAACTATTGGAGGGTGAACATTAGTTGTTAACTATTGGAGGGTTTATCTGCAATACACCGACTACTGGAGGATTACAGCATGAATGCACACGACCCAATTCACACGAACATTCATGTGACTTTGTTTTAAATATATATATATATATATATATATATATATATATATATATATATATATATATATATATATATATATATATATATACAAAAATGAGGTAAATGTTCACTCGGTGTACATGTAATATATAATAAAATAATAAAGTCCACGTTAGTCCATCATCTTCTTTATATCAGTTTCATACATAGTACTTTCGCTGTATCATGACAGCTCTTCAGTGTAACTGACATTGACATATAATGACGTCATACTTATGATTACGTCATAAATTACAACTGTGACGTCATAATGTATTTACACACTCCAGCGACGACACCAAGTAATTTAACAATTGTAGGAGACATATATATATATATATATATATATATATATATATATATATATATATAGATATAGATATATATATAAATAGATAGATAGATATAGATATAGATAGATATAGATATAGATAGATATACAGTAAACTACGGTTATAACGAACTTAAAGGGACTGCTAATTATAGTTCGTTATAACGGTAGTTCGTTATAAGCACATATACAGCATAACTACAGCAAATAGTCGGGACAAAAAAGTAAGTTTGTTATATCCGTCAGTTCGTTATAAGCGTGTTCGTTATAGTCGTAGTTTACTGTATATAGATATATCTATGTATATATATATCCTCCTCTCTCTCTCTCTCTCTCTCTCTCTCTCTCTCTCTCTCTATATATATATATATATATATATATATATATATATATATATATATATACAAAAATGAGGTAAATGTTCACTCGGTGTACATTGCTGTAAAATTGGCAAAGCGATAAAATGAAACAAGGACTGAATAAATTTAAAATTATAAAAAGTACCAGGCAACCAAAAAATCTCAAGCAAATTCTTGAACGCACAAACCAATGTCCAATTGTTCAGAATCTTAAACCTCAAACATATTTCATTACTCACATATGCACTTGCTTTATGTATGGAGCATCCTGTGGCTATCCAATCGCTGTGTGGCATTAAATACAAACGTAATGGCCTACTCCTCGTGACTCTTGACATTAAACAAGGGCTTATTCAGTTAAGAAATATTCTTAGTTGAGGTGGCACTCAAAAGCGTCCTGCATGTCGAAAATGTTTGTTTAAACTGGACGATTCGTACTTAGATAAGCAACAAAACCGTTTCCATAATAAATAAGGCATCTCTGCTAAAAGTAGAGTCGATTGTACGATTCCAATTACACTAAACTACGTTTATAACGAACACGCTTATAAGGAACAGACGGATATAACAAATTTATTTTTTGGTCCCCGCCATTTTTTATATATATATATATATAACGGTTTTATTACTTATATTGTATATAAATACTGTATATATGCTTACAACGAACTACGGTTATAACGAACTGAAATTAGTCATCCCGTTGAGTTTGTTATAACCGTAGTTTACTGAAGTGTATAGCATGAGCATGCGCTTATTAATCACTATCAAATAGTCATGATACCCGGTGTTCGCGAAAGGTGAGTGTATCCTGCACAACCTATGGCACCCGTCACAAACACATGCAAAGACAAGTCAATTGTCCACCTGAAAAAAACATTGAAACATGTGGTACAAGTAAAAATAGGGAATTTCGTCGGATGCGTCAAATTTGGAAATGTCCTCCACATTTCACCATAAAATCTTTTGTCTTAATTTTTCAAACTTCTCTATTTACACAGTTAGTTTTCTAAACCTCTCATTTTGAGTTCTCCAACAATACTTGACAAAGCTTTTAAGATTGATTTTCGCCTAAATTGCCAACGTATGATTAAATAATAAATTATTTGAAGTAATTGATAATGGATTCGCTACCCCCTGTGCGATTGAAATACTATTAGTAACCCGTGTCTCCTTCTCGTTGTCTTTGCACATGGTATAAGTCTTTCTCCATTACAATGACATTCAAAGTAAGACGCTGATTTTTCGCTTTGACACACAGCCCGCACAAGTGACCACACGAAAAGTTTGGAAACCCATCGCAACATTTGTTTAAATAAAATCAACAACGTCCAATCCTTGTCTTCTTATTTGTCTCTTTAGTTTTTGTACTCGTTTTGTTGTTCATACGATATAAATTGACCAATCAATCGGCAAACCAGTTAAGTTCACGAATTCAGCATAATGTAATCAAATTTATTATTCCCAATTTCACATTGTCTTGGAGACATTACGGTAGCGACTGCATGACCATTGACTCACTGCCGCACACAGCGTATACGTATACGGTTCTAGGCTGTTATCTATTGTTTGCTTTCACTATTTCGCATGTACAGACTCGTACACAAATCACCCAATTGTGTATATCGCGTGTGTCTAACAAAGCTTGAATCATCTTGTATCTCTGGATGTGAGAAGGGTGATTGAAAGATACGTTTAGGTCGGAGACACGTTCCACATGGACACTCGCCTCAAGGCCTGACGTACCCCTCGACAAAAAGCGAGTTGTGTAGCGTGCGACTCTCAGTGTGTATGTGGGATCCAGAAAGCAAATACATGAACTACTAAAATCCCAAGACAATCACTGTTTGAGTGTATGATCACAGATTAACGCCGTTAGGGCGCGACAGTGCGCCTCTGGCAAACTGCCGGTTAATGCAGCTAACAGCAGACAAATACCCCAACGAAAATGGCTGAACTTTTCGAAAACCCACTAAAAACAACAAAACACAGTAAATTGGTAAAATAATCCTTTTATTATGAGAAAAAACATTACAAAAACAACAAATGAGCATGTGTTTACGATCCTTATAGCAGATGTCCCAGCAGTATAGCAACAAGGGCATCCCAGATGAACTTCATACACTTTGCAAGACAAAAGTCAAACGTCGTGAGGAGTGAACACTATGACCACTGGGCTACGCACCGCCAAGTCAAAGAAGATGATACGCAGGGACTCCTTGTATGTAGACAGTGTAAAATATAACAGAACCCCACACAACCTCACGTAAAATTAGTCTACTCACTTCTGAAACTCTTTTAGTACTAACAATTAAACTCGATACATCAAACACCTTCTGAGTTCTTCTGACAGTGAAATCACAGGATGCGAAAAAAGCTGGTACAAAAGTATTCGATATAAGACGATAAAAGACTGAGAAAGACATCCCTGAGAGCAGCATCAATGATTTAAAAGTGAGTTTTCAGCAGCGTTGCCACGACGGACAGGATGAGCGCAATGCCGGAGACGGATGTAAAGCTCGCACCGCCTGAAACAGAAACGAAGCTATATTGCAACAGTCTGTGTATATAGCGTCAGAATAATGTTAATTTCCAATTGTATAACACAAATTCACGAACATTGAAACAGCGTGACTGAGTAAATGAAGGATATCTCAAGGACAAGGATGTCTCACAGGAGAAGAACATTACACTGGACAGGATATGGCGGGACGAAGGTATCTCGTGGCATGGGGACATGTCTCAGCATGGGCAACTAACAGGACAAGGAGATATTACGAGACAAGGTGCACAGGACATTTTGTCCAAGGAGACGAAGGTGTGGAATCTGTACCAGGATATCACAAGTTTAATTCGAATATAATCACCAAAAAGGGTGGTTTTAGTATCTGGGTATCCGTTGATGGACAGATCCGTTGCAGATTCTTAATAGAGAAGTGTCCAGATACGTAAATGTGTTCAGTGATGGTATTACATGGACAGAAATATATCCACTAAAGGATAGAAAAGTGGTATTAATAGCAATTCTTTTCAATCCGCTTTCCTGAGGACGTTAAAGCACAATCATGAAACAAATGATCCAAAATAGTATCATCGGTACTTACTGCAGCCCAAAGCGTTTCTCAAGATGTTGTTGGACGTGATGGCAGCGTCGATGAGTGGTTTAGTAACTATGTCTGTGCCACTGCTGGTGCAACTGCTGGACTGGGTGGACAGACATGAGATGTAGGTTTGGTAGTTCCTGTGTACAGATGAGACAACATATTACATACCGGCCCCGTGCGGTATTGTCGCTAATGACCAGTTATATTTTTGTTATTATTTCAAATTGTAAAACTAATGTAATTACGATATCGCAATCTGAGTGGTGAAAATGCCGTTATTCTGAAATCTTCCGAATATCAAATACTTAAAACACCCGCAAATCTGAAAACACATCCATTTCTATCTCCTTAATAAACATAATTATGACAAGTATCGTTTACTCATACCATGATATATACTGATTTTAACATTTGACGATATCTTAAATTGATTATTGGAGTACAATGCGTAAAGCCCGATTTCCTCTGCCGTGATATTGCTGGACGATTGCTAAATGTGGCGTAAAATACAAATATTTGGGAATGCATCACAGTATGATATATCTCAGATCTTGAATCATAATCCCTAGTGTATAAAGAAAACGCAAACAAGATATTTGAAATATTGTTATTGTCTGATAGAAAGAATCGCAATGAATGTGTTATTAATAAAGACATAATCAAGTAGAATAAGAAGGTTATTTAAATCGGGCACACGTTACATTCAAGATGATGCAAAACGAGTAACAGAAACGCGTTAACAAATTACCAACTTAACAATAACTCGATATCTATGTATCGCCATAATCGCCAGGGATCCATATAATATCTAAGCATGTTACATACGTGCATCCGGCAGTCCCTGTAAGAGTACCGGTCAGGGAGCAGGATCCTAAGCTGCAGGCAGCTCCTGTTCCAAGAAGGGCACCTGAAGGAAAGGCAATTTTCCATAAGGCATTCACTGAAACTTATTCCAGAATCCGTTGAGCATCATTCACTGCACATGTATAGGGAAATGACAGTAATTCTTTGACTTGTTATTCAAAATTCAATCGCGAATGAACAATTCATTTTATTTTTGTTTTTCCGCCCTATAGATTACTGTTTGAGATTTTTTCACAAATATGACATAATTCTAATTTCGACCATTGATCAGTCAAGGCAAACCCAGCCATAAAAAAGTCATGGGTGATCAATAACTTTCCTAGGCATTGCTGTAATCCATAACGGTGGTGAGGTGAGGTGAGGTGAAATGGGGTTTAACGTCGCGTCCAAGATTATTGCACTTATATTGCGACGTGCATGCACGTGTGTGTGTGTGGCTGCTTGTACTAGCCCGGACTGATGCCGATTTATAGTGCTAGCTCACTGAGATACCAAGCCGCAGTTTAACATGAATACCACACTCAGACACAGTATACTGACTCCGAGCCGACCAGTCCTTGTTTTAGCCCCTTAATGCCGAGCGCCAGACAGGGTCACAACAAGTACCAGCTTTTAACGTCTTTTGGTATGACGCGGTCGGGGATCGAACCCCGGGCCTTCCGCTCTCCGGGCGGACGCTCTACCACTAGACCACGGAGGCCCTAACGACTAAAACAACGTATAAATAATGGAACGCTGCTATTGGTCTCGTGAAGGGTTGCTGTGTTATTTTAGGTCAGGGATCAATAAGTACTGCGCGTGAAAATGGTGCCTTGTAAGTGTACAATAGATATTGATTATCAATTCGAAAGAAGGGTTAGATGGTCACACATCACTGATTATCTCTTAGCCATCCATTGAGAGAGAAAAAAGCAGTCACGAAACGAAGATGGCGTGTCCCGATATAAAGGTTTCGAAAGGCTAGTGTGTAGGGATGGGGCAGACAATATAACATTCTCACTACATGTACAGGGTTATAAAACACAGAGATGGAGTTTGTGGGTTTGGGTACCACGAGTACGATCTGCCTCAGTTCATTAGTTCATTGCAGAAAGACAAAAGAAACAAATCACATTAATTCTCCATTTGAACAGACAAGCTGGATTAAAACTAATAAAACTGGTTTAACACGTCAATATATAATACTTTCTTGAATAAATTGAGGACAAGAAAAGAGAGACATTAAAATTATAACATAAAGCCAAAAGTTCACCTCCTGTGAACAGTTGAATTGTGAAATGTGCATCTATTGTAAAATTAGTAAACCTGCATTGCTCTGTAAAGTCAAATGTATTTTATACAGTGGTGTATACTTCGGTGGATATTGGAACATGCCTTCCACCCTAACCCTAACCCTAACCCTAACCCTAACCCTAACCTTAAAAGGAAGGAAGCTGTAGGGTGAATCAAGTGGAGGTCACAACTCGTGTCGTATATCTTTGCTCAAACAAAGGAATTCCTACATTAAGTAATATTGCTTTATTACAATTTGTTATTGAGAATGTTAAAGGTCTGTAGGTGTATTCTTGCCTGAAAGAATATACCTTAGTCTATACTAGCAACATGTGTTATTCGTTTGACTAAGAAGGGAGCAGAGAAAGCACAAACAGCCTTGATAACCCGATCAGAACTGGAAACATATGCTATTCTTTTGACTGAGGAGGGAGCTGTTAAACAACATCTTAGAGTAACATGTGCTTATCTTTGACTAAGGACAGAACAGTTAAAATCCTGTAGTATTAAAACAACATCTTAGAGCGAGTAACATGTGCTTATCTTTGACTAAGGAAACAACAGTTACAATTCTGTAATATTAAAACATCTTAAAACGAGTAACATATGATGTACCTTTGTCTAAGGTGGGAACAGTTAAATTCATGTGGCATTAAAACACCTCAGAACGAGTAGTATATGCTTGTCCTTGAACCTAGAATAACGGTTTATCTAAATAAATCAACCTTTTCTATATCCAATGCAAATCTCTGCATAAAGCAGAGGCGATGGTACAATTCCGAATATTTCATGAGCATGTGTTTATGAATCACTACCAAATAGCAATGATACCAGGGGTTCGCGAAAAGGTGAGCGTAACTCCTCCTTTTTCTAATACTGGTCTCAGAACGAGTTATTATTCCTTTGACTGAGTAGGGAAAAGTTAAAATTCTAAAAGCTAATATGCTTACCAAGCAAGAGGATTCCTATAGTAAACTTCATGGTGGCTTGTCTGACTGAAAGCGTACCCGCGACTGGACGAGTTGTAGCTGTGACGATAGGCGTAGTGTTTCCCAAGCACGCTCCCCGTATGTCTTATACCCGAGAAGGTGTCGTCATGACGATGACCGCCATTGCGAAAAAACAATAACCTCATTTCATCCCTGTGAAGTTGCTGGGCATCCATTGATGTATTTTATAAAGAATTCCAACCGACCTTCGATCACCCTCCCTTATGGCCTCGGGATTTATATACCGATAGATTGACACTATGGTAAAACCAATACAAGTGTATAGTTGTGAAATATGGGGTTATGATCATTGCAAACTAACAGAGAACGTTCTTGTACAGTTTCTCAGAAAATTATTACCTGTAAATAAAAGCACACCTTTAATAATGCTCTGTGGAGAACGTTGTAGAACCCCACTTTGTGTAGATGTTGAGTTCAGAATGTTAAATTTCTGGTCGAAGCTTATGTCAGGAAAATGTAGCAAATTATGTATTCAGTCATGTAAAGAGACTCAATTGTAAATTAACGGACTTATAAATGGTTATGTTTTAATCAAACTATTTTGGATGAATCAGGTGTTGCCTATGTCTGGATGTCACAAAGTTTTAAATTATCCTTCTGGTTGAAATCATATGTCTGTAAAACTCTCTCTGATAAATATTGGCAATCTTGGAAAGCGGATATTTCCAAATGCTCCTAATATAGTATCTTTAAAAACAGCAATACACTTAAAAAATATTTTAACATCCCTCCCCAATTATCCTTTGAATTGCTATTCTTTGGGACATCTTGTCACCGCCTGCAAATAGAAACCGGAAGATGGAATAAAACTCCGTTGAATGAACGTTTATGCAAGTTGTGTGATAGTATTTCCAAAAGACACATGAACATTAGGGGTATAGGAAGATGAAAGGGGTGGTGTTTTACGTTTATTTTTTCAGGGGTTATATCAGACGATTATGTAATGAAGCAGATATATTATTTTTTTATATCATTATCACCTCAAGCTTTAGGTTTGCTTGGTTCTTTGTTGGTAAAAGACGCACTCAGTAATATTCCAGCTTTTTGACGGCGGTCTGTAAAAATAGAGTCTGGACCAGACAATCCAGTGACTGGCATCATGAGCATCCATCTATGCATTTGGAATGAATACCTATTCTCTACTCGTATCTGCACGGGACTCATGGTCCTATGCATATTGCGTCTACCCGGAGAGCGATGACTTGATCTTCTTACCTCGTGATACCAAAAGACGTTAATGGATGGTATATTTGTTATTATCCTGCCTAGCGTAAAGTATTGAGGGGATAAAATAAGGACAGTATGTACAAGCGTCGTCTTATGAGGAATACATGTTAAATTGCTCAATGTATCTCAGTGGGCAAGTACTATAAAACCGACAGGGCCAAAACAAGAAGCTACGACACGCTAGAATTATCTTGAAATACTCCATTTCACTTCACCTGATGTCTAGCCTTGAGGCATGGTCATGATGCATCTGTATAAGACCCAGTTAAGAAATAGTCAACGAAAGCCACTAATTTTACTCAACAAAACATGACATAAACTTAAAATAATATTATCCCTAGAATATCCTTACAGCCATAACGCCTTTTTATATCAAATTAAAGTAGTGCTTAGTTCGAAACATATCTTATGAAATATTAAGCACGTGCCTTTCCATATTCACAATCTTATTGAGATGTTGACGGCTGGTTACCCTGGTATCAAGGCCGGTTTTCATCACGTGACCTCGCGTGTGGGTTACCAGGTGCCACATACCCTGACGCCAACTTTGGCGTGTCGTCTTCAGCCTCAATCACTTATTCATATACCTGGCCTAATTATCGATTATTGGAAACTGACATTCAATGGAAGTTTATTTATATGCCACAAAGGCACTGACCTTTTTAATGTTAGCGGTTATGATTTGGTTCGGGACAGTTTATTGAGTCGGTCAGCGCTCAAGGCAGAAATTCAAATCACTGCAACGAAACCCATCACTTTACTTATCAGAACATCCAAACTGTCCAGTGTAAAACCTGAGGACAGATTATGGTTCCCCAGCATTTTCTTAAACAGATTGAAAAAATAAAAACAATCCCAGACACTTACCCCAACCTACTACAATATGTATCCAAGACACTCACCACAACCCACTACAATATGTATCCTAGACACTCACCATAAGCCACTACAGTATGTATCCTAAACACTCATCACAACCCACTACAGTATGTATCATAAACACTCATCACAACCCGCTACAGTATGTATCCTAAACACTCATCACAACCCACTACAGTATGTATCCCAGACAATCAACACAACCCACTACAATTTTTTTATCCCAGACGCTCACCCCTACCCACTACAATATGTATCCCAGACCCTTACCGCAACCCAATACAATATGTACATGTATCTCAGACACTCAACCCAACCCACTATAGAATGTATCCTAAACACTCACCCCGACCCACTATAGTATGTATCCTAAACACTCACCCCGACCCACTATAGTATGTATCCTAAACACTCACCCCGACCCACTATAGTATGTATCCTAAACACTCACCCCGACCCACTATAGTATGTATCCTAAACACTCACCCCGACCCACTATAGAATGTATCCTAAACACTCACCCCGACCCACTATAGTATGTATCCTAAACACTCACCCCGACCCACTATAGTATGTATCCTAAACACTCACCCCGACCCACTATAGTATGTATCCTAAACACTCACCCCGACCCACTATAGTATGTATCCTAAACACTCACCCCGACCCACTATAGTATGTATCCTAAACACTCACCCCGACCCACTATAGTATGTATCCTAAACACTCACCCCGACCCACTATAGAATGTATCCTAAACACTCACTCCAACCCGCTACAATATGTATCCAAGGCACTCACCACAACCCGCTACAGAATGTATCCCAGACATTCACTCCCAACCCACTACAGTATGTATCCTAAACACTCACCCCGACCCACTATAGTATGTATCCTAAACACTCACTCCAACCCGCTACAATATGTATCCAAGGCACTCACCACAACCCGCTACAGAATGTATCCCAGACATTCACTCCCAACCCACTACAGTATGTATCCTAAACACTCACCCCGACCCACTATAGTATGTATCCTAAACACTCACTCCAACCCGCTACAATATGTATCCAAGGCACTCACCACAACCCGCTACAGAATGTATCCCAGACATTCACTCCCAACCCACTACAGTATGTATCCTAAACACTCACCCCGACCCACTATAGTATGTTTCCTAAACACTCACTCCAACCCACTACAGTATGTATCCTAAACACTCACCACAACCCGCTACAGTATGTATCCCAAACACTCACCACAACCCACTACAGTATGTATCCCAAACACTCACCACAACCCACTACAGTATGTATCCCAAACACTCACCCCAACCCACTACAATATGTATCCTAAACACTCACCACAACCCACTACAGTATGTATCCCAAACACTCACCACAACCCACTACAATATGTATCCTAAACACTCACCACAACCCACTACAGTATGTATCCCAAACACTCACCACAACCCACTACAATATGTATCCTAAACACTCACCACAACCCACTACAGTATGTATCCCAAACACTCACCACAACCCACTACAATATGTATCCTAAACACTCACCACAACCCACTACAGTATGTATCCTAAACACTCACCACAACCCACTACAATATGTATCCTAAACACTCACCACAACCCACTACAGTATGTATCCTAAACACTCACCACAACCCACTACAATATGTATCCTAAACACTCACCCCAACCCACTACAATATGTATCCTAAACACTCACCACAACCCACTACAGTATGTATCCCAAACACTCACCCCAACCCACTACAGTATGTATCCTAAACACTCACTCCAACCCGCTACAATATGTATCCCAGACACTCATCTCAACTCACTACAGTATGTATCCTAAACACTCACCACAACCCACTACAATATGTATCCAAGGCACTCAACACAACCCACATCCGTATGTATCCTAAACACTCACCACAACCCACTACAGTATGTATCCAAGGCACTTACCTCCCACCCACTACAGTATGTATCCCAGACACTCACCCCAACCCACTACAATGTGTATCCTAGACACTCACCCCAACCCACTACAATATGTATCCTAAACACTCATCCCAACCCACTACAATATGTATCCTAAACACTCATCCCAACCCACTACAATATGTATCCTAAACACTCATCACAACCCACTACAGTATGTATCCTAAACACTCACCCCAACCCACTACAGTATGTATCCTAAACACTCATCACAACCCACTACAGTATGTATCCTAAACACTCATCACAACCCTCTATAGTATGTATCCTAAACACTCATCACAACCCACTACAGTATGTATCCTAAACACTCACCCCATCACACTACAGTCTGTATCCAAGACACTCACCACAACCCACTACAGTATGTATCCTAAACACTCATCACAACCCACTACAGTATGTATCCTAAACACTCATCACAACCCGCTACAATATGTATCCCAGACACTCACCCCAACCCACTAGAGTATGTATCCTAAACACTCACCCCAACCCACTACAGTGTGTATCCTAAACACTCATCACAACCCACTACAGTATGTATCCCAGACACTCACCCCAACCCGTTACAGTATGTATCCCAAACAGTCACCCCAAACACAATCCGTATACCAGACACACAACCCCAACCCACTACAATATGTATCCTAAACATTAACCCCAACCCACTACAGTATGTATCCCAGACACTCACCCCAACCCACTACAATATGTATCCTAAACACTCACCCCAACCCACTACAGTATGTATCCTAAACACTCACCCCAACCCACTACAGTAGGTATCCCAGGCACTCACCCCAACCCAGATATGTATCCCAGACATCCCCAACCCGCTACAATATGTGTTCCTGACACATTCCCCCAATCCACTACAGAATGTATCCAAACATATTAACCTTTTTGAAATGTGATTATCTCTTTTTGAGTTCTGTGGGTTTTTTGTTCTATTTAGAAGCATATGATTCATTATTTCTAACAATAGAATATTCGTTTTGTTACTCTAAAATTACACGTTTGAAGCGTCCATTGTGAAAAAATAACTGAACAAATACATCTTGTCATGTCCATCGGATTATAACTGGGAGACTCATTTACGCTCTGTATTTCGTGAAACCTCGTTACTCATCACATTACTTTTCCCAGTGAAATAGTCTGGAGTAACAAATGTCCAGATTAACGAGTGAGGCGCATGTGGTTATGTTCTTTCGTTAATATATGAAAGTTTCAAACAGACATTATCCTAAAGGACGGGTTTCCGGTTTAACGGGGTTTAAAATATTTCTAAAATTTCTAATGCCGGTTTAACGTGACCCTGAATGTGATGATCATAAACCATTATAGCCAGGCACACATATGTATAAAATGAGGTCGTTGCTGTGTAACGTTTTGTTATATCGATCGCATTTGTTTCTGTACACGTTGCTGAAAAGATGATTCACTAGATTGTCCCGTAGTTTTCTATGTGTTCTGACAAATCTATATCAGCTAAAATTTATTCAGTACGCGGTCACACTGGATTGGTAGTTTGCTATTATTACATTGTTTGGAGGAGCTTCTTTGTGTAGTTTGATTATTGATTATCCGCAATGAGTCTTAAGTCTTTATATAGACCACCACGGGTGTTGCAAGAACAAAAAACAAAGTAGAACATTATCCTTGGATGACAGAAGAATGGCTAATATAATTTGTTTTTTGAATATTTTGCTGATAAAACTTGACAAACATTTTCATTTTTTTAAATTGGAAGTACAAAATCGGCGTTTGTATGTAAATATGTTAGAAATTTTCAATATTTGTGTAAAATGTACAATATTCTATAATAATGAAATGCTTCACAGCGAAATATAACGCGAAACTCGCCCGCAGCGGCGGAAGAGTCATATGAAATACACAGTCTGTTTTCTCTGGCAATGCCAGTCATTATCAGTAATATCTGGTATCAAGTTTTGAGCTTGCTAAAACATTGCTATATGATTTAGTCCGGTCACAACAACTTCACACTGGTGTTTGGATAGGGACAGGGAGAGCTCATCCACGACTAATCATGGGGCGACGGTCGAGCGAGTCATGTTCATCAGGCAATGAGGATTGCTGTTTATTCTTTAATTCATTGTAAGCCCTTCATCTGGGAAGTGTCAGCTCGCCGATGTTCGATCACCATATACTCTTCAGTTATTTACGCATTGTAAACATTTTATGTAAGTGGTCTATGCATTCAAAGGATTTTTAGATGTATCAAAGTCGCAATTATCTGCCAATGTCTTTTTAAACAGTACTCAAAACAATTAAGACGCCGAAGAAGCGTGGAAACAAGAATATAAACTGTGTCAATTTGTCCACAACATACAGGAGACACATAATGAAAAGCCCAGCTTGTATCGGGTTGGAATGGGTCGCCAGCATCCTTTTGCTTGTTGTCATGGCTGTAAAGACATCTAAACTAAACTGGTCGGCCGATTGCGTACGAGAACGCATTGATTGGCTGCATAACCAATTCCTTGTTCAGTGTCTGGGTATATGGATTTATATATCTGTCGTATTAGCCTGTATGGCTGGAGTATATACGGATCTTAACAGATGAGTCAAATGAAAGAGTTTCTTAAATTGTTGTGTTTGACACGCTAATCAATATTTTTTCTTTCTTCTCCTGTTTCTATACGCGAGTATGTACTCATACACCATAACGTGTGTCGCAATGCTTGCACAATCACGGGGGCCAGTAAAGTTCCATCACTCTGGATCGTCGGAGGTCAGCACAAAAAACGTTATCGGTGAGGTTAGTAAGAACAGATACATGTATATCACGGGTGTCAGCACACACACTTTATCACGGAGATCCATAACAACAGATATATCACGGTTGCCAGCACAAACACTTTATCACGGAGATCCATAACACCAGATATATCACGGTTGTCAGCACAAACACTTTATCACGGAGATCCATAACAACAGATATATCACGGTTGTCAGCAGAAACACTTAATCACGGAGATCAATAACAACAGATATATCACGGTTGTCAGCACAAACACTTTATCACGGCGAATAGTTACAAGTACATGGCGTGATACAGTATTTCGGAGGTCAGCAAAACACTTTGATCACAATGGTCATATGACGGTTGTCAACACATGCATTGGAATTAACTTTAATGCAAACTTGGCGGAAGAACGGGTTGTGATAAATTACGTACGTATAGAATGTTCAAAGATGTGTATGGGTGTAAAAGTTATGTAAGTATCCATATTCATCGTTCTTACCGCCCTGCTTTCCCCAAATCAGGTACTGCTCAGGTACTGCTCCCCTAAATTTGGAAACAGGCAGAAGAATACGAATGTGAATGAAAGAGTGTGTTTTCAGATAATTTAAGTATTGAGGTTAACGTCCTTTCTATGATGATTTGGATGAAAGTATATACGAAAAGGTCAGTTTTAGCTATCCCAACTTCCCAGAGTTTTATGATACTGATAAAGTTATTTTACTTTTGATGTATGGTGTATATTTTACCGCCCAAACCTGCTTTTTTATTCTCAATCGAAAAATAAATATTTTATATGGCTATTGATCGGTATTATATTTTATATACTCCTTTTACACTAATATGCTTATGCTATATATACTGTGATATATTTAAAGTCCCTCGTAACCCTCAACGGGTATCTCACTCGTATGTACTGTTATACGTATCTATGTAAATATATTTTAGATGAGACTCAAATAAACAATCTGTCTGTCTGCAATATATATCTGCTCGAACATTTCAACACCTTTCACCCATTAACATCACATTCCTGTTGTCACAATCTTTCTTAACGATTGTTAACATAATTGATACCTAAAACACAATACTACAAAGTATAAACATTGACAAATGCCTACAATCTCATCTGGACACAAGGTCATGTGCACGTACATCAGCACAGTGAACTGCGGCACCCTCGCTTCCAACTACAGCCAAAGGACAAGCGCTTCCTCCATCACCCCGCCACGCCTGGTCGCTTGGCAGCCTTCACCGACCCCCTCCATCTCAAGCCTAAGCGTCTCTACCCAGGCGTTAAACCCAACTCACTGACTATTATGTTATTAAAGTATTATACGATATCATATAATGTGTATTATGCTTAATTTGAAAACCCAGGGCCGCCAAGTCCATCCCCAAGCAAACTTCTTTTACTTAAATGCCTCCCTTGCTCCCTTTGAGTCAAGTACTATTTTATTGGAAGTTTGTGTTGCAGATTCCCCTCATTCTCTGTGTTGTGACAGCGAGAAATCGGCTCTCTTGCAGAATTTCCGGAAGCGTTCGTAAAATGCCCAACGCCATCATCAAGCTCTGTCACGCTGGTCACGCTGGTCACAGAATTGGTGCATTGTTGAAGAAGGTAGTTGTGTTGACCGACCATTGTGATTCAGCCTGATGATGGGGTTGGGTATTTTACGAACACTTCAGGAAATCCCGGCGGGGTAAGAGAGCCGATTTCCGAATGTCAAGGCGACGCAATTCGATGTGCAGATGAAAGTGCAAATGACCTGCAAAGATAATACAAGATTGTTATAGCTTGTATCCGTCAACATTGTTGGCATTTACCAATGTTTATGCTTTGTAGTATTGTGCTTTAGGTATCAACTATGTTAACAATCTTTGACAAGAGATTGTGCCACATGAATGTGATGTTTATTGGAGAAAAGTGTTGAAATGTTCCAGCAGATATATGTGTGGAACATATGTTTGTCATCATCATGGAAGCCATATCTGTCAATTTCCTGTTTTATGGGCTTTTTCCGTCGATATGTAAGAGGAGAATAACTATAAATTGTTGTCAGATTTCAGTGGCCCAGTCGTCAAAGGTGCCGCTCGCTGTGGAGAGTTGCGTCCGGTAAGCACGCAAGAAACCCATGATCGTGGGTTCGAATCCCGGCTTGCTCCAAATATATTGGTTTTTTTTGTTAGTACCACACCAGTGCTCGCGGCTTTCACCAAAGTGGTAAAAGTCTAAGACCTGCATCACTTCAGGCTTTCCTCCCACATTAAGCTGGTGTAAGTGGAATACTGTTAATAGCAGCTTTAAACCCAACTCAAACGCCCGCCCGCCCACTCACCCTCCATCCCCCCCTCCTTCCCTCACCGCACTCACTCACTCACTCACTCACTAGGTGATAATCGGTTGGAGCAGGTTCCCTTACTAAAGCTGTGACCAGCGGGGTTGACGAAGCAAGCCGAATCGGACTCCATCTCGACTTTGACCTGTGCTACCTTTATGTACTCTGTGTTAGGAGGAGGTGACTTTGAAAGAGCCTCCTTGAGTTGAGGGTTTGAGTGTTTAAGACCCTTCCTTTTAGTTTGTGTTTGTGATGGTATTTGAATGCCCTTCGTGGAAAGAGGGTTTCGAGTATCTGGATTAAACCCCCTGTGTGGGATTTGGAGGCGAGTCATGTCTCGGATCTGCCGAGGAACATTGTCCAAGCGCATGCCTGATACTGACCACCGTGATGTCTTTGCTATTACTTACCACTGTACTAAAATGCAGATGGACAGGCAGATTGTTTATTTGAGTGTCATCTCACAAAAAATATTTATATAGATACATATAACAGTACGTACAACTAAGCCACCCGTTAAGGGTTAGGAGAGACTTCAAATATATCACAGTATATACAACATAAGCATATTAGTGTAAAAAGAGTACCGTATTCGACGTGATAAGCACCCAGGTCGCTCTCAAAATTAGAAATAGGGGGCTCTTATTAGAATATTATTTTGGTGAAAAAAACAGAGTTGAAAGATAAATTTCATGGTTATGCTGACAGCCTGAAATGTTAATGTACGACAGATATATTTTTCCAGAATGTTCTTGCCCATAATTAAGGGTGCATATAGCACACGAGTGCGTATTATACGCGAATAAATTAGTCTTGAGTACATTGGTCAATCGAAAGGGGTGCTAATTGGGATTGTTCACCAGCCAATATATCAGCAAATGTCACCCTGGGCGCTTATTAGAGCGGGGCGCTTATTACCTCGAATACGGTATATAAAATATAATACCGATCACTTGCCATGTAATTGTTTGTTTTTTCGTTGGCAAGCAGATTTGAGCAAAAGAGCAGGTTTGGGCTGTAAATTATACATCATATTTAAAAAGTTAAATAAGTTTATCAGTATCACATAACTCTGGGATAGCTTAAACTGACCTTTCCGTATAAACTTTCACCCAAATCATCATAGAAAGGGCAATACAGCAATACATGACGTTCACCCTCAATACTTAAATTATCTGAAAACACACTCGTGCACAATCATATTCGTATATCTGCCTGTTTCCAAATTTAGAGGAGCAGTACCTGATCATGAGCAGTACCTGATTTGGGGAAGGCAGAGCGGTAAGAACGATGAATATGGATACTTACATAACTTTCACACCCAAACACATCTTTGAACATTCTATACGTACGTAATTTATTACCACCCGTCCTTCCGCCAAGCATGCATTGAAGTTAATTCTAATGCATGTGTTGATCACCGTCATATGACCATTGTGAAAAAAGTGTTTTTGCTGACCTCCGAAATACTGTATCACCCCATGTACTTGTAACTAACCGCCGCGATAAAGTATTTGTACTGACAACTGTGATATATTGATCTCTGTGATAAAGCGTTTGTGCTGACAACTGTAATATGACTGTTGTTTCTAACCGCCCTGATAAAGTGTTTATGCTGACAACCGTGACATGTCTGTTTTTATTAATCTCCCTGATAAAGTGTTTGTGCTGACAACTGTGATATGTGTGTTGTTTCTAACCGCTTTGATAAAGTGTTTATGCTGACAACCGTGATATGTCTGTTGTTTCCTACCGCTGTGATAAAGTGTTTGTGCTGACAACCGTGATATGCATGTCTGTTGTTTCCTACCGCCTTGATAAAGTGTTTGTGCTGACAACCGTGATATGTCTGTTGTTTCTAACCGCCGTGATAAAGTGTTTATGCTGACAACCGTGATATGTCTGTTGTTTCCTACCGCCATGATAAAGTGTTTATGCTGACAACCGTGATATGTCTGTTTTATTAATCTCCGGGATAAAGTGTTTGTGGTGACAACCGTGATGTATATCTGTTGTTATTGATCTCCGTGATTAAGTGTTTGTGGTGACAACCGTGATATATAGTGTTTGTGCTGACCGCCGACGATCGCGAGTGATACAACTTCAACCTTACTGGCCACCGTGATTTTTCAAGCATTGTGACACAAGCGATAAGGATATGAATACAGAAACAGAAGAAGAAAGGAAAATATTGATGAGCGTGTCACACACTACAATTTAAATTTTATTTGACTCATTTGACACAAGATACCTATGTGTTAATTATTGCTCCCAGCCATACAGACTAATGCGACATCTATACACGCGGACACCGATTTAGGAATTGTTATATTTGACCAATCGATTGTGTCGTTCTCGTGTGCAGTGGACCGAGACTGCCGAAGTGACCTAATTTCGATGTCTTTACAGCCATGACAACAAGCTAAAGAGTGCTGGCGACCCATTCCAACCCGATACTCGCTGGGCTCTTCATTATGTGTCTCCTGTATGTAGTGATCAAATTGACACAGTTTATATTCTTGTTTCAACGATTTTTCGGCGTCTTACCACATAATTGTTTTGAGTTCTGGTTTTACGATAAAGACATTGGCAGATAATTGCGACTTTGAAACATCTTAGAATCCTTTGAATGCATATACCACTGACATAAACGTTTACAATGCGCTAATATAATAACTGAACAGTACCGTGGATGAGTTCTCACTATCCAAACACCAGCGTGAATGAGTTATGACGTGACCAAATCATACATAAATGTCTAAGCAATCTTAAAATTTGATACCAGGATACGTGAAACTAATAACCATGAGGATATTTCTGTGAACATGGTGAGTGCAAGACGACTACAATATTCAGTTACTGATAAGAAACCCGATGTGTTCGAATGTGTGGGTTGTGTTAGTGACTCTGTCGTTAACCCACATGTTTGTGTTAGGTCCGCTCGTGCTAGCAGACAACAGATAACAGAAGAGTTGTGTGTGTTTAATAATAATAATAATAATAATAATAATAATAATAATAGTCAAATGACTACCCAGCAAGTTAGTGAGGATAGTGTAAGTACTAAGACTTATACCATTCAAAACTAATCTTCAGTAGTTTGTGATGAATTAATGGCTGGCGACAGAGATATGAACACGTGTCACGTTGATACGTATTTTCAGCTATTTAAAAGCTTAAATCCTGCTATGACACCTGAAATCACTGCATGTAATATTTTATCTAACTCTGATGCTCGAAATGGCGATTTTAAATGTAAAGATATTCCTGTAAACAAATCCTATGATGACGATGATGTAGTATCATTTACGAATGATGATGATGAGAACTTTCTTGCTCGCAATAATGCATTCAACACTGGTGGTAGCGCAGGTAATATCTCTGCAGACGTCATTTGTTTCATCGACTACAGACACTGGTAGGGAGAGAGAGGACCCTGTTTATTTGCCAACAAATTCGTCTAGCAGGACTGATGCTACATCAGATCCATCTACTGATGAAAATTCATGCGATGATATTGTTCTCTCCCTGTAAATTCCGACGTCATTCGGACGGAAAAACGATGGTCTGAAAGCGTCCAAAAAACGTCGTTTTTCGGTCCAATGACCATATACGGAAAAACCGACGTCCATCTATTTATGAAAATTCATGTGAAACACCTACTCATGATAGCCTAGTCCGCCTCCTTAGCCGAAACGTTTGTGGACTTAGAAGGCGCTGGCAGTATCCCGAGTTCCTTGAGCTAATAGCAAAGTATGATATTATAGGTTTCCAAGAAACTGAGACAGATGAGCTAGACGACATCCAAATTGATGGTTATAAAGTATACATTAAACACAGACTTAAATATACTAGGCGCGCTGTGAGAATAGGATTATTAGTCAAGGAATATATTGGTAAATATGTTACACTCCTCGACAACAATAATGAATTTATGCAATGTGGTTGGAATTGTCTGAGGAACTGATCAACGTTGAACATGATATTCTGTTTGGCGTTGTCTCTCTTTCTCCCCAAGACTCGAAGAATGCGGGTTTGGATATGTTTTCAGAAAAAGAAAAATCAATCTTTGATATGCTAAGTCGTGCTGAAAACCTTATTCTAATTGATGATTTTAATGCTAGGACAAGATTTCTGTGTATTTGATAAACACATCATTGATGAGTTTGATGCTGAAGAGTTCGATTCTGCTATTGTACTAGATATATTAAACATAACTCGTACTCGCAATACTCCAGATAAAGTAAGAATTAATAAATGTGGTTTTAAACTTGTAGACATCTGTAAAAACTTGAGTTTATTCATCTGCAATGGCCGTTTGGGAAACGAAAGATTGCTTGGTAAGCATACATGTAAAGACAAAAGTGTTATAGACTACGTTTTAGCTTCACTTTTTGCATACCATTATATTATTGAGGAATTCTCCACGCTTTATTCAGATGCACATTGTCGTGTTAGTGTCTCATTGCACGCGATAAATATACCAGTAAGGTATGATAAGGACGCTGAATCAGACTTAGCTGTTTTAAAACTCCTAGAGTTAAATTTTACGATAGGAATCTTGCTAAATCATTCTGTGAAAACTCAGCTCGGTGATATAACTTGTCTCCTCAATAAAGTCACGGGATGGTCTTGTGGAACCGGATGACGTTATCAACAGATCAGCAAGCTTCATTTCAGAGCTGCTTCACAGCGCAGCTTGCTCTACATTTGGTATACGGAAAAGTATTACCGTTAAGCAGAATAAGAAAAGGAACAAGCCGTGATTTAATGCTGATTGCAAACAGATGAGGGAAACCTATATTAGAGTTAAAACCGTTACAGTTAGAAAATGTGCCTTGTTAATAAAGTGAATTATAAAACCACGCAAAAGCTTACAAAAAATGCTTGAATAAGCAAATAAGTAAACATAAAATTACTGAAAGAGAATTACTAAGTAGTCATTTAAAATATTCACTGGAAGAAGTTTGGAAAACAGTAAACCAGAAAACGGAAAACATTCATGACGCGAAGTTATCTCCTTTGAAGGAACTCTGTACCTCTTTTAAAGATATTAATTCTAAACAATATGAAGATCACGATCTAAATCACGATCTTGAAGACGTGGAACCAAATGAATTTGACAACGATAACCTAAATGAAACGATTACAGCTGAAGAAGTCAGAGAAGCAGTCCAAGTCTTTAAAACGTTATAAAGCAGCAGGCTAAGATGACATTAAGAAAGACTATATTATTGACTCCATTGATATATGTATACACACTTATGTTTTATTGTATAACCTCATACTAACAACAGGAATAGTCCCAGATCAATGGCTAACTGGAGACATTAGACCAATATGTAAGAAAAAGGGAGATACAAATGATCCTAACTCCCATCGACCTATCACCTATCTTCAGTTGTCTTGGAAAGTGTTGTACGGGTATTCTGAACCGGAGGCTTAGAAATAGATAATATCTTATCCCATGCCCAGGCAAGTTTTCGTAAGCACCATTCAACAATTGATCACATATGTGTAATGCACCTTCTCAAAAAATACATTGCGCATTCATTGACTTCTTTAAAGCTTTTGATAATGTCTTGAGGGTGGGCATCTGGTATAAGCTACATGAAAGGGGAATAACGGGTACATTCTTTCGGTTAATCCAAAACACGTACAAAGGAATAAGACCATGTGTTTCTATTTTTAATCAAAGATCGAACTTCTTCCTAAGTTATTGTGGAGTTAGACAAGAAGAGAAGAGACCTTAACCCCATTACCTTTTTTTCACTTTTTCTTAACGATCTGGAATATTATATGTTAGATAATGACAGTAAAGACATTGATATTCAATTACATAATGAAGACAATTGGTTACTAGGTTTTCAGTTGTTGGTTCTTCTTTATGCAGACGATGCAGTTTTGATTGATGGTGACCCAAGGTACAAAAATCTTTAGACTATTGTGAACTATTGTGAACGATGGAAACTAACTGTTAATATATCAAATACTAAAATTGTCATTTGGTAGTGGGCCTTAGAAATATATCATTTTTTAATGGTGATACTGAATTAAACACTGTCGAGTCTTATAACTACTTGGGAATTGAATTTCATAAGAACAGAAAAAATTAAAATGCGTATTTAGAACTTTAGCAGATAATACAAAAAGCTATGTTCAGTTTGTTGAAAAAAAGCAAGAAACATTGACCTTCCTCTTGATTGCCTATTACGTCATGGTTTTACCTATACTGTTTTACGGATCCTAGGTATGGGTTTACGAATGTCTACATATAATAGAACGTGTCCACTTAACATTTCTGTAACTTGCAGTAGGATTGAAACCGTCCAATCCGAATTAATGGTTTATGGGGAATTGGGTAGATGTCCTCTATCAATTAATAAATGCTAAGAAAATTATCCTCCTTACTACAGTATTAGTATATAATAACTGATAAAACAATAAACGCTCACGTATACCCTTGGTTAATTCACATACAGACGGTATTAAAGAGCTATGGGAAGTATTTCTAATTTTGAAAGCCGCGCCACTTGATTGTCTCAACTGTGGAAAGAATTCTGAAAGATCATTATATTCAAAAATGGCAAAGTGATACCATGTCAAGTTCTAAAGGCACATATTACCAATACCTAAAACAACTACATTGTACCTGCTTTTAGCAGCTTCTTGTTTTGACCCAAACCTATTGCCTATCCTATACTTAAATATGTTACAACAAATCATAACCCCCCAGTTGAGACAGATGGCTGGACTACCATTGCCAGAGAAAACAGACTGTGTATTTCATATGACTTTTCCGCCGTTACGTACGAATTTCATTATATGTTCCGCTGCTAAGCATTTCGTTATTATAGATTACTTTATAAACCACAAAACTATTTAAGATTACCAAACACATTTTGTACTTCCAATTTTAAAGAATTCAAATGTTTGTCAAAAATTATCAGTTAAGTGTTCAATAAGATACAAACTCAAACATTAATAATGATAAATGAATAATAATGTTCTACTTTTATATTTGCTCTGGCACCACCTGTGATGGCCTTAATGGAGAAAATAAAAAGACTTTAGACTCATTACTGATAATCAATAATCAAACTACACAAAAAAGCTCACTCAAACAGTGTAATAATAGCACACACCAATCCAGTGTGGCCGCGTATTGAATAAATTACATCTACTATAGTCCAGTATAGCTTTGTCAGGACGCACAGAGACTACAAGATAATATAGTCCATTAACTTTTCAGTGTAAACAAACAGATGTGATCGATATGACAGCACGTCACACAGCAACGACCTCATGTCGTACACATGTTGGCCCTGCTATAATGGTTCATGACCATCACATTCAGGTTGACGTGATCAAAAACCGGCATTAGAAATATTATTAAACCTCTTTAAACCTGAAACCCGTCCTACAGGATAATGTCTGTTTGAAACTTCTATTTATTACCAAAAGGACATTACCATATACCCATCACTCTTTAACCCGGACATTTGTCAATCCAAACGATTTCACTCGGAACAGTAACGTGACGAGTAACGAGGTTTCACGAAATACAGAGCGTAAATGAGTCTCCCAGTTATAATCCGATGGACATTTGCTTAAGGTATATTTTTCACAATAGACGCTTCAAACGTGTAATTTTAGAGTTAACAAAACGAATATTCTGTTGTTAGAAATAATGAATAATATACTTCTAAATAGAAAAAAACACGGAGCTCAAAAAGAGATTTCAAAAAGTTAAAATATGTTTTGATGGTTGATTCATGAAACACTGACATTCGCAAAGGGTTGGGGTGAGTGTATAGGATACATACTGTAGTGGGTTGAGGGTAAGTGTCTGGGATACATACTGTAGTGGGTTGGGGTGAGTGTCTGGGATACATACTGTAGTGGGTTGAGGGTAAGTGTCTGTGATACATACTGTAGTGGATTGGAGGTAAGTGTCTGGGATACATACTGTAGTGGATTGGAGGGAAGTGTCTGGGATACATACTGTAGTGGGTTGGGGTGAGTGTCTGGGATACATACTGTAGTGGGTTCGGGTGAGTGTCTGGAATACATACTGTAGTGGATTGGAGGTAAGTGTCTGGGATACATATTGTAACGGGTTCAGGGTAAGTGTCTGGGATACATACTGTAGCTGGTTGAGGGTAAGTGTCTGGGATACATACTGTAGCTGGTTGGCGGTAAGTGTCTGTGATACATACTGTAGTGGATTGGAGGTAAGTGTCTGGGATACATACTGTAGTGGGTTGGGGTGAGTGTCTGGGATACATACTGTAGTGGGTTGGGGTGAGTGTCTGGGATACATACTGTAGTGGGTTGGGGTGAGTGTCTGGAATACATACTGTAGTGGATTGGAGGTAAGAGTCTAGGATACATATTGTAGCGGGTTGAGGGGAAGTGTCTGGAATATATACCTAGCGGGCTGGGGGTAAGTGTCTGGGATACATACTGTAGCGGGTTAAGGGTAGGTGTCTGGGATACATACTGTAGTGGTTTGAGGGGAAGTGTCTGGGATACATACTGTAGCGGGTTGGGGTGAGTGTCTGGGATACATACTGTAGTGGGTTGGGGTGAGTGTCTGGAATACATACTGTAGTGGATTGGGGGCAAGTGTCTGGAATACATACTGTAGTGGGTTGGGGTGAGTGTATAGGATACATACTGTAGCGGGTTGAGGGTAAGTGTCTGGAATACATACTGTAGTGGGTTGGGGTGAGAGTCTGGGATACATACTGTAGTGGGTTGGGGGTAGGTGTCTGGGATACATACTGTAGCGGGTTGAGGGTAGGTGTCTGGGATACATACTGTAGCGGGTTGAGGGTAGGTGTCTGGGATACATACTGAAGCGGGTTGAGGGTAAGTGTCTGGGATACATACTGTAGCGGGTTGAGGGGAAGTGTCTGGGATACATACTGTAGCGGGTTGAGGGTAAGTGTCTGGAATACATACCTAGCGGGCTGGGGGTAAGTGTCTGGGATACATACCTAGCGGGCTGGGGGTGAGTGTCTGGGATTGTTTTTATTGTTGAATCTGTACAAGAAAATGATGAGGTAACCATAATATGTCCTCGGGTTTTACATTGGACACTTTGGATGTCCTGAAAAGACGTTTGGGGGTCATTTCAGAGATATAAATGTCTCCCTGGACCGCTGACTGACTAAATAAACTGTCCCGAACCAAATCACAACTGTTGATGTTAAAAGGTCAGTCCCTTTGTGTCAGATAAATGTTCTCCCACAGTTGAATTACGCCGAATGGTAAAAAAACATGCTGAAATTTTATGCTATAATTGAAACATGTCTCAGTTTAAACTCTTGACATTGCACGTTTAATTTTATCAGAATCGTGTATTATTCATATATTTATCCTTCTCATGCCACAACCATCACATCAATATGAGTTTCACATAGTCATAATTAGCACCAGGATGCACTTTCCAATAATCGATAATGAGGTATATGAATGGATAGTGAAGGCTGAAGATGACACGTCCACTTTGACGTCAGTGAAGCTGTAACTGGAAAGGGTGCTTGGTATGTGGCATTATGTAGGGTGTGGGGATGAATAGATAAGGGCAATAAGTGATAACACCAGGTGTTCACGAAAAGGTGGCCCCTACTGGAAGCAAGCGCCATTCACACAATTTGCATAGAAAAGTACAGCCATACAGCAATTCTCCTGCCAAACAACGACGTCTTGTAAACAATCGACTCTTGACCAGACAATCAAGTGATGGACCAGACAAACTATCCAGGGACACGATGGCGCCTTTACTGATTCTGTTGTTTTCAGGTGTTAAACAGACGCTCAATATTTTTAGTTCGAAACGTGTTGAGGATTATGTTTAATATAAATCTACACAGACCTAAGGTTTTTAATTAAAAGTACAGAGAAACGAATTTACATCATGATGATGGCGAAAAACGCGTTGCTGGGGCGACGTTTTCATTTTCACATATATATTTAGGGATAATTGTACAACAAAATAAATGAAAGAGTGCAGAGAAGGAATGTGGAATAAAATGCATAGATGAAAAGCTACAAAGGAAGACAAACAAAACGAAAGAGAGAGAGAGAAACAGAGAGAGAGAAAATAAAGGGTGAATAATAGCTGCCAATGGGAGAGATACCCTTATGTATTTCATATTTATAAGCAGCAGCTAGAGACAAAATGAAGAAATTAAATACACATTTTACTCCTATGGGGGGAGAATATTTGACCTAATGCTACAAAATTTAAGGTCTCTTACTCCAAATAAATATTTTTCTATATTGAAATGATGTTTGATAGAAGATAATATCTTTTACTCTGAGATCAGGAACCGAACACCTTTTGCACAGCACACGTTTTTCAGGAGCTCATGCATGCGCTATTAACAGTTTATTTTCAGTATTAAACCCGAAGCAAAATTATTTAATTGGAATATTCTTGAACATTTGTTTTTGCACACACACACACACACACACACACACACACACACACACACACACACACACACACACACACACACACACACACACACACACACACACACACACACGCCCCACCCACCTCCTTCCCAAGAATATGCAATGATCAGTGTTCCTAATCACGTCTTGTAATAAATGCAAGATTTTAGTGAGGCTCTTATTTAACATGTTTTAACCTGGGGTCCCTTGGGTTCATATGTACCCTCTACGGGTTAACGTCTTGGTAAAACTGTCAAACATAATAATCCTTATCAATCATGATTGTAGTTGGAACAAGCGTTGCTCCTGAAGACGTATAGACCCTAAAACTGTATGATATGTGTCTGATATATAGAGGTTATCACGCGAGTGTGTTTGGGGATGGTAAATATCCTGCATTAGGAATAAACCTTCTATTTAGCGAGCCTTTGTTCGAAATTTATATCTCCAAAGTTGCCAAAAGTTATAAAATGCCTTAGCTACATCACAGTTAGACACTGATTTTCAGTATATTAGACTGTTCTTTTGATAATGATAGCAATTATCCCTTTAGTTTATCCAGATTCCCGATGGTTAATTCTGACTCGATTGCCGAATGACAAGGGCGACGCTATGTTTGTTTGTAAACACTGAAAGTTGTCCCTACCTGACCTTTGATATTTGCATCTCTATCCGCATATGACCCCAACGGATATCGTTTTTATCCGTTGGCTTTATCCTGCCGAGAAACCTACCCATTATATGATATAAAATTTTATTTGAAATAATTAAAGCTTTAACAGTGTGTATACGTTTTAATTACTATACATAGTGCCATATATACTATGACCATGAGGTTGTGTTTTACACAGCAATATCGTCATGTTATTTTGTTTATGGTCTGTCATGCCAACCTGTGTCTTCATCTTTTGAAGTCGGACAAACCATTTTTCGATTGTTTATTTTCTGTTTAAACCATAGTGATAAGCAAATACTCAAGCTTTGCAGGTCAGCAGGGGGGAGGGGGGGGGGGGGGGGGAGTGAGTGTGAGAGAGGGGAGGTGAAGGTCGGCGGGTGGGGGTAATCTTTGTGAAATAGATCAATGGATGTTCTACATCCTCACAAAGATTAAATGGGTTTTGTTGTATGGATAAACTTACATTCACGATGGCGAGCATCACCATGGCGACACGTACACAAATATAATACATATGGCGACAGTGCTTGGGAAACACTTCATCTATCGTCGCAACTACAACTCGTCCAGTCGCTGGTACGCTTTCAGTCAAACAAGTAACCGGCGACCATGAAATTCACGACCGTAATCCTCTTGCTTGGTAAGTTTGAACTTTTACAGGAACTAAAAGGTTTTATGCTATTGATTTTACATCTTTAGAATGAGATGGTATGCATGATACTTACTGTTTTTCGTGATTAAAGGAAAAGCATATCTTGCTCGGTCCAATATTAATATTATTAATATAAAATTTTAACTTTTCCCTTATTTGACAAAGGAATAATAACTCGTTCTGAGACTAGTATTCGAAAAAGGAGGAAAGCTACTTAAGAATCGTTGTTCTAGATTCAAGGACAATCATGTGCTACCCGTTATGAGATTTCTTTTTAATACTACTGTAACAGGATTTTAACTGCTCTTTCTTTAGTCAAAGGTATAGTAAATGTTATTCGTTCTAAGATGTTGTTTTAATGCCACATGCTTTTAACTGTTCCCTCCTTAGTCAATGGTATAGCACATGTTACTCGTTCTGATATGTTTTTTTTAATACTACATGATTTTGATTTAAACATATTTATTTCACAAGGAGTGAACGGGATTGGGGGACAAGTTCTTCCAACTTAGATTGCCCTCTCCCTGGTATTTACAAAAATTCAAATTCAATATATATGCATACAACACTAGAGAGAGAGAGAGAGAGAGAGAGAGAGAGAGAGAGAGAGAGAGAGAGAGAGAGAGAGAGAGAGAGAGAGAGAGAGAGAGAGAGAGAGAGAGAGAGAGAGAGAGATATGGTTTTAACATGATTTTAACTGTTCCCTCCTCAGACAAAAGTATAACACACGTTACCATTTACGATCGGGTTATCAAGACTGTTTGAGCAAACGAATAGCTCTTGTTGCTTGTATAGACTAAGGTATTTTCTTCCAGGGAAGAATATACCTACAGACTTTTAACATTCTCAATATCAAATTTAATAGAGCAATATTACTTGATGTAGGAATTCTTTTGTTTGAACAAAGATGCACGCGTTCTGACCTCCATTTGATTCACCTTACATTCTCCTTCAGCGTGAATGTTTAAAACTTGTGGAAGTCATGTTCCAGTGACCACCGAAGTATACACCAATGTGTAAAATACCTTGATTCTCCAGGGAAATGCAGTTTTACTAATTTTACAATAGATATACATTTCACAATTCAGCTGTTCATAGTAGGAGACTTTTAGCTTTATGTAATATTTTTAATTTTTCTCAATCCTAATCTATAATATTTTTTTTAAATATTCTATAATGACTTATATAGTTTTAATCCAGCTTGTCTGTCCAAATGGAGAATTAATTTGATTTGTTTCTGCAATGAACTAGGTCTTACCGAGGCAGATTGTACTCGTGGCCACCCCAACCCACAACCCCCATCTCTGTGTATGATAATGGTGTGTATGTAGTGAGACGTTAATGTCTGTCTGTCTGTCCCTACCCTACACACCAGGCTCTCAACCTTTATATGGGGACACGCCATCTTCGTTTCGTGATTGATGTTTTCTCTCTCAAGTGATGGCTAAGAGATAATCAGTGATGTGTGACCATCTAACCCTTCTTTCGAATTGATAATCACTATTGTCAACTTACAGACAGACAGACAGACAGACAGATAGTTTTTTTATGTCTCGCCTCAATTTACATATAAAATGCTATGAAAATAACATAAAATAAAATTTAAAAAGCCACTCCTATTGGAGTTATGAGAAACAAACTACTAGAAGTAGTATAACCATAGTTTCAAAAAATTATCGAAGATAAAATTCTGTACAACATGTATGCAAGTTAAAAAAATATTAAGCTTTATATAAAATATGTCTACGTAGCTGTAAAATTGCCTTGCAGGTTTTGGCACTAAGCGTTACAACACTGGGACTGGCAAGGATAAAAAACAAACTTTCACAATATCACATTCATCTTTAAAACCACACCACACTTCATTACATTTATCTAATAAAACCTGTCGAACGTCATTATAAGTTGGGCAGCGCAATAGAACATGGACTTCGTCTTCCACACACGTATCACAATAAAAGCACACTCACTAGTTGATAAGTAGGTTTGTATATCGCCCAGTCTCGACTCGTATTGGGGCTACACCACATCTGAATACAGCTAGAGAGCGTCTGTTAGACTTTGACATAGGAATCTGATTAAAATAAGCAACATTATATTCGTTCTTCAGCTGATTATATAGTCGTAGCTTGTTGCCTCCGTTACCGCTTCGGCTGTTCACTTGACTCACTGAAATTTTCCTTGAAGCGTTGAAATACAGTATCTCTCACTTTACCTCCAATTTGACGATAGTGATACGTGTTATTTGTGGAGGTAAAAACAGATAGACCTAATTGTTTATACTTCGTGTGTACTCTGAAGTTCCAGTCCTCTTGTTGTTTAGTGCGTGTTTATTGGCCCACACAAATACTTTTCTTGTTAATCTATGTTGTAGAAGGAAGCTGCAACGTTTGTAGAACTTTGAGGTAGTTTCCCATTGTCTTACTATTGGGGGAATCCACCCCATGTCTCCAGATACAGCATTATTCGGAGTAAACTTTTTCAATCCAATGAAAAATCGCATAGCCTTGTTCTGGACTGCGTTGATACAGCTGAAATTGTATGTTCCCCAGATAGCTGATCCACACTGCATTGTCGCCCACACCATGGAGTAATAAAGCTTAGTGTATGTATTGTACTGCATCCCTCCGAGAACCTTGAATTTTTTATATCAGCAGCCCTAAAGCTCTGTTAGCCGAACTTGCTATAGCTTGTCCCATTCTCCTATAGCCCAAGTGTTCATAGAGGAGTAAGCCCAGATAATTATAACTGTCGACAATTTCAATAACATTCGTCCCACACTCGAAACGCTGTGTAGTTCGACATACCGATGGATTCCTGAAGTGGATTAACTTGGACTTTCCTGCATTTAATGTTCATATTATTTTCAACGCACCACTTATGTAGAACGTCCAACAACAGATTCATATTCTCCTCATTTTTTTGTAATGAGTATGATGTCATCTGCATAGGCGAGGATACTGATGTTTTCGACTTCAACGCCTAGAGACATAGCATTTACCTTGTCAATCAGATCGTTCACATAGAGGTTAAATAAAAGCGGTGATAAAAGACAACCTTGTTTGAGGCCACATTTCACTTCGAACCATGGAGTGTATTGTCCATTTAGTCGTACACAGCATTTAACGCCTCTAAACAGCGACACGAGAGCATTTAAAAATCGTCCCTGAATGCCGATATAACGTAATTTATTCCAGAGAATACTTCTGTCTATGCAATCATAAGCCTTCGTAAAGTCAATAAAACTGACAAAAGTTGATTTCTTGAGACTTTTCCTCGTTTCAATTATAGATGTTAATGTTGACACATGTTCCACCGTTGATCGACCTTTTCTAAATCCATTTTGATTATCAGACAATAAATCTTTGAGTTCAGCATGCTTAGAAAGTCGATTATTCAGGAGTCCACAATAAATCTTGAATGTTGAATTTGCTAGAGTGATACCTCTGTAGGCGAGTGGATCCCTTGGGTCTGCAGTAGAACTCTTCCGAATAAGATTGATTATCCCCTTTGCCCATAGTGAGGGTACTTGACCAGCACGGAAACATAAGTTAAGCAGATTTTATAAGAAATTTAAACAATTTTCATTTTTCTAAAACTTCAGCTGGTATATCGTCACTTCGCGGTGATGTTCCATTTTTCGCCTGCATAATAGCCTGTTGTACCTCGTGTCTTGATGTCACAGTGTCCAGAGGAGTCTCACTAAGTCCGTCTTCATCTGTATCACAGGGTTCTGTTGTACTAATGTTACAGTTTAACAGGCTTGAATATGCATTCTTCCAAGCTTCTAAAACTGTTCTTCGGTTACTGGATATTGTTCCATCTTCTAACTGGACTTCAAAAGGTATTCTCCTATTCCTGTTGTTACCGACACCGATCTTCCCTATCTTCTTCCAAAACTCCCCTTGTTCTGTATCACATAGTCTTTCAATATCTTCTACTGCCTTCCGTGTGCCTTGTCTTTTCGCTTTCGTCACACATCTGTCAAAGCACTTTCTTTTCTTCTCATAAACATGCTTATACAGCCGCTTCCTTGGACCCTTTTCCTTATTCCTTTTTCTCTCTGCTCTGCACATGTCATTCCACAATGACGTAAGATTATAAGTCCACCATGGTTTTCTACACTTTCGCTTTCTTCTTTTACCACTGTCATATACACGCACTTGTCTTGTGGGTATCTTTGATATCATCTCAGTTCTGACACACTTCACGAACGAATCATAAGCATCATTTATAGGCATTGTGCACCATTTTCACACTCGGTACGTATTGATCCCTGACCTAAAATAACACAACACCCCTTCTCTACCACTACACGAGACCAAACGCAGTGTTCTATTATTATTCATTGTCATCATGGATTTAGAACAATGCCTGGGAAGGCCCTTGATCACCCATACCTTCTTTATGGCTGGGTTTGCCGTGTCTGAATCAACTGATCAATGGTCGAAATTAGAATTATGTGATATTTGTAAAACAAAAATCTCAGACAGTAATCTTTAGGGCGATTGATATTTCAATAACAAGTCAAAGAGTTACTTCATTTCCACATACATTGTACATGTCCAGTGAAACCTCGAAAGCACGGACGCTCTAAAAAACCGTTAGGATTAACAAGTTGCCAAATAACCGAACGATTGGCACTGAATAATGATGCCTAACGGATTCTGGAATAAGTTTCAGTGAATTCCTTATGGAAAAATTGTTTTTTTCTGCAGGTGCCCTTCTTGGAACAGGAGCTGCCTGCAGCTTGGCATCATGCACACTAACCGGTACTCTTACAGGGACGGCTGGATGCACGTACGTAACATGCTTAGATATTACATGGATCCCAAGCCAAGATAAATCGATATCGAGCGTAGATATTTTTAATGCGTTTCTATTACTCGTTTCGCATCATCTTGAATGTAACTTGTGCCCGATTGAAATAAACTTCTTATTCTAATTGGGTTATTTTCTATATTAATAACTCGTTCGTTGTGTTTCATTCTAATAGACAATGACAATATTTCAAATATCTTGTTTGAATTTCCTTTATATACTAGGGACTATAATTCAAAATCTGAGATATGTAATACTGTGATGCATTCTCAAATAATTGTTTTTACGCGGCTTTTAGCAATCGTCCGGCAATATCACGGCGGGGGAAATTGGGCTTCACGCATTGTACTCCAATAATTAATTTTAGATATTGTCAACTGTTAAAGTCATTATGGTATGCGTAAACGATACTTTGTCCATTAACTATTGTTTACATCGGAAATAAAAGATTCAAATGGGGGGAGGGTATGTATTCCATATCGGAAGATTTCAGATGAACGGCTTTTCGACCACTCAGATTCCGATTCATAATAAGACTAGTTTTACATTTTGGAAATAATAATTAAAATATAACTGGTTATAATAGGGCCGGTGTGTAATATGTTGTCTCATCTGTACACAGGAACTACCAAACCTACATCTCATGTCTGTCCACCCAGTCCAGCAGCTGCACCAGCAGTAGCACAGACGTAATTGCTAAACAAGTCATCGACGCTGCCATCACGGCCAACAACGCCTTGAGAGCCGCTTTGAGCTGCAGTAAGTACCGATGACATTAATATTTGAATTATTTGTGATTGTATTTTAACGTCCCCAAGAAAGCGGATTAAAAAGAATTGATTTTCATACCACTGTGTGACTTGGGGGATATGCCGGGTGTCCTGATAGCTGAGACATGTTTCCAGTCACTGCTTTGCGTGGTTTATTACTTGATTAATTAGAGACCGACGTGATACAGCTGGAATATTGCTCACAGCAGCTTCATTCATCATAAACTCTTTCGTTCACTCTGTGATTGTATGTAATACAATTGAATTTCAACCTTCTCTGACGCAACTTAAACATAACCTAAACAAAACAAGAATATACTCGTTAATTGATAAGACACTCAGTATGGTGACAGGAGAGCTACGTCCTTATTACCCGAGATGTCACTGTCCTGCAAGATGCCCTTATCACCCGAGATGTTCCTGTACTGAGAGAAGTCTTTATCACCCAAGATGTTCTATTCCTGTAATGCCCTTGACCCATGTGGTGCCCCTGTTACGCGCGATGTACTATTACCGCGTGATACCATTGTCCCACAATATGTGAGACGTCTTGTCTTGTGATTTATCCTTCTTTTGTGCACCTTTTCCCGTAATATGTCATTGTCCTGTTTGTTGCCCATGCCGAGACATCTCCATATGCCACGCGATACCTTCGTCCCGCCATATCCTTAAGGTTACACACAACCAAATGTTTTCCCATAGACTTCTATTGTAACGTTATGATTTTTTTTAAAATAACTAAGCATTCAACAGCTATTACCTGTACGTGTGTGCACAGTTTGGCCTTAGAGCAGCAATAAAAAAAATAAAAATGACTAGCTTAGCCAGCTCCTTTTCCGAGTACCGGAAGCTAAACACACCACCCCCAGTTTCGCACCAAATGTCACCTACTTGAAAATAGCTGTGGTCACATTCAGCATAAGTCATCATGTTGAAAAAGACAGTACTAAATATAGAAAAACATGGTCAGTTTTAATAACTGGATGGATGTACATTTGAAAGACATAAAAATCTTACAGAATATCCTCCAATCACAGCCTGCAGATATCTCTCGATCTGCACTGAAGGCTCCCTACGAAAACCGCACTCTCCAAACTGGTACTGATTTGGTGTAGTAGAACCTTAAAAACGTCTAGATTAACAAGTTACCAAATAACCGAACAATGGGCACTGAGTAATGTTACTCAACGGAGTTCGGAATAAGTTTCAGTGAATGCCTTATGGAAAATTGCCTTTACTTCAGGTACAGGATCAGGAGCTTCCTGCAGCTTAGGATCCTGCTCCCTGACCGGTGCTCTTACAGGGACGACTGGATGCACGTATGTAACATGTTTAGATATTATATGGATCCCAAGCGAAGATATTTCGATTATGGCGGTACATCGATATCGAGCGAAGTTATTTTTTCTTATGCGTTTCTGTTACTCGTTTTGCACCATCTTGAATAGAACTTGTGCTCGATATGAAATAACCTTCTTATTCTAATTGTTTTTTTCTTTGTTAATAACACATTCATTGTGATTTATTCTAATAGACAATGATATTTGAAATATTTGTTTTTAGGCCGCTTTTAGCAATGATCTGGCAATATCACGGCAGTGGAAATCGGGCTTAACGTATTGTACTCAAATAATCAATTTTAGATTTTGTCATCTGTTAAGTCAATATGGTATGAGTAAACGATACTTTGTCTATTAACAATTGTTTATTTCGGAAATAGAAATGTATGTGTGTTCAGATTTGCGGATGTTTTAAGTATTCGATATTTCAGAAGAACGGCTTTTTGACCACTCAAATTGCGATTCATAATCTCATTAGTTTTTCAATTTGAAATAAGAACAACAATATAACTTGTCATTAGCTACAATACCGCTGGGGGCCGGTATGTAATATGTTGTCTCATCTGTACACAGGAACTACCAAACCTACATCTCATGTCTGTCCACCCAGTCCAGCAGCTGCACAGGCAGTTTCACAGACGTAGCTACTAAACAACTCATCGACGTCGCCATCACGTCCAACAACGCCTTGAGAGCCGCTTTGGGCTGCAGTAAGTACCGATGATACTATTTTGGATCATTTGTTTCATGATTGTACTTTTATAACGTCCCCAAGAAAGCGGATTGAAACGAATTGCTATTTATACCAATTTTCTATCCGTTAGTGAGTATATTTCGGTCCATGTAATACCATCACTGAACACATTTACCTATCTGGACACTTCTCTAGGAGGAATCTGTAACGGATCTGTGCATTAACGGATTTGTCAGCACCATACCCGTGCTCGTGGGTGTCACCGAAGTGGTAAACGTCTGAGACCTGCATCACTTCGGGCTTTCCTCCCACATTAAGCTGACACGCCGTGATATAACTGAAATACTGTTAAAAGCGGCGTTAAACCAGACTCACTCACTAATTCTCTCAAAAAACACCACCGTGTTACAGCTTGAATAGCACACAGCGACTTCATTCAACCTTGACGTGCTCGTTCACTCTGTGATTGCATGAAACGCAATTGAATTTTTACCTTCTCTGTCGCAACGTAAACCAAAAACAAACCAAAGAATATATTGTCGTAATTAATAAGACATTCGTTATGGCTACGTCCTTATAACCAGTGATAATCTTGTCCCACAAGATGCCCATGACACGGGTGATGTCCTTTTTCCGTGCGATGTCATATTATCGTACGGTGTCCTATTGCAGTGCAATGCTATTGTCCCGCAAGATGTGAGACATCCTGTCCTGTGATATATCCTTCTCATGCGCACCTTGTCCCGTAATATATCATGGTCATGTCAGTTGCCCATGCCTAGACATCTCCTTTGGCCAGGCGATACCTTCGTCCCGCCATATCCTTGTCCAGTTAAATGTTCTTCTCCTGTGAGACATCCTTGTCCTTGATCATTAGATATCCTTCACACACACAGTCACGCTGTTTCAATGTTCGTAAACGATTAATATAATCAACATTTAACCTCATTCTGACGCTATATACACAGACTGTTGCATTATAGCTTTGTTTCTGTTTCAGGCGGTGCGAGCTTTACATCCGTCTCCGGCATTGCGCTCATCCTGTCCGTCATGGCAACGCTGCTGAAAACTCACTTTTAAATCAGGGATGCTGCTCTCAGGGATGTCTTTCTCAGCCTGTATCGTCTTATATCGAATATGTTTATACTATCTTTTATATCTGAAATATCACTGTCAGAAGAACTCAGAAGGTGTTTAGATGTATCAAGTTTAGTTGTTATCACTCTTCAAAGAGTGTGGGAATGATTTTACGTGAGGTTGTTTGGGGTTCTGTTTTATTTTACACTGTCTACATACAAGGAGTCCCTGCGTATCATCTTTACAGACTTGGCGGCGTGTAGCCCTGACGTGCAAAGTGTATGAAGTTCATTAGGAATGGTCTTTTTATATTGCTGGAACATCTGCTATAAGCATCGCAAATCCATACTCACAGGTTGCTCGTTGAATGTTTTTTTCTGATAATTTTTTTATCATTTTACCAATATACTCTGTTTTGTTGTTTTTAGTGGGTTTTGAAATAGTCAGCCATTTTCGTTTGATTATGTCTGTTGTTAGCTGCATTACTCTGTTGTGACTGACGCACGCTACACAACTCGCTTATTGTCGAGGGTTACGTCAGATCTTGAGGCGATTGTCCATGTGGATAGCGTCTCCGACCTAAAACGTATCATTCAATCTAACACACTTCTTACGTTCAGAGAAGCAATATGATACCAGCTTTGCTAGACACACGCGATGTACACAACTCACCTGACCTCACCTCACTTCACCTCACCTCACCTCACCTCACCTCACCCAGTTGGCGGTAGCAAATATCTACTGAAGAAACAGTTTTAACCAGAAAGTATCATGCATCCACCTTGCCCAATATGGAATACAAATACAACATCGTTTCTTCATCTTCATCTTCATTTATACAGCACCAAGACTGGAACGTGGTACGTTCTTTATCACTACATACCTACATTGTATTAAATTAAGAAATTGTTTGGGATGCTGTACTCTGGTCAAGAGCCTCTAAGTGACGTCTTGGTTGAAGGTAATTGGTTTCAATATACTATGTTATCATGAAAAAAGCAATGGATATATTTAACTCGGCATTGAAAGTATGGTGTATTCTGATACGTGCACGGGGAGGGGGTATATTTCGATTTTTGATATAAATACTTTAGATATAATGCAACTTTGATGATGATTTTGAATCTTAATTTGAAATTATACCAGTTATAACATTCTTCTCATTTTATATGTATTAGATTGAAAAGGTACACGCCGTTCTATTATGGGCACTGTTCTAAGTTATTCTTAATGAACAATGGTGATCTGAGGTAGAATTGGTTGCCATTACTGCGGTAACTTTAGTAGACAAAGTTAAATAAACAAACGCACGTACAGACAAAGACTCAAATAGCCATATGCCGTAAATAAAAGTTAATCAGATCCCATATTGCTGACGGCAGAAGTGAACTGGAGTAGCACATCAACTCTAAGATTCTTCGCTAAAAGATCAAAGGCACCGAACATTTTATCCTGCGATAGCGTACACTTTTTGAGTTACGTCATAATAGAGTGACGTCACGACGTTGTTTAAATTAGCTCCCTCGTAATCTAACGTATCCTTGGTAACATCGTTCTTTCATGACTTCCAAGCAAGATTGCGCATCCACATCAATTTTTTAGGAAATAGTTTATTCAAACCTGTCGAAAACTAATCCATACCTAAACATGAACTTACGACAGTCGTAGAGCTAAGGTTGTTTTGTACAACGCACCCAGGTCGTCAATTTGCGACGGCTACGGTTTCATGTTGCGCAACCAACTCGGAGAGAAACACTTGTCATGGCTTGCAGTTGCTGCAGTCTGCTAACTTTGGTGGTGGAAACAAAGTGTGGTAACTTGTACCACAGAAAACACCTCAACTCACAATAACCAGCGACACCGAACATCGTCTATGTTTAGTTGTGTTAGGCTCGGCCCCACAATGCAATTGTGAAATATTTATTAATTTGAAGAAAGTTAAGAAATAAACTTAAATTTAACTACGACTTACTGCATGGGATTGTGGATAACCACACAATGAGTGAGTGAGTGAGTGAGTTGGGTTTAACGCTGCTTTTATATTCCCGTTATATCACGGCGTGTCAGCTTAATTTGTGAGGAAAGCCGGAAGTGATCCAGGTCTCAGACGTTTCCCGCTTTGGTGAAACCCACGAGCACGGGTATGGTGCTGACAAACCTACAAATATAATCGGGGGGAACCGGGATTCGAAGCCACAGTCATAGGTTTCTGGTGTGTCAAAGGGACGCACCTTAGACGACTGGGCCCACCCGTGCCCCCTAACCACACAGTGAACGCATAATGAAATGTGACCTTTTCAAGCAATAAAGTACCCATTTCGAAATGTATCATGTATAAAATATGTCTATTAACATAAAGGTACAGGCGATTTGATGGAAGAGCCGGTCAATTAGCCCTGTTCGAGGATTTTCAATTTACGTCACAGGTCATTACAAAATTAATTTACCTGTTGGGTGCGATCGTTCGGTCTTTGCGTTAGTCTACGTTGCCCATCTACGGGGAACAACTCACTTAACACTTCCCTCGAAAAAACACCGCCTTCCAATTGACGAATTCATCAAGTCGCGAGCGACATGTTAGTATCCTGAAAAATGACGTCAAGAGAGAACAATGTTTTGCCACGCTTCGTTCTTCGTTGTTCTTCAGTTATCTTATTTAGTGTATATACGTATATACGTCAATTCTGGTGATTCGAATATACGCTGGCAACCTAATGACGTCATATTTCGACAGAGGGAACTGTCTAGTAAGTTTTTACCCATAGATGTAGATGGGCTACGCGGTGGACGAACGTTCGCATTCAAAAGGGGAGAGCAATCTCTATGACAATGGGTATTAGGAGAATAGGTACAGATAATCGACGTGATGATCGTGAGAATATCAGGGAAATACCAAACCAAACCCACCTGTGCGTAAAATGGAGTCATTATTATCAACATTGGGGTAAATATTTTTAAACCTTGTACATTTTATCCACATCCTTAAAAAAGCTGTGCACAATGTTGATATCTCTAATAAAAAACTAAACTCGTGGTTGATGTTTACAATACATTAAAACACTGTAGGGAGAGAAAAAACACGAGGGGCGATTCTTCCTGCAGTGTTTTATTGTATAATAAACAACTCCAACTGATCGTTTATTTCTTAAATAAAAGATATGGTTTGTCCCTGAACTATCATAACGCAAGCATCCTCGTGCTTTAACTGTAATTGTGCAAGGCAAAACTATTTAAGAATTGACCTTCACTTTGTGTGAGTTAATTGGAGTATGAACCTTCATAGAGTGAGGGCCAAACTGTATGAACGTCGGAGCTTGCGACAAAGTGAAAGTCAATTCTTATAATTTTTTATCCCAATTTCTTACCTCAAAGGATGTAGGTCAAGATGTAAACACAATTTTATTTAGAACGTGTGACTTCATGTTTACACTGAGAGCCATACAACATCATGCTACATCGCGGAGTAAAATAGTTCCTCAAAAAGAGAGGTGACATGGATGCACAACTTGCTCTTCAGAAACATCTTACGCAAAACATTTGTTCAAATCATATCCTCATTAGATGAGAAAGGTCTTTAAAGAACTACCCCAGTAAGTCAGTCACAATGACAGCGCGTCGTAATACATTTACATCAAGTACAAGACGTCAAAATGGCCGACACGATAAACGTGACGGGAGAGATTTCCGAAGTTGTTAATGAACCTGTGGCGGTTACATGTGTAAGTCCTCTTTGTTTAACTGGCCGATCATTGAAAGGTGAATAAAGATGCGTCAAACAGACACTAAGGTAAATTCATAGATTGCTGGAGACTGTCAATGTCAGCCTAGGCACGGATCGGGTCGATACTACGATAGTTTAGATGTGCATTTCTTCGTTTGTCCATTAGGATGGGCCGTAGCGAGGATATTCGTGAACAATCATGCAGTCACGCTCTCTGACATTTCTCAATGTATCCTGAAACGCTGAGACCAAGAATACAGGTTCTAAATGATCAGAAAGAATGCTTATGTATGTTTTCGTGCTAGGGAATTCCCAGGGGTTTCCCTAGGAATGTGGAAGTAGTCCGTCAGTGTTTACGTCATTTCAAGAACACGATCTCCTGAAAAACGTATGAACGTCAAATTGAGTCGTTCATACACTTATGAACGTCAATTTTGCTGTCATGTGACCGACCTCTCGTCCAACGGAAAAGCCGTATATCGTGTAAACTTCAGATTAAAAAATTATTGTATAATAAACAAAACTTCAACTCATCGTTTATTTCTTAAATAAAAGATATGGTTTGTCCCTGAACTATCATAACGCAAGCATCCTCGTGCTTTAACTATAATTGTGCAAGGCAAAACTATTCTTTATTACACAACACATTGGGTTGGGACAAACTTAGTTTCTAACTTAAACTATGACGTCACTGCATTAAAACATTGTTGCGTGACGTCACAGCACTGTATGACGTCATCATTGGAATGTCGCTGCACCTTAGAAATTGAGGGAAATACGTAAATGCGCACCTTTTTTTTATAGATTTGCACTAAATGTGCACACTAAACTAGAGAAACTATTATGCCTTCTTATCGATGAAGGTTATTCATATTAACATTAAGTTAACGTTTCGTGAAATATGATTAATTGTGCTGTTATGTGAAACTATTGACATGGCAAAGTATGTAATTTACAGTAAAATGCACACCAGTAGTTTCTGGACGGATAGAATTAAATAACAAAGATTTTACAAATAAATATCCTACATAAAAAAATTAAATACTCCAAAATCCGATTAACGGACATCCTTAAATACGGCTATAATATTTTATCAAAATAATAAGTCGTGTTGCGTGGAGTTTATCGGTATAAGGGAGGCAACTCTTGTCACTCTAAGAGACAGAACGGGCAAACAGCTTTGTCAACAAGCATTTGGAGTGGAGCCAGGCTCCACACTACGTGATTTTCTGTATGCGTTAAGTGAAGAGGAATAATCGAGTTTAGCCCAAAGAAACCAGTTATTGATATTCCGAACAACGCCCCACGCCGTCAGGGTACAATAACACCCAACCAACCAAGTGGCCGCCCCTGACCACCCAATCCATTAAGTGTCGCCTTGTCGTATCAAAGCATCGGTTGATGGGGACCAATTCCAATTTTAAGCCGAAATCCCCTGGATTTTGATTTGACTAACCCATCCTATCACAATAACACAGTAATATTACATTTGTTCAAATCAGAAGCTTTCAAGTAAAAGTTCATTTTTTACTGGCATGTTATTATAATGTACGGCGCATGAGCTTGTAACCCACTTTTATTGTATTTGAGGGATTTAAGAATGATAATTTGCCAGATAATGAAAGTAGTGTTATTTTTTTAATGTTTTGGGGGGAAGAACTACTTTAAAATCCCCATTTTAAATGCGTAAATACATATTTCACATTACAAGCATTGTTTCGATATAATTCCGTTGTTGAGGTATGAACAGTTACTTCAGTTAGGTATTAACACGTCGAATAAAACGTTTCAATGACTTTCAATCAAAAACAAAACCAGAAGGTTAAATCTAAATTTGTGAAAATTAAGCAACAATTTAATTTTATTGAGTTTAGGTGTAGAACATTTAGAGCATCCCTGTTCGAGAACATCAACACAGTTAGCTTTATGCCAAAGCACGAGGCTGAGTTGACATACAGCGCCAGCGAACAAATTATATTAAGTGAGGTGGACCTTCAAGGACGCTTTTTCGTCTTCAGAGTTCCTTCACAAGTTCCTCGAGATGCACACAGCTCATTTGGCCTACAGGCACTTCAACCCTTAACCAGAAATCCGAGGAAACACCTATCAAATTGTAGAAGTGATGGGGTTTTTTTTAGTATCAGTTAACACGTCACCTTCTGTTACACCGCAATCCCCGGGCTATAATAACAAAGCTGAAGTCTAACTACCCTTATCATCAAACAGTCTCAAGTATAGCATAACACGACATTCGCATTTAGTAGTAATTCTTAGGTTTATCTTGATGGATAGATAACATTATTCCTGATCTGAAAGTTAAACTATTGTTACGTGGTATCTTGACATTCTACAATCATAAGATATAACACTGCTCCTGGTCTGAAGGTAAGAGTGTAGTTACGTGGTGTCTTGAAATACTATGTAATCAGTGAGTGAGTGAGTTGGGTTTAACAGTTTGAACAGCATTTCCGTTATATCACGGCGTATCAGCTTGATGTGAGAGGAAAGGCCGAAGTGATGCAGGTCACAGACGTTTACCACTTTGGTAAAACCTACGACCACTGGTATTATACTAACAAACCTAGAAACGGAATCGGGGCGAACCGGAATTCGAACCCACATTCATATGTTTCTGGAATGCCCAAGGGACGAAACTCTGCACAGCGAATTGCAGGGCAGGACGAATGGGCCACCCGTGCCCCCAACTATGTCATCACGAGATATTACACTGTTCCTGGTCCGAAATGTATACTATAGTTACTTGGTACCTTGACATACTATATAAAACATAACAAGTCCATTTATACTGTGCGAGATTCCATTCACAAAGTTAATGCTCATGGCGCTACATAGTTTTAGCAAGTAATGCTAATGAAAGGGGAGTAGAGTTGATAGTGTTGTCTGAAAAGGTGTGTTTTCAGATGAGCCTTAAAGGATGAAAGTGATGTCGACAGCGGATGGTTGTTTGTTCCATAGCGAGGAAGCGCAGAACTGGAAAGATTTCTGACCAAAGATTTTGAGACGGATTTCTTGGACTTGTAACAGGTGGTTATTCTGAGAACGGAGAGATCTGGAAGGCTTGTATTTAAGCGATAGTTCGGTGAGATACAATGGGGCTGTTTCCATGTAGCATTTGTAGGCCAGGGTTAGAATTTTGAATTCAATTCTGGCTCTAAGTGGTAACCAGTGCAGCGACATCAGAGCAGGTGTTACTGGAGTCCATTTTGATGTCTTCGTGACGATACGTGCTGCTGTATTTTGTACACGTTGGAGCCTGTGGAGTTGATCATTTGTGATGTTACTCATGAGACTGTTGCAATAGTCAAGCTGTGATATAACTAAAGATCTAGCCAAAATGTGTGCCGCTTCTTTTGTTGAACACTTCCGATGTTGCGGAGATGAAAGAAGCAAGACTTTGAGACATGGCTTACATGTTGTTCCATAGTTAATGCACTGTCCAGATAAACGCAAAGAGTTTTCACGGATTTTGAGAATTCGATATTGGAATCACCAACTAGAATCTTGTTAACTCTCATTTTCTCAAGATTTGTTCGGGTACCAATCATTAAAGCTTCTGTCTTGGTGTCGTTTAATTTCAGTTTGTTCTCAGTCATCCACGACTTGATGACATACTATATATATATATATATATCATCACGGGGAATAACTGATTATCTGTCCCTCGCAAATTAATCTCACCAACATCCTCAACTTTCCAAATGTATTCACACAGACTTTTAGAATGAGATCTAGCACCGTTCGTTATCAAAAAGTGATATCGCGACTCACTATTCCAGAAAATGACCAAACACTATTCCTGATCTGAAAGAAGCATCTTGCCTGTCTGTTGCAGAATGTGACCCAACACCATTCCTGGTCCGAAAGAGAATCTTGATATAAGATCTAACACTATTCCTGGCCTGAAAGAGGCATCTTGGCTTATTGTAACAGAATACAATCTAACACTATTCCTGGCCTGAAAGAGGCGTCTTGACTTGCTGTAACAGAATGCAATCTAACACTATTCCTAGCCTGAAGGAGGCATCTTGACATGCTATACAAGAAAAAGATCTAACATTATTCCTGGCCTGAAATAGGCATCTTGACTTACTATACCAAAATAAGATCTGACACTTCTCCTTGTTTGAATGGAATGATTTTCGGTATCATGTATAGCCCCGAGTTTCACATTTGAAAGTGGTTAGTTTACTTGATATAATGGAATAAGATCTGACAATATTCCTGATCTGATATTGTGACTTGACTTGCTATACCAGAATATGATTTTAAACTATTCCTGGTCTAAAAGTTGCTTCTTTGCTTGCTGTAATGGAATAAGAGCTAACACTATTCCTGATCTGAAATTGTACTTTGACTTGCTGTACTAAATTATAATCTAAATCTGTTCCTGACATGAACGTAGATGTAAAGTTGTCTGACATCTTGACACACGCTAATTACATTACATATAACACTATGTCTGGTACTATAGGATCATAAATAGTTGCCAAATGTGTCTCATCCAGATCCGAGCAGATTGAACATTGCATTATCAGAATGATCAGCTGCACTTGACGTCTCGTATGTTTTTAGTACCGCGTGTGTAAGTGCCAATTGAGTCTACGAGGATATCTATCAGGACAATTTAAAGACCAAGGAACCGCATCCCAACGCGATCGTAACACTACGGCTGTCGTTACTCCCATACATTGACACAGTGTAACATACTCGTAGAGCCAGGATCGCACTGCGAAACGAGGCCCAAGGTCATAGAATTTCTAATTCATGTTAACGATATTATCATCACGAATGTCATCTCTGGACAACAAGTAGCTGTCTTAGCTGTCATACCGTTATATTCTGTGGCTGCGTTGTGTCAACGGATATATGACATTTATTAACTCCCGGACAAAATAAAGTATACACCCTTGTTTGATAGTGACTAATATTGAAACAAACAAGAAATGTGTATTCGTCATCATTGGTTTCAGCAATCTATTCATTTACTTTTCACCGCTATTTTGCCTTTGGTCCCCGTGGGATCTGTTTCTGGGGATGCTCGGGACCGGTTGTTCTGTTCTGGCATTGACGTTTTATGTATTGTTTGTGGTTTTGTATTACCTGTGATGCTTTGTCAACGATCCATTGTATTTTTTGCAATTTCTCCACAAGCATTTATGGGTCACCGAAAAAAGGTGCTTATCGACTTTTCACTGCTGCACTTTGATCTTCAGAACCCACGGGTTGTGTTTTGAACCTTAGGTTTTCACTGTTTCGGTGACTCTTTTCAGCCAAGTAACGTTTTGCTAACGTTCGTAATTGTTTGGTCAAATCCAATTTTCAAGTGTATTCTATCTTTTGCCAGTTTATGCGATTATTTGTGTACTGATACATGTATATGTGATGTTATGTATAACGGTGCATGTTTGTTTCGATTTATATGTACCCGTATATCACACATACCATTGACTGTGTATGTCATATACCTGCCTGTGGACGTGTCATTGTACGCATATGTATCGGTACATTGATGTGTTGTTTTGATATAACAATGCATGTGTTTGGAGTTGTGGCATTGTACGCATAACGGTACATATGCATGTGTGGGTCTTCCAGGCTACCGGCTAATGCAAGACTTAGTTCTTTTATGTATCCTTGGAAAATGTATGCCATTATCTTTATAACTGTTCATGTTCATGATATTGTCTGCATAACCGTGATTGTGGTGTATATGTATCAGAGAATGAATACATTACTGTTAGCCCAACGTAATGAACCCGTGCGGATTCCAGGATAGAAATAGTAACCTAGGCTAACCTAGGCTTGTGGATCAGGTGGGACAGGCTCAGTGGCCTGTTTCATTGCGTGCCACCGTACCCCGTCGCTATGGGACGTTGCTAACGACATCAATGACTGGTTTGTCTAACCCGGACGCGATTATTTACAGTCCGCCGTGATGGTTAGTTCCCACGAAGTAGACATCTGATAGGTGGACAAAAGTTTTCGGATAACAACTTGACAACGGATTGACGACCGTATAAGGATCTATACCGAAACGTTGCTATTACAATACAATACAGAAGTTGTTATCCATAAACGTTTGTCTACTTTGCCCTCCGTCATCCTCTTAGAAATGATTATCAAACAAATCACTTCCGAGGGGTATAAATACAAGGCAGCTCGACTGCTGGGAAACATGTTAAAGGTCTGGTGATCTCACACAATAGGCACCCAGGGTGCTTACAATCGCTAGGTTGATGTTAAAAAGCGAAGTTGAGGGAAACAATATAAATATTTATATGACAAGCTGTCCATCGTCAATCAATCATGGTAGGTATCTGGGTACTAGCCAAGTGCGTTTGGTAATGCTAGATCTGTAAGCAGGGATCGACACTGTTGATCATCAAATTCTTCTGACTCGCCTAAAACATGCAGTTGGAATGCATGGCATCCCACTGACGTGGTTTACGTATTATCTGACGGGACATACAATGCAAATCCAGGTTGATGGAATCAAATCCATTTCATGTCATCTTATCTGCGGAGTCATAGAAGGTTCAGTTTTGGGACCTTCTTTGTTTTCATGATACATTCAAACGGTTGGCAGCAAAATAAGGAAACAACTTCAACTTCCACGGATGTACTCATGGCAATCAACTTTATCTTGGAATGAAGGCAGACAAACTATAACATTGCAAGTTCAATCTGGAGAGCTGCATCTACGATATCCGTCGTTGGATATCAACTAATGTCTTAAAGATGAATTACGACAAGGCGGAATTAATCATATTTGGTACTCGCTAACAGCTCCTGAATGTTCCAGCTGCATCTATCGAAGTCGGTAGGACTTATATTCTGCCTACACATCAAGTGCGACATCTCGGCGTGGTCTTCGAGACGACAATGTCATCCTAACAACAACACCTTTCAGCTGCTAGATCTGCAATACTTGCATCTAAGTAAAGCGACAAAACCTTTCCAAATCCAATAGAAATCTCTGCATAAAGCAAATCCGTGGATGTTTAGACAATGCAACCAAAAAACTGCTTATGCTCAGTTACGTGTTGTCAAGACTAGACTATTGCAATGGTCAATCAGTTACCTGCAACGCGTTCAGAACAGTAATGCACGCATCATCACCAGGCCTGAGTCACCTCATCACATGACACCACCTCTGAGGAGTCTCCATTGTCATCCCATCAAACAAAGTCTAAAATTCAAACTCCTGACCATCACGTACAAATCACAAAACGAGCTAATCAAGCTACATCAAGACTATCAAACTACATCAAGAGCCTACTGTCAGAACAGAAGCTGTGCCGCACTCGACGTTCAGCCGATCAGATGAATCTAAAGGTTCCAGAGACCAGAAGAAAAACAGCGCGATAGATCCTTCTCTGTCTCCATTAAAACACAGCTGAGACAACTGACCACTTTCGAAAACTGCTAAAGACCATTGAAGCATATGTGCCTCAGACACTAAACCTATTTTACTCCCCTTGGACTGTTTCGTAACAGCGCCGCCACTGAACAGCCATCACGTTGGAAGCAAGACGCTCCATAAAGTATGATCTCTGTTGATTGATGGCTGGTGGTGGCGCATGTGGACTAAGTTTCTACGTAATGCCTATCCAACAATTCAAATAGAATGTTTATTTACAGCTTTTGACCTTTTGTCCTATGATAGGACCTATAGCAATGTATGGTTGTAAAGCGTGGGATTTGAGTAACGTAAAATGTTTCTTTGGTGTATACTCCATTTAAGTACTTCATCATACATGTTGTATGGTGAGACTGGTAGAACCCTTTGTCGACCAAGAAGCGAATGGTTGCCTTCTTGTATGAAATTGTATCATGTATGAATAATAACAAACTTACTGTGGCTCTTTGACATCTATGCCTCCACATGCTAAACTTACGTGTGTCTACGTGACTTGTGGCTTGCATGTGTCTAAAACAATGCTATATTGCATTGTGCCGATATGGCTCTATTGTGAGTGAATTGGGTTCTACACGACACTATGCAAATATTTGCTTACATATCTCTCAACTCACGGATGCCAATATGACTCTAACCTAGCATTCTATACTAACATGTGCCGTTATATCTCAACTATACTCACATGGGCTGTGCCTACATGATACAAACAGACCCGTGAAGATCCGGGGTAGAATATGTTTTCCGCAACCTATGCTTGCCGTAAAAGGCGATTATGTTTGTCGTAAGAGGCGACTAACGGGATCGGGTGGTCAGGCTCGCTGACTTAGTTGTTGCAAGTCATCGTATCCCAATTGCGTGGATCGTTTCTCATGATCACAATCACTGGATTGTCTGGTCTAGACTGGATTATTTACAGACAGACGTCATATAGCTGGAATATTCCTGGGTGCGGCGTTAAACAACAAACAAACAATATTAACATGCCTTCTTTCAGTGGCATTTAGAAGTTGGAGTGATGAAGTAAGACGAGTTCTATGGATTAACAACTTCTTTATTACAATTAGTGCGACGTTTCGGTGTAGATCCTAACACCTTTATCAAGCAATAGATTATCTATTGCTTGATAAAGGTGTTAGGATCTACACCGAAACGCGATTCGCTGTGCAAAGTTGCGTCCCTTGGGCACGCCAGAAACCTATGGTTGTTAGTTCGAATCCCGGTTCACCCCGATTATTATTCTAGGTCTGTCAGCACCGTACCCGTGCTCGTGGGTTTCACCGAAGTGCCAAACGTCTGCATCACTTCGGGCTTTCCTCCCACATTAAGCTGACACGCCGTGATATAACTCGAATACTGTTAAAAGCGGCGTTAAACCCAACTCACTCACTCACTCACTTTGAGCATGCCCCTGAGTTGTGTGGAAATATGCGCATTATAAATAGCCTATTACCTTCTATCAAGCGCCTACATGAGTCCGTGACAGTGATTTTATACATGTTCTGCATTGCCCAGATAGCAATCACGTTCGGCTACACAGTTTATAACCAACATGGGTATATTACTCTTCTTACTTGCATGCCCCATTACGATGTTATACACCCTCATGCTACATGATCATGAAGTTAACCTCACAGTTGCTAAGCTTATTATCGGCACTGACATTAAACGCCTTTATCACATCATAATAACCCATTAGGTATTCCTGATTAAATATTCACATGCGCCTCCTATCATGCGCCAACGTCTGGCTCTCGTCATACGATGCGAATACATGTACATCGATCGGGTGGTGAGGCTCAGAGACTTGCTAATAATATCAACCACTGGATTGACTGGTCTAGATTCGATTATATAAGGCCGCCGTGATAAAGCAGTGATATTAATATTGTTGAGTGTGGCGCCCAAGAACAAAGAAACTAACATATCTGCATATGCATCGTCATACAATAGGTTGAGAATTGTTCATTCTGTGCTTGTTGTAGCTTGGGTTGATTTTGTGTCATAGTTCCCCGACGGCGTGTATTGATACTCACAATATCAATCACTGGCCTGTCTGGTCCAGTTACGATTATTTACATGCCGTTGGCGCTTAACTGGAATATTGCTGGGTGCGTCGTTAAAAATCACACACACACACACATACACACACACACAAACACACACAAACACACACTGATATCAGCACAAATGTCTAACTGCCTGCGTAGATAGTGTTCACTTCCATATGGAAATCTAGACTGAATGAACATTGTCGTGTTGTCGCATTGTCGCCCTTACAAATACAAGCGAAAAGTGTCAAAATTAGCCAAAGCTTGATTAAAGGTTGCGTTGTCGCACTGTCACCTTTTGGTAAAATAAAAAAATGTTATTCTAAACCCGACAATGGCACACATGGCCAAAATGTCGCGTTGTCGCATTGTCGCGCTTTGGTTAATTTTAACACTTTTTGTTTGTTTTTGTGAGGGCGACAATGTCTCTTCCAGGATTCCATACTTTCGATTGGAAAGAGGTCGAGGGGTGGCGAAAGGCACGGGGAAGACGACAGTGGTAAAGGTGGGTCGGTGGATGACGCTTTTACCGTTATTCCAGCAATATTAAGGCGGGGTACACACGAACGAGCTTCACATGTGTACCCATGAGAGGAATCGAACAGTTGAATAGATGTGACAAGCAAGAGCTTTAAACATCAAGCTACCATACCGCCCCGATTATATAAACGATGGTCATGAGCGATCAAGAACGTTGAATATGAAGCTTTTAACAGTAATGGATGGGTTAGTGAGTGAGTTTATTTTATTGCCGCTTTGAACATTGTCTCCGTTATATCACGTAGTCACGAGCACTGGTATGACCAAAGAAAGCAAGGATTATAATTATCAGGGCGAATCTGAGATTCAAACCCATAATCACCATATCCTAAATAAAGGAGCCCCTAAACAACTAGTTGTTTCACCTACACTACACACCACTTACGGTGCCTGAATCTTCCTGTGGACCAAGGATCAAACACCCCTGAAAGGAAAGAGTGTTTTGTGATCAATATTCACTTAACCGTTGACCGGTAGGGAACGGCATGTTTATCTCATCTCGCTAATGCCGTACACCGTCAGTGGTATTACGAGAATGACTGCGTGTGCTTGTGTACGGGGTAAGACGTTTTTCTCGTTTGTTGCTACGACTGTTGATTAAAACCAGCCACATTTTCACCGGAACCAAACACTGACAGTCACGCAGACTGCAACAAACCAAATTGCCACACACTCGGTTTGAACGCGGTTTCCAATGACAATGTTGCGGGTTTTAATCATTGCTTTATGGGGATTGTGTATTGTTTTGTAATTGTTTGTTGTTGTAATTTCGTGGTTATTTCTATTTAAAATCTTATATGCGATAGTTTTGTTATTCTCTGCTGGTTTTATCGGGTAAACCTGTTTGTGGGTTCGAATTCCGTATACACTTGTTCTGTCAGCTCCAAAGCCAAGCGACCCGTGAAGATTCAGGGTAGAATAGGTATTCAGTAACCCATTCTTCCTGTAAAAGGCGACTATGCTTGTCGTAAGATCTAGAGGCGACTAACGGATTCGGGTGGTGCGGCTCGCTGACTTGGTTGATGCATATTATCGATCCCAATTGCGTGGATCGATGCTCATGATGTCAATCACTGGATTGTCTGACCCAGACTCGATTATTTACAGACCGCCGTCATATATCTGGAATATTGCTGAGTGCGGCTTTAAACAACAAACAAACTCGCATTTTCCTCCATATGTCTATATTGACATGTCACCAAGTGACTTTATACCCACATGCGACCACACGACTCTACATTCAAATGTGCCTGTGTATAATTAAATATGTATGTATATTTAAATATGTATGTTATGCCATGTGTGGCGGCACGTGGTCTTATGCAAAGCGCACAGGTCACAAATCAGGTGATGGTGAGTCCTTGGACAGGTGACCGCGCTTCGGCAGCTTGGCGCCTGAGAGGTCTAGGGCTTCGGTATCACGAATTAAGCTGGTATGCTGTTATGTAACCTACTGTCGGAGCGCTGAACTCATTTCACGGCTTCCACATGGCTTTGACTAAGGCATATGTGTCACAAAATCAACCGTAGTAATATGACGACTGTAACTAAATAGTCACGGTCATAACATTCACGTTCTCCAATCAGACAATAAAAACAAATGCAAGAGATGACGTCACATGGCTCGATCCGTCTCATAGATGAACTGTTTATTTCATCTTTCAACGTTATCCATACACGATCTGCCACAAGGACATGTATAAACAGTCATTCAAGTGACAGTTAAACCTATATCACATCACTGCAGCCTTTACACAAAGAACAGCGTGGGTATAATGACATATAACATATCCACTTCTTCTACCCTGATATCGCCACTTGAATACATGTTTACAGGCGAGAATACAGAATATGCAGTCACATGTGACCATTTGAAACAAAGGCAATAGAATTTCTTTACAGTATGTCATACATAATGGTAGGAATTAATAATAGTTCTGGAATCGGAATGGAACATTGTACCAAAGAGAGCCATGCAGGTAGTGTCTGAATTCCTTTAAGTATGAATAAAGTTTATGTAAGAGAGGAGGCACAGTCTTTCTTCTCCTCTCATGTCTCTGTTGTGTTAGCAGCTTCTTGAGATTTCCTTTCTCTTCCAAACTTTTGGATCAATGAATAAAATCCATTTTTATACAATATGCACATACACCTATGTAATGTTTCATATTTTATATGGAATATAAGCAGTATAACATCGTGTCAACCTACAACAGCATTACTACAATATTTCCATTCTTCTGTTATCAATGCAATCTTTCCTTCGATTATTAAATTTAGAAACGGAAAACAATATTGCAATGACTTGCTCTTACATGCAGATCCCTGATTTGGGAATAAAAACTTTTAAAGAAAAAGATTTCGAATCAAATGTATCCTTCTGGAAACGTTGTTTAGAATTGCCAATCTTCCTGTGTATCAGTTCCGTTTTGTTCAAAATGTCCACCTCTGGAGGTAATAACGTCAAGAAACGAACTGAAAATAGTTCATAAATCTTTCTGTGATGGTAAATGACATGACGAATGTTGCAACATCAAATAGGTGGTCCCCTCTTCGTGTTGTAATTGTGTCCTCATATCCGGCATTAGCCATACTCATCCTGTCTTGTCAATGGCGCTTCCTTGGAGAATCCTTTGATCGCTCATTTGAATACCCAGCGAGAACACGTGTAGCTATGTTAGAGACTTTTCATATTGTAATAATTGATGATTAAATCAAACGCACATTCTAATTTCCCTTGATGAACCTTTCTGAAAGTTCGCATGATGGTCGAGTTCGAAAATCAGTCACGGAATATTGTTCAAATCTGACTTTTAAAGTTTGTAAGATTCGGCTTGTCAGGTTGTTACTGGTGAGTAGTTATAATGAAATGGGGTATTGATTTTCAAATCCGTTCGACTTCAGCTGTTAATAGGCATCATCGTTTTCTTTCAAAAAGTGCACTTGCTTTTGAAACGGACCGAGATTTCGTGACGCTGTGCTCTTGGTTGGCGAAATTCTGGCCCTAGGCAAGCCTCTCAGCGGCCAGTCGTAGCTTTCTTTGAAGCATCTGTTAAAAAAACATTTAAAAAATTGATTTAATATATGTGTGTAGAACAACTAGTTTTTCCTATGTAATCTTAACTAAAATTAATAGCATTAAACATCATAACAACTCTGGCACAATCTTTCATGTGTGAACGAGTAGGACATACACACTCGTTATTATCGCGATGAGTATGTCTGTCAGTTGGGTGTAACGCCACCTTGAACAGCTCTTACATAAAAGCGGCAAACGTCTCCGGCCTCTGTTGTTAAAACGTTTTGATAGAAATGAAATACTGTGCATAGCACATGAAAGCGAACCCATGCTCACTCAATGAACGGAGTTTAAATGACAACTGTTCAGTTTAAATTTATTATAACATAACATTGCTAAGTAATTGAATACATATTGGTATATTGTACACAAGTCTCACGAAGCATCGTGAAATACAATAACACAGCTATTCGAAACCCACAACGGTTGCACTTGTCCGGTCCTACCGAAGGCATTATGAATTGGCTGCTCTACATACATAGAACATACACCACCATAACAGCTTGTATCAAGTAGAATACAATTGTTCTCCCTCTATGGCATACACATAGTATTTCATACAAGGTAGCTTTCAAGCTTCTGTCTGAGGTTTGGGGGATGCGCCAATATTTCTGACATGTGAGCTGAATCCTTCGGGCTGAGGGGAGACAGTTTGAGCGCTGACGTGAACGGTTCCACAGATATGATCACAAATAGGACATTTCCGTCGGGGCTATCATTCTCGATGGCAGTTGACCTTGAGTGCGATGCCTTTGATGTGGATTGATATCCCACATATACACAAAGACAACATGAAACGGCGTTAATGAACCGTGGCTTGTTTATGCTCATTCACAAACTCAGTTGCTAATGAATTGGAAAAATAAAACATGAATGTTTTTTGTAAATAAATACCATGAGAAAAGACAAATATCCATGAAATGAAAGGCAAGGGAATCAAACGTACGGTACCAGGAGGTTTGGTATGAGGAGTTGTGTACGGTATTAGGAGGTGTGTACGGTATCAGGAGCTGTGTTCGGTATCAGGAGGTGTGTACGGTATCAGGAGGTGTGTTCGGTATTAGGTGGTGTGTACGGTATTAGGTGGTGTTTTCGCTGTACAGTATTGAGTCCTTTAACAATGATAGTATTCGCCGGTTTTGATCTCGAATTCCAGATTCGCCCCGATTATGATTCTTGACCTGTTAACAAATACTATTGCATATTTGTTAACGTCTAAAACATTCACCACTACATGATTTCCTTCCACTTTAAGCCGTTTTATAGCTGAAATACCGATCAAAGCTATCCCAGATTACTCAGTCAAATACGTTCGTTGCTGTTTTCAATTATGATCTGTAGTTCATAGACCATAATTCTGTAGATCATATCGAAATGTTTCCTACTCAAAAATCCATATAATTAAATGATGCTACAAAAGAAATCTTCATTTATACCATAGCAACAAGCTAAACACACAAGCCAAAAAGGCTGTCTTCCTTCCCTAAGAACTCCCCATCAAGACAACGTGATCTTTAAAAAGAACAGCCCCTGCCAACAAAGGCATCTGTAGTATTATCCCAAGTAATCATCTCAGCACATCAAATAAATACCCTATTAGAATCTGCTATGCACTATGGATTCATAGTGTAGAAGCAGACGAAGCAGCGATGCCTTCCCAACAGGGAATCAAACAAGACACTTCGTCACTAACAACATCAGTTTAGGTGGGAATCACAGATAAGGATCCCTGGGCAAAAATTGATATGTAATTATGAAATGTTACTAATCCGCTCGAACCTTGGTCCGAAACGCAAACAAGATTAAGCCTTAAGCTGTGTGTCTTTGCGACTTAATAAACAGCTTAAGCCATCAGTGAGTATACACATGATTGATGACGGTGTAGAACTTGCTCAATGTTGTGTTTGACAAACGCGCATTATCGCAAGGAAAAAATAATATCAGTAAGGTTGGTATTCCATATTATTTGATGGGAGATCAATTATTAGCCGAGGGGAGACCAGGGCATAAAATTGATTTTGGTCTGAGTGCTGGTTTGGTCTAACTGCTAATGTCAACAGTGTATAATGTTTAAATGCACGCAGAAAAAAAACTAGGATTGATATATGCCAAAGGTGAGTCTGGGTCATCTGAAATTCTCGTAGTCATGCTTTTAACTTTAATAGTCATAGCACCAATAAAGAAGGGAGATATGTACACCGAAAACGTCAAATTCTACACTGACACCCTCGTTGTCATAACGTCAAACTTAATCTTATTGCTCCTGATGGCACATTTGGAACTTGGAACCAAAAGTCTAAGCAGTCTAAAATGGTCTACTAAAGCCTACCATGTAGACATCGTTGCCACGTTGCAAATCCAAACCCTTCTTACGTGTTACATTCACTAAGGAGTTTTAAAAATCTTAATCACCCATTATGGCTGCTGTGTTTAAAAAAACGAGGTGAGCTGTCCACATTACAAGTCGTGGAGATCTCCATTACTTGAGTCAAGTTTCAAGGATTATAAAAGGCTCTTTGTTTTTCCACCGTAAAGACTGCCCTGTTGATTGTATCCTATATATATATCTTAAGTACCTCGGTTCAACTACGTTAAAGTGACAACGTTCCCTATTCGTGTGCAAATCAAAGTCAGCATAGTTATAACAATGTTTAAAACATCAGATGTGTCTTTGTTGGTAATATCTCATAAAGTAATCTTCTCTTACTTTCTATGTGATCAGTTTAACTATCTACCTGGTAGACCACGTTGTGTATCACTGGCCCTAAGATCAACATGTTTGACCAACCAGGAGGGACCTTAAGCCTAAGTCACACTTGCGTTAAATAACGTACTTAAGCGTAGACAAATCTTACGTAGTGTAACGTATCCATACGTAGTTCATCGTAGCTGTCAGTGGCTATCTGTGTTCATAACGTAGCCATTAACGTGAAAAACACGTACTTAGGGATTTATCTGTTGTGCATGCCACGTAAGCTGACATTTTTTTGTTAACGTAGTAGTAACTGAGTTTAATGTAGTTAGATGTAGTTTGCCGTAGTTATAACCATAGTCTGCTGTAGCCAAACGTAACGAACATCGTAGTTATCATGGCATAAAATATCTACGAACCACTACGGTAAACTACATCTTAGTAGGGGCACACGTCCGTCTAACTTCGTTCAACTTCACATGACCCGGTTATACTACACTACACTACATTTACCCTATTGACGTTAAAGAACGTTTTAAAACAGTGAACTAAGTATGTGTACGGTCTAAAGTAGCTTAACGTAGGAAAACGTAGATAATGTGTGGCACACTTTTCGTACTTTAAAGTTGATCACTCTAGTACAACGTACTTGTCCGCAATTTGACGGACATTTCCCTGGTAACACTTTGCAGGGTTAGAAACTAACAGCTTTTGTCCACTAGTCCTTATAATGATGACATATAGCAAAACCCTTAAAATGGGCCAATTTCTACTAGTCCTTAGGATACCTTTACTATTGGGCAGTTTGGTAAGGTCTACAGGACTAGTGCCAATTTCTAACGCTGCTTTGATATAGAAACGTTGTTCGACGTAGTCAAGCCTTTTTTTGACATATTTCGACACGTCAGTGTTATTTTGGCTACGTTGATATCCCTAAGGAAAACTACAGCTACTAACGCAAGTGTGAATGCCGCTTTAAGGGTGCTAGGATACTATTGTGTTTTGACGTCCTAAACATGTTTGACGTCAGCTTACTTCAGTGAAGATAGCCACGTGTGATGAAATGTAATAAATAATAAGTGAAGCTTGTGAATTGTATTTTTGTGCTCCGATGTGACTTTTCAACAACAAGGTCATGGTTCGTGACATATATCATCTACCACATGCGGAACGTAGTACCAGCGATCCCAGCTCACTGTCTACATCAGTGTGGTAAACCACTTTCTATACCAGCGATCACAGCTCACTGTCTATAATCCATATGGTAAACCACGTTCTATACCAGCGATCACAGCTCACTGTCTACAATCAACATGGAAAAACCACGTTCTATACCAGCGATCCGAGATCACTGTCCATATTGTAAACAACGTCCTATACCAGTGATCCCAGCTCACAGTCTACTTCCCATATGGTAAACTATGTTCTATGCCAGCGATCACAGCTCACAGGTTACTATCCACATTGTAAACCACGTTCTACACCAGCGGTCCCAGCTCACTGTCTACAATCCATATCGTTAACCACGTTCTATACCAGCTATCCCAGCTCACTGTCTACTATCCATATGGTAAACCACGTACTATTCCAGCAATCCCAGCTCACTGTCAACAAGCAATAAAGTAAATCACGTTCTATACCAGCGGTCCCAACTCACTGTCTACTATCCATGTGGTAAGCCACGTTCTATACCAGCGATCCCATCTCACTATCTCCTACCCGCAAGGTAAAGCACGTTCTATACCAGCGATCCCAGCTCACTGTTTACAATCCATATGGTAAACCACGTTTAATACCAGTGATCCCAGCTGACTGTCTAGTACACATATTGTAAACCACGTTCTATACAAGCGACCCTAGCTCACTGTCCACTATCAATATGTTGAACCACGTTCAATACTAGCGAACCTAGCGCACTGTTAACAATCCATATGGCAAACCACGTTCTATAACAGCGATCCAAGCTCATGGTCTACTATCCACATTGTAAACCACGTTCTTTACGAGCCACCCCAGCTCACTGCCGACAATCCACGCGGAAAACCACGTTCAATACCAGCGATGCCAGGGATGCAAGCTTACTGTCTACTATTCATGAGGTACACCACGTTCTATACCAGTGAGGGGCGGTCGGATAGCCTAGTAGTTAAAGCGTTCGCTCGTCATGCCGAAGACCCGGGTTCGATTCCCGACATGGGTACAATGTGTGAAGCCCATTTCTGGTGTCCCCCGCCGTGATATTGCTGGAATATTGCTAAAAGCGTCGTAAAACCATACTCACTCACTCACTCACTCTATAAGTGATCCCAGCTAATTGTCTACTACCCATATGGTAAACCACGTTCCATACCAGCGATCCCCGCTGACTGTCTACTCTCAATGTGGTAAACCACGTTCTAAAAAGCGATTCCAGCTCACTGTCTACTTTCCATATGGTAAACCACGTTCAATACCAGTGATCCAAGTTAACTGTCGACTATCCACATTGTAAACCACGTTCTGTACCCAGCTCACTGTCTACATCCCATATGGTAAACCACGTTTAATACCTGCGATCCCGCTCACTGTCTCCAGTCTCTATGATAAACCACGTTCTTTTCCAGCGAACGCATCTGACTGTCTCGTACCCACAAGGTAAACCACTTTCAATACCATTGATCCCAGCTCACTGTGTACTACCTATATGGTAAACCACGTTCTATACCAATGATCCTATCTCACTGTTTACAATCCATATGGTAAACCATGTACTATACCAGTGATCCAAGCTCACTGTCTACTACCCTTATGGTAAACCACGTTGTATATCAGTGATCCAAACTCACTCTCTGCTCTGCCGTAAAAGGCGACTACGCTTGTCGTAACAGGCTACTAACGGGATCGGATGGTCAGGCTCGCTGACTTGGTTGATGTATGTCATCGATCCCAATTTCGTGGATCGATGCTCATGCTGTCAATCACTGGATTGTCTGGTCCAGACTCGATTACTTACAGACCGCCGTCTTATAGCTGGGATATTGCTGAGTGTGGCGTTAAACAACAAACAAACAAACACACTCTACTTTCTACCCGATAAGCCACCTTACAATGAAAGCGACACAACCCGATTGTTAAACTCCGACTATAAAATGAGCATGCGTTTATGAATCACTATCATAAGCTACCTGCTTTTCCATTAATCCAAGCTTACTCTCCACTATCTTCTCGATTAGCTCTGATATACCTATATGTATGGTCAGTCTAAACATTTGTATCTTGTCTTGGGTCAACTTTGATCTAATGACTTAAGCGTTGACTCGTCACGCCTGGTGGTCAGGGTTCGATTCCCCACATCTGTAAAACCTATTCGTATTTGTAAAAACGGTGTACTCTATAGCGACTTTCTATTGTGTCTTCATAATATGCCTCACCCTTAGGTATCTACTCAATAAAGCTTTGACTGACATTTAGACGAAAGCGTTTAGAACGTGTAACCCTATAAACGTAACACTGTTGACATTATGTCTAAGATAGCATTGCAGTGTGTGTTTTGTATCTTAAAATCAATTCAATATAGAAGACATTTTGTGCGAAGTAAATAGATCCTTCTTATAACAACATGTGACTTCTTTGAACTGTTATGTTGTAGATTAAAATCATACTTCCGTTTGGATCTTAATAAACTTGGCCTTTCAAAGATACTCAATAATCACTTTCAAAATCCCAAAATAGGAGAAATTGCTTTTGTAATTCTACAGGAAGGTTTTCTTTAAGCTTTGATTTACAGATATGGCAGAGTATAGACAATCCCACTACATCCTGCCATGTTTGTTTAGTTTCCATTGCATTCAGATCATTAGCTGGATAAACAGGAACGTTTTAGACCAGTAATGTAGTCAGTTTATGAAACATAGACGCTTAAAACCGAATATCGACTGGCCATACTGTTTAACAAACACAGAACAGAGGATATTGGCATCTCAGGGTTGTTAACGGTGAACTATCTATTGACCATATGACTCCCAACAGCTATCAAGACAATCACGGCGCCTTGGGGTAGATTAGCTGGAAGAGAGTTCTCTCGTCACAAGAAGTCCCGAGTTATTTTCCCCCAGTGGGTAGTATGCCTTATGCCCAGTACCTGTGGCCCTTGCTGTAATATGAGTGGAATATTGTCATACGAAGTTCACTCGTTGACCACACGAAAACAAATACAAGGTCTGAATTATTGCAAAGGCGGCGCTTGGGTGACCCTTGCGAATATTAGAAAGCCCAAAGAGAGACGTATAAAAGCGTATGTACCCGGAGTGACCCTGCAAAAACGAATTTATCTTACCGACATGTCTTAATATGACATTGAAAGAGAATTAAAACAAATTCAAACTGATTGAAAACAGCTGTTCGATTGAGCTCGTGGTGGGGTATAAGGGGTATATTTGTTGTAAATATGATATACATATATATATGAGTGTGTGTGTATATATATATATTAGTGGTCCCTTTGTGTTCGTTGTAACCGTAGTTTGACCGCCTCCGTGGTCTATAGGTAGAGAGTCTGCCCGGGGAGCGGAAGGCCCGGAGTTCGATCCCCGACCGCGTCATACCAAAATACGTTAAAAGATGGTAATTGTTGTTACCCTGTCTGGCGCTTGGCATTAAGGGTCTTAAACAGGTACTGGTCGGCTCGGAGTCAGTATACTGTGTCTGAGTGGGGTATTCATGTTAAACTGCGGCATGGTATCTCAGTGAGCTAGCACTATAAATCGGCATCAGTCCGGACTAGTACAAGCAGCCACACACACACGTGCCTTCACGTCGCTATATAAGTGCAATAATCTTGGACGCGACGTTAAACCTCATTTCACCTCACCTGTAACCGTAGTTTACTGTAGTATTATCAATAAATGACAGGGATTAATAAACATATGCTTATGATATAATTGGAATCGCACAATGGACTTAATGTCTTTTTAACCCAGCATAGGTTATGTTGTTAATAGAATGAGTTCAAGTATCAGTACAGAGACACATATATATATTTTTTATTATTTCTTACGAGTTACTGCATTATCAACAGTGAGTGTATAATTTCAGTCGTGAGAGTCAAACATTTTACCACAATAATTAGCAAATGGGTGCATGGCGTGATGGCTACTGGCTATTACACATATGCAAGCACATTTCAATTAGCATACAATTATTCAAGTCGGTTATCGCCATTCTGTCGCGTCCAAAGTAACATAATCCAACTTCATTCAAGAAATGTAACATACATTCGAAAATATCATTTTTTTAATCGAATTTCAATGGTCTTATTGGGGCTTAACACCTCACGCAGCACTGTATTGATAACATGACTGGGGTCACAGGGTACCATGTTGGTAACATGACTGGGGTCACAGGGTACCATGTTGGTAACATGACTGGGGTCACAGGGTACCGTGTTGGTAACATGACTGGGGTCACAGGGTACCGTGTTGGTAACATGACTGGGATCACAGGGTACCGTGTTGGTAACATGACTGGGGTCACAGGGTACCGTGTTGGTAACATGACTGGGGTCACAGGTTACCGTGTTGGTAACATGACTGGGGTCACAGGGTACCCTGTTGGTAACATGACTGGGGTCACCGGGTACCGTGTTGGTAACATGACTGGGGTCACAGGTTACCGTGTTGGTAACATGACTGGGGTCACAGGGTACTGTGTTGGTAACATGACTTGGGTCACGGGTTACCGTGTTGGTAACATGACTGGGGTCACAGGGTACTGTGTTGGTAACATGACTGGCATCACATGTTACCGTATCGCGCATGCTCTTTCTACCAACGAACGTCATACGACTCTTGGTAGGTAGAGGTTTTAGGTAGACATGTGGAGTACATTTCCGAGTTTGACGCACAAGTGACAAAAATTATGTCCGATGCAATTCCCTATTTTGACGTATACCATTATGATTTTTCGGGTGAACTATTGACTTGCCTTTGCATGTGTTAGTGGCGGGTGCGTCCGGTGGGGCAGGATACCCTCTACTTTTCGCGAAAACCTGGTATCGTCACTATTTGATAGTGGTTCACAATCACATGCTCGTGATACTGTCTGAATCGGCATTTAAGTTCGTATTTATTGTGGACATAGTTTTGTCGCTTTTATTGCAAATACATATATTCTTTTGTGGTGATGACATACTTGGATGCGTTTTCATTGCAGAGAGGTGATGTCAATACCAAATAACACTGTCTGTCATACATTTGTTTAAAACAGAATTAAGCTAAGTACCATATGGATAGAATGTTTTCGTCAGAATGGTACAGAGGTACGGGTCAAATTCAGACATCCGAATGTTATAATTTAAAAAAATGGAATAATAATAATAATAATAATAATAATAATAATAATAATATTACACGCGCCATGCCCCTGTTAAGGGGGTTCTACTGTAGCCCAGAGTGTATTCTGCTTAAACAAAACCTTCTAGAACACAATCCTTCATAATGAACAGCAATATGTTCTTTTGTTTGCCATGGAAGCACCCAAGTGCACACTGTAAACACTGGACTCGACAGATGCAAACACCACCGATTGGAATGCTATTACAAGTGCAGGTTTTGACAATTTTCAGCCACAATCGATTGAATCAAATTAACACTCATTCAACAATAGCCTCTTTGCGAAAAGATTTCATCTGTTTTCTCGAAGACCGGCTATAATTAGGTAATCTAACATCCGTTAACACCAACAGAATGTTGGTCGCGAAATAATTCCTGTTGTTCCTCGAGCTGTGTTCACGTCACATAATGTAAAACCATACATGACTCTGACTGTCAACATTAGACTTATTAACATGTTTGTAAACATTAGGGGACGGTCCACTCGGGGACATTAACTACCTACTCAGCCTCAACGACACCCAAATGAGTCGACACCAGATAAAATGTGTCACACGTCCGATATTATACCTCAAGGAGCAAGTCAACGGGTCAACCCACGCCATGAAGACATTGTCACCATCTTGACTAATTTACACGTCATTACTTCACACTTCCACGAGCAGTATTTCACTTATATCATGGCGAGTCAGCATAATTGGAGAGGAATATATAACGTCAAAGTCAGAGAATAATTAGTCTCTATAACCCGCCGAATCAGAGTCATTGAGCGTAAAAGGCAAACTTGTGTTGAAAATTAGATGCATGGAACCCCGAAACTCATGATACCAGGTGTTTCGTCTTAGACCTTTACAACTTGGGTGAAAACCCAATGGTACTGTTAACCAAGGCTTATAATCGGAACACTTTAGTACAACGGTACGCTCTTGCTGATATAACATATCAATATTTTTTAAGGTTTAATATAATGCATGATTATTATGTCGTGTGGTGTTTTCCCGATACCCGAATCAATTTGCCTGAAAACGGAACAAACTTGTCATAACCAGCACGTTTAAATTGAAAAAAATAGAACGTGGTCCAGAAGGTGGGTCCCTCTTTGGGATTCCGGGCTCCAATAGTAGACTATTTAATGCCCGTCCTGCCACAAATGTGAACCTTATAGAGGAAAATAACGTGTAAATGGTGTATGATAAACACACAAAAGAAAACTCTGAATTTGAGGTGTTAATTTCTCTGATGTCCACTAACTGCATAACTTTATCTATGCCTATTTCTATATAAAGTTTCAAAAATCCCTGGCTCTAATAACTTTTTTTGTGAAAATAAGCTTGATGTTGCAAAATACTAATGGGGCATTGCATGCATGATATTTATCTTGTATATGTGTACGGTACGTAATGGACCGGATGCCTTGAGGGTGAGGGTCGTTGTTCATGCTATCAACCACTGGTATATCAATTCTAGACCCGGTTACTCACAGGTCGCCATGCTATTACTTGAGTATTGCTGACTGCGGCTAAAAGTAACATTCACTCACTATATCACAAAAATAGAACTGACACGGTGCAAAAAAGTAGACGAAACGAAAAGGAGATAAATAATCAATAGTTGGGTCGTCTTTTTACGAGTCCGACTTCATCTACATATATACAACACCTACAAACCTCATAGAATCACCTATATAGGTATTCCATCCAAACGTCGGAGTACAAACCACAAGCTGTGACACCAATACATGTATACATGTGTGAACCAGGTTCAGACTATCAAACACCTACCAAAGTCCTCAACATGATGTTAAGTCTATCAATATCGCTCTGTCTCTCCGCGGAGGGTCTCTGTGGTAAGTCATCCTGAAAACTGTTTAAGTCGGACTCATCTCGATCCTGTTCTTCGTTCATATCTAAGCCAACGGAGGGAGGAAACCGTTCACGTAAAAGAAGCTGCCTTAACAAGTTGCTCTGTTTCTGGGTATCTATTGTCTGGGCGATGCTTGGGTCCGACCTTTTTCCATTGCCTGAAACAAAACGAGAAAGGGTGAATCAACACAGTTCAACTAACGGTAAAGGTTGTAGGTTTTGCCCGTCAGAATGTTTAAGTAATGGGATTATTCCTTTGAAAGCATAACAGCTGAATATTTGGGTGAAGTTGAAAAAAAATTGTTCCTTCTAATAATGCTTTTAGAATAATTAAAGACGTTTTTGCCGTAAATTGTCTTATTGATATATGGATAAGTGTGACGAAAATGTGTGAAACCCAATGCATATATTACTTTTGTAATCTATATATCTGACACATTTCAAGCCCCGCAGAAATGTAAACTACAAAAGTAGAAATATAAAACATCAAAGCCAGATAACAATGAGTCTCGAATATCTGTCGAAAAAGATTCCATTACGCGTAAAAGGCAAAATGGCAAAACACAAGAACTTCAAAGGGCACCAGGTGGTAGCTGTATGGCAACCCTGACAAGGTACCTGTTACAAGGAAACCGAAAATACATAGGTGTAAACGAATCTCAATATCAATATAATGGTTAGGTTACCCCTGCGACCATAATGAATTATTTTCGTATACCTTAGTTTACATGTATTATTATATACCATGAAACAAATTGCTCTATGTATTCTGCATGATAACCATAAATGGTGTTTAAATGCGTGGTACATATCTCATTGGTTCCATACAGGTATAAGAGGCATCAGGGCCTCAATTTACCTGAACAAAGAACACGTTCCTTGAGGAACGGTCAAGTTTGATGTAATTGGCGATAGGATGTGGCTAAATAAAGATAACCATTCTTCGAAGAGCAATGACCTTTGTTGTAATATTACTGTACCGAAATGACATTACTAAATGCTCAAAAGGATATGTTTAAATGGGGAAAACGCATCTACGAAGTTTAAACTCGCATTGCCAATGTTTGCTAAACGTGTCCTGGACCATTTGAGCAAGAAACTAATAATGTTGAAGTAATTATGCCCTAAAAGCTTCACTTATGCTCGCCGAAGGCTTTCAAATCGGAATCCTCTATAGAATGCCGGAAAAGAAATGAAGTGCGGGAACTTGGAACACAAGGATGACAATATTGTCTCTCAACTAATGGGAAATCGCAGGATGTTTTTCTTATTCTCCTTAACATCTTAATTTCCATTTTTAAGCATTTTATTCCCCGTTTCGATCTTTTGGCTAATTTTAAGTGCCCTCCTAGTTTCGCTAGGGCATAGTAAATACCAGTCGAGAGTTTCATGTCAATGTCATTTCCCCACTAAAGTCAATGGAGGACTGAACGCGTTATAGGAAGGCCTTCTTCAATAAGATTCTGGCAAGCTCCCACACTCTAGTCCAATAGAACCCTCTCAGGACAGCCTGGTGGACGCTGGTGTAGGAGTACAATTCTCTGATCTTCTCCAAGTATAATTAAATAGAAAGTTAAGTGGATCACCACAAAGGTCAATTGACATATTATAAGACTGTCATTTTCCAAGGTATATGTTTGTAATTGGAAACTTGCAAATACTGTTTGCAAAAGCCCTCTAATACCTAAACAATCTGTCGTTTTAATCCAATTGACAGCAAGGATTTTGTTCCGAGCGCGGCATTAAACAGTTTATATTGGACAAGTGAAAGGTATGGGAAAAGCAATTTCAATTTTCAAAGAAAATGCCTTGGAACGAGTTCGTGACAAGACTAATATCATTCTTGGTCGACTGGAGTATTTTTTCTTCAAAAGAAATTGAAAAAATGTGAAAGAAGGACAATATTTTAATGTAAACGACATCGGCTCAGAAAGTTTAACGAAGGAATAACCTGTTTTTCCTTGACGAAAAGAAATTATCATATTTTTTTCCTCTAGGGGATACTTCATGGTGATATTTGAAACATATAACCAGTGAGATAAAAGCAGCTAACGTGAGAGCTAAGTGACATTATTTCATAATGCTGTTATGCAAATGATACCTTGTTTTTTTTACATTCTAAAACGAGGCATCCTTTCATTCTAACGACGATGCCAACGAGACAATCACCAGTGTCACTTTACATTTCCCTCCACATTTGCAAAAAAGAAAATTATATACAATGGCACTAGTTTTTAACTTACGACTTTAGTAATTCACATGAGTGAGTGAGTATGGTTTTACGCCGCTTTTAGCAATATTCCAGCAATATCACGGAGGGGGACACCAGAAATGGGCTACACACATTGTACCCATGTCGGGATTAGAACTCGCGTTTTCGGCGTGACGAGCGAACGCTTTAACCATTAGGCTACCCGAACCCCCTAACTCACATGATCATATATACTTTAACAAATGTGTAGGAAAATATAAAATATCTTAATCAACAAACTAAATATGTAAAAATGCAAAAATAATATAAAATGAATATGTAATGTTTTGTCATATAATGAATTTTAATAATTGTAGTTAGGAAAGTAATTCAGAAAGAATTAGGTATATTTGTGTAAATTGAGCTGTAATGAAGCGTAACCCTAAATCTGGAAAACACTCTCTGTTTTTAGTGTACAGTTAAAAGCAAATGTTCAATGGAACGGTTGTCAGGCCACTAATCAATTCAGCTGACGCCCGTTACATTGTGCGCACAGACGCTACTTCAGTCGTGACGACGATTTGTCTTATTCCGTGACATTACACAATCAAATCCTCAAGGGAAAGTTTTGTAATAAACATCTTTTCAATCCTGAACCGATTTCCCTCCTCACAAACGCACTACAATCATTTCGGGAGATATTTACGAATCGCAGCCACTATAATAAGCCCCAGTTTATGAAGCCCGTGTCGTTAATGTGCCAACCGCCGCCAAGCCATCGTCAGAAGGTTAATGTGTGTAATCTTCATCACAAGATGTGTGGGACGAAAGAGGGGTTCATGCCCCAGCCTAACTACCAAGTTCAGAAGAAGAAAATATTTGGAAGACTTGCTATTCAGAGGCGCAACCGTATTCTTCAATTACTCTGATCGACACAATGTCCAATGAGTACTGTTAGTCACTTAAAGAACGCTCTGTGCTTGACTATGATGTAGTAGATTGCTTAACGATGGGTAAAAATAGTTCACATAGAGACAAGTTTGAACTAAGTTAACACAGCGGGATGTAGGACTGTCTGCTGTGCACAAACGAACAGTCTGTCTTTATCCGGCGCGGTTTACCTATAAGTGGGAGTGGGGGTGGGAGTGGGGGTGGGAGTTTGGCTTAACGCCTTTTTTTTAATAGTGATCATATTTCGGCGCGTCCGCTTCATGTTGGAAGAAAGCCCAAAGCGAGGCAGGCCACAGTGATTATTTTAATCGTCGTTTATTTCATTGATATGAATAAAAACTTTTATTTGTCGTATATGACGTAATCAATGGGAAATTTTCGTTCACAAATCAGTTTAATGATGTGTACAACATATTTATTCTGAAATTCATAAATGATGTAGTCCTCTAAACAAGGGGGCACGGGTGGCCAACTCGTCTAAGGCGCCGCAATTCGCTGTGTAGATTTGCGCCTCTTGGGTGAGCCAGACACTTATGGTCGTGGGGTCGAATCCCGGTTCGACCTGATTATATTTCTAGGTTTGTAAGCACCATACCCATGATCGTTGGTTTCACCAAAATAGTACATGTCTAAGACCTGCATCACCTCGGGCTTTCTTCCACCATTAAGCGTGCACGCCGATATAAAAAATGGAATACTGTCCAAAGCGGCGTTTACACCCAAATCACTCACTCACTCTCAGCACCAAATGAAGATCTCATCTTTTCCCTCAAAACATAGTGTTATGTTATTCTTTCAAAAGATCAACTCTTTATCGTTGAAATTTCCAATATCCTGCAGATTTATACATCTATATACCACCATACAGACATTTCTTTGTAAATAACAGCGACAAAGTCCTTTCCATAATCGCAAGAAATCGCTACTGAAAAGCATTGTAGTTCATTGTCTGATTCCGACTATATCATAAGCATGTTTTTAAAAATATCTATCAAATTGTAATGATACCACGTCTTCGCGAAAAGTTGAGCGTATCCTGCCCCACCAGTGGCACCGACACAAACACAGAGGAGAGAATTTCAAAGTAAAATAGTTTCAATTTATTTTCTTCGCAGTGTTACTCTTAATAGCCGTGTCATGTACCGTTACAGCCGGCAATCAACCCCCTCGTCTGTGTGTGGTGCTGCCGATCAGACAGACAAAGATGCCTGAAATACAACCCCCAGACGGATCCGATACAACCAAACTAATTACTTAAATATATTGACGCGGACATCACCATTTTCAACATTTTGTCCAAATGAAACCATGATCTATTGGCCCAGACCCTTACTGCACAAATGTGATTTCTTCTTAAAGGAGCTGAACGTTAGCTGCTTACAACACAGTGACAAAGTGCTGATGCTGAACAAGCCATAAGAGCCGACATCAGCTGAATGTGGAGATCGACCCAACACGTAGTGTTCACTTTACTCGCCGAACACTGCCTTGTTTTCCGTCAGTGATTCTAGTTTATGTTTTGCACTGCCACGCACATAATTTAAATACAAGCCTACATTACGTCATGTATTTAGGATAACATTCTCAGTTAAGAGTGAGAAAGAGGGGTAATGCCCACCGCTGTCATTCCCAACGAGACGAGTTAACGAGAGGACTACCCGACGGAATAGAGAGTACATATTCATCGCTGATAATGAATGTTTATCTCAAACACATTTGCTAGAGCAATGGTTGATGTGCAACGTTAAGAGGGTTCCAGTCAGAGTACCTCCCGTGGTCTTAAGCTGAAAGAGGTGATCGTATGAAGAGTTGCATAGCATATGTTTTGATATTGCTTTACATTATGTTTGCATCAATATCAAAGAATACCTTTTTATCACTGAAATCGAGGTACAGGAGTGTCTCTTTGGTTTAAGGCGTTGAAGAGTTGAGTCTGCGAAAGGATGTGCTAATAATGAGTTCGAATCCCAGGTTCACCTTGGCTTGTTACCAGCATACATGTTGTCGTTGGTTCTCGGAAGTTGTAAATCTAATCTTTATTACTTAACGTAAGTGTTTCCTTACGTAACGTTTAACTTTTCTTGCGTTACGTTTGATTTTCCTTACGTTAGCGTTCCCTTGCGTTACGTCCGGGTTTCCGTACGTTACATTAGAACTGCCTTACGTGACGTTAGTGTTTCCTTCCTTAACGTTAGTATTTCGTTCGAAATAAAACTTGCGCGGTGATATAACAAGATCCACATGAAACACTGATCCACGTCGCTTGATGACTGCACACAAGCCAGCCTAACACTGATTATAACTCTTGACAGTATAGCAATCAATGATCTATCCGTCTATATGTCGCTACTCCGAGTTTATTGGCATGTACGGGACATATAGAGATATTCCTATCAACTTCCCATCAGTCTGGCCAAGATGTAAGACGTATAGTCTAAAGTGACGCATATTCACACGACGGTAATCAGCCAATTCCTTGTCTCAGATTTAAGAGCAGCATTAAGACCCCCTGAAGACCGACCAATACGACATGAATGAGACTTAATATCATGCTGAAATGACACGAGCACCCTCCCACTTGTATGACAATGTTCTACTTCCAAGCTTCTCTGATGGCCTGCCCTACGTTAGACGCTTGATGAATTCTTCGCACCATGACTCCAGCTCAATAAAAGGGATAATTTCCCCTTAATATAGGAGTAAACGATCTTTACCGTTGACATACGGGGCCACTAGCAGTGTGTAGGTCGTCTCCCCTCATATCTCCATTTCTTGCAACTGCAATTACTTCATGCTGTGAGAGAGTTGTGACGCCTTTACAGGTTCTTCCACAATGATTGATTCACGATATATGCCAATATGAAATCAATGGGGTTCTTACAACGTTGATTTCTGCTGTGTAATGGGTAACATCTCTTAGAATCTACAAAGGTTGTTAGACTTGACAAATAATGCAAGTATCGATTTCAGACAAAATAGTTTTCCGACGTATATATTAGTTGCATCTCTGTAACCCTTCGTTGGGCAAGCGTTCTGAGTAAAGCATGACTTGGTGAATAGACTGATCATGGTGAGAAAGGTTTTGGTCGGGAAGTGTGTATGCTGGGGTAATTACCGTTGTAACGTCCTAACGCTTACGACTCCTTGTTGAATTCTATGAAGAATCGATACCTCCTTACTGCTTATAGTGGTTTGACCGTGGGTGGTGTTATTGCTTAACGCCGCAGAAAATCTAAATAGTTTTGTGTATACATGATTTTGGAGATATATCGGTAGCACCCACCTTGAATATTTAAATAGTAGAGCAATATAAGCTTATTTATACCAGCGTTGTTATAACAAATACTGAGTCATTTTCAGAAGTGGAATTGTGTAGGATGCAGACCAGAACTGGAAAAATAACGTGATGAGTCGGTCGAAAATAAACGACATAAAGGGCATAGAAATGATAATGTACTTTAGCTTTGGTTTACTTTATTATTCGTGTTGTTCTTCTCTTTCCTTTTAAACTAAGTTATATGTGATAGTTCGGAATCTGTGTCATTCATTGTGACAGAGTGAAAACAGTAATTAGTAGAATACAAATACATACTTAACATAATTATGTTGTGGTGGAGATACAAGCATGAATATATGCAAGGCTTTGATGCATTGATTGCAATGTCAAGGCTGGTCTTAATTAGTTCTAATTTTGATATGTCTGAAATCATTATATTAATCACGTCGGATGATTAATCCCCCAAAGGGTAAATTATATCAGAGATTTTTTCAGAGATTCTGCAGTAATAGCTTCATCTGAAGTACCATCTAGCTTATTACTGGTCTGATGAATTCTTGTTCCTTTATGTAATTTCTATTTTTTTCCTCAGGGCATAAAACTAATAAGTATACACTTAAATCCGATAGTTCCCGTACACCAAAATACTTTAACCAGTGTCTGGTTAAACTAAACTATATGTACCAATGTTCCCGGTATAGAAAATAACTTATTTATATATAACACCATGTACCTTGTGTGGATTCCTGTCGGAATGAATGGTTAGGAGACCAGACGAAAGTGTGTGAGTGTACATCTTGTACTTTGTAATTAGCTTCAATGACAAAAAGGGAACATGTTTATTTGTGGACACACGTTGATTGTATGTTTTGCCTAAGAATGTATATGAAAGGTTGGTAAAACCAGAATCATCATATTGGGCAAACTAGTTTACTGCTTTATGTAACCTGTTTTGTACATCAAAGAATAATTTATTCACAAAGCATTTCCTTTGGGTTTTAAAACATACATTGCAGAAAGCACAATAATATTATATCGTACGTTATTTTATGTGTAATACTTTCTGGATATGTCTTACATTTAAAGTTCATACATTTAACACGATTAAAGTGTAAGAAATCGCTGTCCAATTTTTCAAGAGAAGATAAAACTAAAAGTGGGATTGTCGAGAAACCCTAAGAGAGTTAACCAAGGACTATAAAATATCAAACAAAACGTGTATTTTTTATCATGCACTTTATGAGATAAGGATACAGTTTCTCTAACATGTCTACTTTATCCCCGACCTATAATTATTATGCTTTACCAACAAGGAGTTTATATAAGTCTTTGAAAGACATTGAGAAGTGATACACATCAGGAAGAGAATTTATGGATGTGAACTTCTTCATCCTGAGGAACACAACATTTCGAAGTATATACTTATTCCTCATTCACCTGATATATACTCACAAGCTATATTACTATATTTCAGAATCAATGTCATTCTGCAATAATCGTCTTTAAGCTTCGTTGGGTGGTGGAGTAGGCTTGTGACTAATAGCCATTGTTTGTGTCCAACCAAATGCCTGGAGAACAAAACATCTCTCACGTTATACTTTGTGTGTGATGTGTGAGTAATTGCTATTGTGAAACGTGTACGTTCAGGATTAAAAGCAATAACAAATTATTATAATGTTTCATGTCTTCACACATAAATGTATCATGTTAGCACAAGCACACCATGTGTGTATCCTTGAGGCCATCCTATGCAGACCTGTTAGTTTCAATAAGCTACAAACAGCCTTCGGTTGGTATGTGTTCCCAAGCTGACCACTCTGCTCTAGGGTTTCTCGGACTTTGCGAATAAAGAAAACTACAGGAGACTAAGCATGACAATTGGCCATAGGCCGCCAATTAAACGGTCGCCATCTAAAGCTGACCAGTTGCCGGAGGTGCCTCCTTGATGCTGACACCTTGTATCTAAAGGTCATTTCATTAGCTGGCCGCTGAGAAGCAGCGGATAGGAAACTGCACTAACTCTGTGTATGACTGCCCCCATGTACACTAAACACTATCCTCGTCAACCTAAATGCTTTTGCCATTCAAAAATAAATGGCGTCTCTCATTCGTTAGGAACGAATGACAATCGTTTCTATCTCTGGAGAATTTGAAATTCTGACGCTATTACTTCACGATAGTTATGAGACGTTAAAAAAACACATTAACCTTATGAATTGTGACATCACCTGTCTTTTCTTACCTCTTTGACATTTAAATCTGAAAACAATAAAAGCTGAATATCAGCTGCAAAAAAGTCGTCCATTTCGTTATTTATAATCGTCCATTTCTGGATACGTGATGTCATGAACTAACACGGTAAATCGCCACGTCCTTGTTACAAGAAATCACATGTCACCGTGCACGCAATCAACACTTCCCACGTGAAACATCCCCCTCACACACAATCAATACTTCCCATGGGAAACACTCTCCACAAATTGTTTTGAACATCTAATTCCTATCAATTGACAACTTCTGTATCTATTGAAACATCTTGGTTTAAGATAACCGGATGCAAATCAAACTCATTTTTGTCAATCTATACGTTGGTGAAGAAGACTGTAAACTATATCACTGATCGTATTCTGACATGAACTGAATGCCACAATGGATTCCATGGTGCACACATACCTGATTACCAGAAGACAAAATCTTTCTTTAGTTGGGTTTAACACCGCTTTTAACATTATTCTAGTTATATGACGGCGTCTCTGCTTAATGTTGCAGGGAAGAGATGAAGGTCTTAAACAATGTTGACGAGTACGGGTATGGTGCTAACAAACCTTGAAACATAATCAGGGCGAACCGAGATTCGAACCCACAATCATAGGTTTCTATCGTGCCCAAGGGACACAACTCTGCACAGCGAACTGCTTTAGACGATCTGGCCACCCGTGATCCCAGAAGTCGATAACAGTTTAAGCAGGAGACTTGCGTCAACAATAACAACACCTGTGAAATTCTTGCAAACTTCAGCTGGATCTTGACTCTTGAGTCAACTGTTTCGAGATATATAGTTTATGAACAACCTACACGAATACACAGCTGTGGTTTCGCAATGCGGTATAAGACAACTACAAGAGTTGGGAACAGATCATGTGTTTACCTTCGTACAGACAGGTGTTCAGCGACAAGAAGACAGGTGGAAATATTGAGTAATATCAAAATACAAACGTGTTCAAGCACCAAAAAATATATTTGGAGTTCACTAATATAAACAAACTTGCAAGTATTGAGTTAATATACTTATTTCTACATAGGCTAACTAATTCCTGTCTCAGATGTTTAAGTAAGCAGACTACTTGTATCGGATCACGTTTTTCCCTCTTCTTGTAACGTTTCTTCAACTTTGGTTTTGATGACCTGACTTTCTTCTTCTAAACTTGTTTGCGGTTAGCGTCGAAGGAATTCCTCTCATCCTATTTAGATGTGTATCCTTCAATAACTTTAACTATATTCATCTCAATTGAAAATATCTTTTCAGGCTTAGAACGTGACAATGTTTTTTATGAGGATGGTTTATCCGTCTCGCAAAAAATGACATGTAATTGTCATAGCCAAATCGTAATATCCAGCACAATTTAATCATCTTGAATTCTGTTAAAAGTCATTTCCAGGATGTTTTGTCGATACCCCCTGCTACACAATGCCATTTTAAATGCTGGAACGTTTTTCTAAAGGATCGGGAAGCGTAAAAAAGACACCATTATCGAGCAATCGCGATGTAATTAGACAGTTTCTGGTGAGTGTGGTGTCCATTTTATTGGCTTTTGCGAATTAAATTGTGCAAAAAATGAAGCTAGTGCCTTGAGCTGTCTCGGTGCTGATGCATCCTCCCATGGCTCCGGGTCGAAAAACCAGCATTGGCGGTGTTGGACTTCACTAGAAACAGCTGTGTGCAGTGTGTGTAAAACACCAGTTGATACAAGGAATCACGATCAGGACTCGTGATTAGGACTTATTAACTCGTACGAGCAAAAGTCATGTCAGTACTTACTGTAAAACTGGTTTTTATATCAAGCAATGAACACTTTAAATGTGTTTGGTATTTTTTGGAATACAAACATTACTTTCTAATCCTAAACTGTAAAAGTTTAGGCAACGCCGGTACGAACATAATCGGATAAAATATATTACACGAGGATAAACAATTATTGAACTTTAATCTTCACAAACTTGTACCAATACTCGATATTGTGTGTCATTTTTTTCACAGATGTCAGCCTTTATTCAATATTTTGGATCAATACTGGTCTCATATGATAGCATTTGTCAAACGTAGATGGTGTTCATGAGTGAGTAATATAGGAGATAAACTAGTGTGTGTTCATGAGTGAGTAATATAGGAGATAAACTCGTGTGTGTTCATGGGTGAGTAATATAGGAGATAAACTAGTGTGTGTTCATGAGTGAGTAACATAGGACATAAACTAGTGTGTGTTCATGAGTGAGTAATATAGGACATAAACTAGTGTGTGTTCATGAGTGAGTAATATAGGAGATAAACTAGTGTGTGTTCATGAGTGAGTAATATAGGAGATGAACTAGTGTGTGTTCATGAGTGAGTAATATAGGAGATAAACTAGTGTGTGTTCAATGTAGAGCTAGGTTACTTATACATTTTTTTTATTTTTAGTAGTGTTTAATGAGTAACTTAGATGGTTTATAGAGGATATTTCATGTGTCGAGTGAAATATCATGTTTCTCTCATCGAGTGACGGGGGGAAAGGAGATATTTTCACGAGTGGCGTAGCCATGAGTGGAAATATCTCCTTTCCCCCCGTCACTCGGTGAGAGAAACATGATATTTCACTCGACACATGAAATATCCTATTTATTATATACGTTTGGTGTAGTTGTCTGCAGGAAGATTAAATTATTTCATTACAAACGTAAAACCTTCAAGCGTAAATTCTCCCTACATAACACACATGGACGGTTTTCCACCCCCTGTAAGTACGACTAAAAATGTAGTTCCGTCTTTGCAAATCTTAAAAAATATTAACAAAAGTAACCAAAAATATTTGATGTCACTAAAATTCTTTAGTATACATTTGGATATGATTATATACAAAATCAACTTCTTTAAAAAATAAATTTCAAATCAATGAGACGGTTGTTCGAAGCGAAAGAATACACGCAATTCAAGTAACAAAATGGCGCTTTGCGAAACGTTAAGTATCGACTGACAAATCAGAAGAGAAATTCACAGTTTAATACAAATCATTTTCAACAAAATAACAAACGGTAAGAATCGGTATTAACTACGTAAATGACCATCTGTCATTATATGACTTGTCAACGTTAAACTGACGTAAATCAACAGTTTGTATACGAGCTGTTTCGTGTAGGCCAACATAGTTCCGTCAACGTGTTATGTTCACTGCAGTGAAATATCAGGTGTTATTTTCACTGCAGTGAAATATCAAGTGTTATGTTCACTGCAATGAAAATATCACTTTTCTAAACTTCAGAAAACTCAGTCTTTCACACTGAAGTATATAATAAATGGCTGTATCCTCAAAGGGGTTTGAAGTAGTGTAAAATTATTGTCCCCCTGAGAGGATATGTAAGACCACATCCTGAAAGTACGTTTATTCATACCACTGTTTTTAAACGTAGTATATTTGTTTTGTTTTAATTATGGTTTAATTGCGTACCATCGCCAGCAGATGAAGGGATGGTGTAAATCCTGCTGGGGAGCATTGCAGGTAGCAGAAGTATTGTAAGTCCCCACGGTCCCCAGTAAGGTGGCCTAACTTTGGTTGCTGGCGATCTCTAGCCCGTTTTTATAATGTATTGTTGAATAATAGGTTATTCTTTTGATTGTTCTAAACTAGTTTTACTTATAAACTGTGATATGCTAGTTGTTATACTGTCCGTCGATGACAGGGTTTTTTTTATTTTAATGTCAGTATTATAAATGTTCTCGTCACGATATGGCTGAAATATTACCGATGTGACGTAAAGCTTTAACTCACACACACATACTTATACATTTAAACTTGCTAAATTGAATTTGAAAGCGAACGCGCATGGCTTCAAATAAGAGAGACAAAACCATTTCCAGAATCATTAGAAATTTCTACTAAAAGCTGTGTCTACTGTAGCTTTCCGAGTGAACGCGAATTTGTTGATGTGAGAGAGACAAAATGAGTGAGCATGGGTTGCGGCTGATGCATTGAGTTGGTTGTTGATCTAAATTATGGGAACACCGACCATAGCCTTGTTACCTTTAAGTTCTCTGTTGTCTCTAAAACTTGAAATACATTCTCTTTATCGATTTCTACTGCGTTTTCTGCACAAATTGTATTGCCATACATGTACATACATTTAATGTTGTAGTATCTACATCTTGGCATATTGTAACCTATAATTGTGCGTATAAATGTTTAAACATGCAAACCGACAAACAATCGAAGTACATTTCTATAAATATTAGCCTCCGCGTTGATGCGGTCATCAAATCAGCTGTTACTATCAAAGGTAGTTGTAATTTGATACCTCTGATTGACCAATCAGAATCGAATAATTTTTAAATTCTCGGTAGAATTGAGTATTTCAGTCATCAATGCATTTCAAGGACACAAAGATTTAGGGAAAACATCCCCGGATCATTTAGAATTGCATTGTTGACATATTACAAAAAAATGTGCCCCCTTCACATGCAGTGATAAGGAGAAGTCCTACACGAACTTAATTCTACTAGGACATCAGTACGTGACCCACCCCGTAAAGATCCGGGTTAGAATTGCTCTCCAGCAACCCATGCTTGTCGTAAGTGAGTGAATATTGCTTAACGCCGCATCAGCAATTTTGCAGCTATTCGCGGCGAGCTTGTCGTAAGAGACGACTAACGGGATCGGTTGTTCAGGCTCGCTGACTTGGTTGATGCATATCAATGTATCCCAATAGCGTAGACCGATGATCATGATGTCAATCATTGGATCGTCTGGTTGAGACTCCCTTATGTACAAATCGCCGTCAAATAGCTGAAATGTTGCTGTGCCCGATTGCACAGCGAATCGCGGCGCCTTAGACGACTGGGCCACCCGTGCCCCCCGTCTTCACGACAGAAATGCTTGCTATAATCAAGAAGAGAGGGGACATCATTGTCAGTGATTCACGATTTCCAGCAGACAGTTGCAACAGAGGTATCGCCGCACCAGATATAAAACACAATATTCTCAGTTTCAGTTTCAATCCGCGAAAAAGCATAAAACTTAAAACTGATGGACAAGAGTCACCCGAAAAAATGAAGGGTGTCTATTGTTTACTATATAAAGTGAATTACTGTTAACTACAACTTCAATACATTAAGAGTGAGTGAATGAGTATGGTTTTACGCCGCGTTTAGCAATATTCCAGCAATATCACGGCGGGGGACACCAGAAATGGGCTTCACACATTGTACCCATGTCGGGAATCGAACCCGGGTCTTCAGCGTGACGAGCGAACGCTTTAACCACTAGGCTACTCGACCGCCCCCAATACATTAAGAAGCAGGGTAAGGTTACAATGGTCTATGTAAAGGGCGCAGACACGATACCCTTACTAATAATCATTCAGGAAATCTCTGTCGGAGGTAATTAATTCCCCTGGTCTACCGGTCTCAGTTACGATGCCGGTGGCTCTGAAATCTTATCCGTGTTATTAATTAGTTCTTTAAATTCATTAGAAGGAAGTGACGCTACGGTACTTAATCAATAGACTTTCCTGGATCAATACGGATGCCGTTCCTGATGACATGGCAAGACAAACGCATGAAAAAATCATGTCTTTTCACAAAAGGGAACTTATGAGATACTTAGACGGACTATTTACTGCATCTGTTTAAGTCTTTCTTATTAACCACTTAAACGCTGATTATGCTTGATGCTTGACATTAGTTTACTTCATTGATTATATTTGAAACTTCACTTGACAACTAACAGACCATTGTGTAAAACCAAATGTTGACTGTGATCCATTTCTGTAGCACAGTTCTCCACGATTCATTATTAGAAGGAAATGATTTCATCTGATTGTGTGCAAAAATGGGTTAATTTGTTTATCAAGGGTAAATCATTAAAAATAGTAAAATAGAAAGTTACACACAACCTTGGCTCAATGAAGAAGGTAAAATGTACATATGATCATGTTAGCTCTAAGATGAACTGATTCACTTATTGTGAAGGGTTGTCGGCGCTATTCAGATGGCCAAGCGGGAAGTAACTTCAACATGGCACTTTCTGAAGCTTCATTGTGCTGGATGTCCTTGCTAACAATACACAAGCCTCTCAACGGAACTTGGGAGTTCAACATACGTTAATTACAAGGCCAATCGTGTGCTCAGCCTACGTTGGAGATTGAAAGGTCGTGGGAACAGATTATTGGTGTCAAAATCGTTGTATTTATATCGTCATGGAACGTTACATTAACGCCAAGAATAGTGGTCAATGTACTTGCAAATGAACCCGAAGAATTGACACTGTACAAGTATGAACATACTTTGACATTTATGTAAGGATATTTTTCTAAAAAATGAGTACATATCAATGTTCAGCGTTTGTCTTATCATATTCTGTCATGACAATTCAGACTAATTTAGAATCTTCCTCAGACAATCATGTTGCTGATGAAAGAAAAATTGAAATTTAGAGGTATCGAATCGGAGTTCCAAACATCTGAATTGGAAAGACAGTTTTTTTTATGGTCGCGCTGGTGCAATGTCGTTGTCGTTATTGTTGTTGTTGTTTAACGCCGCACTCAGCAATATTCCAGCTATCTGACGGCGGCCTGTAAATAATCGAATCTGGATCAGACAGTCCAGTGGTTGACATCATGAGCATTGATCCACGCAACTGGGATCGATAACATGCATCAACCAAGTGAGCGAGCCTGACCACCCGATCCCGTTAGTCGCCTCTTACAAGCATAGCCACCTTTTACGGCAAGCATGGGTTGCTGAAGACCTGTCATGCCGAAAATACCCCGAGTTGCTTAACCCTCCATAGAATCCCATTTACTCACCCTCATTCATAGCACTTTGTAATACCTTTTAGTTTTGATCAGTTGAATGCAGTTTCAACAAAGATCTTTTGGGTATGATTTTCTTTTCGCTCTTGGCCGAAGCATTGTTTTAAAACTCGCTGTTGGATACATGTGTTAATGACGAATGTTGGCTTTTTACGAGCTCATTGGTCTTCTATACCAAGAGACTGGGCGGCATTCAGAATGGGAACTCAAACTAAGAGCAGAGACAGTTGTGACGTGACAAACAAGTGGCTTTACGTCAAGTATGATGACGTCGTGATATCCATACATAACGACTAGCCGACTTGTATGTGTTTTTACAAGACGGCGAATAGCCAATTTGATTGCTAGATTCTGAGTAATGGTAATACATTTAGACTACACAAGGATGTAAATGTCAAATTGACTGATAACTATTTCTTAAGGAACTGTTATGTGATCATTTATTAGGTCTGCATCACTGGAGACTGGTAATACTGGCGGGTAATCCACGGATGATATCTATCGCCATGCAATATCTTGGTGCAATCACTATACGTTTACGATTATTCGCGATTGTAGCAACTTGTGTGGCCATTAATGATATGGTATTATGCTATCTGTAGAAGTTTCTGCCAGTAGTTCGTTCAATCACCGGTGATCATCACCATCATATCTACACTCGTGGGTCTCACCAAAGTGGTAATTGTTCAAGACCTGCATCACATCAGGCTTTCCCCCACATCAAGCTGACAAACTATGAGATAACTGATAATCTGTTTAAAGCTGTGTTAAACCAAACTCACTAAATCATCGGTGGCGAACGTCGAAGAGAAATAAAGCTGCCCATCTAACTACAATATTATAACATTGATTCGAGTTCTCCGTTTCTTCTAAATTAGGAACATAAATAGGATCAGAAACAGTATACATCATATAGTTAATAATGTTAAATTAAATGTATATACGCATTTCAAATATGTTGTATGTTTTTCATAATTATTAAGTTGTAGAGAAAGTTTTCAATTTTCCAAATAGTCATCATTTATGTAAGGGTATTCTCAACTTCAGTTCTCTATTTTGTATCATACGAATGATTCCATGTTTGTTCAGGTGAAAACTTGACCTGTCGTTACATGTCTTTGTGACGGGTGCCACTGATGGGGCAGGAGACGCTCACCTTTTAGCTCACCTGGCATCATCGCTATTTGATAGTGATCCATAAACACATGCATACGATAAAGTCGGAATCGTACAATGAACTGAATTTTGCCGAAATTTCTTATGTTATGGTAAAGGGATTTGCCGTAATATTTCCCGTAGCAGTTTCCAATATCATTTGGTTTTAATGCTACTCATCATTAACTTTTTGTGAACAAAACCTCTAAAGGGAACATAATCCGACATCAGACAAGAGTAATACTGGTTAACGGAATGATAGATGCAATCACCAAAGGCATTAATCCCATACGGCTATGCGTACCCAATCAAATCTAAAAGTGAAATCTTAATAGCTCCCAAATAGTTAGTCGCACTGTCTGTCCTGTATCAAACTGATGACATGAGATTAGTAGTAGGACAACACTATTTCAATCGCGCTAATTAACGCCTACGAGGACCAAGGCTTGCATGTAATTTGGTGTCAAGCAATCGGCCTACATCGCCGTCAATCAGCAGTGACACTAACAGTCATCATCACGCTTCTCTGTCACCACACACTGGACGTGACAAGACTCTGTTACTTGATCGGATACATTGATTAATCAAACTCTCTGGCATTTCACACTTCAGGCTTCATCGCTTGTTGCATTGACACATAAAATGATCAGTTTTAGATGTTAATTCATATTTGTCCCTTGGTGTGCATTGTCTGAATATGTACAAGGGGTGATAAGTATGTTCTGAGCATTATATTGAACGATTTGAACTGAAGACATGATATATTTTTCAAAATGATTCCCTTCCACATTGATACAATTTTGCCAGCGATGTCGGGGGGTGGGGGGAGGGGGGGTGTTTCGTAGAAGTCCTTCTCTTGGCCGAACAAAACGTTCTCCATAGCTGATATGATGCCATCTTTCAAGTCGAAATGGGTCCCGACTAGAGTTTTCTTAATGTTTGGGAACAGGAGAAAGTCTTGACTGACCCTTATACAAAGATGCCCTAAGGTGATCGTAACACCCTTACCTAAGCATAGACTTCCAACAATCGTAGCGCTACGGTTGCTTTGTACAACGCCACTCAGAACAGAAGAATAAGGTGGATGCTGAAGGAGTTCAAAGCCACATTCGTGGAATGTAGCCATGGCAATATCTGACTTGGGCACTGGCACGTTGTCCCAAAGGAAGATTGCATCTTTTCCTTTGGTTTCCGCTTCTCATAGTCCTACTTTCATCCCGTAGGTGCCTCAAAAGTGCAGCATAATATCATCCGGTTATTGTCTGGCCTTGGAAGATAGTCCACCATGGTGAGGATGCTCGGAATCTTCAGAACACGAGAGGCCATAACTTTACCAGCTGATGGGACAGTCTTTGCTTCCTTTGGTGGTAGTGATGACTGATGCTTCCACTGTTTCGTTTTTTGTTTGGAAGTGTTGAACTCATGTTTTCCATAGTCACAAATTGTTGCACAAAGCTTTCTTGGTCAGCTTCAAACAGTGCTTGATCACCACGAGACATGTTGTGCGTGAAGCGTTATTTTATCAGTTAACAGAAGTATTGGAACCTAAAAAGCTGATAGTTTCTGTGATAACAGAATATTCTCTCAACTGTGAAAAAAGTATAATGAACTGGCAATATGACGCTCGGTCATTCGCCGGTCGTGACCACCATATCGTGACTTCTGCGAATCATTTCTGGCGTTGCTGATGTGATAGGCCTCAGCGGACAGGGATCGTCTTCAAGGCTCTCCCTTCCAAGCTTAAACTCTTCTTTATGGTGGCAAAGGAAGGGTCATCCGTCCCTTGTGTTGTACCAATATCTTCATCGATGGTGTTTGGTGTTAAGCCGCCTTTCTGCAAGTACTAGTACTTGATCACTACCCTTCAAGTTTTTGCGGATATACCATCATGCAATATCCACAACACAGATTTCGCTACTACGCAATTCGTTCTATGTGCTGCTCAGAACGCATCAATCAACCCTCGAAGACGAAACAACTGAGTGGGTTACGTTGCCAACGATCTTGTATCAATTAACATTCTATGGGGTAGATAATTTATTCTGCCCCAAAAGATGCTTTCAATGATTTCAAAGCGCATTATGGACAAGGGCAACGCAATAGCAATAGTATCATACGTTGACGTTCCATGAAAATATTATCTATAAAGTGTTATATGAAAACCGGAACTTTAATGTTAACACCAATTTCAATAAATCAGATGCCCTCCGTCAAACGTAATTCAAATTATGTAGTAGTTAGGGGCCGTTTATGTAATCTTCTGTAGGAGGAGATGGGAATTCGTAAGAGCGATTCTTTTCTATTTTTTTTATTTTTTGTTTGGGGGGGTGGGGGGAGGCGGGGGGCTGCTTCAAGATAATTCATATATTTAGTTTAGTGGTGCTAAACAAATTACAAACTTTTTCTGTACCTGGGGCAAATATACTTTGGTCCAGTATTTACGGCAACAAAATATGTTTTCAAAGCAAATGAGGTATCGTTTTGCATGTGCGTGTACTGACGTTTTACCTGGTCTTATAACCAGCAAACGTAATAAGCAAACGTTTCTGTAAACCTAAATGTAGTCCGCGTGTTTCCTTGCTGAGGGCATGTTGGGACCCGAATAGGTCCCCAGCAATGGATCGAGTGGTCAGGCTTGGTCACGTTGGGCCTCAAGCTGCATCTACGAATATGTTGCCGTGATATTGCTGGAATCTTGCTGACGGTGACTTTAAACAACAAATGAAAATGTCCTTGTCTTGTTGTCACACGCAATACGTCCGCATCATTTGTGATCAATCACCGACAGAAGTTGATATGTGTTGATATGCTTATGTGTGTAGTTTGATATGTGTAATACGTGTGTACTCACCTCCAAAACATGAATGTATCGCCCATTTCCCAACGCATTTCCCTGGAAAGATAAAAGAAATGCATTTTATTGCTTATTCTAAGACATGAAATTCATAAAAAGAGGCAGAAGCTTTGGAAACATTTCAGTTTGGTACAAGGTTCTCTGGTTCCTCAACGCGCTATCATCTTTATTAACCTTAACTGTAGGGCGAAGAAAACGTACACACTTAGATTTTACCAAACAATTACAAACGTTATACAAACGTTATACAAACGTTATACAAACGTTACAAGGCTGAAAACAGTCGCCGAAACCCTGCTTAAAGGTCCAAAACATAACTATGATGTCCATATCAAATATATCACCATCGAAAACCCATTTTTGTTTGTTTTACATTTAGCCAGAATCAAACATCGGTGTATTGTGGTACTTTTTTTTGCCCGGCAGTTTCAGAAAATGTACTTCCATGTGAACAAGGGGAGGTGGGATAGCCTAGTGGATAAAGCGTTCGGTCGTCAAGCCGAAGACCCAGGTTCGATTCCCCACATGTATAAACTGTATAATACATGCGGACATCAAATAAATGAAACATAACTGTATGATACTCGGAGACATGAAGTACATCTTATAGAACTGTATAATACACGGGGACATCAAGTAAATGTGATATAACTGTATAATACACGGGGACATCAAGTAAATGTGATAGAACTGTATAATACACGGGGACATCAAGTAAATGTGATATAACTATATAATACACAGGGACATCAAGTAAATGTGATAGAACTGTATAATACACGGGACATCAAGTAAATGTGATATAACTGTATAATACACGGGGACATCAAGTAAATGTGATATAACTGTATAATACACAGGGACATCAAGTAAATGTGATATAACTGTATAATACACGGGGACTTCAATTAAATGTGATATAACTTTACAATACACGGGACATCAAGTAAATGTGATATAACTGTATAATACACGGGACATCAAGTAAATGTGATATAGCTGTATAATACACGGGGACATCAAGTAAATGTGATATAACTGTATAATACACGGGGACATCAAGTAAATGTGATATAACTTTATAATACATGGGGACATCAAGTAAATGTGATAGAACTGTATAATACACAGGGACATCAAGTAAATGTTATAAAACTTTACAATACACGGGACATCAAGTAAATGTGATATAACTGTATAATACACAGGGACATCAAGTAAATGTGATATAACTTTACAATACACGGGACATCAAGTAAATGTGATATAACTTTATAATACACGGGACATCAAGTAAATGTGATATAACTGTATAATACACGGGGACATCAAGTAAATGTGATATAACTTTACAATACACGGGACATCAAGTAAATGTGATATAACTGTATAATACACGGGACATGAAGTAAATGTGATATAACTGTATAATACACGGGGACATCAAGTAAATGTGATATAACTGTATAATACACAGGGACATCAAGTAAATGTTATAAAACTTTACAATACACGGGACATCAAGTAAATGTGATATAACTGTATAATACACAGGGACATCAAGTAAATGTGATATAACTTTACAATACACGGGACATCAAGTAAATGTGATATAACTGTATAATACACGGGACATCCCCTTATCATGCTTATGATTATTTCAGCACAGAAACCACAGACCTTTTCTACATATATTTTATACATTCAGTTGTATTAATACGTCATTATAGACATACACTACCTCAGTCATACCAGATATGTTAAAGATTCACGAAGATACAACACCCACAATACAGGTGATTGAAAGCATTGTCTATCCTTACTAAGTCTTAAGAAGTAACTTTGCAAGATATGTTATATGACGTGGATTAATCAAATTGAATAACGCACACAACTACTGGATCTGGGGATAGATATAAATACATAGGTAGAAATTGTTCTCTCTAAACATCATAAAGTTGACACGAATATCATTGTTATAATAAGTTGTTATGAAATATAACCTTCACACCCAGTAAATGTAAATGTACACTTGCTTTAATTGACTATTTCGTGCACTTTGTCGAGTCTCAAACATCTGTCGATGGAACGTATCGTGAATACATAACATTGCGAAATGTGGGATTGTCTATTGTTTACCTTATCTACGTGTTTCATTTGCATTATGAGATCTAGTTAACGTGTGTGGAAATATGACAATGAGATCTTCGCATTCACAAGGATCCAATATCAGAAGAACGCATCACATTTGGGTTTTAACGATTATTCATCAAATTACTTTTCGTCCATGCAGGTAGCAAAAGTACTGTAAGTCCCCATGGACCATAGCATGGTGGTCTACCTTCAGCAGCTGGCGATCTATAGCCTCTTTTTATCTTGTATCGTTATGTATAGTGTTCTTCTCTTTTATAATTCCGTACTAGTTTTATATCTTTTTCTGTGATGAATCTAGTAATTTTATGCAAGTTTTCAGTATATATATTGTGTTTAACTATTGATAGTCACGATATGGCTGAAATATTGCCCATGTGACTTAAAATTTAACTCACTCACTCAGATTAATTTTCAGCTGAAGTTTCAATGGAATTCAAATAGTTCACAGATGAGCTCATGAAAACCAAGTGGAAGTGTTACATACATGCAGATATAAATAGAATACACACAGATAAATAGAACATTAAAATGATTCACCTTAAACAATTCTAATAACTGACACCTGGAATTAAAACATAAAGTTTCGTATTGTCTACGAAACTGCTGACAGTGCAAATTCCCGATGATTCACCAGTTGAAAAGAAAAACATCCAGTCGTTTACATAATCTGAGCTTTATGCATCGGAAGGTTTTCGAAGCATTGCAAATACATGAAGATGTCAGAAGTCTACGGAACTCAGATAAAACGACGATTGCGCAAAACGTTGGCACATATACATTAATGGATTCTGATAACTTTCACCTGAAGGGTTAGACATGGCAGCATGTTGGTCATTTAAGATGAGAATGATATGTGAATGTGGATTATATACATATCACATTTTGGGCGGTGTGAAAGCTTAATGGTTAAAGCGTTCGCTCGTCATGCCGAAAACTCGAGTTCGATTCCTGACATGGATACAATGTTTGAAGCCCATTTTTCCTGTGCCCCACCTTGATATTGCTAGAATATTGCTAAAAACTGTGTAAAACCATACACACACTCACTCACTCACTCACTCATTTGGGGTGTAGCATTCATGTGAATAAAGATCTTGTAATGCAATGGTGAATCGCTGTACATTAATCCTTAAGATATACGACCCGTGAAGATTCCGGGGTAGAATAGGTCTTCAGCAATCCATGCTTGCCGTAAAAGGCGACTATGCTTGTCGTAAAAGGCGACTAACGGGATCGGGCGGTCAGGCTCGCTGACTTGGTTGATACATGTCATCGGTCCCAGTTGCGTGGCTCGATGCTCATGATATTAATCACTGGATTGTCTGGTCCAGACTCGATTATTTACAGACCGCCGTCATATAGCTGGAATATTGCTGAGTGCGGCGTTAAACAACAAACCAACCAACCAACCAACCAACCTTAAGATATACCAGTAAGTTGAATGAACAGTGAATGACACACATAGCATCCCTGTCTGAGAAGAAATTTGTAAGCTGGTATGTTCGAAGGACGCTACTCACGTCCATATTCGCATCCATTACCGATCCTGGAATGGAAATGGAGGTTGCATTCGTAATATCCGACTTCATAATACCTCATTTTGTTATGTTCACTTCGCTGTATCGCACTTTCTTTCATTTGACTTCATAATATCCCACTTCGCTGTATCTGACTCTAGTATTTTGATTCGTTATATCCACTTCATTATATCTGACCTCATTATATCCACTTTGTCATAACCGACATCCTAATACCTGAGACCGACACCGTGGTCTAGTGGTAGAGCGTCTGCCCGGACAGCGGGAGGTCAGGGATTCGATCCCCGGCCGCTTCGTACTAAAAATACGTTAAAAGATGGTACTTCTTGTTACCCTGCTGGCGCTAGGCATTAAGAGGCTAAAATAAGGAGTCAGTATTCTGTGTCTGAGTAGGGTATTCATGTTAAACTCAGTGGGTTAGCACTATGAAATCGGCATATCGTAATATTTTACTTCTATGAAACTGAAGATGACTTTGTCTGGAGTAAAATGTCGTTCTTGGTACTGCCCGAACAAGGTGAATACCCCTGACAAATCCGTACTTCTCTCCGTACGCATTAATCCGCACTTCTCTCCGTACACACGTATTCCATACAAGCACGCATTCCATTTAATATGACTGCAGACTGAGTATCGCTTGTTTGTTGTAGCAACAAGGGCCGTAGTCGCTGGCCTCGATTTTGAGCTTTCGGCACAAATAAACCGACCAACGTGATCAGTTATAACGACTTTTATCAAATACAATATCCCTCTTAAGCATAAATGTCCTATTTCACGGGGTTGGTATCAGTGAGATGCAGCAGCTTACTGCCTTGTGATAAGAAGCACTCAGTACCAAGGGGAAGCCAATTTATTGCCCTCAAGTCCCCGTCAGGTTTGCCCTCTCGTGACAGCAAGATTCCTTCGTCTCTGTGGAGTCATCCAACAATAAATTGCTACAGAATTATCGTGGAAGAAGTAATAATCATTCATGCCAAGATTTTCATTGAAATTAATTGTTTTTTAAGACCTGTTATTAAGCAGTGTCTTGTTGCCTGGCTTAGACCCCAACACATACGGTGTTAGTCAAACTGGCAGAAGTTCTGACTACTCTCGAAGATTAATCGAGGAATAATGCTTCTTTCTAAAGCTGGCACGTGTAAAAGTATATGAGACAAATCAAGTGACGTGAAACGCGATAACAGATGTCCTTGTCCCATGTTGCACGCGCTATGATCAATGACGTCAAGAGGTCATTTAATGTGTTGACTCATTTCCACGGTGTCTTGTAATTTGTTCAAATACATAAAAGCGACATAAATCTTTCCATAATCAAAGAAAGAGTTGATATCACAGCAAGAGTACTACTTTATTCTGGTATTTGTCACAAACTCAACTTTTAGGAGTACTAATGATATTCCATATCCACACACACACACACACACACACACACACACACACACAAAAGTGTACGTGTATATATAAGGGCGGTCGGGTAGCCTAGTGGTTAAAGCGTTCGTTCGTCACGCCGAAGACCCGGGTTCGATTCCCGACATGGGTACAAGTCTACAATTCGAGATGTATTTGTTGCATGGAAACATATATTCTCACGTACTGTTTCCCACAGAGCACTTCCCCAGGAACAGTTGTTCAGGTGGAGATGTGATGTTGCAGGGGAGGGGAAGATGATGAAGCTTACCCAGCATCAAGATAATGTACTGTGGGCGTGTAATCACTAAAATCAATATATTCAGATGCACTGTTATTGTATTGACCATCGACTAGTAATATATACACCGTAATAATTCCAGCAATATGAAAAGCATAGCAGTGAACAAAGACTCCCTTTCTTTTACTGTCAGATAATAAGCTGAACGTGATTTCTGAACTGAAAATATTGGTAGCAAAGAACGCAACTTGTGCCAAGGTTAGTGGCAACCGTTTCTTGTCCTCAGTATTTCATTATTTAAGTCACGTGTGTGTACTTGAGTAATTCGTCATGTTTGCGCATAAAGAACATGCTACCACTAGCCTGATCTGCTGCACGTTGTAGCTCCAGGGATAAAGAGACGTGTATTGAGCGACCGTATTGTCGCCGAAACAAAAGCTTCTTTCGGGATGAGAATTTGAAAAACTACACTGACTCCTCCACGATGTCTTGTAATCCAGCACGTGTATCCTCAGATGTTTGTCGGTCTATCGTCTCTGTGACAGATACATAATATGAATGTGTAACTATTACACACCATTAACACGGTCTTCAGCCTCTGTGTGCAGTGGCCACACTATTCCTGGCTGGACGACTCAACAATGTCACACATTATGCAATATCACGTCACACTACGTTTACGTATTGTACCATGTTACACTGTTGCTTTTGTAAGACGTTACTTTGTATTACTATTGTTGTATTAAGTTACCTTTGTACAGTTACAGTTTGTTACTTTTTTACGGCGTTACATTGTAACTTTCGTACGATGTTTCAGTTTGTTACTTTTGTATGGCGTTACATTTTGTTACTTTTGAACGACGATTCACTGTGTTACCTTTTTTAAGACTTTACACTGTGTTACTTTTGTTAGACATTTCACTTTGTTACTTCTGTACGTCGTTATATTGTGTTACTTTTGTTTGACGTTACATTGTGTTACATTTGTATGACGTTACATTGTGTTACTTTTGTACAACGTTGCATTGTGTAACTTTTGTTTGACGTTACATTGTGTTACATTTTCATGACGTTATATTGTGTTACTTTTGTACGACGTTGCATTGTGTTACATTTGTATGGCGTTACATTGTGTTAATTTTGTACGACGTTACATTGTGTTACTTTTGTATGATGGTACATTGTGCTACTTTTGTTTGACGTTACATTGTGTTATATTTATATGACGTTATATTGTGTTACTTTTCTATGACGTTACATAGTAACTTTTGTGTGACGTCGCATTGTGTTACTTTTGTACGACGTTACATTGTGTCACTTTTGTATGATGTTCATTCTGTAATTTTTACACGAGGTTATACTGTGTTACGTTTGTACGAAGTTACAGGTTGTTACTTTTGTTCGACGTGACAATTTTACTGAAAAACGGCGTTAAACTAATTCACCCACCTCTTTCTTGTGCAATACATTTAATCGCCGATGGTAAAATAGGTTCGTCATTAAAAAAGAATACTAAGCTGTCAACAGGCTTAATTATGAACAAACTGCAGCCGTAACGACGGTCAATACATGTTGAAAAGAGTAACAGTTTTTCAATTATTTTCGAATTGGTCCGATTTTGTTATGTACCGATATGCATGTATTGTGCGTGATAAATGAGGAAATCTTAATTTGGCTCCGTTGAAAAGAGAGATTGCCATCAAAAGAACTTTTCATCACCGATGAAACATTATCGAGCAATTTTGTTACACAGGAGATTTTACAACATTTGTCACTAGATAAAACATACCATACAGATGACAGGTATACTGTTGCCCTGATAAGAATGTGTACGCTCACTCACATCAATATGCATCTCCTAAAGAGTATATTCTTAAAACAGGAACTTACATCTTTAATGAACTCATGTGTAAATCAGATAATTTCAATCATAGCATAAGTATGCTTATTTCGAGATCTTCGTGCAACCTTTTAAACCACACTTTAGTATCCAAATCATCACTTTGAGGTCTTGTGTCATTAGCCAAACTGAATTATGTCCTTTTTTTACCTGACGAATCTCCCAGATCAGGTACCAGGGACATGGTTTGAACTATACAATTCAAATTAACCAGTTTGATTCCACTATGAAGTCCAATAGAAGTGTAGCATTGTCTGTCCATCACTATCATGTTCCTAATGATGTCTTTGATTGTCAGCACATATCGCCAGCTAAACAGAAGCCTCAGTAACGGGAGAACTTTCATCTTCGTCAGGGGCAGCGTATCGATCCCGTCAGCTCTACACACGACACTCGAGAGAAGGCGAGTCACCATGAAAGTTCATACCGAACCAGCTGAGATTCGAAGAAGCAGTTGTCAAGATACTAGTTTACATTTCGCTATGTAAAATTTCTTTCTTGTTCTTCGCCATGATGGACAGTGTAACCCTTTACCGTATTCACTGTCAGACAAAGCCCATTCTATATATATGTGGTGTTCATTACTGCAAGATGTGTTTATAAAAGTGAAGAAACACGATTATCAGACATTAACGTTTGACATCGCTCGACACTATTTAAGTGTGATACTGATACACTTGTGCACTGGGCATCTACAACAATACTGCTAATGAAAAATATTGACAACAGTATGACGGTTTAACATAAAAGTAATAGTATCAAATTTCAATGTCATTTTGAAAAGTGGTATTCTTAATGTATTCTTCTTAATCTCATTAACATGTCTCAAAAGAAGCCTCCTCGTGATGTATTAGCCTGGACAGAACGTCCAGCGTATGAAACACAGCAAAAACATAGTCTTTCCATTTTGTGTAAAAACTAATACATGCATAGAAATCATACCAAATATTCTAGACGACACAATCAAAACCATTCAAGAACAATCATACGAATTCCGAAGCAATACAATTTAGAATTATTCTGGGTCATTCGAATGTTGGACATTTCGGAGTAAATAATCACTCACAAAGTTTGGAACAACTGTTCATTCCATTTTCTTTCCATGTCGGGAAATAGGCTTTTCTTCCCTCGTTACAAGGCAACATTTGTACTTACTGTTCAATAAGCACAAACAACTCACAGTGATACTCACACAATAACAACTAACAATGCTATGTGGCAATGACAACCTGCTTACTCAGCAAATGCACATCACAATAAATGACAATCAATAGTATCATATTACAACTATTTATACCCACCCCCATCATGATGTATATAATTCCGTCAGAAATAATATCTACTCCCCCACAACAACCAGCCACGGCATTGAAAGGCGTGACGTCAAGTAAGGTTAAACGTGATAACTTTACATTGTTTTTCGTGTTTTGAGTTTTACACTAAGCTAAGAATATAATATCCCTGTGTATAGTTCTGGTGATTAAAGTCGTGCACAAGTATACTGCGAGGTTAACGGCACATGTTCATGCTTGACATTTCTATGCATCATGATTTGTTCATGCTTGACATTTTTACATATCATGATTTTTTCATGCTTAACATTTCTAGATATCATCTTTTGTTCATGCTTGACATTTCTATATATCATCTTTTGTTCATGATTGACACTTCTACATATCATCTTTTGTTCATGCTTGACATTTCTATATATCATGATTTGTACATGCTTGACATTTCTATACATCATCTTTTGTTCATGCTTGACATTTCTATGTCATAATTTGCTCATGCTTGACATTTATATATATCATCTTTTGTTCATGCTTGACATTTCTATATATCATCTTTTGTTCATGTTTGACATTTCTATATATCATCTTTTGTTCATGCTTGACATTTCTCTATATCATCTTTTGTTCATGCTTGACATTTCTGTATATCATCTTTTGTTCATGCTTGACATTTCTATGTATCATCTTTTGTTCATGTTTGACATTTCTATGTATCATCTTTTGTTCATGCTTGACATTTCTATATATCATGATTTGTTCATGCTTGACATTTCTATATATCATGATTTGTTCATGCTTGACTTTTCTATGTATCATGATTTGTTCATGCTTGACTTTTTCTATATATCATGATTTGTTCATGCTTAACATTTCTATATATCATCATTTGTGTATTACACATGGCATTGGTTTTGTCTATTTCAGAGATAAAGTGATCACGAGAGGCCACACATGCACATATACATGTGTAGTACATCATAACTATAACAGGTCAAGATCAGGTACGTGTGAAGGATTCGATACAACTGCAAATTATGTTTGAATAAAGTATCAGCAGGCAAACATTCATAATTTTTACACACGCCACTGCTTTTGGCGTCTTTCGAATACAGGAAAGGTGTCGTTCAAGCTTCATACAACAGCATTATGTGAAAATGTGTTAAAAACTACAGTGAAATCTATATTTTTCATATATTTCGATGGAACCTACCAGCCAACAGCCCGTTTAAGACTACCCTTTGGCTTTATGCCCAATGCTCTCGCACAAGACACAGGAAAAAATAATCCATTTGGGAATTTGTTGCCCATAACAAATAGAACTCACAAAGGAACAAATTAAATTGAAACTTTGATTTTGCAGCATTACGCTTTTATTGCCTTCCCCCAAGTGGTCATTTGTAACACTTTCTACAATAGTGTGACATAACCACTATTCCAAGAAATGAAACAGTCCGTGTCGTTTTGATATTAATGTTGAAAAATTGTATTCATGTGTCATGGGTGGAATTCCGGGTTAGAATTTACCCCTAACAACCTATCTTGTTTTTCGAGGCGGTTTAATGTATAGGGCGTTGACTTGATAACCTGTCGTACCCCGATTTTACGGATCGTTGCTCATAATATCTATCATTGGTTTGTCTATTTCAGATTCAATTATTTATAGGACGCCGTCATAAAGCTGAAATAATCCTGAATGCGGCGTTAAACAACCAAAAATAGTTGATGCATTAAACAAGAACGATAACAGGCACCGGGTCCTATAAACTTGCCTTTCCATATAAACAAATCGTCAGTCATAAACCAAGATGAATAAAGGCTTAATTATGTCGGCATTCTTCATTCCCTTAAGGGGAATATGCAGAGCTTGACCATGAATATTAATTATCCAAGTCTCTTTGGCGATGAGGCTATTATCGTATATTTCATTTTTTTAAATGTGCTTAATAACCACTCATTAAACAACAATTGAAAGTGCAAAAACAGCTGTACGTTCCTCTGTAAAGATTTAACAGCAGTGTTGTGTAGTGGCAATGCAGTGAGTAGAGTGATGGATTACCATGGTAATGAAGCCGTCAAGCGAGAATATAAGGGTCACTTTAAACATTTTACTTTTCAATCTCTCGAGCTTTGTAGGCGTATTGCTTCTTGAAACCTCTCCCAGGGGATCAATCAACATCTATACATCTATTGTATCCTATCTAAAGTTACAGCCTCACTGATCACAGATATCTAAGTCATGCATTACGCTTGCAGTGTAGATTGGTATTAACGACCAGCATTATCATGAGACTTGGACCGAAGCTAAAGCTGCCGATGCGTGTGGACGCCATGATGATAAAGTCTTATGTCCAGTGTCTGGACAATGTCCTGGATTCATGAACACCGACATAATCCATCTGTATTTACCTTGTAAAGGGTACATATAATTATGTTCAGCAACTGTACATGTGTAAGCGGAATGTCACGTTCCTTGCACAACCCCTATGGACATTATAGCAGAACAGATATATTTATTGGTAGTCGTGGTGGAAAGCAAGAAGATCAAGTGCTAGTTATCAAGCAACTTCGTGTGTATTAAATGTGATCCTTCCCTGATTGTCTTGCCAACAGTGCCAAATGAATGACTTCACAGCCAGTTATCCTTTTATACCTTTTATCCTCGTCATTACGGGAACTACAAAAGTGTTATTTAGCCTAACAGTGTTTTAATGCCCTCGGCGCCATCTACATATATCATCAGCAGGGATGGCTGGTGTGTTTATGTAAACAGTATTAACATGCTATTCATCACGACTAGCAGTGAATAAACATTCCTGTCAATCATTACTCTGATACTTGCAACAGTGTGGGAGATTATTGTACATGCTAACGTCAACGTGAATTCAGGTGTAATGGTACACGATGTGAGATCCAGGACTTAATAAAACATACCGTAAAATAGCACCAACATGGTAGATCCACGACGTACTAAACATACAGTAAAACAACATCAACATGGTAGATCTACGACGTACTAAACATACAGTAAAACAACATTAACATGGTAGATCCATGATGTCTAAAAGCTACAGTAAAACTAACTGTATGGTACCGAGAATATGGCTTCGTTTTGAAACATCCCTTGTGTCAAACTATGGATAACTCGATATATTTCCGGTGCCACTGTAGGTACCACGTAACGTTCACTGTAAGTAAAATGCTCGTAAAAATAATTAGGTACAAATAAATGTAAATAAAAGGTAACTAATGGTCTTATTCCCTTATCAGGGTTGTTCTAATTTAGGGATTCCTCGTACTAACATAACCCTTAACGTTGTAAATGTTATTTAGTGTTACAAAGGAAAATACTCTAGCGATGACAATTGTTAATTTACTAGATATAGCTTCAGTATAATGTAGCGTTAATCGCTCATCCACGTGGAAATACATCACTTACAAATGATGCATAGAGAATAAGCCATTATATTACAGTATATTAATTCATACACTACCCTATATCAACATTCTCCACTCCTCTTTGTCCTAAATGTCACCCTTTTGTCTGGGAGCGGTGGGTATGCCTTGTTAATCTGTTGATGTCTTCTACACGGGTACTTTGTGTGGATTATTGATGTAATTAGAAGCGGCGGAGGCCATTCTCACTATACGGTGAGGTTAGGTGAAATGGGTTTAACGTCGCGTCCAATATTATTGCACTTATATTACATGCACGTGTGTGTGTGTGTGCGTGTCTCTCTCTCTCTCTCTCTCTCTCTCTCTCTCTCTCTCTCTCTCTCTCTCTCTCTCTCTCTCTCTCTCTCATTTGTTTTATTATTTGCCATTATTTGCACATACTGTCGCGTGTGAATAGGCTGACAGCTACACGATCCACGGCATAATCCAATTTAGTTTAACATAATAATACTTCAAACACGCCAAAAGTTGAAACGTATTAATTTAATACCATACAACGGTCCACGTTTAGAATTCAGGCGTCAGTTCCACAAAGTTATCGTAGCGCTAAGGTTATCGTAACTCACATACTTTAATATAAACTTACGACCGCGTTGCACTACAGTCCTATCGCCTTGTGGAACGTGGCCCTGCACCACAAAGTTTACAATCACGTCACAATATCCGATGACGTAATTTGTGGAATTGTGTTGCAAGATCCATCGGCGAAAAAATGTCATATGACGTCAGCCTAGCAACAAGGTTGCTGGGGTCATCGGGTGTGCATAAGCTACTCTCAGTGATTTATCATCTCCACGCATAATGTCATAAGCCAAGGGATGTTGAGAGCTTTAAATATTTTTTCGTGAAACTTGTTCCGACAATACATAAGCACCCGTGTTGGTATTACACATTGTGTAATACAGCTGTATGTTTATTAAACGGGTGATCTCTTCACGGGCAAGTAATAAATTCGAATATGTCAACTAATATATTTCCCTAGGGGAAAGTGATAAACTCCTGAGCGTCTCGTTTGAATCGAGAGATAACACATTGCACAGAATACATAATGACAGAGGAGTGATAGAGTCATCTATATTAGAATTGTGTTGCTGAAAAACAGTACCATAAAATGTTTAAAAATAAATGTAAATACAGATTCTCAGATGTCTCTAACAAATGTTGAGGTTGTTAGGTTCCTAAGTTACAAGGAAACAAGATCCACGAAGACCGTAGCGCTGTCTGAACTTTGAGATATCCGGACATTCGAAATAGTGAGAAATGGACAGGCAAACATTTCAAGTAACGGTGTTATAGACCCGAAGCAATGCGACTGCATACACTAGAATGCAAATGTATAACGTAATTCTGCAAAAAATTGAACACTTGTCTTTAGGGAGATTATAATTATGAAGCGAATGCAGCATGCACATTAAAATTGATCAGGAGCCTCGCTCTGTGCAAGATAGGAAATCTAGAGTGCATTGTTATGGCACTAATGGTATTCAGTAATATCTATTCACAGAATGATAGGATCACACATGAACGTGAAACTGACGTTAATGCTTTAGATGTGTCAGAAGTACACATTGCCAGACGTGTTGTGGAGTAATTAGTTTGAAACGTGAGTGTCAGAGAAATACATTTGTACGCAACTGGGGTGGGGAGGTATGATAAAATCAGTTTAACTTGTGCACATGGCACGCGATACGCGGAACACTGAGGCCTTGTCATGCCTGATACGAGCTACACGTGTCACCGTTTCCTGGCAATACATGTCACGAGATATCCACGTCACAATACTGGCCATGCATAGCAAGGGTTACCAACATTCTCATGTCAAGGTCTACCTATCGTGAAATACACACTCACACACTAACACTAACACTAACACTAAAACACACACACTAACACTAAAAAAAACACACTAACACTAACACTAACACACACTAACACTAACACTAAAACACACACTAACACTAACACACACATACTAACACTAAAACACCCACTTACACTAACAAACTAACACACATACACGCACGCACACGCACACGCACACGCACAGACACACACACGCACACACGCACGCACACACACACACACACACACACACACACAACCACAAATGTAACTGTGACATGTTTGGACGACCCTTCATCGATTCCCTCTGGTCCTGAATGAACAGTCCCCCGGTTTTATACCAGGAAACAGGTTTGTGGTTATAATTTTAAAGATGTATATAATGTACAGAAACGTGTTCTTGTAATTTAATTACCAAAAAGGTACACAGATTTGAGAGCTCACGTACTTTAAAACTCGAATCCGCAATTGAAATAAAAACACAGTGTGCATGTTCAACGTCAAAAACATACTCTGGAGACTTGTAATCATACAAAAAAGGAAATCACGAGTTAATTTACCTGGCAGTTTGCTCTGGTATGGTACTTCCCCATTCTCGGCAATGACATGAGCACTTTAAACGGCCAATTATTTCTTCCCCAATAAATAGCTGTGTGTCAAGGCAGAATCCCCTGGGAGACATCTCAGCGTACTCTGGTACACTAAATGTATTTCTGTACTTAAGTATCATGAACGTTCAGATCAGACGAAGGTGACAAGGCATGTCATCCCTTTTCTGAGCAATAGTTATCAACTGAATACCGTCTCTATCTGATTACAAGAGGCATTTTTCAGATGCTCCGTGATTCTTAAACCTGATAACTCTGGAAATCAATTTTAGAAATTAGGTTGTACGGTTAAAACAGGTAGGTAGTATCAACTCTCGCTGACTACATCTACTTCAACAAAGCAGCGTGGTGGTACTTATGTCCTTTGATTTTGCTGTGGAAGGCCGTCATACCAAAAGACGTTAATAGATGGTATTTGTTGTTACCCTGCCTGGCTGTCGGTCCGGAATAGCATACTAGTCTGGACTAGTACACGCAGCAAACAACAACAACAACCACACACACACACACACACACACACACACACACACACACACACACACACACACACACACACACACATACGTGCGTGGACTTTTTAAGTGCAATATTCTTCAACGCGACGTAAAGCCCCATTTTACCTCACCTCACCTTTTGTTTTTGCTTTCATTCTTCTCAACAATAAAATCTCGCAGTAAGTGATCAAGACAATACATTGCGAACGTTAAAAGCAGTAGCTTTTAGACACAACTGTAACTCATTTATCCTGATGACCTTCATATGGTCGACCTATGGGAAATTAACCCAACATCGAACAGAGACTGAGGAATCAAAAACATGTTATCTTTGCTCAAAACCCATGTTCAATATAGGATTAAGTCATTCACCAAGTTAGAGGTTCCTAATAGCTAATCAAAGACGAAGAGAGTGTCAAATCTAAGCTTGGCTGTATATTGATGGAGATACAGTAGTGCTCCCATTAGGGAACGTTATCAATATTTTCATACGAGACCAATCCATTACAGAAATCGCCAAGTCTCTCTTTCGTAGTCTCAGTTCCCTTTTAAATACACATTTGCACTATTTAACTTAATTTCCTTTTGTCTACATGCATAGCAGGAACAGCGGGATATTATATGTTTGTTCAAGCAACACTGGTAGGATCCAGGTCCAGATTAGCACCAATCAATTGACCATTGATTGTTTTGTATCGCACTTTATAAAGGATGTGTGTACAACCAGATCGATGCAGTTTCTATAACACAGCAGATTACAAAATGCTGTTGGTAGAGTTCTTCACGGTTCAAAAGCAATCATATCTTTTAGTCAAAAATACTGACCAAATATCATAGGTCATCGTATTTCGTCCTTCTAAAATATTAATTACTTGGTGTCTGATAAGAGAGAGAATTTATGGATATCAACTTCTTTATTATGAGGAACAAAACGTTTCGGAGTATATGTTTACTCCTTCGCTGAATGTTAGAACGTAGAGAGCACGTATATATACATGTAAAACAACGAAAGTATATGATAACAAGATATGAAATTAAACAAGGGATCTGCGTTGTGTTCCTCCTGATAAAGATGTTTACATCCATAAATTTTCTCTCTTCTGTGTATCACTTCCAAACGCCGTTCGAAAACTTGGCGTCTGATATCTACATTGTAAGTTGTTGCAGTTACATTAATTCTCAACCAATATAAATCACTGTTCTCATTTACAAGATGAAATATCGGTATTTCTACATTATGAACGATATAAAAGCAATGATTAATGATTTGATATATCTGTGCAAATACTATTTGTAACTAAAGTAAACATGCTCTCCTTGCACATATATTTATCATCATCATTTCTCAAGAATTGATTTTTGCATGACATTTTAGACTCCTTTGGAGCTGAAGATCATTTCAAAAGTAAGCTTTGGATAAATTAGTTAGCTCTTTTCTATATTTCCATGATTGATATCCTAATAAAAAAACAAATATCTTACACTGAATCTTTTGAAGAGCCAACTTTATGTGAAAATTGAATTGAAACGAAAGTAATATTGTCCTTTACACTCTCCGTGATTGAAGATGTAATGTTACCAGAAATCACCACAATTCATAACTTTCATATATATATATATATATATATATATATATATATATATATATATATATATATATATATATATATATATATATAGTCAATCCGAGCAGAAATTATATATATGAATCGGAATTTCTGCTCGGATTCAATATATATATCGAGAAAGTTATATATATATATATTCCGATTCATATATATAATTTCTGCTCGGATTGACAAAATCAAACTAAGGGAATTTGGACAAGAAGTTTAACATAAGCCTCAGCGATGAACTGATGTCGTTCAATAATTGCCAAATAGACAATTACCTTCCATTGATCTACACTCCTGAACCAGACATAAAACCGCCTCGTCTGTTTCATAGTTAGTTGTTTGCATACCGTGAAAAAATAACTCACAAGATTGTTTGTCATGAGGGATGACTTCAACTTCCAGCCGCTTCAGCCTTCACTGATTTTCAGTGATGTATTCATATAAATGTTCATATTTGCCGTTTACGCCCAGTGGAGTCTACTCTCGGTAGGTTATGGACTCTGGTGTTGACGTTTTATATTTGGTGTCTACAGTTCATAAGTTCTGAGGTACAATCGAGCATGCTCTTTCCACGAAGACTTCAAAAATCGTCTCGCGATTCTAAAAGTTGTTTGATCAGGGTTTCAACCTTCATGGCCTCAGCAAAGCTTTCAAAATGTTACGCTCACCTTCAGTTGGCTATGAGGTAGCCTAGTGGACACTCCTAGTCACTCCAAAGGCCCGGGTTCGAATTTCAAACATGGGTACAACGTGTGAAGCCCACTCCTGGTGTCCCCAACCGGGAGATTCAAGGAATATTGCTACAAGCGGCGTAAAAACGTTACAACGCACTCACTAGTCCTTCCAAGTGATATATCAGGCGAATACAACTTAAGTACACATATAATTATTCACTCATTAAGTGAAATATTCACTCACTAAAACAAAACCTCACTGAAAATCAATTCCCAGTTACCCTGTCTCCTCTATCACCGCTGTTGTTCCCGATGAGAATAAGTGTCGATGTCGAGAAAGTTTTAAAATACAGGTAAGTGTATACAGAAAGGTCAACCTGGACGGTACTGGCGGTAATTCAAACTTATTCCTGATATATGACTGAAAAGATGTGCAACGTAAATAAAATGACACATGTAACATAGCCACGTTCAGTGAATATGAAGTCATGGTCAGAGATAATCAGTCTCAATTATCCGACGAAACCATTGGGTGTGAAAGGCAAAATAGAAAGTAGAAAGTAGACTCTTGTGTGTTTTGTAACATGTTATACAGAAGAAACGTTGAGCGTCTGCCCGGAATGCGGAAGGTCGGGGGTTCGATCCCCGGCCGAGTCCTGCCAAACCAAAGGACGTTAAAAGATGGAAGTTGTCGTTAACCTGCCTGGTGCTCGGTATTAAGAGGCTTAAACAAGGACTGATCGGCGCGGAGTCGTCAGTATACCACACAAGCTCTACAATGGTAAGGGACTGGTAATTTATTAGGGTGGGAAGGATGAGGTTGGTATTAGGACTATATCATACATTGCCGAGCACACCTCCCCACCCCCCACCCACCCCAACATTTGTTTGTTCATGGCCCTTCCCAATACATTTTGGCGACCCCCTCCTTCCCTGTCATTTTTTCCACACACACTGCCGTAATCTCACCTCTTCCCCCACCCCCTGTAATATAGGTTCGGTCCCTAAGGTTATTGTTATTCAGATAATCAACTTATCATAAAAAACAAGAAATGTGTAGTTACATGGACAGTGATTACAAATCTATGCCCCAAGACCCATAATCACTTTGTAAACCCTAGCTTAATCCTTAGACTGTAATGATGAGCCAGACGTGGAAGCAGTTTATGATTTGACTGTAACGAAGAATGTTACTGTTCTATTTACAGACTCATCGAGACGGTCTGTTCACTTACTTTCTGATGAGCAAAGAGGTGCATAAAAGGGAATGGCCCAAAACTCTCCTGACCACTTATAAGAGAAAGATTTTTGGAATGAAAATTATCATATCGGGAACAGTCATCACTTTTGACCGCGACCAACATAGGACTATCATTATGAGCAATTATTATGATACACACACGCACTCGCACTCGCACTCGCACTCGCATTGGCACATGCACGTGCGTAAGCACGCATACACGCGCACGCACACAGGCACACACGTACACACGCACATACACAGGGATTCTACGCAGTACCAATGATACCGTCAAACGAAAACAAGTCACTATAACTACTTTGTAAATACAAATATCCACCAGTGAGGGTCGGGGCCCTCTACCTCAAATGGAATCTGTTTCAGTGGATAAGAAAGACTGGCTATTCCCTTGTATTAACATTTCATATTGGAATTGGTCTTCATCATCTCATGCATGTCGTAAGAAGCGACTAACGGGATTGCATGGTCAGGCTCGACGACTTGGATGAAGTATTTGACGTCAATTATAGGATTGTCTGGGGTAGATGAAATTATTAACCGATCGGAGTCATATACTTGGAATATTACGGCGTTAAACAACAAACAAAGTGCGGAAAATCTGGCATTTCGGGTCAGTTCGTCAGGAAATATTACATCCGGATTTACAGGGTGTCATTTTACATGGCTGGGGACGGTGTCGTTTTTGGCTCACATGTCATCATAGTTGTCAATTATAGGTTTTCCGTAACCATTAAGCAACCATATGTTTCTGACACAACTATCGGGCGTAGATATGTGACTATTATAGTTATTGAGGCGATTATATAAACGTCTGTTCGGGTAATACTGGTTTAAACACACAGGAAGAATGTTGTGGTGGAGACAGTAAATGGCGGACATTGGACTAATTGCGAAGTGTCTGTGTAATTATCGGATAAATATAGGTTTCCGGGTCCAGACGTTTGGTACATAACAATACATTACAGAACTGTAATGTAGGCATGAAATCCGAGATGTTTGGCGTTGAACCAAGGACGTACGACCTGTTGATTGTAGATTAGAAAACCATCTGTTTTATATCTAGTTCCCATTAGTAATCGACACTATAGTCAGTGATGTCGGGCTTTGACGTCTTCACCTAAATGTACTTCATAGTATCTGAATCATTCGTTTAAAAGAGACATTGTTTCTGGGATGCTGTGTTATTTCGATCATTACCGATTCACATCATCAACCAAAAATGTTGTTTGGCAAAGAACGTTCTCCTTTACAATTCACTGTGTTGACCTGCAATCATAATTATGTTCCAGTAGATTTATTTTTCAGGTGAACAATTGACTTCCCTTTGCATGCGTTTGTGACGGGTGTCACCGCTTTGACGTCTTCACCTAAATGTACTTCATAGTATCTGAATCATTCGTTTAAAAGAGACATTGTTTCCGGGATGCTGTGTTATTTCGATCATTACCGATTCACATCATCAACCACAAATGTTGTTTGGTAAAGAACGTTCTCCTTTACAATTCACTGTGTTGACCTGCAATCATAATTATGTTCCAGTAGATTAATTTTTCAGGTGAATAATTGACTTCCCTTTGCATGCGTTTGTGACAGGTGTCACCGGTGGGTAGGATAGTCCCACCTTTTCGCGAAACTGGTATCATCGCCATTAGATTGTGATTCATAAATACATGCTCATGATCTAGTTGAAATCGTACAATGTACTCTCCACTGGGCAGCGATTTCTTGTGTATATGGAAAGGTTAACACATGAACGTCACATGCCAATTCAACAAATGAAATATTCATTTATTGGTTATAAAACATCAGCATCAAACAAAATGCTACTTTAGGAGCATTCGTCATCATGAACACGTAATTGAGAAATGTGTAATTGAACAAGATAGTACTGAAGCCAGCGAGGGCTGTTCATTGTGTCAAATGTTCTCTCCTACCATCAAACAGCCTCTCTATTGGTTGACCGGTTATAATTTCGGATAAATTAGATTGATAGAAACGTGAAAGATAAAATGAAAGCCAAGAAACGCCTCACTGACAAAAAATGAAAACCTCCACTTTTGATGATCACGACACATAAAGGGTTATAACCTCTCAAATTTGAGCATTTCATCCGATATCAGGCTGCTGCCAGCTTAGTTTTATGCAACGGAAGAAATAAAGGGAGACAAATCTCTCCCTCAAGATTTCTCCAAATATGTTATCATGTGATACGTTTATAGTTTGTGCGTTGATGCTTAAATTTAATTTGAAACCCAGGAATTGTGTAACGAGTTAATGAGAGCCCGAAGACGAATCTCGTTATAATGCTATGCGTTGTAGCAGCTTCTCGCCAGATAAGGTTAAGCGACATTGATTTGCTGACCGAAGTGTCCATTGCTCCTCCATGACAGATAATCTAGCTGTGAAAACGATACTGATATGCACTGTTTTGTATATTCATTACAATGGCAACCTGTTAAAATGTAATTGTATGCATTACATAAAGTACCTATCCTCATGGCATTGCACTTATAGATGGAGAATATAATTGCTGGCAGGAATGTGAATGTAAGATGTATCATCTTTCTAATAACTATATTAATGATTATATACAATGAGTTTATTTGTTCTTGTTATAATGCAGGTCAAGAATAAACATCAATTAATAGACTATTGAATGAAGATTTTAGTCAGGAGTGAAAGTAAGGAGAGAAATTAAAGAGAATATGTGTGGGGGGTGGGCGGAACCAGAAATGGGCTTCACACAGTGTACCCATGTCGGGAATCGTACCCGGGTCTTCGGCGTGACGAGCGAACGCTTTAACCGATAAGCTACGCGACCGCCCCCATACTCACAAGAAAAGAAATATAGACCAAACAACTGGTGTTTATTTTAAAAAAACGCAGACTCGATTGAGTTATCATTGATCAACATGTGTTGATCAAACGACTGAAACTCACTGTAGGCGACTTGGGGAATTCTCACATGACGTGTCAACGTGATGTACCCCGTGTCTCCATGCAAGACTTCATATGCGTTGAAAGATCATCATTGGTATCAAAAACAGTTTTTCTTGTCAGTTCTGAAATTAAGGATTGTTCTGGGCTCCATTTAGATTTCATTCTTTTTTGTTTTGTAGATATGTATTTTTAAATAAGATAACTTTATTTCTGGGACTAAATGTCAGTCTAGTGCTCTGGCCTTTTAATATCACTCGAGGACTATCTTTAAGATGAGCTCGAAGCAGGCTTTGCCTAAAATGAAATGGAATAAGAAATGTGGTAATGCGTTTCACATGTCGTCAAAATTGTATTTAATCTTCTGAAAGAGTGTTGCCCCTTCGCGATGCCGACATTTCATCAGACAGGCATGCAGCCGGGATTTGACTGTGTCAGTAATCTCACGTAAAGACCGCTAATCTCTTATGCAACGTAGCAAGGTCTGGAGATCCTGTCATCTTGTCACAAGGCAGATCTGTTGACATATCTAATCTTACATCAATGCGCCTTTGATTGATTATAGCGAAACACAGTTGATTACCTCCTATCGAACTGTTAACATCGATTATCTAAAATGAAATGAAGTAACTGCATTTACGAAGTTATCTTCAAGGTAGAGAAGCATTTGTCATTGTTAGTGCTTTAGGACTGAAGTGATGATGAACGATTATTAGACTGATGGTAATGTCATGTCGTATACTGGATTGATAGACGCCGCAAGGATATTTAGTAGATGGTGATGCTGACGACGTACGGATTTTTAGTAGATGATGAAGTTGACGCCGTACGGATACTTAGCACATATTGACGTGGCAACGTACTGATAATTAGTACATAATGACGTGACGACATACTGATAGTAGATCAAGACGTAAACGTCGTACGGATATTCTGTAGATAATAAAGTGACGACGTACTGATACTTAGGAGATAATGACTTGACGACATACTGATAGTAGATCATGACGTAAACGTTGTACGGATATTCAGTAGAAAATAACGTGACGACGTACTGCTACTTAGGAGATAATGACGTGACGACGTACTGATACTTAGGAGATAAGACGTGACGACGTACTGATTATTAGTACATAATGACGTGACGACGTACTGATAGTTAGTAAATCATGACGTAAACGTCGTACGGATATTCAGTAGATAATAACGTGACGACATACTGATACTTAGGAGATAATGACGTGACGACGTTTTGATACTTAATATATAATGAAGAAAATGTAAGAATACTTTGTAGACAACGTCGGTGACGATGTACGGCTATTCGGTAGATAAAATGCTGTGACGAAGTACAGCTGCATTTTAGACGCTGACGTGACAACGTACGGGTAGCGCGTAGATAATGACGGGAAGACATATACGTACTCAGTAGATAATTAGCGTGACGACGTAAGGGTACTAAGCAGCTAGTGGCGTGTCTACGTACGGGTACTTAGTAATTAATGACGTGACGATTTATTGATACTTGGTAGGTGGTGACGATGAAGAACGAACGTTACGTTACATAAATCTTACGGGTTCTTTACTGAAGTTAACGCGACTTAACTTTAACAATATTTCAGTAATATCACGATATGACAGCTGTGAGAGGACAAAACAGAAAATTGTGCATGTATAGACTGATATAACCAAAACAAAACTTAATTAAACTCTAACATCGGTCCTCGGCATATGAGGTACAAACAGTGAGGCGTAGAGAGGATTAGCGTGGATCTTTAGCGGCTTTCGTGATGACATCAGTTAATTTAGAAAGTTTCTTCTGGACAGATATTTTTAGGAGTTAAACAAGTCTACGAACTTCAGCATATTTGGTTCATTCCTATATTTAAATTGGATATACAATTTATGACCATTGTTAAAATATGTTTTTTACAAATGTAATGATATTCATCACCAACATTTTCATATCACATAATTTACAAATATGATCCCATATCGATGTTATAATCCATCTTCCTCTTTCAATAGGCAAGCGGTGACAGGTTGTTGGAAAGAAGAGTAATTTAAGGGCTAAAGGGAAAGGAATGTTTAATGATTCAAGCTTTTTGACAAGTTTTCAGATTCAATGTGTTGAACATATAGATGAATTTGCAATACCAATGTGCTGACTTATCACCCAGGAGAGACAGGCTGACTTGACGATTGCAATTTACTGGACCGATCCTCAATGTGATGACTCCTAGTACTGACGCCTCCATGCACCCATTACCCCGGCTGGGTCGGGTCTGAAACGGGTACATGTATTTGACAAACGGAATTGGCTCAAGCTAATGGGGAGGGGTTGTATTCATACTGGAAATTGGATATTGATTGCCATTATTCTATTCCAAATATAGAAATACCTTGATAGGCGTGGAAAAGAAAAGACTTCATGGCTGAATGGCGTTATACCCGGTAGAACAATAGTGGAGTGATGGAAGCAAACCATGAATTCAATCAGTATGTCAACAACTCTCGTACCAGAGCTCCAATGCTCGTGTTCAACAAGCTGTGAAATGTTAGCCTGCATAATAGATTAGCAGACCCATTTCTTCTCGTGTTTGCCAAACAGGCATGGACTCAGATGCATGTGAATTACTTCTTATCTGGGGAACTAAACGCATACATGATAGGGAGATAAATGGTCCAGATTATCACTTCATTGATTTAATTGGAATTTCCGATTAACCCACAAACAGGTTGTTTCTGTTTAAGTTATAGACATTGACCTTTCGAATTTGCATCGCACATGCTTTAAGAAAGCTATTAGATAATCAATGACCATGGTCATGACATGGCCAGTGGGGCTGGTAAAATGTCGGGGACACCAGGTGTTAATTGTTCTCAATGTTTTGTCCTGCGTTGTAGCTCTTAATGTAACAGGGGTGGTCGCGTAGCCCAGTGGTTAAAGCGTTCGCTCGTCACGCCGAAGACCCGGGTTCGATTCCCGACAAGGCTTCAATGTGTGAAGCCCATTTCTGGTGTCCCCGCCGTGATATTGCTGGAATATTACAAAAGCGGTGTAAAACCATACTCACTCACTCTAAATGTAACGCCGTAGAGTGAGTCAGTTTAACGTCGTAACAGTATGTCGGCTTAAAGTGGAGAAACTGCAGTAATGATGGTCTTAGACGTTTACAACTTCATGACAAGGAGGAATGTGGACATCATCATTCACCTGATGTAGCGGGCAAGTCGAAGCCCTGAAACGTTGTGCGTTTATAATAAAGAAGTTGTTATCCATAATATTCCTACCTTCTAAATGCCTATAACTAGTTTCGTTTACCACTTGGGTGAGCTACACGAGCACAGGTATGGCGCTGAGAAAGATTCGGGACTTGGCCATGAGATTCACCAAACAGAAGAAGTGTCTGGCCACTTAATTGTCTTGGACACCCGTGAAATGTAGAAGATGGTCACCATGGAACTGAAACTAGGGCGAGGAACACTTTAAGCAATGAAAATGAGGTCTAACGGTAAGCTTAGCCTACTGGAACTTCCAATGGGTTTTTTTCTATATTACAACATTTGCAACACGTTGAGGGTTCTGATTGTATCTAATGTAGAGAAGGATCATTAGGCCACTAATTATATTCGTGTTTCAATATTGACGTAACACTATAACGCATTTAATGTAATGTCATATTTGATGCACCGAGAGAGTATAATTTGTAGGTACCCATCGAATATCATGATAATTTCCAAGTATACGGTTATATCAATTGAAACAAACCCATTCCAAAACGAATTTTATTTGTCGCAAGTCATTATTATTATTCATATATCAGCATTTTCTGATATACGAATTAAAATGTTATGAATACAAGTGAGGCCCTTAAGTCTCCATTCGAATAGAACTAGTTGTGCTGAAAGTAGGAGTGCTCATAGTGAGGTTGGTATTTCTCCACGCCGTCATGCACACATACCAACTCCATCAATTCAGCATTGATGAAGTAGCTTTCAACGAGGTGTTAAACGGGTAATGCCTTATGGTGTGTTAACTGGACCAGATCAACATTCCCGTGCCGACATGACCTGTTTTCATCGTTGCATCATCAGATGCAACAAAAAGAACTAATTTTATCAGTTATCTTCACACACAAATGACAAAAAAGACAACCGGAGTGCAATTGTTTGTCTGTGGTTATTAAACGGACGTCCTGTAGAATGTAATTAATTGTTGATACGTTTAACAGCGCAACAAGATGATATGAAACACATTTGCATGAAGAGATTTATTTACGACAGGTCTTCAAAGTCAATATTTTGAGATATATTCACCAAGTGGGGGACCATTGCTGTCTAGATCGTGTCATGAGATACAAGAAAGGTGGAATGGCCATTGGTATGATATCAAGTGACATGGACGTGATCGTGTTAATTACTGCAGTGACACGTTATAATTAGGTCGGTAATTATCTTGGTGGACCTCAGTGAACATAGCATGTCTGCACCTGTTCCTTTGCATGTTTTGTTACTGTACTGATGTACATTAGACGTCTGCATGTCATTACTCCAACTCATCATGAAATGTGAACAGGCTAATTTCCATCTCGGCATGAGTGAGTGAGTGAGTATGGTTTTACGCCGCATTTAGCAATATTCCTGCAATATCACGGCGGGGAACACCAGAAATGGGCTTCACACATTGTAACTATGTCGGGAATCGAACCCGGGTCTTCGGCGTGACGAGCGAACGCTTTAACCACTAGGCTACCCGACCGCCCCCATGTCCTTAAACCGAATTGTCACGAAGACGTCAAGATGTTATCGATTTGTCTCGACGTGTACATGTCATTGCTCCATCTCGATGTGAAGGCGTGTACATGTCATTACTCCATCTCGATGTGAAGGCGTGTACATGTCATTACTCCATCTCGATGTGAAGGCGTGTACATGTCATTACTCCATCTCGATGTGAAGGCGCGTACATGTCATTACTCCATCTCGATGTGAAGGCGTGTACATGTCATTACTCCATCTCGATGTGAAGGCGCGTACATGTCATTACTCCATCTCGATGTGAAGGCGTGTACATGTCATTACTCCATCTCGATGTGAAGGCGCGTACATGTCATTACTCCATCTCGATGTGAAGGCGTGTACATGTCATTACTCCATCTCGATGTGAAGGCGTGTACATGTCATTACTCCATCTCGATGTGAAGGCGTGTACATGTCATTACTCCATCTCGCCCTGAAGGCGTGTACATGCCATGGTTCCATCTCGATGTGAAGGCGTGTACATGTCATTACTCCATCTCGCCCTGAAGGCGTGTACATGTCATTAATTCATCTCGATGTGAAGGCGTGTACATGTCATTACTCCATCTCGATGTGAAGGCGCGTACATGTCATTACTCCATCTCGATGTGAAGGCGTGTACATGTCATTACTCCATCTCGATGTGAAGGCGTGTACATGTCATTACTCCATCTCGATGTGAAGGCGTGTACATGTCATTACTCCATCTCGATGTGAAGGCGTGTACATGTCATTACTCCATCTTGATGTGAAGCTGTGTACATGTCATGACGCCATCTCGATGTGAAGGCGTGTACATGCCATTACTCAATCTCGCTGTGAAAACGTATACATGTCATTACTCCATCTCATCGTGAAAGCGTGTACATGTCATTACTCCAACTTGATTTGAAGGCGTGTTCATGTCATTACTCCATCTCGATGTGAAGGCGCGTACATGTCATTACTCAATCTCGCTGTTAAGGCGTGTACATGTCATTACTCCATCTCGATGTGAAGGCGTGTACATGTCATTACTCCATCTTGATGTGAAGCTGTGTACATGCCATGGTTCCATCTCGATGTGAAGTCGTGTACATGTCATTACTCAATCTCGCTGTGAAACCGTATACATGTCATTACTCCATCTCATCGTGAAAGCGTGTACATGTCATTACTCCAACTTGATTTGAAGGCGTGTTCATGTCATTACTCCATCTCGATGTGAAGGCGCGTACATGTCATTACTCCATCTCGATGTTAAGGCGTGTACATGTCATTACTCCATCTCGATGTGAAGGCGTATACCTGTCATTACTCCATCTCGATGTGAAGGCGCGTACATGTCATTACTCCATCTCGATGTGAAGGCGCGTACATGTCATTACTCCATCTCGCCGTGAAGGCGTGTACATGCCATTACTCAATCTCGCCGTGAAGGCGTGTACATGCCATAACGCCGTCTCGATGTGAAGGCGTTAAAATGTCATTACTCCATCTCGATGTGAAGCCGGTACATGTCATTACCCCATCTCGCCGTGAAGGCGTGTACATGTCATTACTCCATCTCGATGTGAAGGCGCGTACATGTCATTACTCCATCTCGATGTGAAGGCGTGTACATGTCATTACTCCATCTCGATGTGAAGGCGTGTACATGTCATTACTCCATCTCGATGTGAAGGCGCGTACATGTTATTGCTCCATCTCGATGTGAAGGCGTGTACATGTCATTACTCCATCTCGATGTGAAGGCGTGTACATGTCATTACTCCATCTCGATGTGAAGGCGTGTACATGTCATTACTCCTTCTCGATGTGAAGGCGCGTACATGTCATTACTCCATCTCGTCGTGAAGGCGTGTACATGTCATTACTCCATCTCGTCGTGAAGGCGTGTACATGTCATTACTCCATCTCGTCGTGAAGGCGTGTACATGTCATTACTCCATCTCGTCGTGAAGGCGTGTACATGTCATTACTCCATCTCGATGTGAAGGCGTGTACATGTCTTTGCTCCATCCCGATGTGAAGGCGTGTACATGTCTTTGCTCCATCCCGATGTGAAGGCGTGTACATGTCATTACTCCATCTCGATGTTAAGGCGTGTACATGTCATTGCTCCATCTCGCTGTGAAGGCGTGTACATGTCTTTGCTCCATCCCGATGTGAAGGCGTGTACATGTCATTACTCCAAATTGATGTGAAGCCGTATACATGTCATTACTCCATCTCTATGTGAAGGCGTTTAAATGTCATTATTCCATCTCGCCGTGAAGGCGTGTACATGTCACTACTCCATCTCGATGTGAAGGCGTGTACATGTCATTACTCCACTATAATGTGAAGGCGTGAACATGTCATTACTCCATCTCGTTGTGAAGGCGTGTACATGTCATTAATTCATCTCGTCGTGAAGGCGTGTACATGTCATTACTCTATCTCGATGTGAAGGCGTGTACATGTCATTACCCCATCTCGATGTGAAGGCGTGAACATGTCATTGCTCCATCTCGCCGTGAAGGCGTGTACATGTCATTACTCCATCTCACCGTGAAGGCGTGTACATGCCATAACGCCATCTCGATGTGAAGGCGTGTACATGTCATTACTCCACTTCAATGTGAAGGCGTGTACATGCCATTACTCCATCTCACCGTGAAGGCGTGTACATGCCATAACGCCATCTCGATGTGAAGGCGTGTACATGTCATTACTCCACTTCAATGTGAAGGCGTGTACATGCCATTACTCCATCTCACCGTGAAGGCGTGTACATGCCACAACGCCATCTCGATGTGAAGGCGTGTACATGTCATTGCTCCATCTCGCCTTGAAGGCGTGTACATGTCATTACGCCATCTCGCCGTGAAGATTTTTGACAAGATAGCACTGGTTTTCTTTTTCCCACAAATAAGGATTTCTCTCCATTGAGGGAAATATATTTCAATATAACATTCTTGTGTATAATGACCTTGCTTACATATATATTTAGCCGTACAATTGTTACACCTGGTGTTAAGCGATTTTCAGTGATCCTTTCATATCATTTTCACCCCTATTTCGTTTTTGCTTCCACCCAATGGAATGGAATGGAATGTAAATGCATAGAATACAATGAAAGATATATGTGATAGTCGTGAAGATATTGTGTTTATATTATACAACTACAGAATCAGGTTTTTAACTTCAAGACAATTCGTGAAAGAAGTGTGATCTTTTTGTTATTTTGATATCCATATTTCAATTCTCTCTTTAAACTACCCGACAGGAAGAACAATTGAGGCGTTTTAAATGCAACCTGGAAACAGAAGAGCATTTCCTCACAGGTGTATATAATGTCAGCTGATTTCATGATAATGTTGTTTTAGAACAACATCAGCATCAGGCAATAATCTGATAATTAAATGATGTGTTCTAATGTTTCTTCAAACAAAACCTCAGACCAGTTTACAAAGAGTTATAATGAGGCTAGATTGCTATAGCTCCAATGGAATTTTGCTAATACCGAAATGCACACGTATCTTTGATACCATGATACGAATGCTGTGAGAGGATTCTGGTCGTAGTGGAATACGGTAGTGAAGGTTCAAATCTTAACACCTCAGTAATAGCAGTGGCAATAAGGGATCAACTTAATCCAAAACTCATTTCTATCAGCAGATTGTCGAATGAAATACATTTCTTTAAGTTTGTTTCTCGTTAATAAATGTGTTCGGTTTGCATGTACTCGATAGTGTGCACATGTTCACAGTCACGATTTCGGACTATTGTCGACGTTAATGAGGTGTGAAGCGTTGGTAGCAAGTAATTCACTTTTGTTATGTCACCGAATACTGCATGACCTATTGTGCACAATAGCAGTTTGGTATTGACTTCTTTCAGTCCCCTATCTGAAACTCTCTTTATGTCTCTCGGTCATTCCAGGTAAGAATGCTTCTGTCCAATGATATAGACGTAAGCGTTAACAGCAAGTTTCTTACAGTATGTAGCAGAAGAAGATATTGACAAGCAAATGCCTCTGATTTTGTAAAGAGAACGTACAATTATCATATTGTATCACCGACAACTTCTATGTGAATGCTCGATTAAAAAATAAATGTATCCCATAGCAATTATGTAACTTTATAACGAAATATTACACGGAGGTATGATATGCACCACATTAATCAGTCACCTTTGGTCAGTCTGAGAATTGGTAGGGATACAGTGAAGCTTCCCTTATTGCTCTTCTTTGGGTTCATCCAAAAGGATATCTGTATGTGGGTTTTATCAAGAATAAACGTTATTCAGCGTCAAAATCACCATTCGGGTCTTTTATCTTGTTATACCTCTGAACGATTTGTCGTCAGCAAATAATAACAAGTTCATCCCTGACATATGCCAAGTATAGCATTGGTGTGTGCGCTGTCAACTATATAGCAGTTCCACCATATAGCTCGTGATGTCCTTCTAGGCACTATATTGCCTCTGAAATGCCCCAAATGTATCTTCTACTTACAGAGAACAAACCATTTAATAGTCATGCAAACGACGTGGCATTAGTTTTGTGTATCTGTCAAATATCACGACTCTTAATACTTGCACAGCATCATATTTCGGCCTACACTCATAAGTAGCTTCTTAATTTTGATACTGAGGTGCTGCCATGACAATCTTCATTATGACATCAGTATGTATGAGAATTTATAGAAATTAATTTTAATTATATGATTATGCTAAATTACCTATCCGTTTCGGGGAGTTTAGATGCTTATCAATGAATAAAAGCAAATACATCTGTATAGGGTAATCTGTATTGTCTGCAATGGGGACTTTACAAAGAACAAATCTTCTAACAACATCACCACAATATCCCCTCCAGGTTACGTGACTACTACGGCATTGGGGTATTACGCTCACTTCTTGATACTAGGAATCTTAAAAAACAGGAAATTCCTCAAGGGAATTACCAATGTCCCTGAGTGATATTATGCTCATTCAAAATATCCAGCCACTTTTTTCAAACAGATATTGAATGACGAGTATTTTTTACTCATATTTAATTATCTTAATGATATTCGAACGTCCCCTTGCAGATAAAAAGTATTTGTATTGCCGATCAAAGTTGATTTATTATCCAGTACATAAATCAAGGTTTAGAAGAAAAGAATTTATACATATATGAAATCCTATTGGTAAACATACAGGACATACATATATATATTTGCCATGATTTGTATCCAAAGTTATAATATACTCAGATACATATATCAAACTGTCTGTCCAGTTACAAAAAACAATATTTCTTACCTGTTGCAGGTTGAAGTAGGAGCGCCAGGTAGATCAATGCTGTGAAGGAGATGCACCACGAATGCTGGGAATCCATACCTGTAATCAAGTTTCTTTGATCTTTACTGTCTTTTCACTTAAACTCCTTGTTTGCTATCACAGAACTGCCTAAACCGTCTTTAATTTTTTCCAACTTTATTTCATAAATTGTGCCAGCCCAGCTCTTACAAGGTTCGTTCAAGCCCTATCGTTCCGTCACTGAGCAAGGCACCCAAGCTGGGTTGTTTAGCACGGCCGCCCCCGGTCTATGTGATAGTATTGATGCAGTGTTAAGAGCGGGCGAGCAAGTCCATTACACGGTATAGGCTTAGCACAACTCTCGGAAGCTGGAGTGCCTTCCTTTAAGACTAGGCCAGCCCACACTTCCCACTCAGAGACAGCTTATTGGCCGCCCAGCAATGTCCAGCCGCCGCGTTGCGTCACGACGAACGCCCGTCTCAAACACACGCTCATGAATCTATCGATGCTTCCTAATGATGACGTTTTATCAAACTGTTCAATAAAGCGACTACTTTTCAAACAGGTACTGTGTTCGCATTCCGCCCTCTACCGTACAATATTGAAGTGTTTACTTTGTGGGGGATTACTTGATTGGACTTTGTTACTGTCTGACGTTTAACTCAGGTCACCAAATTGTCATTTCTCAATCTTTATCGTGCAACTACGTGTTGTAATGCTTCGTGGTCGTACTGGGGTTTACTTGAAGGCTGATAGCGCGAACACAAGATCGATACTTCAATCGTGCAGGCCCCCACGCTTACTATCGGACACAGTAGGGGACTACCCCCGGTGCCGGAAGGTGAAACTGTAGGGTTTTAAGCTTATTCTTACAATATTGCAGTTACGCCAGGATTCCGACCATTGTACCATACTGGGAATCGAACTCTGACTGACGACCCAAAATTCTTACCTCGACTCAAGTTATCCCATGGAACAGAATAACCTCTGGTTTTGTATATTTTTAACTACCCCCTATCGCAGTTCCTTAAAGGGGGTCTGGGTTCAAGCTAATTGGCGGTCCCAGCAAGTTTGACTCCAATCTGTCAAACACCACCTTGTTTGTCTGCTGTCTTTTGTGATCAATTTGTCAGTTACTTATTGCCCTAAGTGCACTGGAAATGTCTTAATTTTCACACATGGTGCAAAGTTAAAAATCCAGACCTGGATTGGATATTGTCGGAACATACTGACTGGTGCCACCTCAATTTACATTGACTTGCGAATGTATGACGCTTACGGGAACAGGTCCATTACGACAGGATATATATAATGTTGTATATATAATATAGTGTCTGACCAACTTAGATATATCGATGGTCACACCCACGGTTATATAATATAAAGTTGGTGCCAAATGTAACAGTGAAATCCATTGTTGATAACACTGAAAAGACCTTAGAATATGGTACATCCCGAATCAAATCTTCTGAGCATGAATATTGATCATTAGTGAAATCGGTATTTAACCAGGACTATGTTGAGGCCGTCCGTGTTAGAATACTCTTGGGTATATTTTTTCGATCATTATTGCTTTTTCTACTAATCATATTGTAGCGTAGGTCTTATGAGTATAAATAATAATTATTCGATTCTAAACTCAACTCAGGCATGCACAAATCTTGTGGTATGTTATTATTCCGGTCAACGGATCAAAGAGCTTTAATTCGCTTCCTCATGATCAACTCCCTCGGCAGTATATTAACTATGAGCCTGAGAAATTTGTCTTCATGTGTCAAGTTTCATACTACCGAGTACCCATGTAAAGTTCGATAAACGGAAATTCAATTCGAATCAAAAGGAGACAACATTATCAATATTAAAAAGTATTAACAAACATATAAAGACTTGAATGACAAATTCGTAACAAACACATTTTGACAAAATGCGAAAACATAGTAACGTAATAATGTTGAAACGTGACACCCAGTGACTAAAAGTTATCACTCGTACGTCACGCACAACACGGTCAAAAAAGAATCAGACGGTTATCATAATGCTTTCAGAATACATGGAAAACAGTTATCTTCGTGACAATTGTTTTTACTTCTTAAATGTAGAACATGAAATTGATTCTAGCTTCATAGACATGACTTACTTCTCATTGATCCATTGACTGGGGTAATAATGCAAGCGCCATGAGCACACGTGCTGGTTTGGAGTTTGGCGCCATACAAATAAACTAAGATGATGATGATGATTATTATTATTATTATTATTATTATTTCACAAACCCACTCCTCCTCACACAAAAACCGGTTTATGGGGAATTTAGGGGATATGTACCCTTAAATCTCAAGATGATTTTTTTTTTTTTTTTTTTGAATGACAAAAACGAAGAGAAATGTATTTTATGATCTTTCAGGGGGAGAATGGGGGTAGGGGCGGTACACGCGCACGATATAAATGCAAAAAGTTCTGTGTTTTTAATATAATTGTCTCATCTTATGTTCTTTTCAGATTTTGCCTTGCTTATTCCTCATTTTTGTCCTGCTAATTCCCCGTCCGTGCCTTTCCTATTCCCTACCGTATAGAGCACTGGATCAAGGAGCATCAACGCATCCAAGGCTTATATGCAAAGGTAATTTCCAAACAAAAATTCCATTCCCAGTTGCTGGTTACAACTTAATACTGACCCATACAACATAACTCTCACTACATAATCCAGACGATCCTAAGCAATATCATTTAGGAATTACCATTCCTCCACGTATCGAAAGTTTGCCCTTCATTATCAGAACTTGTTACCATTCTGAATCTAACCATACCGGTTTTGAGATTCCCTTTGGAAGGTTTCAAATTCGAACGTTGGGTGTATTTTTTTTACCAGAATGTGGATATTTTCAGATGAACATTCTACAAATCATCTCGCATCATTTGATATCACAGATATTTTATGAAAAAGGTATGACATATATATATCCGGCATCATAACAATATGTGCACATGTATAGCACGACCTCCACACGACATATGATCATAGCGCGTACAAGTATTACCTTGGCTAACGAATCTAGTATTTGTAGGTTCATGTTCCTTTCTCAACTCCCTGGGGGGTATAAAACCCAACCTGCCTATTAGGAACGTTCTGAATTCATAATTCCATCTCACCTTACCGGGGGACACGGGTGGCCCAGTCGTCTAAGACGCAGAGAATCGCTGTGCAGAGTTGCGTCCCTTGGGCACGCCAGAAACCTTTGATTATGGGTTCGAATCCCGGTTCGCCTCGATTATGTTTCTAGGTTTGTGAGCACCATACCCGTGCTCGTGGGTTTCATCGAAGTGGTAAACGTCTAAGACCTGCATCACTTCGGGCTTTCCTCCCACATTAAACTGACACGCCGCGATATAACTGGAATACTGTTAAAAGCGGCGTTAAACCGAACTCACTCACTCACCCACCTTACCGGGTTTTCATCTACTGCTGGATGAACACTTTTGAATGAAATCACCCCAAACGAGCAAGATTTGTTTATCTGAAAGTAATTCCGTTTGTGGTATATATGGGGTAATTACTGAATATGTTGCAGATATGTCATCTTGAGATTTTACTTTTGCAAATCATTTTTTTTCTTAAATTGATGTTGCATATCCGTAATATTAAACTGCGTTTCCGAAAAGTCCTACATTAATCATCGCAGCTTTTAACGCATTTGAAGGAAGTATTCTCTTTAGGCAAAGGAGTGGTCTCTGTGTGGACCCGATCTTCTCTTGGTCGTGAGTCAAGCGTGATATGATTCACTGTAATTGTAATGGGGAAACTTTTCCAGTCTGTGTTTGTGAGTTGTTTTTACGCCGTTTTGAACAGTATTCGAGTTATATCACGTCGCGTCAGCTTAACGTGGGAGGAAAGCCCGAAGTGATTCAGGTCTTAGACATTTACCACTTCGGTGAAACCACTGACAAACCTAGAAACATAATCGGGGCGAACCGGGATGCGAACCAACAATCATAGGTTTCTGGTGTTCCCAAGGGACGCAACTCTGCTCAGCAAATTGCGGCGCCTCAGATGACTTGGACACCCGTGACCCGTTTCCAGTTTACTACATCATGTTAGTTAAATGTCTGTTACAACAGAGATATTTTGTATGATACAGACACAATCTATAACGTATGCCAGGCAAGATTTTACTATCAATATCGTCATTGAGCAATGAATCGAAACACAAATGACTTTCTTCAAAAAGGATTGCATAACGCGTGTCGCCTCTTTATTGGAACGGATCGTGATATTTCTAACGCCAAATCTGTTGTGTGTCACTTGGTTGACATTTAAACAATGGACATGGAACTTAACAAGGCATTAATCATCCACTTTTCAAATGTTCAAATTATATAGAACTGAACACTAATTTTACAAGCTGTTTCGACATTGTCTAGACTTTCTGGAAAAAGTTAAGCCATTGTGAGCATGAACCATGTATTAAATCCAAGACATCCACGAATTAGAATCTGACTCCTCGAGGGGGCGATCACACGAAGGTGCAATAGAGTACATTTTGTATAAAAAACAACCACTCCTTTGTATATTTAAACTTTACCATATCGATTTCAACTTGAAACGCTGTATTGTAGACACTTTTTGTCACTTCACGTTTGTGGAATTACAACGAAAAGTAAAGGGACTAAAATAATTATCAGCTATTATCTATACTATCGATCGACAAGCACTGCGGTCACTGATGAAATGATAGTGAAGGTGCAATGGCGATAAATGTCTGTAAATTCATTTCGGACATGTACATCAGTATCCGGTGTGTTCACCGTGTTGGCAACTTGTTGATGGCATACTGTTGATTAACTTGCGTATAGAGGCCCACCTCCCGGAGAGCTGTGCCACGTTGGCGGGTGGTGGGTCTCTGGGTGTTCCAGCCAAGAGTGAGAGAGTGAGTGAGTTGGGTTTAACGCCGCTTTTAACAGTAATCCAGTTATATCGCGATGTGTCAGCTTAATGTGGGAGGAAAGCCCGAAGTAATGCAGGGCTCAGACGTTTACCACTTCGATGAAACCCACGAGCACGGGTATGGTTCCAGCTAAGAACATCCCACAGCTGCTCTATTGGGGACATGTCACGGAACTTAGCGGACCAGTCCAACGTCCGTATGCCTTTACGTCGGAGATATACGGTGACGATCTGGCCATTCTTGAAATGTCTGAAATTATCATCTTGCAGTTGAAACATTCTGCCGATAATTCTGGCGATTCGTACAACGACAGAACGCACAGTTTCGTCGGCATATCGTTGGTAAGTCAAGTACCCTTTCACAATAACCAAATCAGTTCGCCTGTCATGTGTAATACCACCCTACACTATGACACTACCGCCCCTATACCGATCATGATCAAGAATCGTTGCCCTGACATACCGCTCGTCGCTACGTCGCCAACAACGTTTTCTGCCATCTGTGAATCGGAGACAAAACAATGATTCGGCTGTAAACCTGGTGTAACGCCATTTGCGTACATCCCGTCCCTAGAGTTGCCCATCCCAACCCAATCTTTGCCGCCTATCGTAAGCTGTTAGGGTCACACCCTTCACAGGACACCTTGCACGTAGGCGGGCTGTGAAGAGACGGTTCTAAGCGGGACATGTTGAACGTTCTTGCCGTAAAAGGCGACTATGCTTGTCGTTAGAGGCGAGTAATCGGGTGGTCACGCTCGCTGACTTGTTGACTTGGTTGATGCATGTCATCGTATTCCAATTCCCATGCTCATGATGTCAATCACTGGTTTGTCTCGATTATTCATAGACCACCGTCTCATAGCTGGAATATTGCTGAGTGCGCGTTAAACAACAAAGAAACAAGCAAACATGTTGAAATTCGCCTGCCTGTTGTACAAAACTCTCTATTGACAACAGGAGCAGATCTGTATCTATAGCGTAGTGCATTTAATGTAATGAGACGATCTTGTCTAGGCGTCGTATTTTAAGGCTTTCTACGCCCAGGTCTCATTGCAACCCAACCAATTATGCCTCAAACAACCAAGAAACGACTACCTGCTACATAGTCACAGAAAGAATTGGAGACAAGTGGAATTTGAGGCAATGCGGATTCTCAAAAAATCAAACGATTTGCTTGAATGTTTGTAAGTCTCAGAAAAGAACACAGTTTAATTATGCCAAAACATATCTTTTTCCATACGCAACGACAAACTTACGTAAAACTCTTATCCTTGATCTATGAGGCATTTGTCACTATACGTGGTGACTATAGATATAGTTACATTTCATTCGTCAAAGGTTCAAGGGTCCTGGACAAAGAGACAAAAAAAGTGGTTTGGATGTTAGGCCTTTTATTGCAATATTCCAGCAATATGAAAACAGGGGACAGCTGATTTATGAGGTATGATCATCTAATACGTGAACACCCGTTGTCATCATTTTGTGAACACACAATGCCAGAAATTAAGAAAGTGGTCAAATGTAACAAACACTTTCTTAGTACAGTACAGATTCTCGTACGAGTCCAAACCCCAAAAAGTACTAGAATCTGTACTAACAAAGCGTTATCCCCAAAATAACATTTGTCATTTATTTTGGGGTTTTATTTAATTCTTTGTTCAAAACATTATAATAACTATCCTGTTACCAATTTCAACAGAAAGCGAAACTTCTATTCATAACGTTCCTAAACTATTGTAATCTTACATTGGGATAATATACACAGTATTCTCTGAAGCTGAATAAGCTTTTCATTTCAAACCAAGAAGGTCAATATTTGCCATTTGTGAGAATAGCTTTGTCAATAGTAAGGCATATATGATATTTACTGAGTACTTTCTGATGCAGTTTCATTGGATTAAACGTCCAATGAGTACTGATAGAAATACGATACATGTTTGTAGGTATCTGTTACACTAGACATATCCCTCCTCTGCTTGTAGTTTTCGTGATGAACAATTATTGTTCCAGACTAGAGAAGAATCCAGATTAAGTCCAGTTCTCATATTATGGCTAGCCAGTTCAAGAGGTATGTGTGTTGATGGTCAATGGGTCAGTACAAGTTGGAAAGTCGATATTTTCACACTTAAACAGCAATAAGTTCTATATCTTTAATGCCAAATAAAATTTATTATTTTACTATCAACATGAACATTAAAGTATTTAACAATAGGGTTAACCACAGTGTTTCAATCATAGTTACTATAAGCACCAAGCGATGGAGTCGAAGAGACATAAAAGGGATGATTATTTGGTGAATATGATGTTTGTTATACTTATGTAGATGGTTTGTCTGGCATATGTAAAAATGAAGTCTTTCTTATCATGTATGGTCAAAAGCGAAACAGTAATTTACTGAAATATTTTTCTAGACGTCAAATAAACACTTTGTTCATGATTGGAGTAAATCCTGTTATTGAATTAAAGCAAACAGCATAATCAACAATCCTAATTCTGGCCAATTATTAATTGAATTAATTATCATGATATCAGAAAAATTGTTTTAATATATATGCGCGTGATCGGATAAAAAACTCTTTATATATTGAAGATACAAATACCGTTAATAAGATACTTTATTTTCCAAATTAATATTTTGGAGTTAGCGCTGCTTTTAACGTAAATACCATATATCAATTTTCACAAGTATCATAGTATTTTGGGCTTACTTTGAGCGCGAACATGCACAAAAGATTTTCTTTCTTAGGTCATTAAAAGTTTTGTATATGTTGTTTACAAGGTAGACACAATTTTACCTTTTGGGGGTTGAGATCCGTCCGGGATTCAGACCCACACTCTCAGAGTGAGGCACCAAATGGCTTAATTAAGTCAGCGATCTAACCAACTCAGCCACCGAGGCAAGCACTGAAATGAAAGTCCGACAACTGGTAGTCTGGATCACGTACTTTATGTACCCTTCTGGTAAGTATAAAATGACACGGGTCCCATTGCCGAAAAATATGAATACACTTTTAGAAAGTGGTCAAATGTAACAAATGTTGTATTTGAGGTTACACTGTCTTAGCAATCGGTGACTTGTGTGTTGGCGATAAGGTGTCTCACTCTGAGAGTACGGGTTTGAATCCTGGATGGGACCCCAAAAATGTACTAGAATTTGTACTTTACCAAGAAAGTGTAATTCTGAATAAAGCCACTTTTCCCTGATGACTCTTTGAATATTGTTTTGTGTGGTATGTCTTCGGGTTTTAGAGTCAAGTCCAAAGTACTGATGCGTGGTTTTGGCAGATTTCTTCCTTTCTTTGTCTTGATATACGGCATTGATGTAGATGTCACTTGTAGGAAGTTCTTTGATCATACAATGAACGTAGTGATGCTTACATTTAATGGGTATGTTACTTGAAGCCTTCTCTGGGAACAGATACAACTTTTCATTAAGGTCTGCCAGACTTAGGATGACAGCTGGCTGGAACATAATGGTTTATTCCAATGCGGTTCCTCTTTTTCAATTGGTGCATTCTACCATTGACAACATCACTCACTGACGTAACCCCTTCTTAGGCCATTGAACATCTTCTTCTATTTGGCCCAAAATATTCGACAGCAGCCAAAATAATTTTAAAGTTGTGATAACAATTGGTAGGAGGCTGCTCGTTATAATTTGATGCATATTTGAATACGAGACGAGGGTTGTTATTGTCAACAATAGAGAATCATTTGTGATTACAAGACCAATAAATCACATACATGTAAATGGGATCTTCTCCGACTGTCTTCACAGACATCTGATCTCCTGAAATATTATGATTTCAATTATATTGTTATTAGGATCCGTTAAGGTTTTGATTGACGCATGCGTTGAACTTTTTTTAAATAGTTTTTTGTGCTTATAATGTATAGTCTGAGACTGTCAGATGAACAGACACATAAGGCATATATACGCTTTTGAATGGAGATCTTCTGTGGCTGTACTGATTAGTAACATGCCATGAATCAGGAGACGAGTTGACAATTCACTTTCAAATTATCACTATAAGCCTCCCAGGCTACAGATTATCTGATAATAATGGCCATCAGTCTTTAAAGTGTCGTATAACTTTACAGATAAAACATAAACGGGAAACAAAGACCTTTTATTCCGAAGCGTCTTGCTTCGCTGGCTTAAAAACACGATGAAGTACTGATTGACTCAGAAAACGGTACTTAATCGTGATGGAAAACATTACGAGGAAACTAAATACATATGAAATGTCTAGAACATTATTTACCCGGGGTTAAGCATACATAACGGCATCGTCGCAAATGGGGAGGAAAATGCTAGTCATCACCCTTTCTAAGTGTCTACCAAACACAGAAATAAGACGAAAAGTTTGGATCAATTTAGCGAAACGACATAAAGATTGGTGACCCCTTGTTCGACGCGGCTCAGGTCACATAAGTAAACAGTGCCGCCATCGGTCCATCTTCAGCGTTTTAGTCGCTGTTATATTTAGAAGAGATGTGCGATGAAATTGATAATCAATATTCTGGATAGTTTGCAAACTTGTGGCCCTTTTTGTAATTACACAAGAGATACTATCAGGCCCTGCTGGTCGACTTGGGGCAATTTGGGTCCCTCTTTCAAAGACATTGATTCGATTATATCTGATTTGTTTACGAGGATTGATTCTATTTCTAGCTGGATAATCATCGCGCGTTGCCGCTGTCACAACACATAGATACGCACTTGGGAAAACTGGGGATATTTCTTATATGTCAAATGGTGATCTAGAAATAAAGGATTACACACGAAGGATGTGAGAATAAAGATTATGGTTGGAATATGGACTATTTTTAGTTGTGAATCTTACTGAACAAACAAATGGTTGAAGTAGAGTGTAGAAAGCAATTATGTTCTTGGAGATACGTAACCCTACCCGACGTTGTTATGTCAGTACTTCGTCCAAGTTCTCTTGAACACTTCTCATCCAGCATCACGCGTGGTGACGTGCTTATGTGCCCCCCTCCCTCCCCCGTTGGGGAACCTCACAACGATATGTTGATTACGAATTATGTCATTAGCACACAAATGCTGTTTACAAGTAAAGGGTGAGTTAGTATGGTTTTAGCAATATTCCTGCAATATCACGGCGAGGATGGGGGACACAAGAAATGGGCTTCACACATTGTCCCCATGTCGGGAATCGAACCCGGGTCTTCGACGTGGCAAGCGAACGCTTTAACTACTAGGCTACCGGCTGCCCCTACAAGTAAAGAGAAACACTTAAGTATTATGTTTGTTTTGTAACATTAATATTTCCCAATGTTACATTGAGCGTGTGAGTGAATGTTTATTAGCACCGCGGTCAGCAATATTCTACCTACCTACGACATCCTGTAAATAAACAGGTTTGGGCCAGACAAACAAGTGATTGTGGGCAAGATCAACGACCAAGCCTTCGGGACAAGCAATCAACCAAGTCACCGAACGTGACCCACCGATACATACAGTCGATACTTACAATAGGTTCAGGTTACCGGGGAGAACTGCCTCACGAAGTACAGGCACGTTAACAGAATGGGTGCTATGGTAATAGTCTGGTATTTGTTGAGTTTGATCCAATAACTACCAGCAACCAAACTTATCATATATTTTTCAATGTACATATGTATCATTATCTAAGAAGATTTACGAAAGAACCTATATATTTTAGTTGTAATATAAATATAGTTAGAACAACTGCATATATACATCATAGTACATTGGACAGGAACATAAGTTTTAGTCATTAAATCAATAATGTTATATTAATATAAAGTAACGCTTTTGTGTATTTGGGCTACCGTAGTACATGCCATTGGTACACTATCCCTCTAAGTTGTGTAGATCCGGGTTAGAATTTGTCTTCAGCAACCCCTGCTTGTAACAAACGACATGGGTGCTTATCGATGTCTATGACTGCAATCACTGGATTGTCTGGTCCAGTTTCGATTATTGAAATGCCACCGTCATATAGCAGGAATATGGCGTTAAACAACAAACAAACAGTTTCCTCCTCGGTCTATTGTAGTATATTAAATTGTTGCATTGGTTCTCCTTTACTCAAACAGCTTTAACCGTTGTTGCCTATGGCCTGTGTGCATCTGACTGACAGCCTCACCACGTCTACCACATGTTTGAATGGACTTCTTTTCCTGTATGACTCTTTAATATCCTCGTCCTGTCATTCATCTGGCGTCTTCATTTCACGTTTCAAGTCCTTCATGGGGCACTTAAACTAAAATCATGTGAAATCTTCGATTGACTTTCTTCTACTGCAACCCATGCGTGTCTATTGAGCTTCAGGGGACTGTTGTCTTCGTTACTTTAAATGTCCGGTCACTCCTGATACGGTCTCTTCATGACAAAAACTCCTCGTATTCGTGATAAATAATTATAGCTATAATTCATTCGAAATTGTCAAGCCTTACAACGTATGACCAGTATCATCAAATGACCTTACAAAGCAAAGTTTAATTAGCTGAATTAAAAATAGATGCAATATAATCACGTTTTTTAACTTTAACCAATAACAAAACCAACCGTCACTGCTTAGATTCGGATACAATGAAATTGGAAAGACGAAACGGTAAATTTTTTAAACAACACATTACATCCAATTTACATGTAAAGCATCTGTTTTAGATACGTATTCAATTATTTTTTTAATTCCAGTTTTATTTTAATTGTGTATACATTATTTATTAATAAAGTGTTACTCAATGTAATGATATACACGTTTTATCAATGTAGTGGAATGGTGTCCTGTGAAGCGAATGATTAGATTCCCTGCAAAGTAAAGGGTCTTGGTATCTTTTTCAGTTGCCTTACGTCATTGTGTCGCACAATGTACGTTTCTCCTACTTAGAATAATTTCACAAGTCATATGCCAACACCCACACTGTATCAGTACATGTAGCCTTGTTCTAATTTCGTACACAGCTGTCGGTCGTAACAATTTCACAACAGTCTGATTGCTATTTACATGTAGACTGGAGTGCTTACTAGGTACCTTGGCCAACGCCAACTCAGAATGAAACAAAATAATTATATCCGTTTTAGCTGAATTACGTGATAGATTTGTTTTCATCGATGAAGGTCATAATCAGATATGCAATTGCTATACAAAAAATGTGATATGAACATACATTTTACTCACAACAAATTAATATATTGGGGTGTGGCTTTTCTGATCCTGAACATTGACAAAGACATATGTTTTGGGCGCATTACAAAAAAGTGTATGTCTTTGAGAAATAAATACATACTGCCATTTCATCTGTCATTACTATTGGGGAGGGGGGGGGGGGTACGTGAAGACAAAAAAGCGATGTATTGTGGCCTGATTCATTAATATTTCATTATAACTGACACTGGAGAAATTATTATATATACTTGGCACCAACAGAAACTGTGCATTAGTTGGCGGCACCATAAAGATTGTGCTAACCAAACCAGAACGATAGATTAGATTGAAGTTAAAATAATCCCATCTTATTTAGATGAGGCGATGGTTACAATCATGAAGTGCAACTCATGAATCAGCAACGTCATCATCTAGTCACAGGCCTAGGGGTCATTTGTCGAAATCACAAGCGTCAATAGCGAGTACGTGTCCAGCATGTGCAATCAGCACCGCTCTGCTCCTGAGTAAGACACCCATGCAACGAACACATGTCTAAAACAAGCGCTGATGATCATCAGTTCTCTGAAATCTGGATTCATCTGTGAACGAGACGTTCTTCCACCAACAGAGAGGATGGCGGATGAGGTGATTACACAGTTGTAGACGTAGCTGCCGATGTCTTTGCATCGTAAGGTTGAACCCGGTGCGTGATGTCGCAACCGGCGGGTGACGGCGTCTGACGTTGATGGTATGAAACCGCCCATAATTTGCGATGGTCTATGCCAAATCAGCCGTATCCAACGGTGTTGGGCAGCGTCGTACATCTTGGATGTCCAGAACGTGGTTGGTCAATGACGTCATTAGACTGTTGACGCCGAATAGCAACGTCTAATAGTCGACTACCATGACATTCATGGCTTGAGGTTTGATTGTTCACGTGTCTTACAGAAGCATACGTGAAGGTGTGCATTTGGATTTGTGCTTGTTTTCATATTGGCTTTTCATTGGTTGTGTTGTTCCCACAGACCTCAAAAGATCGAATACAAAATTATGACACAACATGTATGTGCAGTTTTGTTTCGTGCCAAGTACATATATCAATATATGCAAATTGAATAAATTTAGATTGTCGTTCATATAACTAGTAACATTACCTTATTGTTTTAATAAAAAAAACGATTATTTGTCAGTCAACTCTATTGTTGGGTTAACCATGAAGTAACATAGGACCAAGGAAGTTAAACGTGAACAATTATCTGAAGGTGTTCGGGGTCACACGATACCGGCGCAGGAGTAATCCTGTAATTTCCTCAATCGTGTGGCTCTTTTGCTTGTGCTACTCACTTGGACGACAGACATTACCCAGAAAGGTATCCGATCAGGCTCGGTCTGTGAGCTGCGGAAGAAAGGAAATGACAATTGCGAGATCACTCTAGATCTGCACGCTGACGAAAGCTCTTGTTCAGATTTTGCTAGTGAGCCGAAATCACACGCATCTTTTGATATTATGGTTGGCCATAAACTGCAAAAGAAACATTTATGGAAAATATAAACTTGGCAAAAGTTTTCCAAAGAAGATTTGTAGTATATATCGTCAGACAGGTAGGCAGATAAACATTTAAAAGGATAGTAGACAGACAGGTAAACAAACAGATACTTTAGGTAAGCATACATCTTGGCAAATAACAGGTAGGCAGACTAGACAGTAGAAAAGATTTGCAGACAAATACATTGCCAGAAAGATAGGTAAACAGACAGTAGGCCTTCAGTTATGCAGACAGATAGTAAGACGGATCTTCACCGATGAATGAAAAATGTAGCACACGTGTGTGTCTTTGGTTTTGTAATTGCCTTGGCATAAGCTGCCTGTGTTTGTTTTGTGTTTGTGTCTGTGTCTGTATATATTATGATTTCTTGTTCTTAATTATGTTTACCTGTACCTATTCATGTGTCAGCATCGTATCTGAATATGTATCTCGGTTTGTGTGTCTGTGTCTGTATCTGTGTCCGTTTATGTGAATGTGTATACCACTATTTGTATATGTCTTGTGTGTTATTCATAGCATGATGTACTATATATCTTTGATCCTATTACAAACAAGTACTTTACTCATTTTCTACATCCTTTACACGTTATGATATATATCATCTTAACACACGCCTCATTAACAAATAATCCCAAACTCCCACTTCTTAAAGTTTTCCATCTTAGCAATCGCCCACAACTTTAGATTGTTCTCACGATGAAGCAAAACCAACTATGCCTGTTAGTGCAGAGATGCCATTAAGATGTTTTATGGAGCCCTAACTCAGTAATAATCGTAATGGAATTACGATAACTCAGAGTAGGAGAAAAGGTCTGATTGTTCTTGGTCGCTGTATCGCCCCATATTCCAGAGCACGGACCCACTCCTAGTCATCCCACTGACACACCCCTATTCCTCCCTCTGACCATCCCTAGTCCTCCCACTGACCCATCCCTAGTCCTCCCGCTGACCCATCCTCATTCTTCCTACTGACTATCCATAGTCCTCCAACTGACCGTCCCCTCGTCTTCCCACTGACCCATCCCAAGTCTTCCAACTGACCATCCCTATTCCCCCCACTGACCCATCTCAAGTCCTCCCACTGATCCACCCCTAGTCCTCCCACTGACCCATTCCAAGTCCTCCCACTGACCCATCCTCATTCTTCCTACTGACTATCCATAGTCCTCCAACTGCCCGTCCCCTCGTCTTCCCACTGATCCATCCCAAGTCTTCCGACTGACCATCCCTATTTCCCCCACTGGCCCATCTCAAGTCCTCCCACTGATCCACCCCTAGTCCTCCCACTGACCCATTCCAAGTCCTCCCACTGATCCATCCCTAGTCCTCCCACTGACCCATCCCAAGTCCTCCCACTGACCCATCCCTAGTCCTCCCACTGATCTATCCCTAGTCCTCCCACTGACCCATTCCAAGTCCTCCCACTGATCCATCCCTAGTCCTCCCACTGACCCATCCCAAGTCCTCCCACTGATCCACCCCTAGTACTCCCACTGATCCACCCCTCGTCCTCCCACTGACCCACCCCTATTCCTTCCACTGACCCACCCCTCGTCTTCCCACTGACCCACTTCCACTCTCCTTCTCACCCAGCAAGGGGGAGAGATCTGAGGCAGGAGCATTCACGTGGAAGAAGTCGGCTCGTGGGTGGGTTTAATGGCGCTGATGTTGCATATGGTGGGATATTTTGGAACAATATGTTGTCAAGATGCCGTTAATGTATGTCCCAGGAGCGCATGGAAGAGGGTGTGCGTTGCGGGGGTTGATGCTTGGGTAGGTTAGTTTGGGAAAAGAAGGAGGCGAGATAAAGTGTACACATGTAACTAGATACTACGTGTTCCGGGCGCACACCACCTGTGAGCTGTAGTATCATCAGGAAAGATGTCTCAAGAAGTGAAACAGTGCGGAATAATCACCATATATCCACCAGCTGCTGTCTACAAAGATCTCTGAGTCATCTCTCTCACAGTCTATCTTCCCGAATTGCTTTTGCAGAAAATAAGAGTTGATATATTGACATTTTTATGGTGGGTATTTTATAACGGCTCAATATACTGAACCGCAAAAGAAACGTCACCCCAAGTAACATTGCATGAAAAGTTGTCATTTAAATATCTGGGGTATTTTTGTCAAAGTTTCTAAAATTTAACATTAGCTTGTCCGGAAAATAAAATCTGATGATAAAAAACGAAACAGATGACAATAAAACCTATCGCCCGAACGCATCACGGGAACGGCCATGGTAACCCGATGCAGGTGAGTTCCGCACAAATTGAAATGCACATGCGTCCCCCCAGTTCTTGCCCTATAAAAATCCGCCCAGATCGGATAACATTTATTCCTTATTGAATTGCTACCACTTGCCAAGATTGACAAGAAATCAGCGACACCAAGCCCTTGGACGATTGCAAGCGGGACAAACCGCCCGGCAAGTAGCCAATGCATTTCAAGTCCACGTAAGGACCATACAGACTCCAGCAATGGTACCAGACCACCAACAATACAGATGACCGACAACGCAGTGGAAGACCAAGGGTCAGTGGGCAACACAGCACCAGCATTGGCGCCACCAGCATTGGAGAAGAGTCCTATTCTAAGACGAGAGGCGTTACCGTATCTCAACAGCAGATGGCAGAGAAACTATGGCGACGCCGGGGGAACGTTATTCGTATGCTTGTGTTGTTGAGGGAGACTCGTTAGGCGGTCCGAGCATACAGACTGGTAATAAGGGATATATCATACATATAGACTTGTGATAAGACATATGTCATACTTATATACTGGTGATAAGACATATATCAGCCATGCAGACTGGTAATAAGACATATATCATACATATAGACTTGTGATAAGACTATGTCATACTTATAAACTGGTGATAAGACATATATCAGCCATACAGACTGGTAATAAGACATATATCATACATATAGACTTGTGATAAAACATATGTCATACTTATAAACTGGTGATCAGACATAAATCAGCCATACAGACTGGTAATAAGACATATATCATACATATATACTTGTGATAAGACATATGTCATACTTATAAACTGGTGATCAGATATATATCAGCCATACAGACTGGTAATAAGACATATATCTTACATACAGACTTGTGATAAAACATATGTCATACTTATAAACTGGTGATCAGACATAAATCAGCCATACAGACTGGTAATAAGACATATATCATACTTATAAACTGGTGATCAGACATATATCAGCCATACAGACTGGTAATAAGACATATATCTTACATATAGACTTGTGATAAGACATACATGTATGTCATACTTATAAACTGGTGATAAGACATATATCAGCCAAACAGACTGGTTATAAGACATATATCATACATAAAGACTTGTGATAAAACATATGTCATACTTATAAACTGGTGATAAGACATATATCAGCCATACAGACTGGTAATAAGACATATATCATACATAAAGACTTGTGATAAAACATATGTCATACTTATAAACTGGTGATAAGACATATATCAGCCATACAGACTGGTAATAAGACATATATCATACATAAAGACTTGTGATAAAACATATGTCATACTTATAAACTGGTGATAAGACATATATCAGCCATACAGACTGGTAATAAGACATATATCATACATAAAGACTTGTGATAAAACATATGTCATACTTATAAACTGGTGATAAGACATATATCAGCCATACAGACTGGTAATCAGACATATATCATACATAAAGACTTGTGATAAGACATAGGGCATACTCATTAACTGGTGATAAGACATATATCAGCCATACAGACTGGTAATCAGACATATATCATACATAAAGACTTGTGATAAGACATAGGGCATACTCATTAACTGGTGATAAGACATATATCAGCCAAACAGACTGGTAATAAGACATATATCAGCCATAAAGACTGGTAATAAGAAATATAACATATTTATAGACTAGTGATATGACATGTATCAACCATACACACTTGTAATAAGACATATATCATACATATAGGCTGGTGATCAGACATATATCAGCTTTACAGACTGGTAATAAGATATATATCACATATATAGGCTGGTGATCAGAAATATGTCATACATATAGACGGGTGATATGACAGACATCATGCTTATAGATTGGTAATGAACAGCTAACATTCATGTAGACTGGCGGCGATAAGACTTTTGTCATACACCTAGACGGCTGATGACACCAGGTTTTCATGGTAAGCATGTCCCGCCGTACCGGTAGCACCAACCATTCGTACAATTTGCATAAAAAAGTTTAAGTATTTATCGCAGCACAGTAGTACTCCTACCATGTCTGTTAACAAACAGAGTGTAATCAAGTGAAACGAGTCTCAGAGTACCATTACTAATATAAAAAGTATGTTCATTTTGAATTACGTCAGCTGTGTGGAAGTGCAGATATTTTGCTGCTTATAAGAAATTGAAACAAATTAATTAAAACAAATTAAGATATATATATTCGTTTTGCAACAAAGTGGGGCGCGGTTATAGTCTCGGCCCCAACATTTTTTTGTAGTTGACCCAGCATGGATAAATGCAACTGAGCTTATGATGAAACGCGGGGACTTCAGTCCACCAACAGAAACATCGATCCATTTAAAGTAAAAGTAGATTGTCAATGACAGAGAATAACCTGTCTCGATCATCTAACGAAACAGATTTCCCTTTGCGTACAGGGCAAATCATTGATGACACCAGGAGTTAGCGAAAAGGGTACGCATGTCCTGCCCTACCGGTAACACCCGCCATTCATACAATTTGCATAAAAAGTTAGTAGTTATTGTCTTATAAGACATATGAGGTTACCAGTGCATTGGAAGACTCGTGATGTATTAAACAGATTTAACTTTCTGTTCAGCCTTTTCATATCTTTCGGTCGGTGGTTAAAGCGTTCGCTCGTCACGTCGAAAACCCGGGTCCGATGCCCGACATGGATACAATGTGTGAAGCCCATTTCTGGTGTCACCGTGATATTATTGGAATACTGCTAAATGCGGCGTAAAACCATACTCACTCACACTTATAGTGAGTAAGTGAGTTGGGTTTAACGTCGCTTTTAACAGTATTCCAGTTATGTCACAGCGTGTCAGCTTAATGTGTGAGGAAAGCCCGAAGTAACCCTCCTTAGACGTTTACCACTTCAGTGAAACCAACGAGCATGGTGCTGACAAACCTAGAAACATAATCGGGGCGAACCGGGATTCGAACTCTTAATCATAGGTTTCTGGCATGCCCAAGGGTCGCAACTCTGCAAAGCGAATTGCGGCGCCTTAGATGACTGGGCCCCCCGTGCCCCTCACACTTATACCTTTCAGAAACAGTACATACCACTATACCTTCTAATCTAATAGTTGATCTTTTTAACGTATGTGGTGAAACACAACCCTTGAATAAAAGGTACGTCAGCAAATATTACATTTCATTTATCTTGTATTTGTGAATATTAAAATAGATATAAACGTCAGAAGAATATTAGAGAATTTTAGATGTCCGTTCATAACGAGTACTATAAACATCATGCTTTATGAAGAATGTGAGTCGATTTTATTATGACTGTATCAATTTTCCAATTTTCGCCAACCGATTAACAGTTTGATAATACCCTAGCATCCGTGATTTCCGTGACGACGTGCTAAGATAGCTGGTAACAGATTGCCAATGCCAACAGTGATGAATTTAATCCTGTCGTGTGCTACGTCCGTGACAGCACACAGGCCACTACATCTGCAATGGGATTATTAAGTACTGTTTAATCTGCGCTTTATGAATACAAATGTTGTCTCTTGGAGCGTTTCAAAACAGCCAAACCTTCAAAATGTGTCTGAAAATAAAACTCCCATTAAGCAAAGATACTAATGTTTATATAAGAAACGTGGCAAATGTAGACCAAATTGAAAATATGTGCCATCCAAATAGGCAAATGCTAGGTTACATGGTGCAGTGCGTTCCATTCATTGTCCAGAGGCATAAGCGTTTTCCAAGCAGCTTGAACAACACGAAAGCTGAAACTGTATACGCCACTTTATGAGTGCATGGGGAGATGAATACTTCGCCGGAAATACAGGACTATGGGCGTCCCAGCGGACACACTTGCAATTAGTAGAACAGACACTTCGATTGACTTTGATGAACTGGTGGAGGGTCACCATTAGGCCAGCGACAAAAGGCTTCATTAAGAAACACTGCTTGGCAAATCGTGTGGTTCGCTTAAAAGAAGGGCAGATGACTTACTGTTACTTACTAAACTAAACTGTCATGCTATTGAGACTTTCGCATTAACATTAACATTTTGCAGCATAAAAATAAATAGGGAATATCGCCACGATGTTCAACTTAAGCTTCGTGTTTTTCGAAGATCTGATATCGTTCCATATTGGTCAAATATCCAGTTCCCTTCAACTGATTTACCCACCTGAGCTCGACATAAAAGGGACCAGTTGAGCGACCCATTTGATCGCTTACGGATTTTAGCAACGGCGCTTCATATAAAATTCAATAAAAATAAGTTATTCTGAAATTAATTAATGCCTCTTTTCCATGCATATCCTTGAAGACATCTCCCCGACTTCAAGGGCGTGAGTCTCAAATTGCATGTGCATGTTAAAGCACGGCACACAAGCTGTATGTTTGCGTGTCTGTTGGGATCAGGATTATCGCACATATGGTTATTAATGCGAACAGCATACAATGATTGTGCAGCTATCAGGAGCTCACAAAACATTGTTTTTGGCTTAACTGTAAATAACGACTTGCCATTGCATGTGTTAATGACGGATGTCACCTCTGGTACAGGATACGCTTGCCTTTTGGCGAACACCTGGCATCATCAATATTTCATAGCGATTCATCAACGCAGGTTTATGATATATGTCGGAATCGTGCACCTGACTCTGCTTTTATCAGAGGTTTCTTATGATTATAGAAAGGAATTTATCGCTTGCATTCTTATGTAGATGGGATATTGATGGATTTTAAAACATGTTTTGTTCATTGTTTACTCATTTAAAAAGGTCAGCTATATAAAAGTTTGAAATATGCAGTACGGATTCGAACCTTAATTGGTTTGTCAACAAATTTTTGCTCCTGAAAATATCTATTTATCAAATAAATAACACTATTATGTGTTTTGTGATATTTTGACGTAGGTACAAAAGTATTCCTGTCTACATTTGCTATGAACAGTGTAATTGGTTCACAATGCAAAAGATGCATGGGCCGTTAGATGAATTGGTTAAGTAGTATTTACCATGGATAAAAGTATAAATGACAAAATATTTTGCCGGTGGAATATACAATATTGATGTGTTGAACACGCTACCATTAATGACCATTGTTTTTTAACTATTCAGTCTCATTGACCCTTTATGTTACAAGAAGTGTGAATTATGTTTTGTATAAGGTATTAATGTGAACGTCTTTTATATTGTACAAAACACTGCAACCTACCCATTTATTGGAAAAGGAACTCTGAACTACCCATTTATTGGACAAGGAACTCTGAGCTACCCATTTATTGCACTAGGCACTGTGAGCTACCAATGTATTGTACGAGGTACTGTCAGCTACCCAGTATTGCACGGGGCACTGTCAGATACCATTTATTGCACAAGGCACTGTCAGCTACCAATTTATTGCACGAGGCACCGTGAGCTACCAATTTGTTACACGAGGCACTGTCAGATACCTATTTATTGCACGAGGCACTGTTAGCTACCCATTTATCACAAAAGGCACAGTGGACGACCCCTTCACTGGACAAGAAACTGGGGACGACTAATTTATTACACAAAACACTATGAACAACGCATTTATTGCATAAGGCACCGTGAACTCATTTATTATACAAAGCACTGTTGACGACTCATTTATTGCATAACACTCATTTGTTACACAATGCACCACGAATTACCAAAGGAATAGTAAATTACTGCGTTTTTCAATCAGATCTCACGATTTGTGTATGGTATTTCCCATTTCACCACGACTACATGGTACGCATATAATTTACAAGAGGATATCTCTGGTTAGATTCACTATTTAAGTGAAAGGAAACAAAAAACAGAGATAAACCGCTTTCGTATAAAAGATGACTAGTATCGTCAAGCAGTCATTTGTTTTGCGAAAGAAGATATATTTTTCTGAACAAAAAAACCTGTTCGCTTGACACACCACGTATTGCATATTTTTTCAAACAATTTGAATCCTTACGACAGAAAATATGTTTACACTTAAGAAAAACAAAATTATCCAAACTCGTTAAACAAACGTTCATTTTGTTTCTCAATATGTTCTGATAGTGAATGTGGTTCTCAGCATGAGGCGTGTTATCTCAACAACCCTCCTAATCGGCCTCAGTGATAGCGGCCCTTTATCACGGCTATACACACAGATAAAGCGTTGCTTCTAACTACGACTTTATTCCCGGCGCCAGGCCTCGAGAGACCCAGTTGTAATCAACTCAAAAGAGATGTTCTGTTGGGCCTATAAAGTGAGGTATTGACGCTTTCGATCTATGCTCTGGCTAAATTGATTTTTTTTAACTTATTCGTAGAGAGGACATTCAAATTTCCGGCCTTTGGATTTTTTAGATTGGATATGCAGTTTTAAGAGTATTATATCATCCTCGATATGCCATAAAACGTGTATTTCATTAAATTAATCACAATATTCATAGCATCCGATATATTTTCAGGACAATGTATTCAAAATGACAATAGGTTTTATTCCGGAGTTTGTTTGAAAGTTTAGACTACTACGCGATCGATTTCCACGTATGTTTGAGATACAAATATAAGCACCACAACTATTAGTCACGTAATGACGTCTGAGCCTAAAGTTGCAATTATACAAAGGAGCACTCTACTTTCTACATGTTGGAGTTACATTGGGGATTGTTAGTTTCATCAAACAGGCGACGTTGGCGATGTAACAAAGGCTTACGTCTCTACTCTGTGTGCTTCCTCTGTTGTGTAAGGAAATTAGACGCCGGGCTTTGAATGATAAATTTAGTTGACATTTGATATATGAAGAGTAAATACGTGATGGAACGTGAGAAATATATCATAAATGGCGGCTTGTCACATTAAATTACAGGTGTGTCTATTGATTCCATCAGCGCTGCGCACACATTTTAGTCGCCTTTGGGTAAAGAAGACGAATAGTTAGAGGCAGTTCTGTTTATATCAAACATAAACTTTCTGTCTCCCTTGGGTTCATATCATAATCGAACACTCAGCGCAAGCTCTGGATTAGAGTCACTATTTTGGTGCTTTGATGTGACGAAACATGTCAGGGAATTCGATGCTGCCATACAGTTTAACAGCAAAATGGTTATTTATACAACAGTCCTTATTCTGCCGTGCATGCTTCCGTCTTTGTATTACGCGTTCATACAACCCTCTTTGTGCTACACTTACATATAACCCCCTTTGTGCTACACGTACATATAATCCCCTTTGTACTGCACGCAGATGGAACCATCTTTGTGCTACACGTACATACAACCCCCTTTGTGCTACACGTACATACAACCCTCTTTGTGCTACACGTACATACAACCCTCTTTGTGCTACGCGTACATACAACCATCTTTGTGCTACACGTACATATAACACCCTTTGTGCTACACGTACATATAACCCCCGTTGTGCTATACGTACATACAACACCCTTTGTGCTACACGTACATCTAACCCTCTATGTATTATATGTACATATATCCCTCTTGGAACTCCACGTACATATAGGCCCTTTGTTTTTCAGATACATACAACCCTCTTTGTTTTACATGTACATAAAAACCCTATTTGTGCTGAAAAAGCATACAACCCCTTTTGTGCTACACGTACATATAACCCCCTTTGTGCTACACGTACATACAACCCCCTTTGTGCTACACGTACATACAACCCCCTTTGTGCTACACGTACATATAACCCCCTTTGTGCTACACGTACATACAACCCCCTTTGTGCTATACGTCCATACAACCCTCTTTGTGCTACACGTACATATAACCCCCTTTGTGCTACACTTACATATAACCCCCTTTGTGCTACACTTACATATAACCCCCTTTGTGCTACACGTAGATGGAACCATCTTTGTGCTACACGTACATATAACCCCCTTTGTGCTACACGTACATATAACCCCCTTTGTGCTACACTTACATATAATCCCCTTTGTACTGCACGCAGATGGAACCATCTTTGTGCTACACGTACATACAACCCCCTTTGTGCTACACGTACATACAACCCTCTTTGTGCTACACGTACATACAACCCTCTTTGTGCTACGCGTACATACAACCATCTTTGTGCTACACGTACATATAACCCCCTTTGTGCTACACGTACATACAACCCTCTTTGTGCTACACGTACATACAACCCTCTTTGTGCTACACGTACATACAACCATCTTTGTGCTACACGTACATATAACCCCCTTTGTGCTACACGTACATATAACAATCTTTGTGTTACACTTACATATAACCCCCTTTGCGCTACACGTACATAAAACAATCTTTGTGTTACATGTACATATAACCCCCTTTGCGCTACACGTACATATAACAATCTTTGTGTTACACTTACATATAACCCCCTTTGCGCTACACGTACATATAACAATCTTTGTGTTACACTTACATATAACCCCCTTTGCGCTACACGTACATATAACAATCTTTGTGTTACACTTACATATAACCCTCTTTGCGCTACACGTACATATAACAATCTTTGTGTTACACTTACATATAACCCCCTTTGCGCTACACGTACATATAACCCCCTTTGCGCTACACGTACATATAACAATCTTTGTGCTACACTTACATATAATCCCCTTTGTGCTACACTTACATATAACCCCCTTTGTGCTACACGTAGATGGAACCATCTTTGTGCTACACGTACATACAACCCCCTTTGTGCTACACGTACATACAACCCTCTTTGTGCTATACGTACATACAACCATCTTTGTGCTACACGTAAATAAAACCCTCTTTGTGCTGAAAAAAACATACAACCCCCTTTGTGCTACACGTACATATAACCCCTTTTGTGCTACACGTACATATAACCCTCTTGTGCTTCACTTACATAAAATCCCCTTTGTACTGCACGTAGATGGAACCATCTTTGTGCTACACGTACATACAACCCCCTTTGTGCTACACGTACATACAACCCCCTTTGTGCTACACGTACATACAACCCTGTTTGTGCTACACGTACATACAACCCTCTTTGTGCTACGCGTACATACAACCATCTTTGTGCTACACGTACATATAACCCCCTTTGTGCTACACGTACATATAACAATCTTTGTGTTACACGTACATATAACCCCCTTTGAGCTACACGTACATATAACAATCTTTGTGTTACACGTACATATAACCCTCTTTGTGCTATACGTACATACAACCCTCTTTGTGCTACACGTACATACAACCATCTCTGTGTTACATGTATATATATCCCTCTGTGTTACATGTACATAAAGCAGGTCTAGTGGTTAACGCGTTCGCTTGATCACGCCGAATACCCGGGTTCGATTCCCCACATGGGTACAATGTGTGAAGTCAATTTATTGTGTCCCCCGCCGTGTTATTGCTGTAATATTGCTAAAAGAGGCTTAAAACAAACTCACTCACGTACATAAAACTCATTTTGTGCTACATGCACATATAGACCCCTCGTTTTAAACGTAAATACAACCCTCTCTGTGCTACACGTACATTTAAATAAAAGCGTAAAAATACTTTCCATATTGTTTAGAAATATCTGCCAAAGCAGAGTTGGTTGTACGATTCTCACTATCTAATGAGCACGTATTTATGAATCACTATCATATAGTGATGATACCAGGAGTTCGCTGAATGGAACGCGTATCCTGCCCCACCGGTGCCACCCGTCACAAACACATGCATTGGCAAGAGTCTATGCAATAACCCACTGTCAAGAAAAACTTCCATCTCTTCACCTTCTGACAATCGGCCCAGTAAAACTATAGATGTATCACTGTTACCTTGTACCTGCTCGTGATCTTTCCTGAACACCTTACCATTAAAACATTGCAGTATTTTAACAAAAAATGTATATTTGTTTTTTCATAAGGTCACGCAAATCGGAATATTTATAGGACGTCTGTGAGTACATCCATCCATTTTAATATTCTTGATTATTGACATGGAATTTTTGTAGACATGCATCGTTTAAGCAGAAGGGTGTACCACATCTACTTCGGCATCGCTATCCTTTGATGTGAGCTTTCAGTGGCAGACAGGAAGAATTTCACTGGTTTCAGCGACTGAGCATGTACAAGACTGAATGTCGACGGACACTACCTTCGTAAACGATGTCCATGTAGTGACTGCTTGTCTCGTCAAAGCCTCAGTCACACAGACAATGCGACCGCGATGCAACCTCCTGGCAACCAAACTATTTGACAATCGCAATAATGTTTCCGGGGTCTCTGAAGGGTTTCACTGAGGTCGATACAAGGTTTCAGAGCGGTTGCAAAACCCATTCGGTGGCAACCAGTCTTTTGAACATGCACAAAAGACTGGCTGCGACCGATTTGGTCGCTTGGAGGTTTCACTGGTCTCCTAGAGGTCCCCAAGTGGTGTTATTTTAATCGCTGATTGGATTCCACTGTGTGGCGACGGGTTTCATCTACACAAGGGTGTTGACTCTTTTGCAACCTATTGGCGACCTATTGGTGATTGATCGGTGATGTGGCGGTGATCGACCTGCGCTTCATCAGTGACTGGTTGTCGATCGGTTGCAAAGTGGTTTCCAAGTGTATGTCGATCATTCGCCGCTGGGTTTGCAACATGTCACCGTCCATAAAAAGACCTGTCTGTGTGTTACAGCATCATTTGGTCATAAGTACTCAGAGAGTTCACATCAATTATTTCCATTCATCACTATGGTCCTTGAAGGCAGGAAAATTAAATAACCAGAAATTGTAGAAGATACAATAGAGACAGCTGCTGTGGTGCACAGGTCTGCTTCAATTGAGCCACAGCCAACAACATCTCAACAAAGGAAGAGTAGAGGGAGCCAGATTTACTGGGTGCTCTAGTGGCGACATCTATGGCCCCAACTGCATGTGGAAAGTTCTATCTTAACTCGAATTTGTCACTCAATTGGCGCCACTTTTCAGGTGTTGAGGGTGTTTTCACTACTTCATCAACATACTCTTCGATGATGGTTCCACAAATTTCACGAACAAATACCGAAATCTGAATGAGAAGGCCAAGCTGTGATAACTTCAATTAGAGTCTTCTTTGGTCAATCTCGGTGTGAGTCTTTGTACGGGTTCTTGAAACGTGACAGGCTCCATTCTGAGGTAGCCCACGAAATCACCATTCTGCCATCAGATTCTCACGACTCCTAGCTGTGGCATTCTTGCGATCCAAGGTATCACACAATACTGCTTTCGTCTTATCCTTCTCATTCTTCAGTACACAATCATGGCAGCAACTGCAGCATTTTGAATTATTCTTTGCAGGCGGAGCAACTGCAACTGTTCTGCTGTTAACATCTTGACAACTTGCAAAGAAATTATTTGATTCAGAAAAACTCCCTTTTCATATGCATTATGTTTTGATCGGTGATCGATCGACAACTAGTCACCGACCAGTCCCCGTTCAGTTGCAACAAGTCACCGAAGATTCGCTGACTAATCTCCGATCGGTCTCAACCAGTTGCAAACATTTCGGTGTATCTGCGGTGAACAGTTGCCGATCAATCACTGACAAGTTGCAAAACCCTAATTCCAAATATGGGCAGAAGTTACTGTAGTTGCACCGGTCTCAGCGATCGCCAGTCGGTCGCAAAGGAAATTCGCCAAGAGGTTGCATCGCGGTCGCAATGTCTGTGTGACTGTAGCTTAAGAAACATTGTCCTGTGATCACTACGATGAACGAAGTCTTAATTCTTCACTTCCCGTGAGGATTCTATGATAGAAGTCATGTTTGTTTGTTTGTTTTGGTTTGGGTTTGTTTTGTTTTTGTCGTTGAACGCGGCACTGGACATTATTCCAGCCTTTTGACGGCGGTCTGTAAAAAATCGATTCACGACCAGGCAGTCCAGTGATTGACATCATGAGCTCGTTCTACGCAATTGGAATACGATGACATGCATATATATCAAGTCAGCGAGCCTGACCAACCGATCCCGTTAGTCGCCTCTCACGACAAGCACAGTCGCGAAGAAGTCCTGTATCCTAAACTTAGGCATGTCGTAAAAGCATAAGATCGTTTTGTTGGTTTGTGTGATCTGGCTGCATATTTGTCATCATGACGTTGATCATTATCAACGCTATCAAACCACGTGATGTTGAATGTTCAGCGGTCGTCGGGGGTGCAGATGTATTATCTGTAGCCACCAGTCATTTTAATTGGCTCTTACGACCCCACGAAAAACTGGAGTGAGTGAGTTGGGTTTAACGCCGCTTTTAACAGTATTCCAGTCATATCACGGCGTGTCAGCTTAATGTGGGAGGAAAGCCCCAAGTAATGCAGGTCTCAGGCGTTTACCACTTCGGTGAAACTCACGAGCACGGATATGGTGCTGACAAACTTAGAAACATAATCGGGGCGGAAAAACTTGAGTCCGTGTGTCCTTTACTGTTGTCTACGTATACGTGTGAAAATATTAGTGTGTAAAATATTGACTGATTGACAAATGATAAACTGTTCAGTTATTTTTAAACAAACCAAAACTGTCTTCGCAAACTGAGTGCAGTGAAAATGATTTAAGGAATATCCATTTAGAATTTCTCCTTGAGAATACAGAGGTGATTTTGATACATAATACATCATAAATAATCAGCTGTAATAAGTGTAACTGGGGCAGTGGGGTAACCTAGTGGTTAAAGCGTTCACTCGCCATGCCGAAGACCCGGGTTCGATTTCCCATATGAGTACCATGTGTGAAGCCCATTTCTGGTGTTCCCCGCCGTGATGATGCTGGAATATTACTACAAGCGGCGTACAATTGCAACCATACCAATCTCACTCACACGAGAGAGTATTTGTCTGAAAAGCCCTTATCAAACCAACATTGGTCCACATGCAAATATTTTAAATTGCAATCTCTTTCAAAGTTCTTCCACCAACAAATCAAAGAAAGTGTGTCTGTCAAATATATCAAATTCGATATGAAAATAACAGATACCATAAATAACAATCTGGCTTCAGGGATTCGAACCCACAAATCTCATAAAGTGCATTAAGTTATTAATCAATTATTTTCAGTTGAGTACACACCGTGACAAAGGCAGGACAACTTGATACTATTGATGACACATGTCCGGTATGACTCTCCTTGAAAACGGACCATCTAATCCAACTGTCTAGTGTAGTTTCATATTATAGTGTTGCTGTACTATACGACTGACCTAGGGACAGTAAATGTAATATATATTCGCCAGATGCACTCTCTTCAATGCCCTTCTTCAGAACCCATGACCGGGTGTCGTAGTTAATCTAATTCATAACGGAACTTCGAGAATCAAAGATGGCGTGATTGGCATTTCTTTCACTTATCAAATCAGGAGATTTCCGGGCCTAGGGGGAATAACCCTGCACTTGATATCGTCGATTTATTACATCAATATCCTCCGGTAGTTTTGTAATGATCCGCTTGGGGCACACAACCTCTGGTTGCGACGATAACCTTTGCCTGTTAGTGTTGATCTTATTGCATTGGTTTGTCTATCTGTCAGACGGAGGGGAGAAGGAAGATTGATAAAGTTAGTCCTGACAGATAGCTCAACTTACGATCGCTCGTGAAATATAATGTTATTCTTTATAGTAGACGTTCCGGAGGTTCATGGCATAAAGGTAACGCGATTTTCAAGGGTTTTATCATTTGCAGAAGCCCGAGGTCTGCCATTTTCTGCCCGAAAAGGAGGAAGTTAAACTGAACTAGCACAGACAGAAATAGTTAATGAAGTTTACTTACTACGTGACATCACTGTCTACTAAGACACTCACATTTTAGGAGATTTTACTAACCAGTGAGTATAAAATTGCTTATTAGACACGTATAAGTGGCTTATCGCAGACAAGTACAATTTACTAATCCGTTAGTAGAAATTACTAACCATCTTTCGAAGAATGCTCTTCTCATAAATTAATAACTGAAATAGTTCACTTACTAAGCTTGTAGTAAGTTTTATTACACTTCAATAAAGTTTTGCGGCCATTCTGCACTCACTGTTGACAACTGCTGAATACCGCTTCCAAGAAACAAGTAAATAGCAAATTATACAGACAATACAGGTGAAAAATAACATAGAATGAGTTGCAGTTAATCTGATGTTTAATCGTTGAAATGATCAGTTAAAACCCCAAGGCTCGGAGCTCCTAAAAGATCTAACCAATTTTAATCATAGTTCAAAGAACCCTAGCACCTAAAATGCTTACACAACATTGTTTTGAGAACAGAATTTAAACAGATATTCAAGTACACTATGCACAACTTTGAGAACACTGTGTGAGACGTGCACCTCTTTTTTTGGCGACTCGGGTGTCCCGGGGGTGGAGCAGGGGAAGGGGGGTGAAGCTGCGGGTGGGGATGGAGGGGAAAGAAGTTCCCCTCCATCCCTGCTAAGTGGTGTTTAACTAACAATATCGTCAATGAGGATCTTTATTTCTTTTGGGCTGAAATATTCAATCTCCAATCTCTATCATGACAAGTACTCTTCCCAACCTCCATTCTTTGTACACAGTAGATGTGTTAAAGTGTTTACGCCGATTTTACCCAAATCCCAGTAATATTACATCTGAAGACACCAGATGGGCTTCACACAATGAACCTACGTGGGAAATTGAACCCGGGCCTTTAGTGTGACGTACCCGTGAAGATCCGGGATAGAATAGGTCTTCGGCAACCCATGCTTGCCGTAAAAGGCGACTATGCTTGTCGTGGTCAGGGTGGTCAGGCTCGCAGACTTTGTAGATGCGTGTCATCGTATCCCAATTGCGTAGATCGATGCTCATGATGTCAATCACTGGATTGTCTGGTCCAGACTCGATTATTTACAGACTGCCACCATGTAGCTTGAATATTGCTGAGTTCGTGACGAGTGTACGCTTTAACCACGACGTTATTCAACCCCCTTCCAATCCGCCACAATACCAATGTCATGGGTCATTGAGGAAGAATCTACATGGTTTAATTTAGACAAACATTTTCACAGAGGTACGGTTTCTAAAATGTAAGCAATGTTGTGACGTGAGGTGAAAATGGGGTTTAACGTCGCGTCCAAGATTATTGCACTTTTATGGCGACGTGCATGCACGTGTGTGTGTTTGTGTGGCTGCTTGTACTAGTCCGGACTGATGCAGATTTATAGTGCTAGCACACTGAGATACCATGCCGCAGTTTTAACATGAATACCCCAATCAGACACAGTATACTGACTATAGGGCCGACCAGTCCTTGTTTTAGCCCCTTAATACCGAGTGCCAGACAGGGTAACAACAAGTACCACCTTTCAACGTCTTTTGGTATGACGCGGCTGGGGATCGAACCCCGGACCTTCCGCTCTCCGGGCGGACGCTCTACCACTAGACCACGGAGGCGGTCAGCAATGTTGTGAAACAATATATGTAATATATCTGTAATAAGTCAGATTCGCGTAAAAGCGGTCGTAATGTAACATAAAGGTTTAACATATAATACAAAAACATATTGGAAACATTCCAGAGGGAAGCGGACTCACTCAGTAGCTTAGTAACTAGTTAGACTATATAAATCTCCCTGGCCCGGAATATGTAGTCCACAGGTGACTGGGCACAGCGGTACAACACTCTTGATTTATGTCTTTATCAATGCAGCCTGAGTCCCATCTGCACCGTTACATTTAGAATTTGCATGATGCGTAGGGGGAATAGTTGTTATATTAGCCTAAAAGCACACCATCGAGCGATATTCAAAGGCTGGAAGACCTAAAGTACCACGTGACAAAATACGTCAGAATGGAATTCCCGTGCCTCATAAATCCATCATTTGCATATCTTCCAGTTAGGACATATGTACAGAAAGTCCGTATGAAGTGAGTGAATATGGTTTGAGGCCGCTTTTATCAATATTCCAGCCGGATCATAGTTTGTACCACCAGAAATGGGCTTCACACATTGAACCCCTATGGGGAATCGAACCCGGATCTTCGGAGTGATGAGCGAACGCTTAAACCACTAGGCTATCCCACTTCCCTTGTAAATCTTAAAATAATATGATAATGTGAAATATTGCACTAAGAAGCGCTTTCAATTATATTCCTTTAACATTTGTATTTATGACCGGAATGAACTGATGGGAAAAGATATCTGTAATGTTAAACGGAACCGACCGCCTCTGTGGTCTAGTGGTAGAGCGTCTGCCCGGAGAGCGGAAGGCCGGGGTTTCGATCCCCGGCTGCGGCATACCGAGAAAGACGTTGAAAGATGGTACCGGTTGTGACACTGTCTGGTGCTCGGCATTAAGGGGTTAAAACAAAGACTGGTCGGCTCAGAGTCGGTATACTGTGTCTGAGTTGAGTATGCATGTTAAACTGCGGCACGGTGTATCAGTGGGCTAGTACTATAAAATCGACATTTGTCCTGACTAGTACAACAAGGCACACACACACACACACACACACACACACACACACACACACGCGCACACACGTGCATGCACATCGCGATATAAGTGCAATAATCGTGAACGTGACGTTGCAACTTAGATTACCTCGTCCGACTCACCGTCAACGGAACCTATCATCCAAAACTGCTCAAAATATCAACATGTTGAGTTTAGTTTTAATACCCTCACGAATCACGCACAACCCATAAGGTATTTTAGGGTTAAGTACAAATACAGAGAGCGCAATGGTGAGTTTAATCCCTTTACCTTCTTAAAGATGTTTTAACCTTTCGAGCGTTAAGGTCACGGCCTGAAACACATACGAATATGATATTAAGAGTTTGGACGTTTCAGGGATTATCTCTTTACTCACCAATCACATGCATTCAAAGGTTAGAACAAAAACGCCAGTAAGAGCTTGCTACAAATAAGGCAATCCATATATTTCACCAAAATAGATCAAGCCCTCGAGTTTCACTTTCGTATGTCTGTCACAGGTGTTTGTGGGTAGATCAATCTAGCAAAGAATAAATATGGTGCTTTCTTAAGAAACTTTTAGTATTTCATAATCTGCAACATTTTCCACATCTTTGACCAGAAATTTCGTAAGATGGGAATAATTTACTTGCTAGCAAGACGTAGGTGTAAAGAACATCTCTCATTTCACATTGAAACGTTCTAAGTAACTTGACATTATCAATATGTAAAACTAAATCAATTGTTTTTCCCTGCGTCATTTCAACAAGTCGTCCTTCTGAACAGTCACTGGCGTGTACTAGTCACAGTATGGTTCAAATAATTCCGACGTGACAACGTACGAATGTAAACTCACTCACTCAATCAATCACAGACACACACAGAGACAGACAGACAGACAGACACACACACACACACACACACACACACACACTCACACACACACACAAACACACACACACACATACACACATATGAATTTGTTGTTTGTTGCTTAATGCCACACTAACCTATATCCCAGCTGCATAAGGGGGATCTGTTAATAAATCTAGTCTGTACCAGACAAACCAGTGATCGATACTATTTTCAACGTCCTAAGCCGTTGTCATATCACGACATCCAATCCACCAAGTCACCGAGTATGACCACCCGATCCATTTAGTTTGACAAGCATATTCTGCTTGGTACCAATCCACGAGTGGTCATATACCTGAGCACAATAAGCAACAGAAGGTACAGCTACCATCTTCTTACTTTCCCCGGATCAACATCAGTACATCACATAAATACCATATATTAAAGTAAAATGGATAGAATTATCATTAAACCGCCCGCATGTTGTTGGAAATGAGCGGGCCACTGTAAGTTGATAATGCCCTCATATTGCTTGACGACGGGCCATTATCACGCCCGTTGGTAGGTGACGTCAGAGGATAGGGATAGGTGACGTCACAATGAATAGTGACGTCATCTGGTTAGTTCTATGACGTTTCCATATTTGTAAAAGTGGGTCAGTGACATTCGTGTTGATTGCAGTAAATTTTTCAAAACCGATATTGTTGTTTCTTTTTATTTGATAAAAAATTCCATCCATTTTAGCTATAATAACGGTAACGTTATTTTTCAGGGCATTATCAATTGCAGAACCCCTCGGTATTTTCAACTGACCTCCTTCGTCGGTCAGTTAATGGAAGACCTCGGTCTTCTGAAAATGATAATGCCCTGAAAAATAGCGTTACCCTTACACTACTAGTTGAACTGACCCGTGAAGAATCGAGGTAGAATAGGGCTTTAGTAACCCATGTTTGCCGTAAAAGGCGACAATGTTTGTCTTATGCGGCGACTCCAGACTCGATTATTTACAGACCGCCGTCATAGCTGGGAAATTGCTGAGTGCAACAATTAAACAAATAAAACAAAACGAGTTAAATAAGTTTTGCTTTTCCATGCATGAGATCTGAGCTGAAAGCTTGACGAGATGTCTGTTTCCTAAGGGGACGCTGTCAACAAGAATAGCAAGCATCACCATAACTAATTATTCTTCCTCATCACCAACTATTATGTTCTGGAAATGAAACCAATCTGCCGATATCATCCTACGTTATACAATCACAGTACATCTGGCATGCTTTCATAGACACTAATTAACAATATGAAGCGACATTTAATAGAGCTAGAAAAGGAGCTAATCGTTTGACATTAACCGTAGTTTCCAACTAACTCAATTGTATCTGTGACAATTGTTTTTGCCATCAATATTGAATGCAGAATTGCAGCGGCAGTGGACTGCGGTACGCTGCAAAGCTGTGAGTGACCCATACCGCTGGCGTTCTCGCGAGGAGCACGTCCACAGCAATATCTGCACCGCCCGGTGGCAGCAACGTGAGATAGTCTTCCATCTCAGTTACCTTATTTGTCGTCTATAAAAAGTAAAGCATTTTAGGAAAGCGTGTATGTTTTCAAAGGGGATGGCGATGAAGCTCGTCGCCTGTTGAATCAGCCTCTGTCACAGAACGACTTCACCATCTGTAACTGTTACACACGTGTCAAGGCTGCACATAACACCAGGTGAGTGACGCTATTTCTCTACCTATTGCCCAGGGCTGCAGAATTACTTTTTATACAGATTAAGGTAGCATCAAAGTACGGGTATTTTGATTCTGCCTGATGAGCCTGTTAGATTCGTTTTAGAATAGTTTTATGATATTGTATATCTCAAATGATAAGAGAATTTTTAACTCGTCCTCGAATGTAATAGTCTCGAATTTTCGAATGTTTTTCAGTCAACTGATATATGCTGAACTGTATGTGAAATATCGTGAACACATGAACATGTATCACAGTGAAACAGACACATAAATATCAAATTACACAAAAACATGGAGGCAGGTGTGTCATAACCGAAGATTGAAATGATGATGATATATAACGATGTACAAATGGTCGGTTATCATTATATCATATATTATATTATATCATTCATATTAATCATCAAACATCATAAAAGTACATGTAGATGTTAACACATCTTTTTCAATAGACACGTTTCCCTGTTCACTACAAACTCCATATTGATATGTATGAATAAACAACATATTAGCATTAATCATCAAAGACTATTTACATGTAATGACTAAGATTCCTTACTTGACCCCTTCTTTCAATTGTGGGAACTTGCGAAGTTTTCAGTATTTGAATTTATCCATACTATACACTGCAATACTCACTCACTCGCTCACTCGCTATTGTTAAACCGCTTCTTGGGGTTTTGTATGTATTTTTCTGCCAGTGCCCAAGTGTAGTGTATGGTAATCCAATTCCTAGTCATGTTTATAAAATAGTTTCAAAGGCCGTCACAATGAATGCATGTTCCTTTTTATTATATGGATTTCAGCAAAACATTCTTTTATAATGTTCAAAGGATAAAGTCTCATATTCATATATTTCTTATATTATTTAACGGTTTTATTTACCTTCTTCAAGAATAAATTTAATACTTTACCCGCTTTTTATACTTCTGAACGTATAGTGCTGTGTATTTATGGTTAATACGGTTCGGGCTATGTTCCTTGACATATAATTGAATTAGATGATTCATATGGTAGACACTAGACTGAATCATTGATTGTTCATAAAAACGAAGACTGGAAAATAATTCATCTTAATGTATTGGTCCCTGTTAGACACAACGTGGGTTTCCGAATCTACAGTGTAGCCGAGCTTACAACATGAACTAAGTTTAGTGTCACACTCTCGAAACACCATGTGCCGAACTTACACGCATCCTTTTGGAATAAATAGTTCGACATGGATCTCATTTTGATAAATGTAACATACTAGTATTGAAACTTGATGAACTTTTTACATGATTCTTGTAACTTTTTATAACTTTCTAGAAGGTATTTTATATTAGCTTTAAACAAATGTTATTGATATTAAAAGTTTTAGTGGATTGAGCAAAAGATAACTTACAACGCCCTTTCCATGAACATATATGCAGACAGCGAACAAGTGTAAATATTGAAAATATAAACGTGATTAATGGAAAAAGTCACTTGGTGTGGGATTGTAAATGGAAAAAAACACGAAATGTAACATACGATATGTCTTAATGTTAATAGAATATCTTTCTTGACATAATATATTTTTGCACACTCTTAAATTGGATGATGTATGTTTTAATGAACATGAAATAATTTCATTAGGTTATCAAGAATAACCTCCAACTGATAAAATATTGTCATATAATGAAGTTTAAATGTCATTATCATTAGAACATTCGAGAAAAGTGATAGACTTTTTGATAGTGATAGATTTCCACACAGGTATTTTAAGCTTTTTACTATATTTACCTTTTGCTACACTGGCATATCATATCATGCCAGGAATCTCTTTGAAATAGTAGACGAATATCTTTGATCATGGAGCAGCAACAAACAGTCATTAGATACACGATACAGCAATCGTTTGTTTTTCAATACGTGTATGTCCCTTTCCAAGTAAAGACAATGGTGTTTCAGCACAAAATTAATAAATATGATTGTGTGTAAGGCTATTTTGTATGAAAATATCAGGTAGTCGGTGCGTACACTTTTCACTGTTTATAGACTGTGGTTCTGTATTTGATTGTTTTACTGTCTACTTTATATCTCTGTCTCTGATTGCATCTCCGGGTCTTGGTCACGTCTCGCCTACCAGAGACGCTGTAACGTGGCCAGTACTTGTCACGTTGTGAGTTAATGATCCCCTCCCTGGGGTGACGAAATACGCATGACTATTTCAGCGCACAAAGGTGAAAGGGAGAACAAGCGTTTTAATAAGAGTGAGTGAGTGAGTATGGCTTAACGCCGCTTTTAGCAATATTCCAGCAATATCACGGCGGAGGACACCAGAAAATCCGTTTCACACATTTCTCCATGTGGGGAATCGAACCCGGGTCTTCGGCGTGATGAGCAAACGCTTTTACCACTAGGCTACCCGACCGCCAAATGACAGAGTCACAGGCCCAAACCATCGGGACAACATCAAGGCACCACTCGTGGTCTCATTTGCACGTCGATTTGGGAAACGTTTCATCTTTGAAGATGATAATCCATGTACCTGGATTGTGACCCGATTCTTCCAACAGCAAATCATCCATGTCATGCCATGGTCAGCACTCAGTCCTGACCTTTCCCGCAATGAACACGTGTTGGACGTCATTGTCAGGCGTGTACGTCAACGTCAAAATCCACCCACAACTTTCATTGCACCCGGTGTTGCTCTCACTCATGAGTGGAACAACATGAGTCAAGCTGACATTGGTCGACTCATGAGAAGCATGCCTGGACGAATTCGTGCATGTCTGGCCAACATACTTCTTTAACGGCCTAGTACGCCACCATCTCATCACAGCAACTGTTTGAACCTGATGATCCAACCGGCTACACCCGAGCCACCTCCGTGGTTAAGCGGTAGAGCGTCCGCCCGGAGATTGGAAGGTCCGGGGTTCGATCCCCGGCCACGTCATACCAAAAGACGTTAACAGATGTTACTTGTTCTTACCCTGTCTGGCGCTCGGCATAAAGGGGCTAAAACAAGGACTGGTCGGCTCGGAGTCAGTATACGATGTCTGAGTGGGGAATTCATGTTAAACTGCAACATGTTATCTCAGTGGGCTGGCACTATTAATCGGCATCAGTCCGGACAAGTACACAAACACACACACACACACACACACACACACACACACACACACACACACACACACACGCACTCATGCACGTTAAACCCCATTTCGCTTCACTTCATCGGTTACACCCCTGCAGACATGACCATATCATTTCCATTAGCCAGTGCCATATAGATCAGAAGATATGTCTGGATGATTCCCACAATCCCCTACATGACACAGTAAATATATATATTTGTGAGATTGACCAGTGTACAGTAGCACATTTGTATTGAATTTCGCAAAGATAATGACACGACACAGATTGGTCTTCATTTTTCAGCTTCTTCAGGGAGATTAAGCTTGAACATGTAGGAGAACAATTCGTGTTTAATATATTATTTATTTATTTTTATTTATTTTAGTTCGTTATAACCGTGGTTCGTTAAAAGCATATATACATCAAATGGACGGCAACAAAAAGCAGTTCGTTTTATCCGTTAGTTCGTTATAAGGGTGATCGTTATAAACATAGTTTATGTGTATGTGCATGTGTGCGCGTGTATGTATGTGTGCGTGCGTGCGTGCGTGCGTGCGTGCGTGCGTGCGTGCGTGCGTGCGTGCGTGCGTGCGTGCGTGCGTGTGTCTGTGTGCCCCTGACACTTCCAGGTTTACCGTGTAAGCCAACGCCTCACCAGTCACCATACACGCCATTAGTCACACTAGATGGCTGGTGGAAATGTCTGTCATATCGTGGGCTGAGGAGATCATATACACGGTTTGGTTAGACTCGTGTTACGTTAGTTCTATTTAATAAAAGGGATGAAGCTATCATTTATTTCAGGAACACGAACGCATGTGCCATTGTCAGCATGCTACAGCCTTAAGAAAACACTTACTTAACAGGATATCCATTTTATATAACCTCCTGTATTTTCACTTTTGAGTTTTATTGACAGTAAAATAATATTGTAGCGGTACAGTTAATGCCAAAACAACGTTGCGTTCAAATGTTGAATTTTGCTTATTTAGGAGCTCTTTTATACCACAGTCGTTACTTGATGAAGCCAAACTTGTTACGACAAATGTGTCCTGATGGTGAAGGTACTTAACAGTAATAAACTAAATAATAGAATAGAATAATACAAATACTTAAACTTTAAGTTCTACGTTAAACGCTTAACGCATGTCAGAGGGACTGGAAGTGGACTGATAATTCATTATAACCGTTGAGGGTGGAAGGCTCGTAGACAAAAAAAAACCGGGGGCACTTAAAAATTCAACACAGTTGTATTCTTCTCAAATATGGTGTGCGATTGTATTACTGTTTGTCCACCGCGCCAATTTTTAATTCAGATCAACGTTTCCTGAGTCAAAGACAGTACACATGAACAACTAGAGAAGTTATTTTAATGCGTCAAACTTGTGACAAATATTTGGCAGTCATGTCGCACAAACCTTTCGTTGGTATTAGGGATACTGTTTATACGGGAAGTGTATATATACGGAAGTATGTATATACGGAGATGTATATGTACGGAAGTGTGTATATACGCACTTTTTCTTATCTTAAAGACTTTGTAAAATGACGTCATTCATTTTGTCAATAATTTTGTGAACCAAACTCGCTTTTATTAAATTGAGTTACAAAACACATTTCACAACTTTTGAGATACAATCGAGCATGTTCTTTCTATCAAGATTTCAAAGAGCTTCATTCGACTCTTGCTCAGAATTTGCTTGATCAAGGTTACAACATTCAAGGCCTCAGTAAAGCTTTCAAAACGTTTTATGGTAGACATGTGGAAGACATTTCCAAACTTGACGCATCAGTGACAAAAACGATATCCGATGCAATTCCCTATTTTTGACTTGTACCATATGTTCCCGTGGTGTTTTTCAGTTGAACAATTGACTTGCCTTTGCATGTGTTTGTGCCACTGGTGAGGCAGGATATGCTCACCTTTTCGCAAACCCCTGTATCATTACTATGTGATGGTGATTCATAAACACATGTTCATGATATAGTCGGAATCGTACAAACGACTCAGCCTGTTTATCCAAATATTTCTATTGAAAATGGAAAGGGTTAACTTTTGTCGATATATTTATGTCCTACCAAGGAAATATTCAGAATAAATGCAACAAAGAGCACACATTTAGGTCACTCTCAAAAAACTACAATTTACTGTTACTGTGGATGAATAGACTTTGGATGGAGATGTAACGTTGTTTTTTATATTAACATCTCGTTTCTGTGACAATGAAGCTGTCAAATACTTACTTTTGAAAACGAACTTTGAACAAATATCCAATTCCTTGTACCAAAGTGTCACGAAATTGACACAATGTGATAAGGGATGAGCCGAACGCGATAAAATGCGTCATTAACCTTCTTCTAGTTTCTGGACTGGTCGTTTATTTTTGTTCGAAGGTCGAACAGAGAACATGATGTCAATACAATGGATTCAGATAAGTCAATCATAAAGTGTCTCATCACAATAGACGGGGACGTTTCAGCCAGTGCGACATTAATGCGTATTTGATAGTTAATTTTACTCTCAAATCGATCTGAAAGCATGTTGTCCAAATCTGACAACCGCTTCAGAAACATACAACATCCTTACCACAATGCCAGGCATCATTTCCCGATGAAAAACTTCGATTTTTTTTATCTATTATGACATGTCGGTGAGTGTACCTGACTTATATCGAGGCACATTCTCATAGGTTTAGATATTTTAGTCTGTAGACATTGTGCGATGTATGATTGGTTGAAACTATATAAATAAGTTTTGATTGACATTCAGTAATTAGCAAAGTACAAAGTCATGGATCTTCATTATTTCTCTGCGACAAGCATTCCATCTTTCCAAATGGGAACATTTGGTGCATGTCAAAATAGGGACATCATCTTTGACACTGATGCGTCAAATTTGGAAATATCCTCCCCATGTCTACCATAAAACGTTTTGAAAGCTTTACTGATGCCTTGAACGTTGTAACCTTGATTGAACAACTTATGAGCAGTAGTCGTATGAGTATTGAAATCTTGGTAGAAAGAGTATGCTCTATTGTACCTCAAAAGTTGTGAAAAGTAGATTTACCGAAGGGTGGAGCTGCTGGATATTGCTCGAAATAAAGGGAAAGTCGACTGCTGGAAAGTTGAAGTAATCCCTCGTGTCTTGTGGAGAGTTGATTGTCACGCTGAATCTTTTTTCATAGATCCTAATATGAACCAGTCGAGGTCGCCAGACTGGTCTCTTTTATTTCTAGTTTAGGTGGGAAGATCAGTGGAAGGGAATTGGCGTTTTGATGGTTAATGAACGATAACATATCATTAATACCTGAAGCTTTGGTAAAACTTCCGGGCCAAATTCCCTTGTTGGACTTTGCCAACATAACAGAAAATCAAATTCCTATGCATAACGACTCATGCAACAGATCAGCAAGAAGGGAAACACTATTGGTGCCCATGGGAATGCCTACTTCTTACCTAAATGTCTTACCACTCGGATTGTACATGTATTTTATCAATGAGGAAGTCAAGCATTTGATCAACTGTTGTTTCAGTCACAAGCGCTCCTGACCAACATACCTGTAGAACAACACTACCTCTAACCTGCGCTCCCGACATGTATACCTATAGATCAGTACTTTCCAAATGTACATACTGTACCCAAATACCCAACCGCAATACTGTACCCAAATAAACATGCAAGTCGTTCAACTGCTCACCCACGGATCCGTACAATATGTGTCCGAACCTCCGCTGTCACACACACGCTTACACACGCATACACACGCACACACACAGAAAACACCTTCATCCAATACCTGCACAATCACACTACCGCCGTCACACACCTTCAAGTAATATCTGCACAACCACACTACCGCTGTCACACAGCTTCAAGCAATACCTGCACAGCCATACATCCGTCACCACACTCCTTTAAGCAATACCTGCACAACTACACTACCGCTGCCACAATCCTTCAAGCAATACCTGCACAAACACTACCGCACACACATTCACGCAATACCTGCACGGCCACACATCCGTCGCCACACACCCTTAAGCATCACCCGCACAACCACACTACCACCGTCAAACACCTTGAAACAATACCTGCACAAAAAAACTACCGCCGTCATACACCTTCAAGCAATACCTGCACACCAACACTACCGTCGTCACACACCTTCAAGCAATACCTGCACGACCACATATCCGTCGTCACACACATTCAAGCAATACCTGCACGACCACACATCCGTCGCCACACACCTTCAAGCAATACCTGCACACCAACACCACCGCACACACATTCAAGCAATACCTGCACATCTACACTACCGCTGTCACACACCTTCAAACAATACCTGCACAAAAAACTACGCCGTCACACACCTTCAAACAATACCTGCACAAAAAACTACCGCCGTCACACACCTTCAAACAATACCTGCACACCAACACTACCGCCGTCACACACCTTCAAGCAATACCTGCACAACTACACTACCGCCGTCACACACCTTCAAGCAATCCTGCACAACTACACTACCGCTGCCACAATCCTTTAAGCAATACCTGCACAAACACTACCACTATCACACACATTCACACAATACCTGCACAACCACACATCCGTTGCCACACACCTTCAAGCAACACATGCACAACTACACTACCACCGTCAAACACCTTCAAGCAATACCTGCAAAGCCACACTACCCCCGCCAGACACCTCCAAGCAATACCTGCATAACTACACTACCGCCGTGACACACCTTCCAGCAATACCTGCAGTACCACACTATCGCCGTAACACACATTCAAGTAATACCTGCACAACCACACATCCGTCACCACCCTCACCCCCAACCTCACCTCAACCTCAACCTCACCAACGTTCCCCAAACCACCCCCCACCCCCACCCCCCTGCAAACTTCCACTCTTAAGATGACTTGATTAACATGGAAACCTCACACAAAATAGTCTACTTACAATCTATACAATGGTGCCAAGGAAGAAATGTGAAATCAGATAAAACTATCCTAAAATAATCTGGCAATAATTTGAAAAGCATCTCCTGTTATTGGATGAGTAGCCATCTGTTTTCATCTGTTACACTCAAACAGCCTGTCTTTGATCCAATTACAGGTCTGAGATACCGACAGCAGGTGACTTTAAACCATGTCTTCTGCAATTGACTTTTTGTCGACGTGAACCAATGGCTGATGCGTTTTACTGTTCAGATTGTGGATTCTTTGAAGTATGAAAGGCTATGTAACAAATCCCATCGCTTCCTCTATGTGATCCCATTTGGATCGGGAATATTTCTGCCGGTACATTAAGCTGTTTTCCACTAGTTCAATCTTTCTGTTTTTGTTGAAATTCTGGTTGATGGATAACACCACAACGGCATCACCATACAAGCCTCACAAACCCACCACCGAACATTGCTAATCATGAATACACTGTAACATCATACCCAATACATTACAACCTCTGCACCCACACATGAAATGCGCAGCAAATTTAATTCCATTTAATAACGATTCTCAACCTTCTCTCAGATTGCAGCACACACTTCCATACGATTTACAAATGTTCCAAACACACCACACAGTAATTTCTAATCTTGGATACTGTCTTTCACTTTGTGTGAGTTGATTGGAGTATGCACCTACATAGAGACAAACTGTATGAACGTCTCAAGAAGATGTTTTGGCCTAAAACCCAAAAGTAACCTCTGGTATTGGTGACTAGTTTCGAGCTGAATGGCTCTCAACAGACTTATAGGCCAAATGCCAAATGCACTTCATCTGTAAGAGTAGAAACATAATCTACTTACGAAACTGCTCCAAATGGTGGGAAACAGTGTGTAGGAGAAACAACACGACACTTTTGCATCAGACTCAAAGAGGTGAGGTGAGGTGAGGTGAGGTGAAATGGGGTTTAACGTCGCGTCCAAGATTATTGCACTTATATAGCGACGTGCATGTACGTGTGTGTTTGTGTGGCTGCTTGTACTAGTCCGGACTGATGCCGATTTATGGAGCTAGCTCACTGAGATACCATGCCGCAGTTTAACATGAATACCCCACTCAGACACAGTATACTGACTCCGAGTCGACCAGTCCTTGTTTTAGCCCCTTAATGCCGAGCGCCAGACAGGGTAAAAACAAGGACCATCTTTTAACGTCTTTTGGTCAGACTCAAAGAACACTTTGCCCACATCAACCATAAAAGGGACCAAACCCGTCGCCAAACATTTCAACTCTATGGGACACTCAACTAGAGACCTACACTATCAAATCGAAACGGACCCGAAGTCAGACAACAGCACGGCTAAACACCGATCCGTTGAACTAAAATGGATTTTTTTATCTCAAAACTTTCAACCCTTAAGACATGAACGATAATATCTAATCCTGGGGGTCCTGATCACGTGGTTATAATCCGGGTAAGGGTTGGGAGTCAGGTGACTGCAAATGGTTACATTTGCGTGCATCTCGAATTAAAACCAACATCTGAACAGTTTATCTTTTTAGTACGCGCTTGTAATGATGATCAGAAGCTTCAGGCAGTGGGTGACTGGGTTGTCAGTACCACTGCTTGTATTCTTGTTTCAGTGCCTCTCTTTGCGTACTGTGGTTTCGAGTACTTAAGAGGTATTTCTCATTACGCGTCTAATAACAATCACATTACACAAAGCCTTACCTTTGAGAACATGTATTTCTGTTTACATTTGGATAGTCAAATGACAGCATCGTGTCAATTTGATCGTCATAATGCCTCGCCAAGCGAGGCGAGAAATCAGGCGCCATCTTGTTACCGTCACCTGATTTCGAGGCACTCTATTACAGTCAAGTTTCAATGGTTGCACGACATGATCAAACACATGACATTACAGACATGAAGTTGACAAAGAGCGGCCTATACATCATCGGTGCATACGATTGTTCTGAAGAAAATATTATCAGATCAAGTTTGATTAAAATGTGCATTTGTGAAAAAGTAAGTTTTGAGATATGTTTTCACACTTTGCGAACACTTTGAAGCTCATCAGTGAGTTTTGAAGCGCCTACCTTGGTTTCGTCACTACGCACATGGTTACGCATTGTCTAGGGGCTCAAAAGGAGATGAGGCACGAAACAGTTTACGTGTGCTATATAATTAACACCACATTACATGGGTCAGTGGGTAAGGTGGGTTTTACGCCATTTTTGCAATATTCAAGCAATATCATGGAGGAGGGCACATTGTACCCATGCGGGGAAGCGAACCGGAGCCTTCCGCGTGACGAACGAACTCTGTAACCACTCTGCTACCCCGCCATCACCATAACAGGAAGTGTAGTACGTGAGACATAGCAGAGCAGCTGGTCACTACGCTTTAAATAGGTTCAGATATTAGATATGTTAGTGTGTTGTCAAATAAAAATGGCAATCGATAATCTACAAAGAATGACAAACAGTTGAGTCAAATGAAACTACAATCATATTTCTTGGAAACTTTACTGTGCTGAGTTGACATTTTCAACTTCTTTGGCCGTTGAAAATGTTGGATATGCAGATCTGCCTGCAAGATGTTTCCTCTTCTTGTCGATTTTCACATGACAGTTTCATACATGTCTTCTAAAGGTGTAAATGAGCTGAACGAGTTCAGTATATCTTAACCCCGATGTGTTTACTGATCGAGTAAATATCTTAAATGATATTACTTGTTTGTTGTTTTGTGGTTAATAATTAATTAAAACACCAATATCTATGGAATATCGTGTATCACTTTCACAAGAAGATGATTTCAAGGAAACCTCAGATACACACATACTAACGAAAGCTTCCGCTGGGTAAAATTATACGAAAAGATTTATCTCAAGTAATGTCACTAGTGTGTATGCCGACCATGTCGTATTGAGCACACACAATGACACACACACATACACACATACTCAAACACACACACACACACACACACACACACACACACACACACACACACTCAAATGCTGCCTACTTTGAGTGAGTGAATAATAGAATGCGTTAGTTTAACGCAGCATTGACAGTATCGCAGTTGTATGTCTGCGTGTCAGTGAAGCCCGAAGTGATGCATGTCTGAGCCGTTTACAACATTACAGCCACGATGGTAGGTTTCTGCATAGCGAATTGTGGCGCCTTAGACGACTTGGCCACTCGTTCCTATCCTTCTGTTAAAATATTGTCCAGACCGAAACTCTTTCAATGATCAGTTGAAGTTTAATACTCTTTAATATTTCAGGTTGTGCTGACAAGGCTGCTGTATGTAGGCTGTGATGGACGACGGCGTGGAGGAAGGATGCAACAAGACTCTCAGCAACATCAACTGTTCTGACTCTGATCATCACGAACTCCAACCGGAAGCTGTTGCAGTCCCGCTTGTTTTTGTCCTCATTTTTATCATTGGTATCTTTGGTAACATTCTGCTCTTATGTTCTTTCATAAAGCATAAGACATTCGGCACCCCTCACAATGTATTTGTCATCAACCTTGCGATTGGGGACCTTGTTATTTTGTTCGTGTCACTTCCTTTCAATGCTACTTGGTACTACCTTCTCTCGTGGCCGTATGGTGAAGCGATTTGTAAACTCAGTCACTTTGCTGAAACACTTGGGACAGCCGTATCGGTGTTCACACTGACAATTCTCAGCATTGAAAGGTACATGATCATTTCCGGTCGTCATCGGTCCTCAAGGCGACGTTTCTCTCCCGCTGTCATTCTGGCGTTCGTGTGGATGACTTCACTCTACATCTCGATTCCTGACCTAATTTCAGCTGTTGTGGAATCACCCAAGTCTCATACAGGCAAGCTGTACTACTGTCTCGCGTACACAGCTTCGTGGGGGCAAGACTACCCAAAGATCATCACCGCAGTGCGGTTTGTTTTGCTGTTCGTTATTCCACTTGCTGTAATTTTTCCTTTCTATGTCCTCATATTCTGTAGTGTCATCTCTAAGGCAACCCTAACCCAGCCTACGTCATCAACACCATTAAAGGGAGATAATCGTCAACTGAATGTCGAAAAAGAGGACAAAAAATTCCGTAAGAGAAAATCATTTGCTATTACTGTCTTCTGCCTCGTTTTGGTTTTCATCCTCTGCTGGCTGCCTCGACATACATTCCTCATATGGTATTACTTTGATCCTGGCCTTTTCAACGAATTTTGGCATGGTTTCAAAATTATTGGATTCTGTCTTGTTTTTGCCAATTCTGCCCTTAACCCTCTCATTTTCCTTCTGCTTGATAGTCGCTATAAACGATTTGTAAAACGCATTATCACCTGTAAAGTATCGACATCTCGTATTTTGAAAAACGATCGAGCCTTGGTGGAAGAGCAACAGACAATTGTAATGGCTGATATAGGTGGCAATGTGTCTCAGATTGACTTCGTGTAGGCACACATTATGAAATATTGACGGCTGCAATCATCCATTAAATGTGTGAACCATTCTGAAAGATATTATCGCAAAAGAATCTTGTTACTCGATAAACGATAAAACTATGGCGCAATATATATGTATGTGTAAGTGTGTGTGTGTGCTTGTGTGTGTGTGTGCTTGTGTGTGTGTGCTTGTGTGTGTGTGTGAGTTCCATATGCATTTCATCTTTAAGAACTTATTAATGAGTCTTAGATCAGACATGATGTCAGTGCTGTACATTTCAAGAGGCTTCCAAGTGCCGGACAAAAGAAAGTATACACTTGTAAATTTAAATCAAAATGTTACTAGGCTGAACACTGCAAACTGAAGGTCCAAAATCCGTATCAAATACATCATCGTCGAATAACCAATTCTTGTTTGTTTCATTTTTAGCCACCATCAAACATGGGCGTATACTTTCTTTTACTCGGTGGTTAACATCATAGCCGCGCCATTTTCTGTCTAGTCGTAGCAATAGGTACATATGTTACATCATGACATATTATGACAAACGATTATTTTGGGGAACAAACATATATAGGTACATAGGAACATACAGATATATCTCCGTGGCCATGGTTCATCAAACCGGAAATTGTTATTCTGGTCGATTTCACTGGAAAAAGGCTGTCCCGTTTAACAGGGCTTCACTGTGTAACAACAGTTAGCTCAAATATATTTTTTAGATCCATATAGTCATCAAAATAATGATCAAGAATTACAAATGTTTCAGACTGAAATGAGACTGACAATTCAATGGTTTTGATGTGTGCCTGTTGATGTTGATGTTGTTGTTGTTGTTGTTGTTGTTGTTGTTGAAGGGGAGTGTGTTTGAAGCAGAATTTTCCGTCGTTGCTTCAAAACATGTAATTTTATTATCTGAAAGAAGGTGAATTTTAAGAATAATAGTAGATTCTTGGTGACTATCAAGCATAATAGTTAACAACACACGTACATTCTTAGTGAAATAGTTTATAACCCACGTATATTCTCGTTGATTTTTAAGAATCATAGTTTACAACCCACGTAGATTATCGGTGAAAGAGTTTACTACCAAGCCCATTCTCGGTGATTTTTAAGGATATAGTTTACATCCCACGTAGATTCTTAGTGATTTTTAAAACAATAGTTTACAACCCACGTAGGTTCTCGGTGGCTCTCGAGCATAATAGTTTACAGCTAACATATATTTTCGGTGATATAGTTCTCAACCCACGTAAAATGTCAATGAATTTGTTAACAACCCTCCTAGATTCTAGGTGATTTTGGAGATTAACAGTTTACAACCCATGAAGATTCTCGGTGGTCCTGAAGAATAATAGTATACAACATACCGTACATATAATTTCGACCCGTGAAGGTAGATCCGGCCCTAAAAGGCGACTATATTTGTCGTAAGAGGCGACTAACGGGATCGGGTGGTCAGGCTAGATGACTTGGTTCATGCATGTCATTGTATCCCATTTGCATGGATCGATATTCATGATATCAATCACTGGATTGTCTGGTCCAGACTCGATTATTTACAGACCGCCGTCATATAACTGGGTTATTGCTGAGTGCGGCGTAAAACAAAAAACCAACCAGCCAACCAACATATATTTTCTGTGAAATAGTTTACAACGTACGTTGATTCTCGGTGGCTCCCGAGCATAATAGCTTACAACCCACATAGAATCTCAGTGAAATAGTTTACAACCCACGTAGATTCTAGGTGAAATAGTTTACAACCCACGTAGAATCTCGGTGAAATAGTTTACAACCCACGTAGATTCTCGGTGAAATAGTTTACAACCCACATAGAATCTCGGTGAAATAGTTTACAACCCACGTAAATTCTCGGTGAAATAGTTTACACCCCACGTAGATTCTCGGTGAAATAGTTTACACCCCACGTAGAATCTCAGTGAAATAGTTTACAACTCACGTAGAATCTCGGTGAAATAGTTTACACCCCACGTAGATTCTCGGTGAAATAGTTTACACCCCACGTAGATTCCCGGTGAAATAGTTAACACCCCACGTAGATTCTCGGTGAAATAGTTTACACCCCACGTAGATTCTCGGTGAAATAGCTTGCAACCACTTATATGCTAGGAGATTTTTTAGAATAATAGTTTGCAGATTTTCGGTGGCGCTCAAGAATAATACTTTACAACTCACGTAGATTCTCGGTGAAATAGTTTACACCCCACGTAGATTCTCGGTGAAATAGTTTACACCTCACGTAGATTCTCGGTGAAATAGTTTACACCCCACGTAGATTCTCCCTCAAACATCTTCCCTGTGCGTAAAGATGAAGTTGTAGTTGGCACGTAATATTTGATATTTGTAGTTTTCTAAAAGATTATATTTGGTGTTGGTTTACATAGTAACAATGTCATGTGATGAATGCCTTGTAATTGTATATCATGTGATGAAGCATATGTACTAGTCACTTCATTTATTGACTGAAATAAATGTTTCAAAAATACAAATATCTTACCTCTTCAAAAGATGTATCATTGTAAGGAGATGTCCATGTGTTCAAAAATAGTTTGTAAATAAAAGCGGCAAAAACATTTTCATAATCAGAAGAAATTTCTGTTAAAAACAGAGTCGATTGTACGATTCCGACTATATCATGAGCATGTGTTTATGAATCAAATGTCAAATATTGATACGAGACGTTCATGAAAAGGTGAGAGTATCTTTCACCACCGGTAGCACACGTCACAAACCAATGCAAACCAAGGGCAAAACATATGTTTACCTGAAAACATATGGATAAAACAACCTTTGAGCAAGAGTCGTATGACGTATGAAATCTTTGCAGAAAGAGCATGCTCGATTGTACCTCATAAATGTAGACACCAAAGGCTGGAGCGGCTGGAATATATCAAGTGAACGTTAGCTGTTGGTCAGTTCAAGTCATCCCTTTTGTGACACAGTCTTGCGGAGAGTGATTGTCGTTTTGAATCATATGTACAGATCTAAATAGGACATGGTGAGGCGGTTTCACTGACCTCCTTTAGTTCTAGCTCAGGTGGGTAAGTCAGTGGAAGGATATCGGCTATTTAAAATTGTTAAACGGTTTAGGATCATTGATATACATGAAGCTTAAGTTAAACTACTAAGCCAAATTTAACCACAATAGCTTCGTTGGTTGTAGCTATAATGTACATGTTTAAGTTTACTACAACCGGATATGTACACATCGATATTGTTTGGGAGGGATTGGGTTTACTTAATATCCAGCTCCAGCTTCTTTGCAGTCGTGTTGACTGATCAGTTACGAACACGCGGTTGCACTAGAGACACCGTATTGACCCGTGTACTACATAGACGTCTATGTTGAATGTAAATATGCCTTATGTTTCATGCACGCATGATAGTGTCAAGGATTGGACACGATGGACTTGCATTGACTTCCATCCCTTTCCGTTTGTCCACACGTTGCATCGATTTGCATTTTCCGGAGGAAGAATAACTTAGTTCCTGTGTGTATGCCTAATTGCGCGTGTGGGCTCGTCTCCAGAAGGAGCTTTGTTTGGTTTTGAGTGAGTGAGTGTGTTGGGTTTAACGCGTTTTTAACAGTATTCCAGTTATATCACGGCGTGTCAGCTTAACGTGGGAGGAAAGCCCGAAGTGATGCAGGTCTCAGACGTTTACCACTTCGGTGAAACCCACGAGCACGGGTATGGTGCTGACAAACCTAGAAACATAATCGGGGCGAACCGGGATTTCGAACCCACAATCTGGCGTGCCTAAGGGACGCAACTCTGCACAGCGAATCGCGGCGCCTTAGACGACTGGGCCACCCGTTTGGTTTTATTTTACTAAAATTACCTTCTGATTTATAAGAAAGGACTATCGTGTGACAAGGCGACAAAATCCTTTTCATAATAATAAACATCTATACGAGTCTATTGTACGATTCCGACGGTGTTCATTAATCACCATCAAATAGCTATGTGACTATGAAAACTGGAAGATTAACATATTATCAAATATTTTTTCTTTCTTCACAAACATGAAACAGAAGTCATTTCCATACCTATTTCGTTGGGATTACGTGAGCAAACATTGTGGTATTGTGCAACGCCATAGCACATCGTCATCCATCACAGCAGCACAATGTCATAGCACATCGTCACTCACCATCATACGACAACCCAATAGTACATCAACATAGCACAACGCCATAGCATATAGTCACGCATCTAAACAGCACCAAGGAAAAAGACATAATCACGCATTGTTACAACCCCCAGTGTTTACCTAACCCTTCGTGTAACTATGAAAACTAGTGAGTGAGTGAGTGATTTTGTTTTTTACGCCTCTTTTAGCAATATTCCAGCAATATCACGGCGGGGGACACCAGAAATGGGCTTCACACATTGTACCCATGTCGGGAATCGAACCCGGGTCTTCGGCGTGACGAGCGAAGGCTTTAACCGCTAGGCTACCCGACCGCCCCTCTATGAACACTAAGGGTTGCAACTGCAACCCCTAGTGTAAACATGTGAACACTAAGCGTTGCATCCGCAGCTGTTAGTGTCATTAAAACACGAGGGGTTGATATTGCAACCGTTTGTGTTGACTTCTGAACTGCCCAGAATACCCAAAATAGAACACTAGTCATTTGAACTATTTTTAAAATATAAGAAAAAAATTTTTAAAATGTGTGATTATATTTTTTTTAAATGTGTTTATAAACATACCCATCCATTCTTTCGTAATTATAGTTGCATCTCTGGAATTTGTTCACCTGCTTTTGATGTTATTGTGTAGTATCATCAAATAATAAGAGTCCTATTCAAATCGCCATAATTAAGCAGTCCCGTCAGGATTTATCCGCCACCGTCCACCTCAAGGTCTATGACAATAATATATGATATATTAGACATATAGGTTTCCTGGTGAATTTGTTTGACACATGTCATGTTAAGGTCAAGGTCAAGGTAATTGAAATGTCACTCATGTGCTAAAAATCTCGAGAAAACTTGTTCACGAAACTTGGTATATATCATCTCCACATTGAGGTTGCGAGCCAAGTGACTTTGGACGTAAATTGTCCTGAAGGTCAAGGTCACAGAGAGGTCACAGAAAGATCACTGTAAGGTTATTCTTGTGCATCAAATCTTGTTACCAACCTGTCGAAAAAACTACTGGGCATGATTTCATTACACAGGTCAAGGTAACGCAGAGATTGAAACGTTTGGGAAAAGATCTCTTTGGTCGAATTTTCTCTCATTTTGCTTGTTGTCAATAATTGAGCAACATGCAAACCGGCTGATCATGAGTTGCTGGTAGAGGAGCTGCTTCAGTGTTTGTCGAACGAACACCGTTTCTAGTTAAAACTAATTTATAAATGTTTTCGATGAAATAAGCAAAAATAATTTACCTTCACCATGCAAAAGTGACGGCTTCATATTTATGGTATTTTGGCAAAGCTTGAAAGAGGCCACGTTAAGAAAAATAATTAAAATATTGAATCCTTGAACCCTTTGACTACAACTTTTTATCGGGGTAAGTTATTTCATGTTTCATACTTTTCAAATTCTATTCTATAAGAAGTGAACATAATACACGAATGAAATACATTGGGGTCATTACACAGAACAATTCAATGACCATTCTCAGTTTTTGAACCATTCTTTACTTCCGGCTTGGTCAAATTTGTTCTGCAATATGTTCGTTAATGTGGTTACTGGCACGATTCTGAAAACCATTTTACTGTGAAACCGAGTAGTCAGATAAGGAAAAGGTTTATCGCCAGCAAGGGTATTGATGAAATTGATGAAACAGCAAATAACATGAATGTAAATTGGTTTCCAGAAGTAGGTAAACAAACTTTTGGGATGCAGCTGTAACTTTCTATACAGAGATATTAGATCGTTTTGGGCAATCGAACAGTAGCAGCTGCAAATGTAACCCCATGTGTCTCCATATGAACACTAGGGGGATGCAGTATAATCTTGTAATGAATAAATACTTAATTGGTTTTTTTTGCAAAACAAATATCTGTTTTTAAAACGAACACTGGCAGCTGCAAATGTAACACGTTGTGTCGCCATATGAAGATAGCGCTTGCAACCCTTAGTGTTTGATTGAAGATATAATATATTTACACCATTCTTTTTTTATTTTGCAATGAAGAAATTCCGGAAGATATTGCGGTCATATTATAAATGTTCTGAAAAATAAACTTTCACAAGATACATGTAAGTATTGTAGATTAATAATTGATGTTGAATAAATAATGTGGCATTTATTGCTCAATTTTGTGGCTGCTTGCGACGAAAGAACTGTTCTTGACTGTAACTGCACGTATCTGAAAACAAGATTATGCACTGAGAAAATATTTCCGTAATGAAAACGGCTTGTGGATAATATTGTAATGTTTTGTCGCCTTGAGAGTACACAGACTCCAATTATTTTTCACTATGCTGTCGTGATTAAGTATTTGTGAGATCATATTTTTATCAAGCCCTTTACTTGAAACTCTTCAAAACTAAAATTTAAAAACACTCTCAATAGAACTGTCAGTTCTCTTCTGACTAATTCATGATTATCTGAAACAAAAATATCAAACCAAAGTTATAGTTTGAACATTTTTTTGTATCCACACTTGAGAAGCTTCAAATAAAAAGTAAATGCTATTTGGTATAATAACCATCGAATGTTGTATTTTAGCCATTCCCAGAAGAGTGTTACGTGTTGGAATGTTATACTAAATGTATCTCTTTTTTCTGAACTGTATCTACATCATTGTCATTATCATCGTGAGACCTTGGGGGGCATTTGGTTCTTTCCAATATTTGAAGTCCAAAAAATAGGGGAACATAAGCATTCAAGTATAACAAACGTGACACACAAACTGTATACACTCCGATATATTTACATCATTTATTTCAAAATACTCTGTACATAATAAATGATATGAACCAATGAAATCTTCTTTTTTTCCAATAGTAAAGGGTAATTTTAATCTTTTTCTTTTTTTTTTACACTGCCATATCACTGGCTTACGTGCGCCTATGCCACAAGTGAATTGATGTCATTTGCCTTACAATGTCAAAACAATGTAACTTCCAGTTTCTTACAATTGTTCTCATCCAAAACAAATTCTTCAATAGCCTGTTGCAGTTCGTACTTGTAAATATAGTGCCAAGGACAATATGGCACTGCAGTAGACAAGAAACCGACTGTTTTAATGACTGAAAATATATAGCTTCAATTAGAAGGACTTCAGTGTATATCGTCGCGTGTCCCATCATACAACATACCACACCAATGTCCTTAAAATGAGTTGCTTATCGGACACAATTGTGATTCCACCATCCTGACGTTGTAACTATTCTGCAGACATTCTTATGATGTAGAAAGATCAGTTTAATATTTTTTTTTTATCAAATAATATCTCTTTAAAGTTTACAGGCTTTCCATGACGATTATTCGTTGGGAAGCTAGTCACATGACTTCAAACTGTGGGTTTACAGGCCTGCGAACTGTCAAAATCGTTAACACGATAGTGGAAGATTGTTTATGAATTTTTACCTTGTGAACATTTGCCGGTGTCACAACATAATTCCGCCTCAGTACAAAACATACTCCCTACGAACGTATGCCAATACAGATCCGCCTGATACAACGAACAAAACTCTCCTCCTTCCAACAAATTATATCCGATATTGGGAAAGGATTATTCATTATACTGATAAAGGAGCAAGATATTTCCCCTACCGAATTTGGTCTAAAGTTGATAGTTTGTATCGCCGCAAATTGTCACCGGGCCACCGATATGCTCCATCCCAGACCGTGCTACACCGTGACGTCATAAGTAGTGACGTCACGGGACGACTAATGTGTTGAGGTGGCAAGGCAAACAAGTTTGATCAAATTTCGGTCACTATATTTGGCAGTTGTTTTTCTTTTGAAACCGATATCTGTATATGTACGGGTGTAAATTTCAAGTGCTAAATTATCAAAACTGAATGATATCAAAGCTCTGTTTAAATTCATACGAATTCATACGAATTTAAAGAACATTGTGAATTCGTTCAAACTTCAGTGAACCCACAAAAACTGGAGTTCAATTCTTAATTGATTGCACAGTAATGATCTTAATGGTTTGATTTCTTTACCATTATTGTTACAATTTCACAGCTGCAATATCAGTGTTACATGTTTTGGCAAATACGGGGGGCACGGGTGGCCCTATCGTCTCAGGCGCCGCGATTCGCTGTGCAGAGTTGCGTTCCTTGGGCACGCCAGAAACCTATGATTGTGGGTTCGAATCCCGGTTCGCCCCAGTTCGCCCCGGTTCGCCCCGATTATGTTTCTTGTTTTGTCAGCACCATACCCGTGCACGTGGGTTTCACCGAAGTGCTAAACGTCTGAAACCTGTATCACACGGGCTTTCCTCCCACATTAAGCCGATACGCCGTGATATAACTGGAATACTGTTAAAAAGCGGCGTTAAACCCAACTCACTCACACCCATTTTGGCAAATACACTGTATTAGCGAATGATTATTTTCGGTTGCATGAGTTTCAAATATAGTGTATTGAGAGTCAAACATCCTATATAACATCACTTTAAACGAAAATCTATCCTGGCCAAAAGAGACCGACTATATGGTGGATAGTCTGTATCATCTAGTACAAAATAAATATCGGGAATTGATTACATTTAATGCCTTCATAATTGATATAAAGGTTTAGCGTTTCTGTTGCATAAATGTAAAATACGTGATAATCAAGGCGTGGCTGGAATGAACGGGTAGATCAAGCTTAAACTTCACACTTGGACAAAGACTGTCAGTTTTTTTACAAAGTATAAGCTCAACGTCTGCAACATGCACGCCGACATTCAAGTATCTCTTGATCATTGCAGCTATGAAGTTATATAAAGTACGACGACATTGGCCATTGAACAAATACAACGGACTTTCAGTACACGTGAGCTCAAAATGTATCAGACCATCTTAACACTATTTGTGATATGCATACAGTAGCCACCAAGACTCGATAAATTTCGTTGTATTCGTATCAACGCCAGACCTTCCTACTGCAATGAATGTATGAAACACAATCAGAATAACGAACCTTCAAGCCTGTGACAACTGCGCGTCTATGGAAAAAGGAGAAACCGAAGGCACCTTGAAGCACAATTGCTGATTGGTGGAACTGTTTTTCCTGTTTTCCTCTAATTTGTCCCATGCTGTGATGTTATTCCTTGGTAAAGAGGAGCGCTTCAATGTTTTAAACGCGCAAATAGGTAAGGGGGGCGTGGATGCGAGTGCCATAAAATGCCATCCTGTCACTATAACTATAACATTTTAAAACTTTAAAATTGCGTACATACTAAAGTATAAAGATACTTATAACTGATACTTAATTGTAATTACAAATATTAAAGATGCCCCTCATAAAACTAGTGAATCAGACAACACATTGACTTTTGTAAAGTTTTTTATGAACACTTGTTCATCCACAGGGAGTTGAGACGTCTTGCTGAGACATGCCAAAAGTGTTACTCTTGACCTTGGCCTCATGCCTCAGGTTGTTGATGTAACATTTTCAGTTCCTCAATTGGTAGTTAGAGTGCGTGCACTGAAAAAATACTTACTTATGGTTTAAGTAACCATAATTATCAAGTTAGAGAAATTATCAACTTTGACACACTTTCACAGCTGGAGTATTCAATTATGCTCAAGGTGATCTTCTTTTCATATCAATGATTGTTTTCTCTAAACTCAACTCATTTCTTCAAATTAGGACCAAAATATAAGAGATACAAAATGATCATATATGCAACATTAAAAGTTTTTCAATGACTTTGACCTTGGGCCATTATATGCCCAAAACTACTCACCTAGGTTAGACACATGGTATGCAAAGTTTTAATGTTGGGACGGTTTGCAAAATTAAGCGATTGCAAAAAGAAAAGCGGCAGCCGGACGATACAGCAGCCCGTCTTTCGAAACTGCTTGTATAATTATACGTACAAGCACAAACACATTATCTCTGTACACTCGTAACCCCACACCGTTCTCCAACCCCAACCCCTCGAACGCTGCCAACTTCCCTCCCCTTAGCGCCTCCCCTCTAAACCACCCGCAACTGAGAGCAAGCCGAAGGAATGAGGCAGATGGGTGTCAGACACACAACCTGCGATTGCAAGAACTTCAACTATACACGTTCAACCATCGTCAGACTGTTTGAACATTACAGACAGACTGTCGGTACCCTGACGCAAGATCAAGCTTAAGCAGACCACTCGTGACGACGCCAGGCGATGACCGATATTTGGGCACAGGTTTGTCACTGCGACGGAACCGGCACCTCATCCTCATTCGTATGACCCATGTGATATCGCCTATGACACCCGTATCAAATATATTACCATCGAATTACCACTTCTTGTTTGTTTCTGGTTTAGCCCCCATCAAACATAGGTGTGTACTTTCTTCTTCCCGGCAGTTATGTTTAACGCAGCATTCAGCAGTACTCCAGTTGTATGACGGCGGTCTAACAATAATCGAGTGTGGACCAGACAATCCAGCTGCAGTGATTGACATCGTATGCAAGGATCTTCGCAATTGGGATACATTGACATGCATCAACCATATCAGCGAGTCAACCAAGTTCTATCTTTATATTACAGTATGAAAAAATTTCTTTCGATTTTTCAATGGACAGTTTTTTTCCTTATAGGTCTAGTAAACCAAGTCGATATTTAATTAAATGTTTGTTAACTTTTACGTCATGTGAACTGATAAATATATTTCTGGCTGAAGTAAGTCTTGAAAGTTCTGTAAATTTCATAACGCAAACTATCCTCTAAAGTGGTATGCCGTTCTTGGTGGAACATATTTATAGACCGATTTCGAAATTTCCAACTGAGCTATATAATACCAAAACCATGAGAAAATAAAAGATTTCTTATATGCGATATCCAATTATTCGTTCCCTTTTTATCTAAATATATAAACATGGTATAAGCTAATTTAGGGAGACGTTGTTCATGAAGATGAAGAATTTTAAATAAGTATATTTTAAACATCTAATCTGAGAGCTGATAAAATACGGTACCACATTCACCATAAGCCATACAATTTGGTGTAGAAAATATTTACATGTAAAGAAGTTAAGCTTCTCTAAACAGTCATACTTTTGAAATCCCAATACTTCAGAACCTTATAATAAAATTACACAGTTACATACACTCATTAAAGCTTCCGTTGCAAGCAAGGATACGTCATTGGCACATTTTGTTCCAATTCATTGTGTGATGAGCACAAGGTTCCTAAATATGAATTGTGATCTACTATACTGACTAACTGATCATCGAATACCAATCTATTAGACCACCTTCTGTTACTAAAATGACATCGTCTGCGAAAAGTATCATTTCTATCAAATCTGGAAACATTTGGAAACATTAGAAGCTATTTCGTAAAATAATTCTTTGATGACAAAAAGCTCGGACTCAAAATACAGCCTTGTCTTAGGCCCAAAGGAAAAACAAAGAAACATGTTTTACCATCCCCACAAACGCATGACCTCACATTAGAATACATTAACCCTAAACATTTGCCTTCGGAAACCAGCTTTTCATATGTCGATTAACGGAATCAGAAGCCTTTTTGAAGTCTACCATATGCTAGAGTAAAACCAATTTTCAAATAAATTATTAAAACATTTGCAAAGAAAAGGCATAACTTCACATTTAGAACACTTCAACATTTCAATAACTACATTATAAGGGCCAGCTGCGTTTCACGTTTGGGGGTGATTTATCGCCTCTATTATTTCGTTTTCAACCATGGTGAACTTCTGAATAATGCATCATTTGAAACACCAGTGTGCTTTTGTTATATTATCTTCAGCATAAGTTCGCAGAAGGGTTGTTAAAAGACGTTTTTAGTTTGTCTTGTCTATGCGCATATCAATTTTCTTATCTCCGAGAGCAATTTTTATATGTATACCTACTTTCGCAGTATTTCTTTGTGTCAAGTCAAGTACGTGTAGTTCTAAATCTCCGTAGCGCTTTGTGGACATTACGTGTGCTTTTTTTAATCCATGTTCAGTTTTTATTCTTTTCTCATAAAAAAATGTTGAATTTAACATAATTTGAACAAAGTCATCAATTGTCTCCACAATATCATTATCAGATTTGTCGAGAAGTACCTTTTTAACTTTCTTTTAGCTTGCGCAGTAAATTGTGCGGAACTTCGTCATTCCATATTAGTTTCTTCTTAGTGACAGCCTCATTTCTTAATTTGTTTTATGTTTCATTCATATCAGGGAACTTACATGTCAATTCCAAAGGTAAATCAGACTCTAAACTTCAATTAAGGATCGCCAATGTTCAACATGTTAATATAATGAACACTAGCGCCTTGATTTCCACAACAGAAAAATTCACCAAGAGTATCCCCATACACTATCCTATTGACAAAAACAACTGAAATGTATACAACATATCTAACAGTATCTGACCAAATGTATTAATGACAATGTCTTGGGATTTCCGATCTTCAACAAATATGCTTTCATTTTCTGGAAATGGACAGTTACTATGAACAATAACGTTTTGTAGACGAGAGGATTGTTTTGTTGACCAGTACGAGCATTCACATCTCTACAGACTACACTGATGGATGCTTTAAACTCCGACTGATTATCTAATAAAAGCTCTTCAAGATTATCAATACTACTGCAGTGTACGTGTATCGCGCCCGTGAAGATCCGGGGTAGAATAGGTCTTCGGCAACCCACGCTTGCCGTAAAAGGCGACTTTGTTTTGTCGGAAGAGGCGACTAACGGGATAGGGTAGTCAGGCTCGCTGACTTGGTTGATGCATGTCATTGATCCCAATTTCGTGGATCGTTGCTCATGATGTCAATCACTGGATTGTGTTGTTCAGACACGATTATTTACAGACCGCCGTCATATAGCTGGACTATTAACAACAAACAATCAAACATGTATCCCTGTACCTACAACTATTACAATACCATTTCAAAACTTATATTATGGGATATTTCCCGATTCAGTATACCTATTTCAGACACATTCATGTTGACCCTCGTCAAAATCTTTTTTGAAGGACGACTGTACTCGGATAACTTGAAGTCCCAGCCAATAAGTCCGCTTGTTTCACGTATGGTATTACTTACAATGTCCATAGCTTCCTTCAACAAAACTGCCCTTACAACAGATTGCTAGAGAATCCGTACAAACTGTCTTTTGATGATTACAAATGTTGCCCAAAAGCCTCTCTAACCCTTTTGGGACTTTGAGCTACCCATCTTATTCTCAAGGACCAAGTTTCCATATATTATTAATGCGATTCAAAATAAATCAACTCCCTGCGATAAGTGCCATTGCACATTTTATACAAAGTGTTAAGAGTTACATGGTCTGACGTGTAAATATTCTTCATTGACTTTTTTATATTTTGTAATGTCTGAAACAAATATGAAACCACTTATTACTAACTTGATTACAAATCAACGGCCGATTCGAGTTACTCTGAGGTTTTATAAACATTATCTCAAAATAGGTTCAGACGGCAATAAACGATGATACTGAAGCAATATTATTTTACATGGAATTCATATGTGAAATTACCTCGCCAAAACCTACAACAGTTTCAGTAAATGTAAAACAAATTTTTGTTAAGCACCGCAACGCCGCTCAAGAAACTATTCATTTGATCGTGTTTTATTCATCGTAAATATTCAGGAACACCAACACAGCTAGACATTTGGACGTAGTCAGCAGAAGCAAGTCTACGTCTAGTCTTGAAGTCAAATGAAGTCACTAAATACATGATTATTGTTTTACGCCACTTTAAGCAATACTCCAGCAATATCATGGCGGGGGACACCAGAAATTGGCTTCACGCATTGCACCCTTGTTGGAAATCAAAACCGGGTCTTCGGCGTGACGAACAAACACTTTAACCACTAGGCTACCCCTCACAACATGATACGACGTCACTATATAACACCCTCAATGTTCTGATAATTCTGTATTTACCTTTCTAATATTTCTTCAGTGTGTCAGATATCTTGTCACCTTGTGTTTGAGATGCTGAACAACAGTTCGAGCACGAGTTGGACTGGCATTATCGTCCATCAAGACTGGACGTGTGGCGAGAGCATGGTTATCGAAATGAGGCACAACAGCACCGTTCAGGATCGAGTTCTGGTACCTCTGTCCATTTAGTTTTCCGGGAACTGTGATGAGGTCAAGTTTACAATCACAGGAACAACACCCCCACACCATGACGGATCCATCCCCAAATGAACATCAGCTTGAATGTTCCTTTAATCATATGCTGTGCCTCTCTGCCTCCAAACTCGTGCCCTCCCGTCTGTATGGTGCAGCAAAAATCTGCTTTCATCAGACCAGTGGATCCTTCTCTATGTCTTCAGGTTCCAGCGAGCACGTGCTTGGCACCAGGCTGAACGGGCATGGCGGTGCTGATTTGTGAGGAGTGGACGTCTGATTGGTCGTCTTGCTCTCAATTCTGCAGAATTTAGGCGTAGTCTGATGGTGCTGATGGACACTCTGTTTTATGGATGCCATCCATGTCACAGCTCTGTACAAGTAGACTTTTAGCTTCGTCTGGCTTGGCGTACGAGAACACGATCTTCCCTGTCATTGGTTTTTCTCGGACGTCCAGACCTCGGTCCATTCCTTCACTTCACCGGAAGCAGTATGCTAACGTATTAGCCTGCTGATGACAGTGTGATTAATGTTCAGTTGTGCTCCAATAGCACGACATGACATACAAGTCTGGTGCATACCAATAATTTGCCGACTTTGGTTCAGAGGCACTGGACGCTTGGGCATTTCACAGGTTGGTCAAAATAAAGCTTAATTTATGCCTAAAACCAAATTTTAGCTGTGTCTGCCAACACAACATACGCCTATGTGCATACTGCATTTTTAGCAAACCGACCCCCGGTACAAGCATGCTCAACGCAAGCATGCACGTGTAGCTCGGAACAGGGTGTGTTTGTGATATTATGTTCACAGATGGTGTAGTATATGAAATATGTACTTGTAGTTTAAAAAAACGAAAATTATATTTTCTACTTTTACTTTAAAATGTGTGGTGCGATATTTAAGACGAGGTGTATATTATATGTTTCTCTTATTAATAAATGACCATTCACGTGACAGTATGTCACTCTCAATTGGACCGAAGCTGCTTGCTCTGTTGCTGTTCTGTGTTTGAATAAGCCAATATTGTCAGTGCGTAGGCGTTTCAATTTTTGAGTGAGGTGGGTTTAACGCCCCTTTCAACAGTATTCTCTCTATATATTACGGCTTGTCAGCTTCATGTGTGAGAAAAGCCTAAAGTGATCATGTAGGTCTCAAACATTTAACACAGGTATGGTGCTGAAATTTGGGCAAAACGAAATTTGAACCTACAATCACAGGTTTCTGCCGTGCCCAAAGGACGCAATTCTGCACAGCGATTTTAAATCAATGAATCGGGTGGTCATATTCGGTGACTTGGTTGATATCATGTCATGCTTTCCCGACGGCTTGAGTCAAATAAACAATAAACAAACGGACACGTGCAAAGACACCACTCAACAAGCCTGATTAAAAAAAGGACAACAATGCATGATTACTAGTGTAATCTCAGAAGCCTTTTAAGAGACGTCACTTATTTGAAAATCAAACTAGATAAAGTAGTTTCTTTGAATGAGGTCTAGATCTTCAGCTTAATACCTGTTCTTCGGGAAATAATAGCCACAGTCGTAAAACCATCTCAATTAAATGCAAACACAGCGTGATATTAGAAAGTGTTTGTTATTTCTCACTGTGGCATACAATTACAATCTTGAAATGTTACTTGATTGCTGATGCTTTGTTACAGTACAAAATGACAAGAATATGTCGTATTGAAGCTTAACCATGCATTTTGATTTGTATGATTAATTTCACGTTGTTTCGGGGTTGGGTTAGTTGTAACGCTGCTACAGAGGCAGAACTTCAGTCATGATTCAGTTTACTGTATACGTGAGAGAGTTAGTGAGTGAGAGTTTATGAATTCTGATTCCTTACACTGAATGCGGACATGGCAGGCTTGACCTTCAAATTTGGTGCGCAATTAATGTCTCAGCAGTTGCAAGGAATAAATTAATAATACTTTGAGGGCGTTGCAAAAATAAGTGTAACTCCACTCTGCAATCATTTTGGAGTGTATACCGAAACTCTTCAAATGAGGGAGTGGATGACTTTGTTTAACGTTACTTTAAAACTTTGAAAAGTGTTTGAGTTATATCACTGCTTGTCACTTTGATGTGTTAGGAGAGCCTGAAGTGATGCAGCCCTCGGACGTTTACTTCTTTGGCACGTGTCTTGTTTATGCATTTGAAGTTCCAAGATAATGCGTTGGGTTCGATTATTAAATTTAGAAGTATAATAAATTTGGTAAATGAGAACTGATAATTAACTCCTACTTTCAGCAAACTAAATAGAAAACTACGATCAGCTTTCGCGTGTGTCATGTTCGACCGTTTCCCACCTGATTTCACCAGGCCTTGGTGTTTTTACTTAATAGCTACAGTCTGTACTTTACAACAAACATTATCTATAGATGGAGTTCATTTTTATGCCACTCGAGCTGAAGTGGGCGATTTTATTTTGTATTTCTGTATGAGTCACTGGTTATTTTCAAGACGACAATTTACTTGTGTAATCTGTCTATATGTGAATATGGGTACATGGTCGTGGTTGTCTGTTGAAGAGGTATCAGCGACATTAACTGGCTCTTACTGTATCCGAGCCTTCGACGTTAACACCATCAAATTTTTAATTGCAAAAAGTGAATGTTTCCTCACACAAACACATTAAACAGAAATGACATCGACAACCGTTGAAGCTTTGTCCCTTATCCAGTCAGCACTTCTTGCGCAGCACGGCCCATACCTCTGGCAGGGGCCTCAACTCAGAATCATCATAATCAGCAAAAAAGTGCACTTTTTTTAAAGATTCGCTTTTCACGGAAACTCTGCTCTTCATTAATTAACTGTCTTTGCTGCCGACAGAGCACGTTTTGCCTTCAAACATCAATTTGGACCTCTCCAATGACGCCATTAAAACTCTCTAGTTTGTAAACCATTGATGGGAAGAAACACTTGTGTTTGTTTTCAATGATCATTAAGTTTTTAACTAGTTGGTATTGCATTTATATTACAGAATATGCGAGTGGAGTCTTCTGTTTTCGTACTTCAGGGCACTAAAGAAACATTATTTGCCACTTTCTATTAGTTTTATCATGAACAAGACTTTCTCATTTTGGTCAATGATCGCATGTGGTCGTTCACCGCATGTTACAGCAGAAACAGCGTTCCTGGTTTCGTCATCAAGAATAATCCTTGTTTTGCAGGACGCCACCAAGTGTTGTACCTTACCTGACCTCTTCATAACTATTGAAAAATCAGCCACACGCTTAGATGAAAATTTATTATTGATATCGACATTTACGGGGGAAGTTCTTCGCAACATTCTGTTAATATCAATGGAGCTCACATTCAATATTGTTAAGTACCATAGTGGATAGGGTGGTTCTTGGATAGAATACAGTAAAACAACCTTTGCTTGTTGTCCTAGTGGACTCAGTGGATCCAGCTCGTTGTCTTTGTGGATTGCGTGTCATCGTACCCCGACTGCGTGGATCACTGCTCGTAATCTCAATCACAGGTTTCTCTCGTCCAGAAGCTATTATTTACAGTCTATCGTCATTTAGCTGGACTTTTGCTCTTCATATATTACGGTTCTAAGCACTGTCTTCATTGCCCACATGGGTACAGTTATTAAAGCCCATTCCAAGTGACTCTGTCACAATCTTGGGGTAGAAAATACAGAGCCACAACGATATGGCTGGAATATTACTAAAAGTGAAGTAATGTTACACTCAGTCTCTGAACACTTACATTGTGCTCCTCTTTGTACTGTCCATCCTTTGCACTTTTAAGACTATTGTCCATCAAGATGGGTAGCTTGAACTTGAGATGAAGACTATATTATGTTAGTGTATGTCAAATTAAAGCAGAAACGATTGTACGATTTCGACTATATGACAAGCATGTGTTTATCAAATAGTGATGATGCCAGATGTCGTGAAAGGTGAGCGTATCCTGGCCCACCAGTGTCACCCATCACAACACATGCAATGTAAGTCACTTCTTCACCTGGATAAAACACGGGAACATATGGTACAAGTGAAAACAAGGAATTGCATCGAACATAACTTGTATCACGGATACGTCAAATTTGGAAATGTCCACATGTCTACCTTAACACATTTTGAAAGCTTTACTGAGGCTTTGAATGTTGTTACTTTGATCAAACAATTTTTCAGCAAGAGTCGAATAACGCCCTTTGGAATCTTCGTAGATAGGGTATGCTCTATTTTATCTCAAAAGTTGTGAAATCTAGACACCAAACGTTGGACCTGTTGGAATATTGCTCGACAATGACTATTGGAAAGTTGGAGTAATCCCTTGTGGACATTAGTTTGTCACTGTGAATCTTGAAACTATATTTGTTTACTGTACTTGTCATCATCTTCTTAACGTTACGCCCAATGATTCACCAGATACGTACTTGAATAAAGGATGGTCAAAGTGCTTTGGCTGCAGTTATATGGAGTTAATATTGGAGTTACACACGTATATAAGATTTTACTTCATGGATCCAGTGCAATGATGTATCTTGATGCATCTTAACACTGTGACTTAACATGTTTTGATTGTGATGGGCGCCACGGTGGGGCAGGATACGCTCCGCTTTTCGCACCTGGTATCATCACGATTTGATAAACAGTCTTACAATTGAATCGTACAAATAGATTTTTTGTGGTTATGAAAATGATTTTGCAAATTTTATTTAGTATTTAGTGGGTATACTCAAAACGTGAATCTTCAGAGTGTTGCAAGGACACTAACATATGGCGAATGTTATCTTTGTATTCGTATTTTTGGTCATACATGTACATGTTCGTTCCTAAAATTAAAAAAAAGCATAAAGTCATAGTAATCTGAAAACTTTCCTTTTCGAAGTATACGCTCGGCTCCCAGTTTGACAAGGAGGGCAGGACTGTCCCGACACCAGGTGTCACTTCAATATTATTTTAGGCAGACTGGCTAGTGTAAATAGGTCTCTTTATTGTAAAACACTGAGTTACAAATAGCAATGTCAAAGAACATACTATAGGATGGCCCGCAGATTTCTGATAATTCTATCCATTTTAGCTGTAATACTTTAAACGTTCACATTTAGTGCATTATATATTCCATTGTTAACTTTTATGTTTACATTAAAGCGTTGTATCGGAAACATATGTACTGGTCCTGTCAAATATACCGGTTGTAAGTGTCAAGTTTCATTTTGACATGACATGCGCGACAAAGATACCGAATAATGTAAACTTTGTAGACAAATAATTTGGTAAAACTATTATCAACGGAATATTTCCATTCATTTCCATTTACGTGTCATGATTTATGCTACCGACAGTTGGTGTCCATTTCAAAGGAAAAGTAATTATTATGGCTCAAGGATATACATTAATTTAATTCGTGTTTCAAAACAACTCTGTTCTCTGACGCAATCACATCAAGTAGCAACAAAGTTGCATCTCTATATGTATGACCAATGAGGTAAAGATATCCTTTTTAAATTCGCTCCACAATGCATCTATGCAACCAAGTGAGATTCCGATGCGTACATATCTCCATTGTTAATTGTCAAGTAGTTTTCTTATTCCGTTACAGAATATGCAGTTTTTACGAATAAATAATAGTGTTTCACAAGAAAGCAGTTTAACAGAAAAAGGGTCTTTGGACCCTTTTGTTTCAGATCCTTTCCAGGTTTTGTGAGATGTTACTAAACTTATAATGTTATCTATACATAATAAATGTTATTTTTGTTTTTGTGTAGTGATGTTATTTCATGGCTGTGTCTTGGTACAACATACTGTCACTTGATGACGTCGAGGACTGAAGCAAAGGTGAGTTGGTTTTCACGTAATATATATATATATATATATATATATATATAATATATATATATATATATATATTCTCCCACATTAAGCTGACATGATTATTAATCATGAAGGTTAATGTGTTCGAGCGGCGTTAAACCAAACTCACTCACTCAATCACTCATTTGTTCTCGAGATATCACTACACATATATGATTTTGCTTTATATATAAGAGCTTCCGTTCGGATGTGACTATTTATCATATTGATTCATTTAAAAATAATAACTGGTGCTATAGAATAACCTAAGCCAAACGTAACTCAGACTTACTGAATGATCAGTAATGTTATTTACCAAGAGGTGATCCTATATTTATTTATCATAGTTATTGTTATTTTTTTAGACGAAGCTGAATGAATTCCCTCGGGAATCAAATAGGTTTCAAGTAACAGGGTGTGACTGGTGCGACTGCCAGTCATCTTAACACGTACTCATATAATTCGTTTTCCGCATATGATACAGTCGAGTTTTCATATATAAAATATACAGTTAAGTGATACATATATTTCATAGGCGCCCAAAGAGCATCAATTATTAAAGGAATCTAAGCACTATATCACCTGCGGCCCCAACTTTAATGTTGTTGGTTGAAACATGGACTTCATACGGTATAGCAGCTGTTTTCATATTTCACTCTTTATATGCTTTCAAAAACAAAAACAAATACATTGACGGACAATGTCTACTTTGATGTCGGTTTTATTGCAAAAAGCTAATTTGTCGATAGTAACCCGTATAAAGCTGATCGTATCCTTTCATTTAACAATGACTGAAGGATAACACTTGGATCCATTAACTACACTTGAATATTGCTGTTTATTCAGATGAATGAATATACCAGAGAGTAAAGGCGAAAGAAGGTATTACACTATGGAAAGTTAAAACAAATGTTTTTCTTCATCTTGCGTGTCATTTCAAATACACCATATGATGACTGTATTTGTAAAGACTCGTGTCCTGCTTGGACAAGCCGAATGGCGACCCTTGACCCTCTAAACTTTGTTCTAGATCTGTCTACGTGCATATCGAAAAGAATAATAAACTTGTTCCACAACTTCCGTCTTTACTTTGTAAGTGTACATGGATACTGTCTTAATGTAACACAGCTAGTTTGAATTAGTCTTCAGCAACCCATGCTTGTCCAAAGAGGCGACAAATGGAATCGGGTGACAAGAATCGCAAGCTCGTTTATTCATGTCATCACCATATCCAACTGCGTAGACGATGCTCATGATGTCAACCACTGGAGTTCGGCTTTAAACAACAAACAAACCAATTTATTTAGACCACCCAGACCAAACTAATATAACACGGTTACCTTTAACAACATCTTGTTCACTACAAACTGTGTTTTGATTATTACAAATTCTGCTCAAAAACCTCTCTACCCAATTTGAGACTTTATGTGAGCTATCCATCTTATTCTCAAGGACCTAGTTTATATTATTGCGATTCAAAGTATATCTACTTTCTGCAATATCTGCGATTGCACATTTTGTACAACGTGTTTCAGTTACATGATACTGACGAGTAAATATCCTTCACTGACTGAACTAGATAGTATTGTCCACCAACAGGGTCTTTTTCTATTTTGATATGTCTGAAACAAATATGAAACTGTTGAAAACAAATCCATAGCCAATTCAAAAGTACTTCAAAATAGGGTCAGAAGGCAAAAAACTGATGATTTTGAAGCATTGTCAGTTTCCATAGAATTAATATTTGAAATTAAACGTCAAAACCTACATGTTTGTCACAGCAACACCGACCAAGAAACTGTTCATTTGATAACGCTTCTTTCTCAAACCCAAACTATTAACAATTTCAAAAACTGTGAGGTGAGGTGATGTGAAATGGGGTTTACCGTCGCGTCTAATATTATTGCACTTAAATAGCGACGTGCATGCACGTGTGTGTGTGTGTGTGTGTGTGTGTGTGTGTGTGTCTGCTTGTACTAGTCCGGACTGAAACCGATTTATAGTGCTAGCTCACTGAGATAACATGCCGCAGTTTAACACAGTATACTGACTCCGAGTCGACCAGTCCTTGTTTTAGCCCCTTAATGCCGAGCGCCAGACAGGGTAACGACAAGTACCATCTTTAAACGTCTTATCGTATGACGCGGCCGGGGATGCATATGGAACCCCGGACCTTCCGTTTTAGGACGCTCTACCACTAGACCATGGAAGCAGTCATTTCAAATTCCGATTTCACTTAATCTACGTGGCGTGGATCATGTTTTGTTCATGGTGAATATTCAACAACATGCGTTACATCATCTGACGAGTAAATCTTCTTCACTGACTGTAACTAGATAGTATTGCCCAGCAACAGGGGCGGGTTTTATATTTTGTAATGTTTGAGACAAATATGAAACCAATTACTTGAAAACAAATCCATAGCCGATTCAGGTTACTCTGATGTCTCAAACACATTATCTCAAAATTGGATTAGACGGCAAAAAAAGAGATGATTCTGAAGCAATGTAATTTAATTGGAATTCATATGTGAAATTACCTCGCCAAAACCTACAACAGTTTCAGTAAATGTAAAACAAGATTTTGTTAATCACCGCAACACCGCTAAAGAAACTATTCATTTGACTGTGTATTGTTCATCGTAAGTATTCAGGAACACCAACACAGCTAGACATTTGGATGTAGTCAGCAGAAGCAAGTCTACGTCTAGTCTTGAAGTCACTTGAAGTCAAATGAAGTCACTAAATACGTAAGTATTGTTTTACGCCGCTTTTAGCATTACTCCAGCAATATCGTGGCGTGGCACACCAGAAATGGGCTTAACACATTGTACCCTTGTGGGAAATCAAAACCGGGTCTTCGGCGTGACGAACAAACACCTGCACTTTAACCACAAGGCTACCCCTCACAACATGATGCCATATGACGTCACTATATAACACCCTCAATGTTCTGATCATTCTGCATTTACCTTTCTAATATTGCCTCCGTTTTGTATCCCTTGTGATGAAGGAATCACAGTCAAGCATGTCCTGCTTGATTGTGTTGATTTTTCTATCACAAGGGATAAATATTTCAATGTAAAAACAATTAAGGACCTTTTTAATGATGTTAATCCTCGTTTAATATTATGTTTTTTAAAGGAAATAGAACTTTTTCATAAATTTTGATGTGTTCAATGTATTGTTTTAAAAATTGGTAGTGCGAAATTCATAACTTAGATTGTTAGTGGCTGTACCCTTGATAAGTATCATAAATGTATCATAAATGTAACTTCTCGTCACGATATGGCTGAAATATTGCCCATGTGACGTTAAATAATAACTCACTCACCCATTCAGTATGTCAGATATCTTGTCACCTTGGGAATTTCGGATTTAGTTCACAGCAACCTGTGCTGGTCGTAAGAGGACCACATGGATCGGTAGGTGAGGCTCGCTGACTCAATTGATCAACTCTCGTCGTGACCCGAGGCGTGGATCATTGCTCACAATTTCGATCACTAGATTGTCAGGACTTGACCACGTACGGGGCACCCATAGCTGAAAATTCAAGAGTGTGACGTTTAACAACAAACAAATAAACAAGATATTATATATTTTTATGTAATCAGTAGAGGATATTTGGCCTTTTTGTCAAAAACCTTCATTTGTGAAAGTGTGGATTTATTCAGGTCATAAGAAAAAACATACTTTTTGACAAGAAAAGACATTTTCTACATAATATATTTTTCTTTTAATAATCTTACGCCTATATGTTCAAAATATTTCCTTCTTTTTAAAAAAACTCAAAAACTTAAGATGGTAAATGTCTAGATTAAATGCAAAAACAGCATGAAATCGTTTGTTATTTCGCACTGTGGCATACAATCTTGAACTGTTACTTGATTGCTGATGCAGCGATGCTTTGTTACAGTACACAATGACAAGTATATGTCGTTTTGATGCTTAACCATGCATTTTGGGTTGTGTGATTAATTTCACGCTGTTTCGAAGGATCGTGTCCGATCATTAAGTGGGTGGTGTGGGTTGGATGTAAAGCTGCTACAGAGACAGAACTTCAGTCATGATTCAGGTTACTGTAAACGTGAGACCGTACACGTGTTGTGAGTGCGTGAGTGAGAGATAAAAAGTGATTGTATAAATTCCGATTTCTTTCGGATACGGTAGGGTTGACCTTCAAGTATGGTGACGCAATTAATGACTCAGCAGTTACAAGGAATAAATTAATAATACTCAGCGATTTCTTCATGGTGTATATTGTGGGTGACTTAGCTTTACGCCACTTTGAAACTTTAAAAGTATTTGAGTTATATCACTGCGTGTCAGTTTGATGTGTTCGGAAAGCCTGAAGTGATGCAGGTCTAAGACGTCTACCACTTTGACACGGATCTGGTTTAAGCATTTGATGTTCCAAGCTCATGCCTTGGGTTCCAGTATTATTTTAAGATTTGTTTGTTTTGTTTGTTTGTTGTTTAACGCCGCACTCAGCAATATTCCAGCTATATGACGGCGGTCTGTAAATAATCGAGTCTGGACCAGACAATCCAGTGATTAATATCATGAGCATTGATCCACGCAATTGGGATCGATGACATGTATCAACCAAGTCAGCGAGCCTGACCACCCGATCCCGTTAGTCGCCTTTTACGACAAGCATAGTCACCTTTTACGACAAGCATAGTCACCTTTTATGGCAAGCATGGGTTTTTGAAGACCCATTCTACCCCACGGGTCCAATATTTTAAGAAGTATAATATATGCATAAATGAGAACTGGTAATGAACTCCTACTTTCTGCAAACTAAATAGAAGACTATGATCAGCTTTCGCGTGTGTCATGTTCGACCGTTTCGCACCTTGTGTCATCACAATTACTTACCGAAGAATTTGAGAACCCACTTCGCTTGGGTTCACTCTGTGTTTTCATTGTGACAGATTCGAATATGAACCGCTATCAGGCCTTGGTGTTTTTAATTAATAGCTACAGTCTTTACTTTAAGACAAACACTATCTATAGATGGTGTCCATGTTTATGCCACTCGAGCTGAAGTTGGTAATTATATTTTGTATTTCTGTATGAGTCACTGGTTATTTTCAAGACGACAATTTAACTGTGTAATCTGTCTACATGTGAATATAGGTAGATGGTCGTGGTTGTCTTTTGGAAAGATATCAGCGTTGTACAAAACAATAACTTGCAATTTGCTGTCACTGTATCAAAGCCTTCGACGTTAACACCATCAAATTATCATTGCAAAAAGTGAATGCTTCCTCACCCAAACATATTAAACAGAAATGACATTGTACGGCTCGTACATGAACTCAACTCAGAATTATCATCAGCAGCAAACAAGTGCACTTTTTTAAAGATTCGCTTTTCACGGAAACTCCGCTCTTCATTAATTAACTGTCTTTGCTGCCGACAGAGCACGTTTTGCCTTCAAACATCAATTTAGACCTCTCCAATGACGCCATTAAAACTCTCTAGTTTGTAAACCATTGATGGGAAGAAACACTTGTGTTTGTTTTCAATGATCATCTAGTTTTTAACGATCTTCGTTGGTATTGCATTTATATTGCAGAATATGCAAGTGGAGTCTTCTGTTTCCGTACTTCAGGGCGCTAAAGAAACATTATTTGCCACTTTCTAATAGTTTTATCATGAACATGACTTTCTCATTTTGGTCAATGATCGCATGTGGTCGTTCACCGCGTGTTTCAGCAGAAACAGCGTTCCTGGTTTCGTCATCAAGAATAATCCATGTTTTGCAGGACGCCACCAATTGTTGTACCTTACGTGACCTCTTCATAACAATTAAAAAATCAGCCACACACTGAGATAAAAAAAAAAAGGATTCTTATTTATTATTGATATCGACATTTACGGAGGAAGTTTTTCGCAACATTGATGTTAATACTAATGGAGCTCCGATTCAATATTATTAAGGAATATAGCTATAGGGAGGTGACTCAATGGATCTCGTACGACAAGCATACTCACCTTTTACGGCAAGCATGGGTTGGTGAAGACCTATTCCACCCCGGAATCTTCACGGGTCGACGTACGGATGATCTCCTCTGGGGTGCACACATGCTTTCCGTCAAAACATGCTTGCCGTAAAAGGCGACTAACGGGATCGGGTGGTCAGGCTCGCTGACTTGGTTGACACATGTCAATTGCGTGGCTCGATGCTCATGATGTAAATCACTGGATTGTCTGGTCCAGAACGCCGTCATATAGCTGGAATATTGCCGAGTGCGGCGTTAAATAACAAAAAACAATCAAAACCACAAACAATCCTGCAAAACAAACGTATTACAACATCAATGAGTTAAACATCATGTGTACGGAGTGTTTTCTGTTCACCCATGGTCAAACTAGAAACCAGAAACCAAGGATCGTCAGTTCCAATCCCGGTTCACGCCGAGTATGTTTCTAGGTTTGTCCACACCATACCCCTGTTCGTGGTATTCAACAAGTTGTGTACATGTTTCTGTAGCGACAATAATGACATTCACTTAATTCTTTCCTGTCATTCAAGTTTGTTTTTGTACTTGATTGGTAACAAAGAAAGAGCCGTCCATCAAGGGATTTCACCACATCTTGGTAATGGGTTTCACTAAAGTGGTAAACGTCTTAAACCTGCTTCAGTTCGGGCTTTTCTCCCTCATTATGCTGACATTAAAGGATTACTCTCCGAACGGCGTTAAGCAAACACGTACTCCTATTATTCTTTTTCCACATATGATACAGTCGAGTTTTCATATATAAAATATACATTTAAGTGATACATATATTTCATAAGCGGATTAAGAACATTAATTATTAAAGGAATCTGAGCACTATATCACCTGCGGCCCCAACTTTGATGTTGTTGGTTGAAACATGGACTTCATACGGTTTAGCAGCTGTTTTCATATTTCACTCTTTATATTCTTTCAAAATAAAACAAATACATTGACAGACAATGTCTTCTTTGATCTCGGTATTATTGCAAAAAGCTGACGTCTCGACAGCAACCCGTACAAAGCTGATCGTATCCTTTCATTTAACGCTGACTGAAGGATACCTCAATGGGATAACACTTGAATCCATTAACTACACGTGGATATAGCTGATTATTCAGATGAATGAATATACCAGAGAGTAAAGGCGAAAGAAGGTATTAGACTATAGAAAGTTAAAACAAAAGTTTTTCTTTATCTTGCCTGTCATTTCAAATATACCATTTCGTGTCCCTATACCAGCTATATGTTCCCATACTAAACATATGACGGCCGTCTGTAAATAATCCAGTCTGGACCACACAATCCAGTGATTGACATCATGAGCATCGATCCACGCAATTGGAATACGATGACATGTATCAACCAAGTAAGCGAGCCTTACCACACGATCCCTTTAGTCTCCTCTTACGAAAAGTCGCTATTTTTGGCAAGCATGGGTTGCTGAAAACCTATTCTACCCCGGATCTGCACGGGTCCTTCACTTTGAACGTGTACATGGGTATTGTCTTAATGTTACACAGCTGGTCTTCCGCAACCCATGCTTGTCCAAAGAGGCGACTAACGTGATCGGGTTATCAGGTTCGGTGGCTCGTTTATTCATGTCATCCTAATTAAGTAGACTATGCTCATGATGTTAACCACTGGATTATCTGGCCCAGACTGGATTAATTACTGACCACCGCCTTGAAGCAGTTTTAAACACAACTATAAGTTTGTTAGTTTGTTTGTTTGTTTGTTTGTTGTTTAACGTCGCACTCATATTCTAGCTATATGACAGCGGTCTGTAAAATAATCGAGTCTGGACCAGACAATCCAGTGATCAATATCATGAGCATCGATCCACGCAATTGGGATCGATGACATGTATAAACCAACTCCGCGAGCCTGACCACCCGATCCCGTTAGTCACCTTTTACGAAAAGCATAGTCACCTTTTACGGCAAGGATGGGTTGCTGAAGACCTATTCTACCCCGGAATCTTCACACAACTATAAGAACGAATCTTCTTGCAGGCTACATAAAGGAGTAGGAGGTGGCGAATGGCGAGCTGTCTTCACATTGCTATATTATGCGGCTTCCAAAGTATTGTCTAAAAAGATCAGCGTAAAAGAAAACTGTTCAACAAAGTCTTTGAAAAAAACCTGCAATTGAGAAACATCTGTGTTAATGGCATTACGTGAAAAGGAAACAGGTGTACATTATTCATTCGAAAGTTCATGCCAATAGTGATTTTCATCTGACTGCCTCCAAATTAGATATTCTCGAATTCATAAATCTCACGTAAACACATACATGTATGTTCCAGTTGAAATATATCCTAACTAAATAGTTCGTCACGACATTGACAAACAAGTCTATATATATGTACACACCAACCTTTTGTTTTGTCACTATATCATACGCATGTTTCAAGAATGACGGTCATATAGGGATAATACCAAGTTTTCGCGAAAATTGAGCGTATCCTGGCCCACCAATGGCACCTGTGACAAACATACGTATGACATTCTTTGAAATCTTGGTGAAAAGAACATGCTCAATTCTACCTCACAACTTGTGAATGTCTACACTAAAGGCTGGAGCTGCTGAAATATTGCCCAACATGAAGGGAACGTTTAATATTGGAATGTTGATCACTCTGTCATCCAGTTTTGTGTATATTTTTTAAACTCTGTATCTTTTTGCATAGATGTAAATATGAATCTTATGAGGCGCTTACACTGATCTATTTTATATCATTCTAGTTCAGGTGGGTAAAACAGTGGAAAGGAATGGGCTATTTTGACGACATCAGATAACCGATATATCCGAAGATTAAGTTAAACGTCATGGCGAAATTACATTGTTCAGTATTTGACAATCCAAGCAGAAATTCTGATTCACTTCCTTAAAGAATCAGGCCTGCAAGAAGGGAGCACAATTGGTTTGTATGGGGATGACAACTTCTTGCCCAAATATCTAATCCCAAAATTTAACATGGATGTTATAAAGGAGGAATTAAAGCACACATATTGTTTGTGTGTCCTTTATATTTCCTGATATTGACAAATTGCCCTGAACCTCTAATGATATATGTGTAACTGTGTGTTGTGTCACCACATTTTGGTAACAAATGCTCCATGGATCAAGGAATGAACCTTTTCCTTTTTTGCTGGACCTAGCAAAATATACCTCTCTTTGTACGGATATGTTTGGGGATTGGGAATCCTGGACAAGAGAGAAATGGACATGTCTTCAGGTTTTAGAGTTAGGTCACAAGTACTGATCCATGATGCGCTGTTTTGGCAGATTTCTACCTCGATTTAAGATACTGGCCTTATTTAATATGTCACTTGTATCACGTTCTCTGATCAAACAATTAATGTAGGGATGCTTACGTATAATGGTTATTCTATACATGACAGCTGCCTGGGGCTCTTTTCAAATTTGTGATTACATTTAAAGAGGCTGATATTTCTGTTTGTGAGTTATCGAGTGACAGACCAGCTGCTGACTTTTGGCGTCCAAGCCGGTCACCGGTATGGATTAACTCGAGGGTGATTGTGTTTTGAATAACCCTGAAATTACACAACATCGTACCGGATCTGTGTATATCTGTTGTGGCACGGAGACGCACAACTAAACACGCAAATTATATGACTTGTTTTATTGTATTCGTACAGCTTGAATGATGGCGAATTGTAATCTATTGTAAAATATAATCTGAATCTGAGCAATCATGAGCATTGACCCCGAATATAAAATATAATCACCCGATCCCCATTTAAGTAGGCGCTTTCAATAATTTGGTACACTTGACACCTTTAGTTCTCCGGAATACCTTCGGGTTACCCGTTTATAACATGAATAGCATGGCTTTTGTTGATTGAAAAGGCAGTGGAGCGTACCTTCTCAATATAATACTGCCATTCCATTAGTGGTAGGGTTCACCGCAGGTTACATCACGTTTATATCATAAAATCATCGCTTGTCGGTGTCCCTCACTCCAAGAAAGATGGTGTGTGTAAGTATATAAATCGAACAATATTTGAGAGTACCCAAAAATCTATTCAAAATGATATCATCAATGTGGAATTCATGATCAGTCTCCATAGTAAAGTCAATATCTGTTTCATGCCGCGTGAAATACGTTAAAAGATGGTACTTGTTTTTAACCTGTCTGGCGCTCGTCATTACGGGGCTCAAACAAGGACTGGTCGGCTCGGAGTCAGTATACTGTGTCTGAGTGGAGTATTCATGTTAAACTGCGGCATGGTATCTCAGTGGGCTAGCATTATTAATCGGCATCGGTCCGGACTAGTACAAGCAGTCTCCCCTGGCATCCTTAGCCATTCATCTTGTGAGGCCTGCCCAAGATGTTGCAAAATCTGGAAACGCTGAAGTTGGTTGGGAGCCCTTCGGACCAGAACATCCCAAAGGTGTTCAATCAGTGATATGTCTTGAGATCTGGCCAGGAAAATGAGACAGTCGACTGCAACGCAAGCTCTGTGAGGATGTCTGTCATCCTGGAAGTTCTGATCAATGCACTGGTCAAATGGGATGTCCACGGGACGTAAAATTTAATCCACAAAACGTTTACCTTTCAAATTCCTTTGCACGACCATCAGATCTGTCCCGATGTCGAAAGTGAATGATTTAGTGTTTACTTGCGCTTTTAGCGGAGATTAAGCAGATTAATTAAGTATCACATTTTCATTACTCGCTTTGTTTAAATTAATTTGATGTGATTGGCACAAATAGACCTTTAAAAGTCCAAGTCGTCCTAAAACACAAATGCCATGCCATCACCTCTGCTAAAGTATTTAATGCGAGGTCGACGATCTAGCTATGATATATACCCACAATACGACATTCAAACACTACATCTACATTTTCATCACATTTCACTTTTAGCTCTGGCCCTTTTCTACTCGAAATATCGCTTTGAATTTTGTACATTGATCTGCATTCTAAATAAAGAATCGAGTTCTATTCCATTAAGTCAACAATCAAAGCTCAATGATAATGTTGCTTAATAACGTGATGTTACTCTCAACACAACAATTCTCTGAAACAAACCCCACGTCAGATAAATTAAAGAGACACAACCCTTTCAATATTCATAAGAACTTCCTGCTTAGAGCAAAAGCAAAGAAACTATACCTTTCAAAAGAAATTGATCCGTTAAATTATTTTCTCAGAAAAACGTACATGATGTCAAAACATTTCTGCTTTCTGGAGTTCTTTATAGTGTATAGATGACTGTTTTTTTCTAACAACGCTAAAGATAGAACTGAACGTCAACATTGCGGAATTAACATTCAAAGGTCCTTTGATATTCTTTGTTTAGTCTCAGTTCTTCGCACGGAGACACTAAACAAACAAGACCTTTTTCAGAATTTGTTTGTACAGTACTGCTTACAGGAGTATGTTTAGATTGGTTAACCACCCACACTGAACGGTTCATCCACTGCAACTCTGGCCATCCCCTAAGAACTAAGACTGGCATCATCTCTATGCTCACCAAACGAACCATTAATCTTTCTTGCTGACCCTAAAACTGAAATCCAACACCTCCGTCAAGTCTTTACTCATCTCAACAATTATACACCAAGAGTCGTCGAGAAAGTCATTTCCTCTATACTCCATCCACACCCAGGTCTACGCCCTCCAAACCCGAATCAGCGCCCTTCCGCATCGCCCTCCCATATATAGGAAAGCATTCCCGCATCATTAGCTGCCACCTCAAACAGCAAGCCAATACTGACACCTACTTCACCAGATCCACATCCCTCAACGCCAACGGCAGAAACCCAACCAATCTCAAAGAACCTAAAGATGTGGTTTATAAAATTGACTGTAACTGTAGGTGAAACATCATCAACACCATAATCAAAGAGTACAAAACTTCAACCATCAAATCAGACAGCAAATCATCCATCTCGGACCATATCAGCAACTGCCAAAATCACAACATCAACCCGGAAAACGTCCAAATCCTCTTCAAAAACCTCCATAACTACACTAAAAGAAAACTAACAGAATCAGTCCACATTCGCCGACACAAGCTATTTTATCCCATCCGCTTACTTTAAACTCATTAAGCATCCCAGCTACGTATACTGATCCTGATTAATTGCCTTCCTCATCATGTGTTCTCTGTCCATCATGTTCTTACGGTATTATCCTTCTGTTGTTATTATTTAACCTACTCATGTTAATCTCTCTCATGCATGCAATTAACCCATGCAGATCCGGGGAAGAAAAGATCTTCAGCAACCCGTAAGGGGCGACTATGCTTGTCGTAAAAGGCAACAAACGGGATCGGGTGGTCAGACTCGCTGACGTTTTGGATGCATGTCATCGATCCCAATTGCGTGGATCGATGCTCATGATGTCAATAACCGGTTTGTCTGGTCCAGATTCAATTATTTACAGACCGCCGTCATATAGCTGGACTATTGCTGACAGCAAACAAACAAACAAACATGTATGCATGCAATTATTGCCACTTTTAATCCCCCACTTCTAAATATATACATATATAGCATGTTCATTATTCAGCCTTGTTGACAACGGTATAAGGATCAGTACCGAATGCAGGTCAACTACCACCTATAACGCATATGTCCCCCGTATGAATCGATGGCGACCTGACCTCTGCCCATGGAAGAGACGAGTATGCGAATCACATCCTGAGGAATGGTAGCCCACTCGGCCTGCAACACAAACTCCAACTGCTGCAACGTTTGGGGTTGTGGTTGACGTCGGCGTAGCCGTCTATCAAATTCATCCCACATGTGCTCTATCGGGTTCAAACCCGGGGATCTGGAGGGCCAGGGGAGAACATCAACGTTGTTGTTGTGCAGACAGGCTCTTCTGATCCGTGCTGTATGCGGTCGAGCGTTGTCCTGCCGTTACCGTTACCGTTGCCTGCAATTGGGAGGAAGTGAGGTAGGAGAATTTCGTTGGTGTATCGTTGAGCCGTAAGATTGCCCTGGATATGGCCCAAACCTGTCCTGTTATGATGAGATATAGCCGACCACATCATAACGCTACCCAACCATACCTTTCCACTTCCAGTTTCCGGCGTAGCGTCCTCCCCGACGTCTGTAGACCCGTGCACTTCCATCCCCATGACGGAGAAGAAATCTTTCCACGTTGCTAAACCAGACATCTCTCCATCGCATTTGAGGCCATACCCTGTGTTGACGACATCAATGCAGTCGTTGTTGGTGATGTTGTCGACTCAATATGACGTGTCGAACAGGACGTCTTGCTCTTAGACCTGCTGCCCTTAAACGGTTTCGCACGGTCTGGTCGGAGATTCTGCGTAGTCCGTGTATTTGGGATGCGGTTGAGATGGTTGTGGTCGTCCTTTCGCGTAGGTGGCGCAGTCGGATGTAGCTATCTTGGACGGGGTGGTTACTCTTGGTCGTCCCGACCTTCCTCGATAACGTGTTGACCCATGCTTTTGAAACCGATCCAATAGGCTTGTGATGGTGCTGGGCCCTACATTGAAAACACTGGCTACAGCTGATCGGGATTCCCCTGCCTGCAAGCGGCCTTTGACATTGTTTCTATGCACTTCTGTTAATCTTGGCATGTTGTTGAACTGTTACTGTTCCATTGACGCAGATGCGAGGCAATTAAAAAGCCTCCACTTTAATACCGTCATAGTGCTGCGGCACGCCAGGTACGTGCAGCTCCGTGGCCCGTTTGTTAATGCACTGGGTGTGGGTCTTTTTCCGAATCGTCCGTGTTTCCCTACTAATGGTTTGCATGTCCTTGTTGTGATCATTTTTATACGGGAAATTTGTCACAGTCTCTATAACACAGTAAACTTCTTCATTTTGCAACTCTTGGTCCGCTAATTGTGCTTTTATGGCCGAAATGTCCGTATTGTGTTTCTTTTTTTGAAGAATATAATTGAAAATTAGGAGATCACTGAAAACAGATACTAATTTTTCTACTCGCCAGTAGTTTAAAAGGTAGAGAACTTAAAAAGGCATATTTTGAAAAGATAATTTGATGTCTGAAGGCAAAACGGACTCTGGTAAAAGTAATGATTTTTAATTAATGAATCTAAAGCATCGAAAGAGGGCTGTTTCAGTATAGAAAATCAGTTAAAAAGTGCTCTTTACATAACTTGACATTCCCTGGTTTGCCACCCGGTGATGTGCTATTCACCAAACAACCTGTTTGGTGACTGCGTGCGGACAAAACTACCTCCCTTTTTGACGACCATTCAGTTTGGTGATGAGAAGCAGTGAAGACTATGCATCAAATACCCACTTAGACAATTCTGAAGGGCACCAAATGTCGCTAAGCTTGAATGACATTTTATCTGAATGTATATAAGGCCACACCTATAAAACTAAGTTTACGAATTCGCCGACTCGAAAGAATTTAAATGTGCAAAACAAAACAAAACAAAAAAACGATGGGTTTTGTTCCAGTTTTTATTCTGACGTCCAGAAATAAGTAAAATGTGAATGAAGACCTCATTTACAGCCGCTATCAACATCAGTACATTATTAACAATTCATCTTTAAAAACAAAATTGAAATTGGAATTATTTTTTATTATTACCCCCAAGTTTACATTCTTTGCTCTTAAAATGAGAAGCAAGCAGTTGTCCATCATATAAACTACTAATTCTACCACCATATGTATATGGTCTCAGATACCCTTGAACTGATTAGTATTGATATTACTACATGCACTTGTGGCTCAACATGTTTGAATGCTTGAATACATATATTGTAAAATGGGCCCATGGCCTGATTTACTGAATTAAACCACTACTACTACTAAAACTTCAGTCCAACAGAACAGTACACAGTAAAAACTGACCAAATATTATCATACAGATTAATTTCCCTCTCATGCTATAATTATGTGGGTAGAAACAACACTGACAATTTCAGAAACAGTTTGAACAGTAAAAAAACATTGCCGAATCCATACATTCCAACCAAAGATGCTGGACAGTCAGAAAACTATGACAAGGTATACATTGAGGGTATCTTCTCTCATCAATAAAAAGGCATGAGTTGAATAACTGTGTCCAATTCGACAACTGCGCATTACAACTTCTTCCTGACGACTAAATCAGTAAGGGCACGATACACAATCAAGGGCTGTATGGCATGAAGCTTATTACAGATTTGGTTATTTCAGCTTTGCTGCCAAATAGTTCTAACATATTGCCAAATAGCAAGTTTTATGACAGTATATTGAAAAGTATATGGACTTCTCAAGGGCAGCGTTACATGTAGCTGCAGAATCTGCTTTAGAATTTCCTCTAATGCCAATGTGACTGGGAAGCCAACAATAAGTTGTGTAACGGACAATTCAAATGACACTTCAAAATTTATTTATACTGAGGATATCTCCTTCTTGGTAAAGTACAAATTCTAGTACTTTTGGGGGTTGAGCCCCATCCGGGATTCGACCCTGAGCGTTTGGGTTCGAAATGTGTAATTCATAGCTTTCGGCCATGGGAGCCGTGCCAGTTTACACTTGTCAGAGGAGTACACAAAGTATGTGATCTAGACTACAAGGTGTGAGACGTTAATTTTGTGGAAGCCTCGGTTGCTGAGCGGGTTAGATCGCTGACTTAGTGTGCTGGCGATAACATGCCTCCCTCCAGGAGAGAGTGGGTTCGAATCCAGGCTGAACTTTGTACCACGGCATGACATATTAAAGTCTTCAACAAATAATGACCAATTAACATTTTCAGTCAAAACCTTTGCAATGCTATTTAATTTTACAGTAAAAAAGAGCAATTGATAAAATGACTCCATGGGGGATTCCTGATCAAACACATCTAATCATGTACAGCCCACTCTGACTTTACATTTCCTGTCTTCTAAACCTCGTTAAATAAAATCAGGCATTCGGCCACGAAGGCCCATATTGTGCAGATCTTTCATAGTACCATACTTCCATGTCGTATCATAGGTTTCTCCATGTCGAAAAAGATGTATACAACATGTTGTTTATTAATAAAACGGGGCGGTTGGGTAGCCTAGTGGTTAAAGCGGTCACGCCGAAAACCCGGGTCGATTCCCGACATGGGTACAATGTGTGAAGCCCATTTCAGGTGTCCCCCGCCGTGATATTGCTGGAATATTGCTAAAAGCGGCGTAAAAGCATACTCACTTACTATTAATAAAACCTATTGCTAAAAAATGATTCAAATCTCACGAGATGATCGATATAGTGCTCCTCTGATGTCTAAAACCGATTGAATATCCGATATCAGATGACTTGATTCTTAATGCCAGACAAGGCGCCCATCGATCGTTCGTTCCATAGTTTTGCAGACTAGTTAATGCTTACGGGTGATAATTGGAAGGGTTTGCATGATACTTACCTGGTTTGGGTTGGTTTGGTTTGTTGTTTAACGCCGCACTCAACAATATTACAGCTATATGACGGCGGTCTGTAAATAATTGAGTATGGACAAGAAAATCCAGTGATTGGTATCATGAGCATCGATCCATGCAATTGGGTTCGATGACTGGCATCAACCAAGCCAGCGAGCCTGACCACCCGATCCCGTTAGCCGCCTCTTACGACAAGCACAGTCGCCTTTTACGGCAAGCATGGGTTGCTGAAGACCTATTCTACCCCGGATCTTCACGGGTCGCCTGACATTATCTTAGTGCCGGAAGAAGGAATATTACCCGTTAGCAAATAATGTTAAAAATATATAACAGGGATAACAGATCTTGGTACATGTTTCAATAACTGATAATGGATATTATCTGGCCCAGATCCAGAATCATTAGCCCTGATCAAAGCCTCGTGTAATTCGTTCAAAGAAAATGGTTCATTATAATCTTCGTGTTTTCTTTTCCTGGGATTTCTGGATTTTAAACTTCTTGAAGTTAGGTTCATAGTTGGCAGATGTTGAATTTGTGCTAAACGTTTCTGCCAACTTATTAAAATGTCATTTTTAGATCATGTTAAAGTATCATTATTTATATGAGATGTTGAATACTATCCTTACCTTATATTTTTCCACATTTTATCACATTCCATACTTTCTTAAGGGGAGTACGTATTTATGTTTCGAAACACCCTCCCCAACTTTTTCGTTTAGTTTCTTTAATAGTTCTACGAGCTTTTGCTCTTAGAATTCGTGGCTGTTTTAAATTGTCCTGAGTCAGATATTATTTTTAATCCTTTCCAACTCTGTCCTAGCATTCCTTGCGTGTCTAAAGTTATCAGTATACCTTGGCATATGTGCACGTAGATGTGTCGAGGGTTTTGTGATAGAGGACGTAGTAATATTAATTACTCCTTCCGAAAAATGTTGAAATGGGTCAGTATCATCAATACAAAATTCCGAATTCAAGTTTCTAATACACATAGTGCTGAAAGTATCCCAATCAGCTTTGTTAAATTTCCATGTGGTTTAAGGTATATCATCAAAGGTAGTGACAGTTTCAAGACCAATAGGTTCCCCTCAGGCAAGAAAGGCTCGGGGAGCTGGACGTTAAGATTATCATGATCATTAACGTGAAGAGCTGAGGACGGAAGTATGTATAATGAACATACAGAAATGGCAACATAAAGAGTTAAACGTACTTCCACTGTCTGAAGGTTCGTTTTCAACGAAATAGAACTGTGTAGTGTTCTTTGTTTAACAAAGACTGATGATCCACCGGATGCCTTACCATTAGTCAATTAGTCAATTTTTCATTTTCTTTCAAATAAGTTTCTTGAAAGCTAAAGGCTTCTGCACTAGAGGTATGTGCTTGAAGTTTAACCTCGTCTAAATGTGCCCTTAAACCACGACAATTCCACTGATTTTAATGATTTGTGTTTGTCATTAAGGTGGAGTAACAGGGGAGACTTTCTTTTGGGGAGAGTGGCCCCTTGTATGACCACAAGTGCTAACATGAGGGGATATTGTCGTCTCAATATCCTCGAGCAACCTATACTTGTTACAGAGTTGCACGGGTCTTTCAGTACCTTTGACACTCGTTGATTTTTCTCTTTTGGAATTTCAACATTTTTAACTGGTATATTGCTTTTGGGGTTGCTTCTGTTGACGTTGATGTGGATGCTACTGGGGTTGATGCTGGAACTGTAACACTGTTTGTTTCATGTTGGTTGATGTCAACTTGCTTTGACGTGTCACCTGATGCAAATAACAGATCTGTCTAACAGTGAACTGTTGCTGTTTTAACGTTTTAACTGTTATAACTACAGAAGAATGAGAATGTTGTGTTTGCAGATGCAACTATGTTTGCTTGTTTCCTGGCATCGGTTTAGCTTATCTTTTAATCACATTTAACTTTATGTACTAAAGGACTGAAACATTCACTGCAGTCAATTGAAGATGACATATGATCGCCTTGATAGTTAGAGCATTTCAGGGCTGGGTGTATGTATTTCCATCATGATCAATTTCACCACATCTAAACCATTTGCGTGGATCGATGCCCGTGAAGATTCCGGGGTAGAATAGGTCTTCAGCAACCCATGCTTGCCGTAAAAGGTGACTATGCTTGTCGTAAAAGGCGACTAATGGGATCGGTTGGTCAGGCTCGCTAACTTGGTTGATACATGTCATCGATCCCTATTGCACGTGGATCGATGCTCATGATGTCAATCACTGGATTGTCTGGTCCAGACTCGATTATTTACAGACCGCCGTCATACAGCTGGAATATTGCTGAGTGCGGCGTTAAACAACAAACCAACCAACCATATGTCTGACATTTAAAACAACGAGGAGGTGGGGGATGTAGAGGTCAACAGGCATTGTGAAACAACCAACTTAATCAGAATTTGGGAGAACAGTTGTATGAAAAGTCAATAGATAAGGGTTCGATGGAAACACACGTCCACCTTCACGATTTGTGAATTGTTTGGCTTTAATGACACCTTGACTCCGAAGTTCAGATACAATTTGTTAAAAAAAATCATTTTGACTGGTATCACGGTCTCGGATTAGGCCTTTGCTGAAATAACGGGTCTTGTGAGCAGAATAGCTGACAGATATATCAACCAATTTAGTTCATGCTATTAAATTGATGGTCTATGTTTGTTTTCTTTGTACATTCAATCAAAAGAGCTCCAGATCGTAATGCTTTTTTTAAATCCTTCAGCTCGCCAGCTTTTACTCTTTTTTTCTTTTTTTTTCTAAAAGAAATGGTGAATACAAAGCTAAAGAAAGTTCTCCCTTAGCTTCCATGATAAGGAACCGAGACCAATTATCCCTTTCAGAACACAATAGTCTAGTCATTAGTTCATCATAAGGTGAATGAAGTTCAGAATCAGATTTTGAAAGTTTGTTTTCGCCAAAGGCGATGTCATATGTTAGCGGCATTCCAGCAAACTAACGCCATAGAGATTCAGAAATGTTATGGTGTGTTAGGCAAAGGAACACTGTTCCTGGCTCCAGTACCTTTAACCACTAGACCCCCGTCCTCCACCGACACAGGGGCGCAACCCACGGCAAACGAGTTGCCCAATTTTACGACCACAGGGAAATGTTTCAGCATACGTGTGGAAATATAATGGCAATGAAATGTCATGCACAGATATGATGGGGGGGGGGGGGGGGTAGTTACTGGTTTGTCAGCACCATACACGTAAGCGGTAAATGGCTGATACCTGCTTCACCTTGGGCTTTCCTCCATCTGAAGTTGACACTCTGTGATATATTGGCGAAGTCAAAACATATTAATTTGGCAAAGTTCAACTTAAGCTTCAGGTTCAGCCATGATTTGATGTCTTGCAATAATCACCAAATAGCCAATTCCTCTACACGTATTTACCCACCTGAACTGGATATAAAGGAGGCCAGTGAGACCGCCTCATCTGTTTCATACTAAGATCTGTGCATAAGGTTCAGAGTGACAAAACACTCCCCAAAAGGGATGAAGTCATCTTTCCAATTGTCAACTTTCCATTCATGTAATATTCCAAATGTTCCATGTCATTCCCAAGTTTGACTAATACCATATGGTCCCGTGTTAATTATCAGGTGAACAACTGAATTGCCTTTGCGTGTGTTTGTGACGGGTGCCACCGGTGGGGCAGGATACGCTACCTTTACACCTGGTAGTATCACTTTTTAAAATGTGATTCATAAACACATAGTCATGATATACTAGTACTTAGCATCGTAAGTTGACCCTGCATTTGACAAAGATTTCTTATGAACAAAGAAATTCAGACCCCAATCAAACGATTTCGACTTCATTTTAGTAAAATCTTTCACCACGAGCTGGCAAACTTGGAGTACTGGCCGAAATCTGAACACAGTTTCTCCTGCGTTAAAAGCCATCAGGATTCGTCGTTAAAAGAAACGCGAGTAAGGCCTAATTACAAGACTTCGTCTTTGACACTGCAAGTTAAACACTCATTATATGTACTCACTACTATTTCAATTCTCCCGAGGAAGTGAAACATTATTTTATTGAATGTCCAGTCCACAGTCATTACAGGCTAAATTTAAGAGGTGCAGAACTTGAGAAAGACAATATATTTTATGGTTCCATTCAGCGGGCAATATTAGATTTCGTGTCTGCATTCGGAATTTTTTTTTAAAGAAGACTAATATATTCATACATTGTGCATTAACTAAACCATATTAACGATTTTCTTTTTGTGTCTGATCTGCGTTTTTATGGTTTGAGTACTTTCTTTTCAGAAATGAAATGGTAGCTTACTTGCCCTTTCAGAGCAGACAAAGTGGATTAGTTTATCATCATATTTTCCTGACTCACTGAAACTCAAGTACCATATCATCGCCTCTTTTATGGTTTGTTTGTTGTTGTTGTTGTTGTTGTTGTTGTTTAACGCCGCACTCAGCAGTATTCCAGCTATATGACAGCGGTCTGTAAAATAATCGAGTCTGGACCAGACAATCCAGTGATTGACATCATAAGCATCTATCCACGCAATTGGGATCGATGACATGTATCAACCAAGTCAGCGAGCCTGATCACCCGATCCCGTTAGTCGCCTTTTACGGCAAGAATGGGTTGCTAAAGACCTATTCCACGCCTATGTCATTGAACTTGGGATGATGTTAATCCTGAGGGGGTCCATGCAGGTAGCAAAGGTACTAAAGTCCTCATTGACCCTAGCATGGAGATCTACCTTCAGCTGCGTTTTTATATTGTATTCTAACACATAGTGATAGTTGTATGCTAGTTTTAACTATTAATCTGTGATATTCTAATTATTTACTGTCCATCGATGACAGGTTCTTTAGTTTAAAGATTTGTATTAATAATGTATAACTTCTCGGCACGATATGGCTGAAATATTGCCGAGGTGACTTAAAGCATAAGCTTGCTCACTCACTCAGTGTTAGTGAACTCGAAGAAAGTATTATTAGACTTTGGCCACGCCAGAAACCTATGGTAGAGAGTTCGAATCCCGGTTCGACCTGATTATGTTTTTAGATTTATCAGCACCATGCATACTCGTGCTCGTGGTATATGTCTGAGACCTACATCACTTCGGGCTTTTCTCCCACATTAAGTTGACACGCCGCGACATAACTAGAATACTGTTAAAAACGGCATCAAACCCAACTCACTCATGCACTGTAAAAAGACTTCTTGCAAGGTCAATCTCTACGGGTTTCTAAAACAATAAATGATGACCCTTTAACACTTTTACGTGTTGAGCAAGGTGTATTATGATCACCAATAAACTTTGTAACTTAATAAGAGTGAAATTATTTTTTTCTTACATTAAAACTGGACAAATATTTCGAATTGATTGTGTGAAATTTATATCTTCTGTCTGGATTGCCGACTGGAACATCACCACAGAGGGCAGTGGTGTATCGAGTTATGACATTCATATAATATAGGAGACGAAAGATATCATTGGAATTAGTCACCGTCTCCTGTTCAAAGAGGCACAATTGCAATGCATTGTCACTGTCACTGTCACTGGACAACGATCATAATAATAACCTTTTCAAAAGGGCTTAAGGGCTCCATTGTTATATTATACAAGATCGGATAGCCATCCGATGCTTGAGCTTGCAGCTGTCAGGAGTTTTTGATTGCTTTTCAACATTTGAATGGCTGTCAGTATCGCTTAAGTTTGTCGGCAAAGAGCTCAAATAGGCAGTTCCTGCGAGATGTTAAGCTGTCCTGATATTAGTCCCGATATGTATGCGTGGCCAGCTGCTATAGATAGACCAATGCAGATCCATGCTGCCTCTCCACATGGATCCATGCTGCCTTCCTACGTGGATCCATACTTTCTAACATAAACCCATGTGTCACGCAGTGGGGATCGATGACATGCATCAACCAAGTCAGCGAACCTGACCACCCGATCCCGTTAGTCTTCTCTCACGACAAGCTTAGTCGCGGGTTGCTGAAGACCTATTCTACCCCGGATCTTTACATGTCTGGCTCCATGTTGTGAGGTGGCATGGGTCCACGCCATTTCTTATCTTATCAGGTAGGTCAATGGACATCAATAGATTTAATTTATGCAGTAGTGGGAAATGAAGAACAATTAGTAGTATATATCACGCAAGACCACGCCACGTTAAATACGATTGTACCTCACCTCCAAAAGGTACTACATTTTCGGGGCCACATGTGCTCCATAATGCTACTATTTATATAATGCATAATGCTACGAGGAGTCTCTGTGTCTTTCACTTCCATCATAATAAGGTCAGTAGTAGTATTAAGAGCAGCGGCACGTGGTGACAAGACGTGAACATGGCCATTCAAAACATTTTTTTGTTTATTTGTTTGTTGTTTAACGCCGCACTCAGCAAATGTTCCAGCTACATGACGGCGGTCTGTAAATAATCGAGTCTGGACCAAACAATCCAGTGACTGACATCATGAGCATCGATCTACGCAATTGGGAGTATACAATGACATGCATCAACCAAGTCAGCGAGCGTGACCACCCGGTCCCATTAGTCGCCTGTTACGACAAGCATAGCCTCCTTTTACGGCAGGCATTGGTTGCTGAAGACCTTTTGCTTACTTACTTGTTTGCTTGCTTGATTTCTTGTTTAACGCCGCACTCGGCAATATTCCCGCTAAATGACGGCGGTCTGTAAATAATCGAGTATGGACCAGACAATCCAGTGATTGACTTTATGAGCATCGATCCACGCAATTGGGATAGATGACATGCATAAACCAAGTCAGTGAGCCTGACAACCCGATCCCATTAGTCGCCTTTTACGACAAGTATAGCCTCCTTTTACGGCAGGCATTGGTTGCTGAAGACCTCTTCTAACCCGGATCTTCACGGGTCTGAAGACTTATTCTTCACGGATCGACAAAAATGTAACCTGAATAAAGTATGACGTTTATTCAACTCTGAAGGACACCAAATGTCGCTGAGCTTAAATGACATTTAATTTGAATGTATGTAAGGCCAGACCTTCTATAAAACTTGGTTTACGACTCCAAAACAATGTAAATGAGAAAAACTATAAATATGAAACAGCGTGTTTTCTAGTTTTTATTCCGACCTCGCTATCAACATAATACATTATGTAAAATAATCTTTTTAATACCTGTTGGAGATTTATCTTAAAAACTTCAAAACACAAATATTTAGGAGGGTAGATCCAAAAACTATGTTTGAAGTTTGCATTATATCTTTATATATTTTTCGACCTATCGATCTGAATTTAGGGGACAAATTAAAGTCCGTAAACGAAAATATGACTGTCCTGAGGAGATGAAGAAAAGAAATGGGATTAAAAGAAGAAGCACATTGATATTATTAATGTCTGGATTGGTTTCATAAACGTTGATGTGTTATCTGATAGTTCAAAGAGATCTTTCATCCGCCTCCACATACCTACATGTTCATGTGTTCTTGTCGTTTTTGTTTTTATTTTGATTAGTTTCTTATTGATTTAGTTTCTTTATATTAATGTAGCTGATTATGTTCAATGTATATACTATTCATCTGACACCATCTCCAAGCAATAAGTCACATTCAGTCCTCGCCTGTGTGGGGGCGGTCCTGTCGTGTTTGCAGTTAAGGGATTAAAACACTGTTTACTGTAACATTTTGACATAGGGTATTTTGTTAAGGTCTGTTCAGAAGGTTTGATTAAGTGAGTTGGGCTTAACGCCGCTTTGAACAGTATTCCGGTTATATATCAAGGCGTGTCAGCTTAATTTGGGAGGAAAGCCCGAAGGGATGGAGGTTTTAGACGTTTACCACTTCGGTGAAACCAACGAGTACGGGTATGGTGCTGAGAAGACTATAAACACTCACTCAAAGCTGTGATTGAATAAACTGTTCACTCAATTAAAATGATGTAAATCAACATGAATCGTACCGTCAAATGCTCGTGAAGTTGTCATTTTCATTATGACAAATGCACAGTTAGACTACACGTTTATTCCTACGTCTTTCGGGAGTGAGTGAGTGACTTGGGTTTTACGCCGCTTTTAACAGTATTCCAGTCATATCAGCTTAATGTGGGAGGAAAGCCCGAAGTGATGCAGGTCTCAGACGTTTACCACTTCGGTGAAACCCACGAGCACGGGTATGGTGCTGATAAACCTACGTCTTTCGGTGGTATGGACATTGTATCTGTGTTCAGATGTTACAAGTATGGACTTAAACCAGGAGAAGACAGGAGAATGGACCTCATGGGAGAAAGACTACACAATTACTGTTTCAACAGTTAAAAACATTTTCTCAAAACCGCCCAACAACCACAACTATCATCCAGTGCGTCATGTCACGTCATGACAAATCATGTCATGAACTTCCGTGTTCGGGGCGGGTTTTTCTTTCTGTTTCTACACATATGCACACAATACCAAATATAACAGAATGTCTATATCCTACTCATTTTCACCTGGTGCAGTCTGGGACTGGCCATTTGATGGAGTGTCTAGGATTTTAGCGGGAAAAATGAATTGTCCGGAAAATGCTTGGAAAAAATTATTATGATCCACGCTGTTGAAAGAGAATATTGCCTGCCATAAAAAGTGCATTGTGGCAAAGTGTCTTGTATATTAATTTTAATTTAATAAAAATAATTTTAATTTTTTTAAATATCTGGTTTTGCAGCTGTAGCTGGACAAACTTCGAGTGTCCATATCAAATTGTCTGTCCACAATGAAAACAACTTCTTTCTTTTGCACGGTGCAGGCGTGACTATTGCATTTACATCCAGATCAGACAACGTTATGAAACTATATCGCTATCATCAGACCTATCATTTATAAGTATGTCGGTATTATTAGCTTCCATTTGGTTTGAGACCCTTGAAAATTCTGGGGTAAAATAGGTCTTCAGCAACCCGTGCTTGCCGTAAAAGGTGACTATGCTTGTCGTAAAAGGCGACTAACGGGATAGGGTGGTCAGGCTCGCTGACTTGGTTTATATGCATGTCATCGCTCCCAATTGCGTGGATCGGTGTTCATGATTTTAATCACTGGATTGTCTGGGCCAGACTCGATTATTTACAGACCGCCGTCATATAGTTGGAATATTGTGCGGCGTTAAACAACAAACCAACCAACCAACCATAAAGTACAATACTTACTTACTGTTTGTCTTTTGTCTCAAGTTGAATATTGTCTGCAAGCAATACATCCGTGCTTGTGGGTGATACGAGCCCGACCATTTGATATATATGGAGCTCTTTTGGGTGATGTGCTTGTCCACTGGGAAACAATACTTTTCTCTCAGCTTTTCCAAAAAGAAAAAAGACTGTTCGCTTGTCATGCTAGATGTCCGTGGAAAATGAGGTTTACTACAAGTTTCATACAAGTTAACAACATCTGGACCTCAATTTGTGGCTTGAAACAGTGAATGAAACAATAGTCTGTCTCAAGGGAACACTATCGGTGTTTCCTTTCATTGGGGGCACGGGTAGCCCACTCGTCTAAGGCGCCGCGATTCGCTGTGCAGAGTTGCGTCCCTTGGGCACGCCATAAACTTATGATTGTGGGTTCGAATCCCGGTTCGCCCCGATTATGTTTCTAGGTTTGTCAGCACCATACCCGTGCTCGTGGGTTTCACCGAAGTGGTAAACGTCTGAGACCTGCATCACTTCGGGCTTTCCGTCCACATTAAGCTGACACGCCGTGATATGACTGGAATACTGTTAAAAGCGACGTTAAACCCAACTCACTCACTCACTTTCCTTTCATACCACATTGAAATACCATGTAGCATACCCCTAAGAGGCGTTAATACCGTCCTAAGAGGCGTTAAACCCAATTCAACCACCCACTTAGTCTCCTATTAACATGCTTGATGAAATATGTTGGTATAAGTTGCTTTGATTTTCACCTCGGACATCGATTTCAAATGGAAATGTTTGGTCTGTAGGTAATTTCCGACTTTCAATAAAGAGAATCCACCTCCTGCCCACAACAGCCTCAATCACTGCCACGCACAGACAACAATGTTTGCATTACTGACATTTATGTCCATAAGCTGCTTCTCACAATGTCTTAAACATAACCCTAGCATGCACATGACACCCCTTGAGTGCGTTGGGCTTCACGCCGCTGAGTCAGTAGAGCTACATTTCAGCCGAGTTCGATAGAAGTCTCAAGTAATGCTGACCAAAGACGTTAAAAAAACATTTCCAAAATCATAAGGCCCATTTCAAGAATTGTTTATCAAAACCTGAAGTCGGTGGTGGAAATAAAAAATAAAATACAATAACACTTTCAATTTCTTTTTTTGTCTTTTGGTAAAACTTACAGTCGGTCTTTATTGAAAAAAATGCTTTTGGTACCAAACCAAACAGAAACTGGAATTGTCGTTTCTGTGGCGATCTCATTGTGCCACGATCGGACATTATCACACTTGCAACAAAAAGACACCAGATATGGTTGTATCACATCTCATTGTGCCACGATCGGACATTATCACACTTGTAATAAAAAGACATCAGCTATGGTTGTATGACATCTCATTGTGCCACGATCGGACATTATCACACTTGCAACAAAAAGACATCAGCTATGGTTGTATCACATCTCATTGTGCCACGATCGGACATTATCACACTTGCAACAAAAAGACATCAGCTATGGTTGTATCACATCTCATTGTGCCACGATCGGACATTATCACACTTGCAATAAAAAGACATCAGCTGTGGTTGTATCACATCTCATTGTGCCACGATCGGACATTATCACGTTTGCAATAAAAAGACATCAGCTATGGTTGTATGACATCTCATTGTGCCACGATCGGACATTATCACACTTGCAATAAAAAGACATCAGCTATGGTTGTATCACATCTCATTGTGCCACGATCGGACATTATCACGTTTGCAATATAAAGACATCAGCTATGGTTGTATCACCTTCCGAGTGGAATCTCCTATAGCCTGCGTGTGTCTGGGTTTAAATACATGTTAATGTCGGTGTTCACTTCTCTGGAGGACCGATAGGCGCTAGGAGTACCGTATTTTCTTGTGTATAATGCGCACTTAAACAACACATCTGTGTAGCGGGGGAGGGCATGATACAGGCCTACAATGAGTTCTTATTGGGGTTTTTTTTTTAAAAACGCATAGACATTACCGTGGGAACGTAACACCGGAAATGCCAGGTCAACAAATCAGTACTGAAGTATGCAAGTTAATCCTGTTATTACACTTATCATAAAAAAAATTCATGGCATATCTAGACTTGAATTTATCTATTTTAATAATTTAATTTAAAAAATCATGCAATATAGTTAACATTAAATTTGTCTAAATCGTGTGATCTGATCGGCAGATCTCCAAATTACCATAAAAAAAATAAATGTTTAGAGCAACCAAAATTCCAGCTATATGCACCCGTGAAGATTCCGGGGTAGAATAGGTCTTCAGCAGTCAATGCTTGCCATCATAGGCGAATATGCTTGTCGTAGGAGGCGACTAATGGGATTGGTTGGTTGGTTGGTTGGTTGTTAAACGCCGCACTCAGCAATATTCCAGCTATATGACAGCGATCTGTAAATAATCGACTCTGGACCAGACAATCCAATGATTGATATCGATGACATGCATGAACCAAGTCAGCGAGCCTGACCACCCGATCCCGGTAGTCGCTGACATGCATGAACCAAGTCAGCGAGCCTGACCACCCGATCCCGGTAGTCGCTGACATGCATGAACCAAGTCAGCGAGCCTGACAACCCGATCCCATAAGTCGCCTTGAAATGCACCTATGTTGACAGGTTACATATATAATAAATGCCATACTTTGACTCGTTTAAAGAAATATTTGTTTTACTATTATATGTTAACATACAGTTTTTGCAATTGGAAAGGTCGGGATGGGGGTGGGGTGCCTCTAACGACGAATACCCAGACCGTTCCATACTTAAGGTAGAATAGGTCTTCAGCAACCCATGCTTGCCGTAAAAGGTGACTAACGGGATCGGGTGGTCAGGCTCGCTGACTTGGTTGATGCATGTCATTCGCTGGATTGTCTGGTCCAGACTCGATTATTTACAGACCGCCGTCATATAGCTGGAATATTGCTGAGTGCGGCGTAAAACAACAAACCAACCAACTTAAAGAGTGAGCGAGAGGGGCATCAGCACTTTTTTCAGATAGAAATGTCTAATATTTCCATATACAAACAAACAATAAAAGTGGTGCTGAAACAATTTCAAGGGTTAAAATTTTGAAACTGACTGTTCAAAAACATTCAATATATTGTCAAAGAGTTTGATTTCGTATAAATATGACAAGATGACCAGGCAGTTTTAAATTGTTCTAAAATGTTCAGAAAAGTTGTGATCATAAAAGAGTTTTCTGACAAGTGAGAAATCAGCACATTCAAGCAAAATGTGCTTGATAGTAATTGGACAATTGCAAGGGATGCGAAAAGGTGGATCTTCACCTTTCAGTAAAAATGAATGTGTTGCCGCCATCCATACAAAATTAATACCCAAAATGAACTGGTGATTTCTGATCGGATTGGGATTGATTTGTATGGAAAGAATGAGATACTGCAGAAACTTCGCAAAAAAAAACACATCCACGTGAGAGCCTGGCGTCGAAACACATCAACATGACATGCACGTTCAACCTGACTTTTTGGGCTATAAAAACGTCGGAATTCATTTGCAAACCATCAAAATCTTACAGCAAGTGAACAACGAAAACTTGCAACGACTGACGGAAGCCCAACGCAACAACGCCATCGGCCGACTGCAAGCACTGCCGACGTAGCACCAATCACCATTACAAGACAGTTAACAAACACGCGGGACAACACGTGGTCTACCCAGATCCGGCCGACCACGTACCTCTGCTAGAGCACAGGGCAGATTCATACGGCCACGTCACTTACGTGAAAGAACCACCACGGCAATACCAGGATTGCGTTGGATATCAGCCCATACAGCGTGGAGCCGTTTAGGCGACACTTTTTTATTTCTTGGTTTACGGATGCGCCGCTCTTTCAAAGTCCAAATGTTTAAAAAAAATAAAAATGAAAATTACCCTTTTTTTCATTACCGCCGATCTTTTCGTCAAAAGGTTCAAACAAAAAAAGATTTCATTTCCTAAAGCAAAGGGAAGTCACTCTGATATTTTTCGCTGGGATCCTTCTCTAATACCATCAAAGCTTGTCAACGGAAAGCGCAGTGGTGACCAGCTTTACTCTTTTAACACTGTTGGCCGGCCGGTCAAGAAGCCACGAGTCACACCGCTGGGTAGACCGACCAAGTCACGTCAAAATAGTTTAGAATTTTATTAACAATGTCTGAAGTGCGTATTCCATTTGATTTTATCATGTATTACCTATAGCTAAAAAATGTATTCACTAGATACTATTTCCCGCAATGTTATTGAAAATATAATTCTCGGACACTTCGACAACGGGTCCTCATCGAACATGTCAAACAGCAAAATAAAGAGGTTTCAAGCTAATCTTTGAATATATTACACAAAGTAATAAAGTCAACAAAGATATATCCAAACTGTTGCCAAACTGACACCTAAGTTATTATTTCCATCTTTTCTGGCGATCGCGTGTAATCGTAAGTCAAATGACATCTTGGCTTTCGTCGCCTCGATTTCTCGGCTCGGACACGATGTATTCAACGCCAAAATATATGCATAAGAAATCTTTGTCACAGCTCGTAGCCTAGCACTATGCATCCATGAAGTTCCACATTTTTTAATATAGATGGTGATTTCATGCTTAAAACGTTCAGAATAACACGATTTAACCCAAACCTTTCGCCAAAGGCTGAAAATTACCGTTGCTGTAATTTGATTAGCTGCCTTAGGTCACGTGCTTAAATTTGACCTATCACGAACCTTGTAGCAGATTATGTCGGTGAAACAATATAATTTTTTATAATCAAAACTGACATGGCAGCCTTCGATGTATGTGTTATTCATACGGATCTTTGAAAACGGAGGTATTTCCTCATGGTAGTGAGCGGACAGCCACTATCATCGGAAAATGGGTGATGACAGATATTATTTGCAATTCTTTTTGAAATAATGTTCCGACTACATAAAAAAATGAAATTAAAAAAGAAATAGGTAAGTGGATTTTATGAAATCTTATATTTGCCGAAAATCGTTATATTTTGGCGTCATTGGTCCTTAATCTGGACGTTATTAATGTTTTCGCTCACATTTTTTTTATTTAAGAAGAATTTTGTTAAGTTGTTAATGAATTATTTAAATAATGTAATGCACGTAACTTTCATATTTATAAAGGCGACTATGCTTGTCGTAAAAGGCGACTAACGGGATCTGGTGGTCAGGCTCGTTGACTTGGTTGATGCATGTCATCGATCCCAATTGAGCGGATCGATGCTCATGATGTCATTCACTGGATTGTCTGGTCCAGACTCGATTATCTACAGACCGCCGTCATATAGCTGGAATTGCTGAGTGCGGCGTTAAACAACAAACAAACAAAATCATATTTATAAACAATAGGATTAATTAGATCTTGCAAATAGTGTATGGCCAAACATGTAGTAGCAAAGGTGTTTTTACAAGCAAATAATTTCCTTGATAAATGTTAGCTTCATCTATCACACAAGAGTCTCTGGGAAGTTGGTGTCACAGCAATAATCTTCAGGTTGGCTGGTGTTCAGAGTTAAACGTCGCCCATGCTGCCAAAATAGCAGCGTCTTTCATGAATATCCACCCATGACATGACTATAGTTATATTGCCATTTGTGCACAAGCTGAGTGCCAGGGATGTACTGTTATCATACTGCATTATGCCACTAGCGGCTGTGATGGTGTATAACATATTAGAGTAATCTCCCTTGGCGACCTAGCCGTCGGGACCCCCTGTTTTACCGGATGTACCACCCGTTTATGTATGGCAATAAATACAAGAAGGAACACAGAAGGTCGTTCTCCATCATTTATTCGTCGGAGGCAGCAACAGCCTAGGGCTAGTTCAAGTGCTACAAATCATTGCCAAAGCGTGAGAACATTACAAGGGATGTAATAAAATGTTTTTGAAAAATTGAGTTATTTTACTGTTGTTACTCCGGGATATTTCTTTTCATACCTACCTAATTTTTCAGGTCAAAATTCAAGTAAAAAACTGAGTTTTAAATCTGTAAACCAAGAAATATAAAAAAGTGTCGCCTTACTCGCTGAAGGTATTCGCGCTAGACGATAAGTTGAGGTGTCATTTTGACGGACCTGCATCGTCGGCTGCGACGTCAACGGTGCCAACAAGGTCTCAGAGTATGGCCACAACTGTGATGGAGACAAGTTTGCTTTTTTTTGCGAATGGGAGACGTCATGTTTACAGGTTTCGCGGGAACGTCATGTACGAAACTGCATACAGGAAAAGGACAGATTTTGTGCTGGTATTGTGATGATGTTGCCAGCCATCCCCTACGTTGGTGGAACAGATTTGCTGCAGGTTCTGGGGAATTTAACGTCACAACGTTACACGGATGAGATTCTTCGGCCACACGTCCTTCCAATTATGCAACAAGCGAACGTCATATTCCAACAAAACAACGCCCGAGCTCACACGGCACGACTGTGAAGAGCCTTTATCAGGAATCACAACATCCAGGTCCTGCCATTGCCCTCCAGGTCACCAAATTTAAACCCAAAATCATTTATGGAATGCACAGGACCTCCGACAGTTGGCACAAGCACTGCAGGCAGAGATGCTGAAAATTGCCTAGGGATCTGATTGCTTCCATTGGACGACGATGCCAGTTAGTTTTGGATTCTAATGATGGCCATTCAAGATATTTAGAACAGATTACCTTCACCTTGAGAATCTACTGTTCCATGCATGTGTACCATATGAGTGTGTGAGTTAAAATTTAACGTCGCATCGGCATTATTTCAGCCATATAGCGACGAGACCAAGTTAATATATTTACAATTCAGTCATTAATGCAAAGTTCTATTTAAAAACAAGTTGTAAAAAATATTTGATCATACTATATTTAGAAACAATTTATAAAACATATTCGAGCATTACAATATCATATATACAGTTTTAAAACACGGGCTATAGGCCACCAGTAACCAAAGCTAGGCCACCTTGCTGGGGCTCATGGGGACTTACAGTACCTCTGCTTCCTGCATGATACCCCAGCGGGATTTACGTCATCACTTTAGCCACTGGCGGTTGTGCACAGTGCTAGCCAATATTAAAAAATACTCATGAATGAGTTGGCTTAAAAACACTGGTTGATGATAGTTACATTGATTATTATAGGATTACGTGTCACACAGGAGGACAATATGTTTACGGTACTTTAACCTCCTCGACAGAGCCTTCAATAATGTCAGTTGCTAATTATAATAGCATCACACCAAATTTAGAAACAAGTATTTATTTATTCACATACATATTTAAAATTTATTATACAGACCAATTTCTTTCAAGTTATTTATGATGAGATGCCCACTGACACGGGAAAAGGGATCTTTTAGATTTACACTTTGATAATGTGAATCCCTTGCGATTGCAAAGTTCAAACAGTCTAGCAATATATGCTTGACGGTGAACCTTTCATCACAAGAGATACACTTAAAAGGGTCGTCCTCATCTGTCTTAAGCAGATATTCGTGTGTAAACCGACTGTGGCCAATACGACCTCGTCATGTCTTGACTGACAACCCAAGCAGGTATGACCGATTGTTGGTTTCAATTCGTGAAGTTTATTGCTTCCTACCTGGGTGTCCCACCTGTTTTGCATGAGAACCCGAGTATAACTTTTAATAGTTGGTTTGAAATCGCTGTACGGGATAAGCAGTGGAGATAATGGTTTGTCAAGAGCTGCTTAAGCTGCAGCTTCGGCTTTTGAGTTGCCTGTTATGCCAACATGACTTGGTAACCAGTAAAAGACGATGTCGAATTGGCCAGTAGAAAGATCATTGAAAACTTCTAAAATGTCTAGGATTATAGTATGATTTGAGGAGACACTTGTAAGCGCCTGAAGGCATGACAATGAATCGGAAAAGATGATGCAATTTTTAGATTGGTTTTGATGATTGATATAGGTCAAAGCTGTAAAGATAGCTTTGACCTCAGCAGTAAAACTTGAACTAGAATCTGGTATTCTTGAGGAGACAGTTCTGGATCCAATGATTGTGGCACTTGCAACTTTGCCACCATCCTTGGACCCGTCTGTAAAAATGGACCTTTGGGAATTATATTTTGTGCGTAATTGGTTATAAGATTGTTGGTATACCAACGGATTAGTTGCTGACTTTTTTAGTTGGGTTAGAGTGAGGTCTACTTCTGATTTCACCATCTGCCAGGGAGGAGAAGACAGAAGACGGTAAGGCAATATTATATTTAGATCAATTTTAGCTGCGGTGATGTGTGGTTGAATTCTTATTCCAAGTGGTGGAACCAGGTTTGATAGATTTCGAAACAGGTTTTCATACTGATGGTAAAAAGCACAATTGTATGCTGGATTGGATTTATTTGAATGCAATTTAGTGATGTATTGCAGTGAAAGTTTAATGCGGCGCAGTTCGAGTGAAGGTTCATCGGCCTCCACATACAAACTGTCCACGGGAGAGGTCCTAATTAAAAGCTCCAAGACAGAGTCTTAGGCCAATTTGTGTCCAATTTGTCAAAATTGCTTTTGCATGCTCCACCATAGACAATGGAACCATAGTCTAGTTTGGAGCGTATTAACGATCTGTACAAGTGAAGGGGGTGGTCTGATCCCCTCCCCACTCGGAATTCAAAACGACTTTTAACAAGTCGAGAGGCTTCAGGCACTTTGCCTTGAGATATTTGATGTGTGGCAAGATTGTGAGATGACGGTCATAAATGAGGCCAAGGAATTTGGCCTCCTCTTCTGCCTTAATAGGCGTACCATCAAAAATTAAATCTGGATCCTTCTGAGGGTTGTATATTCGTCAAAAGTGAATACAGTTTATTTTGGATTTAGAAAATTTGAAGCTGTTTTCATTCGCCCATTTTTGAATTTTGTTTAGACAGAGCTGTAGCTCTCTTTCTATTGTATTCATATTCTTACCACGACAAGAAATGTTGAAATCGTCCACAAAAAAGAACCATCGAGGCTATTGTTTAATACTTTAGTGAGACTATTAATTTTGATGCTGAAAAGTGTGACTGATAGTATGCTTCCTTGAGGGACGCCCTGATCTTGATCGAAATGATCTGACAAGGTAGAGCCCACTCGTACTTGAAATTGTCTGTCGTTTAAAAATTGAGTTCTGAACTGAGGTAATCTGCCCCACAATCCACATTCATGCAAAATACCATGTTTCCACGTTGTATCATATGCTTTCTCTAGATCGAAAAAGATTGAAACAGTATGTTGTTTGTTGACAAAGGAATTTTTAATAAACGATTCTAAACGCACCAAATGGTCAATGGTACTTCTGTTTTTTCGGAAACAACACTGGATGTCACTCAGGTGGTTATTGGTCTCCAGGTACCAGACTTATCGATTGTTGACCATTCGCTCCATGGTTTTACAAACACAGCTAGTTAATGATATTGGACGGTAGTTGGATGGATCTGTATGATCCCGCCCAGGCTTTGGAATAGGAATAATAATAGCATTGTGCCACGAAGAAAGGAAATTTCCGGTTCATATTTCATCAAATATACTAAGTAACGTTTCCCAACATGAATCGGGCAAGAGTTTCAGGAGCTGATAGTGGATGTTGTCGGCTCCTGCTGCAGTGTCATGAGATTGCCCTAGGGCAGTATATAATTCATGGAGTGAAAATGTTTCGTTATAGTCCTCACCATTATCACAGTTAAAATTGACTTTTTTCTTTTCCTGCTGTTTTTGAAACCTCTGGAATTGAGGATTATAGTTTGATGATGAGGAATGATTTGCCAATGTCTCACCAAGTTGTTGGCAATTGTAGTTAAAAGTGTATTCCCATCTTTGAGATGAACTCCAGATTTTGAGCCTTTCCCTTAATCTTTTGAATCATGTTCCACACCTTGGACATGGATGTGCGGGAATTAATTTATAAAACATAGTTTCTCCAGGATTCACGTTTATTCTGTTTAAAGGTACGTCTCGCTTTAGCGCCTGTAATTTTAACGTTATTAAAATTGTGGACAGTTGGATGTCGGCGGAAATATTTCTCAGCTTTCTTCCTATTTTTTCTAGCTTGTTTACAATTAATATCAAACCATGGTTTACGTTTATGAGGGTTTGCAGAGGACTCAGGAATGCTTTCGTCTCCAATAGCATTTAATATATCTGAAAAAAGTTGTATAGGATCAGGAACATTAATATTCCTGAAACTATCGGGTTTTAGTTTTTCAGAACAAAGTGTTTGGAATACAGACCAATTGGCCTTTGTAAAGTTCCACTTTGTTGAAGGTGGTTCGTCAGACGGATAAATAGTTGTAAGTATCGATGGAAATAGTCGCTTCCACAAAGGTCATCATGGACCGACCATTCAAATTCATTTAAAATATTTGATTCTGTCAGTGAAATGTCAAGGGCAGAGTATGTGCCAGTGGCGGGATGAAGATATGTGGTATTACCCTCATTGAAGATGGATAAATCATTGTTCGAGATAAAATCTTCAAGGACCTTTCCCTTATTATTTGTGTCAGTACTCCCCCCATAGGGGATACAGAGCTTCGGGAGCTGATCGAACAAAGTCTGAAGATCTGATTGACGGATAGTTGGGGAAGGTGGAAGATACAATGAACATAATGTAAACGCTATGTTCAAAGTAACACGGACAGCAATGGCTTGTAGAGTAGTATTGAGTGGAACAGGGCCCTGCTTCACCAGGATAGAAGAACCTCCTGTAGCTTTATCACCAGGAGGGGAAAACGAGTAGTAAGAACTGTACTGACAGATATCAAATAGATCTGTGTATTTTAGATATGTTTCTAGGAGACAAAAAGCTGACGGTTTAAAATCTTGGATTAAAAGTTGTATTGCATTAAAATTCTTCTTAAGACCGCTGCAATTCCATTGTTTTATGTGTTGTGGATTCATGGTGGTACTTCCACAGGAGAAATGTCACGCGAACGTGAGGCAGACTTCGTAATACTCCTATCGGTGTCATGTGGAGATGGAGTTACCTCCATGTCCAGAGGACCAAAGGAGTGTACCATATGAAACCTGGATCAATGACAATGATGTGTGTCAATTTTGAACAACCAATTACCATCTGTTGATCATTGATATGACGTATTTTGTTTGTTTGTTTGTTGTTTAACGCCTCGCACAGCTATATGACGGCGGTCCGTAAATAATTGAGTCTGGACCAGACAATCCAGTGATTGACAACATGAGCATCTATCCACACAATTTGGATCGATGTAATGCATGAACCAAATCTGACCACCCAATCCCGTTAGTCGCCTTTTACGACAAGCATAGTCGCTTTATACGGCGGCAAGTATTGATTTGCTTAGGACCTATTCTACCCGAGATCTTCACGGTTCCTTTGAAAAACGAAGCCACGTTAAACCGATTTCACCCTAAATATTTTCTCCTCTGATACTGTTCAGACATCTTATCTAGGACAAATCCTGGTCATTTTATTGTTATTTGTTTTGTTTTTATTTATTTTTTAAATATATTTTATTTTTAAAATCTGATTCTGTAGAACTAGAGGGCAATGACTATGAGAAAATCCAAGTTTTTCAGGTATCACTACCTGTATTCATCATTGTCATACATTAGGTAGCAAAAATACTAGATTTCTAGAATCATTTCTACCAGTTCTACTCATGATCATGATCACAACAGATGTTTTGTACCAAAGTAAGGTTTAGCTGCTTTTCATTGTTACATCGAATTCCATCAGGGGCCATCATATTTGATTTACATCCTAGACACAATGTAGCTCTTTTGTATGTTCTTAAAGACCTGCAAATAATATTCAGCATGTCAATTCAGCATTATGTTCCCGATAACTCAAAGGATTTAATGTGAGTCAGTGAAACTTGGTACACATCATCAGTTGGGCATAAGACCCGTGAAGATCCGGGGTAGAATAGGTCTTCAGCAACCTACGCTTGCTGTAAAAAGCTGGCTGACTTGGTTGATGGTTTTGGTTTGGTTTGTTGTTTAAAGCCGCATTCAGCAATATTCCTGCTATATTACGGCGGTCTGTAAATAATCGAGTCTGTACCAGACAATCCAGTGATTGACATCATGGGTATCGATCCACGCAGTTGGGATCGATGACATGCATGAACCAAGTCAGCGAGCCTGACCACCCGATCCCATTAGTCACCTCTAAAGACAAGCATAGTCGCCTTTTATTCTAATTTAAGACACATTGATTACATACCTACTTTCAAACAATTACATTTATTATGGTCAGAATTTACGCGTCTCTAGATTGGAAATAAATGGACTACTCAAATAAAACTAATATGAATGCACATACAAACATAAATAAATAATTTATCAAATACTCTGCTTTATTGGTTCAATTTTAACGACTTAATTCATGATTTGAAAACTATTTGGGGGACTTAAATGAACTGAATGTTTTATATTTGAGTCCTAGATTTGTGTGTTGTAAACAAGTACACCCCAGTGATAGGAAAACTGAAATCAGGGACAATCCCATCCATATTTGCATGGACTGTGGCCACATCACCAAGGAATATATTAAGAGAGGTCTATACTCGGTGACATCTACCCGTACCTAACAAGAACTGGAAGTGGTCCCCATGTGCCCGTGGTACCTGAAAAACAGTTACTGGTTGCACAGTTATATTGAAAATGCCCAGTCCATGAGGGAGTTAGGGCATACGTTTGACCTGTCCAAATACCCAGTCCATGAGGGAGTTAGGTCATACGTTTGACCTGTCCAAATGCCCAGTCCATGAGGGAGTTAGGGCATACGTTTGACCTGTCCAAATGCCCAGTCCACGAGGGAGGTAGGGCATACTTTTGACCTGTCCAAATGCCCAGTCCATGAGGGAGGTACATGTAGGGAATACGTTTGACCTGTCCAAATGCCAAGTCCATGAGGGAGGTAGGGAGGGTAGAAGTTTGACCTGTCCAAATGCCCAGTCCATGAGGGGGGTAGGGCATACGTTTCACCTGTCCAAATCCCGTGAAGATTCCGGAGTAGAATAGGTATTCAGTAACCCATGCTTGCCGTAAAAGGTGACTATGCTTGTCGTTAAAGGAGACTAACGGGATCGGGTGGTCAGGCTCGCAGGTTTGGTTGATACATGTCATCGTATCCCAATTGACAGCCAGCCAGCCATCTTGGCCCAGCAATTCAAGTGTTGATCATACATAAATAAAGATGCCTTATGTGACATGTTCATCAAGACAAAAGTGAACGGCTATTTTTGGCCACCCAAATAACATTTTTGTTCAATTTCAGTGTACAATGATACCCCTGTAACAGAGAATCCAATTTTACCAATGCACAGTCAACACTTGTAAAGCTGAAATGCCGAGCCTGGATAGATGGTTTTCTTCTCCCTGACCCTGACTGATTACAACATGAACAAGTGTAACTCCACTCCGATATAAACTAAATTAAAACCAGACCCTTAGTGTCTAGTTACCTGCTGACCATTAGGTTAAACATCTACAGACAAAACTTGAACGCAACTTACTTGTTTACATCTGCAAATTCAGTCATTTTTTGTTTTCAGACTCCTCATACAAACCCAAAACTATGACGATCTCTTTTTTGCCTCTTGTCATTATGCATACTTGTTATCTGTTCGTTGAACTGGTTGTGGTGGGACTCAATTACATCCATAAATGACAGCTTTCTTTTCTTGTTTTTTTTCCAACTCTTTCTCAGTTGAATTTGGCTTCAAACCAGAAGATGTATCTTGAACGTCTTGGGCATTATCCTCATTGGTCATGTTGCTGTTTTTGATCATTTTGGGGCGGATGGATGCCTTGGTGCTATATTGCGGGTCAAATTCCTCACAGAGCCGGAAGTACTTGACCTTCGATCCACTGGGACTGTCAATTATTTCTCGCCATCGCTTTTTCAAACTATTGTGTTTGTTGAGACACTGTAGAGGAGTGATGCTTACATTTAATGTGTTCTTGATTTCTGTGGATACTCCCTTCCAAAACGTGTTGTGATTTCGAGACACTTGAAACTTCGGATGTCTCAGGTGAACTAGATGTGATTCCTTATTCTCTTTCATATCTGAAGCAGTGAAGCAGAGGAATAATTAGCACCTGGTTCTTCAAGTGAAGGCAGCGGCAGCAGCTGTTGATTTTCCAGTGGAATAGGTATTGCCAGTATCGGTTGATACTTCTTCAGTGGCTTCTGTTTGTCCCTGCTGAAGAGACACGTGAAGATCCGGATTAGAGAATAGGTTTTCAGCAACCCATGCTTGCCGTAAAAGGCGACTGTGCTTGTCGTAAGAGGCAACTAACGGGATCGGGTGGTCAGGCTCGCTGACTTGGTTGATACATGTCATCGATCCCAATTGCGTGGATCGATGCTCATGATATCAATCACTGGATTGTCTGGTCCAGACTTGATTATTTACAGACCGCTGTCATATAGCTGGTATATAGTGCGGCGTTAAACAACAAACCAACCAACCAACCAATCTTTGACTGCTTGTTCTGAAAATGATAAGGTCTAAGTTTTAACAAGGATTCACAAAACAGCACATATTCGGTTTACCGTTATCTCAAACCATACGTTTTTTAACAGAACATATTTCAGGTAAATGCAAATTTGTGATTACAAGGTTTTATGTTTTGGCCACTGATTTTATTTTTCTAAAATTAACCACGGAATTCCTTAATTTTGTTAATATGCTTCTATTGGATTTTCTTGAATCGGAAGCAACAAAACCCTTTCCATATTCCAAGAAATATGTGCTAAAAGCACCAATGTGCTAAATAAAAAGCACATAAAGCTGTTCACCTCTACTTATATTCATTCCTCAGCTTAACTCAATTCTTTAGTCACAGAAAAGAAATATTTCATACCTGTGCCCTCAGACGTCACAATCATGGCAACCTCATCTGTGCAATTGACCCGTTTCATGGTCCCATTTCTGGTGACTTCTAAAGTCTCCATTCTGAAATTTCAAGTGGATAAATACCTATAGATAGATATATAACATACATAGTCTTGAACAAGCGAGATGGTTCTACCAAGCAAGTGATGATAACGGTGTTAGTACACCAAAACGTCGCATTCATTGTAATATAGAAAATGAAGTTCCATATCCACAGACATATCTTCCTTGTTCCGAATCATCATAACAACTTCTAAATGCCACTTAAAGAAGGTATAGTTTCGTAATTGGCTAGATGTGAAAATTCATGGGGCGTCGCCATTCAGACAGACAAAAATATAATTATTCATTAGAACAATGTTAATATGACTTGCAAATCAGAAGGCAGATGTTGAAACACTTAGTTCTGATTGGCTGCTGCCTCCGATAGCATGCCAGGAAGGCTGTTCTGTTCATAGACATTGGCTTTTACAGCATTTTATAAAACAAAGCTAATATTTGTCTTATTTTATTGTCAAGGGTTATATGTTCGTTTTGCATTTGAATATTCTGACAGTCAAGTGCAGGTAGGTTATTCATTTTAACAGACTACATGATCTGCGTCAGACGCAATCGGGAAATAATATTGCTTATTTTCAACTTAGATTGAGTCAAATGGGCAGGTTTTCTGCGTCAGGGCAACCCCTGCACTGTCAAGGCCACGACAAGCAATCTAGTGCTTGTACAATTGACTACAGATATAGAAATATACTACAGATAATAGTAAAGATTTCCATATTAAAACATCCTGCAAAGACCTACCTGGTCTACGGCACTTAATTTACAAATCATTATTCGTAGCTCTTTCTTCAGTCAGCATAGAAGGCTCTCACTCAGCACGGAAACATAAATTCTCTAATGCAAGAGTGAGTGAGTATGGTTTTACGCCGCTTTTAGCAATATTCCAGCAATACCACGGCGGGGGACACCAGAAATGGGCTTCACACATTGTAGCCATGTCTGGAATCGAACCCAGGTCTTCGGCGTGACGAGCGAACGCTTTAACCGCCCCTGTAATGCAAGAAATTATATTAAAGCACACGCTTTCCTAAAAGATGTTCACTTTATCTTCATAATTTGTAATGTTGATTTCACATCTAATTAGTGGTATTTCTTTAAAGGTTTAACAAACTTAATTTAGGGTGTTTACCTCGCTCACCATATACCTGAGCTATGTTCCATGTGACACTAAAGTCATTGTATATTTCTGCGCTGACTTGTATATTTCTGCGCTAGCTAGGGCATGGTGTTTTTATACTTTGCTATCGTATACTATTGATGCGTCGTCTTCTTATTGCTGCCTGAAAATATATTTTTAAATAACTCTACTTTGTGACCCGTGAAGATTCCGGGGTAGAATAGGTCTGCAGCAACCCATGCTTGCCGTAAAAGGCGACTATGCTAGTCGTAAAAGGCGACTAACGGGATCGGGTGGTCAGACTCGCTGACTTGGTTGATGCATGTCATTGATCCCAATTGCATGGATCGATGCTCATGATATCAATCACTGGATTGTCTAGTCCAGACTTGATTATTTACAGACCGCCGTCATATAGTTGGAATATTGCTGAGTTCGGCGTTAAACAACAAACCAACCAACCAACAGAATTGTATGCAGGAAAGTCACACTTCTACTCATATACCGATTATGAATCCTCGTCTTGTCACATGAACTGTTTTGTTTTACTTGTCGCATCGCTGATTGACCGTTTAAAGTGTTATTGGTGTTCGGGCAACTAGGCCCATTTACACCTTGCCCATAATAAAGGTTTGCTTTGTACCTACGATGTTTCACTGACAGTTCAAAATTGTACATTGAGTAAGGTCGTCATTTTTGTCTTCCACCACAGCGGAATGCCCATCAATATGCACAAGAGGGCTTTGGCTCTTAACCGTACTGTTGCAAGTGTAAAGTTACAGAAAAAGACTCACACAAACATGCAACTGAACAGAACGTATATAAAAAGCTTTCTGATATCATACAATGAACATTTTTAAAATAAAGTGAAACTCATCTTCAACAAAAATGAATATTCAAATTAGAAAACTGACAGACATATTCGGTTTTCTTTCGGGATAGTTGTCAGCTTCCAATATATGCCTATGGGTATGTTCCAAATGTTCTTAATAGTGTAGATTCCGGGATAGAATAGGTCTTCAGCAACCCATGCTTGCCGTAAAAGGCGACTATGCTTGTCGTAAAAGCCGACTAACGGGATCGGGTGACCGATGCTCATGATATTAATCACTGGATTGTCTGGTCCAGACTCGATTATTTACAGACCGCCGTCATATAGCTGCAATATTGCTGAGTGCGGCGTTAAACAACAAACCAACCAACCAACTAATAGTGTAGACGCTGTCTGATATACCGAGATGCTTCCCTTAGCTGTGAGGATCCGTCAGGATTGAATACCAGAATCGGTCTCATTATGATCCCAGATATGTCAGCACCAAAACCATGATCGTTGGCTATTGTCTAAAAGGTTAATGGCTTTGACTTTCTTAATAGTGTTCAAGATAGCACCAGCTGGTCTTTTAGTGCAGCCAGCTGGCAATATAACATCAAACGTACCTAACCTTTAAATGACTTTGTAATAACTTCTAATAATAAGTATAGTACTCTATGCACTAACTAAGCATTCACCTAATGAAGGAGCAAGAAGTAGCTCTGAAACGCCGTACAAAAATAAAAGACAGTTGCTATCCATAAAACAGTGTAATGTATTCGTGTTCTCCCAACTTCTCAATGCCTGTCAAAGACTTTATAGCGATGTGAGAAGGGACACTTGTATTGCAGACAATATATCGTCGTTTATCGACGTAAAGAAGATGGAAGAACATACAGACATGGATAACAACCTTTTTTCCAATATTTAACCCGGAAACGTCGACAGAAACATGTAAATATACAACATCAACGTCAGAGAACAGTCTCGACCATCTGCCGAAAACATTAGCATAATTAAAAAATGTTTTAGAAACATATCCATAGACTGTTTCATGTTGTTACTCTTGTGAAATACTATTGCTGAACGCTGCCATAATTAAGTAGAGTGAATGAGTGAGTTATACATAACTGAACTGTATTTCAGTTCTATCACTGAGTGTTAGGTTTTTGTGGGAGAAAAGCCCGAAGTGATGCGTTTGTTAGGCATTTACATTTATGAAAACAACGAGCAGTGGTATGGTGCTGAAAGCTAAAAATTTCTATCGAACCCACATTCGTTCCTGATATTACAAGATATTTCATTACAATCTCGAATGACTAAACCACCTGTACAAAATTATTAAATCAACAATGTAATATGATGATGTATAAGGCTCTTATTCGGTATCGTCGTTCAATATGATCTGCCCACATGTGTACAGTTAAGGACTAACCATTACATCTACCGAGAGCTGTAGGTTATCCACATCTTTCTTGGACTGAACATACAGAAGAGATCATTGTAATTCAACCCCGAGATTATTAAAACGTCTATTGCTTCGGCTAAAAGAATTATAGTCTTGGTTCTCAGGCACTGCCCACATCATCATAAAGTTCATTGCACGTTTCGTTTTTGTTTCCATTTTCATTTTTTTGTGCATTGTGTTTTACATATTAGGATTTTTAGATTTTTTTAAAATGGAAATACAAACAAAACATGCGGCAGACTTTATGATGATGCGGGTGGTGCCTGAGAACCAAGACTACTACTAGTATTTTTAGTCTTAAAATGTAGCGGTTCTGCAGTGTATTACCGTTGTGTGAAATAATATATATCTCAGAACAAATACCACTCAGCCAGTGGTCATGATAGAGGGAAGCTGACATGTAACCTGTTTTTGTGTTGATATCCATTGGCATTTTACTGAATGAGTCATCTTGTATTACCGTGTAAACAAGATGCTTATACACTGAACTCTTTATTGGACAGGCCCCTAGTGCATTATGTTAATAACTGGAGTGATGCGTTTGAACTTAGCTGAATTTGTCAGAATTCTTGCAACTGTATTTTGGACAGGTGTTGGTCATCCACGTCTAGATCTTTCTTTGGCGGACCATAGATCACAATGATCCACCCATGAGATGATAAAAGCTTGGATTGCTTATAATGTTATAAATATACACCTCAAAAACAATATCTCTCATCCAATGGCAATGATAGTGAGTGAGTGAGTTAAACATTTAACGTCGCATCGGCTTTATCCCAGTCATATAGCGACGAGACCAAGTTTAATATGTTTACAATTGAGTCATTTATGCAAAGTTATATTTAAGAACAACCTATGAAACATATTTGAGCATATCAATATCAGGTATACATTTTTAAAACACGGGCCACCAGTAACCAAAGCTAGGAGTGGCCATGATAGAGGGATGCTGACGTGTAACTTTTTTGTGTGTGTTGATAGCCATTTGAACATTATACTGAGTGAGTAACCTTGAATTAAGATACATCGCCGCTTGTTCAAAAGAGTTTTTATTTTATCACATGGTGGCAACTGTGGGAAGAACTCCTGAAGTAACGATGACGTTTACCAGTTTGGTGAACGTACGAACATGGGAATGGTGCTGTCCGACTAAGGATCATATTCAGTGCGATCCTGGAACTCTATCACCGGATCCGGATCTGGATTCTTAAAGGGCGCAAATCTGCAAAATTGTTGCGTCTTACTTTACCAGGTTGCCTGTGGTCCGGCATTGTTTTCACACTTGTTCAAAAACGTCATGGAGTAAAACAGTAAAGCAAAATGCACGTGCAAGTTAGGGCATTCGTAACTCGAGGACATCGTTCGGACATCGCCTAAGGACGTATTCAATGAGGGGAATTGAAGTCATCTGTTGCACGCTACTTTAACGTCCACCACAGCACCATTTGCCGCCTTTGGGACCGATACACACAGTTCAATTACACTGCAGACTGTCCGAGAACCGGCCGACCAAGAGTTACCACCCCTGCACCGGATCGTTACATTCGACTGTTCCACCTACGTCATCGCAATGCCACAGTTACGGAGACTGAAGGACGCATACCTGTTTGAGGAAGATATCGGTTCAGACTGTCAGGAATCATCTTCGCGAGGCTAAAATCCGACCCAGAAGACCAGTTATCGTCCCTGTTTTGCAACAGACCTATCGACAACGGCGCTTGCGATTGTGCCATATCTTACAACCTTTTTTTGAGGAATTTGAGAGCCTGGTGACGAGTATGGTTTAGCGATGAATCACGATTTCTTCTTCACCGGCGAGATGGAAGACGACGTGTTTGTGGTCGTCGAAATAAGCGTTTTGTCCCACATTGTGTACGTGAATTCGACAATTTCGGTAACAGTAGTGTCATGGTGTGGGGGTCATATCCTACACCACCAGATCTGACTTGGTTGTGGTTCAGGGAAATTTATAGCAAATCGCTACATGAATCAAATTCTTCAACCTCACCTTCTTCCAATCATTGACCGCCAGAGGGAGCTGTTTCAACAGGACAACGCTCCACCGCACACAGCTTGTGTCACAGTAGACTACCTCCATAATGCCAACATCAACGTCTTTGCCCTGGCTGTCGAGATCTCCAGATCTCAGCTCAATCGAACACCTCTTGGGTGAACCCGATCGACGTTTACGTCAACGCCATAACACGCCGCCGACACTCCCACAACTGGCCAACACGTGACAAGACGAATAGCGCAGATTCCGCAGGACAGAATTCGTACACTTATCCAGTCCGTGACGAGGAGATGCAGAGCCGTGATGGCTGCCAGGAGCGGTCACACGAGATACTGAGTTCAGCGCAACCTTGTGGCCTTATGTGAACTGACAATGAACAGTTTTCAATGTCTTTGTACAGCTACAACATGTGACTATCGAGCTCCAAAATTTCATATTTGTATCTATGACCTTAAATTAAATATATCGACTTTATTAGGTACAATAAATTTACTAAAAATCTACCTGTGCGTTTAGGGTTTTTTTAAGAGTGTATATGAGTGGATCACTGAAAATTAGTGATGGCACCAGGTACAGTAAAGTACGGTTATAACGAACACGCTTATAACGAACTGACGGATATAACGAACTTACTTTTTTGTCCCTAACATTTGCTGTAGTTATGTTGTATATATGCTTATAACGAACTACGGTTATAACGAACTAAAATTAGTGGTCCCTTTGAGTTCGTTATAACCGTAGTTTACTGTATTTGCGAAAATGGTGACCATGTCCTGCTCTACTAGTGCCTCCTGCCACCAACAATTTGCATAGGAAAGTATGTGTTTGCCTGACACCGCAAAGCAGTACTCCTGACAGGGGACCATGTGGTCAAACCAGATGTCGCACGACATCAAAATTATTGATTCTGTTGAAACTAAAAACGATATGTTAATTTTGAATTACGTCTGTTGTGTACACCTGCATAGATTCGGTTGTTGAGGATCTCCAGCAGCTCAGGTCCCGTATCCTCTCCACACGCGGCCCAAACAGCGAATGAGACCTCTCCAATGAAGCGCTGCTGAGTCGAACACCCTCCAAGCCTTCGACAGAATTTCTTAGAAAATTATTATCTACAAGCGTAGTAAAGCAATTATAAAGCATCTTGACAAACTACATTTACATTTTTCAATTGAAAACTTGATTATTTACGAGTGTTCAATTGTAATGTTTCAAAGTTTGTGATCATTTTCATTTTAATGAGCGGTTTTCTTATCTTATTACGTATCTATATTCAGAGGTTCAGGACAATTTGTCAAAAATGAAAGCAAATGCCATCCAAGGTTTACTGAGAAAACAATATGTGAAATGCTTGACTTCCTCATTAATAACATCTACATAAACTTTGGGGTAACTTTGGGGTTAGACATTGTGTTCCCCTTCTTGTGGATCTGATTCAGGTAGGGCAGATAGACTGCGGGCGAATCGTGATCAAACAACGTTTGAGCAAGAGTCGTATGATGATCCTTGAAATCTTTCTAGAATTCGCCTCGATTCGCCTCAAAAGTTGTGAAATGTAGACACCAAAGCCTGGACACAAAGGGAAAGTTGACTTTTGAAGTCGAAGTAATCCCTCTTGTCATCGCTAGTGGTTAAAGCGTTCGTTCGTCACGCCGAAGACCCGGGATCGATTCCCGACATGGGAACAATGTGATAAGCCCTTTTCTGGTGCCACCCGCTGTGATATTACTGAATTATTGCTAAAAGCGGCGTAAAACCATACTCACTCACTCACTCTTGTGGTGTGTTTTGTCACTTTCAATCTTCATGCATAGATCTAAATGGGAAGGGAATTTTCTATTTGATGATTGTTGACTCTAACCTTAAACTTCTTGACCAAATTACCTTGTTTTGACTTTCAATTCCGATTCATATGCATAAAGTAACAGATCAATAAAAAGGGGAGCACAGTTGGTGTCCAACAGTTATTCAAAATATAAAAATAATTATAAATGTACTGCTTCTTCCTATGAAACGGCATTAAACTATATTTTAAAACACCGCCGTGATATAGCTGGAATATTGCTGAGTGCGCCGTTAAACAACAAACAAACAAACAAAATATTTTAAAACGTCGACAAATGTTTTTGTTACAGTCTTCCTTTGCATTCAGAATTGGAAAGGTTTATATACCAGGACGAACCAATGACATTTATATGTACTAGTTCCTCTGCATTTAACCTTTATCATCTTTGCCATCACAATGAGTCTTGTTAACATGAACTGTTTTCATGACCGCTTACCTGCTTCTTTTACAAATGGAATCATTTGTCTTTCACAGCTTAAAGGTTATTTTTCAAGACGCACTTACATAGTACATGTGACATGCGGATAATCCATAATGGAAAACCCAAATGATGACATGGTGACAAGGTCAAAGTGACACGGTCATGTTGACATTAAGAGCTGCACATGATGATATATGGCTATATACCTATCACATGACATCAATACCGCCGTTGTTGGCCCTCCAACTATTATATGTGACAATAACGGATGTATTTTTATTTCATAACACTATGACAAATGATATCATAGAATGGTGATTACACTTTTCTCCACATAACCATGTGCTCCAAATGTATTGCTCAAAAGGATCCTAATATTCTTGCTGATATTATGCTTTAATATCTTTACGTTAGGAAATCAGACAAAGTTTAGATAATAGACAGACAGACAGACATGTTTCATTGCATTTCAGGCCACATGACCAAAGTACAAATAGTATTATACTACAAATACTTTTCGAGTTACCACTACTCTCATATTGACTTATATTTTGCATATAAATATTAATGGGGTTTAGCAAAAGAAAATACTTTCGAGAAACTTAGTAAATGGAACTAAAATATTGATATCTTTTGAGGTACACAAACTTTTAAGTGAGTAGTACTAGTTATTGCTTAATCTTGGTAGTAAATCCTTACGCTTATCTTCATAGAACATGCATACATATACAACATGTGCTTCATCTTCAACTGATCCACAATGTTTACAAAGAGTCTTAGGATCACCTAAACGCAATATTCTTTATCGGTACTATTGAATACCAAAATTATTACATCCAGATCTGAATTTATTTATTTTCTGTAAATATGATAGCTGCATAGATAAGTATAGTTTACAATCTAACAAAGATTTTTGCGTTTAGTAAAATGACAATGCAGAGGAATCCAAAGACGAGTGCCATTCTTGGGAGGAACAAGTATACAATCTCTCTTTAAATTGGTTCAAAAATAATTCGGTATCTCCAACATTTTGAGAGATCCATACTATACCATAGCCATATCTAAATAACAGATCGCGTAAATGTGTTGCCCAATTTGGACGTTTTCTAGCGATAATAGATAATAGTGATAAATAACATTGATATGGATACCTATCTACATTCATCTGCAATAATCTTATCCAGTATTTGATACATTTAACACTATAAACATTATAAAGAGGAACTCGCCCACACTCTTAAAATGCAACAGCATTAGGTGATTTATAACCAATATGTAGCATAAATTTACAAAGTTTCCTATGAACAATCTCTATACTTTCAACTCTACGATGTCCCAAAATGTCTGCAGCATAAGACAAAATTGGTACAATTTTTTTTATCAAACAAATAAAAATGGCGACGTGTTACGTAAAAAAAAATGAATTGCACCATTTGTCTCGAAGTATACCTTATTTGTGGGAGGGGGACTTAGGAGAAGGAAACACGATGACATATATCGTCGAGTGCCTTATTTTCGAACACCTATACCATCGACAAATAGCAAGGGACCTGAAGAAGTCATTATGATGGTGTTATGACGATAAACGTCCGTATGATTGATTTGGGCGTGTAGGTCAACATGTTGGACATGCACACACCTTGGTGCATGCTGTTGATTAACTTGCGTATGGTTGCCCTTGGTATTGCTCGCCATTCCGCCTGAAGAGCTGGGTTGTTGTGGGGGTGGGGGGTTGGCATATATTGTCCCTGAAAATTCTTGAAATAAAATAATTATGCTACATCTTGTTAGGGAAAAAACATTGTCTGGCAAAAAAATATCTGTTTTGGGGGCTTTATCTGAAAACAATATCTGGTTACAATACAAAATTATGGTCAAGAATTGTTGCCCTGGCATACGGCTCGTCGCTGTCGCCAACAACGTTTTCTGCGATCTGTGAATCGGAGGCAAAATCTAGAGTCGTCTGTAGATGCGGTGCATCGCCATTGGCGCACAACCCGTCCCTGGTGTTGCCAAACCCACTCAATCATTGCTGTGGTAAGTTGTTCGGGTTACAACACTTCACAGGACGGCTTGCTTTCCGGCGGGCTGCATAGAGTCAGTTTTTTTTATGGTAGATGTTGAAATTCGGAATTCTTTATTGACACAGATTTGACTCTATTGCGTAGTGCAACTAATGTAATGAGACGATCTTGTCTATGTGGCGTTTTTAAGCGTGTGCTTAGCTCAATTGCATTATTGATTGTCATATATGCGCTATAGGCGCAAACACTTTGGCTTCTGTGTGCACGTGCATCACGTGCAGATCATGCATGATGCAATGCCACGGTATTGACAATGTACACCTCAACGACAGCTATATTCAAATCATTAATTCCCATATCTTTTTATCGGTAGTATATTTTCGATCAGCCATATTGATATTGATTTGTCACGTATTAACGGGAAGTGTGACATCATTAAAGCTGCCGACGTCAGGGTGCACACGTTCGACCTGTCAACACTGAGTTCATCTGAAGTACCATACACCTGTCAAAATATTGTCATGATGAAAAGGAAGAGTAAAATAGTGTGAACACAGGGGACAAACCCAAAGACTCCTGACATGTCCCCAATAGTGCATTCATGTTTTGTTGATAGGTTACAAACTTTCAATAACTTTTTGAGTTTTTATGCCGATCTGCAAGAATTATGTCGAGAACTGTGCTCCATACACGATTGTTCATTCATGGAAACCCCGCTGAAGATTCTAATCAATCAGGTGGTCGAATTACATGACGAGCAATGGAGATCGCAGCATTAGTTTATGCTTTTCTCTGTCGGGAAGTAGCTGAATTCTGTCTTTAAAAACATCACCTGCTGGTATAAAGCAGAATTCTAGTTTTGATTCACTCATCCCTCGAAATATCAGCAATGACATCCTAACTGTTCGAAAATAGGGTACATCGGGATATAACAAGTTCTTCTTCACTCTGAGCCAAAACAACGTTAAGTGCACGGTTTGGTCTCGGATGTCAAACAAATAGTTCATTTTCCGATGATTCGCTTTGACAGATAAATGTTTTGCCGACAAAATGAATGATGTTTTTTTAAGATATCCACCACTCTTAAAAGGTTGTTGTAATTTCTAGTCACTACAAATAAAAGAACTATGAATCATCACGTATTTACGTGACAAACCGTCATAACAAACCCTGATGACTGTCGGAAACTACAATTACATGGCACTTACCACACAATGCTTGCAATTATTAAAGCGCCGACAGCCATCTTTAATTCGCTCATCAATCTCGACATGAGAGCCCTGGTTTGATTGGTTCCCACTAATCTGGCGGAGAAGTCAAGAGGAGACAACTCCAAATGCTTTGATGGATTGTCGCTGGTTACTGATAAACTCGTTGCCAACGCTTTACAGTTATAACCATAAACGGGGATGGTCACGGTATTAGTTGATTAGTTAATGTCAGTTGTTGATATCACCGGTGGAATGTAGCGTCCTGACCTCACTGTAACCTTCTAATGATGGCACACGTGTACTCGACACGCATGTCCAATGATGCTATCTAATGATGCTATCTAATGGAATCGAATCTGTCTTAATACACGAGGAGGCGGTGGGGTGGAGGGGTTAAATCGTTCGCTCGCCATGTCGAAATCTAGGGTTCGATTCCCCATAGTTTCCATTTATCCCAAATGGGGAACAAGACATGAAGGATATTTCTGGTGTGGTATTGTTAAAATGTTGCTAAAATCGGCGTAAAACCTTATTCATTCACTCACTCACTCACCGGATGTATGGTATGCGTGAAAAAATATATAATCATTAAAGCATGAATTGTGGAGCGTATTTTCCAATTTAAGACTGCTCAATTGGGCCCACACAATAATAAGGCTTACCTTTTTAAAGATAGTGAAAATGTCCGATTCTCTGATTTCTGATGTCCCTAACACTGGACCAACATGTTTGCACGGCCTGTCGCCATATGTATCAGGCCCTGAAAATGGAACCGTCAGCAAATTATGATCTTCAGAACGGAGTTGGTGTGTGGGCTTGTAGGGGCCAAACCACGCATTACCGTGTAAACAAGACGTTTATAAATTGAACTTTTTCATGGAGGCAACTAGGGTATACTGTTAAAAACTGGAGTGATGCGTTTATATTGAACGGATCTTGTCAGAAATCTGGACAGCAGTGGGTTATCCACGTCTTTCTTTGACAGACCATAGAGCTGAGATCACAATAATCTAACCTTTAGACGATAAAAGTGTTGAGTGCTGCAGTGTATTACCGTTAAATGGAATTTTATGTATCTCAGAAGAAATAACATTCAGCCAGTGGCCATAACAGGAATGCTGACGTGTAATGTGATAGTGTTGATATCCTTTTACATATTTTTAGTGAGACATCTTGAATTAAGATATAACGCTGCATGTTCAAAAGCATTTATATTTTTATCACGTGTGGGAAGAACGCCTGAAGTTACGATGACATGTACCAGTTTGGTGCCGCACTCAGCAATATTCCACCCATATGACGGCGGTCTGTAAATAATCGAGTCTGGACCAGACAATCCAGTGATTAATATCATGAGCATCGGTCCACGCAAGTCAGCGAGCCTGACCACCCGATCCCGTTAGTCGCCTTTTACGGCAAGCATGGGTTGCTGAAGACCTATTCTACCCCTGTATCTTCACGGGTCTCCATGTATGGACCTCTGTTTCAAAACCACAAGCATGTTGCTTGAAATACTGAGTTTGTGCCAAAGCTGGGCATCCACTGACAATGTATTTGACAGTCGCATTAAATTCATTGCCTAATCTACATTTTGACATGTCTTGAGTCTTGACATGCTTCACAAGAGGATCATCAGACAAGTAATTGTGTTCAAACGGGCACATTACAATTATGTCATGAAGAGCCTCCACGTTAATCAAACCACGCCCTCCCATTATAATCGGTAAAAATAAGCGATTGAGATAAAAAGCGAGGGTCCTGGGATCTATTGTCTTCCATGATTGTTCGCGTGAGGGTGTCAATACCCTGAATTTCTTGTTTCTTCCAATCAACAACACCAAAAGAATACGAAAGGACGGGTACAACAGGTAAGCATTTATGGCGTTGACTTTATTGCGAGTGTTCAGCTCTGAACTCCAGAACTCGAGTCTACATTTGTATTCTGCACGACGTTTGTCTATGATATGGGCATTCTGGAGTTTTTCTCTAACCTGCATCATCAGTACGTGTTGGACTGACCTTCCACGAGATGGTCAATAACTCCTCCCCCTAGAAAACTTACCGGATTTTCCCTCTTCTACCTTGCCACGTTTCAGACGAAGAATGTTGCATTTGTCGAGTCCAAAGAACATGCCATTATCCTAAAAAAACTCGAAAAGAACCTGTTGTTTTTTTAGAATGGATTCTCCTTCTATAATTCCAAGGTCATACATGTAAAGGAGGCGAAAAAGGAGTTTTGGGGATCTGTACTGAGGAAGTCCAGGATGATAACCTTCCTCTTTGCTAACCAAAACGCTTAAAGGATTTAGTGACAAGCAGAAAAGCAAAGCACTAAAAGAATCGCCTTGAAATGTTCCTCTTCTGATAGAAATGGGTTCCGAAGTCACCACCTGCCCCTGCGAATACATCTCAATTCATTGAAGACTTGAGTAAAAACAAGTAGTCGCTCGGGGAGGTCAGTACATTCCAATGACTTCAAAATCTTTCAATCCTTCAAAAAAGGATCACTGTTTGAACCAGCAATTGATCCTTACAACCCCATCATCACTTCCTGGGGCCTTTCTGCTCCATGGAAATAATGTCATTATGAAGCGCATTATGGCGACACAAGATCTGTTAAACACCCTGAACATATTTTGTATTGTGTATTCTGACAAGTATTAGGGCGGAAGTTTTGGGGATCAGTCAAATCACGTTTCGTCTTCACGTCAGTAAATACAAGTGGGCAGTTCATATATTGATCAATATATCTTCTTTGCAATGAATAACGTGCCAGGATTCGTGGGCGTGCAGTCTAATTCATCCTCATAAAGTACGGCTAACGTGGTGAACATGGTTGGGTGGAAACTGTTGACAGCTAATAACGACAAGAACTATCTGTAACGATCGTCAATAATCTCAAGTGATCATGGGTCTGGAGGAGGTTGTGTTTTGTTGTTAATAAAAGCGACAACATCATATTCCGACGTTTCCGACCATATAATAAGCACGTGTTTATGAATCATTACCAGATGGAAACTTTCCAGGTGAAGCGTATCCTTCCCTATGGAAGCGTATTAGTGCCACATCCTAAAAAGTAAGATCATTAATATAGAATACTAAACGAGCTCCCGTGTAATACCGATTTTATGAAACGAGTGAATAGTTCTGGTATCTGACGAGCGAAAGCGAGTCAGATACCACAACTATTCACGAGTTTCATAAAATTGGTTTTACACGGGAGCGAGTTTAGTATTTTATTTATTACTGGCCATTTATAAAGTTTTTAGAATTATACTGTTGAGTGTGAATAGGCTGACACCTACACGATCCACGGTATAATCGAACTGAGTTTAACACAGTAATACTTCAAATACGTCAAAAGTTGAAACGTATGAATTTAATACCATCCAACGGTCCACCTTTAGAATTCAGGCGTCCGTTCCACAAAATTATCGTAGCGTTAAGGTTATCGCAACTCATATACTTAGACCAACGACTGTCATTGCGCTACCTTACGATCGCCTTGTGGAACGGGGCCTTGCACCTCAAAGTTTACAATCACGTCACAATACCCAATGACGTCATTTTTGGAATTTTGTTGCAAGATCCTACGGCGAAACAATGCCATGTGACGTCAACCTAGCAACAAGGTTGCTTGGGTCATCGAGTGTGCATAAGCTCCTCTCAGTGATCTATCATCTCCACACGCAATGTCGTTGAATAAGCCAAGGGATGTTAAGAGCTTTCAATATTTGTTCGTGAAACGTGTTCCGAGAGTACATAAGCACGCGTTTTGGTATTACACAATGTGTAATACAGCTGTATGTTTATTAAACGGGTGATCTCTTCACGGGCAAGTAATAATAGATTTTACTTCTCTGCGTAGATGATATTTTCATCAATGTAAATTATTTAGAATCACACGTTAATTGTTACTCAGATAGTTATATTGTCTTGTCAAGTTGTCGCCCCGGTTGGATATAGTTTATACAAGTGATTACTTAATTACGTTTAATTTATTGATATGTCTGGGAGCGTATTTGTAGTAAAGTTTTATTTGGCCCTTTCCGTATTCTTACAACTTTACTGAGATTTCGAATTGTCAAACTGTCAGCGCTAAAATAAAAGAAACACATATCATTTTTTGTACCCAAGAACAGAAAAAGTACAAAGACGTACAAATAAAGGACAAAGGTGAACGTACAGATCCTTAACCCTCGACCTTTTGAGTATTCATACGCATTCTGTACTAACAAAGACAGTGGTTGGTTGGATTGTTGATTAACGCCGCACTCAGCAATATCCCGGCTATATGACGGCGGTCTTAAATAATCGAGTATGGACCAGACAATCCAGTGATTGATATCACGAGCATCGATCCAAGCAATTGGGATACGATGAAACGCATCAACCAAGTCAGCGAGCCTGACCACCCGATCCCGTTAGTCGCCTTTTACGGAAAGCATGGTCGCATAGACCTATTCTACCCCGGATCTTGACTTATATGTATTATGTGAACTGAAAGACAAGTTTAGTCTGGACGAAATGTCTTTGTCATTGCATGCGTACTTAAAATTGAGACATGTCTGGGATGTCTGAGACGTGCATCACTTCGGGTTTTCCTCCCACATTAAGCTGACACGCCGTGATATAACTGGAATAAAGTTAAAAGCGGCTTTAAACTCACTCACCCACTCACTCACTTTTTTAGATATATTTTACTCAGCGAGGCAAGTATTTTTATAACCTTTATTCCCGTCTTCTTAACGATGATTATAACCTTTATTCCCATCTTTTAGACTATGTTTATAACCTTCATTCCTGACTTCTTAACTATGTTTATAATCTTTATTCCCGTCTTCTTGACGATGTTTATACCCTTTATTCCTGTCTTCTTGACAATGTTTATAACCTTTATTCTCGTCTTCTTGACTGTTTAAAACCTTTGTTCCTGTCTTCTTGACGATGTTTATAACCTTTATTCCCTTCTTCTTAACCATGATTATAACCTTTATTCCCGTCTTCTTGACAATGTTTATATCCTTTATTCCCGTCTTCTTGACGATGTTTATACCCTTTACTCCTGTCTTCTGGACAATGTTTACAACCTTATTCCCGTCTTCTTAACTATGATTATAACCTTTATTCCCATCTTCTTGACTATGGTTATAACCTTTATTCCCGTCTTCTTGACAATGTTTTACATACGATGCTCGTGTACCATCGATGGTGGCTGATTGGACATTAACGCCAAGAGGACCTTGCTTTGTGTCTGACAAACGATACAGTTCAGACAATCCAGTGATTTACATCACGAGCATCGATCTACGTAATTGGGATGTTATTACATGCATCACCAGATTACGTTAGGCGACCCTTACGTCAAGCACGGGTTGCTAAAAACCTATCCTAACCCGGATTTTCACGGGTTTCGTACTATTGACGAATTGTGTTTGTAGGCTCTGTGACCTGGTGATCCATGATGTGTGTCATTGGGGAGCACTACACGCTGGGCTGCCAGGACCAGACTCCATTATTTTCTGGTCCTCGGGATGTAGCTGGAATAATTCTGACTGCAGCGTTAAACAATATTTATTTGCTATGGAATTAGATAGACGAAAAAGCTGGTGTACGCAGTTTGTAAGTCGGCGATTTGAAGTCAATTCTGTCATAACTGGTGTGTATTTTCGTACATCTAGAAACAAATACGCCGCCAAGATCTAGGTGAAGATATCCATCATTTTTACCACCCACCACTCGGGTTCGATCGGCTTATTTAGCTATCTGCAGTGCCTTAGAGCAAAATTATTTCCTTTCATAAGTATATACAGTAACATGACAGTCCTCAAGTTGTATGTGGCTCATAGGCTGTTCTCCTGTTGCACTTAACAACAAAACAGCTAAGTATCCACTATCGAGTTTTGCCATAGGCCATTTGGGGGTTAAATCACAGGAAGCCGGATTCAAAGTCATAGATTAATTATGGACAAAGCACGATGTAAAATCTATCATTTAATAAGCTATCACAAGTCACTCAAACCAGGAATCCCCACGTGGTTGGTAAAACTGGGCTACAAAATGACCTCGGACAGCAATGGGATCGAGTAGTGATATTGCGTCGTGATATTGCGTCACCACATCGCCCCGCACAAAGTTCGTATACCATGGCTTCGTTGGTGAAGATAGGTTATTGTATGCTTTAAAAAAAAGAAGTAAACAGAAACAAATTAATAAGATTTCATGTCAGGTTCACGACTGCCGCCAGGTTTTGTGTCATGTGATAGTCTTACAACTTACGTCCAAGATGGATTCCTGTGAGTAATAGCCAGGATATCGTTCCATTGGGCTCGGACGATCCGAGAGAACACACTACATGGTACAGTTAGATAAAGGGAGCTTGACAGGAGCTCCTGCACTAAGCAATGATGTATCACCGAATGTTACTGAGAAAAGAACAAATAGAAACTAAATGTTGATTGATAACCTCGCGAGCATCTGATATCAACACTGATTTTCAGTGACTTAATCATATTATACCCACAACTATTTTGCCTTTTACACCCAAAGGAATATGTTTCGGCAAATAATCGAGATTGAATACGCTCTGGTGCTGGCGTTTTATAAACTGAGGAACAAAAGAAACTATACCTCTCAGATGATGTATCATATGTTAAATTTTCAGTTGCATATCCATTAAGTTAGCGATATATTAGCTGTAGTGGCGCTTAGTCAGCACTCAAAGAATACTTCTTCATGCTTTAAGTTTTTAGAATATAATTTGATTTAAAACTTTGACAAATAAAAAAAATAATCCGCATAATATCCAAATGCTGATGTATATCCTAGACATATTTATTTTAAACACGGTCGGGTGCATGTGGTTTCAAATTCATTTCTTACCAATCTTTTCATTAAATCCTTTTATTTTTACACAAAATAACGAAGCCACAGATTAAATTTCACAAACTGTTGCAGGAATAAGTGAGGGTAAATATTCATAATCAAATTTCAATAATCAGATATCTTAATTTTCAATTTCAAAAACAAGAAACTCGGAAAACTTTCGTTTTGCATCTCAGCTTATTATACCATGCCCCAGAGGGACTGTCGTGAATGAGAGATTGACGCATGTACATATTTTTAGCTCAGACAAATATAGGGACTCAACACATATCTTCTTATATTTTGTTGGCGATTGGCTGATTCGGGAGACAGATCACGTCTGATTCTGTGGAAATAATATCTCTCTCAAACAAGCAGGTAAACAATAATTAAAGCTGGCTCAAAAAAGAATAACCCGATCGTCAAAAAGTGATTAGGAATGTCGCATATGTCAAGACAAGAGTACTTCACTATAAATTGATGTCAATTGCACTTCATCACCTTCTGGTTTTTTTTTAATGAAACACATTTGTAAAACTTTCACTTATTTTGTAATGCAATAGGATGAGTATCTAAGTCCGTATATAAATCTCTGCGGTGATAGATACCAGTACATTAAAATCCGAGTACGAGGGTGTTCATTAAAGATTTCCCCTAAACCACTTAGGGTTATTTGGTTGAAATTTCACATGTGTAATGATACATGTATATATGGGTTATGTCTGAATTTGCAGCACCGAACTATTAATCTTACCACTTTTACAGGTGTTATGATCGAGTAGGCTGTGACAATGGAGCCAGTAGAATACCGAGCAGTGATTAGATTTTTATATTTGAAAGGTCGCACACCAAAAGAAACTTTCGATGAAATGAAAGCAACTTATGGGGAAGATTCCCCATCATATGGCGTTGTTAAACACTGGAATCGCCAGTTCAAGTGTGGTCGGACATCTGCGGAAACAGCTGCCATTCCTGGTCGCCCCCATTCAGCCATTGATGAGGACACTATCCATCATGCCATTTTGGCAGAACGACGTATAACTGGTCGCCAGTTAACACAAGATGTCAAGATCAGTGTAGGGTCTGTGGAAAAAATCATCCATGACAATTTGAACATGCATAAGGTGTTTTCACGATGGATTCCCAGGTTGCTCACACCTTTCCAAAAGCAGGAACGAGTCAGTTCCTCAAAGGATCTTTTGGACATGTGCCAACAAAAACAGGCAAACTTTTTTGACAGACTTATCACACAGGATGAAACATTTGTCCATCACTATGATCCTGAGACTAAAGTTCAGTCGATGCAATGGAAGCATGTGGAGTCACCACCCCCAAAGAAGGCACGTGCCCAACCCTCTGCAGGCAAGGTCATGCTCGCGGTTTTTTTGGACCAGCACGGAGTAGTGATGATGGATTTCTTGGCAATGGGTACCACAATTACATGAGCTTATTATGCTTCACTGCTGCGGAAATTACGGGACGCTGTCAAGCTTGAGGCGTGGCATGCTGACCAAGGGTGTCCGTCTCCTGCAAGACAAATTGAATGCTCCAGTACACAACTCTCATGTTGCCCAGACAGAAGCGCGGTCCTGTTGCTATGAAATCCTTCCACATCCTCCTTACTCTCCTGACCTTGCACCATCTGACTTCCACTTCTTTCCAACCATGAAGTCATTTTTGAAGGGAAAACGTTTCACAGATGATGAAACACTGATTTCTGAAGTCAAGTCCTGGTTTGAGACGCAAAATGAGGGCTTTTACAAGCGAGGTCTCCATAGTTGAATAAACGACCGGAGAAGTGTATAACTCTTGGTGGTTCCTATGTGGAGAAAGAGTATGCCAAGTTTCATTCCACTTGGACAATCGGAAGTGGGTCAGGGGAAATCTTTAATGAACACCCCTCGTAGTTACCAGACAAGTCAAAGAGTACTTTTGTCAAGTGTGTGTGTGTGTGTGTGTGTGTGTGTGTTCTGCACATATATTGGTGGATCACCTGAGTAACGTGGCATTGAAACCATTAAAAATACACATGGCAGATTGGCTGAAATTGTGTGTTGTTCATAGGTAACCTATATCATCAAGTTAACACAAACCGCTGCCACGATTGACGTTTTAGAGAGTCAGTGCCTCGTGTAACCGCCCCTGTTTCTGATCCAATCGGTGCACATTGACGTCATACTTCTCGCCAGGTTCAAATTGTTCATAATGTATGGCGCTCCACTCCCGAATCAGTACCACGATCACGTGGCACAGGATGGCTTCTCTGTACACAGGGAGCCCAAACTCATACAGAGAGTAAGAAAAGGAGAGCACGAAAATCACTCCATCCTGTGGACGAATAAATCATTGATGACATTTCCACGGCACGGAGGGGCATTGAAAGAAGGTGCCTCATGGTATCACAATCGTAACACCCCGAGACGATCCGGGTTAGAAGGTACAAATAAAAATATGAAATTGTATGATATCATTTTTGTCACTGATGCGTCAAATTAGCAACTTAAAACGTTTTGAAAACGTTACTGAGGCCTTGAATGTTGTAACCCTAAGCCTGATCGAACAACTTTTGAGCAAGAGTACTATAATGCTCTTTGAAATATTCGTAGAAAGAACACCCTCGACTGTACCCCAAACATGGTAAAATATTCATACAACAAGCCTGATCTGTTTTCATTTTGCTCGACATGAAGTGAAAGTTGAATATTGTAGAGTCGAAATCATCTGTGTTTTATAATATTATATTCTTGTGGATATATAATCACACTGAAACTGTGTGCATAGATATAAATATAAAACAGATGAGACTGTTTCGCTGGTCTATTTTATTTCTAGGTCAAGTGGGTACATCAGTGTAGGGGAATTGGCTATTTGCCTGTTATCGAACTATATTAGATCATCGATATACCTAAAGGTTAAGACCCGTGAAGATCCGGGGTAGAATATATCTTCAGCAACCCATGCTTGCCGTAAACGCGACTATGCTTGTCGAAAAAGGCGACTTACGGGATCGGGTGGTCAGGCTCGCTGACTTGGTTGAAGCATGTCATCGATCCCAATTGCGTGGCTCGGTGATCGGGATATCAATCACTGGATTGTCTGGTCCAGACTTGACTATTTACAGATCGCCGTCATATAGCTGGAATATTGCTGAGTGCGGCGTAAAACAACAAACCAAACCTAACCAAAAACCTTAAGGTTAAAAAAGGCTTGAAAGTAATCCTCGTGCTCCATCTTCAAATATATAAAAATGGCTCATTTAAACAATGATATTCAATCTCAAATGCATGAATGACAAATGAACACTTTGATATACGTGCAATATATTGAATCCTTTCCTGTGGTATTAGTACGTGAGTACTAAACCTGGCTGTAAGTGGTCTGTGTAAATTGGGTAGTGATAATATCTTACACCTTGCTTCTCTCCCGTTGTGTCGACATGATTGTGATAATATTATTTGTTGTACATTGTCACACAATACAATACGTTTTTTTTTTTCAAAAGAATGTGTTTGAACCTTTTTTTCATAACAGCAACAAGGGTGGGATTCGAACTCAACCTACCGCCTCATAACTAAACGTCAATTCTTTGGCCTCCTTTATTCTCTGGACCGTACCTCCAGGCCATGGGGCTGCGACGAAAGAATTCGTTTTCTTGGTACTCCATGTCAATCCCGCAAATAACATACCCTAATAGTGAGGTAATATTTAACGTAACATCGGCAATATTTCAGTCATATCATGACGAGACATACCCTAATATATCGTATCATAAGGTTAGTATTGCACGGATTATATTCACTGATGAGACACTGGACACTATGTCTGTTGTAAAAGGACATACTGTTCTTCCAGTAATCATTGTCCTGGTCGTATGCCAACACTCCTCGTCCGAGAAGGCCATCCCAAACCAGAAACCAATGTCCTGGGATTATAGGAACTAGGACAGAGGCTCCAAGCAGGCAAAGGGCCTTTTTGCACCTGGATACAATAGGAAGAAGAAGAAGTAGACAAATATTTTTAAATGTGTCACACCTTCCATTTACAGTATACAAAATCATGAAAATAGCATAGGTAAAACTAGCATAGTCCAGCATCATGAGGATTACGAGACACATATGTACATTAAAATATCAAATATTATTAAAATATCGTTTTTACGATTTTAAGAAAACGAGTTCCCAAATGTGTACCGTAGTATAAAGAAATTTGGGCATAGATTAATACCCTAGCTCACAAAACTAGATATACTGTATTTCCTTTTTTTTATCCATTACACACAGGCCTCTAATTGGTGGTGGAATATACGTTCTGTCCAAAAAATAGAAGCCGGGCCTCTATTAGACGCCGGTTCCATCATTTGAGAAACCTGTCATCGCGAGTTGGAATACCGATACGCCTAATAAGACTAATTAAATATCCCATGTTATATACATGAACTTCCCTCTTGATTCATAAATCAAGAGTTATCGACCTATAAATATGATGAGATAAAAAAAAACACTGTTAAAAGATATGCTTTTTTACAAACATCATAAAAATCCCATTAAAATACAAATTGTCATGAGCATTGATTTTTTTTTCAAAATGCCTGATAATCACACGTACAACGACTTTGTCATGGTTACCCATGATGACCCTAAGATTGTTCGTGCATCCCGGTCATTGCGTGCATAAAACCCCAAGAGTATATAAGGGACCGACCATTTCATATTCTGGGGGTGGTGGGTGGTGGGTGGACAAGATATTTTCTCAGCAACAGCTGCAAAATCAGATATATTTTTAATTATAACTATTCAAGCGTTTTCGGGGACAATATATTTTTTCGATGAATAGGAGGGTGATTTTCGACGTTGATGGAACGTTACGCAGACGAATGTGTTGTTCAACGGACTGCATATATTAGTGGGAGCGTAATGGTTTTGGGGAGGCATCACTGCACTTCACAGCGCCCCTCAATGGCAATTTGACAGGAGTGCGGAGCCGTGGCGAAGTTATCCGTCCTCACGCCCTCTCGTTCCTTAAGACCAAGGCCATGGCACACCCTCACGTTGCACATGTGGTCACAGACTTCATTCAACAACTAAACATCCTTGGCCTGCTGTTTTGCCAGTCATGCCGCCCAACGAACATGCGAGGGGTGAAAAGAAACATGGTTTATGCCGACTTCCAAACCAACCGGTGACGTTGGTGCAGCAGCGACAGGCCTTGGTCCAGATCTGGAATGACATCCCACAAGCCTTCCCCAACCATCTTGTGTCGTCAATGAGGCGCCGTCGTCAAGCTTGTGCCAGTCATGCCGCCCAACGAACATGCGAGGGGTGAAAAGAAACATGGTTTATGCCGACTTCCAAACCAACCGGTGATGTTGGTGCAGCAGCGACAGGCCTTGGTCCAGATCTGGAATGACATCCCACAAGCCTTCCCCAACCATCTTGTGTCGTCAACGAGGCGCCGTGGTGCAGCAGCGACAGGCCTTGGTCCAGATCTGGAATGACATCCCACAAGCCTTCCCCAACCATCTTGTGTCGTCAATGAGGCGCCGTCGTCAAGCTTGTGCCAGTCATGCCGCCCAACGAACTTGCGAGGGGTGAAAAGAAACATGGTTTATGCCGACTTCCAAACCAACCGGTGATGTTGGTGCAGCAGCGACAGGCCTTGGTCCAGATCTGGAATGACATCCCACAAGCCTTCCCCAACCATCTTGTGTCGTCAACGAGGCGCCGTCGTCAAGCTTGTGCCACTGGTAATGGTAGTCATACTCGATACTAACTTGTGCACTGATAATTCAGCCCACGCCACTTTCAGCATGAGATGACGTTTACAGAGGATGTGTTGACACTGTACTAATTCATGTCTCATGGACATCATTATATTGTTTTGTTGCAAAATCGTTCTTTGTCCGTTTCGTTTATATCTTCCCATAATAGTCAGCGATGCACAGGAACTTTTTCCGCTAATATATATATCAAAGACCTGAGACGCGATTTCAAAAGGATGGTTCATTTAGTTTAAATATCTAATAAAATATCTTTCAGTAACTGGGCAAAAGGGGCGAATCAAAGCCAGATGTAGTAACAACTGAGAATGCACAGAGGCCATGGACACTGTAAAGAACGTCTTCAGATAAAAATGTCAGGATCTGATCGCTTTAATATCCTCAGTCCATTACTGCATACGCAGGTGCACATGCCCACGCAAGCGCAATACGATGGCTGTGACACGAATTGGCTTAAGAAATTGTACACACGTCATCATGGAACCAGAAACTTCCAGTTACCACTGTAGGAGGGCTTGGCATGCTTTCTGGAATTGTTGAAAAAAATAGTCGGTTCCCAAAACTTCGAAACAAACCACGTCTTACACCCAAGAATATTCACTGGACATAAATTTGTACGTGTTCATCCCCTTGGAATATTTGGTACTTTCGAACATTCGAAATAGCAAATCCAACGAGAGCGTTCAATATGATTTTACGCCGCTCTTGACAGAAGTCAACAAGCAATAAAGTGGGTTTTTTTAATGAATTGAATCAAATAAGTATTTCGAGTTGCCACAAGACTCATGTCTTCTAGGAAGAACGACTATGGTTCTACGCTGCTTATTCCAACAGTATGCGGGTACACCAAGCATTGCCTTTGCACATTGTACCTTGGTCCTTCGACCTGACGGGTGAAGGCTTTAACCACAAGGTCACTCGAACAACTATTTAAGGGCAATTTCCAGATAAATTATAACAGCAAGGTGGAATCGAACCCGGTTCTTCATCGTGACGAGCGAACGCTTTAATCACTAGGCTATCCAACCACCATACGGAATAATACCATGCTAATTTATAAACGGTTCGACTTTCTGGTATGTCATTTAAACTTATGGCAAATTTGGGATCAAGGAACTCATGATCCGGAATTGGAATCCTGATTCGTCCTATAGTATGTGTAGGTGTGTCAGCACCATACACGGTCGTGGGTTTCACCAAAGTGGTAAAAATCAATTATCAGTGCAAGAGAATAACGAGTCTCGATTAACCGCCGAAACAGATTCAAACCATCCGCCGACGAGTGTTTGCGCAAAGGTGCTGCAGGACACTTCAATCAAAGTTGCGGTATTTCCCAATACACGGAGTATAAATGTCGTTTGACCGTTCATAAAATGGTTGTTTTCAGTAGAGTTAAGGACATGTTTTGCTTAAGCTCGCTAACCGTTATATAACTGAACTATGAGTAAAATGATAATGTGAAGACATGGAAGTTTTTATGGATAACAACTTCTGTATTCTTTGTAACGACCTTTTTATGGCTACGTCTTGCCTGATGAAGGGGCAAGAAGTTTCCCTAAAGCGTCGTTATAAAGAATACAGCAGTTGTTGTCCATAAAAAAGTGTCATGTCTCCATGTTCTTCCAACTTATAAATGCCTATCAAAGACAACATGATAACGATACTGTTCAAAGCGGAGTAACATCTTCCCGCTTTCTCATTCATTGTTATTACTGAATATTAGCCCCAAATCGTTCATCATGCAGGCACATGTATGTGTAATCTGATACACATCGTGAACAATGTCACAAGGTAAAGTGTTAACACAGCGGGTGATCCAGAGGCCATCAGCTTACAACAGTGTCAATTGGATTACAGAGGGAAAACATACAGCAGCGATGTCAGCTCGCTAAGTCTCCGTGTCCTACTGGACTTGTCGCGCCTGTGTCGACCCTCACAGGACAGAAATATTAAACTGATTACAGAGTCTGAGCCGATCCTAATGTGATAGCCAGATAACGCTGTGACAGCACAAGTTCGATGTCACACAAACCGTATTCCGTGCTGTGTTGGGATGTGATTTATTATTAGGCTGTATAATTGAATATTGCTAAACGTGTTCCTAGGATTTGTTATACATAGGTGTACATGTAAGTTACGGCTGAGGCAGTGCTAGGGATTATTCTTTTGCGTTGGTTGGTTGGTTGTTTAGAGCCGCACTCAGCAATATTCCAGCTATATGACGGCGGTCTGTAAATTATCGAGTCTGGAACAGGCAATCCAGTGATTATTATTATCATGAGCATCGATCCACGCAATTGGGATTGATGACATGCATCAACCAAGTCAGCGAGCCTGACCACCCGGTCCTGTTAGTCGCCTCTTACGACAAGCATAGTCGCCCTTTACGGCAAGCATGGGTTTATTCTGTTGCGATGTCATGCGGCTTTTGTCGAAGATGCACATGATGATATGTGTGATAGCGTTAAAGTGAATGCAATCATTTTGTCAGTTGAAAGCGTATGATATTAACGTCAACGTTTTGTCATCGACAGAACTAACATTGTAAATTTACTTGCTTGCATTGAAAATGTAATATTAATCATTCTCCTGTACTTTTAACATGTTTTTTTATCGCCCGTGTTTCATAAGCCTATTGAGGCTGGATAGTAGGACACTTTGTATGTTAAACCTTTATTATTGCTGTCTATCATGACATTTAAATATACTAATTCTGTCTGTCTATGACGTAGTTAACATGATGATGTGTGTGATAGGGTAATGGCGAAATATGTTTTCCCATATATTTCTATGGTAACGTTATGTTTTTTGATAGAAGAGTGAGTGAGTGAGTATGGTTTTACGCCGTTTTTAGCACTATTCCAGCAATATCACGACGGGGGACACCAGAAATGGGTTTCACACATTCTACCAATGTCGGGAATGGAACCCGGGTCTTCAGCGTGACGAGCTAACGCTTCAGCCGCTAGGCTACCCGACCGCCCCTTATATTAGAAGATACAAATTCAGCTGCCATATATTCCCTGTAAATGTTTGCATAGCCTCGAGTTAAACTGCAATAAAAACACATACTATGAATGTTTTATCTTGCTCCATTTTCGATTTCAGGAAAGTAATCACCAACCGCAGTTCTCCTTACTAATAACTTCAAAATATTATGTGGACACATTCAACTTAAGTGATGATGTAAGAAAATAGATAACATCATGTTGAGAATTATGGTCAGTTTTATATACTGTGTGTTGAAAAATTCCAAACCCTTCACAATATCATCCAATAATAGCTGCCAGTTGTTTCTTAGCGGTGTGCGCCATCTTTACGAAAACGGCTGACCACACAACTGGTTCTAATTGAGCTAAGTTGGAACTTGTGTATCCAATCAACTGTGTTAAAGGTGGATGTTAATGTTCACTAAATGAGTGAGTGGATATAATGTAAACCCTTTTCTAGAGTATTAAGGCATAATTACGACGATGGGGAAATCGAAAACAGGTTCACACATCGTACCTTCTAAGAGATTTAACCCTGTTGCCTGTTTCTTCTAAACATTGAGAGATACTCAAAACCCGTTCGATAAACTATAATATTCTTTTTAATTTAACTGTAAAAAGACTATTCGAAACATTATTAATAGCTGCATCGTGGTCTTACGTTTGCCATCACAATGACCTGGTTCGATTCCCGAGCTGTGATTTTCAGTGTGCCTCAAAAAGTAGTGAATATAAATGAAACACCGCACAGGCGGTTAAACCCTTTAAAGTACTATATTTGGGTTCGGATTAAATACATTGATTCAAGAGACCTATTTCATTAACAACTTTAGAGTACTACGTCTGTGTTCGGATTCAGTATATTGATTCAGCAGACCTATTAAATGGACTTTGGAGCACGGTTTCTGTGTTTGGATTCAGCACTTGGACTCCGTTAACCTTTTAAATGGACTCCCTTAGATGACTACGTCTGTGTTCGGGTTACGTTCACAGATTCAACAGACCTATGTAATGGACAACAACGTCAGAGGACAATGTCTGTGTTCGAATTTAGTACATTGATTCAGCGGACCTACATAATGAATAAAAACGATATAGGACAACGTACGTGTTCGGATTCAGTACATTGACTCAGCGGACATATTTAATGGTCAACAACGTCAGAGGACAACGTTTGTGTTCGGATTCAGTACATTGACTCAGCGGACATATTTAATGGTCAACAACGTCAGAGGACAACGTATGTGTTCGGACTCAGTACATTGACTCAGCGGACATATGTAATGAACAACAATGATAGTGGACAACGTATGTGTTCGGATTTAGTACATTACCTCAGCAGGCATATTTAATGGTCAGCACAGATAGTGGACAACGTATGTGTTCGGATTCAGTACAATGATTCAGCGGATGTATTTAATGAACAACAATGATAGTGGACAACGTATGTGTTCGGATTCAGTACAATGACTCAGCGGACCTATTTAATGGACTACTTTACAGCACATTGTATTCAATACATTGATTCAGTAGACCTGTTATATCAACTACAATATAGTACCACCTCTTTGTTTGGATTACTAATTGACTCGATGGACCTGTTGAATGGACAACAACGTCAGAGGACTACGTCTTTGTTCGGATTCAGTACATTGATTCTGCGGACCTATTTAAAGGACTACTTTGGAGCACTGTATCTCTGTTTAGGTTCAGTAGAATGATACAGAGGACCTGTTAATGGTACTGATTCGGTAGATTGGGTTAATCAACAGTAGGTGATTTTGCAGGAGAAAATAAATGCATTTATCGCATGTGATGTTTTCTCTTGATTATTTTTCGAAGCCATACTCTCTTGACACATTGTGAAATAAGTGAAATTTATTCAGTTAATGATGCCGTCATTCGTTCTTAACACTGTGAAAAATGCATCAAGCTATTCGAGCGACAGATTTGACATGACAAAAACGTATCAAAGTTGGTTAGTTATCTATCATCAATAAATACCAACATTATTTACTGTAATATTGACCATGTCAGTAATATGAGAGTACAAGAAAGTTAACGCAAAAATATATAGGTTTTGCATTTCATTCCATCGCATTGAACAGCCAATCTCAATTCAATTATTATTCTCGTCACTGTTCAGACAGATCGACGCAGAAAACGTTGAAACACCATTAAGACCAAATGTTTGACTATTATGTGCAGGGATATTCATGGCCGATTGTTCGAGCGTTCATTAAGAATGTATAAACTGACGAGCAAACGAAACTATACTCTCAATTAATTTTATCATGTGTGTGATTTTGAACTAAACATATCATTAGTTAGCGATATATTATCCAATAAATGTACGGTACTGGTGCTCAGTCAGGATTCAAAGAATACTTCCACATGCCTGTATTGTTTGAAATATAACTTGATATAAAACTTTTAAAGATTAAAAAAATACTTGGCATAATATACAACTGCTGATGGGTATCTTAGACATCTAATCTTTGAAAATCAATAAATTTGTTTTTTCGGCACAAATGTTCTTTTCAAACACGGCAAGGGTATGTATGTATGTGTACGTGCGTGTATATGTACTTCACAAGAGACGTATTTACTTAGTCTAGCTTACTTTCCACAAAGATTGGATTTATTTTTTAATGCCCATTGGTAGCCTCTCTTACAGATCACAATGGTAGTCTCTCTAACAGATCACAATGGTAGCCTCTCTAACAGATCACAATGGTAGTCTCTCTAACAGATCACAATGGTAGTCTCTCTAACAGATCACAATGGTAGCCTCTCTAACAGATCACAATGGTAGTCTCCCTAACAGATCACAATGGTAGCCTCTCTAACAGATCACAATGGTAGTCTCTCTAACAGATCACAATGGTAGTCTCTCTAACAGATCACAAAGCGTATATTTTCTAAAACATCCACCATTCCATTCTCACCCCCTTCTCAGCTGTAGCAGTCTAAACTCATCCTCTTTCAGCTGTAGCAGTCTAAAGTCATCCTCTTTCAGTTGTAGCAGTCTAAACTCATCCTCTTTCAGCTGTAGCAGTCTAAACTCATCCTCTTTCAGCTGTAGCAGTCTAAAATCATCCTCTTTCAGCTGTAGCAGTCTAAACTCATCCTTTTTCAGCTGTAGCAGTCTAAACTCATCCTCTTTCAGATCTACGAATCAAGAGACCTGAGGGTTCCTCTATAGATTTATTGTTTTTTAACCTTTTACAAAACTTTATATCAGGGAGTGACTTAGTCTAGACAGGGTCTTAAAACGGTTTACTTTAACAGTTAATAAAAAATAAATTGCTTCGGTCATTATTTCTAAATCAAATTAAACAAATCAAACGGCGCGTCTCTATTTGCTTCTATCACGAAGCTATTAATCTATAGTCGTAATGTAAGACCAAGGTAGTTTGCCCGTGTAATATGCTCAGTGATTATTCGTTTCCCATTACAAGAACATCGCGACGTTTACCCTTGTTGATAAGCTGCCGTTCCTTGGATTGATGTCACAAAGTCAGGGTAAATACAAGCCATACATTGAACTTTATGACATGCGTATCCAGTCATGCATGTCACATCCGATAATAAAAGGGATATGGGACAATTACTCTCCATTACATAGCTCTTGTTGCACTTTCTTTTTAAACATGCCCTCCGCATACGAGTTAGTCGCCTGAGATGACAAGCTGCTCGCGTTGTGCATCGTTGTGTTGTCACCGACATCCTCGCGAGTATATGTCTACAAACCTACCTCCCGTCGCACGCAACCCTTTGTTGTCACTCCCCAATTAAACACCATGGACATCGATGGCAGAGATAACGACCGAGCTTCACGCCAGATCAATTTGCACCTATTAATGGCCACTCATGGGGAGAAGATTGCAATTACCTTGTAAAGCCCTCGATCGATTTATGACTTTGATCATTGGTGCATTTCGCGCGTTAACAAAGACAACAGTCAATATTTGATTAATCGTAATCCGCCATATTGATCAAATATCATGCTTGTATGATCTAAGAACGATGGGATGTGCTCAACGTGTAGTTCCTCGCTCTGCGGAGGGTCTTTGGCGGCGTAGTGATACCCGACCGTTTTTTCCGGTCTCGGACCATATTTGGGGATGACATAGATGGCGCTATCCAAATCATACTGACTCCCACACGACTGACATTTACTGAATACATAATTCGGCAACATGGGGCGGTAAAATTAGTTTTTCCCATAAAGTTAATGAACGATAGAGCAATTTTTTAAAAGGACACGTTTCTTATTTTCATGGCAGTGATGATATCTTTATTTACGACTCGTCTTTATTTACTGTTATATGAGTTCTATTAACTGTTGAATCAAATACTCATTTACTCTGTGATTCAGAGTTGAATCTTCGATTTATCCTCGGCAGCAGAAACTATGTTCGATAATATAGAGGTCTTTTTTCAGTAACTATGTCGACCAATCAATTTTATTTTGTTTCCATTCGACTTGTCTCAGCAAGATATCCGTTTTTAAAAACAATAAATCGGTCTAGTTTCTTTGATTATAACGATTGGATATCCACTTTTATCTGTATTTATGAAGGCATACACTATAATGAACTATGGCATTGCTGGGAAAAAACATGATTGATTTTACATATATTTAAATATATTTACCGTCCATTGTAACCACCAAACTTCCAGTTATCTTTCAGTTACGTAAGAGAGCGGAAATCTCTGCTTTAAGACATACAATTCTTTTCTCAGACAGGGGGAGTCAAACACATTTTGACACAATTTATTTCAGAGCATCCTACATACATTTTGTTTCCTAATGTTTTCCTAACAGTTTTCACCGAGTACAGTGTATGTGAATATAGTTCACCAATTAGTTATGTAATTCTATTTTGTGAGATGTTCACCAATTAGTTTTTACCGGTAACAATGTGCGCTGGAGGACCCCAAATAGACACAAGGGTACGCAGACACGGTTCAACCACGCACTTACATGCCCATGTGTGCACATACATACACATACACATGCACACAGACACAGGGGTTAACAGACACGGTTCACCCACGCACTTACATGCCCATGTATGCACATACATACACAGACACATGCACACAGACACAGGGGTTAACAGACACGGTTCACCCACGCACTTACATGCACATGTATGCACATACATACACAGACACATGCACACAGACACAAGGGTTAACAGACACGGTTCACCCACGCACTTACATGCCCATGTGTGCACATACATACACAGACACAAGGGCACTCTCAAAACCGCACTAACATACACATACATATAAAGGCTCACAAACAAATGTGCAAGGGTTCCCTCTTACGATACTAACATACACATACATACAAAGGCTCATAAACACATGTGCAAGGGTTCACACAAAATGGCACCAACATACACATACATACAAAGGCTCACAGACACATTAACAAGGGTTCACACAAAACGGCACTAATATACACATACATACAAAGGCTCACAAATACATGTACAAGGGTACACACAAAACGGCACTAATATACACATTCATACACACAGGGACATAGGCAAAGTAAGGTCCAAGGGCACACACACGAAAAACGGCACCAACATACACATACATACAAAGGCTCACAAACACAAATACAATGGTACAGACAAAACGGCATTTACATACACAAACACACAAAGGCTCACAAACACATGTTCAAGGGCATACACATAAAACGGCACTAATACACACACACACACGCACGCACGCACTCACGCACGCACGCGCGCGCACAGAGGCACAAGGGCACAGACACAGGGACTAACATTCGCATGCGTACATGCACACATCCACGCAGACACGTTAATCTATAGAAACAGTAAGGCACATGGACTACACATGACACTGCAGGAAAATGCTTCAGAGACGTACGGAAAGACATAAAGCAAAACAAAATTAATACTCTAACATGCCACATGCACATGACATGCCGTGACATAATAACTAAATATGAAACATCACTGCCGGTTCATTATCTGCCGAAACACATTCCAGTTGGCGTAAAAAATAAACTAATGGTGAAAATTATATGAATCACTGAAAACACTCTTAAATTGGGTAGTCGAATCGTTCTCTCGCCCACAAATGACCACCAAGCAACGACCAAAGACACCCATCCAGTCGCTCACTTAACCTCCAACCCCATCCACTCACTCACACTCACCCACATAGACACACACACTCACACACACTAACAGACTCCAAACACAAACTCACAAACTCACATTCACACGCTGTCGTTGTTAAGGTCAAACACAGCTGGTTCGCGATGACATGGTCTGTATATATAACCTCCATCAGGACAATCCCGCCAAGCCTCTGTATTATCGTGGAGCATCCGGGGTCTAGTCTGCTGCCGCGACATCGCTCATGATTACAGTACGCGTAAATACCCTGCAGTGGTCGGTGACAGCAGAGGGCAAGATAGGTTCAGCAGATTGAGCTACAAAGGACCGATTTGGAGGCTACTTTCTCCATTGAGTGTAATCTTAACTATATCAACGTATAAAGAGGGAAAGTGATTGGTAATTAATGGTAAACAGCAATCTCTCGTTAAACCGATAACCACGGCCGCAAACCAGAGTGTGTTGGGCGTATTTTATTTGGGATCAACTGGAAACACAACTTTAAAATCAGTGCCAACCCGAGGTGACTTCTTCAGCAGGTACACTTATTGAACAACTTTCGTCAGCTATTTAATATATCGAGACCAATCTGCTACCAATTGGGATCTTGAACTTAAATAATGGATGCTCTTGAAGAATATGCAAACAAATGGGCCAAAAGAGAAGATGATCCTGGTGAATGTATTTGCAGAGTAGGTAAAGTCAATGCGCGATGCTGTCATAGGTAGAATGCACAAGCTGAAAAAGAGGAAACCAGTGTTTGTAAGCATCACTACATTAATAGCTTTATCAAAGAACTTGGTACAAATAACATATCACATAATGCCACATTTAAGGCCAGTCTGCTAACTGAGGAAGAAAGCATCTGCCAAACAACGTATCTGCTAAATAAAATCCATGCAAAGATATATCAGATATATTTAGCAGATACGTTGTTGGCAGACGCTTTCTTCCTTCCTCAGGCAGAATTTCGCTCTCGCTAAACTCCATAGTAAAACTGATAGAGCGTATTAATAATATCCGGGAAAATGTCCAAATTTTCACGAGTTGAGAGCCAAACTAAAAAACAATCGTCTAAGCATCGCTTCCAAGTTTCGCGCACATGTTTGGCGATGGATTCTGACATGGAATCTTGTACCTTCCTGTAAAGAATATCCTCTATATAACTCATCACAAGTGTAGCGTATGTTGGAGCGACTTTCGTTCCCATGGCCGTTCCCTTTTTTTGATGATAGAATTTTCCGTTGAAACAGAAGGTATTATTTTCTAAGACTAATTTTAAAGATTCCATGGTGAAGCTTTCCGAAAATTCAGTGTCAATAGCCTCAGTATGTTTTCTCGAGCAAATACACAAACAAATCCTCGTCTCGAAGATTAACCATAACACAATCCAGGAAAGCATTCTTTATGTTCACAGACAGTATTTTGAGACAAATGAAATTAATACCACGTGGATCGCCAAGAACTGTTAGCATATGCTTGAATTTTTGCAGCCTCAGAATAGAACCAAGACAATCATGTCAAAACATTTCATTTTTCAAGTTTGTATATCACACACCACAAACTTAGGCAAAACTACATTGCTTGGCCCATGTTGCGTTTGTCACGAAATATGGAAACCATAGATATAGTTACGTCTCTATCTTAGAGCCGTGAAGATCGGGGGTAGAATAGGTCTTCATGCTTGCCGTTAAAGGCGACTAACGGGATCGGGTGGTCAGGCTCGCTGACTTGGTTGAAGCATTTCATCGATCCCAATTGCTTGGATCGATGCTCGTGATGTCAATCACTGGATTGTCTGGTCCAGATTCGATTATTTACAGACCGCCGTCAAAAAGCTGGAATGTTGCCGAGTGCGGCGTTGAACAACAAACAAACAAACAAACAAACAACATCTCTATCTTCAAAGGTTCAGGACAATTTGTCAAAAACTTGAAAGGAAATGTCATCTGAAGTTTCCGGAAAAAGCAATATGTGAAATGCTAGACATCCTCAAAGTGAAATATATGTGTAATTTGGGGATAGGACATTTAGGCAAGAAGTAAGTATCCTATTTGTGCTCCAGGTGGAGAAGTTAGATTAATGATCGTATATCAATAATCTGATATCTTTCAATAATTTCAAATACACAATGCCCTTCCGCTGATTTATCCACCTGAGTTTGAAATAAAATAAAACGGTCAAATGACCCCGTCTGATATTTTGATCTATGCATAAACATTCAGAGTGATAAACACTATCTACATGACCGTATGACAAGAGGGATGACTTCAGTGTTCCAACTGTCAGCTTTCTATGCAGAGCAATCTTCCAGCAGCTTTGGTGTCTACATTTCTGTAACTTTTGAGGTACATGGAGCATGCTGTTACTTCGAAGTTTTCAAGGAGCATCATACGACTCTACTGAAAAGTAGTTGGTTGGTTGGTTGTTTAACGCCGCACTCAGCAATATTCCAGCTATATGACGGCGGTCTGTAAATAATCGACTCTGGATCAGACAATCCAGTGATCAATATCATGAGTATCGATCCACGGAATTGGGATTGATGACATGCATCAACCAAATCAGCGAGCCTGACCACCCGATCGCCCTTTACGACAAGCATAGTCACCTTTTACGGCAAGCATGGGTTGCTGAAGACCTAGTCTACCCCGGAATCTTCACGGGTCCTGCTGAAAAGTAGTGTGATCAGAGACACACTATTCAAGGCCTTAGTTAGGCTTTCAAAAGGCTCTATGGCGGAAGCGTTAACCGTTAACAGTAACAAGCGTCACCTGTCAACTTCACTTCGCCAGTCAAACTTCCGTCGATCCGTCATCTTTCCACCTGTCATCTTCGACAGTCAAACTTCATCCGTCATCTTTCCACCTGCCAACTTCGACAGTCAAACCTCATCCGTCGATCCTCATCCGTTGATCCGTCATCTTTCCATCTGTCAACTTGGACAGTCAAACCTCATCCGTCGATCCGTCATCTTTCCACCTGTCAACTTCAACAGTCCAACTTCATCCGTCGATCCGTCATCTTTCCACCTGTCAACTTCGACAGTCAAACCTCATCCGTCGATCCGTCATCTTTCCACCTGTCAACTTCGACAGTCAAACCTCATCCGTCGACCCGTCATCTTTCCACCTGTCAACTTCAACAGTCCAACTTCATCCGTCGATCATTGTTTCATTGTTACATTGTTTCTGTTGAGATTCGGTAGACGCTCATTGCTTTGAATTTGGGCAGTGTTTAGTCGTCAGGAATGTAGGACTGTATAATGTAATCAGTTTTGAGGAAGTTACGATATTTAAATGCTAGTGTCATGTGTATACTTCCGGTATACCATGCCTGGGCCATCTCGGAAGCTTGACCACTGTCGCCACTGGGTGACTTTTGCTATCACCACTGTATTTTTGTATTTGATACTGACCACTGCAATCATATTATGTTCTACCACTCTCTTGTGTACTGCCATTGTAATTGCTGTGCAGTAACTTGCATTGATCTGTAAACCGAGTTAATTTTGTAATACATGTGTTGATTGTATACCACTTGTTGGCTGTTTGTTGGCCTCACATTAAGTTCTGTTATGTACAGATTTCTGGGTTAACCTATTGTTTCAATTTGGGAATCGATACGAAACAATTGTACCTGAGTATATTTCCCAAAACACAAAGTAGTTTGTGAGGTAATATGTTGATCTTCAGAAAACTCCCCTTGTAATCATACTTCGCAAACTCGTGGAAATAAGACACCATTTTAGGATCCAAAGCAGTCTGATTATATCACTCAGGGCATCGAAAAGTAGGCATCAGCTATTGTCTCCAGAATATATATTATTCGATGGAATGAAAAACATCACTCACATAAAATAACAGAACTCTGATATAAAGAACTTATCACAATTTCAAAGTGCGTTGGACAATATAAGTGCACATTAATTTCAGGTAGATGTACATTATTATAGATCTAGGCAGGGAATTGCAAAACCCTGCTATCAGGTTCAACATTGGCTCTGTGGGTTGAAGGGAATGGAGAGCAATCATTCACAACAAGAGTATAAACATCACGACAGAGGCATAAACAATGCACCAATATCTCAGACAAAGGGGTTCACGTCACAGTGAGTCGCCTTTAAACCGGATGGCAGCGATTCCAGTTGAATCGGATTAATACATTTCCGGATGAACGACTCAATGATTCAATTGTTTTCGTCTCTGTTTTTGCCTTTTGCGCCAATTGTGGTCTATGTCGGCGGATGATCGAGACTGGTTATTCTCTGGCGTTGAAGTTTCGAATTTACTAAAGTGGCTTCACTGTACATGGCAAACATAAATAACTCATTATGACAAATAATTGACTGGATAAACCTCCACTCCCAGATACTGTATATGCGTTGTGTTACTATCGTGAACGTCCGTTACGCCTGGGTGCCGTATATAGCAACGCCAGACCTAGACATGCCTTTGCTAATACTTGTCAAAGTTTGGGGTCATGAAGTGGATACACTTCATTTCTTTCCTTTGATCGTGTCATAATGATTTTTATTGACAAATAATTGATTTCGCTGCCCTGAAGTTCTCGCGATCTGAAGCGTGTCTGGGTCAATATGACCCAAGTTTTTATATATTTTTATAAGAAATGTTTCATTTCGTCCTAAATTAGATCAATCAATTTCAGAGAACGTATTTGCTCTCTGGTACTTTTACATAGGTCTAGGTGTGTACATGGTCGTGATTTTATTGATGTAACTATATACAGTACGTTTGTCGACTATTACAATGAGCTCCCATGGGAATTCCGAGTTAGAATCGGTCGCCAGCTCTCTGTCTTTGTCATGTGAGGCGGCTAAATGGACTGGGTGGTCAGACTCGATGACACGGTTGATGGCGTGTCGTCTTGCTGTGGGGGCGTAGGCCTTGCCCATGATGCTCATGTCAATCACTGTTTTGTTTTGTTTTTTTATTCAATTATTCATATGCCCTGTCATTTAGTTGGAAGAATGTGGTGTTAAACAGCAAACAAATTACTTAGCAATTGTGTGAGACCAACAATGTGTGACTTCAAAGGTTAAGTACATTGGATATAGACGCTTCAGATTCCACGTTCGACTACGATCATATTGCGCAAGTTATTCCAGGACGCTTAACAGACCAATTCTCTTAGATATATATGTTATCTTGTTAAATAAACGTTTAAAAGTACATTATGCTGAAGACACGATTATGTGCGAAAAGGCCAACTGACAATACTTTTCCTCGCAAAATCGAATGTACATTGCAGAGATTTCCTTCTGTGTAGGCTTTACGTGACATACATTTTATATTTGGAAATTGCGAGTGCCTGATGCTCCCGAAAAGGCAGGACTGGTGTCATCAATGCTTTTCAATTTTCCATTCATATAATTTTCGCCGCTATTTTGCCTTTTACGCCCAATGGAATCTGTTTGGTAGAATAATCGAGACTGGTTTTATATCTCAACACAAAAGCAGTTGTTAGGAAAACATAAGTATGTTTCTTAATATTCTGCGGGCCGCATTTTTTCAGAGTGGGCCCTTTGAAGTCGCCAGTGAAAACTGAACAAAACACTCTCTACTCCAGATATTTTATTTCAGATGATGTATGTTTCTTCTAAAACTGTTTCAGATGTGAGGTCTGAAAGTACACTGTCTTATTTCAATGACGTCAATATGTGAATAAGTGAGTGAGTATTGTTGTATGCCCCTTTCCCGTAATTTTCCAGCAACATCATGACGGAGGTCACCAGAAATGGGCTTCACACATTGTACCCATGTGGGGAATCGAACAATGGGTTTTGGCGTGACGAGCTAACGCTGTTATCACCAGGCTACCATAGCGCTCAGACGAGGATATGTACACAATTTTCTCAATAGAACTTCTCTTAACTCGATACTCTCTGTATATCTTTTAGTTCGGTCAGGGGGGTACGGGTGGCCCAGTCGTCAAGAGTTGTGCAGAGTTGCGTCCCTTGGGCACGCCAGAAACCTATGATTGTGGGTTCGAATCCCGGTTCGCCCCGATTATGTTTCTAAGTTTGTCAGCACCATACGCGTGCTCGTGGGATTCAGCGAAGTGGTAAACGTCTGAGACCTGCATCACTTCGGGCTTTCCTTCCACATTAAGCTGACACGCCGCGATATAACTGGAATACTGTTAAAAGCGGCGCTAAACCCAACTCACTCACTCACTAGTTCTGTCAGCGTAATTTTCATTATATCATTGTCGATACGGGTACATGACTAAACTGAGGGACAAAAAAAGTATATAAAGATAGTCTTTTGAGTAGTATATCTTTTACTTTTAGCTTTTCAAATGACGTTTCGCAACAATGCAAAGGTTTGAGACATATAAGCTTTTAATGCAAAAGAGAAAGAAGAAATTGGAAACTGACTGAGCTAAGGTTGCAGCACACGTGTTCGAGTGAGTCAGTGGGTTTGTTTAACAACGCTATAAACCTGACTTCAGTTACATGCCGACATGTCGGCTTTGTGTGGGAGGATGGCTCAAACTGACGCCGTGGGGTGAGGCGAAATGGGGTTTAACGTCTAGTTCACGATTGTTGCACGTATTCAGAAATGTGCATGTCGTAGGCGTGTGCCACATTAAATTCACGTGCACGATCGGGTGCCAGTGATGACAGTTCAGGGATCATAATCAGGAAAATTCTAGATTCGAACATACAATCAAGGTATCCTGTCACGACTAAGGGAGGTAAGTCGAAATTGTTCGAATTCTCACATGGGTACAATGTTTGAAGTCCATCGTGTCCTCCGCTGCCATATAGCTGCTATAATACTAAATTTTAAACGCCAATGCCAGAAAATCTCGAATATTAACCGAAGCAGATTCCATTATGCACAAATGGCAAAACTGTTGGAAAATTATATGCATGGATCACTGTCATCAGTGATGACGCCAGATGATCGCCATAAGGGACACCATGTCCTTCCCGACCAAAAGAACTTCCCACTTGCACAATTTGCATAAATCAGTAAGTTTGTGTTGCCTGACGCCACACAGCAGTATTCCTGCAATGCGACGGCGGCCTGTAACACAAACAAGTTAGATGATCGATGGATCAGAAAATCCAGTGACACCACAGCGTATTTACTGATGTTGATTAAACTAAAAACGCTATATTCATTTTGAACTGCGTTTGAAGCACTCCCTCCCTATGCAAATACAGTTTTCAAAGTTAATATTGAGGCGTTAACTCGTGTAGATTTTGTAGTTTCAGAAACCCTAACTCTTATGTACATATAGATTCCCGACACGGAGATGCAGATACAGCGAAACACCATTAGCCCGGAAACATCTGATCCGGACCATTACTGTAAGGGGGAGTCCATGTAATTAACGTGACGTTTCCTGGCCATGATACTTTAACACGGAAAACTTAATGTGGACGATTTGACTGGTAACCACTGCGCGGATTTATGGGGTTGATCTGTAGCACAAAAAACACATAATGAAGGTACAAAGCCGTGCAAAACATGTGTCGTACAATTGTAAAGTCATTGATCAACACGCCTCTTGTACGTCAATACATAAGCACCGACTTCATACAGGCCGAGACTGTTAGTTCTTTAGCCCTTTAAGTTTACAACTGATAATACAAACATGCAGCATCTTCTTTTAATGTCATCTCTTGCATTGTTTTGTCTATTTCTGATTTGTTTAATCTGTTTCGGTAGATAATCGAGAATGATTATTCTCTGGCGTTGACGTTTTGTTATTTTGTATATATCTGTGACATTTATTCTCCTAACTTTGTTTACCTTTGTCAATAGACCTGGCAGATCAATGGGCAGGTATCAGCGTCATTAGTCGGACAACTCGCCTTGGGAACTTGCTTTCAAACAATCCGTGACGCACATGATGGCGTACTCGGGCCAAATGCAACGCCTCATTGACCAATCAGCTTGCTAGTAAACCAGTGACGTGTCACGTGCGTGACAGGTACAATAAGTGGAATCTCCAGGTGTGGCTGACGAAATCAACAAACATGACACTGGAATGTTGCATACAAATGGCGTAGTGGTCACTGGTGCTTTTCAGTACAGCTAATGAACAGAGACGTGTTACTAGGGTTTCAATTAAATATTAAACATTAACATTTATAACAACGTGGGGTGTAATTATTACAATCATCATAAACAGTTTGGGTTTTCTTTTAAATTCGATCCTTTCCTCGGGAATCATCCGGAAAGTAATTTTGATGTATTGTTGACAAAACAAAATGTTTTTCAGAAACAAATGCGTAATGCGTACAACAATTAATTTTCTCATATTTTAAGCTAGAAATAAACAAATATACGATGTACATATTATTTTTCAGCTATGGAAGTGAAATTGTGTACGTTTAGCAATATAAAACGTAAACGTACGAGAATAACCTAGACTAGAAATGTTTGCGAAAAGACATTTCCCAACTACGATCTTTCGAATAAGCTGTGAATTCCTGGCGTGTTGATCTCTTTTATACAAAACTGTTTCAAACAAACCAATTTTGACATTCGGGCGACACGCTGTACTGTGAATCTAGATCTGATTTATGTCAAGATGGCTCGGATGCATACCAACCACTTCTGGAAACCATATTTGGAGACACCCTGAACAAACGTCATTCTTAATGTCCATTTATTCTTGCACACAGAGGAGTGGAACAATTTATGAAACACGCGCTTCGGTAAACAAAGAACGTTAAAACAAAAGGGGTGTTTTCTTTATCTCTGCCCCAAAAACGCAAATAGTGGGGGTTTTTTAAATTGACAAAGGTCAAGGTCACATCACATGAGTTTCAGAAGAAATGAAGAAAAAATAGTTTATTTCTCGCTGGTAAGTCAGTGAAGTCCGTTCTAAATGCCCCCTGCTATTGCTAAATTAATAAAAGCCACCTTAACCCCCCCCCCCCCCCCCCCCCCCCCCCCCCCCCCCCCACCTCAATGTAAACCTGATGCGAAATCGGATCCACCATCATCCTAATGTTTAATTATCATTCAATATAGATATGTTGAGTGTTCAAATCTGAACATGGCAAATTGATACTCGCACCATAGCATTGTTATAATCACAGTGCTTGTGTTTCTTCATTTCAATAGAAAGCGTGACGGATGAAGGTTTATCAATTTGTGATAAAAGTGTCACCCAATGCGAGTCAGCCGTCTCCATTTCTTGGATACATGCGTATCTTGAAGACCCTAACGACTTTACGATGTCCTTATGGCTTCCGTTGACGTTCTTTGAAATACCCGTCGTCTCTACGTTTACATCGACATCTCCTTCTTCATCAGGTATATTGTCTCCGTAGTGGACAATTTAGGTAATGTAATTACAAGGCGATGTCAGCATTAATTTATTTCCCGCGGATTCAACACGTTTAGCGCATGCGCTGTATGTTTCAATATGTTCTTTTAAATCCTCGCAACGTATAACATGTTTTTTATGAACGTACAGTAGTATCATGTAATATTAACGATGTCATCATATATGTTCGTAGCATACTTTGTTGTTAGGTTCCGAAGTGAGAGACTGCCTCTTTGGCCTTGTGGATAAAGCGTTTGCCCCGGAGAGCTGAAGGTCGGTGGTTCGATCCCCTAACCGCGTCATACTAATAAGACCTGAAAGATTGTTACTTGTTGTTGCCCTGTCTGGCTCTCAGTATAAAGGGTATAAATAAAGTGCGGCAAGGTATTTCAGTGGACTGTCACTATAAAACTGGCATCAGTCTGGACTATTACAAAGAGTTACAGGATACGCACGTGCATGAACGTCGCTTTATAAGTGTAACAATCTTGACCGCGACATTAGATCATTGATATCAAGTCATAACTGTGTTTATTTTAACGAATAGTGTTTGGGTACATTCAACCAGGAATATTTCCTTCCAGGTATCATTGAATTTACCTGCAAGAAGAGCTGTTCGTTATCATTCCCATTGTCACCATTAATATTTGTAATGATACTATCGGAGATATATTTTACTACCATTAATGTCGAAAGAGGAAATATATATAGTACTTCTTTTAATTTCTACAATATCTGTTTGCAAATTGCGCAAAGACTGCCCATTTGTAAATATTTTATCTCAATTTCGAAAGCGGAAACATCGCATAGTATTTCTTTTAATTTCTTTTCCGTGATATCGTGCTAAAAATACCCAACTTATGGAACACTTTACAAGAGAAGGGATATCGTATATTTAAACACAATTTATTGAACATTTTACTAGAGAGGGGACATCGTGTTAAATACACCCAAATTACTGAACACTTTACTAGAGAGGGGATATCAAATATATCTAAAAACAATTTATTGAACATTTTACTACAGAGGGGATATCGTGTTAAAAATTACCAACTTATTGAACGTTTTACGAGAATGATGATATCTTGTTAAGTATATCAAACTAATTATAGATTTTCCGAGATATGTGATATGGTGTTCAATATACCCAACTTATTGAACAAGTCACTGGAGAAGGGATATCGTGTTAAATATACTCAACTTATTGAATGTTTAACGATGGAGGTGTTATCTTGTTAAATATACCCAATTTATTGAACAATTCAGTGGAGACTTGATATCGTGATACAGGTATCCAAATTATTCAACGTTTTATTAGAGAAATAATACCGTGTTAAATATACCCAACTCTTGAATAATTACCAGAAAGGTGATATCGTGATAGATCAATCTAACTTTTTACTTGCGAAGTCAAATCGTAATATCAACATTGGTACCCTCTTTGTTGATCTGTTTCTTTATGCATGACGAGTGGGATGCTCAGATGGGTAAAATCAAAAGAATGGATTTGGATGAGACGTGTTTCAGGATACTTGCACTATTAACTTCAGATCATCTGATATCGTTCAATAATAGTCAAATAACCAATTCCCTTCTACTGATTTACAAAGAGTTCAAAGAAGGTCACACGTAGGCTCAAAGGCTATGTGATCAGGTTTATAATATTACAGGCCTTAGTAAAGCTTTCAAAATGTTATAAGGTAAACATGTGGATAACATTTCCTAATTTCAAATCAATGATAAGAATTGACTTGCCTTTGCATATGTCTGTGACAGGTGCCATCTGTGGGTCAGAATGCGTCTTCGTGAACGCCTTGTATCGTCACTATTTGTATCGTACAGTGAGAATCGCAACTAGGGTTTTAGCAGAGATTACTTTATGCACCAAACTTATTCCAGTTTATTATCAGAGAAGTGAAATCATGTGGTGTATGAATCGTGTTATATACTCGAATGCTAAACTCTCCTAGAGGGGTGATATCGTGTTATATATGCCAGACTCTCCTAGAGAGATGAAATCGTGTTATATATCTCCCATCTCTTAACGATGATATGTTCATGACGAGGACCCTCATTTGGTAAATGCAGTTTGAGGTGATAGGGATCACGATAACAACACAATCATCAGACTAAACATTTCCCAAACCAGACTGCATCGGAAACACAAATATCATAACAGAGTACCATCTACCCAGACTGACTTGCACATCAAATGAATGAAAATATTTCACTGCCATCATTGTGTTATAGTAACCAAACCAATGGAAACCAAATGGAATGGTAAAGTGATCGGTGTGTATTGAAACACCTTTCCAATGCCATGGGACACATTCAAATTAAAACATCACAATGAGACCAATGGTGCGGCAGACCCTCTGAAACCCTTCCCGTGTCGCTATCGACCTTGCTGGTGGCCCGTGTTTAAATGTTCAAGCCAGGTCGTACATATCACCGTAAATCAACGCAAATGACCTCTGTATGACAGCATCCAACTAAAACTTTGGGAGTCCTAGGTGTTGCCTGAAGCTGTACAAACGTTCCCTAGGGCGCGGCACTGGAGAAGCATTGTCGACGGCCTACTTAACCCTAGGAGGACCTGTCTGGCGCTCCTCAACATCCTGTGAAGGAACTCACCAGGCAGGGAGGTATTTGTGCTCACTGCTGGAGTGCGTGTTGTTTGACTGAAACTGAGATGCTGCACGCCGAAGCAGCACTTTACTTCATCGGCCGTCACTGAATGGGGAAATGAAACAGCTCCCGAATGCTATGAGGCGTCGAATTTGTGATACAAATGTTCTCGATTCCGATTCGACAGGGTGTGATTCAAACTTTAGGAACGTGTATTGGTTGTAAGCTGGTACGAATGTTCTATTGTGATACTTAGAAGACTATTAAACCATAAAAGCAATGACTAAACACATTCCTACTTAATAATCTTATATTATTCTTTATTTATTATACGACTGGAAATGAACTTGAAATATATGTCAGATTCTAAGATGACTAGAACCATGAGTATCTGATCATCCCCTGTAAGACAGAGAATTATAATTCGTTTCCTCAGGGAGTAACAATGTCTATGTAAAGACACTTTGTCTACATCAGATTTCACAATGCAGCAGTTAAGCTGACGCTGCAACCTCACATAGCTTGTATTTTCTTTCTTCATATTGAGGTTAATGTGTGTAAACTGGATCGAAAGGTCGATAAGAAATAGGACCAGGCTTACAATCAGAACTTTCTATTATATAGAAATGGCTGTGGTCAAGTTGTTGGAACAGAGGGTCGTCGAGCCGAAAACCTGATGCGATCAAGACGAACCTCACCTGTATTTATAAAGAAAATTGTGTCTGGTAAAAGCGTTGGCTCGTCATACCAAAAAGCCTCTTTCGAATTCCATTTTTAGTACCCCATACCTTTCATATTATGAAAACGATTTCAAACTCAACTCATTCCAGGTTTTGCTTCCCATACTATGTGTGATTCTCATTCTTTGTGTCGCTCGTTATAATATGGCTGCAATATTGCTAAAAACTGTGCAAAACGCAAATCACTCACCTTTTATGTATATTGGTTTTGTGTAGCCTTGTGGTAAAAGCGATGTCCCCTAAAACAGAACTTATTCACTTGCTCACTTCATGTCCTGGCCGCATGCGTCATATTTCTCCTTTTCATACCCAATCGTGGGGTAGTGGTCAAAGCGTTCGCTCCTCACGCTGAAGACCCGGGTTCCATTCCCCACATAGGTACAATGTGTGAAGTCCATTTCTCATGGCCCCCGCCTTGATAGGGTTAGAATATTGATAAAAGTGGCGTAAAACCAAACTCACTCACTCATTTCAACAGTCGTTTCTCTTATTTCAGGAACCTGTGCAATGGCGCCATTTTTGCTTTGTAAGAGTTGTTATCGTCTTGTTCAAGATCGTCTAGTGTACTTATATAGAGACGTGTATGTCGTATGAGATGTGAGGTAAAATGAGGTTTTACGTCTAGTTCGAGAATATTGCACTTGTATAGAGACGTGTATGTCGTATGTGATGTCAGGTAAAATGAGGCTTTACGTCTAGTTCGAGAATATTGCACTTATATGGAGAGGTGTATGTCGTGTGTGATATGAGGTGATATGTGGTTTAACGTATCGTTCAAGAGTATTGCACATTCATGGATACGTGCATGATGGTACGTAAGGTGAGGTGAAATGGGGTTTAGCGTCTAGTTCAAGATTATTGCACTTTCATAGGTACGTGCATGATGGTACGTAAGGTGAGGTGAAATGGGGTTTAACGTCCAGTTCAAGATTATTGCACTTTCATAGGTACGTGCATGATGGTACGTAAGGTGAGGTGAAATGGGGTTTAACGTCTAGTTCAAGATTATTGCAAATTCATAGATACGTGCATGATGGTACATAAGGTGAGGTGAAATGGGGTTTAACGTCTAGTTCAAGATTATTGCACTTTCATAGATACGTGCATGATGGTATATAAGGTGAGGTGAAATGGGGTTTAACATCTAGTTCAAGATTATTGCACTTTCATAGGTACGTGCATGATGGTATGTAAGGTGAGGTGAAATGGGGTTTAACGTCTAGTTCAAGATTATTGCACTTTCATAGATACGTGCATGATGGTATATAAGGTGAGGTGAAATGGGGTTTAACATCTAGTTCAAGATTATTGCACTTTCATAGGTACGTGCATGATGGTATGTAAGGTGAGGTGAAATGGGGTTTAACGTCTAGTTCAAGAATATTCAACTTATGTAGAGACGTCCATGGTGTAGGCGTGTACCATTTGAAACTCACGAGCACGAACAGGGTGCCGTTGCTGGCAGTTCAGGGATCATAATCAGGACCATTGTAGATTCGAACACACGATCAACGAATCCCGGCATGACTTACGGAGGTAAGTCTATACTGCGAACCATGACACTTTAGACCATCTGAGTCTCAAGTTCGATTTCCCACACTAGTGTCCAACATGTCCTCTGCTGCCATGTAGCTGGACTATTACAAAATTTAAAACATCAACGCCCGAAAATAATTAGTCTCGAATATTAACCGAAGCAGATTCCATTATGCACAAATGGCAAAATAGTGGGGAAATGTTATGAATGGATCACTGAAATCAGTGATGAGGCCAGGTGATCGCAAAGAGGGACACAATGTCCTACGCTACCAAAAGCACTTCCCACTTGCACAATTTGCATAAATAAGTAAGTTTGTGTTGCCTGACGCCACACAGCAGTATTCCTGCAATGCGGCGGCGGCCTGTAACACAAACAAGTTAGATGATCGATAGATCAGAAAGTCCAGTGACACCACAGCGTATTTACTGATGTTGATTAAACTAAAAACGCTATATTCATTTTGAACTGCGTTTGAAGCACTCACTCCCAATGCAAATACAGTTTATAAACGCGAATATCAAAGTTAATATCGAGGCGTTAACTCGTGTAGATTTTGTAGTTTCAGAAACCCTAACTCTTATGTACATATAGATTCCCGACACGGAGATGCAGATACAGCGAAACACCATTAGCCCGGAAACATCTGATCCGTTGCATACAAATGGCGTAGTGGTCACTGGTGCTTTTCAGTACAGCTAATGAACAGAGACGTGTTACTAGGGTTTCAATTAAATATTAAACATTAACATTTATAACAACGTGGGGTGTAAGTATTACAATCATCATAAACAGTTTGGGTTTTCTTTTAAATTCGATCCTTTCCTCGGGAATCATCCGGAAAGTAATTTTGATGTATTGTTGACAAAACAAAATGTTTTTCAGAAACAAATGCGTAATGCGTACAACAATTAATTTTCTCATATTTTAAGCTAGATATAAACAAATATACGATGTACATATTATTTTTCAGCTATGGAAGTGAAATTGTGTACGTTTGGCAATATAAAACGTAAACGTACGAGAATAACCTAGACTAGAAATGTTTGCGAAAAGACATTTCCCAACTACGATCTTTCGAATAAGCTGTGAATTCCTGGCGTGTTGATCTCTTTTATACAAAACTGTTTCAAACAAACCAATTTTGACATTCGGGCGACACGCTGTACTGTGAATCTAGATCTGATTTATGTCAAGATGGCTCGGATGCATACCAACCACTTCTGGAAACCATATTTGGAGACACCCTGAACAAACGTCATTCTTAATGTCCATTTATTCTTGCACACAGAGGGGTGGAACAATTTATGAAACACGCGCTTCGGTAAACAAAGAACGTTAAAACAAAAGGGGTGTTTTCTTTATCTCTGCCCCAAAAACGCAAATAGTGGGGGTTTTTTAAATTGACAAAGGTCAAGGTCACATCACATGAGTTTCAGAAGAAATGAAGAAAAAATAGTTTATTTCTCGCTGGTAAGTCAGTGAAGTCCGTTCTAAATGCCCCCTGCTATTGCTAAATTAATAAAAGCCACCTTAACACACACCCCCCCCCCCCCCCCCCCCCCCCCCACTAACTCAATGTAAACCTGATGCGAAATCGGATCCACCATCATCCTAATGTTTAATTATCATTCAATATAGATATGTTGAGTGTTCAAATCTGAACATGGCAAATTGATACTCGCACCATAGCATTGTTATAATCACAGTGCTTGTGTTTCTTCATTTCAATAGAAAGCGTGACGGATATAGGTTTATCAATTTGTGATAAAAGTGTCACCCAATGCGAGTCAGCCGTCTCCATTTCTTGGATACATGCGTATCTTGAAGACCCTATCGACTTTACGATGTCCTTATGGCTTCCGTTGACGTTCTTTGAAATACCCGTCGTCTCTACGTCTACATCGACATCTCCTTCTTCATCAGGTACATTGTCTACGTAGTGGACAATTTAGGTAATGTAATTACAAGGCGATGTCAGCATTAATTTATTTCCCGCGGATTCAACACGTTTAGCGCATGCGCTGTATGTTTCAATATATTCTTTTAAATCCTCGCAACGTATAACATGTTTTTTATGAACGTACAGTAGTATCATGAAATATTAACGATGTCATCATATATGTTCGTAGCATACTTTGTTGTTAGGTTCCTAAGTGAGAGACTGCCTCTTTGGCCTTGTGGATAAAGCGTTTGCCCCGGAGAGCTGAAGGTCGGTGATTCGATCCCCTAACCGCGTCATACTAAAAAGACCTGAAAGATTGTTACTTGTTGTTGCCCTGTCTGGCTCTCAGTATAAAGGGTATAAATAAAGTGCGGCAAGGTATTTCAGTGGACTGGCACTATAAAACTGGCATCAGTCTGGACTATCACAAAGAGTTACAGGATACGCACGTGCATGAACGTAGCTTTATAAGTGTAACAATCTTGACCGCGACATTAGATCATTGATATCAAGTCATAACTGTGTTTATTTTAACGAATAGTGTTTGGGTACATTCAACCAGGAATATTTCCTTCCAGGTATCATTGAATTTACCTGCAAGAAGAGCTGTTCGTTATCATTCCCATTGTCACCATTAATATTTGTAATGATACTATCGGAGATATATTTTACTACCATTAATGTCGAAAGAGGAAATATATATAGTACTTCTTTTAATTTCTACAATATCTGTTTGCAAATTGCGCAAAGACTGCCCATTTGTAAATATTTTATCTCAATTTCGAAAGCGGAAACATCGCATAGTATTTCTTTTAATTTCTTTTCCGTGATATCGTGCTAAAAATACCCAACTTATGGAACACTTTACAAGAGAAGGGATATCGTATATTTAAACACAATTTATTGAACATTTTACTAGAGAGGGGACATCGTGTTAAATACACCCAAATTACTGAACACTTTACTAGAGAGGGGATATCAAATATATCTAAAAACAATTTATTGAACATTTTACTACAGAGGGGATATCGTGTTAAAAATTACCAACTTATTGAACGTTTTACGAGAATGATGATATCTTGTTAAGTATATCAAACTAATTATAGATTTTCCGAGATATGTGATATGGTGTTCAATATACCCAACTTATTGAACAAGTCACTGGAGAAGGGATATCGTGTTAAATATACTCAACTTATTGAATGTTTAACGATGGAGGTGTTATCTTGTTAAATATACCCAATTTATTGAACAATTCAGTGGAGAATTGATATCGTGATACAGGTATCCAAATTATTCAACGTTTTATTAGAGAAATAATACCGTGTTAAATATACCCAACTCTTGAATAATTACCAGAAAGGTGATATCGTGATAGATCAATCTAACTTTTTACTTGCGAAGTCAAATCGTAATATCAACATTGGTACCCTCCTTGTTGATCTGTTTCTTTATGCATGACGAGTGGGATGCTCAGATGGGTAAAATCAAAAGAATGGATTTGGATGAGACGTGTTTCAGGATACTTGCACTATTAACTTCAGATCATCTGATATCGTTCAATAATAGTCAAATAACCAATTCCCTTCTACTGATTTACAAAGAGTTCAAAGAAGGTCACACGTAGGCTCAAAGGCTATGTGATCAGGTTTATAATATTACAGGCCTTAGTAAAGCTTTCAAAATGTTATAAGATAAACATGTGGATAACATTTCCTAATTTCAAATCAATGATAAGAATTGACTTGCCTTTGCATATGTCTGTGACAGGTGCCATCTGTGGGTCAGAATGCGTCTTCGTGAACGCCTTGTATCGTCACTATTTGTATCGTACAGTGAGAATCGCAACTAGGGTTTTAGCAGAGATTACTTTAGGCACCAAACCTATTCCAGTTTATTATCAGAGAAGTGAAATCATGTGGTGTATGAATCGTGTTATATACTCGAATGCTAAACTCTCCTAGAGGGGTGATATCGTGTTATATATGCCAGACTCTCCTAGAGAGGTGAAATCGTGTTATATATCTCCCATCTCTTAACGATGATGTGTTCATGACGAGAACCCTCATTTGGTAAATGCAGTTTGAGGTGATAGGGATCACGATAACAACACAATCATCAGACTAAACATTTCCCAAACCAGACTGCATCCGAAACACAAATATCATAACAGAGTACCATCTACCCAGACTGACTTGCACATCAAATGAATTTAAATATTTCACTGCCATCATTGTGTTATAGTAACCAAACCAATGGAAACCAAATGGAATGGTAAAGTGATCGGTGTGTAATGAAACACCTTTCCAACCCCATGGGACACATTCAAATTAAAACATCACAATGAGACCAATGGTGCGGCAGACCCTCTGAAACCCTTCCCGTGTCGCTATCGACCTTGCTGGTGGCCCGTGTTTAAATGTTCAAGCCAGGTCGTACATACCACCGTAAATCAACGCAAACGACCTCTGTATGACAGCATCCAACTAAAACTTTGGGAGTCCTAGGTGTTGCCTGAAGCTGTACAAACGTTCCCTAGGGCGCGGCACTGGAGAAGCATTGTCGACGGCCTACGTAACCCTAGGAGGACCTATCTGGCGCTCCTCAACATCCTGTGAAGGAACTTGCCAGGTAGGGAGGTATTTGTGCTCACTGCTGGAGTGCGTGTTGTTTGACTAAACTGAGATGCTGCACGCCGAAGCAGCACTTTACTTCATCGGCCGTCACTGAATGGGGAAATGAAACAGCTCCCGAATGCTATGAGGCGTCGAATTTGTGATACAAATGTACTTGATTCCGATTCGACAGGGTGTGATACAAACTTTAGGAACGTGTATTGGTTGTAAATGCTGGTACAAATGGTCTATTGTGATACTTAGAGGACTATTAAACCATAAAAGCAATGACTAAACACATTCCAGCTTAATAATCTTATATTATTTTTTATTTATTATACGACTGGAAATGAACTTGAAATATATGTCAGATTCTAAGATGACTAGAGCCATGCGTATCTGATCATCCCCTGTAAGACAGAGAATTATAATTCATTTCCTCGGGGAGTAACAATGTCTATGTAAAGACACTATGTCTACATCAGATTTCACAATGCAGCAGTTAAGCTGACGCTGCAGCCTCACATAACTTGTATTTTCTTTCTTCATATTGAGGTTAATGTGTGTAAACTGGATCGAAAGGTCGATAATAAATAGGACAAGGCTTATAATCAGAACTTTCCATTATATAGAAATGCCGGTTGTCAAGTTGTTGGAACAGAGGGTCGTCGAGCCGAAAACCTGATGCGATCAAGACGAACCTCACCTGTATTTATACAGAACATGGCTTGTGTCTGGTAAAAACGTTGGCTCGTCATATCAAAAAGCTGCGTTCAATTTCCATTTTTAGTACCCAATTCCTTTCATATTGTGAAAACGATGTCAAACTCAACCCATTCCGGGTTTTGCTTCCCATACTATGTGTGATACTCATTCTTTGTGTCGCTCGTTATGATATGGCTGCAAACATTGCTAAAAGCTGTGCAAAACGCCAATCACAAAACTTATTCACTTGCTCACTTCATTTCCTGGCCGTATGCGTCATATTTCTCCTTTTCATACCCAACTGTGGGGTAGTGGTCAAAGTGTTCGCTCCTCACGCCGAAGACCCGGGTTCCATTCCCCACATAGGTACAATGTGTGAAGCCCATTTCTGGTGTCCCCCCGCCTTGATATTGCTAGACTATTGATAAAAGCGCTGTAAAACCAAACTCAATCACTCATTTCAAAAGACGTTTTTCTTATTTCAGGAACCTGTGCGATCGGCGCCATTTTTGCTTTGTTAGAGTTGTTATCGTCTTATTCAAGATCGTCTAGTGTACTTATATAGAGACGTGTGTGCCGTATGTGATGTGAGGTAAAATGAGGTTTTACGTCTAGTTCGAGAATATTGCACATTCATAGATACGTGCATGATGGTATGTAAGGTGAGGTGAAATGGGGTTTAGCGTCTAGTTCGAGATCATTGCATTTGTTTAGAGACGTGTATGTCGTATGTGATGTCAGGTAAAATGAGGTTTTACGTCTAGTTCGAGAATATTGCACTTGTATAGAGACGTGTATGTCGTGTGTGATGTGAGGGGAAATTTGGTTTTACATCTAGTTCAAGATTATTGCACTTTCATAGATACGTGCATGATGGTATGTAAGGTGAGGTGAAATTGGGTTTAGCTTCTAGTTCAAGATTATTGCACTTTCATAGGTACGTGCATGATGGTATGTAAGGTGAGGTGAAATGGGGTTTAACGTCTAGTTCAAGATTATTGCACTTTCATAGATACGTGCATGATGGTATGTAAGGTGAGGTGAAATTGGGTTTAGCTTCTAGTTCAAGATTATTGCACTTTCATAGGTACGTGCATGATGGTATGTAAGGTGAGGTGAAATGGGGTTTAGCGTCTAGTTCAAGATTATTGCACTTATGTAGAGACGTCCATGGTGTAGGCGTGTACCATTTGAAACTCACGAGCACGAACAGGGTGCCGTTGCTGGCAGTTCAAGGATCATAATCAGGACCACTGTAGATTCGAACACACGATCAACGAATCCCGGCACGACTTACGGAGGTAAGTCTATACTGCGAACCATGACACTTTAGACCATCTGAGTCTCAAGTTCGATTTCCCACACTAGTGTCCAACATGTCCTCTGCTGCCATGTAGCTGGACTATTACAAAATTTAAAACATCAACGCCCGAAAATAATTAGTCTCGAATATTAACCGAAGCAGATTCCATTCTGCACAAATGGCAAAATAGTGGGGAAATGTTATGAATGGATCACTGAAATCAGTGATGAGGCCAGGTGATCGCAAAAAGGGACACAATGTCCTACGCTACCAAAAGCACTTCCCACTTGCACAATTTGCATAAATAAGTAAGTTTGTGCTGCCTGACGCCACACAGCAGTATTCCTGCAATGCGGCGGCGGCCTGTAACACAAACAAGTTAGATGATCGATAGATCAGAAAATCCAGTGACACCACAGCGTATTTACTGATGTTGATTAAACTAAAAACGCTATATTCATTTTGAACTGCGTTAGAAGCACTCCCTCCCTATGCAAATACAGTTTATAAACGCGAATATCAAAGTTAATATCGAGGCGTTAACTCGTGTAGATTTTGTAGTTTCAGATACCCTAACTCATATGTACATATAGATTCCCAACACGGAGATGCAGATACAGCGAAACACCATTAGTCCGGAAACATCTGATCCGGACCATTACTGTAAGGGGGAGTCCATGTAATTAACGTAACGTTTCCTGGCCATGATCCTTTAACACGGAAAACTTAATGTGGACGATTTGACTGGTAACCACTGCGCGGATTTATGGGGTTGATCTGTAGCACAAAAAACACATAATGAAGGTACAAAGCCGTGCAAAACATGTGTCGTACCATTGTAAAATCATTATTCAACACGCCCCATGTACGTCAATACATAAGCACCGACTTCATACAGGCCGAGACTGTTAGTTCTTTAGCCCTTTAAGTTTACAACTGATAATACAAACATGCAGCATCTTCTTTTAATGTCATCTCTTGCATGGTTTTGTCTATTTCTGATTTGTTTGATCTGTTTCGGTAGATAATCGAGAATGATTATTCTCTGGCGTTGACGTTTTGTTATTTTGTATATATCTGTGACGTTTATTCTCCTCACTTTGTTTACCTTTGTTAATAGACCTGGCAGATCAATGGGCAGGTATCAGCGTCATTAGTCGGACAACTCGCCTTGGGAACTTGCTTTTAAACAATCCGTGATGCACATGATGGCGTACTCGGGCCAAATGCAACGCCTCATTGACCAATCAGCTTGCTAGTAAACCAGTGACGTGTCACGTGCGTGACAGGTACAATAAGTGGAATCTCCAGGTGTGGCTGACGAAATCAACAAACATGACACTGGAATGTTGCATACAAATGGCGTAGTGGTCACTGGTGCTTTTCAGTACAGCTAATGAACAGAGACGTGTTACCAGGATTTCAATTAAATATTAGACATTAACATTTATAACAACGCGGGGTGTAAGTATTACTATCATCATAAACAGTTTGGGTTTTCTTTTAAATTCGATCCTTTCCTCGGGAATCATCCGGAAAGTAATTTTGATGTATTGTTGACAAAACAAAATGTTTTTCAGAAACAAATGCGTAATGCGTACAACAATTAATTTTCTCATATTTTAAGCTAGAAATAAACAAATATACGATGTACATATTATTTTTCAGCTATGGAAGTGAAATTGTGTACGTTTGGCAATATGAAACGTAAACGTACGAGAATAACCTAGACTAGAAATGTTTGCGAAAAGACATTTCCCAACTACGATCTTTCGAATAAGCTGTGAATTCCTGGCGTGTTGATCTCTTTTATACAAAACTGTTTCAAACAAACCAATTTTGACATTCGGGGGACACGCTGTACTGTGAATCTAGATCTGATTTATGTCAAGATGGCTCGGATGAATACCAACCACTTCTGGAAACCATATTTGGAGACACCCTGAACAAACGTCATTCTTAATGTCCATTTATTATTGCACACAGAGGGGTGGAACAATTTATGAAACACGCGCTTCGGTAAACAAAGAACGTTAAAACAAAAGGGGTGTTTTCTTTATCTCTGCCCAAAAAACGCAAATAGTGGGTTTTTTTTAAATTGACAAAGGTCAAGGTCACATCACATGAGTTTCAGAAGAAATGAAGAAAAAATAGTTTATTTTTCGCGGGTAAGTCAGTGAAGTCCGTTCTAAATGCCCCCTGCTATTGCTAAATTAATAAAAGCCACCTTAACCCCACACACACACCCCACCCCCCACCCCCACCCCCACCCCCCCACACCCCACCCCCACACCCCTAACTCAATGTAAACCTGATGCGAAATCGGATCCACCATCATCCTAATGTTTAATTATCATTCAATATAGATATGTCGAGTGTTCAAATCTGAACATGGCAAATTGATACTCGCACCATAGCATTGTTATAATCACAGTGCTTGTGTTTCTTCATTTCAATAGAAAGCATGACGGATGAAGGTTTATCAATTTGTGATAAAAGTGTCACCCAATGCGAGTCAGCCGTCTCCATTTTTTGGATACATGCGTATCTTGAAGACCCTAACGACTTTACGATGTCCTTATGGCTTCCGTTGACGTTCTTTGAAATACCCGTCGTCTCTACGTCTACATCGACATCTCCTTCTTCATCAGGTACATTGTCTACGTAGTGGACAATTTAGGTAATGTAATTACAAGGCGATGTCAGCATTAATTTATTTCCCGCGGATTCAACACGTTTAGCGCATGCGCTGTATGTTTCAATATATTCTTTTAAATCCTCGCAACGTATAACATGTTTTTATGAACGTACAGTACTATCATGTAATATTAACGATGTCATCATATATGTTCGTAGCATACTTTGTTGTTAGGTTCCTAAGTGAGAGACTGCCTCTTTGGCCTTGTGGATAAAGCGTTTGCCCCGGAGAGCTGAAGGTCGGTGGTTCGATCCCCTAACCGCGTCATACTAAAAAGACCTGAAAGATTGTTACTTGTTGTTGCCCTGTCTGGCTCTCAGTATAAAGGGTATAAATAAAGTGCGGCAAGGTATTTCAGTGGACTGTCACTATAAAACTGGCATCAGTCTGGACTATTACAAAGAGTTACAGGATACACACGTGCATGAACGTCGCTTTATAAGTGTAACAATCTTGACCGCGACATTAGATCATTGATATCAAGTCATAACTGTGTTTATTTTAACGAATAGTGTTTGGGTACATTCAACCAGGAATATTTCCTTCCAGGTATCATTGAATTTACCTGCAAGCAGAGCTGTTCGTTATCATTCCCATTGTCACCATTAATATTTGTAATGATACTATCGGAGATATATTTTACTACCATTAATGTCGAAAGAGGAAATATATATAGTACTTCTTTTAATTTCTACAATATCTGTTTGCAAATTGCGCAAAGACTGCCCATTTGTAAATATTTTATCTCAATTTCGAAAGCGGAAACATCGCATAGTATTTCTTTTAATTTCTTTTCCGTGATATCGTGCTAAAAATACCCAACTTATGGAACACTTTACAAGAGAAGGGATATCGTATATTTAAACACAATTTATTGAACATTTTACTAGAGAGGGGACATCGTGTTAAATACACCCAAATTACTGAACACTTTACTAGAGAGGGGATATCAAATATATCTAAAAACAATTTATTGAACATTTTACTACAGAGGGGATATCGTGTTAAAAATTACCAACTTATTGAACGTTTTACGAGAATGATGATATCTTGTTAAGTATATCAAACTAATTATAGATTTTCCGAGATATGTGATATGGTGTTCAATATACCCAACTTATTGAACAAGTCACTGGAGAAGGGATATCGTGTCAAATATACTCAACTTATTGAATGTTTAACGATGGAGGTGTTATCTTGTTAAATATACCCAATTTATTGAACAATTCAGTGGAGAATTGATATCGTGATACAGGTATCCAAATTATTCAACGTTTTATTAGAGAAATAATACCGTGTTAAATATACCCAACTCTTGAATAATTACCAGAAAGGTGATATCGTGATAGATCAATCTAACTTTTTACTTGCGAAGTCAAATCGTAATATCAACATTGGTACCCTCCTTGTTGATCTGTTTCTTTATGCATGACGAGTGGGATGCTCAGATGGGTAAAATCAAAAGAATGGATTTGGATGAGACGTGTTTCAGGATACTTGCACTATTAACTTCAGGTATACTGATCATCTGATATCGTTCAATAATAGTCAAATAACCAATTCCCTTCTACTGATTTACAAAGAGTTCAAAGAAGGTCACACGTAGGCTCAAAGGCTATGTGATCAGGTTTATAATATTACAGGCCTTAGTAAAGCTTTCAAAATGTTATAAGGTAAACATGTGGATAACATTTCCTAATTTCAAATCAATGATAAGAATTGACTTGCCTTTGCATATGTCTGTGACAGGTGCCATCTGTGGGTCAGAATGCGTCTTCGTGAACGCCTTGTATCGTCACTATTTGTATCGTACAGTGAGAATCGCAACTAGGGTTTTAGCAGAGATTACTTTATGCACCAAACCTATTCCAGTTTATTATCAGAGAAGTGAAATCATGTGGTGTATGAATCGTGTTATATACTCGAATGCTAAACTCTCCTAGAGGGGTGATATCGTGTTATATATGCCAGACTCTCCTAGAGAGGTGAAATCGTGTTATATATCTCCCATCTCTTAACGATGATATGTTCATGACGAGAACCCTCATTTGGTAAATGCAGTTTGAGGTGATAGGGATCACGATAACAACACAATCATCAGACTAAACATTTCCCAAACCAGACTGCATCGGAAACACAAATATCATAACAGAGTACCATCTACCCAGACTGACTTGCACATCAAATGAATTTAAATATTTCACTGCCATCATTGTGTTATAGTAACCAAACCAATGGAAACCAAATGGAATGGTAAAGTGATCGGTGTGTATTGAAACACCTTTCCAACCCCATGGGACACATTCAAATTAAAACATCACAATGAGACCAATGGTGCGGCAGACCCTCTGAAACCCTTCCCGTGTCGCTATCGACCTTGCTGGTGGCCCGTGTTTAAATGTTCAAGCCAGGTCGTACATATCACCGTAAATCAACGCAAACGACCTCTGTATGACAGCATCCAACTAAAACTTTGGGAGTCCTAGGTGTTGCCTGAAGCTGTACAAACGTTCCCTAGGGCGCGGCACTGGAGAAGCATTGTCGACGGCCTACTTAACCCTAGGAGGACCTATCTGGCGCTCCTCAACATCCTGTGAAGGAACTTGCCAGGTAGGGGGGTATTTGTGCTCACTGCTGGAGTGCGTGTTGTTTGACTAAACTGAGATGCTGCACGCCGAAGCAGCGCTTTCCTTCATCGGCCGTCACTGAATGGGGAAATGAAACAGCTCCCGAATACTATGAGGCGTCGAATTTGTGATACAAATGTACTTGATTCCGATTCGACAGGGTGTGATACAAACTTTAGGAATGTGTATTGGTTGTAAATGCTGGTACAAATGGTCTATTGTGATACTTAGAGGACTATTAAACCATAAAAGCAATGACTAAACACATTCCAGCTTAACAATCTTATATTATTTTTTATTTATTATACGACTGGAAATGAACTTGAAATAAATGTCAGATTCTAAGATGACTAGAGCCATGCGTATCAGATCATCCCCTGTAAGACAGAGAATTATAATTCATTTCCTCGGGGAGTAACAATGTCTATGTAAAGACACTATGTCTACATCAGATTTCACAATGCAGCAGTTAAGCTGACGCTGCAGCCTCACATAACTTGTATTTTCTATCTTCATATTGAGGTTAATGTGTGTAAACTGGATCGAAAGGTCGATAATAAATAGGACAAGGCTTATAATCAGAACTTTCCATTATATAGAAATGCCGGTTGTCAAGTTGTTGGAACAGAGGGTCGTCGAGCCGAAAACCTGATGCGATCAAGACGAACCTCACCTGTATTTATACAGAACATGGCTTGTGTCTGGTAAAAACGTTGGCTCGTCATATCAAAAAGCCGCGTTCAATTTCCATTTTTAGTACCCAATTCCTTTCATATTGTGAAAACGATTTCAAACTCAACCCATTCCGGGTTTTGCTTCCCATACTATGTGTGATACTCATTCTTTGTGTCGCTCGTTATGATATGGCTGCAATATTGCTAAAAGCTGTGCAAAACGCCAATCACAAAACTTATTCACTTGCTCACTTCATTTCCTGGCCGTATGCGTCATATTTCTCCTTTTCATACCCAACTGTGGGGTAGTGGTCAAAGTGTTCGCTCCTCACGCCGAAGACCCGGGTTCCATTCCCCACATAGGTACAATGTGTGAAGCCCATTTCTGGTGTCCCCCCGCCTTGATATTGCTAGACTATTGATAAAAGCGTTGTAAAACCAAACTCAATCACTCATTTCAAAAGACGTTTTTCTTATTTCAGGAACCTGTGCGATCGGCGCCATTTTTGCTTTGTTAGAGTTGTTATCGTCTTATTCAAGATCGTCTAGTGTACTTATATAGAGACGTGTATGCCGTATGTGATGTGAGGTAAAATGAGGTTTTAGGTCTAGTTCGAGAATATTGCACCTTCATAGATACGTGCATAATGGTATGTAAGGTGAGGTGAAATGGGGTTTAGCGTCTAGTTCGAGATCATTGCATTTGTTTAGAGACGTGTATGTCGTATGTGATGTCAGGTAAAATGAGGTTTTACGTCTAGTTCGAGAATATTGCACTTGTATAGAGACGTGTATGTCGTGTGTGATGTGAGGGGAAATTTGGTTTTACGTCTAGTTCAAGATTATTGCACTTTCATAGATACGTGCATGATGGTATGTAAGGTGAGGTGAAATGGGGTTTAGCGTCTAGTTCAAGATTATTGCACTTTCATAGGTACGTGCATGATGGTATGTAAGGTGAGGTGAAATGGGGTTTAGCGTCTAGTTCAAGATTATTGCACTTATGTAGAGACGTCCATGGTGTAGGCGTGTACCATTTGAAACTCACGAGCACGAACAGGGTGCCGTTGCTGGCAGTTCAAGGATCATAATCAGGACCACTGTAGATTCGAACACACGATCAACGAATCCCGGCACGACTTACGGAGGTAAGTCTATACTGCGAACCATGACACTTTAGACCATCTGAGTCTCAAGTTCGATTTCCCACACTAGTGTCCAACATGTCCTCTGCTGCCATGTAGCTGGACTATTACAAAATTTAAAACATCAACGCCCGAAAATAATTAGTCTCGAATATTAACCGAAGCAGATTCCATTCTGCACAAATGGCAAAATAGTGGGGAAATGTTATAAATGGATCACTGAAATCAGTGATGAGGCCAGGTGATCGCTAAAAGGGACACAATGTCCTACGCTACCAAAAGCACTTCCCACTTGCACAATTTGCATAAATAAGTAAGTTTGTGTTGCCTGACGCCACACAGCAGTATTCCAGCAATGCGGCGGCGGCCTGTAACACAAACAAGTTAGATGATCGATAGATCAGAAAATCCAGTGACACCACAGCGTATTTACTGATGTTGATTAAACTAAAAACGCTATATTCATTTTGAACTGCGTTTGAAGCACTCACTCCCAATGCAAATACAGTTTATAAACGCGAATATCAAAGTTAATATCGAGGCGTTAACTCGTGTAGATTTTGTAGTTTCAGAAACCCTAACTCTTATGTACATATAGATTCCCGACACGGAGATGCAGATACAGCGAAACACCATTAGCCCGGAAACATCTGATCCGGACCATTACTGTAAGGGGGAGTCCATGTAATTAACGTGACGTTTCCTGGCCATGATACTTTAACACGAAAAACTTAATGTGGACGATTTGACTGGTAACCACTGCGCGGATTTATGGGGTTGATCTGTAGCACAAAAAACACATAATGAAGGTACAAAGCCGTGCAAAACATGTGTCGTACAATTGTAAAGTCATTGATCAACACGCCTCTTGTACGTCAATACATAAGCACCGACTTCATACAGGCCGAGACTGTTAGTTCTTTAGCCCTTTAAGTTTACAACTGATAATACAAACATGCAGCATCTTCTTTTAATGTCATCTCTTGCATGGTTTTGTCTATTTCTGATTTGTTTGATCTGTTTCGGTAGATAATCGAGAATGATTATTCTCTGGCGTTGACGTTTTGTTATTTTGTATATATCTGTGACGTTTATTCTCCTAACTTTGTTTACCTTTGTTAATAGACCTGGCAGATCAATGGGCAGGTATCAGCGTCATTAGTCGGACAACTCGCCTTGGGAACTTGCTTTCAAACAATCCGTGACGCACATGATGGCGTACTCGGGCCAAATGCAACGCCTCATTGACCAATCAGCTTGCTAGTAAACCAGTGACGTGTCACGTGCGTGACAGGTACAATAAGTGGAATCTCCAGGTGTGGCTGACGAAATCAACAAACATGACACTGGAATGTTGCATACAAATGGCGTAGTGGTCACTGGTGCTTTTCAGTACAGCTAATGAACAGAGACGTGTTACTAGGGTTTCAATTAAATATTAAACATTAACATTTATAACAACGTGGGGTGTAAGTATTACAATCATCATAAACAGTTTGGGTTTTCTTTTAAATTCGATCCTTTCCTCGGGAATCATCCGGAAAGTAATTTTGATGTATTGTTGACAAAACAAAATGTTTTTCAGAAACAAATGCGTAATGCGTACAACAATTAATTTTCTCATATTTTAAGCTAGAAATAAACAAATATACGATGTACATATTATTTTTCAGCTATGGAAGTGAAATTGTGTACGTTTGGCAATATAAAACGTAAACGTACGAGAATAACCTAGACTAGAAATGTTTGCGAAAAGACATTTCCCAACTACGATCTTTCGAATAAGCTGTGAATTCCTGGCGTGTTGATCTCTTTTATACAAAACTGTTTCAAACAAACTAATTTTGACATTCGGGCGACACGCTGTACTGTGAATCTAGGTCTGATTTATGTCAAGATGGCTCGGATGCATACCAACCACTTCTGGAAACCATATTTGGAGACACCCTGAACAAACGTCATTCTTAATGTCCATTTATTCTTGCACACAGAGGGGTGGAACAATTTATGAAACACGCGCTTCGGTAAACAAAGAACGTTAAAACAAAAGGGATGTTTTCTTTATCTCTGCCCAAAAAACGCAAATAGTGGGGGTTTTTTAAATTGACAAAGGTCAAGGTCACATCACATGAGTTTCAGAAAAAATGAAGAAAAAATAGTTTATTTTTCGCGGGTAAGTCAGTGAAGTCCGTTCTAAATGCCCCCTGCTATTGCTAAATTAATAAAAGCCACCTTAACCACCCCCCCCCCCACACACACACACACACACACACACACACACCCCACCACCACCCCCCACCACCCCCCACCACCCCCCACCCCCCTAACTCAATGTAAACCTGATGCGAAATTGGATCCACCATCATCCTAATGTTTAATTATCATTCAATATAGATATGTTGAGTGTTCAAATCTGAACATGGCAAATTGATACTCGCACCATAGCATTGTTATAATCACAGTGCTTGTGTTTCTTCATTTCAATAGAAAGCGTGACGGATGAAGGTTTATCAATTTGTGATAAAAATGTCACCCAATGCGAGTCAGCCGTCTCCATTTCTTGGATACATGCGTATCTTGAAGACCCTAACGACTTTACGATGTCCTTATGGCTTCCGTTGACGTTCTTTGAAATACCCGTCGTCTCTACGTCTACATCGACATCTCCTTCTTCATCAGGTACATTGTCTACGTAGTGGACAATTTAGGTAATGTAATTACAAGGCGATGTCAGCATTAATTTATTTCCCGCGGATTCAACACGTTTAGCGCATGCGCTGTATGTTTCAATATATTCTTTTAAATCCTCGCAACGTATAACATGTTTTTTATGAACGTACAGTAGTATCATGAAATATTAACGATGTCATCATATATGTTCGTAGCATACTTTGTTGTTAGGTTCCTAAGTGAGAGACTGCCTCTTTGGCCTTGTGGATAAAGCGTTTGCCCCGGAGAGCTGAAGGTCGGTGGTTCGATCCCCTAACCGCGTCATACTAAAAAGACCTGAAAGATTGTTACTTGTTGTTGCCCTGTCTGGCTCTCAGTATAAAGGGTATAAATAAAGTGCGGCAAGGTATTTCAGTGGACTGTCACTATAAAACTGGCATCAGTCTGGACTATTACAAAGAGTTACAGGATACACACGTGCATGAACGTCGCTTTATAAGTGTAACAATCTTGACCGCGACATTAGATCATTGATATCAAGTCATAACTGTTTATTTTAACGAATAGTGTTTGGGTACATTCAACCAGGAATATTTCCTTCCAGGTATCATTGAATTTACCTGCAAGAAGAGCTGTTCGTTATCATTCCCATTGTCACCATTAATATTTGTAATGATACTATCGGAGATATATTTTACTACCATTAATGTCGAAAGAGGAAATAGATATAGTACTTCTTTTAATTTCTTTAATATCTGTTTGCAAATTGCCCAAAGACTGCCCATTTGTAAATATTTTATCTCAATTTCGAAAGCTGAAACATCGCATAGTATTTCTTTTAATTTCTTTTCCGTGATATCGTGCTAAAAATACCCAACTTATGGAACACTATACAAGAGAAGGGATATCGTATATTTAAACACAATTTATTGAACATTTTACTAGAGAGGGGACATCGTGTTAAATACACCCAAATTACTGAACACTTTACTAGAGAGGGGATATCAAATATATCTAAAAACAATTTATTGAACATTTTACTACAGAGGGGATATCGTGTTAAAAATTACCAACTTATTGAACGTTTTACGAGAATGATGATATCTTGTTAAGTATATCAAACTAATTATAGATTTTCCGAGATATGTGATATGGTGTTCAATATACCCAACTTATTGAACAAGTCACTGGAGAAGGGATATCGTGTTAAATATACTCAGCTTATTGAATGTTTAACGATGGAGGTGTTATCTTGTTAAATATACCCAATTTATTGAACAATTCAGTGGAGAATTGATATCGTGATACAGGTATCCAAATTATTCAACGTTTTATTAGAGAAATAATACCGTGTTAAATATACCCAACTCTTGAATAATTACCAGAAAGGTGATATCGTGATAGATCAATCTAACTTTTTACTTGCGAAGTCAAATCGTAATATCAACATTGGTACCCTCCTTGTTGATCTGTTTCTTTATGCATGACGAGTGGGATGCTCAGATGGGTAAAATCAAAAGAATGGATTTGGATGAGACGTGTTTCAGGATACTTGCACTATTAACTTCAGGTATACTGATCATCTGATATCGTTCAATAATAGTCAAATAACCAATTCCCTTCTACTGATTTACAAAGAGTTCAAAGAAGGTCACACGTAGGCTCAAAGGCTATGTGATCAGGTTTATAATATTACAAGCCTTAGTAAAGCTTTCAAAATGTTATAAGGTAAACATGTGGATAACATTTCCTAATTTCAAATCAATGATAAGAATTGACTTGCCTTTGCATATGTCTGTGACAGGTGCCATCTGTGGGTCAGAATGCGTCTTCGTGAACGCCTTGTATCGTCACTATTTGTATCGTACAGTGAGAATCGCAACTAGGGTTTTAGCAGAGATTACTTTATGCACCAAACTTATTCCAGTTTATTATCAGAGAAGTGAAATCATGTGGTGTATGAATCGTGTTATATACTCGAATGCTAAACTCTCCTAGAGGGGTGATATCGTGTTATATATGCCAGACTCTCCTAGAGAGGTGAAATCGTGTTATATATCTCCCATCTCTTAACGATGATATGTTCATGACGAGAACCCTCACTTGGTAAATGCAGTTTGAGGTGATAGGGATCACGATAACAACACAATCATCAGACTAAACATTTCCCAAACCAGACTGCATCCGAAACACAAATATCATAACAGAGTACCATCTACCCAGACTGACTTGCACATCAAATGAATTTAAATATTTCACTGCCATCATTGTGTTATAGTAACCAAACCAATGGAAACCAAATGGAATGGTAAAGTGATCGGTGTGTAATGAAACACCTTTCCAACCCCATGGGACACATTCAAATTAAAACATCACAATGAGACCAATGGTGCGGCAGACCCTCTGAAACCCTTCCCGTGTCGCTATCGACCTTGCTGGTGGCCCGTGTTTAAATGTTCAAGCCAGGTCGTACATATCACCGTAAATCAACGCAAATGACCTCTGTATGACAGCATCCAACTAAAACTTTGGGAGTCCTAGGTGTTGCCTGAAGCTGTACAAACGTTCCCTAGGGCGCGGCACTGGAGAAGCATTGTCGACGGCCTACTTAACCCTAGGAGGACCTATCTGGCGCTCCTCAACATCCTGTGAAGGAACTTGCCAGGTAGGGAGGTATTTGTGCTCACTGCTGGAGTGCGTGTTGTTTGACTAAACTGAGATGCTGCACGCCGAAGCAGCACTTTACTTCATCGGCCGTCACTGAATGGGGAAATGAAACAGCTCCCGAATGCTATGAGGCGTCGAATTTGTGATACAAATGTACTTGATTCCGATTCGACAGGGTGTGATACAAACTTTAGGAACGTGTATTGGTTGTAAATGCTGGTACAAATGGTCTATTGTGATACTTAGAGGACTATTAAACCATAAAAGCAATGACTAAACACATTCCAGCTTAATAATCTTATATTACTTTTTATTTATTATACGACTGGAAATGAACTTGAAATATATGTCAGATTCTAAGATGACTAGAGCCATGCGTATCTGATCATCCCCTGTAAGACAGAGAATTATAATTCATTTCCTCGGGGAGTAACAATGTCTATGTAAAGACACTATGTCTACATCAGATTTCACAATGCAGCAGTTAAGCTGACGCTGCAGCCTCACATAACTTGTATTTTCTATCTTCATATTGAGGTTAATGTGTGTAAACTGGATTGAAAGGTCGATAATAAATAGGACAAGGCTTATAATCAGAACTTTCCATTATATAGAAATGCCGGTTGTCAAGTTGTTGGAACAGAGGGTCGTCGAGCCGAAAACCTGATGCGATCAAGACGAACCTCACCTGTATTTATACAGAACATGGCTTGTGTCTGGTAAAAACGTTGGCTCGTCATATCAAAAAGCCGCGTTCAATTTCCATTTTTAGTACCCAATTCCTTTCATATTGTGAAAACGATTTCAAACTCAACCCATTCCGGGTTTTGCTTCCCATACTATGTGTGATACTCATTCTTTGTGTCGCTCGTTATGATATGGCTGCAATATTGCTAAAAGCTGTGCAAAACGCCAATCACAAAACTTATTCACTTGCTCACTTCATTTCCTGGCCGTATGCGTCATATTTCTCCTTTTCATACCCAACTGTGGGGTAGTGGTCAAAGTGTTCGCTCCTCACGCCGAAGACCCGGGTTCCATTCCCCACATAGGTACAATGTGTGAAGCCCATTTCTGGTGTCCCCCTGCCTTGATATTGCTAGACTATTGATAAAAGCGCTGTAAAACCAAACTCAATCACTCATTTCAAAAGACGTTTTTCTTATTTCAGGAACCTGTGCGATCGGCGCCATTTTTGCTTTGTTAGAGTTGTTATCGTCTTATTCAAGATCGTCTAGTGTACGTATATAGAGACGTGTATGCCGTATGTGATGTGAGGTAAAATGAGGTTTTACGTCTAGTTCGAGAATATTGCACCTTCATAGATACGTGCATGATGGTATGTAAGGTGAGGTGAAATGGGGTTTAGCGTCTAGTTCGAGATCATTGCATTTGTTTAGAGACGTGTATGTCGTATGTGATGTCAGGTAAAATGAGGTTTTACGTCTAGTTCGAGAATATTGCACTTGTATAGAGACGTGTATGTCGTGTGTGATGTGAGGGGAAATTTGGTTTTACATCTAGTTCAAGATTATTGCACTTTCATAGATACGTGCATGATGGTATGTAAGGTGAGGTGAAATGGGGTTTAGCGTCTAGTTCAAGATTATTGCACTTTCATAGATACGTGCATGATGGTATGTAAGGTGAGGTGAAATGGGGTTTAGCGTCTAGTTCAAGATCATTGCACTTTCATAGATACGTGCATGATGGTATGTAAGGTGAGGTGAAATGGGGTTTAGCGTCTAGTTCAAGATTATTGCACTTATGTAGAGACGTCCATGGTGTAGGCGTGTACCATTTGAAACTCACGAGCACAAACAGGGTGCCGTTGCTGGCAGTTCAAGGATCATAATCAGGACCACTGTAGATTCGAACACACGATCAACGAATCCCGGCACGACTTACGGAGGTAAGTCTATACTGCGAACCATGACACTTTAGACCATCTGAGTCTCAAGTTCGATTTCCCACACTAGTGTCCAACATGTCCTCTGCTGCCATGTAGCTGGACTATTACAAAATTTAAAACATCAACGCCCGAAAATAATTAGTCTCGAATATTAACCAAAGCAGATTCCATTCTGCACAAATGGCAAAATAGTGGGGAAATGTTATGAATGGATCACTGAAATCAGTGATGAGGCCAGGTGATCGCAAAAAGGGACACAATGTCCTACGCTACCAAAAGCACTTCCCACTTGCACAATTTGCATAAATCAGTAAGTTTGTGTTGCCTGACGCCACACAGCAGTATTCCTGCAATGCGGCGGCGGCCTGTAACACAAACAAGTTAGATGATCGATAGATCAGAAAATCCAGTGACACCACAGCGTATTTACTGATGTTGATTAAACTAAAAACGCTATATTCATTTCGAATTGCGTTTGAAGCACTCACTCCCTATGCAAATACAGTTTATAAACGCGAATATCAAAGTTAATATCGAGGCGTTAACTCGTGTAGATTTTGTAGTTTCAGATACCCTAACTCTTATGTACATATAGATTCCCGACACGGAGATGCAGATACAGCGAAACACCATTAGTCCGGAAACATCTGACCCGGACCATTACTGTAAGGGGGAGTCCATGTACTTAACGTGACGTTTCCTGGCCATGATCCTTTAACACGGAAAACTTAATGTGGACGATTTGACTGGTAACCACTGAGCGGATTAATTGGGTTGATCTGTAGCACAAAATACACAATCATGTAAGTACAAACCCGTGCAAAACATGTGTCGTACCATTGTAAAATCATTATTCAACACGCCCCATGTACGTCAATAACATAAGCACCGACTTCATACAGGCCGAGACTGTTAGTTCTTTAGCCCTTTAAGTTTACAACTGATAATACAAACATGCAGCATCTTCTTTTAATGTCATCTCTTGCATTGTTTTGTCTATTTCTGATTTATTTAATCTGTTTCGGTAGATAATCGAGAATGATTATTCTCTGGCGTTGAGGTTTTACGTTAGTTGGTATAATATCTATCAATGGGCAGGTAATAACGTCATACATGGGACAACTCGCCTTGGGAACTTGCCTCCAAACAATCCGTGACGCACATGATGGCGTGGAATCTCCAGGTGTAGCTGACCAAATCAACAAACATGACACTGGTATGTTGTATATTAATGGAGTAGTGGTCACTGGTGCTTTTAAGTACAGTTAAGGTACAGACGTCTTGCTGGGTTTCAAATCAATGTTAAAAATAAAACAACGTGGGATGTAAGTGTTTTTAACTAAACATTTGTAAAGTTATTGAGTGCCTTTTTCACAATTCTGTATCCAACAAGTCATTTACATAACGCATGCATTTTCTTTACCAGTATTCGTAGAATACCTGCAAAACAATCTGTATCATACAAACCAATTTTAACATTCGGGCGACACGCTGTACTGCGAGTCTGATTTATGTCAAGATGGCGCGCATACACACCAACCACTTCCGGAAACCATATTTGGAGACACCCTGAACAAGCGTCATACTTTATTTCTTCTTATTCTTGTACAGGAGGGGTGAAACAATTTATGAAACACGCGCTTCGGTAAACAAAGAACGTTAAAACAAAAGGGGTGTTTTCTTTATCTCAGTCCAAAAGACGAAAAAAGTTTGGGTTTTTTTTAAATAACAAAAGGTAAAGGTCACGTCACAGTACTTCAAAACTGAGGCAATCAAGAAAATAGTTTACTTTTAGTTGATTTGCGGGTAGCAACCTTTCGGAGACACGCATACTGCTGAATGGCATGCTATAATATACTATCATAACTTGAACTTGACTCTGATGTGAATTATGAAGAAAATGGACCCGTGGAGATTCCAGGGTAGAATAGGTCTTCAGCAACCCATGCATGCCGTAAAAGGCGACTATGCTTGTCGTAAAAGGCGACTAACGGGATCGGGTGGTCAGGCTCGCTGACTTGGTTGATGCATGTCATCGATCCCAATTGCGTGGATCGATGCTCATGATGTCAATCACTGGATTGTCTGGTCCAGACTCGATTATTTACAGACCGCTGTCATATAGCTGGAATATTGCTGAGTGCGGCGTTAAACAACAAACAACAAACAAACATATGAAGAAAGTGTTTTAGTTAAACATTGACTATAATCCACAGCCTGGCACCAGCTCAGCTCCAGTCCAGATCTAAGTGCCGTGTGTAAAATGTGGACATCGGGTCTTGATTGATGTACATGAATACATATAGGGTTTCAACGACTGGAATTAACGTTACTGTCATAGTATGACTGCCAATACATATCAATCTTGTTTCTTTCAGCCACAATCCCTCTTTACATAATAACAGCGGTTCAGTCTGTGAATTCCATTCTCAGTGCCCCATGCCATTAAAAAAATAATAAAAGTGGTCTGAACCTCCTCACTCAATGTAAACCTCATGCAGAATCGGATCCACCGGAAGACGTCGTGTTTAATTCTCAATCAATATAGATATGTTGAGTGGTCAAATCAGAACATGGCAAATTGATACTCGCACCATAGCATTGTTTCTACTTTATGTACTTGTTTTCAATAAAACGTCAGTGATCATGGACATTTTATGTTGTTTTGGAATCGGACACAGCCTTTTGCATGCAGATATCGTTTTGAACAACTCCACGTAAATGTGTTTTATTCGCAGAGAGGTCATCTCCTGGGTCTATATCGTGTTCTAGCATGACGTTATAATCACAGTGCTTGTGTTTCTTCATTTCGATAGAAAGCGTGACGGATAAAGGTTTATCAATTTGTGATAAAAGTGTCACCCAATGCTAGTCAGCCGTCTCCATTTCTTGGATACATGCGTATCTTGAAGTCCCTAACGACTTTACGATATGTTTATGGCTTCCGCAGAAGTTCTTTGTAATCCCCGTCGCCTCTACGTCTACATGGACATCTCCTTCTTCACCGGGGACATTGTCTACGTAGTGGGCAATTTAGGACGTTTTCAACACTTTTGGTAATGCAATTACAAGGCGATGTCAGCATCAACTTATTTTCCCCGGATTGAACACGGATAGCGCATGCGCTGTGTGTTCCAATATATTGTTTTAAATGCTCGTACGATATAACTTTATGGACACTTTCAACTTTCTTCATGAATAGGTTTTGTTAATGAAAGTACGGCAGTATCATGAAATACTAATGATGCCCGTATCATACTGTGTTGTAAGGCTTCTGAGTGAGAGACTGCCTCCTTAGCCTAGTCTTGTGGTAAAAGCGTTGGGTTGGAACACAGAAGATCCGGGTTTGATTCCCTAAAACCTGAGCTTATTCACTTGCTCATCCTGGCTCATCATGTTTCTCCTCTTAATATCTGTCAAATAGCCAGTTTACACACCTGAACTGTAAACAAAAGATACCAGAGAAACCGCCTCATTAAGATCAGTTCATAAAGATTTAGAGTGACAAATAAAATCCACATGACTGTATGACAAGAGGGATGACTTCAACTTTTCTTTTCAGTCGAGCAATATTCCTGCAGCTCCAGCTGTCTACATTTCACAACTTTTGAGGTACAATTTCAGCATGCTTTCCACGAAGTTTTTAAAAAGCTCATACGGCTCAACAATTTTTTCCTGAAAGTCACAATATCCAAGGCAGCAGTAAAACTTTCAAAACGTTTTAATGGTAGACATGTTGAGGACATTTCTAAATTTGAAACATCGGTGACAAAATTATCGGAGTGAGAGATTCCTTATGAGTAAAGGAAAGGGTTGTATTGGTTTGGTTTTGCTTTGAAGCCGGTGGAAATGGTGGTGAGGGGAGGGGGGGAGGGGGCACCTTGGAGTAGATTATTGCACTTATACAGTGACAGGAATACGCATGCACGTGCGTGTATGTGTCTGTCTGTCTGACTGTCTGTGTGTGTGTGTATGCGTGTGTATCTCTGTGGGGGGTGGGGGTGAGTGAGTGAGTGTGTGTGTGTATGTTTCGCTGTGTGTGTATGTGTCCGTGTGTGTGTGTGTGTGGGGGGGGGGGGGGGGGGGGGGGGCGTGAGTGTGGGTGTGTCTGTTTGTGTTTGTGTATGTGTGTGCGTGTGCGTGTGCGTGTGTCCTAATTCCGGGTTAAGTAGTGCTAGCCCACTGAGACATCTGAAGATGGCAGAAGTGGTCCTGTCGACTGTGCAGAGTTAAGTGGGCCTCATACCAATGATCGTGGGTTTGAATCCCTGTTCGGCCTGAATATGTTTCTGGATTCGTCAAGCACAATACCAGTGCTAATGGGTGTTCAGCAAAGCGGTAAACGCCTAAAACCTGCTTCACTTTCAGCTGCTCTCCCACATCAAGTTGACACGCTGTACAATAACTGAATACTGCTAGCAGCGGAGTTAAACTTAACTCACTCACTCAGGTGGCAGGAGATGATTCACTGATGACAGTGTCGGGCAGAGGCTACACGTGGTATGACTTGATTCAAGGTGTGTCCACAGGTCCAGCCGGGCGTGTCTCGACCTTGCTGCGTTGCTGTGACTCAGGGATGCCGGTGTTGGGAGAGACGTTTTCGGTTCAGTATCTAGTCATCAGAACAGCCTCTCCTCACCACGCGTCTAGTCATTGATCTGCAACAATGTCTGCAACTACGCATCACGGATGTTCCACAAGTCATTGCATGATTCATCCATCCCATTGCGAGATACCGACACATTTCCCACCTCTGTCTTCTGATGGTTTTAAGATGCACATTACTTTCAATAGGCCACAACACTATTACTTTCTTGTGAGCTGTTTTTAGCGAAAGTTGGGAAATGAGGCGATTTTTCTCCATCGAACTGAGATACATGTATAAACATTTATGTATTTGATCGGGATTGACTTACATACTGTCAGGGATTTAACGTGCGCTTTCCGACATAATGCGTATTGGTCGAAAGGGGTATTTTCATGAAGAGGGGGGGGGGGGGGGGGGGGGGTTATAGATTTTGATTTCTTTGTTTTATTTGCAGGTTGTTTGATTATTTTATAGTGCCTTATGGGTTTGTAAGCTGTTTAATGGATTTAGAAGTGTAGTGTAGTTTTGAGTATAGTTCGGTGTTGTTGGTCATGTGTGCAGTGTAGTAATACGTGTTCGGGGGTTCCTGTTAGGTTACCTTTTTTTAATAAGTTGTAGGTATGAGTTTATTTTAGTGTGGCCTGTTTGAAGTTTAGTTATTTCCCTAATAATTCTCTTGGTTCTGTGATAGTTTGTTTTGTTTTGGTTTTTTTGGGTTTTTTTTGGGGGGGGTGGGGTGTTAGTGGCTTTTGTAGCAAGTGTTTTAATTTGCTGTTTGATTCCTGATATTTGGTTTGCCACTTTTGGAAGATTTTTCCCTTAATGATATTTTTAATTTCGGTTTATATATTGGTAGGTTAATGCTTATTTCTTCTAGTTTTACTGCTGATTTGGCTGCTTTGTCGGCGTGTTCGTTGCCATACACACCGACGTGAGCAGGGATCCATATTAGTCCTATCTCTTTGCCTAGTTTGATGAGATTGATTTTGAATATCCGAAGAATTAGTTTTGGACCCTTTTTGTGTTTTTATTTTTAATTGCCCGGGACCCGCTCAGTGAGTCTGTGAGGAATAAGTTTTTTTGGAGTTTTTTTAGTTTGGTTGCTATATAAGGCTGTTACTATTCCCGTTAGTTCTGCTGCGAAGATTGATTGATTGTTGGGGAGCCTATAGGATTTGCTTTCTCTTGTAGGTTTGTTGATGTGGGTGCCGAAGCCTGTACGTTTTGTATCCGGGTCAAAGGATCCGTCTGAGAGGATGTGACACCAATTTGGCCATTTTTTTGTGTATGTATGCTAGTGTCGTGGTTTTGGCAGTACTTGGGTCTGTTTCTGGAGAGAGTTATGTCTATTTTTGGAGTTTTCAGTTTGGGTATAAAAAAGTTATTTGGCGCTGTATTTAGTTTTAAATCGTTTAAATTGTGTGTTTAGGATGTTTACTGGGGACTAATATGGGCTTTTTCCGAGCTAGCTTGGAGTCTGGGGCTTATGTTATTTTTAAGTATTCTGTGGATTTGTGGGTTATCTTGGTTGGAGGCCCAAAAATTTATTGTAAGTTGTTCTCGGCATAGGTCCATGGGGATTTCACATGTTTAAAGCCTGCAGTGTTGTATGCGGTGTACCCTGTTGTGTGCGTATAGTTTAGAAGTGATTCCAGAAGGTTTTGGAGTTGTTGTGTAATTATTTGGTAAGAGGTTAGATCTAGTCCAGTTCTAGGTTGTCGTCTTTTGGTTATTTGTGGAATTTCATTTCATTTTTTGGGAATTCCTCACTGAAGTTGCTGTTCCTACTAATGGATGAGAAATGGTTTGCTAGGTTGTTTCCTTTTTTTTTAGGGTTTGTTGAATTATTTATGTTTGGTGGGTTTTTTTGTTCGTTTTATCCCTCGGATTGCGTGTAGTTTGCGCCATACAGTTCTTGGGTCTGTTTGGTGGTTTATTTCCTCGCAGAATTTTTTCCAATTTTTGGCCTTCGCCGTTTGTGCTAGATTTTGTACTTGGTGATTTAGTTGATCATGATGTGCTAGTTGTAGATGCGAATGATATCGTTTAGCTCTATTAAATGCCTTTTTACGCTTTTTCTGGCTGTTTGTATTTCCACCAAGGTACCGTGGTTTTGCCTATTTTGAGTATTCTGTAAGGGATAGTTTCCTTTGCTATGTTAATTATGCATTCAGTCAAATTTTGGCAGTATTTTTCGGGGGTATTATTTTCCAGGTCGGCTGGGTTGACCTGTTGACATAATGTTTTGAATTTGTCTGCCTAATTGTAATGGAATTTTGGTTCTTGGGCCTCATTTGGGTTTTCTATATTGATGTCTCCTATGGTTATGTGAATTGGAAAGTGGTCGCTGCCGAGTGGCTCCTCGTGCACTTCCCACAAAGTGCTTTTGGCGAGGTCGGGGATACATATCGTGAGGTCTATAGCCGACATAGTGTCATATATTTTATTATATCTAGTTAGTTCATTATCATTTAAGAGTATTAGATTTTTTTCTTTGATCCAGTCGGCGATTAGTTTACCGTGTTGGTCTATTTTATCCTCCACGCCACCGGAGGGGTGGTGGGCGTTGAGGACCCCCAAGAAGATGGTGGATTTTTGGCCTTTTTGATTAAGGGTTTCTATGTAATCACTTTTAATTCGTATTAGTGTTCAATGGTAGATGTTAAATATGTTTATTTTTATTTTGTTGTGGTGAGCTATTTGAATACCATTTGCTTCTAGATTTGGTGTTTTTATATTTCCTTGAAGTTTATGTCCTCCCTGACACATATGATTAGGCCATTGGCATTCATAAACACTTATGATATACTGCGGATAAGGTGTCGACAAACTTGAGGGTAGACGACAAGACAAAGGTTGTAGTTCTAAGAAGTGTGATGAAGTCTATTGGTGCACGTTAGGTCGTGTCGGCTTTTGACGAAGTGTTGCGTGGATGGCGTCTGTCTGGACTGCTGGAGTGGTCAGCGATGCCTAGTTTGACACGAGTGGGTAGTCTTGACCCCAGCAGTGATAACTCACTGGATGCCTATTGTGTAATTCCTCTTCTTTAAATGACATTGTTATATACTTGTTACAACCGCTGCACAATATACTGTGTTGGAATTTCCGCCATCCAAAGTGTGTATTGAGGCCGCGAAACATTTCATGCGGACAAAGACCACTCGCATTTTTCGCATTGAATTCACGCTCGAGTTAATTTCAAGATTTGCAGTAGTTGGAATTGTACAATCGACTCTGCTTTGAGCAGAGATTTCTTATAAATGTTGAAAAGGTTTTGTCGCTTATATTATACATGGATGAGCATAATGATTGATATATGACGTTATCATATAACTGGCATAGTGTTGTCATCGGCGAAAATAAGTCACTCTAATGTCTCCTTGATCCACTTTCCTTATACAGTAAACTATGGTTATAACGAACACAGAGGATCACTATATTTTAGTTCGTTATAACCGTAGTTCGATTTAAGTTATGTACAGCATATATACAGCAAATGACCGGGAGCAAAACAATTAATGCCTTATATCCGTCAGTTCGTTTCACAGCCGAATTAATGGGGATGTTAACAGCGATCAAATAAATAGACACGAAAAAACCCTAATCCTTTCAGACTCATTAAGTGGGCTCCAGGCCATAAAAATCCAATCTTAAGAGCTTGTATTCCAACAGATATACTACCTCACAGGTCCACAAACTAATGTTATTGGATATACCTTAAGATCTTGTATTCCAACAGATATACTACATCACAGGTCCACAAACTAATATGTATTTGATATACCTTAAGATCTTGTATTCCAGCAGATATACTACCTCACAGGTCCACAAACTAATATGTATTTGATATATCTTTACAGCTTGTATTCCAACAGATATACAACCTCACAGGTCCACAAACTAATAATATATAATATATGTATTTGATATATCTTTACAGCTTGTATTCCAACAGATATACAACAGGTCAACATTGAGGCTGAAAGCTGCTACACCATAAAGTTTTATTTCACTCGAGTGAAAAATCCAGGTATAGTTTGGATATATACAAGTATAAACAGACACACACACCCCAACCACCATCGCATGCCTGCCAATCAATAATATCTCAAATTCCGCCCCACCCGGCTCACCCAAAGCCAGTCCACACAAAACACCCACCCAACTTATAATCAATGCTGGCTATGGCCCCTCATCCCAGAGGCCCCATCTGGTAAGGTATACATCAAACTACGGATAACCTATACAATCTTGACCTATGCAATATCTGTCACGATAAACCAAATGGTGTTTAATATCTCTCACAGTGGCTGACAAATATGCGGTGTCATAAATCAAATTACTGTAACCCCCTCTAGGTGCCCAGACGGAAATACTCGTAAATTATCGCAATACAAACAAAATATTTACCCACACCCAAGACTTCCACGTGACTGAATAAGGGAGAATACCAAAACCCAGATATGTATTAGAGAAGAATAGCTAGGCGTCACGCTGATTTGGGCTATATTCTAGCAATTTCACGACTTTAAACTCCCCCAACTCAACTATAAACCCTATATCATCTCCATTTCCCCTGCTACTCAGCTATAAACCATATATCATCTCCATTTCCCCTGCTACTCAGCTATAAACCATATATCATCTCCAATTCTCCAGCTACTCAGCTATAAACCATATATCATCTCCAATTCTCCTGCTACTCAGCTATAAACCATATATCATCTCCATTTCCCCTGCTACTACAGCTATAAACCATATATCATCTCCATTTCCCCTGCTACTCAGCTATAAACCATATATCATCTCCAATTCTCCAGCTACTCGGCTATAAACCATATATCATCTCCAATTCTCCAGCTACTCAGCTATAAACCATATATCATCTCCATTTCCCCTGCTACTCAGCTATAAACCATATATCATCTCCAATTCTCCAGCTACTCGGCTATAAACCATATATCATCTCCAATTTTCCAGCTACTCAGCTATTAACCATATATCATCTCCATTTCCCCTGCTACTCAGCTATAAACCATATATCATCTCCAATTCTCCAGTTTCTCGGCTATTAAAACTATACACGTATCTTCTTCATTTCTCCAGCGGCTCCGCTATAAATTCTTTACTATTTCAGTAACCGATTCTCGGCTATAAATCCTGTCATGAATTAACAGTTCAAACTCAACTTTTCCTGCTGGTCGGCCTTAAATCCTAAACCAACTCAACTTCTCCAGCCACTCGGATTTATTTTTTTAATGTGAAGTTTACACGATATACGGTTTTGCCAAGCTCCGACGTTCATACAGTTTGGCCCCCACTCTATGCTCAAAATTGAAATTCGGGAGGATTAAGGGGATTAGGGCAGGGGTATTATAGTTTGTTGCCGTGAACGCTAGCTAGCTAAAAAACTATGTCTTGTGTCGGCAATGGTCAGGAGATGGAACAGACTATACAATAGCACACATTCACACACATACACACAGACTGCATTTGGGCTCAAATGGGGGATTTTAAGCTAACAGGGAACTAACCCTGTGAATGAAGATTCAAATTCATATTGCGTGCCCCTAGGCCTCACTACTATATACCAATGTCTTTACTTTCTGTCAGTTCGCTGAAACCTATTTCCCAAATTCCTCAATATGTTCTCATAGCATGTCAGCATACAAACAGTTTATTAACCTCATAAACCCTATATCGATTCAGTTTTACCAACTACTCGGCTATAAACCCTATATCAACTCAGCTTCTCCAATTACTCCACAGAACTCCACTACTATCAACTCCACTTAATCGACTGCTCAACACCCTCAAAGACGTTTCTATCAAATTGCGTACGCGTACTTGAAACATATTTCTACCGACAACGACAACAACCAGAACGTTTTGTTTAACTTTTGACACTGCCCCTAAAATACTAAATCCCTGCCCCTGAATCTCAAGGATCACCCCCGAGTCTGCGCAGAACACCCACTGTGATGTATGGCCGCCACAGGGTTGCCCTCTCCTTCCATGTGTGTTTACCTTGGAGCCGCAAGCAAACACTGCCCGAGACAAATGAATTACACATACGCGGATATCATTCAAAACAATTGTGTGTGGACACTTATTGCAAACATGCTACTGGGCAATTAACTGATTATACACATTAGTGTTTAATTAATAAACGATTTGGACAAAGGACATGGAACTGGATAGTGGTTTTGACGCTCGTCCATAACGGTGGTATTGATGGCGGCGTCATCTAATCGACGCTCATTTAACCTTGTAAAGCGTTTTATTAGTCCCATTGTTCCTCACCACAAGAATAATTTTGTAGTTGGTGTTATAACCAAAATGTTTGTTGTTTATTCTTTATTGTAGAAAACATTAAAAAAACGGACGTTAAAAATCACCGCAAAAAAATATTCCAGTAAAATAATTATCAGTGAATTCGGTACTGTAAATCTAATTCACACTGCAAAGTAGACACAAATTATGGATAACAACTTCTTTATTTACTGTGAGGCGACGTTTCGGTATAGATCCTTATACCATTGTCAAGTAATGATCTATACCGAAATGTCGCCTTTACAGTAAATAAAGGAGTTGTTATCCATAAATTGTGTCTACTTTGTCATCCGTCAACTTCTAAGTAATGCCTATCAAACAATTTGATTCACACCTACCCACGAGGGAGTGTTCTCGTGAATTAAACTAAAATGCCGGGCAAACTAAAGTATACCCCCATGTTTGATGTTGGCTAAAAATGAAACAAACAAGAAGTGGTTATTCGATAGTGATGTATACTCTTTAAAACAATAGCTTAAAATTTCCAAAATTGTATGACATATTAGTTTATAGTTATAGTTGTATGGTAATAATGAACGAATTGGTAATACAATACAACTGGTAGTGAAGTTTGACAGTAGATGTTATGACAGCCAACGCTCTTGAAGATCTTCATTATCCACTACTTTTAAACGTATATTTTATACGAGAATCATAGTCATGGTTTGGACCTCAAGTGTGCAGTGTTCTGAGCCTAATCACGTTTTGATAACACGCGTAATATTTTTGTGGTCAAATTCAATTTTCTTACAAGTGTGTGCTTTTCTTTTGCACGACAGTTTCGGTCACACGAGAATAAATATAGTGTGTCAGAATTGACGCCACCCGTTTTCTGTATTTATTTTATTTTGTGATGAATATATTTTGACGAGGTTCAATATCACCATCCAGGTGCAAAACTATCTGAGGTGGGACACAGATAAGGTACCTAAACGAGCACAACTCATCCTAAATGAAGTAAGACAAGTTCTATGGATGAACAACTTCTTTATTACAATTAGTGCGACGTTTCGGTGTAGATCCTAACACCTTTATCAAGCAAGTGATGGACAGTGCTAAACAACATAGATAAATATGCTTATTAACACCAATGGAGACGTGGCAATCTCAGCTACCATAGAACTTGGCTTACTTCATGACACCAACTTCTAAATGCCACTTAAAGAAGTCATCCTAAATGGATAACGTACTGAGACAAGACGTATTTAAGCGCTTGATTAACCTGGCATAAACGTGAATATTCATTCTGTATATATTCATGAGGAATTGGACTCTCTTTGATGTGTATAGCCTGAGGAACTGTTACATAGCCCACAGTGAGGCTTCGAACGATTTTGTAGCATCGTATATAAGGAGGATTAAAACACAAATGCCCTTCAGGTGTTGACATCAGCGTTCAAACAAAATGAAACGACAAATTCATATATTACTTAAAATGCATGAAAGGCATCAAATCACATAATGAAGTATGTGTTAAATGGTTCTCATTCGTCTACTTGTTTTGGAATGAAAGTGTGGGGGGCTGAGAAAAACACCCTGCATACCCCCGTCTCCACCCACCAACCCCTACCAACACCCTCACCCTCACCCTCACCCTCACCATCACCATCACCCTCACCCCTTCCGCAAACCTAATCGTTCCCTAACCCTCCAGAGTTGCCTATGCTGGTTTAGCATGTGTGTCAATGTGAGCATCTGGTTCTGGTCGTAAGGTTTTTGCCCTCAGTTTAACACACAGGAAGTGAAGCATTTCGCAAATATTCTCTTGGAAGTATCGCTTTCTGATTCAATTGTGGGTTTTTTCAGAATTGTATAACAGAAGAATTATAATGATGACGGGATGTTTTGGTTTCTTCTAGATACTTTGTTGCAAATCGCTGTGTGTAAAACGTTTTTAAAGATTGTAATCTTAGATCTCACTAGTAAGATGTGGTTTACGTCTCAGTGTGTGTCTCGAAATAACTTCGGCAGTAGAATCTCAGGATATTCTTGTTGTGAGCACAGTTATTGAGTTTTTCAATAAGTAATACAGCTTATTGAAGGATCTTTCATCTTTGTATTGGGTTTTGTAATGCAGTGTGTGTGTGCGCGTACGTGTGTGTGTGTGCGTGCGTGCGTGCGTGTGCGTGTGTGTGTCCAGTGCCGGTTTTATACAGCTTACCGACTGAAAAATCGTGATATGAATACCAGACTAAGATGAAGTATACTTACTCTGAGCTGACCAATACTTGTTTTACCCCCTTAATGACGAGCACCAGGCAGGACAACAACAAGTACCATCTTTTGATATGATGAGGCCAGGAATCGGATATCCGACCGTCCGAGTTCCGGAAGGCGCTCGGTCCACTTCAGATGTCTAGTTTACAGACTGAGAAAGCCACTTCGTTCTTGTCGTAACAGCGGTAGTCCATGCTACCTTGAGGATATGAGTTGAGACGCTGTTGGCGGGGAGAACGACTTGTTCATCCAGTAATATTTGCCAAATAACACTTCACATAAGAAAAGTAGAAAATTGAGGTGTATTTTTTTAAGAGGTTGTGTATGCGCGTTATCTTCATATTCCATATGGGCGGCACGGGTTGCCCAGTCATCTAAGGCGACGCCATTCGCTGTGCAGAATTGCTTCCCTTGGGCACGCCAGAAACCTATAATTGTGGATTCGAATCGAGGTTCGCCCATATGATGTTTCTAGGTTTGTAAACACCGTATCCGTTTCCGTGGACGCCTGAGACCTGCATCACTTCGGGATGTCCTGCCACATCAAGCTGAAATGCCCTAATATAACTGGAATACTGTTACAAACTTACTCACTCACTCACTCATATTCCGTATGGGTTCATACAGAATACTTTCCAATAAAGTGTTGCAAGTTTCTTTTTTTGCCATGAATATTTCGAAGTGAAACTTGAGACAAAGCGGAGATCTTGTCTTTAACATGATAATCTGCAATACAGTGACATGTCCTGTGGGCGTCCTGTGGGCGTCCTGTGGGCGCTCGATAAATGAAGGACAGAGGTATTCAACATTAAGAAGAAACGCAGTTTTGAAGATATATGGTGGATGCAGGGTGTTGGGTTGTACACATATACATGCCTTTAATCCATACGTTTGATGGACGATAGCATAATGGAAGAAACGGAGACATGCTTCAGAAGATGTAAATGATAAACAAATCAATTCCTTTCATTAGTTTGTTAGGCACAAAGCCCATTTCTGGTGTCCCCCGCCGTGATATTGCTGGAATATTGCTAAATGCAGCGGAAAACCATACTCACTCACTCAATCAATCAATCACTCAATCACTCACTCACTCAATCACTCACTCTCTAACTAACTAGTGGCATGTTCAGAAGGAGGTCATCACCACAATCTTTTTTAGGTTTTTCTTTCAGTCAGACTTTTTTTTCATTACCAAGAACAATACAGTCTAAACTATATACAGGTGTCTTCTTGTCAGCTGTACAAAACCATGTAAGAACACGTGACACTTTTTTATGGATAGAAACTTCTTTTATTTTTTGTCATGACGTTTCAGATCTACTTCCTGCTCCTTCCTCAGGAGAATTGGCCGGAGCAAGAAGTAGCTCTTAAACGTCGTACAACGAATAAAAGAAGTTGCCATCCATAAAAAAGTGTCATGTATTCATGTTCTCCCAACTTCTAAATGACTATCAAAGACTTTAAAACCAAGTACATTCTCTTGAAAGTAAACATCGCAAATTTGACAGCCCTTGATATATTTGTATTCCCACGCCCAGTTCCACATTTACATTTTAAGTTTATCTCAGAATTAACAAAAGTAATATATTATAGATGGACGGGCTCACACAATTTGTTTGTTTGTTGTTTAACGCCGCACTTAGCATTCCTGTAAATAATCGAATCTGGAACAGACAATCCAGTGACTGACATCATGAGCTTCGATCTCAGCAGCTGGGATACGATGACATACATCAACCAAGTCAGCAAGCCTGACCACTCGATCGCGTTTGTTGCCATGGGTTCATGAAGACCGATTCTAATCCGGATCTTCAAAAATATTTCATACAAAATCCTATATATTATATTTATAAAGACATTTTATTGATAATTATTCAAGCGACAATTAATAAAAAATTAAACCTACACCAACAAAAATGTTTCGCATTTCTTACTTCATTTGCATGATATAGATATTTTGCTAGATTTGTTATAATATATGTGTCTGGTGATGAGTGAAGCCTATTAGATTTATGAACGCTAGCATGACAATATAACTTTGCTTTGAGATATTATAGTTGCCGTAACTTGACATACGATGGACAAATAAGCAGGAAGTGGTACTCGGTTTCAACACAGTCTAATTTACAAAGTTTCTTAAATTTCTTGGGATTTTATAATGACGTCCATTCTCAATTTCCAAAGTATGACAACTCAGTCTGAATCTCGTGAGGGTTGTTTTCATATTTCGCGAATTTAAGAATGACAAATATGGTTCACATTTAACATAAGTTTTAAAACAAGCATAATATGACATTTTTTTTTAACTTGCAAGAAGTTCACTATGTCAGATCCGCTGAAAATTGTCTTTCAAACGTTGTTTAAACATATTAAGAATTACCTTACGGTTTCCATACATTTCGAACCTCCATGCATCTCCGAACCCAAGTTTACAAAGACAATTCCTTAATTTAGTTACCCAATTGACACGACCTTGTTCATCATACAGGTACAACATATTGTAGCACTTTCCTGGTAAACGGCATCTTTAGTATGTTCAACCAATATTTCACACATGTGGTCAAAGCACATACACCACACATCTGCCACACTCGCCCAATACAACATTGTTTGATGCGGATAATTTTATACCCCCAAACCGTTTAAAAGCATATACGGCATGATCTTCGCATCGAAAATTTGGAAGTAGAAATCAGGTGAAAAAGGTTGTAGCGAATGTATACCTCTCAGGATAGTTATCCATACCCTTTTCGCCTGCAGGGCAATCCTATCCATAGTTTTAGTCCAGTTAAGCCTATTATTAAAATACAAACCCAAGTAAGTATAACCGCAAGCAACTTCAACCCTTTTCCCTTTGTAAAACCACTTTTCGAAACGTGACAAACAACCACCATTTTTTAATACAAAAACTTTGGTCTTAGACATATTAACTGACATTTTCCGAGTGTTACAAAAATTCTCAAGGACGCTTAATTTCTTCTGGAGGTTAGAAACACTAACACCAACGAGTATCAAATCATCTGCAGACAGAAGTGAAAGGATGTGGATAAAGTCTGGATGGAGCTGTACACCAAACGGACACTCCTCTAGATCTTCCATCTCAAGAACTATTTCATTTATTAAAAATCTGGAACAAGAACGGGCTAAGTACACAGCCTCGCCTGACACCCAAAGGACAATGGAATGCCTCAGACATACGATTGTTAGACCTTACACTTGCCTTAACGTCATTGTATATTGACTGCAACATTCTACCCATTTTGTACTTAATCCCCGTTTATAAAGCAAACTCCAAAGAAGGTTACGGTGTATGGAATCGAACGCCTTAGAGAAGTCAATAAAAGCGACGTAAAACTTACCCCCTTTACGTGAAAGGAATCATTGTACAAGAGCATTAAGGACAAAACAGTTATCTACTGTGGAATGCCCCTTCCGAAAGTCTGACTGGCATTCAGAAATATCACAAAGTGTGTCTTTCCAGAAAACTTATCTCTTGCAAAGAATTAAAGTGAATACTTTGCTAAGGACACTCAGAAGGCTTATGGCTCGATAGTTATCTAGAACCGTTGCGTTATCTTTCTTATGTAATGGAATGATAATTCCTAATGCCCAATTTTCAGGAAAAACACCATTTTCATACATACTGTTGAATATAATTTCCAAGTAAGGAGAAATAACATCTGATGAGTGTTTAAGGTATTCGCTTATGATATGGTCAACTCCAGCTGATTTATGTTCTTTAAGGCACGAATACGAAGAATGTCTTCTGTCAGTTCATGAGATTCACATAAGTACGGACTTTTATCGTCACTGTCAAGAGGATCAGTATTTGTGTATAATGTTGAGAAATATTCAGCCCACTCTCCCGCGGAGATAGGATTCTGATGATGTTGACGCCCGGGCACACGTTTGACAATGTCCCAAAAACGTTTGGAGTCACCAGTTGAGTTTATCAGTTCTACTCTATTACGCTGTCGATACTGGTCCCCCTTTGTCCTACACAAGGCCCTGTACTCATTGCGTACCTTGTTGTACTTGGCTAGATGTTCAGTGCTTTGAGTAACCCGAAAAGTGTTCAGTGCATGACAGCGTTCGTGTTTTTAGTAAGACATTCGTTGTCATACCATGGGGAGTCACTATGCCTTTTACATCTATTCTCCCTTTTGAACACACAAGCGGCAGACCGAACAGCATCTGTCAGTAGAGTCACTGCAGTAGATGCATCTGAGAGTGAATATAAAGCTGCACGTTCTAGCATATCAGTGATATATGGCGACGATATATTCATCATGAATGTCTCACGAAGTTTATCAGTCCATATGTATTTATAATGTAACTGACTATCCTCAGGTTCGAACGCATCTCCCCTATGACGAATGCTCACATGGATTGGTAAATGGTCACTTTCTGAACGGGACATAATGTCAAAGTCTGCAATATGTTGAAATATATCTGTTGATGCTAACGCACAGTCTGTGGGGCTGCATCCTATGTCCTATGAAAGTGAAGTCGCCGGAGTGTGCCCCAACCCTTCCATTGCTAATATGGATGCCCAGAAGTGAGCACATTTCCAGGAGAGATCTACTGAACGTATTCACCTTCTGGTCGCTAGATATTCGTGGCACATCGAACTTGGTTAAATGGATGGTATAATGTTCATCCCCTTCCACATACAGAATGATATCATCTCCGATGTAGTCTTGTTCTGTGCCAGTTCTGCTGTTTAAATCCCCGAACAATAAAATAGAAACATCTGGATACTTTTCCAACACACTCAGTAATAAGTTCAAAAGTAAGTCTGCACCATTGCGACTATCTTTGTCATCATACCATGACGAACCTACTGGCTGAATATAGCTAAAAACACATAAGACATTTAAGTCACAACTTAAAATGTCCATGTCAAACAACACGGTTGCCTGTTGTGCTGGGTCGCTTAGTACAAGATCTACATCTGCCTGTGGCCGTGGGTCGCTTAGTACAAGACCTACAACTGCCTGTTGTGCTGGGTCGCTTCGTACAAGATCTTCAACTGCCTGATGTGCTGGGTCGCTTAGTACAAGACCAACAACTGCCTGTGGTGCTGGGTTCGCTTAGTACAAGATCTACAACTGCCTGTTGCGCTGGGTCGCTTAATACAAGATCTACAACTGCCTGTTTTGCTGGGTTGCTTCGTACAAGATCTACAACTGCCTGATGTGCTGGGTCGCTTAGTACAAGATCTACAACTGCCTGTTGCGCTGGGTCGCTTAATACAAGATCTACAACTGCCTGTTTTGCTGGGTTGCTTCGTACAAGATCTACAACTGCCTGATGTGCTGGGTCGCTTAATACAAGATCTACAACTGCCTGTGGTGCTGGGTCGCTTAATACAAGATCTATAACTGCCTGTGGTGCTGGGTCGCTTAGTATAAGACCTACCGTTGCTTTTAGTGTTGATGATGCATCTGTGAGCCGTGGTGCAAAACCTGGTACATGTGTTAGCCGTGGTACAGAATCTGGTACATGTGTGAGTCATGGTACAGAACCTGGAACATGTGTGAGTCATGGTACAGAACCAGGTACATGTGTGAGTCGTGATACAGAACCTGGTACATGTGTGAGTTGTGATACAGAAAATGGTAGAATAGTTAAGGTACAGAACCTGGTACATGTGTGAGCCGTGATACAGAACCATGTGTGAGTCCTGATACAGAAAATGATACCTGTGTAAGTCGTGATACAGAACCTGGTACATGTGTGAGTCGTCATACAGAACCCGGTACATCTGTGAGTCGTCATACAGAACCTGGTGGAGTAGTTAAGATGCAGAACCTGGTACATGTGTGAGTCGTGGTAGAGAGCCTGGTACATGTTAGAGTCATGGTACAGAACCTGGTACATGTGTTTGCCGTGGTACAGAAAATGGTACATGTGTGAGTCGTGTTACAGAGATTGTTTGATGTGTCCCGATTGTACGCTTTATTTCACGCTAAGTAGAAACGCCACGATTATACTGTGAAATGTTGCGTTACTGCCCTTACATCACGTCACATACATGGCGCACAAGTACATGTACGTGTGTGTAGTGTAAGTTCTGGCAATCATTATACGTAATCGGACACGAAAGTACAGTTATGATTCTTGGAAGCAGACATCAACTACTGACATTTAAAAGGTAAGTGACCAACTAAGAAGTAACTTAAACTGTCCGCGAGACAAACTTATATACACTCTTCCAAAAAAGAAACGCACAGGTAGTATGTTGTTCATTGAACCTGACTACACAACAAAACCCGGTGTATAAATTGGATATATATTATTGGAAAATGTTGGTGGCCTGATATTCGACAAACGGTGCGTCAAAACGCAGCCATTGTCGATTTGCAATGTTTTAAACGGCTTTTTTTATACTTTTTCAATCAGTAAAGCAAAATACACAAGTTATGGCATTCTTAACTCGTGGTGGTGGCTATAAAAAGGCAATCATAAGTCAATCATTTGTCATTTAATTGTCAACATTTTTCTAGTTTGAAAATGCCGAGACTCAGCGCTGGCGATCGGAACATCGCCACAGGAGGTATCCAAAGAGGAGAATCGTAGTCTTCTGTTGCATGCCACTTCAACGTCCACCACAGCACCATTTGCCGCCTTTGGGACCGATACACACAGTTCAATTCCACTGCAGACCGTCCGTGAATCGGCCGACCAAGCGTAACCACCCCTCCATCGTCAGCGACGCCTGAAATGGAGCCATACTTTAGAGCCTTGTGGTTTAGTGTGGTTTAGCGATTAATCAAGATTTCTTCTTCACCGGCGAAATGGAACAAAACGTGTTTATCGTCGTCGAAATGAACGTTTTGCCCAACATTGTGTACGTGAATTCAACAATTTTGGTGGACAACGCTCCCTCACACAGCTCGTGTCACGGTAGACTTTCTTCATAATGCCAACATCAACCCCCACCCTGGCTGTCGAGATCTCCAGATCTCAACCCAATCGAACACCTCTGGGATGAACTTGATCGACGTGTACGTCAAACATCAGAACACGCCGCAGACACTCCCACAACTGGCCAACGCGTTACAAGCAGAATGGCGCAGAATTCCGCAGGACAGAATTCTTACCCTTATCCAGTTAGTGCCGAGGAGATGCAGAGCCGTGATTGCTGCCCGGGGCGGTCACACGCGATACTGTTTTCAGCGCAACCCTGTGGACTTTTGTGACATGACAATGAACAGTTTTCAATGCCTTTGTTCAACAACATGTGACTATCGAGCTCCAAAATTTCATATTTGTATCTATGATATTAAATTTAATCGACTTTATTGGGTACAATAAATTTACTAAAAATCTACCTGTGCGTTTCCTTTTTTTGAAGAGTGTATATAAAAGTGCATTTGTCCCCGTTGTTGAGTGTAAGATGGTATTCTTGTATGTTTTTCATAATGGCATCCGACTCGATGGTCAACATTTATGCCGCCTCAACAGATACTCATACCTGCTTACTGTTATTTAACCCTTATAAAATTAACTTCAGCTAAATTCATCTTACACCCCTCTACCCCTGGGTTCATCTTACACCCTCTACCCCAGGGTTCATCTCACACCCTCTACCCCTGGGTTCATCTCACACCCTCTACCCCTGGGTTCATCTTACACCCTCTACCCCTGGGTTCATCTCACTCCCTCTACCCCTGTGTTCATCTCACACCCTCTACCCCGGGGTTCATCTCACTCCTCTACCCCTGGGTTCATCTCACTCCCTCTACCCCTGGGCTCATCTCACTCCGTCTACCCCTGTGTTCATCTCACACCCTCTACCCCTGGGTTCATCTTACACCCTCTACCCCTGGGTTCATCTTACACCCTCTACCCCGGGGTTCATCTCACACCCTCTACCCCGTGGTTCATCTCACACCCTCTACCCCGGGGTTCATCTCACACTCCTCTACCCCTGGGTTCATCTTACAACCCTATACCCCGGGGTTCATCTCACAACCTCTACCCCGAGGTTCATCTTACACCCTCTACCCCGGGGTTCATCTCACTCCCTCTACCCCGGGGTTCATCTCACTCCCTCTACCCCTGGGTTCATCTCACACCCTCTACCCCTGGGTTCATCTCACACCCTCTACCCCGTGGTTCATCTTACACCCTTCTGTCCAGGATTAAACTTACATCCCTCCACCAAGCAACACTGGCGTTCTGATGTGATTCATAGACTGTTGTTACTTGAGTATTAAAGCTCCTATATACTCTGTCGTTAAGAAATATGACGAATTATCACCCTTTAAGTTCACTTGATGTTTGTTCAAAATGTCAATGCACTTAATGTATGTCCTTAATGACTCGGTGCCCACCAGAAAGCTGAGATTTGCACGAACCTTGTTGGGGTATTGCGATGTGACGGCATTACAGTTCGTGTTGTTAATCAGCAGATCGTGATCTGATATCTTCAGTGAGCTGTTTTACGTGGGCGAGACGCCTGACATTCTTCGAGTCCTGTCCCACGATATTTTTCAAAAGTGGGTCCAAGTTTGTGGATCTGTTGAGGTTGCGTGAGGTAGGGGTGGTATCGGTACAGGTGACAGCTTATATTGTTACCTTTGTCAACTGTCAACTACCAACTGTCTTCTTACATTTTAATGAACTACACACACTGGATGATATATAAGCATATGGCATTCAAAATATAGGGAACCAGGTTCCATTAGATCCCGCCTGGGACCGGTCGGGATTCTAAGACTATTGTGTCAGGAATGTCGTATTCTTAAGGTTTTGATGAAAGTTTCCTCTGTATAACTATGACAGGTTATACATGTATTCACACTGGCAGCATGGGCTCTATACTGGCATATTCCCCTACTTCTGGGTCAACGACGGCCTCTGACTATTTACTGTCATCGTCCCGAGTCAAGAGCGTCCACTAGCCTTTTTATCAAAGACTTGTTTCCACCCTTGCCACATCAAGCCCACTTTCCTGTGCTAAATAATAAATATGATTGGACTATCGCACATATCGATAGTCCAATCAGAGAACGTTGCACAAAATCAACATCCACGTCTGGTACACCTTTGTATGAAAGTGATATACCGCTGCCTGTCTTTGTTGACACGTCTTTTTCATCTTTTAAACCCCCAACGATTGCCTATGTTTTCTATGTCAGGGAATGTATTCGTTATCTGTTCTACTAGGTCGTCGCCTGTGGTAGTCACCATCTTTGGGAGCTATACAAAATAAGAATAGCGAGCTGATTGGATATCGCGGTTTCATTACAAGGGGCACAACTCGTGATCTACGCAAGGTGGCGCCAGAATCGAGCCAAGAAAAGTGCCCTTAAAAACTAAGCTTTGATACAGGCTAGTGGACAACACTTTCCTCGGGAAGTTGATTTCCGATGGGAACTGAACATGAAGTCGTCAGGGCATACTAGTTTACAACATGCTTGTTGGAGATCGAGGGTGTAGCAACTCGGTGTGTCGATATCAGGATCCGTTGTTCAGGGGTTCGACTCCTAAAGTCGGTCAATTTTGATCCTAGGTCTGTTAGCACGATGACAGAGCTCAATGATTTTAGCAGAGTGGTGAATTCATGTTTTGTTCCTTTGGTCTTTACTCGGCACTTACAGAACCAGACTGAGTAAATGGTCACACAGGATCAATGCATAATCAACAAAATATTCAAATACACAGATTTAGGTTTACAATCAAATGGAGTGAGTTGGGTTTAACGCTGCTTTTAACATTTTTCCAGTCATATCACGGCGTTTCAGCTTAAGGGGGGGAAAGCCGGAAGTGACAAGTCACGGAAGTTTACCACTTCGGTGAAACCAACGAGCTCGGGTATGGCGCTGACAAACCTAGAAACATAATCGGGGCGAACATAGCGTGTCCAAGGGACGCAACTCTGCACAGCGAATCGCGCCACCTTAGACGACTGGGCCACACGTGCCCCGCAATCATAAAGAGGTAAGACAATGGGTCAAATAAGTGGCAACAACAATACATATCTGGCCTTTTGTCGAATGTCCAGAATAGTTTTCGAAGCGGGCAGGGATTCGGTATTCACAACTAGGTATCCAATCCGCTCTTGGCAAATAGATTAGGTCGTAATGGGTCCAATTTACTTCTTTTCGCTCTTACATAGGTAAAGTCAGCGTTCTAGATAGAAATTGTCCCCAGCAGAAATTTCTCGAATGATCAAACCTAATATGGTCATGTAAACAACAAGGGGCAGATAACTCAAAATGGACTACAAACTCCTAGTGGAAAGCTCCAGTCGCTGACCAAAGCCACAATATTTGATATGTTTTGCTTGTAGTTTAGTATTTGGTGGCCATTGACAGTTACATGGGCGTGGGAGGGCATTTTTTTAATTGGGATGGTTTGCCATTCTCCTATTTTTTGAAGAATGATGACATTATTTCCTTCGAAGCAAAGATATCCAAGAAGAATATAAACGTATTTAAAACCAGTGACAAACATTTAATTGTTTATTGCTTTGAGGTTTGATTACATATTGCATTTAAGGATTGACTGTAGGTTTTTTTCGGTTCATTGAGGTATGAATCGAAAAACCAATGTGCAAACTGTATAAATCCGCGTAACGGATTCTAACAAAAGATTGCACATCAGTTATTCGATTCATACCTCACTAAACCGAATAAGATACACAGTAAATGCTTATAATTATATTCGAAAACATGTTTTATCTACAATAGTTAAACCAAAAACAGGTGTATAAGAAGACAAAAAACTGACGACATTGATAAACATTCCAGGTGTAGGAATACATACTGTGGCGTGACATGAATCAGGGGATTGTTTAATTTATGCACATAACTTGACACACCTACAAAGTCAGTAGCCAATCAACGGAGAGTAGGATCAAAACAATGCCCATGGGACCTGTCAGTCAAGGCAAGAGGCGACAAGAAGTGCAACAGTCAGATTGTAACAAACCGGAACAAATATGTGTCCGGGAGAAGGCTTCTCTTTCAAATGACATCAGTTAGCGCCAGATTCAACCATAAATTCCCTGAGAACGGGAAGGCACAGTTGGGAAAATGCTAGATTTCAAGTTAGATATGAAAGCGGAAGACATGAAAGTTCTGGAACCGAGGCGAGCGGGAAAAAAACAGGCGAGCGAGCCTGCACGTTTGCTGTTTTCATTCCATCTCTGCCTTCGTTCTCAAAGGACAATGAATATGCATGAATTTCGCTAAGTACCCTGTGCATGACGATACTCTTTAGCAGAAAAGGAATTCCCACAAATGTAATTTGGATATACCGACATGACATTCCGCAGTAACAAAAGTAGTCCGTCTCGGTGGGCGTGGCTTAATGTTTTACATTCATTGGGAAATCAGTTCAGCTAATCAGAATGCAGGAATATCAATGAACACAACGAAAATATTTAATTTCAAAATAAACACGGAATTTCAATAATGATATTGTTAAGCATGACAACCAGCTGCATGCAGTATACAGACAATGTGGGCCGTTATCTGACTGAACCATACGGAATTTGTCTCAAACTATTCATAAAGAAATTCAAAGAAATTTCAAGTTGAAAATGATTGATTTTATGTAATGTAAATACAAATAGTGGTGCCAGGATCCATTTTATTTATATTAGTAAAATTTGATCATATTTTCCATAAATCTTTGACTGAAATTGCATATATTACTGCACCAAAAGATGTTGTTTTGGGGGTTCTTTACATTTTATTACATGTAGATCATTCTCACCAATTACATGAAAAGCATCTGACGTGATGACCAGAACTTAAAATTCATCAATATTGCTGGTCATGGCAGCTGCACATTTAGCTACATTGTAGTATTCTGACAGTTTAAATTGAATATTTTTTAAAGTTAGCACTCTTTGATGTATATTTTCGTAAATGAGCTGTTTTTACAAATTTGACTGTTATATTTAATGGGTCATTATTTCTTTCTGGGAAAACAAGTACATTCCCCTAGTTAAGGACGATTTTCAAATCTGATTTCTCAAGAAGCCAACTTTCCAAATTTGTCAAAACTTGACGATTTCTTCTCCATTCCCAAAACACATGTTTTATAGTTTCCAATTCTAATTTACAAAAGTCACATGTTTCATTGTTGACATAGGCCATTTTTTGACAAGTTGTTAGTAGTTAGGATGGTGTGTAAAATGTTGTATTAAAACCACTGTATTAAGTTTGGATCATGTCACATATGTTTTCTATTTATCGTTGTGGCTATCTGTCTACAGTTCGTACTCCCATTTTCTAATATGATGATTTTTACGGCAGTGTTTTTCAATTAATGTTGAATTAAAAAATAACGTCATCCCTCATCTTCTTTTAGTAGTTGGGTGGAAGAGAGGGAATTCAATCTTCAAACACAGATTGGAAATATGGTCATACAGAACCTATTATTCCTAAGAATTCAAGTCAATTGGTATCCACATCATAAATCTCTTCGACTTTCGGAAAGATCAGAAAATGGCCATTTTTATCTATTAAATCGTAATAAGCCCGACCCCATTCATGTTCAATCTTTCACAAAATATACGTTCCTTATCAGTTCTGATTTAGTTGTTGTGGCGAATCGTTTGATCGAGAATGTCTTCATTGTTTATGGAAAGAATACCTTTTGTGAAGTCAGATCAAGCTAAAATACAATCATGATAAAAGCGTTTCTTATATTTGGGAGAATATTTGGTTTAAACTGATTACAATTTAGTTTCTTTGTTTTAAATGAATTTAACTTTTGTATATTTTTTTCAAACATCGCACACCATTTTGATTTTTTTCTTGTAATATCGTTGTATTATTGAAATCTTTTCAGCATAAATTGATTCTTTGAATTTGTGGACTTTGAATCCTCCGTCATTTGTCCAACAAATTATCTGTTTCATGTTTATCTTATCAGGCTTTTTTCTCCGTACAATCTTAAAACGTGTATTTGGAAACTATTAATGATATTATCTGATGGATTAGGTATGGGTGAAAAAAGAGATGGTTAAAATGGATTATAATATTATATTTCTTCCCAGTTGTGTCAAGTTTCTGGCTGACTTATACCTATAATGTCTATATTATTTCTTATCATATTTGCTTGTATTTAGACACAAAGTCAGAACAAGTATGATGATAGGGGTCGCCCTAACGCCTCAGCACAACATGTCCTTTTGCAATGAAATCATTTTATACAGTTAACTAGTCTACCAATGTCATCTTCCCGAGGCAGGAGAGTTAACTGAACTAGGCTGGAATTCCTGGGCTCGACCGTAGCGCCACCAGTGGCTCTTACGAGTTATGTTCTTTCTATGCCTCTCCTATTGACCAATCAGATTCAACCTCTTGTATCACTTGCATTTGCTTCAAACAAAACGGTGGCGCCCAGTCAAGACGATCTAATTGATTATCAAGATCTATATTGGGATAAAACGAGTCTTACATCGTGAAGTGCATCAAATCACGTGAGCACCTTGATTAAAAGCATGAAAAGATTTAGAAAATATCTGTTGACAACGAGTTGGCGATGCACATGCTTTGCAAATCCTGCAGTCGACCGAAATCTGCATGACACTTTACGAACCGGATTTCGATTTCAGTGCGCGATTTTGATGCACTCGTTAGTCCAGCCAAAATGTAACTCCATAATACCAGCCTAGTTCGGCAAGGGTGGAAACTGGACTTTTATAGTCAGTTAACTCCCTTGCCTCGGGAAGATGACCAATGTATGCCTTTCGTTTTAATCCCTTGTCCCAAACATAGTGAACACAAATTACTATAACACCCTTCATAAAAGGATTTTGGAAGTTTCCCATAACTGTTGGGATGCACTTTTTACTTTTACTTGTTCAGGGTTTTAAAAAAACTATGACATGTCTACATATTTACCAGATAAATCAACTGTAGAGGTTGACAATGTTTCAAAAAGCTTGATGCACCGCTTCATCTGACCCTAGATGATTGGTGAGTGAGTGAGTGAGTATGGTTTTACGCCGCTTTTGGCAATATTCCAGCAATTTCACGGCGGAGGACACCAGAAATGGGCTCTACACATTGTGCCCATGTCGGGAATCGAACCCGGGTCTTCGGCGTGACGAGCGAACGCTTTAACCACTAGGCTACCCGACCGCCCCGATTGGTAACTTAAAGTTAAAAATGACAACTTGAGTCAAACTACTAAATGAGGTAATTTTGTAATGTAGTAACGCTATCTAACTTCGGATCTCGGTGGGAGACAAGTAAGCTCCACTCCCATTCTTCAGGCCCTTTCTACGCCTATGAGTTGCTTACATTTACAGCAGTACACTGCCACATAACAGTTCCGCTCCTACATTAGGCTGTCTTGATCTAACTAATATGTTTCAAAGGAGCAATAAACGCAACCCATTCACTCATTATATATTGTAAACATAATATTTAATAATATTCCAGCTACACGATGACTTTATGTAAATAGGCCAGTCTGGTACAGACAACCCAGTGGTTGTCAGCATGAGCATCGATCCACGCAACTGGCATCCGATGACATGTAAATCAATCAAGTCACCTAGTCTGACAACCTGGTCCATCTGGTTGCATCGTACTTCAAGCATCGGTTGCTGGGGGAGCTATATTCTTTCCCGGAATGCCGACGGTTTGTTGTTGTTGTATTATTATTATTATTATTATTATTGTTGTTGTTGTTGTTGTTGTTGTTGTTGTTGTTGTCGTTGTTGTTGTTGTTGTTGTTATTATTATTATTATTATTATTATCATTATCATCATCATTATTATTATTATTGAGGGGCGGTCGGGTAGCCTAGTGGTTAAAGCGTTCGCTCGTCAGGCCGAAGACCCGGGTTCGATTCCCGACATGGGTACAATGTGTGAAGCGCATTTCTGGTGTCCCCCCGCCGTGATATTGCTGGAATATTGCTAAAAGCGGCGTAAAACCATACTCACTCACTGTTGTTATTGTTATTATTATTATTATTATTATCATCATCATCATCATCATCGTCGTCGTTGTTGTTGAATAATCATTTTGTTATGAGTAGAATTATTTGCTTGAGGATATAGCAAATAACACGCTATTTCAGTGAACTGTGAGTATGTATGACCTTCATCTATAATGCGGGGTGGTCAGGTAGCCTAGTGGTTAAAGCTTTCGCTTGTCACGCCGAAGACCTGGGTTCGAATCCTGACATGGGTACAATGTGTGAAGCCCATTTCTGGTGTCCCCCGCCGTGATATTGCTTGAATATTGCTAAAAGCGGCGTAAAACCAAACTCACTCACTCACTCACTCACTCACTCATCTATAATGTACGCCAACCATATGCATGTGACAGAAACATTATCCTGACGAATGTAGTACATCTCCTATCTGAGATATATTTTGACAAATGAGGTAACCGAAAACATATAGTCACACACTATTTCTGACGGTTGCTACGGCGACCATTTTTGTCAAAGGGGAATCTTATGTTCTGTGTAGGTAAAATACAGGAGAAACTCTCCAAAAGCATTCAAAACTAATGTCTTCGCACTGCTTAGAAACGCAACTCTGCGCTGCGAATTGATGCGTCAGATACCACGAGATGAAGATAATATTCTCAGTAAATGGACAACGTTGATTATTTAATTGAAAATAATCATTTTTCACGCTTTGGTTCTCTCTAAAGTGGCTCTCTCGGGCAGACTATATTCCGGGACTTCTTTGAGGGTCATTAAGAAGTTGGAGTGCTAAGTGAGGATTAGATATATGAATGAACAACTTCTCTTATACAATTAGGAACGACGTTCGGGGTAGGTTCCAACACCGGTATGAAGCTAGCGATGTACAGAGTATGGTTGACAAGTATATATACAGTTAGAAGGCAGTGTTTATACAGTAGAGTTGATTAAGATGTAATACACTGGAGTGGCGAAGCCTGTTATGTACACAAAAGGGTAAACATATTGACCAATGAAGCCAGTAATATAAACAACAGGATTATGACTGATTGGGGTCTTTAATGAATTGGTGGTACGCCGGGAGTTTGTAATAGCCTTGGTCACGGTTGATTGACGGTTGGAGTCTTTTGATGTTGATGGCTTCTTGTAGTTTTTTTCTGATTTTGAAGTCTTTGAGGCTGGTGGTGAGGGCTTTGACTTTGTCCCATTGGATGCTGTGGTTTGGGTTGTCTCGGATATGGTAAGGTGAGGTGAAGTGAGGTGAGGTGAGGTGAGGTGAAATGGGGTTTAACGTCGCGTCCAAGATTATTGCACTTATATAGCGACGTGCATGTACGATTTATACTGAGATACCATGCCGCAGTTTAACATGAAAACCCCACTAAGACACAATATACTGACTCCGAGCCGACCAGTCCTTGTTTTAGCCCCTTACGGTCGAGCGCCAGACAGGGTAACAACAAGTACCATCTTTTAACGTCTTTTGGTATGACGCGGCCGGGGATCGAACCCCGGACCTTCCGCTCTCCGGGCGGACGCTCTACCACTAGACCACGGAGGCGGTCGTCTCGGATATGGCCTGATAGAGCTGACTTGGAGTCATCTTTGGAGACTGAGCTTTGATGTTCTTTAATTTGGGTTTTGGGGGGCCTAAATGTTTCGCAGCTCCAGTGTACTACATCCTAAATCTACTCTACTGTTCAAACACTGCCTCCTACCTGTATAAATATTTGTCAACAATACTCTGTACATCACTAGCTTCATAACGGTGTTAAAACTTACACCGAAACGTCACTCAGAATTGTAATAAAGAAGTTGTCCATCCATATATCTTATTCTTACTTATATTCTGGGATGTAGAAGTGTCGATCCTACTGGGGTTATTCCACTATCAACATAATACACTCGGGCACATTCAGCTTATTCCGCTATCAACATAATACACTCGGGCACATTCGGCTTATTCCGCTATCAACATAATACACTCGGGCACATTCAGCTTATTCCGCTATCAACATAATACACTCGGGGACAGTCGGCTTAATCCGCTACCTGTATAAAACAGTCAAATTGTCCACTCAGTTGAAGGGAGCTTACTCCAATATGCTTGTGACTCAATCGAGTAAATCAATAGAAGTGTCATAAAATGCTCCTGTGGCTCAACATTCTTTGAATAACGTGTATTCTACCCGTTTTTTAAGAGGATGGGGTGAGAGAGATATTTGGAGTGTTTTGGATTTTACGTCGATAAACTTGAACTGGTTTGTTTGTTTGTTTGCCGCACTCAATTATATTCATGCTATGTAACGGCAGTCTTTAATTAATCGAGTCGAGAGCAGACAAGCAACTGATGAACATCATGAGCATCGATCTACGCAATTAGGATTCGATGTCATGCATCAATCGAATCAGCTGGCCTGACCACCCGATCCCGTTAGTCGCCTATTACGACAAACAAGGGTTGGGAAGACCAATTCTAACAGGGGTGATATGAATCGGTCTTCACCTAGTAACCATGTGGGGAATCGAACTCAGGACTCAAGCATGACAAACGAACGCTTTAACTACATGAGCATCATTCCAGGCAATTGGGATGCGATGACATGCATCAACCCTTGAAGATCCGGGGTAAAATATATCTTCAGCAACCCATGCTTTCTGTAAAAGGCGACTATGCTTGTCGTAAGAGGTGACTAACGGGATCGGGTGGTCAGACTCGCTGACAAGGTTGAAGCATGTCATTGATCCCAATTGCGTGGATCGATGCTCATGATATCAATCACGGGATTGTCTGGTCCAGACTCGATTAATTACAGATCGCCGTCATATAGCTGGAATATTGTTGAGTGCAGCGTTAAACAACAAACCAATCAACCCAACCAACGATATGCATCAACCAAGTCAGCGAGCCTGACTACCCGACCCCGTTAGTCGCCTTTTACGGCAAGCATGGGTTGCTGAAGACCTAGTCTACCACACATCTTCTACAATGTCTGTTGTATAATAAATAGGAACGGTTCAATTGGAACTTTTTGTCTGGATTAACGAAGTTACACAGTATACAAATAACGTTTTGAAAGAGAAGAAGTCAGGAGACGGGATTCAAAAGTACATGCTCTCGGTGTTGTATTTTTTTTATCAACCACACGTGTGCATATATCCTTCACCCATAGTTCCTTAGAAAACAACATTCCGCATTTCTGACATTATTGTCAGAGAGGTCGAGTGACATTGCACAAACAACAACTTGAAAGTTGACAAGTTGTCCGGATGACAGTTACACTTCTACTTTCAAATCCACGCATTGGTACTTGAGCGGGTTTAGCGGCGATACAGTCTCCCCCTGGCCCATCCCCCGCCCGGCCAATCCCCCAGAGTGAGCGGCGTCTCCTGACCCGGGGTGAATGGTTATCATGGCAACAGGGGCACACGGAGGTGGCTACATCCGGCCATAAAGGGGGCAATGTGAATGAGATATTTACATTATGAAACTGGCGATAAATCTCAACAGCGAGACTCTCCAAGTTTCCAATTACACCTGAGTCACAGAAGGAAGAGAACGCCGTCAGGTGGACATCTCAGGTAGACCCTCTAATTACAGGTAGGTCCTGCTTCTTGGACAATATAACCATGTGACAAAGTTACACGCAGCACGTAGTATGCTACAGTTGATATCAATATTCATAAGGAACAAGTTGCATCGTACTGACACCCGCTTACAATAGGTTACCATGCATTCATGTATACGATGGAGGGGGCCATGATTCTTACAAACATACTCCACCCATTGGTGGAGGGGTGGGGAGAGGGGGGTGGGGTGGGGGGGTAGTGCTCCAGGTGGTCCGGACCTCATTCCTTTTTATAAAATCAAACTTAGTATGGTGGAGGCAGCAAGGAATTTTGATATTTTGGAACCCACACCCCACACCACACCCCACCCCACCCCACCCCACCCCACCCCACATCCCCACCCCCACCCCCACCCACTCCCTATTTAAAATTACTGGATCCGCCCTTGTTCGCCACGCGTTCCCTGTATTCACAACGTGTTACATTTCCTCACCAGGCCATACATTCAAACACAGGACCATGCAGCTATTATCTTATACGAACAAACTCGCCAACTTCCCGCCAACGTCAAGTTACTGCAACAATTGATAAATATATGTTATCATGACTGCAAAATTGTTATAATACCTGAAGCACCGGCATAAATCGTATAAGTTACATGTTGTTGTCTTCTGTTAAGTTGCAAATGCTTTTTAATCTGGCACGTGTATTTCCTATCAAATTTAATATTTTTTAAAGTTTAAATACAGGCTATTTGTACTGCTGATATTTCTTAGGTTGTCATTAAGCAGCTTTAACTCAGTACACATATGCACGTGCTCGTTTACAGCTATGCCCAACACAAATAACGGTCCATATTTTCATATTAGCGAAGGCGTGCTACAGATACACGGCGTGATGTTTAATGAGGTCAGACGAATCACGGGGCATTTAATCTGGTGGCCGCAATCGACATGAATGGCGAGAATGCTAAATCATGATTTCCGGCTTATTGTGAGGCTTCCATTCATCAGACACCGCTAGCCCACTCCGGTATTTTCCGTATATCTCCGGTAACTGAGAGTTGTGCGCTATGAAAATTCACAACCATGACGCCATTGCCTGACCACACTTTATAAGTGCACGCTTAAGCACTTCTCAAGGACCGGCCATTTATTACAGGGTGGTCAGAGGTGTTTGATGCTATGATGTACTGAAATAACGACCCTCCCCTAATGCTTGTAATATCTCTGGATGACCCTCCCAATGACCTTGTACATCTTCTCATGACCCTCCCTGAAAAGACAAAATGCAAATATACTTCATATTTTATAAATATCAATTTTCCATGACCCTCGGCCCCACCAAATATGTGTATTATATTTCATAACCACAGAGATTCTCATATTTTTGGGTGTCGTAATCATGGCGTCAGTGATGATCAATGAGAAACAAATCATCTAAATCTCAAATTCCCTACAGGTGTTGTTATCAAACCTATTGATACAATTGCAGTGAATCAACATCGTAACCAAAGACCGCATGCAATCTGTGCATGGTCTCCTATAACTGTTCTTTGTCTCCGGTTAGTGCTTATCACCCCCACGGAGGACCAGTATCATGGTGAGTGTGCATTGGTTTACATGACTATCAGTGGGTCAGGTCACCCTTCCAGCTGAGGCGGGGGCGGATACCCCCATAGCCACATATCGCTGTCTTATCTCCCATTTATAACCAGCAGAGCGGCACACACGCTGCCTTCCACACATAACCACCGCAGGCTATTCGTGGACTTAACGCAATGTAAATTTCGACTTCCTCCATAGCTCGTATAATTATCCCTTGTGTAATTGTAGAAGATCTTTCAGCAGCTGAATACAGTTTTCCATGTCCGTGTTGACATCTGTAGGGGCAGTTCATTCGGGTAAATGTTGGCGTTTTTTACAATTCATGATTGTATTTTTAATAGTTTCACAATGTTTTATCGTTGTATAAGAAACAGTCATGCTCATGCCCCTGTGTGTTTCTGTTTTAAATGGCTTCATGGTTATGACAACTGACTGTTGAAAGTACTTGAAACTAAGTCGTGAGGTTTCATATAGCTTTAAATTGTGAGCATCGTGTCTATATTATGTCTAAATTCCACCATAATTACATTTACATGTATGTGCTATTATACCGCGCGATGGGGGGCGGGCAACTCGCTCAGCAGGGTTATCACTGTACACGAGCAGATTCGTGAAGATCCAGGTAGAGAATAGGTCTTCAGCAACCCATGCATGCCGTAAGAGGCGACTATGCTTATTAGACTAACGGGATCCGGTGGTCAGGCTCGCTGACTTGGTTTGATGCGCGTCATCGTATCCCACTGGGGTGGATCGATGCTCATGATGTCAAACACTTGATTGTCTGGTCCAGACTCGATTATTTACAGACCGCCGTCATAGAGTTGGAATATCGCTGAGTGCGGCGTTAAACAACAAACAAACAAACACGACGACCCCACACAGTGACACAGGACCTGAGTTGTTGATAGGCATTTCTTAGAAGTTGACGGGTGACAAATAAGACAAAATATTATGGATAACAACTTCTTTAGTATAATGTAATAGCGATGTTTCGGTTTAGTGAATTAGGTGTACCGCTGGGTGTATAACTCATACTTTATACCTTATACCTTATACCTTATACCTTATACCTTGTACCTTGTACCGTATACTCAGTCTTGCTTGACAACGATGTAAGGTGTCTATACCGAAAGGTCGCTATTACGGTATTATAAGGAAGTTATTATCCATATATTTTGATCTTCACAAGACATGAGTGAAATAGTCAGTCTAATAACCTTTACAATCAGTTGTTGATATAGATGTCAATTATATGAACGAAGAACGCAAGCATCGAACACGATATAAAATGATTGATAATGATTTATAAGAGTGATTGATACATAGCATGGTCAAAATCTGCATACGACAATTTGCATATGTTCGAAGAGTATCCGCATACAATACTTTGACACACTCTTTCTAAATACGCCGCCGTCATATAGCTGGAATATTGCTGGGTGCGGCATTAAACAACAAATAAAAAAAACACTAAAACTTTCTAAATACATGACACACTTTATAAGGAACGTTTACTATCTCTTACTGCGTTAATTATATGTTATTACCTTTGGCAATACCTGTAAGTACATGTTATACAGGATTGACATAATCTATTCACAACAATATTTTTAAAAAACTTATGTAAAATACACTCAAAGGTATCACATATTCAAGCAACCTCATGTTCTTGCAGGTATTGCCAAAGGTAATAGCATATTATTAACGTGTAAAAGATCGTAATCGTTCCTTACGTTGGTTTAATAACAGAGGTTTATAAGTCAGCCACAGAGTGATCTGTGACTGACTGAAGTCCTTATTTATACCTATTCAAGTTTTAAAGATAATGTCATTTTCTGATTAACTCGGCAATATCGTTACACTAATGTGGGTACGAATAATGGTATAATCTAATTAGACTGAGGCATTTGAGATAACGGTGAAGTTCAATACGAGGAAGACAAGGTGAGCAGTTACTTGTACAACACGAATGTATGTATACGTTGTACTGTCATTTCATGACCTTATCAGTTAGATAATGGACATAACAGTAAATACAGATAAGGGTGTTGCTATCGTCTTAAAATTGTTTTCATAGCAATATCATGTTTAAGATATTGGAACGTGTTCGGTTAGTAATAAATATTTTTCAACTGTTGGCTACTTTAATTTGCCCATGTTTAAATGCTATACTCCGCCATGTATATGCTATTTATTAAAGTCAGTAAGTATATTTTGAAAGTGGAAATAAATATTAAAAAATATTGCTCCATAAGGAAGTTGTGTATAAAATTCAGTTTTTGTTTCACTGTGTTGATTTGACTGTTCTAGTTTCTAAACTGTTGCATATATAATTTGCCATGCCCAGCTTCTAATAATATTTCCTTCTGTCTTTCTTTGTTGAGGTGAACAAAATGTTGAGTTTCTTCACCTGTATCAAGTGTAAATAAGTATGCTGACATCGTCCGTATATTTTTGCTATAAAACCACCGTGTCAGCTAGAGGAAAGAGAAGCTTGACGCGGTGGAAGACGTTTAACCCTCTTATGAACTCAATGAATATATGTTGCTGACGAAACTAGGATTCGAACACACGCCCCGTGGATCCTTGCAGCTAAGGGGCGCAACTCTGTACAGTATCTACACGAGTGACCCGGGATGTAACGAAGTAACATTGCAGAATGTGTGAGTGGTGGACGGTAGGGCAGGACATGCTTTACCCTTTTCGCGAATACCTGGGGCCATCGCTGATTTCCAGTGAACCATCCATGTACTTTCCGGGGCACGGGTGGCCCAGTCGTCTAAGGCGCCGCGATTCGCTGTGCACAAGTTACGTCCCATGGGCACGCCAGAAACCTATGATTGTGGGTTCGAATCCAGGTTCGCCCCGATTATGTTTCTAGGTTTGTCAGCACCATACTCGTGCTCGTGGGTTTCACCGAAGTGGTAAACGTCTGAGACCTGCATCACTTCGGGCTTTCCCACATTAAGCTGACACGCCGTAACTGGAATAATGTTAAAAGCGGCGTTAAACTCAACTCATTCATGTACTTTTCACCGCTATTTTGCCTTTTATGCCCTATGGAATCTGTTTCTGCGGAAAATCGAGACTGGTTATTCTCTGGCGTTGACATTTTATATAAATTATTTATTCAATTGCTGTTTCAGACCCGGATTTGGTATGACAAGCTCTAGTGGACCGTGTGCACAAAGACACGACACTGTAAACTCCCTGACCGCTGGCAATGGAGGACAAGCTCATCCATGTCTACACAGAGACTGATCTTCTAAGGTACCTCGTCGCCAACAACTTTAAGAATGACAACTCGTGCAACCCTCAGAACATTGAAACCATTGAAGTGTCCGGAGTCAACATCAGGAACCACTCCTTCAAAATGAAATTCATCGGCATCAAATCCTTCAAACAGCTCGGTGTCCACGAAGCAGACGGGAGATGCCACGTGAGCATCATGGTGTTCTCTGAGAAGAAGCAAAAGGACCGCGGCATGAGGGTTCTGACAGTCACCAACGGTAAGAAGGACACCCTTCACGTGAACACCCTCAGGAACCTGTGCTTCTCGATTCCAGCCCTGGTCCGGAAGCACGTGATCCTTGGGGACCTTGCTGACAGGGATCGGTTGTACAAGATGGACGCCAGACCGCGAGGTCTCTGTGTCATTATCAATAACAAAACATTTGAGGACTCCAACGGGAATGATTATTTACCGTCAAGACTGGGGTCCGATATCGATGCCCAAAACCTCAAGAAACTGTTCCAGAGCTTCGCTATGGAGGTCAAGATATGTATGGATCTCAGTGACTGTGATATCATCAAGGAGACCAAGAAGATATCACTGAGAGATCATTCAGACTATGACATCTTCATCTGTTGTATTTTGTCCCATGGTAAGAATGGTTCCGTGCTTGGTGTAAACAATTCAGAGGTTCCGATCCTAGAAATCACATCCACCTTCAGAAACAGAGGTTGTCCCTCACTGGCCGGCAAGCCGAAGCTGTTCTTCATCCAGGCGTGTCAAGGCGAGAGGCCCCAGAGAGGGGTTGTCCAGTCCGACGTCATCCTGGACGAGGAGTTCACGAAGGTTCTGCCAGATGGGTCGGACTTCCTCATCGCCTGTTCCACGGAGCCTGGGTATGAATCGTTCCGTCACACGAGCACCGGCTCATACTTCGTCAACTCTCTGGTGAAGCAGCTACGTGCCTCGGCCGACAGAAGCCTGGTGGACATTCTCACTGATGTGTGTAGCGAGGTGTCGGACCACACTTTCGACAACAACAGGAAACAGGTGCCCTGGTTCACCTCGACGCTCAGGAAGACGCTGATCTTCAACCAGTGTAGTCATTATGTGAATGTCTAGCGAGGAGGGGCGGTCGGGTAGCCTAGTGGTTAAAGCATTCCCTCGTCACGCCGAAGACCCGGGTTCAATTCCCGACATGGGTACAATGTGTGAAGCCCATTTCTGGTGTCCCCCGCCGTAATATTGCTGGAATATTGCTAAACGCGGCGTAAAACCATACTCACTCACTCTAGCGAGGAACAACTGAATGTGTTGCTGAGTGAGAGAATGAGTTGTAGGGTGAGTGGATGGTGAGAGTGAGTGAGTTGGGTTAACGTCGCTTTGACATTGCTGAATGAAGGAAACTGAACTTTGTTCGGGAGATGCTTCAACGGATTCAGGTGTACATTCACCACCAACAGCTGTACATAATATTGTGTTGATATGAATTGGAATTCGTGATTGTCTTATAGTTCTTGTGTGAATTGGTTCAAAATGAATTCAAAAGATTTTGCAAGAGTTGAACAATTAAAATGAACTTGATAACGAGACTGCTCACGCCAGAGACAAATCGAACAAAGACAGTATATGTGCAAAAGGTAGTATGTTTCTGACACTGTCGCAAACTGCTCAAGGAATACAAAGATATATATATATTTCTACGAAATAAATAAAAGTTAAATTATAAGCGTTGTCACAGTTGGATAAAACAGAAGCCTACATAGTGCTGAAACGGACCAAATCACAAAGTTTGGGGTGTGTTTATTCACTTCAAACCGTGGGGATTCCGGGTTAGAAAAGGTCCCCAGCAACCTATGCTGGCTGTAAGAAGCGACTTAATGGAGCTGGTTGTCAGTCTCAGTGACTTGGGTGATGACGTGTCAACATGCACCGGCGGCGTGGATGGATGCTCATAAAATCAGTCACTGGATTGTGTGGTCCATACTCGATCATTTACGGGCCGTCGTCATAAACAATAATCACACTCATAATTCATTTCACGATGATGTGTAAACATTCTGCGCTTTTCTGTCTTTTTGTGAAGATTTCGTGCTCAAAAGTTGTTTGATCAAGGTTACAAAATGCAAGGCCCCAGTAAAGCTTTCAAAACGTTTTATGGTAGACATGTGACATGTTTTGTTCAGATGACACAATATACATAAGATATTTCCAAATTTGACCCATTAAGCCGGGGTTTTTTTGGTTGCGGCAAGCGTTGGGGTGACGTTCCTTGACTAGCGATATAGTTTAGCGTTATGGTCATCGCAAGCTGTTTCGCTGCCATCGCAGAGAGTTAGCCGATGTTTAGGGTTTGGGGAGTTTCATGGGGAGTAGTCTAATAACTGGCCAATTGTATTGGTGTTTTCAAGGTCATTTCGTGAGTGTGTGTTGTTGTTGTTTTTTTGTCAACAAAGCAAAATGGCGAAAGGAAGACTTGAAATTCATGAGTTGACTGCATGGCTATCTATAGTGCAATTTGTGATCGCAGTGCTTCGAACATTGTAGTCGCCATTCGATAGTAACGGAAATAGCATTCAGGGTTAAATCTCATATCTTGAACCAGATTTCTGTAGTGTCAGAAAGTTTCGCGTCGACGTAGTTTTTTACGAATGTATTTTCTCCGTACTCTACGTCGTCGGATATATCTCTATACGCACCACAATGGCCTCATACCACTGAGGTGACCTAGCACTGTGTCTGTACTCGGTGCCATTTTTCAGCGTAAAAGAGTGAAAATATAAAGCGATGCGTTTGCGATGAGAGTTCGGCGGTATCTGTACTCAACGCACCCTGACTTGAGGCTGCTACCGAAGTACAAACCAGTATTCAGTGACCAAAATTTCCGAAGCAATTTCATATTTCGACCTGTGCTTTACAGTATGTCCTTGTGTTTGTGTGAATGGACACTTGACTTGCCTTTGCATGTGTTTGTGATGGGTGCCACCAGTGGCACGGGATACGCTCACCTTTTCACGAACACCTGGTGTCATCACTATTTGATAGTGATTCATAAACACATGCTTATTAGTCGTACAATGGACTCAGTTTTTTAGATTTCTTGTGATTATGACAAAGGCTTTTGTCGCTTTTATTTCCTCGTCCGAGGAACCTGAGGTAACACGAAGTGAGTGACACTCCAGACACAGTGGGTGCCTGTAGCGTGAGGTCTGCATGCGTAAACTGTTCTTACAGAGTTCATTAAGGGGGTGACCGAATGGAACTGCACAGCCTGACGGTGGGCTACTGGTACTCCATTATGTCTTGTAGTGAGTGAGTGAGTTGGGTTTAACGCCGCTTTTAATAGTATTCCAGTTATATCGCGGCGTGTCAGCTTAATATGGGAGGAAAGTCCGAAGTGATGCAGGTCTCAGACGTTTACCACTTCGGTGTATGGTGCTGACAAACTTAGAACCATAATCGGGGCTAACAAGGATTCGAACCCACAATCATAGGTTTCTGGCGTGCCCATGGGACGCAACTCTACACTCAGTCGAGACGACTGGGCCACACGTGCCCCCTTATGTCTTGTAAGAACAGGGGGCTCGTGAGACGGGCGTGATGCCCATATACTACACACAAATGACAAATGACAAAAACTCCAGTAAGTGATTTCTCTGTAGATCACTATGTAAGGGATGTAAAAGGTCATACGACGGAATTTGGACAGCAATACTATAAAGTAGACGTCAAGCAAAGTGCGTACGTCATACATTGTAGGTAGCTGTAGGGTTGATAACTTGCGCATAAAGCCTGCTGTTAATCACATTGGCGAGCGGATGTGAGTTGTTGTTAGGAGTTATGCGTTATGAGTCAGGCAGCAGACATTTACTTTTAACGCATTTTGTGTGAGTGCCAAAGATAGAGCAGAGGCCTGTTCGGGATATTACGCGAGCGCGCGCTGTTGAACACGGCTGACATGTTTACTACTTTCGCGAACACTTTGTGTCATCACTGATTCATTCATGATAAACTTTGCCACAATTTGACATGGAATATGTTGGGTGGCCCAGTCGTCGAAGGCGCCGCGATTCGCTGTGCATAGGTGCGTCCCTTGGGCACGCCAGAAATCTATGATTGTGGGTTCGAATCCAGGTTCGCCCCGATTATGTTTCTAGGTTTGTCAGCACCATACCCGTGCTCGTGGGTTTCACCGAAGTGGTTAACGTCTGAGACCTGCATCACTTCGGGCTTTCCTCCCACATTAAGCTGACACACCGTGATATTACTGGAATACTGTTACAAGCGGCGTTAAAGCCAACTCACTCACTCACGCACAAACAGTGACATTCATTATTGACATTTTCTGCATAAACGGAGAGGGGCGGTGCCTTTCTGTGTCAATGTGTCTGCATGAATTGGGACTATCAGGCAAATATAAGAAAAACAGAGGTATCTGTGATTGAAAGTGTTTTAATGTGGCAGTAGAGAGTGTTGTAAATGTGTAGTGATTTTCAGTGGCAGCGAATGACAGAAGTGCTCGTAAAATGTCGAGTGCTGTTGTCGCCAGGTTGTCTCAAGAAGTGTGATTTAGAGTTACCTCCCTTGATTGCTGACAAACGTGATCATTAAAGAAGTTCCTGAATGGGACAGTTTCTGGAACGCTGGCTGTACCCATATAGGAGCGACACGAGTGCGATTCTAGTTGTGTTACGACCTGACTTGCGTCTTATCTACTTGGCCAATGTGGATTCGATAGTAATGGATACCCGACTAAAAACACCAATTTCTTTTTTTTTCAAGAAATCAAGAGTGGAGCAGGAGCTGGGTATTCATGACTGCACTGACACATGTTCTAAGGCCTGTCACTTATTGGTCCTGTCACTTATTTGAGCCATTGTTTTGTCTTTGGTGATTGTAAACGTAAAACTGTATGTTTCAATATAAGTTGTGTATTACTTCTTGACCTTGTATGGTCACTTAGTTCTATACAAACCGATTTCTGGGTTAACCTTTGGGGTTCAATTTGGAAATCACCTCATTACACTTGCAAAAACACAAACATTGTTATAAATTGAACTTTTTAAAATATAAACGTTAATAAAGTATATGGGGACCTCCATCCAAATGAACAATGAGAGAATTTTGAGATATATGTGTTCTAAAAGTTCCCATTATGATAAATAAGGTACTCGTGCCTTTAGGTACATAAAATAAGCAGCAATAACCCTTGCTACCTACACAAATGCATGTCTGCATAGCATGGTACCTTCCCTGACAATCATTGCTCTGTTTATTGGATATTGACATAGGTGATATAAAATGGGGTTTAACGTTGCGTCCAAGATTTTTTCACTTATATAGCGATGTGCATGCACGTGTGTGTGTGTGTGGCTGCTTGTACTAGTCTTGACTGATGCCAATTTATGTTGCTAGCACGCTGAGTTACCATGCCGCAGGTTAACATGAATACCCAACTCAGACACAGTATACTGACTCCGAGGCAACCAATACTTGTTTTAGCCCCTTAATGCCGAGCACCAGACAAGTAACAACAAGCACCATCTATTAACGTCTTTAAATATGACGTGGCTGGGGATCGAACACCAGACCTTCCGCTCTCTGGGCGGACACTCTACCACTAGACCACGGAGGCAGTCGAATATTGACGCAGAAATGCAAAGATTTTATCAAAAAAGTTGTCAACACAAAACGGAGAACTGGCAATCTCTGTCCTGCACTTTTTTCATAGACTTTCAATGGATGTCAAAGCTGTCTGGGCTTTGTTGTTTCAGAGATTTTGGGGGGCTTGGCATTTATCTAACAATGGCCCAGTGTTCAGGAATTGTTTTGTATCACATACATAAAGAGACAACAGCAATACAATGGATGAAAAGTGTCTAACTCATCATGTCACAGTCAAATACCAGAGAGTAACTACAGAAGCTGAATGTCAACATAGTATTTATTTCTAAGCCACAAGTAACACATATATACAAAGTCCAGGTTCACAACTTCAGGAGAGTGACCCAAGGATCTCCTCCAGTCAAACCACGTCCATGCTACGTCCAGTGTCACCACAGAATGAATACATAAGTCTCTCCCCAGATTGTTCCACGTCACACCATTTCAGTGTCACCGCCTACGAAGAATCCTCTTGGTGCTGGCCCAATCCTGATCTATCTTCTGCTTCCTGAGGAACACTTCCTTCATCAATGTCCGTGACTCCACCTCGTTTATGCTCTCTCGGTAATGTTTCATCAGGTCATATTTCTCCCACGGTTTGGCCACCGCCACCGCCTCCGCCTTTCGCAACCTCTTCTCCGACACATGGAACTCCTCCACCCCCTTCAAGTCCATCCTCTCCCACCTCTCATGCCAGGGCGGTGGACTCAGTTTCACCTACAAGACAGACCAACCCTTAGTTTAGTTCCTTACACAATAACAGACATCCTCTCGTGCCACAACAGGGGACTCAGCCCCACCTAAAACAGAGACCAACCCTTAGTTCCTTACACAATAACAGATATCCTCTCCCACCTCTCATGCCAGGGCGGGGCAGTCAGCTTCACCTACAACACAGGCCAACCCTCAGTTCCTTACAGAATAACAGATATCCTCTCCCACCTCTCATGTCAGGATGGGGCAGTCGGCTCCACCTACAACACAGACCAACCCTTAGTTCCTTACACAATAACAGATATCCTCTCCCACCTCTCATGCCAGGAAGGGGCAGTCAGCTTCACCTACAACATAGACCAACCCTTAGTTCCTTACACAATAACAGATATCCTCTCCCACCTCTCATGCCAGGGCGGGGCAGTCAGCTTCACCTACAACACAGACCAACCCTTAGTTCCTTACAGAATAACAGATATCCTCTCCCACCTCTCATGCCAGGGCGGGGCAGTCAGCTTCACCTACAACACAGACCAACCCTTAGTTCCTTACACAATAACATACATCCTCTCCCACCTCTCATGCCAGGCCAGGGGACACAGCTTCACCTACAACACAGACCAACCCTCAGTTCCTTACACAATAACAGATATCCTCTCCCACCTCTCATGTCATGGCAGGGGCCACCAGTAACACAAGGGAATAAAACAAGAACACACATCAAGATCTTAGCTTTTCTTATGGGGCCTTTACACAGGATGCCATCTTTCAGAGGCAAGAGAGTTAACTGACTATAAAAGTCCAGTTTCCACCCTTGCCGAACTAGGCTGGTATTATGGAGTGACATTTTGGCTGGACTAACGAGTCTATGCATAGTCCATTAAAAATCGCGCACCAAAATCGAAATCCGGTTCGTAAACTGTCGTGCAGATTTCGGTCGATTGCAGGATTTGCTAAGCATGTGCACTGCCAACTCGTTGTCACCAGATATTTTTCAAACCTTTTCACGTTTCACCCGACTTATCACAATATAGATCTTGATCATTGATCAGATCGTCCTGACTGGGCGCCACCATTTTATGTGAAGCAATCGCAAATGATATGAGAGGTGGAGTCTGATTGGTCCATAGGAGAGGCTTAGAAGGAACGTAACTGGTAATAGCCACTGGTGGCACTACGATCGAGCCCAGTAATTCCAGGCTAGTTCGGCAAGGGTGGAAACTGGACTTTTAAAGTCAGGTGACTCTCTTGCCTCGGGAAGATGACAGGATGGGGACCTTTGTGCCTCCCGTGTGCGACCATAGAAATTGCCAGGTCATCGTTGGAGGCTCAGAGGAGACAGAATGGTTGCCTAGGTCATTCCAAGGTGGAACACAGAAGGTTCAGACATCGCCAAGGACGCCATGGTCGCCGTGAAGTTTTGAACATGTTCAAAACAGTCGCCCAAAGGTAGCCGAGGAGGTTGGTTGCTCAAAGGAGGCAGAAGGGAGGCACAAGCATTGCCGTTGTTGCAGATTGAAGGCACAATGTTTTTTCCCGTTAATCTGGGCGATGCTTCTGCCTCCCTCGTGCCTCCTCTGGGTGACCAACAGCGTGCATTGAACTATGACTGTGGCGACCGTGGCAACCCTTGAGACACCATGGCAATGCTTCTGCCTCCTTTGAGCTACCTGTAGTGCCTCCTCAGCCTGCCTATAAATAAAGGGCTTGTACCTGCAGTGTTTCATTGTGGTTGCAGACGTTGAACAACTTGAGCAGTTACTGCTAAACAACTGCTGGAGCAGTTACATAGAAACATGATTTTCTGGCCAGTTTTTGGACGCTCAAAGGTGGCACAAAGGTGGCAGTCCTGTTTAAAGGGGCCTTTAGTGGATTATCTCAAAGCACGGCTACCCCCCAAGAGTACTGACAAGTAAGTTGCTGAAAAGGTTTGATTGATTCACATCAACAAGGCATGACACACCAGTAAACATGACACAGAAAAGATTTGGTCCCGCCACCTGAAACTGATGGCTAAAACAGTCATTTTATCTTCTAGATTGTTTTACAAATCACTTGGAACCATTTCAGTCACACATTATCTAAACAAGTAACAGTTGCAAAGCGGACAAGTAAAAGGGACAGGAACAGTGCTACCTTTAGGAAGGGGTGTGGTCTATTGGGATGTAGTACATAGACTGATCTTCATTGTGTTGATGGGGACAGAGATGCCTTTAGGAAGGGGCATGGTCTATTGGGATGTAGTATATAGACTGACCTTCATTGTATTGATGGGAACCGAGCTGCCTTTAGGAAGGGGTGTGGCCTCCATGTCCATGGGGAAGGTGGAGTACTCAGGGGGACAGTCACGCAGATACATGAGATCCTCATCAAGACGTTTCTCCAGCCTCAGCACCTCCATCTTCTGCACCACAGGGTTATACATCTCGTACATGATTTCCACACCTGCAAACACATCACAGGCTTAGTTTGTGTACGTCACTTGACACAATCAGAAAATATCACTTTTTTTGTTTGCCATTTAATACCAAAGTCAGCAATATTCGAGCTATTTCAAGGATGCCTGTAAATTGAGAATGAGCCAGACAATCAAGTGGTTGATATTATCACAACATCCCCAACCTCAGGGGTCTGATGACATGCAGTACAGACATCCATGACAGTAACTCTTCAACGCTGGAGGTACAAAAAAGGTGTGCAAAAAGGGGAGACAATCTAATGTTGTAGTCAGGACTTTCTTCATGTCGTATGTCTTATTATCAACAACACCTCAATGTAAGGAGCTTGACATGCAGAGATGACACAAGATCGTCAGAGATCAGCTAAATGTTTGTTGCTATGACGGCAGTGTACATGGAAGAGCATCAAAATGTCAAAAACAAAAAATACAAGTATTTTACATGTAGACTAATTTAAGAAACCTTGCAAAAATATGTATCAGAATGCAGGAAACTTTCAATGTGACGACATTCACTTGTGCTACAATCTGGTACAAACAAGAAATAAAAAGTCTGAAATAATTTGACATTTATGATATTTCTTTGATTATCAGTTAACAAGTCATCTTCCCGAGGCAAGAGAGTTAACTGACTATAAAAGTCCAGTTTCCACCCTTGCCGAACTAGGCTGGTATTATGGAATTAAATTTTGGGTGGACTAACGAGTCTATGCATAGTCCAATCAAAATCGAGCACCGAAATCGAAATCCGGTTTCGTAGAGTGTCATGCAGATTTCGGTTGACTGCAGGATTTGCAAAACGTGCACCGCTAACTCTTTGTCAACAGATATTTTCTAAATCTTTTCATGTTTTTAATCAAGGTGCTCACATGATTTGATGCACTTTGCGATGTAAGACCTTGACAATATAGATCTTGATTATCGATCAGATCGTCTTGACTGGGCGCCACCGTTTTGTTTGAAGCAAATGCAAGTGATACGAGAGGTCAATAAGAGAGGCATAGAAGGGACATAACTCGTAATAGCCACTGGTGGCGGTACGATCGAGCCAAGGAATTCCAGCCTAGTTCGGCAAGGGCGGAAACTGGACTTTTAAAGTCAGTTAACGCTCTTGCCTCAGGAAGATGTTAACAAGTATAATATACATATAATGCAAAAGGATAAAAGGACAGTGACAGTGACTGCCTTTAGAGCAAAGACTATCATGTGTCATGGACAAATGGGAGACATTCTCTATTCAGATTGTTTTTAGACCAATTCAAGTCCAGTGAATATCACAAAGCCTTACTCATTATCGTTCTAAATACATTTTACACTAAACTGAATTCCAAATCCGTTTAATTCTAACTCCTTTAGTGATAGTAATAAGTAAACCTATCTGAATAATTCCATGTGGATTATCTCCCCTGACTAACCTTGTCCATCCACCACATTCCTCAGGATGAAGTAGGCTCGGAGTCCATGGCCGCCACGCCGAGTGCAGATACCCACAAACCGGTTTGTCCTCCCGGCTGTATATTTGTCTGCCACCGTGACAGCCAGGATGCTGCCTGAAGCCATACAGGGAACCAATGAATTTGTTGGCAGAAGCACAAAGTCGGGGGTAGCACCTCAACATACTGTAAATCTTGAAATTAACACAAGCATGAATTAAATACAAACAATGCGAGCAGTCTTTGTTCACATAATGAAACTTAGCATTTATGTCTCAAAAATGACTATCAACAATAAAATGGCCTCACTGCACACTTTGGATAGCGGGAATACTAACTTGAAGATAAACACAAACACGGTTTGGGGTCAAGAGTTCTACCCACTTGTGTCAAACTAGGCATCATTGACCACTCCAGCAGTTAGGACAGAGGCCACGACGCAACACTTCGTCAAAGGGTAACACGAACCAACGCGCACCGATGGACTTCATCACACTCCTCATATCTACAGCCTTTGTCTTGTCGTCTGCCTTCAAGTTGGCACCTTCTCTGCGTACCAATCAGTGAACTGTTCTTGGTTCAATTATTTTATTGTCTTTGAACTTCCTTAATGCCAGTCAACAAAATAAACATATAAACTGTGTGTTGTTTTTAGGAAAACACTGTTTATTGTATTAGTGGAAGTGCTTTACTCAGCACAAATAAGCGGTGCTATTTGCTGTTTGATTGAATTAAGGTTAGGATATGTATCATTCCACTGGGGATGGGGTGGGGGAGTCGCATTGATATTGAGTCACATTTTTGGCTGTCGTATAAATTTGGAGATGCATTAATTTCATATTTACAGTACATTGCTCACAATGAAAGTAACAGGTGTTATTCAAAATGTTATCAATATTCACCTGGTATAGCTAACAACTTTCCCAAAGTTACAATAAGAAAGTATTTTATTACGATCTTCTGGTCAGGACACCACAGCACTACAATATCATAACTTTATCGAAAGTTTCTATTTCATCTACGGCAACTTCCGATAATTCAAGGAGAGTCTGGACAGATGCAAAACTATAAATAGACTTCACAACAGTCAATGAACAAGACGCACTCGTATTTTGCAGCAGGCAGTGAATATAATAACCTTCTCTTTACCTCTGTCTATGAAAATTTACACCTTGTGATTTGTAATCCGTAAATTGGTATATCAACATAAATTGTATATTTATATTCTTATCCTATCTCACACTATGCATTTCTTACACCCTTGACAGCAGACCTGCCTTAAAAGAGTGAGGGGTTGAGTTGGGTTTAATGCCGCTTTTAACAGTATTCCAGTTAAATCACGGCATGTCAGCTTAATGTGGGAGGAAAGCCAGAAGTGATGCAGATCTCAGATGTTTACCACTTCGGTGAAACCCACCAGCACGGTTATGGTGCTGACAAACCAGGAAAAATAATCGGGGCGAACCGGTATTCGAACCCACAATCATAGGTTTCTGGCGTGCCCAAGGGATGCAACTCTGCACAGCGAATCGCGGGAACCTTAGATTTGGCAACCCATGCCTACTGCCTTGAAAGAATAAGCTCAACTATTGACCAGCTTCTACCATGTCTGTACAATCTTAAAAAAGTTTGACAGCACTTTCTGCAACATTCAAACCCTATTATATATATACCAAGATCAGCTTCACAACTTGTACTCCTCATCAATCCATGTCTTCAACTTGACATCACTAACATGACAAGACTAACACTCCTAAAATAAATAATTAGGGTACTGTTTGGATTTAATGTGAACTGTAACACGTCCATAGAAATAAGAATAAAAAGTTTCCGAAAAAACAAACACTCAGCATGCTAAGTAGGCTTAAAAAAATAATTAAATGGTTCTCAGGCAATGACTATTAAAAATATAGAGTGCACTGGCGGTGTTTTTTGTGTGTGTGGCTTGTTTAAACTAGTATGTAACCAAATAAACAGTTGCGTACTATCAACCTGTGAAAGGACCTTCTTACATAAACAAGCATACAAAAACCTATTGCCACCATGACCACAACTTGAGATTTGCAGTAAAGGGAAATAACTGCGTAATTTAGGATTTTTTATCTTTTTGGAAAAAGGAAATAAAAACGAAATGTGCTGCAGACTTTACGATGATGCGGGCTGTGCCTGAGAACCAAGACTATTTATTTTTTTAGATTAAATTTTATCCGTAGCTTGACCAGTGTTTATCAAGAACAGTATTCACTAATCAAACTATGGTATGTCAAACAACCTACCAACGTAAAACTCGGGGATGTCCATGTGTTCTCGGCGACGGTACATGTCCTCTCTCTCCAGCAGCTCTCTGACACGGTCTCGGTGCTCCGGACGCGGCGATGGGAGAAACTCATGCATCACATTGCTGTAATACATGTGACTATAGTAAGCGAGTGAGTATAGTTTTTGCGCAGCTTTAAGCAATATCTAAAAAGTTAACAGATACCATGTTTGATAATTGTAGTTGTATCATTTTACTTTTATCATCAAAGATACAGTGGTCAGAGTGAGTGAGTGAGTATGGTTTAATGCCGTTTTTAGCAATATTCCAGCGATATCACGGCAGGGGACACCAGAAATGGACTTCACACATTGTACCCATGTCGGGAATCTAACCCAGGTCTTCGGCGTGACGAGCGAACGCTTTAACCACAAGGCTACCCGAACACCCCTACAGTGGTCAGAACAACATGAACAAGGACTCAAATAGTCAGACAAATAAAGATAATCTTAATTTGTTTTCTCACTGTAAACAGTAACATATTTAGTGTTTACATTATCAAGGTAATTAGGAATAAAATTTGTTATGAATGTTGAGGTATTAGGGTTGGGACAATACACCAACTGCGCAATCCAATACGTGATATCTTGCTCACGATCTGATACGTATCATGATACTTACAAGTGCACTTATCTGTGGTGCCTCAGCCATCTGTTTCAAAGACAGGATTGCCAAATACCTGGTACACTGATGATTTACAGATATCAGTGTCAAGTATGGAGCAATGGATGAAGATATTTACCTTTTCACCACTAACTAGTGTCTGGTGTTACATTTTTTAATGCAAACATTTAAGGGATGAATTGATACTTTTTACTTAGTTATCACACCATTGCTTGTGTCATGGATGTATTACTGCACTGTGGGCTGACCTGAAATCTGGAGGCAGTTCCACATGGCGCCGTGCCCGCACTTCATCCAGGTCCTTCATATCAGGGTGCTGGGACAGTGGCGTTCGCCGATGACGCTCCACTTTCTCATTGTCTAGGTAGTTGATCACCCTGATGTCATTGCGACCTGAAGAGGAATATCAACAAATGATGAGCCAGTCGCTATTCAGCACAAGGTGAAATTCAATGGTAGATCTACATTTTCACTTTCGTAAATAAATGCACACGTATATATTTAGGCTAACATTTCTTTACAACTATCAACTATTATATTACACTCATCATACATATGTACATGTACCAAATAACCGTGAAGATCTGGGTTAGAACAGAGACCATATAATAGATTATCTATTATATGGTCTCTGGTTAGAATAGGTCTTCAGCAACCCATGCTTGCGGCAAAAGGCCACAATGCTTGTCGTGAGAGGCGAGTAACAGGACCAGGTTGTCAGGCTCGCTGACTTGGTTGATGCATGTCATACTGCGTGGATCGATGCTCGTGATCTCAATCACAGGATTGTCTGATCCAGACTTGATTATTTACAGAATATTGCTGAGTGTGGCGTTAACCAACAAACAAATAAACGAACAACATGTACCAAAGAATACTGCACTCGCACGTTACCGGCCTATTTCATATTGTAACATGATAACTCGTGTTTAGCATTGAGATTGCATTAATTTATCAACAGAACAGTGACAAATAGTTTGGTATAACTTCTCCAGAAATTACCTGATACCACCGTTCTTTTACAGATGATATCATAAGTCCTGACTGACAGTCTTAATGACCTCAACTTTCTTGCAAGGGATGCCATGCTTATGCTCCCATTACTGTAATGCGTCGGCGCAGGACACTTCCGCTTCCGGTAGAAAAGGGGGCACCTGTCATGGATGTAAACATGAATACTTCTCGAGATCTTTAACAGTGAGACATATTCTATGAGGATTTTCTTTTAACTGTTCATTTTCAGTATGGATAAGAACTGAACCTGCATATGTTATGTTCCGTGAATTTGAGTATCTTGACTTTACGACCGAATATGCAGCTTGTTGTGTTATTGGTTCAGTTTTCGATCACCATCCTGTACATACGTGTGCTGTTGTAGAACAGTACTTTCTAGTAGGCCATGTTAACACCCATTGTGATAATGCTTCCTGTCCGTATCCCTCTCAAACATATATATAATTAAAAGGATTGAGCTGCAATGCATTCCTATATAACTGTTATATTGGGCAGAAATCTTTTCTCACACTGTTTCCTGTAGTTGTACTAGTTATTCAATGCAGTTTACCAGGCTCGACTTATATATAAACATTGTCTCAGGCTGCTGACCGTGGCTCTTGCTTCTCAGATCACATGTGCCTCTTTGATTGTATCTGTTAGATGTGTAATGGTGAAGGTAGGTTACCCCATCTCGATGCATGCACGTGTGTGTGTGTGTGTGTGTGTGTGTGTGTGTTTGGCTGCTTGTACTAGTCCAGACTGATGCCGATTTATAGTGCTACCTCACTGAGATACCATGCCGCAGTTTAACATGAATACCCCACTCAGACACAGTATACTGACTCCCAGCCGACCACTCGTTATATCCCCTTAATGCCCCTTTTGGTTTGACGCGGTCGGGAATCGAACCCCGGACCATCTGCCATTAGACCACGGAGGCAGTCACCTTTCAAATGAAGACTTGCAGGCTAAAACGGCACCTCAGCAAAACATCACTGATTTCTTGGGCTACAATGGCACCTCATTTGGCTAAAACGGCTACTAATTGTCAGGCAAAAAACTACACATTTATTTTTAATAACGATATAATTAGTTGGATATATGCTATATTACACTTTTTTTATGGAAGGGGAGATATATTTGAAATATCTATAAAATTACTAATTATTTCCTACTTACTAAAATAAATATTAAATATATAGTATACCTGTTTTAAGGCGATTAACATTTCACAATTATTTGTGTTTGCAAGTGACCATGTGAGTTTAATTTCATGCCTTTTTCGCCATGCAATATAAGCTGTTTTCGCTTTAGGCGAGGTACATTTTTCGCTCAGTGATGTTTTGCTGAGGTGACGTTTTAGCTATAACCCCCAATGAAGTACCCCTTTACAATAATTAGGGTTAGGTATTAAGGCTGTGACGAGTCCAAATTTACTACCCGGGTACCTATGCCCCTATTACTTGACCCTACCCGGGTACACTCTGTAGATCTCAAGAGATAGGTACAAACTGTCCGATTGGGAAATGTTTGCCCAAGCAAAATGTATTTAGATACACATATAAAACGATCTGGTCATGTATACACTGAAGTCTACTGTATGAAGTTTTATCTTTGTATTCAAACATATAAAAGTCAGAAGGAATGGGTGCATAGTCAGAAAGAAATGGGAACATTAGTGACTTGTAGTTTAACCATAGAGTTTAGATAATATTTGTCATTAAACAATATATCACATGACTCACCACTGGTCCAGGTAGTTCTGTGGGTACCCGGGTCCTACTCAGTACCCACCCGACCCGGGTACCCGAGTTACCCGTCCCAGCCCTATTAGGTACTAACTACAGTTTACAAGCATACATCCCTTCACAATCCTTAGGGTTGGGAACCCCTTGCTAATCTAACACCCCTTTACAGGTCTTTGGTTAATTTTTGTGATATTCAAGAATCTCTTTGATCTGTTGACAAACGCAGAGCTCCAGATAAGCTTTTGGTGTTGTGGGTATTTTACCCATGCATTTTAAAATCATTGGGTATGAGTAATTCTATCTGGGTATTCAAATTTCTGTTACCCTCTAGTTTTTACACATGAGGGTATTTAAGTTAAATATTTGAAAACACTATTCATCTAGTCACTGCAAACTGGTGTCGTGTGGGTTCGAGAGTTTTACAGGCCTAAAAAATACCACGATACTTCCACTAGAAAGTGTGATGGCAAATGATCATGAAGTAACTGTCATCGTGGAGTTTGGCAAGGTTGACGGAATGCCCGTTTATAATTTCAAAATAAGTTGCTGATTTGCTAATCGAATACGCAGGGTTACTTCACAATATTTTGATGATATGCACAAGTTTTATTTTTGCAGCGTATCTGTAATGTTCGTTGCGTATTTGATACGCTTGGATTTTATTTTACTGCATATTTCTGCATTTCTGCAACCTCCTCCAGCAACCCATGCTTGCCGTAAAAGGCGACTATGCTTGTCAGAAGAGGCAACTAACAGGATCAGGTGGTCAGACTCGCTGACTTTGTTGATGCATGCCATCGTATCCCAATTGTGTGAATCGATGCTCATGATGTCAATCACTGGATTGTCTGGTCCAAACTAAATTATTTACAGACCGCCGTCATATAGCTCGAATATTGCTGAGTGCAGCGTTAAACAACAAACAAACTATCCCCTAAATGAGGCTTATTAGATTTACTCATGTCGACAGAGGCAACTGACAGGATCAGTCTCGCTGGTCAACTGAGTTTGATCCTCCATGCGGTGCTACTGATAACACCAGACACTCATAAATGACATTGATTACTTGTAATGGTCACCATGGCTACAGCACAAGTTCTTCAAAGGGAACTTGTTCTTTACAGTATAATATTAGAATAAGGAAGTTATACATCTTTTACAACATAGATTTAGAAGTCATCATTATTTCAACCAAGAAACTTGGTATTATCAAATTATTATTCATGTTTTATTCCAAACATACCGTATTCGACGTAATAAGCGCCCCGCTCTAATAAGCGCCCACGTCTATATTTGCTAATATATTAGCCAGTAAACAATCCCAATTACACCCCTTCCGATTGATCAATGTACACAAGACTTATTTATTTGTGTATAATACGCACTCGTGTGTTATATGCACCCTTAATTATGGGCAATTAAATTCAGGAAAATATATCTGTCATGTATGATAAGCACATACTTTTCTTTTGTATCATTTCAGGCTGTCAGCATAAACTACGAAATTTAAAATTTTTCAACTCTGTTTTTGTTTCATCAAAATTATATTCTGATAAGAGCCCCCTCTTTCTAATTTTGAGAGCGCCCCGGGCGCTTATTGCTTCGAATACGGTACTTAGATTATGACACTGTCTCTATAAACCATTGTTATATTCTACCCAGATGACTGCTAGACATCCAACCCGACTAAATGGTTGCCAGCCACTGACGCAATGAAGAGAGGGCCAAGTCCTTCCTCCAGTGATGCCACCTCACCAGGAAGTTGTGGCCCCGCCCCGAAGATCCCCCGCACTGGTTCATCTGTCACTAGACAATCGTTCCGTCATCCTCCCAGCGGGCATGGCGCCAGCAGGGGTCCAGATCTGGGGAAGGGTGCTTCCAGCTTTGTCAAGCCAGGCACCAAGACAGCAGGACCCTACATGCTAGGTCGGTTGCTGATGAGATTCTTACCATGCTGGCTGAGGCCAAACATTTTTTTAAACTTTTAAATGTGAGAAGAAAATTATAATTGAAAAGTGTGTTTTTATATTCTGCTGACAAGAAATAAGTAAAATGTTAAAATAACACCTTATTTACTGACTCAATCATTGTAAATAAATTGCCGGGTATTTACATTTATTATTAAACATGTTAAATTAAAGCCTCTTGAAAGTGTATGTAAAAACTCCTGCTGCCACTATTTTTATGTGTTTTTTCTACCTACTTAAGGGGGCGGTCGGGTAGCCTGAAAGTTAAAGCGTTTGCTTGTCACACCAAAGACCCGGGTTCGATTCCCGACATGGGTACAATGTGTGAAGCCCATTTCTGGTGTCCCCCGCCGTGATATTGCTGGAATATTGCTAAAAGCGGCGTAAAACCATACTCACACTCTCACTCACTCTACCTACCTACTTAACATTTTGAAGAAATCCAATTTCTTTTATCAGAAATTGAACCTAATGTCCTAAATGTTTAGGCCAGATATCTGTTAAAAAAGCAGAAGAATAAAAATCTTTCTCAGTCAAATTGTTGAATGAATGTATGACATAAACATGATAAAAGGATGGACGCTCAGATTTTCCCAAACTGATCTGTGCTACAAATATGCAATGTGTCAGATTATGCATGACATTTGTGGAGGTAGGATTAATATTGACATGTTTCCAGCAGGGTTTGACAAATATGCTGGTCTAATGGACACTTGCCTTAAATAAAACATGAATCGTGTCACTTACTATACATGAAAGTGACTGTCGGAATGTGTTTTCTAATCATGCAACCTCGAAATATTTAACAGAGGGTATTCCAAACGACAGTTAGGGGTTTTATGATTCTATCCATACAATCTAGGCCATCTATAAGCCATTTCAGAATGTTCTTTTGATCAGTTTTAAAATTTGTTATCGAGAATACGTCAAAATATGTTTCGAAGCGTAGTCGCCAGTTTGAAACTAGTGTCGTAAAGCTCCCAAAAGCTGCTTTCTGATGGGCTAATGTCAATTTCTTGTCAGTTATTTCATTGGTCAGTCAAAGTTTGCAAAAGGTCGTTCTGACGTGACTCATAATGGGACGTCCTCAGATCTTTGTTTGGCAGTAGCGAAAACTAAGATATAATTTTAATGAGATTGGGTTCATCGACACAGGATTTGGCACTCCCGGTACCAGGCAAATAAAACGAGAACAAAGGAGTACCGCTCATCAATTCCATTACCATATTTATGCATTAAAGTTCACAACTGTTTAAAATGTTCAATCCCGGTCAAGAAGTTCTGAGTTCCGCATTTTAAGTTACACCTAAAATCTATACCCGCCATAGTACAGTTTCTCTCCGCCTATCACACTCTCATTTGTGCATTTGCCATTTTGGTGGTATTATTGTGGAAGAAAAGACTTATATAGCATGCATTTTTACTCAGTGTCATATCGATGTTATTTCAATTATTACAGTTAGGCATATGAAAGTTTTTAGGTATGTTTGATCTTCTAAAACAGGCGCTTTATCTGTGAACACATCCGAATCATCAGTAGACTCAGTGCAGCTGTCATTCGTCACCACTTGCCCCTTTCCGTAACCTGCAAGAAGACTCGTCCCCCTATTGATGAACGTGATGTGATAAAATGCGACAAACCAATCAGAATGCGTGTATGACTTTGGTCAAAGAATTCCTCAGGGATGATTTTTGTTTTTACATGTTTTTACATGTTTTTACATGTGTCTTGCATTTAAAAATAAAGTTACCGTTAAAAGTGTTCAATCAAACTGTATAATACAGTAAGTCTTGATGTGTTTTCAGTAGCATCTGGGGCGGTCGGGTAGCCTAGTGGTTAAAGCGTTCGCTCGTCACGCCGAAGACCTGGGTTCGATTCTCGACATGGGTACAATGTGTGAAGCCCATTTCTGGTGTCCCCCTCCGTGATATTGCTGGAATATTGCTAAAAGCTGCGTAAAACCATACTCACTCACTTCAGTAGCATCTGGAATATATACCTGGAGGTTATCATAGCAGGAGTTCTGTCCCTTGCTAATGTCCCTTTCATTTCAGCTTGACATCACTTCGATGAAAATTATAGCAGGAAACTGGAGAAGACAGTGAGGTGTTAATTGTTGTCACACAAAATTCCATGATCTTATTTCTGTAATACACCACGGTATACAGCAGCTTTTTGAGAACAGCTGCTTTATTGATGTGTGAGTGAAATGTGTAAAAATGGTCAACTTTGGAGTATCAATAACATGATGAAGCAATCCTTTGTCCAACAATTTCAGTCCGGATTTAGACTAACATCTGACATATTTCACAGAAAAAACCTTTGTTAAATTATAGTTATGAAAAATGATAAAAAAAGAGCCCAGAGACTTTCTCCATTTCTGAAACTACAGAAATCTAGACTTGCCAAACATTATAGACGTCCATGGGCTCTATTGGATATATATATGTTTCAGGGTCCGTATGACAGACTAGAAGTCTGGGTTTGTCATATTTTACTGGGTGATAAAGTGACATCATGAATTTGGGTCGGCAGATAAACTTGGTTCTGTATTGAGAGACCCAAGTTAAGACCAGTATTGACAGATGTTTTGAGTTAGTGAGTGAGTTGGGTTTAACGCCGCTTTTAACAGTATTCCAGTTATATCGCAGTGTGTCAGCTTAATGGGGGAGGAAAGCCCGAACTAATGCAGGTCTCAGACGTTTACCACTTCGGTGAAACCCACGAGCACAGGTATGGTGCTGACAAACCTAGAAACATAATCGGGGCGAACCGGGATTCGAACCCACAATCATAGGTTTCTGGCGTGCCCAAGGGACGCAACTCTGCACAGCGAATCGCGGCGCCTTAGACGACTTGGGCACCTGTGCTCCCGACAGATGTTGTGACAACTGTGAAATAATAAAATATCAAAAGAGAGAGGTTGATTAACATTTATTTCAACCAGTATCAGTTTTATATAAAATTAGGGAAATGGACAAGGCGTAACTCAAATAAAGCAATAACTTAATAAGTAGAAATAAGTAGAAATAGTGAATACATGTATATACATCTTAATATAATAATATCAATATTGTACAGAATTCATTATAGTACACTTCATATATACAGCTGATATTTTCTAACAAATAAATAAAAAGTTATTTTAGAAGTGGATACATATAAGTAAAAATATATAGGGGGAAATGTAAATAAAATCTATTATCTCAAAAGTGGGTGGATGTTATGTTCAAATGAATTTAGGATACAGGTAGAGTGAGTGAGTGAGTTTTTTACGCCGCTTTTAGCAATATTCAAGCAATTTCACGGCAGGGGACACCAGAAATAGGCTTCACACATTGTACCCATGTCGGGAATCAAACCCAGGTCTTCGGCGTGACGAGCGAACGCTTTAACCACTAGACTACCCGACCGCCCCGGGTACAGGTGGAAACAGACAGAGTGATGTAACAGCTCAGTAAGGGTTAAACTATGTGTAAAGCATGCACTAGGAACCTAACAGTCTTTACGACATTTCATGTCAACTGGCAGGTTTGAGGGTTCCCCAAATTCTTGTGATACTGACGACCAATGAAGGCCATGTTAAGAGTCATCCAATCACAGCCTACGAGAAGTCTGCCACTGCCGTTTTGGTAGACAGAGGCCTGTCACATGATGAGCAGTGATTGTCCCCAGGGCGTCAAGTCAACAGGGTTTACTGTAGATGAATACCGTATTCGACGTAATAAGCGCCAAGGGCGCTCTCAAAATTATAAATAGAGGGTCTCATTAGAATATTATTTTTGTGAAAAAAACACAGTTGAAATATAAATTTTGTGGTTTATGATGACAGCCTGAAATGTTTATGTACGACTGATATATTTTTCCAGAATTTAATTGCCCATAATTGAAGGTACATATTACGCACGAGTGTGTATTATACGTAAATAAATAAGTCTTGTGTACATTAATCAATCCGAAGGGGTGCTAATTGGGATTGTTCACTAGCCAATATATTAGCAAAAATATTGTCGTGGGCGCTTATTAGAGCGGGACGCTTATTACGTTGAATACAGTATACAACATGATGTGATGGATATGTGAGCACGAGGAGTGCACCCTGGAATGTAATCATAATGAAGACTGACACAACAACTGACATCAAATCTAGTACAGATTTTGATATGTTATTGTATTCACAATATTTAATACCTGTATTATAGGAGGTATGGCCATGTTGACCTTGAACAGGGCTCTAGCCATCTTCCCGAGGCAAGAGAGTTAACTGACTTTGAAAGTCCAGTTTCCACCCTTGCCAAACTAGGCTGGTATTATGGAGTTACATTTTGGCTGGACTAACGAGTCTATGCATAGCCCAATCAAAATCGCGCACTGAAATCAAAATCCAGTTCATAAACTGTCGTGCAGATTTCGGCTGATTGCAGGATTTGCAAAGCATGTGCACCGCCAACTCGTTGTCAGCAGATATTTTCCAAATCTTTTCATGTTGTAAATCAAGGTGCTCACATGATTTGATGCAATTCGCGATGTAAGACCCGTTTTATCACAATATAGATCTTGATTATCGATCAGATCCTCCTGACTGGGCACCACCATTTTGTGTGAAGCAAACACAAGTGATACGAGAAGTGGAATCTGATTGCTCCATAGGACAGGTTTAGAAGGGACATAATTGGTAATAGCCACTTGTGGCGCGACGATCGAGCCCAGGAATTCCAGCTAAGTTCGGCAAGGGTGGTGAATGAAACGTGAAATGAGCGATAAAACATCACTAGACCTGCTAAACATGATGATCTACAATTTTGTCGTATTTCCTGTTGTGCCAGAGACTAAGATTACCGTGTGTATTTGTTTTAAAAATAAGCTGGTAATAGCAATCAGCTGTACACTCTATCATATGTTAACATATTGATCAGAATAGCAAGGCTCAAATGTGAATCATCACACACCATGGCAATACTGTCACAATGTTATATCAAATTGGGGTGTAACCATGGCAACACTGTCACAATGTTATATCAATTGGGGTGTAACCATGGCAATACTGTCACAATGTTATGGCAATTGTGGTGTAACCATGGCAATACTGTCACAATGTTATGGCAATTGTGGTGTAACCATGGCAATACTGTCACAATGTTATATCAATCATGGTGTAACCATGGCAATACTGTTACAATGTTATATCAATAATGGTGTTACCTTGGCAATGCTGTCACAATTTTATATCAATCGTGGTGTATCAATGGCAATACTGTCACAATGTTATATCAATCATGGTGTTACCATGGCAATACTGTCACAATGTTATATCAATCGGGGTGTAACTATGGCAATACTGTCACAATGTTATATCAATCATGGTGTAACAATGGCAATACTGTCACAATGTTATATCAATCGCCATGTAACCATGGCAATACTATCACAATAGTTGATCAACTGTGGCAATACTACCAAGACTGTATCACATGAAGTTTAACTGCGGTAGTATCACCACTAGCAAGATATTTGTGTAGTTTGTCTGGCAGCATCGCCCTTTGTGACAATGCTCACAAGTTACAAATGGCACATCGTCTGTTCTTAGGCAGGCCATGTTTGGTACTCTGTCCACTCCCAAGAGCCCGTGTGTAGGTGAAGCACACTCTGTCTGGCCCGTACTGATCCTGCAGCGCTGTGATGTCCACATCCTCCGTGTACAGCACCTCCACGTGGAGGGTCCGAGTCGTGTGTACCGTCCCTCCCTCTCGGTACAGGAACGGGTTGTCGTAGGGGTCGAGCTGAAGCAGGGTTGCCTCGCAGAATCTGTCTGTGTCCGATTCTTTTATTGTCATGACAACTGTCACGTAATGAGCTTTGTAGGTGCAGTAGAAATCCGTGAAATATATATTTGTGTTTGCCGTGAAGAGCGCTTCAACAGGAACATCCAGTCTCCGGTTGCCGTAATAAGAGGAAGTGGGAATTCTTCCAGTCATTCTGTCGAGGGAGATACTGAAAAAGAGGCCATCAATGTTGTTGTTGATTGGGGAGTGTGGGTCTCCATTGCGGTCTTTAATGTATTTCTCCATCAATCCATTCTTGTTTTCCATGATGTCGTCCATTTTGTCTCGTGGCTTGTTTCGGAACATGACCTTCACCTCATGTGTAGATGGAACTGATATGAATAACTCGGCCTTTTCCTTCAGTCTCTCCAAGTCATCCTTACTCATCACTGTTAAACATAAATTTTATTCAGGGTTAGAAATTATTCTTCTTTTTCACATGTCCTTAAAAATGTGTCTGTTACAGTGTTGCCATCTACCTTTTCATACCTCATTCAGGAACCAGTAAATTAGGAACTGTCTTTCTGGACTAGTAGGGGGCACGGGTGGCCCAGTCGTCTAAGGCGCAGCGATTTGCTGTGCAGAGTTGCGTCCCGTGGACATACCAGAAACCTATGATTGTGGGTTTGAATCCCGGTTCACCCCGATTATGTTTCTAGGTTTGTCAGCACCATACCAGTGCTCGTGGGTTTCACCGAAGTGGTAAACGTCTGAGACCTGCATCACTTCGGGCTTTCCTCCCACATTAAGCTGACACACCGTGATATGACTGGAATACTGTTAAAAGCGGCGTTAAACCCAACTCCCTCACTCACTTCTGGACTAGTAAATTAGGAACTGTCTTTCTGGACTAGTAAATTAGGGACTTGACATTGAAGGATAGGGATTTGTCAAGTAGGGACCATTCATTTAACTAGCTATTTAGAGTCATGGGTAGTCTGTCTTACAGACCCTGATACAAATATATATCAAATACAGCCCATGCAAGTCTATAATGTTTGGCAAGTCTAGATCACTGCAGTATGAAAATGAAGAGAGTTACTGGGCTCCTTTTTATTATATTTTTGTTAAGATAACTGAACAACTGTTTTTATGTACGATATGTTCATTTCAGAGACTAGATTTTAGTCTAAGTCATGGGTGGATGTCGGTGCAATAGAGGACACAATAAATATTTTGCATGCTAAGAGCAAGAGGCTTACAAAAAGACTGTTAATCAAGACTGGTTATCCTCTGGCAATGATGTTTTATATTTAAAAAAAAAAAATGCAATTTGTTGAAGGGGCATATAACATTAGATAATTGCGAAATGCATAATTCATTATGAATCAAGAGCATCTGGATGGGCTATGAAAGAGATTTTTCTGATTAGATAAGGTAATCCATTGATGCCTATAATGTTGAGGGGTGGTCGGGTAGCCTAGTGGTTAAAGCGTTCGCTCGTCATGCCGAAGACCCGGGTTCGATTTCCGACATGGGTACAATGTGTGAAGCCTATTTCTGGTGTCCCCCGCCGTGATATTGCTGGAATATTGCTAAAAGCGGCGTAAAAACCATACTCACTCACTATAATGTTGATTCAATACCTGAGTTCAGGGTGAAACTTTTAGACTTTTGCTGATAATGATACTGTTTGTGTCCATCGTGATCCGTCCGTGTCATCTGCAGGAGAACTCCACAATAGGTTTGCCGGGGGGGTAGTGGGAACGGGACCTTCACCCCAGAGGCAGGCATGGGGGTCTCAAGCAGGTACTGGGTGTCCTCCCGGCACAGGTATATCAGGGTGGTACAGGCATTGGGGAGGCTGCGGTCAGGCAGCAACTTGTAGTCTGCTGGTGGTGTGTATCGTGAAGAAACTTCAAGATCATCCTGTTGAAGATGAATAAGACTTAATTACATACTATATGAAGATTTGTTATCTGATGAAGATACAAACATTTATCTAGCATTCCAAAATGAGTGCCTTTTCGAGTTTTTTAAGTTATGTATTTTATTATTGCATTCAATATACCGATACAGTAATGTGAAACTAAGCATTCAAGCCTCCTCTAGTAAACTGGTCCTGTTATCAGTGAAATACAAGTCACCTCTACAAGCCATAAACATTAGTTTTGCTTATATTAAGAGTAAATTGGTAATTTTGTAAATCCAATTTTAGAAATTTTAATCACAGTTGCTGCAGATTTGGTGCCACAGTATAAATAGGTGAGGTGAAATGGGGTTTAACGTCGCGTCCAAGATTATTGCACTTATATAGCGGCGTGCATGTGCGTGTGTGTGTGGCTGCGGCTGCTTGTACTAGTCCGGACTGATGCCGATTTATAGTGCTGGCCCACTGAGATACCATGCCACAGTTTAACATGAATACCCTACTCAGACACAGTATACTGACTCCGAGCAGACCAGTCCTTGTTTAAGCCCCTTAATGCCGAACGCCAGACAGGGTAACAACAAGTACCATCTTTTAACATGTTTTGGTATCACGCGGTGGTGGATCAAACCCCGGACCTTCCGCTCTCCGGGCGGACGCTCTACCACTAGACCACGGAGGCGGTCCCACAGTATAAATACAATCTGCAGACAGACTGTATATTTTACTTACAGGCCCCAATGATCTAGCTGGAAGTTTGTAGACTGTAGTGAAAAACATTATTCACTCTCTTACTGTAACCATGGCAACAGAAATTGCCTCCTTCGGAGCTAAGAGAACCTGCTTACCAGTTTTTGGAAGAACATCACACTTTCAAGCGGGATTTTTGTTTTGCTGAGACTGAGTGATACTTCTGTTCCTATAAGAAAAACTTTTTTTATACAGATTCTGGTTTCCATGCATCTTACATGTACATGTATTATATTCAATTTGATATTTAGTTTTGCAAGTAGTTTCAGGAGGCACTTGCAATTTTAGACTGGGTCCCGTTCCACAAAGCGATCGTAGTGCAATGACAGTCGTAAGTCTATGTTACAGTATGGGAGTTACGTTCACCTTTGAGCTACAATAGCTTTGTGCTTGTCGTAAGAGGCGACTAACGGGATCGGGTAGTCATGGTAGTTGATGCATGTTATCGCATCCCAATTGCGTGGATCGATGCTCATGATGTCAATCATTGGATTGTCTGGTCCAGACTCGATTATTTACAGACCGCCATCATATAGCTGGAATATTGTTGAGGGCGGCGTTAAACAACAAACCAACAAATGCTTTGTGGAATGGACCCCTGAAGTGGGTTTTAGTATGGACATGGTTAGGAGGGACAGAAATATATCAACCTGTGCATGAGGAAACTCTGCCAGAGTTCACAACTTGAAACATGCGAAGAGTTTGTCGGACATCTGGCACTGTCAGCCCATACACCAACACATGAGGTCTCTCGTCATCTATTTGATCAAGTGTCAGTTCTCTTGTAGCCAGATCTTCAACAAGGTACACGCCATGAAGTGTAGAGAATGGATTGACAATGAACACAATAAGATGTGAAACTTGGTCCTCGCTCCAGGACACTGTCAGTTTCACAGTACGTGTTTCAGTCGTCAAGGAAAACGTGAAAGATTTACCCTGAAAGAGAAATCAAAACAGTTGACAGGTCAGCCTGACACTACTGACATACACTACTGCTTGGTATACTTGCCACTTGCAGTCTTGCCCCCTGTGCATGTACTGATAATTGATCAGTTTTGATTATTGATTAGTATCGATTGCTGATCAGTATTGATTAGTATTGACTGCTGATTGTTATTGATCAGTATTGATTGCTGATCGGTATTGATTATTGATCAGTATTGATTATTGATTAGTATTGATTGCTGATCACTATTGATATTGATCAGTATTGATTATTGATTAGTATTGATTGCTGATCAGTATTGATTATTGATTAGTATTGATTGCTGATCAATATTGATTATTGATTAGTAATGATTGCTGATCAGTATTGATTATTGATTAGTACTGATTGCTGATCAGTATTGATTATAGATCAGCATTGATAATTGATTAGTACTGATTGCTAATCAATATTGATTATTGATCAGTATTGATTATTGATTCTAATCAATTAATGCAAAAATGTCAACAGTGAGACATAATTGGATTTTCTTCAGGGCAAATCATATTTGCATGGCTTCAGATAATTTTTTAACCATTGATTATATATTCCCATGTTATGAATCACTTTGGGTATTCATAATTTTTCTTTCGGTAATCAGTATATAATATTTTCCCAGGAAACCCCTCTATTAGGTTTTTTAAGACATTTGTTTAAGAATATGTCTGCTTAAAATGATACTTCAGTTAACTCCTTATTCGACCTGTTCATGTGCTGTGTCGAATTGTGAAGATCCGGGGTAGAATAGGTCTTCAGCAACCCATGCTTGCCATAAAAGGCGACTATGCTTGTCTTAAGAGGTGACTAACAGGATCGGTAGGTCAGGCTCGCTGACTTGGTTGATACATGTCATCGATCCCAATTGCGTTGATCGATGCTCATGATGTTAATCACTGGATTGTCTGGTCCAGACTCGATTATTTCACAGACTGCCGTCATATAGCTGGAATATTGCTGAGTACGGCGTTAAAAAACCAAACAAACAATTCCAGGTATGTCAATTGTCACTGAGCTCACAACAGAGATATTTTATACATGTCTAACCTACAGTAGGGATGCAGTAGTGAATTAACTGTAGTGGAATTCATGTATAGACGATGCCAGCATTTGATCAGTAAAATCTGTGAACAAACACAGGTATGCAGACTAAAACACCTACACTAGGCAAGTACACACACTGCTGTTACACTGCAACTATTGTTGTTGTTTTTTAGGTGAGGTGAAATATGCACTAGCACTCCAACACTAGCACTCCAACACTAGCACTCCAACACTCCTACACTAGCACTCCAACACTAGCACTCCAACACTCCAACACTAGCACTCCAACACAAGCACTCCAACGCTCCAACACTAGCACTCCAACACTAGCACTCCAACACTAGCACTCCAACACAAGCACTCCAACACAAGCACTCCAACACTAGCACTCCAACACAAGCACTCCAACACTCCTACACTAGCACTTCAACACTAGCACTCCAACACTAGCACTCCAACACTAGCACTCCAACACTCCAACACTAGCACTCCAACACAAGCACTCCAACACTCCAACACTAACACTCCAACACTAGCACTCCAACACTAGAACTCCAACACTAGAACTCCAACACTAGCACTGTACTTACACTGTCCGACATGCTGAATCGCAACTCTGAGCAAGTCCCACAACCAGTGTTAGGCAGCTATTGACTTGGAGTATGTGTTTATCGGATGTAGATCCCAAAAGTGGGAGGCATACGTTGTAAATCCTATTGCCTAATGTCCAGTTCCCAATCCAAGTGTCATGTGTTAACAATGTTGGATTATTGGGTTAGCAGATATTTTTGTCTTTCCTCGTAACGTATGTTGATTTCCTAGATGTTTATTAATAGCTCCAGCTTAAACAGAAAGTAGAAAATTGATCAGCTTCAAAAGCGTCACTCTAGCTATTAATGTCAGTTGACATAGAGGTAATAACTATCTGGCAATAAAGGCTACTGAAACAGACTCTCAGTTCTGTCAATGTCTGTCCAATTTGGTGCCCAAAAAAATTTTATGAAAAAGGTTTAGGGAGTTTGCTTACACTACAGTAATGAAAAGTGTAAATATGAAAAATCAGAAAAGTGCTTTAAAAAAAGCATATGACTGATATTGCCACCACTAAAATATTAAAAAGTTATTTTTTGAATATTATTTTTTACCTTTTGATTATTTTTCGGCGCTACTTTAAGCTCACAGTAAATGTGACTCCTATTCCATCTGTCTCCTAATGCATTATGATAAATGTTTAATCCATTGCTGCAGTGTAATATCAATAAAGGATTGTACACTGTGCAGACATTGTGTCATTTCCAGGTAAGCATGTTGATTTCCTAGAAGTCTAGAAATAGTTCAGCACAAAGCAAATTGAAAGTGAAAGTAACATTTGATTAAGAAAGAGCTGATCAACATGATCAAGGTATGTTGATATGGAGGTTGTTGATTGTGTTATCTGGCTGCAGCAGCAACTGTAAAACAGGCACATGATACTGCTTCAGTGCAAATCTTTTTTTTTAAATATTTACAGATTTTTCCAACCCTACAGTAATGAAATTTGGAAAAAAAGTAAAACCTGAAAAGTTCTATTTTAAGCTTACTTTGATATCATGGTCATGTCACTGTGAAAGCCATTTTGAAAATGTCAAATGTCATTTTTTTCAATACCTCAGACACTTTGCATGTGTCACTATTTAATTTGATATGCAGTATGTGATATGCATAAAAACATTTTTTAAATAAATTGTAAGCATGGTAAGTGATCAGTATTGATTATTGATTAGTATTGATTGCTGATCAGTATTGATTATTGATCAGTATTGATTATTGATTGCTGATCAGTATTGATTATTGATTAGTATTGATTGCTGATCAGTATTGATTATTGAATAGTACTGATTGCTGATCAATATTGATTATTGATCAGTATTGATTATTGATTCTTATCAATTAATGCAAAAATGTCAACAGTGAGACATAATTGGATTTTCTTCAGGGCAAATCATATTTGCATGGCTTCAGATAATTTTTTAACCATTGATTATATACTCCCATGTTATCAATCACTTTGGGTATTTATAGTTTTCTTTCGGTAATCAATATATAATTTTTTCCCAGAAAACCCCTCTATTAGGTTTTTTAAGACATTTGTTTTAGAATATGTCTGCTTAAAATGATACTTTAGTTAACTCCTAATTCGCACCTGTTCATGTGGTGTGTCGAATTATGAAGATCCGGGGTAGAATAGGTCTTCAGCAACCCATGCTTGCCGTAAAAGGCGACTATGCTTGTCTTAAGAGATGACTAACAGGATCGGTAGGTCAGGCTCGCTGACTTGGTTGATACATGTCATCGATCCCAATTGCGTTGATCGATGCTCATGATGTTAATCACTGGATTGTCTGGTCCAGACTCGATTATTTCACAGACTGCCGTCATATAGCTGGAATATTGCTGAGTACGGCGTTAAAAAACAAACAAACAAATCCAGGTGTGTCACTTGTCACTGAGCTCACAACATAGATATTTTATACATGTCTAACCTACAGTAGGCATGCAGTAGTGAATTAACTGTAGTGGAATTCATGTATAGACGATGCCAGCATTTGATCAGTAAAATCTGTGAACAAACACAGGTATGCAGACTAAAACACCTACACTAGGCAAGTACACACACTGCTGTTACACTGCAACTATTGTTGTTGTTTTTTAGGTGAGGTGAAATATGATTTGACAAAGATCATTGCAATTCTATAGTGATGTGCATGCATGTGTGTCTGTGTGTGGCTGCTTGTATTCGTCCAGACCAATGCCGATTTTACCAAGTGCGGTGTTAATATGTCCGGTTCTGGGACGCAAACCCATTGACCATTGTCTCCTACTCTGATGACAGGATAATTCAAGGTTAAAAGTGGTCCCCTGGTGGGTTCCGGTATTTGCTTGAATATTCTGATTTAAAAAAATGTATTCTTGCTCATAAAAATATGAGATACAATATTTCTATTATTGTTTTTAAAATGAAATAAATATGAAATTATTTTTAGAAATACCTTGCATATAGAAAATAGAATATGTTAAACAAATGTCCCACATCTGAGATCAAGTGCTCTAGCACTCTAAAACTAGCGCTCCAACACTAGCAGTCCAACACTAGAACTCCAACACTAGTGCTCTAACACTAGTGCTCCAACACTAGTACTCCAACACAAGAACTCCAACACTAGCACTCCAACTCCAACAGTAGCACTCCAACACTAGCACTCCAACACATGCACTCCAACACTAGAACTCCAACACTAGCACTGTACTTACACTGTCCGACATGCTGAATCGCAACTCTGAGCAAGTCCCACAACCAGTGTTAGGCAGCTATTGACTTGGAGTATGTGTTTATCGGATGTAGATCCCAAAAGTGGGAGACATACGTTGTAAATCCTTTTGCCTAATGTCTAGTTCCCAATCCAAAGTCAAGTGTCATGTATTAACAACATTGGATCATTCAGTAAGCAGCTACTTTTGTCTTTCCTCGTAACGTATGTCCATTTCCTAGATGTATATAAATAGCTCCAGCTCAAACAGAAAGTAGAAAATTGATCAGCTTCAAAAGCATTACTCTAGCTATCATTGTCAGTTGACATAGAGGTAATAACGTTCTGGCAATAAAGGCTACTGAAACAGACACTCAGTTCTGTCAATGTCTGTCCAATTTGGTGCCCAAAAATTTTTTTATGAAAAAGGTTTAGGGAGTTTGCTTTCACTACAGTAATGAAAAGTGTAAATATGAAATATCAGAAAAGTGCTTAAAAAAGCATATGACTGATATTGCCACCACTAAAATATTAAAAATTATTTTTTGAATATTATTTTTTACCTTTTGATTATTTTTCGGCGCTACTTTAAGCTCACAGTAAATGTGACTCCTATTCCATCTGTCTCCTAATGCATTATGATAAATGTTTAATCCATTGCTGCAGTGTAATATCAATAAAGGATTGTACACTGTGCAGACATTGTGTCATTTCCAGGTAAGCATGTTGATTTCCTAGAAGTCTAGAAATAGTTCAGCACAAAGCAAATTGAAAGTGAAAGTAACATTTGATTAAGAAAGAGCTGATCAAGGTATGTTGATATGGAGGTGGTTGATTGTGTTATCTGGCTGCAGCAGCAACTGTAAAACAGGCACATGATACTGCTTCAGTGCAAATCTTTTTTTTTAAATATTTACAGATTTTTCCAACACTACAGTAATGAAATTTGGAAAAAAAGTAAAACCTGAAAAGTTCTATTTTAAGCTTACTTTGATATCATGGTCATGTCACCGTGAAAGCCATTTTGAAAATGTCAAATGTCATTTTTTTCAATACCTCAGACACTTTGCATGTGTCACTATTTAATTTGATATGCAGTATGTGATATGCATAAAAACATTTTTTAAATAAATTGTAAGCATGGTAAGTGATCAGTATTGATTATTGATTAGTATTGATTGCTGACCATATTGATTATTGATTGCTGATCAGTATTGATTATTGATTAGTATTGATTGCTGATCAGTATTGATTATTGAATAGTACTGATTGCTGATCAATATTGATTATTGATCAGTATTGATTATTGATTCTTATCAATTAATGCAAAAATGTCAACAGTGAGACATAATTGGATTTTCTTCAGGGCAAATCATATTTGCATGGCTTCAGATAATTTTTTAACCATTGATTATATATTCCCATGTTATCAATCACTTTGGGTATTCATAATTTTTCTTTCGGTAATCAATATATAATTTTTTCCCAGAAAACCCCTCTATTAGGTTTTTTAAGACATTTGTTTTAGAATATGTCTGCTTAAAATGATACTTCAGTTAACTCCTAATTCGCACCTGTTCATGTGCTGTGTCGAATTGTGAAGATCCGGGGTAGAATAGGTCTTCAGCAACCCATGCTTGCCGTAAAAGGTGACTATGCTTGTCTTAAGAGATGACTAACAGGATCGGTAGGTCAGGCTCGCTGACTTGGTTGATACATGTCATCGATCCCAATTGCGTTGATCGATGCTCATGATGTTAATCACTGGATTGTCTGGTCCAGACTCGATTATTTCACAGACTGCCGTCATATAGCTGGAATATTGCTGAGTACAGTGTTAAAAAACAAACAAACAAATCCAGGTGTGTCACTTGTCACTGAGCTCACAACATAGATATTTTATACATGTCTAACCTACAGTAGGGATGCAGTAGTGAATTAACTGTAGTGGAATTCATGTATAGACGATGCCAGCATTTGATCAGTAAAATCTGTGAACAAACACAGGTATGCAGACTAAAACACCTACACTAGGCAAGTACACACACTGCTGTTACACTGCAACTATTGTTGTTGTTTTTTAGGTGAGGTGAAATATGATTTGACAAAGATCATGGCAATTCTATAGTGATGTGCATGCATGTGTGTCTGTGTGTGGCTGCTTGTATTCGTCCAGACCAATGCCGATTTTACCAAGTGCGGTGTTAATATGTCCGGTTCTGGGACGCAAACCCATTGACCATTGTCTCCTACTCTGATGACAGGATAATTCAAGGTTAAAAGTGGTCCCCTGGTGGGTTCCGGTATTTGCTTGAATATTCTGATTTAAAAAAATGTATTCTTGCTCATAAAAATATGAGATACAATATTTCTTTTATTGTTTTTAAAATGAAATAAATATGAAATTATTTTTAGAAATACCTTGCATATAGAAAATAGAATATGTTAAACAAATGTCCCACATCTGAGATCAAGTGCTCTAGCACTCTAAAACTAGCGCTCCAACACTAGCACTCCAACACTAGTGCTCTAACACTAGCGCTCCAACACTAGTACTCCAACACAAGAACTCCAACACTAGCACTCCAACTCCAACAGTAGCACTCCAACACTAGCACTCCAACACTAGCACTCCAACACATGCACTCCAACACTAGCACTGTACTTACACTGTCCGACATGCTGAATCTCAACTCTGAGCAAGTCCCACAACCAGTGTTAGGCAGCCATAGACATGGAGTATGTGTTTATCGGATGTAGATCCCAAAAGTGGGAGACATACGTTGTAAATCCTTTTGCCTAATGTCTAGTTCCCAATCCAAAGTCAAGTGTCATGTATTAACAACATTGGATCATTCAGTAAGCAGCTACTTTTGTCTTTCCTCGTAACGTATGTCCATTTCCTAGATGTATATTAATAGCTCCAGCTCAAACAGAAAGTGCTTAAAAAAGCATATGACTGATATTGCCACCACTAAAATATTAAAAATTATTTTTTGAATATTATTTTTTACCTTTTGATTATTTTTCGGCACTACTTTAAGCCCACAGTAAATGTGACTCCTATTCCGTCTGTCTCCTAATGCATTATGATAAATGTTTAATCCATTGCTGCAGTGTAATATCAATAAAGGATTGTACACTGTGCAGACATTGTGTCATTTCCAGGTAAGCATGTTGATTTCCTAGAAGTCTAGAAATAGTTCAGCACAAAGCAAATTGAAAGTGAAAGTAACATTTGATTAAGAAAGAGCTGATCAAGGTATGTTGATATGGAGGTGGTTGATTGTGTTATCTGGCTGCAGCAGCAACTGAAACACAGGCACATGATACTGCTTCAGTGCAAATCTTTTTTAAATATTTACAGATTTTTCCAACACTACAGTAATGAAATTTGGAAAAAAGTAAAACCTGAAAAGTTCTATTTTAAGCTTACTTTGATATCATGGTCATGTCACTGTGAAAGCCATTTTGAAAATGTCAAATGTCATTTTTTTCAATACCTCAGACACTTTGCATGTGTCACTATTTAATTTGATATGCAGTATGTGATATGCATAAAAACATTTTTTAAATAAATTGTAAGCATGGTAAGTGATCAGTATTGATTATTGATTAGTACTGATTGCTGATCAGTATTGATTATTGATCAGTATTGATTATTGATTGCTGATCAGTATTGATTATTGATTAGTATTGATTGCTGATCAGCATTGATAATTGATTAGTACTGATTGCTGATCAATATTGATTATTGATCAGTATTGATTATTGATTCGTATCAATTAATGCAAAAATGTCAACAGTGAGACAGAATTGGATTTTCTTCAGGGCAAATCATATTTGCATGGCTTCAGATAATTGGCATTTTATATATAATTATGATTAGGCCACGCCCACTAATGGACTACTCTTTCCTGATTGGCTGATAAAAGAATGGGCAGGGCTTGTTAAATAAGCACTCTGTGAAGATATTGTTGACATATTCACAGTCAAACACTGTTGTGTCAAACTTTGATATGTCAAACTTACAAATGTCTCGAAGTAAGCTTGGTCCCTGCGTACTCCTTTATTAATCATTATTTAACCTCCGATGTGTCAAATCTGATGTGACAAAGTTGTCTCGATTATATTTTCCAGTCCCAAACATGTTCAGTAAACTACGGTTATAACAAACTCAAAGGGACCACTAATTTTTGTTCGTTATATCCGTCATTGGTTATATGCATTTTGACCATCAGACATCTTTTATCCAGTCGTGTCTCATCATTTTACTCAATTGTTTATTGGGGGCGGTCGGGTAGCCTAGTGCTTAAAGCGTTCACTCGTCATGCCGAAAACCCGGGTTTGATTCCTGACATGGGTGCCATGTGTAAAGCCCATTTCTGGTGTCCACCGCCATAATATTGCTGGAATATTGCTAAAAGCGGCTTAAAACCATACTCACACACTCACTAATTTATATGTTATAATATATGGCAAATGGACGGGACCAAAACAACATTTTATCATATAATGGATAGGTTTCTCGGCAGGATAAAGCCAACGGATAAAAATTATATCCGTTGGGGTAATATGCGGATAGAGATGCAAATATCAAAGGTCAAGTAGGACTACTTTCACTGTTTATAAACAAGCATGGCGTCGCCCTCGTCATTCGGCGATCGAGTCAGAATTAACCATCGGTAATCTGGATAAACTAAAGGGATAATTGCTATCATTATCAAAAGAACAGTCTAATATACTGGAAATCAGTGTCTAACTGTGACGTAGCTAAGGCATTTTATAAGTTTTGGCAACTTTGGACATATAAATTTCGAAACAATTTTGCGAGGGCACGAGGCCTAGCCAAGCGGGATCAGTAGCCATATCTGGGCTTGTAGACCTCTGCGGCTTGAAACCTTCCCCACAAATAAAAATAGTTGGATTTGGCCGAAATATGTTTGAATCGTTACCTTTGTTTCGTTTTGTCATTGTGTGTACATCTGACTACACTTCTTAACGTTATGACAGGACAGACCGACTGTCAACAACGTCTGACCGTGGCCGTGACGTCTCATAGACTAGGGTTAGAGTAGCTTCCCTTTGACAAAGGGCAGTTACTCTACTGGACAGACTGATGGATTGCTGCGAAAGACAATTAAAAACAACTGTTGTTTTGCGAATATGTTGCTTCGCCACTGTATAAGAAACAGATTTCAGTTGGAACTATATTGGCTACTGTCACTGTCACACCACTTACCCTGTGACGTAATAAATATTAATGTGCGCATTCCAGGAAAACTTGCAATATTTCGGTAATGTTTGTGAGAGAGGGAAAGCGATTTTAAAGCACAGAATTAAAGAATGACATTATATGATAAAGAGGTTATCACGCTTGTGTGTTTGGGGATGGTAAATATCCTGTATTAGGAATAAACACTATGTATTTAGCTCGCCAAGGCTCGCTAAATACAATGTTTATTCCTAATGCAGGATATTTACCATCCCCAAACACACTCGCGTGATAACCTCTATTTATCCGTCAGTTCGTTATAAGCATAGTTTACTGTACTTCCATCATCACTATACTCTTTTAAGACGATCTCGGCATGACTCATCGGTCATCACAGTTCTATTAACAACTCTTTATAAGACGGACCGCCTCCGTGGTCAAGTGGTAGAGCGTCGCCCCGGAAAGCAGAAGGTCAGGGGTTCGATCCCCGGCCGCATCATACCAAAAGACATTAAAAGATGGTACTTGTTGTTTTCCTGTCTGGCGCTCGGCATTAAGGGGCTGAAACAAGGACTGGTCCGCTCGGAGTCAGTATACTCTGTCTGAGTAGGGTATTCATGTTAAACTGCGGCATGGTATCTCAGTGAGCTAGCACTATAAATCGGCATCAGTTCGGCCTGGTACAAACAGCCACACAAACACACACACGTACTTGCACGTCGCGATATAAGTGCAATAATCTTAGACGCGACGTTAAACCCCATTTCACCTCACCTCACCTTTAAAAGACGGAAATCTCCACTGCCTTGAGTTCAGTGTGTCAAAGGCTTATTGTCTTGTAGTTACACCCAGTGACACCTAATTTCAAGGAAACATTTCACGGATGTGTCAATCAGAGACTATCATATCATTTGATCAACACCAAGGACACAAGTGAACAGAGTCATGTGGTTGTCACGTGTTCATCTTGTGATTACAAGTTGTGGAATGTGTAAACATGGTTAAATAAGTCAGCAACGATTATAGGCAGGGTTTAGTGATAACCCTGTTTTCTTGTCCATCCATGGATGTCTTCAGATTTAAACTAGGGAGCCCTTTTGGTTCATGTCATGAAAAGGTCAAAAGTCAAGGTCACAAGACGGAAAAACTCACAAAAGTGTTTGTGGTTACACTTTCTCGAAAACTAGAGGTATTTGTGGTACTGAGATAGATATAAAAATGAGATCAATGTCATATACAATTTGGGTTGCGGGTAGCCTAGTGGTAAAAGCATTCGCTTGTCACGCCGAAGACCGGGGTTCGATTCCCCACATGGGTACAATGTGTGAAGCCCATTTCTGGTGTCCCCCACCGTGATATTGCCGTGCCTCACACTCGAATGCATTCGCTCTCATCTCGGGGAGCTGACAAGTGTTGGCGATCCAACACCCCTTTTCGGTATTAGGGAGCTGACACGCTTTTCCGATCTTAGAAACTGACAGGCTTTCCAATCCAACATTCCTTTTCGATCCTTAGGGTTAGTCTGGATAGCGCTAGGGTTAGCTGTAAATTATTACTTTTTACAGTGTTTCCAATAACCCAATGCGGGTAATCCTATTAGAGTATAGTCTGTAATAACACGTTTTGTCGCTCGATTGGTTACTCATTTTGATAGACAATGGCAGGAGTGGCTTCTTCAAGAAGATGAATGGAGAGGGTGTGATGTCAGTAACACACGTCCGAAGTTCACTGTGTATGATGGCACTCTTGGTCCAGTGGTAGAGCCTTGGGTAATTAATGCACTAATTAGTCAAGCCGGCTCAACGCGTTCAAGCCCCCACAGCACTAATTGGATCTGTGGAAAGTGCACCCAGTTAAGTGCACTACTCCCCAAAATTAGTCTTCAGCAACCCATGCTTGTCTTAAGAGGCAACTATGCTTGTCGTAAGAGTAACAGGATCAGGTGGTCAGGTTCTCTGCACTGGATGATGATGCATGTCATTGATCCCAATTGCGTAGATCGAGGCTCATGATGTTAATATAGTTGGTCATATAGTTAGTATATTGCTAAGTATGGCGTTAAACAACAAATAAAACAAAAGTTATTTCATTTATTCTAATTTAAAACAATGATGTGTTGAAAGGTTGCTGTGTAATGTATGATTTTCCTATTCTCATTCATCATGAATCATCAATTAATTATTGATTACAAGCCAATGAATTCCCAATACCAATAGACACCAAGTGATAGAGCAAAAAGAATCTTTCTAAATAATTTGCTGTCTAGAGTTACTTCCCCTAAGCGTGCCAGGAACCTTTGATCACAAGTTTCGCTTAATATGAACATTGGTAAATGTCTAGGACCAGTATCACTTTCCTCCCCTGCTCAGCTGAAATGATGTGATGTAACTGAAATACTCACTCACTCTGTCAGATGTCCTGATGATTGCAGGACAAATAGGACCCAGTTGTCCTGCTTCTAGTAAGGGCCCTCTTAATAAGAGATCAGGTGGCTGCTTGTCAAAGTACCCAGACTTGATTATTTCCTGTCCGGGTCTGGAATAGTGTGCACAGAGGCATTAAACAACATTCACTCACTCACTCACTCATTGTGACATAACTTCTGGTTGCAGGTCCACGACTTGGGTCATCACCAGTACGGAGCATCGTCCAATGCCTGGCCAGGAAGGAAGACACAGACGAGTTCTACACCATCAAGGTTAGGGTCAGATCTTGTGCTGTGTCACCGATAGAAGTAGCCGTAAACATCTAAGGCAACATTCTTGTGCTGTGTCACCAATAGAAGTAACCGTAAACATGTAAGGCAACGTTCTTGTGCTTTGTTACTGATAGAAGTAACTGTAAACATGTAAGGCAACGTTCTTGTGCTGTGTCAGTGATAGAAGTAACTGTAAACATGTAAGGCAACATTCTTGTGCTGTGTCAGCCATAGAAGTAACCGTAAACATGTAAGACAACGTTCTTGTGCTGTGTCACCGATAGAAGTAACTGTAAACATGTAAGACAACGCTCCTGTGCTGTGTCACCGATAGAAGTAACTGTAAACATGTAAGGCAACGTTCTTGTGCTGTGTCACCGATAGAAGTAACCGTAAACATGTAAGACAACGTTCTTGTGCTGTGTCAGCGATAGAAGTAACTGTAAACATGTAAGGCAACATTCTTGTGCTGTGTCAGCGATAGAAGTAACTGTAAACATGTAAGACAATGTTCTTGTGCTGTGTCACCGATAGAAGTCACCGTAAACATGTAAGGCAACATTCTTGTGCTGTGTCACCGATAGAAGTCACCGTAAACATGTAAGGCAACGTTCTTGTGCTGTGTCACCGATAGAAGTAACTGTAAACATGTAAGGCAACGTTCTTGTGCTGTGTCACCGATAGAAGTAACTGTAAACATGTAAGGCACCGTTCTTGTGCTGTGTCAGCCATAGAAGTAACTGTAAACATCTAAGACAACATTCTTGTGCTGTGTCAGTGATAGAAGTAACTGTAAACATGTAAGACAACGTTCTTGTGCTGTGTCACCGATAGAAGTAACCGTAAACATGTAAGGCAACGTTCTTGTGCTGTGTCACCGATAGAAGTCACCGTAAACATGTAAGGCACCGTTCTTGTGCTGTGTCAGTGATAGAAGTAACTGTAAACATCTAAGACAACATTCTTGTGCTGTGTCAGTGATAGAAGTAACTGTAAACATGTAAGACAACGTTCTTGTGCTGTGTCACCGATAGAAGTAACTGTAAACATGTAAGGCAACGTTCTTGTGCTGTGTCACCGATAGAAGTAACTGTAAACATGTAAGGCAACATTCTTGTGCTGTGTCACCGATAGAAGTAACCGTAAACATGTAAGGCAACATTCTTGTGCTGTGTCAGCGATAGAAGTCACTGTAAACATCTAAGGCAACGTTCTTGTGCATGTTGGCTAGTGCTCTCCTAAGGCCATGATGGCCTTGTACAACAAACATTGATAATGTGATGTATAATATGTTGAGAAACACTAGGAGGAACATGCCTCACAATGCATCCTCTGAAGGGCAGTTGGGGGACCAAGTGTTTGCTTGTCACGACGAAGGTCCATGTTCAATTCCCAACATGCCTACAATGTGAAGCCCATTTATAGTGTCCCCTGCCATGACATTGCTAGAATATTGTTAAAAGCAGCCCAAGACCCAACTAACTCACTGAAGGCAAACCTTTTTGGAACTGTATAACCACAAGACTTTTATTTTCTGTCAGTTTAAAGGGAAAATATGTTCCATTGTATTGTTCCCATTTCTAGTCTCGATATGGATGCTGTGATTAGTGCCATGTTTGAATTGTAGCCATTTGATAACTGTAAGTAAGATAATATATATCTGTTCAAGTGATGTGCATCATGAAATTTAGGTGATGAACTATTAACATTTGAACACTTAAATCAAACATGCTAGGATTGCCAATAACCCTACAGCCTAGTTGAGCTTTAGTCATGCTGATGGTGCTTACACTTTTGTATTTTTGTGTTTGTGATATAGTTTGTGTTTTCCAGATCCTGACAATGGAGGACCCTGAGAAGGAGAGCCAGGACGACCGCCAGGGAAAGATGTTGATGCACACGGAGTACTCGCTGTTGTCCCTGCTGCACCAGCAAGATGGCGTTGTCCACCACCACGGGCTCTTCAAGGTGCTCACTCCAGCCTCACCCTGTCTACTGTACTGCCTGACCCTGTCTACTGTACTGCTTCACCCTGTCTACTGTACTGCCTCACCCTGTCTACTGTACTGCCTGACCCTGTCTTCACTCCTGCCTTACCCTGTCTACTGTACTGCTTCACCCTGTCTACTGTACTGCCTGACCCTGTCTTCACTCCTGCCTTACCCTGTCTACTGTACTGTTTCACCCTGTCTACTGTACTGTCTCACCCCGTCTACACTCCTGCCTCACCCCGTCTACACTCCTGCCTCACCCTGTCTACACTCCTGTCTCACCCTGTCTACTGTACTGCCTGACCCTGTCTTCACTCCAGCCTTACCCTGTCTACTGTACTGTCTCACCCCGTCTACACTCCTGCCTCACCCCGTCTACACTCCTGCCTCACCCTGTCTACACTCCTGTCTCACCCTGTCTACTGTACTGCCTCACCCTGTCTTCACTCCAGCCTTACCCTGTCTACTGTACTGCTTCACCCTGTCTACTGTACTGCCTCACTCTCTCTACACTCCTGCCTCACCCTGTCTACACTCCTGCCTCACCCTGTCTTCACTCCTGCCTCAACCTGTCTACTGTACTGCCTCACCCTGTCTACTGTACTGCCTCACCCCGTCTACACTCCTGGCTCACCCTGTCTATTGTACTTCCTCACTCTGTCTACACTCCTGCCTCACCCTGTCTACTGTACTGCCTCACTCTCTCTACACTCCTGCCTCACCCTGTCTACTGTACTGCCTCACTCTCTCTACACTCCTGCCTCACCCTGTCTACACTCCTGCCTCAACCTGTCTATTGTACTGTCTCACCCTGTCTTCACTCCTGCCTCACCCTGTCTATCGTACTTCCTCACTCTGTCTACACTCCTGCCTCACCCTGTCTACTGTACTGCCTGACCCTGTCTTCACTCCTTCCTCATCCGGTCTACTCTACTGTCTCAGCCTGTCTATGTTCCTGCCTCACCCTGTCTTCACTCCTGCCTCACCCTGTCTACACTCCTGCCTCACCCTGTCTTTTGTACTTCCTCACTCTGTCTACACTCCTGCCACACCCTGTCTACTGTACTGCCTCACCGCATCTACACTCATGCCTCACCCTGTCTATTGTACTTCCTCACTCTGTCTACACTCCTGCCTCACCCTGTCTACTGTACTGCCTCACCCCGTCTACACTCCTGCCTCACCCTGGTTACTGTACTGATCTTTACCAGTTGATTGTCCAGTGGAGTAAATTACGATTCTGCTATTCAGGAAGAACCACGACACCTTCGGTCTCAGTTGTTTCCAACTCCCCAGTGTTTCCAATTTCAACCAAAATCGAGAATTGTTTTCTCTGGCTTATTAATCTGCAAACAAATTCGAATTGTTAAATTATTCCTTCTTAAAAGAAATATATGACTCTGTAATCAGAAAATCAGGATCAAGGCTTCTAAATTCTCGGTTGTTATCAAAGCATTCAGACAGGCACAATTTATACATCCCGTTGTTTCTTGAGCACCATAGCATCTACAACCTAAAGGGTGTGCTATCAAAGGAATATCTTTTTCCGTGGCCAATTTCTTTTGCTAAATTCAATTAAGGTTGAAAAGAGATGAGGCCGAATCATTTCAGAAAGCTGACATCTGATTGGCTCAAGAACCCACACACCCTTCATGTAGACTGGCAGTCAGGGTTTGATCAGTGTTCACCTGGCACACCCTTCACATAGACAGACGGTCAGGGTTTGATCAGGGTTCACCTGGCACAACCTTCATGTAGACAGACAGTCAGGGTTTGATCAGTGCTCGCCTGGCACACCCTTCACATAGACTGGCAGTCAGGGTTTGATCAGTGTTCACCTGGCACACCCTTCACATAGACAGACGGTCAGGGTTTGATCAGTGCTCACCTGGCACACCCTTCACATAGACTGGCAGTCAGGGTTTGATCAGTGTTCACCTGGCACACCCTTCACATAGACAGACGGTCAGGGTTTGATCAGTGTTCACCTGGCACACCCTTCACATAGACAGACGGTCAGGGTTTGATCAGTGCTCACCTGGCACAACTTTCATATAGACAGACGGTCAGGGTTTGATCAGTGCTCACCTGGCAAACCCTTCCATGTAGATGTCCTCAGAGCTTGATGCAGGGTGGAAGTGTACCAGATGAAAACACCTGATTTTAATGAGATTAGAATAAAACTAGATCATTTTCACTGTTCTTTTAAGATTGTAACAAGTGGCGATATCACCAGTACTTGAACTGGCTTTTGTGTTATATCTCAAATACAACCGGTCATCTTTTGGCATAGCATCTTTCCTTCCACGACTCAAAACTCAGGAAAACATCTTCTAATTTCATTTAATATGTAATGGGCTCACTTGGACAAGGCCACAATCTTGAAGACTGTTTTTTAATTTCAAACTTAGGAATTAGAATATTTTCATGCTAATTCAGTGATCCAGAGAAGGAGCCCTAATTCCACCATTTCTACCAGCATCGCCCTTCTTTCTGCATTAAAAATGGGGGCCAAAGGTGGCCCAGTCGTCTAAAGCGCAGCGATTCGCTGTGCAGAGTTGCGTCCCTAGGACATGCCAGAAACCTATAATCGTGGGTTCAAATCACGATTATGTTTCTAGGTTTGTCAGCACCATACCCGTGCTCGTGGGTTTCACCGAAGTGGTAAACGTCTGAGACCTGCATCACTTCAGGCTTTCCTCCCACATTAAGCTGACACCCCGTGATATAACAGTGATATAACTCACTCACTCACTCACTGCATTAAAGATGAGTTATTCATACTTCCTCCAGGATGAGTGTCTGGAGGAGACCCAGTCTGTAGACAACAACGGCCTGGTGGAGTACACTGGGCGCCGCCGGAAGCGTCTGTGTCTGGTCCTCGACTGTCTGATCCCTCACGACTTCAGCACCATGACGGCGGACCTCATCAACCTCCAGCACTACGTCATCAAGGAGAAGAAGCTCTCCGAGAAGGAAGCCATCGTCATCTTCTACGACATTGTGCGTGTGGTTGACAGTCTGCATAAGGTCAGTTTGGACCCGATTCACACTAGCCAGACTGGTGATTGTGAACTGGCTGAAGAATCATGAACACTCCTGTACATAGACCAACTTTATTCCTTCGGTTCTCTCTTTCTTAGGCTTAAAAAATAAAAAAATTGGTTCTCAGGCAATGACTTTTGAAAATATAGTGCTGGTGGGCGGTGTTTATTTATTTATTTTTTGTCTTGTTGAAACAAGAATGTTACCAAATAAACACTTGTGTACCATCAACCTGGGAAAAGGCCCCCCTACATAAACAAACATACAAACTCCTTTTGCTGCCATGACCATAACACGCGATGCGCAGTAAAGCAGTGCACATGTAAAGGGAAGTAACTGTGTGCTATATTGGATTGCATTGTTTTTAAGTATTAGGATTTTTTAATTGTTTTGGAAAATGGAAATAAGAACGAAATGTGAGGCAATCTTTATGATGATGCGGGCGGTACCTGAGAACAAAGACTATTATTTTGTTAAGCCTTAATGCGACATTTAATCTTTTATCTATGATGATGGGTTAGAATACAATTTCACAACGAATATGTTTTTAGGTTTGTCAGCTACATACCCGAGCTTGTGGGCTTCACTGAAGATGTCAACGCCCACATTAAGATGACATGCCATGATGTAACTGGAATACTGTTGAGAGCGGCATTAAACTCACTCACTCACTCACTCACTCACTCTCATGAGAGCCTATTATAATCCAGTAGTTCCCCAGGTTCAGGGATATACAATTGGTGGGTAGACATGCAATTGCTGGGTAGATATGCAATTGTTGTGTAGATAATGATTGCTGGGTAAATATACAGTTGCTGGTCAGACATGCAGTTGCTGGTCAGATATGCAATTGCTGGTCAGATATGCAATTGCTGGTCAGATATACAATTGCTGGTCAGATATGCATTTGCTGTGTAGATATACAATTGCTAGGTAGATATGCATTTGCTGGTCAGGTATACAATTGCTGGTCAGATATACAATTTCTGGTCAGATATACAATTGCTGGCCAGATATACAATTGCTGGGTAGATATGCATTTGCTGGTCAGGTATACAATTGCTGGTCAGATATACAATTGCTGGTCAGATATACAATTGCTGGGTAGATATGCAATTGCTGGTCAGGTATACAATTGCTGGTCAGGTATACAATTGCTGGTCAGATATACAATTGCTGGTCAGATATACAATTGCTGGGTAGATATGCAATTGCTGGTCAGACATGCAGTTGCTGGTCAGATATACAATTGCTGGTCAGATATACAATTGCTGGGTAGATATACAATTGCTGGTCAGATATACAATTGCTGGGTAGATATACAATTGCTGGGTAGATATGCAAGTGACTGGTGTTGCATGTTGTTGTCTGCAGAAGAACATCGTTCACCGAGACCTCAAGCTGGGCAACATGATGCTCAACATGCGGACTCGTCGCATCACCATCACCAACTTCTGTCTTGGCAAACACCTGGTGTCGGAGAGTGACCTCCTGCGTGATCAGCGAGGCAGCCCCGCCTACATCAGCCCTGATGTCCTCAGTGGTAGGCCGCATTAAAAGAGTTAATATACATATTCAGTGAACAAATCATGGTTTAATTATACAGATTACCAGTATTCATACCAAGGTTCTGTCCGTCCGTCCGTCTGTCTGTCTGTCCATCTGAAAGCTTTGTCCGCGCGATTTCTCTTAAACTATTCAGTGGATTCATCTCAAACTTAGTACATATAATCTGGTGATCATGGTTCACGTACCACTAACGTCCTGTGCGACACAACCCCAGCGACCTGATCACCTGACATGTCCAGCACCCTCATTCTCATTTCTGTTGCTATGGTGTTCGGACGTTATACTTGAACAGAGAAATTTTTATTATTATTTTTTTTATTTATAAAATTTAGATATACGACTTCACTTTTTAAGTTTACCATAACCACTAAGAGTGTGTGGTATTAATAACAATGTCACAGTCTGAGATAGGATAAGTATATAAATATACAATTTATTAGAAAATTTACAAATTCTAAAGAACACATGTAGACATCGTAATGAATGCCCTGGGGCACACGTTCTATCCAGGGGCGGTCGGGTAGCCTAGTGGTTAAAGTGTTCTCTCGCCCCACCGAAGACCCGGGTTTGATTCCCGGGTACAATGTGTGAAGCCCATTTTTGGTGCCCCCCGCCGTTATATTGCTGGAATGTTGCTAAAAGCGGCGTTAAACCATACTCACTCACTCTCTCTCACTTTCTATCCCGGAATCAGTTTTCCTGTTACTAATTCATGTTTTATCCATGACATTCACAAGTGTCGGCGTCTTGTTGTCAGGCAAGCCCTACCTGGGCAAACCAAGTGACATGTGGGCTCTCGGGGTGGTGCTGTTCACCATGTTGTATGGCCAGTTCCCCTTCTACGACAGTCTGCCCACGGAACTCTTCAGGAAGATCAAGTCTGCAGAGTACAGCATACCCAAGTAAGTCTCTGGAATGGGTGAGCTGTGTGCAGTGCAGTACATACACACACCCTGTGCACTCAAAACAACCCACTCCTCCAATGGTAGATGACCAGATGGTGGAAACATGAATATGTACATACACCCGAAACACAGGTGTCAACACGTGTGGTGTCCCCTAGGGCAAGTGACTTAGTTCACATATGGGTATGGGTACCCAATATATGAGGTGGATGTAAAAATCTTCCAGTGCCCCTGGGCAACTTGGGTTGTATACACCCCAGGGAGTTGAGAATGATAACTGGAAAGCGAACAGATCCACTGGTCAGGGAACAAATAAAACCGCATTTAAGCAGATACTGGTACATGGACACCTGCGGTATAGTATAGTATAGTATAGTATAAAGTGAGCTGTATAGTATAGTATAGTATAAAGTGAGCTGTATAGTATAGTATAGTATAGTATAGTATAGTATAGTATAGTATAGTATAAAGTGAGTGGTTGCGAGCATGGGACTGTTAACAGGGAACTAGGCCCGTGAAGATTCGGGGTAGAATAGGTCTTCAGAAACCCATGCTTGCTGTAAAAGGTGACTGTGCTTGTTGGTAGAGGCAACTAACAGGATCGGGTGGTCAGGCTCACTGACGTGGTTGATGCATGTCATTGTATCCCAATTGCGTGGATCTATGCTCATTATGTCAATCACTGGATCGTCTGTCCAGGCTCAATTATTTACAGACTGTCGTCATATAGCTGGAATATTGCTCAGTGTGACGTTAAAAAACAAACAAAACCAATTTTGTTCTACTACCAGGCGACTTGTGCTGGAAATATGATGTAAATATTCTTCGGACTTCTTCTCTTCAGAGTTAAGCCTAAGTGTTGTGTATGTTCGGAGTTAAGCCTGAGTGTTGTGTATGTTCGGAGTTAAGCCTGAGTGTTGTGTATGTTCGGAGTTAAGCCTGAGTGTTGTGTATGTTCGGAGTTAAGCCTGAGTGTTGTGTATGTTCAGAGTTAAGCCTGAGTGTTGTGTATGTTCGGAGTTAAGCCTGAGTGTTGTGTATGTTCGGAGTTAAGCCTAAGTGTTGTGTATGTTCGGAGTTAAGCTTGAGTGTTGTGTATGTTGTCAGTGATGGCCGGGTGAGCAAGGCAACAGTGCTTGTGATCCAGAGACTACTGGTGCTGGAACCACAGACTCGGATGACTGCCGGTCAAGTCCTGGATGACCTCGGGACAATCATTGCCACATGGTACGTACAGCAACTTGATGCAGCTGCCTGTACAACACAGCAATACCTAATCTCTACCTGTACAACACAGCAGTACCTAATCTCTACCTGTACAACACAGCAGTACCTAATCTCTACCTGTACAACACAGCAATACCTAATCTCTACCTGTACAACACAGCAATACCTAATCTCTACCTGTACAACACAGCAATACCTCATCTCTACTTGTACAACACAGCAGTACCTAATCTCTACCTGTACAACACAGCAATACCTAATCTCTACCTGTACAATACAGCAATACCTAATCTCTACCTGTACAACACAGCAATACCTAATCTCTACCTGTACAATACAGCAATACCTAATCTCTACCTGTACAACACAGCAGTACCTAATCTCTACCTGTACAACACAGTAGTACCCAATCTCTACCTGTACAACACAGCAATACCTAATCTCTACCTGTACAGTACAGCAATACCTAATCTCTACCTGTACAACACAGCAATACCTAATCTCTACCTGTACAATACAGCAATACCCAATCTCTACCTGTACAAAACAGCAATACCCAATCTCTACCTGTACAATACAGCAAATTTAAACAGTTTTTAGGGACTGGTAATTTTTTATACGGAGAGGGTGGGTGGCTAGTCTTAAAAAAAGAGAGCCCTGTCTGTCAGTGTCTTACATGTTTTCAACATTCCCTCCCAAGGAGAGCCCTGTCTGTCAGTGTCTTACATGTGTTCAACATTCCCTCCCAGGGAGAGCCCTGTCTGTCAGTGTCTTACATGTGTTCAACATTCCCTCCCAAGGAGAGCCCTGTCTGTCAGTGTCTTACATGTGTTCAACATTCCCTCCCAAGGAGAGCCCTGTCTGTCAGTGTCTTACATGTGTTCAACATTCCCTCCAAAGGAGAGCCCTGTCTGTCAGTGTCTTACATGTGTTCAACATTCCCTCCAAAGGAGAGCCCTGTCTGTCAGTGTCTTACATGTGTTCAACATTCCCTCCCAAGGAGAGCCCTGTCTGTCAGTGTCTTACATGTGTTCAACATTCCCTCCAAAGGAGAGCCCTGTCTGTCAGTGTCTTACATGTGTTCAACATTCCCTCCCAAGGAGAGCCTTGTCTGTCAGTGTCTTACATGTCAACATTCCCTCCCAAGGAGAGCCTTGTCTGTCAGTGTCTCACATGTTGTCAACATTCCCTCCCAAGGAGAGCCCTGTCTGTCACTGGACCAAATCAACAAGTGCCAGAGAACCCACCCTCCAAGCCGGACCACCCTCCTGCCCTGCCAGTCCTGACCCAACCAAGTGACCTGGAGGTGAAGCTGCACCAGCTACAGTCCGACTCCCAGAATGAGGCCAAGGCTCAGAAAGTTCACATTGTGAGGAAAAGGCCAACTAATGCTCAACCCACAGTGAGGAGAATGAATGTTGATGCCATGCCGTTAACAGCAGACGAACTCCGTGCTCACCAACACCTTCTGCCAAAATGACACAAGTAGGTGTCTGTGTTCACTGCAGTCTCCGTCAGCTTTCAGTACTATGAGGTATTTAGTGTGGGAAATGTATTTGAATGCAGATTTGGTGTTATTCCATATCAGTTCATTACTGATCATGCTTGTCTATGAGGGCAGTGTCCCCGCTGGCTTTTGAAACTGCCAGTCCTTGTGGACTAGCAACTCTAAAAATTACCAGTTCCCCAAATTTCAACAAATAAAAAAACGTATGAAAATTATTTGGTTACAGTCAAGTCTCGTTAATCCGACACTCGTTAATCCGACACTCGGCTTTATCCGACACAAATGATGGGAACCGATTGATTCAGTGCTATTTAGTCCCGTTAATCCGACATTCTCGCACTCCGACTCCGACACACCTAATTTGCAACGAATTACCGAAATCACTCATTAATCAGTCTCGTTAATCCGACACAGTGGTCAGCGTACTCCGTGGTCATCTGACCGCGAGTACACAACCCCGTGTTTTGACACGCACTGGCTGCAGAGATTAACTTAACAATTAACAGGAAAAGCTATTCAAACCTGTATGTACAAAGCTATACAAATGTAGTTTACAAATTGAAGCCAGATAAATGTGCATGAAGCCAGTTTAAAATACGAACAGGTATATAAAACATGGTCGACTCACCATGGTCGACTGGTATGTAAACAAGAAAGCATGGATGACTTCATTAATATTCAAAGCCTGGCTACTGATCTTGGATTGGCAAATGCGATTGGAGCAACGCCACGTGGTATTGCTGTTGGACAACGCCCCATCCCATGCTACTGTCGACATAACTAATGTGAAATGTCACTTTTTGCCACCAAACACTACATCGCACATTCAGCCACTAGATGCCGGGATCATTAAGAATTTCAAGCTTTATTATAAGAAACAGCAAATGAAATTACACCTCGACAATGTTGATGCTGAAGAACCACAAGCCCTAGACGTCAAGCGAGCAGGGGACTTGGGGGAGAAATGTGCCTTCAAAATGTTAGAAACAGAAAACACTAACAGACTATTTTAAGTAGATGAAGCAAGTTGTTAAGACAGTAGCACTTTCATTTACAAGAGGAAACGTGTGTCGTTGATCATGTGATATATTCAGTGAGTAATGTCTCTATTGTTATGTATAAATGGGAAAATTATTATTATTTTTGCACAGTCATTAATTATAAATTAAGGAATGAATGAATAAACGACATAACAATATTAATATTTCGTTTTTAATGATTTTATTACAAGGTACACACGGTTATTATCTATCGTGAAGACGCCCGTTTTTCGATCACAAATCACTTAATTTCGTTAATCCGACATACTCGTTAATCCGACACAATCATGTGCAACCAACGATGTCGGATTAACGAGACTTGACTGTATATTGCTTTCAGTGAAAAGATGTCATCTCTGAAGTAACTTAGTTAGATCTATAGGTCATTCACACAAACTCCAATCACAATTTTCTCCCCTTTTTTTTATTTCGAGACAAAGTCGCTACAAATAGATGGACAAGGGGAAGCACTGATGGTAACAGACAAGCTGAATTTGTTTGAAAAATGTACTTACATGAATATCACCAAAGTTTTGTTCAACGACAAAGATTTATAAGGTGCTTTATTTGCCGGTCCACAGGGACTGGCAGTCACATGAATTACCAGTCCAAGCCTGATTTTACCGGTAAAAAATTGGTAATTACCGGTAAATGGGAACGCTGATTAGGGTGAGAATTAAAATCCTAAAATGGCAACATCAAAAACAGGGAATCATGATTTTCACATTTACAAAGTGCTCAATTTATGATTGAAGATTATCATGTACTAAACACAGGGATGAGAATGAATATTTTCTTTTTCAGCTGAAAGGTCGTTGCAATGTAGTGTGGTCCATAATTTGGGGGCGATTATGGGGGAATCCATCAGATTTTAACAAATTTGATGTCACTAAAATTTGCGGACCTGCGGAAGGTTCTCAGCCCTGTAAACAGTGTCATATTTCATTTAAGGCATATGCATGAGAAACAGTTGGCAACATGGATATCATTTTGTCATGACATTTCCTGAAAATACTATTGTAATGTACAGATGTATATAATAAATCATACATTTTTAATAAACTGTGACGTCACTGTGCATGTCAAATTGTTGTCATTTGTAGACAAGTATGTGATCTAGCCGATGATAAAACACACACAATAAAATTTTCATCCTACAGTGTACTATACAAATACACTTCTAGACTATTCTGTATTAGTACTGTAAGATTTTAGCTGCTAACTTTGGAAGGTTGCTGTCAATGTTTTATCATTTCAAGACAAATTCTGCGATTGCAGAAAGATTTGCAGAAAATGTAACTTTCCGCAGAATTGCAGAAAAATCGTTCAATCTGCCTTTTATTTTATCAATTAGTAAACTAATTGTCATCATTTTTAAGCATTTTAATCAAACTTTCCATTCCAATATTGCCCTAAACAATTAATATGTGATTCAAACATGCAAAATAGGACTATTCATAAAACAAAATAATGCTTTTTAAACATTCTTGTGGTATTATGACTATATAAACTGTTTACAGCTAACCATAAATAAATATGTGACACTGTGCATATTTATTTGCATGTCTTGAAATGTCTAAATGCAAGGGATTATAGTTTTTAAAGGAAGAAAAAGAGTTTGTATTAATGACCGGGGGAATGTTTTTACCACAGAATTGTACAATTTTAGCCACATAGTTTTGGTAATTTTCCTAATTTTGATAATTTTACCCCAGAATATGTCTATATGATACAATATTTAAGAACGATTTCCCCAAAATTATTGTAAAAAAAATTTAGTTCCACCAGTAATTCCAGCCTAGTTCGGCAAGGGTGGAAACTGGACTTTTACAGTCAGTCAACTCCCTTGCCTCAGGAAGATGGTACAGGGATATCAGGATGTGTTGTTCAACCATACACTGTGATAAATCTGACTGAGCCATTATGCATGATATTTCCTCATCAAGTCAAGGATGATGTTTATTGTGTTGTGTCAGCGCCACAGCAGTGAGAATGTCACACACACCAGGCACAGCAGCATGGAGTAGACGTTCATCGGGGCACCGCCTGAAATTAGAAATAAGCTGAGTGACAAAGAGCGAGTACATACTGAGACAAGCTGCTGATGTTGCAGGTCATGGTTCCAGTGTTTAACCTGCTTCTTATTATCTTCCCTTGTTCCTGGTGGACTGGCAGCTCTAAACTTTACCAATACCCCCTAATTGTTTTCAGTCCCAACTTTAAACAAATAAAATAACTTATGAAAATTACCTTGTTTTAATGTTCAATAGAATGACATCATCTCTGAAATAACTTAAATAGATCTACATGTTATTGACACAAAGTTCAGTCACAATTTTCTCTCTCTCTATTTTTTTTAATATTCAGAGACTGTCCCTACAAATATATATTTAACCTCGAAACCAAGAGAAATTATATTTCCTTGCACTAAGGATAGACAAGGGGAAACCCTGATGGTAACAGACAAGCTGGCTTCGTTCGAAAAATATACTTGTATGAATATCACCGATGTTTTGTTTAACAACAAAGATTTATAATGGAGCGACCATTTGATTTCTATGGGGGGGGCCGGAAGTATTTACAAATGAATAGTTTGTTGGAGATAATCAGTAAAATAAATAGAATGTTTACTACTGTGAGAAAAATGAATAGTTTGTTTCCAGATATAATTTTGCATGTCATTGCAACATTTATCTATTAAATTAAAGAATTATTCCAGCATTATAAACGTAAAAAATTTCCGCCGCCTTCGGCGCAACATCACTATTACTTTAATCTTATTTGTTATTGTCTATAGCTGTTCATGTTATAATACACCACAGGCTGCATTTGCTGAAATATGATTGCATATTTTACTCTATAATAAAATTGCAAAATTACCATCTGAAATGAATAGTTTGTTCAGCTGTATGTTACAAAAAAATAGTTTGTTAGAAATGGCTTCAGAAAAAAATAGTTTGCTGAGAAAACAACTTCCGGCCCCCCCATAGAAATCAAATGGTCGCTCCCTAAGGTACTTTATTTGCCGGTCCACAGGGACTGGCAGTCAAATGAATTGACCATCCAAGCTTAATTTTACCAGTAAAAAAAAATGGTAATTGCTGGTAAGAAGGATCACTGGCTTCAATGTTTTGGCAATAACAAATATGTTTCCCAAATCTAGAGTGCAACCTCTAGTGATCAAGTCAGGACCAGACAAATCAGTGATGGAGATTATGAGCAACGAGCCACATCGTCGTAGTAATATGGCACACTGTCTACTAACATTCAGTCTGACCACAAGGGCTGGGACAATACACCAACTGTGCAATCCATACGTATCACGGTACCTTGTTCACGATCCACTACGTATCACAATACCTTGTTCACGATCTGATACGTATCACAATATCTTGTTCACGATCCGATACGTATCACGGTACCTTATTCACGATCCGATACGTATCACAATACCTTGTTCACGATACGATATGTATCACAGTACCTTGTTCACGATCCACTACGTATCACAATACCATGTTCACGATCTGATACGTATCACAATATCTTGTTCACGATCCGATACGTATCACGGTACCTTATTCACGATCCGATACGTATCACAATACCTTGTTCACGATACGATATGTATCACAGTACCTTGTTCACGATCCGATATGTATCACAATACCTTGTTCACGATCCAATACGTATCACAATACCTTGTTCACGATCTGATACATATCATGATGCCTTGTTCACCATCCGATTCGTATCACAATACCTTGTTCACGATCTGATACGTATCACAATACCTTGTTCCGATACGTAGGGTGTGGTGAAAGCCATCTGTTTCACAGACATAATGGCCAAATACCTGGTACACTGACGATTTGCAGTTGGCAGTGTAAAGTGTTGGGCAATGGATGAAAATATTTATGTTTTCACCACTAATTTTCACTATTTTATGTTTGTTGTTTAACGCCACACTCAACAATATTCCAGCTATATGAAAAGAAGCAAATCTGAACTAGACAATCCAGTGATTGACATCATGAGCATCGATCCATGCAGGGGTAGAAACTAACATATATAGTCCACTAGTCCTTATAATGATAACATATAGCAAAACCCTTAAATATGGCAAATGTCTACTAGTCCTTATGATACCTTAACTATTGGGCAGTTTGGCAAGGACTACAGGACTAGTGCCAGTTTCTAACGCTGCCATGTAGTTTGGATACGATGACATGCATCAAACAGTGTTAGAAACAGAAATCCTATTCTAACCCGGATCTTCAGGGGTCAAATTTATTATTTCACTAATAATTAGTCTGTGTTGTAACAGTTATAAAGTAAACATTTAAGGTATGAATCATTATCAATATGTTTTTCTTTGCGTGCGACTGTGTTTGTTTTGTTTGTTTATTGTTTTACACCGCACTCAGCAATATTCCAGCTATAATTACGGCGGTCTAAATAATTGAGTCTGGACCAGACAATCCAGTGATTGATATCATGAGCATCGATCCACGCAATTTGGATTGATGACATGCATCAACCAAGTCAGCGAGCCTGACCACCCGATCCCATTAGTCGCTTCTTACAACAAGCAGTCGTGATTGATGCTTGTATTAACAAGTAAATAATTGCAATCCACCGGTTCATTGGTGAATCATCTCACTACCACTAACCACATATAGAGAATTAAGTCACCTCTCCAAACCAGCATATGTTCCTGGTAAGCTACTCTAACCCAGGTTGGTTGGTTGGTTGGTTTGTTGTTTAACGCCGCACTCAGCAATATTCCAGCTATATGACAGCGATCTGTAAATAATCGAGTCTGGACCAGGCAATCCAGTGATTAATATCATGATCATCAATCCATGCAATTGGGATTGATGACGTGCATCAACCAAGTCAGCGAGCCTGACCACCCGATCCCGTTAGTCGCCTTTTACGACAAGCATAGTCGCCTTTTACAGCAAGCATTGGTTGCTGAAGACCTATTCTACCCCGGAATACTCTAACCCAGGCACTCCACAGGGGTACCTGCAGCAGTGTATACCATGATATAGTCAATAACGTACTTGTAATTTCACAATCCGAGATACTCCAAATTATAGTTTTCACAGATGCGATCTCAGCATCAAAGACAATTTTTTGAAAGATGTCACATGATGACTCTTCTTCCCTCAGACAGCTCAGGTAGGTGTTCTGCTGCCTGGAACAGAGAGAACAGCGTGAGACGGAGTTGCACATCATAAGGTTTTGGTTGGTTGGTTGGTTTGTTGTTTTACCCCGCACTCAGCAATATTCCAGCTATATGACGGCGGTCTGTAAATAATCGAGTCTGGATCAGACAATCCAGTGATTAATATCATGAGCATCGATCCACGCAATTGGGATCGATGACATGCATCAACCAAGTCAGCGAGCCTGACCACACGATGTCGTTAGTCGCCTTTTAGGACTAGCATAGTTGCCTTTGAGGGCACGCATGGGTTGCTGATGACCTATTCTACCTGATCTTCACGGGTCGCACATCATAAGGCCTGTTTGGCATGGACACTGAGGTTTGATATCTCATCTGCAAAATGGAAGCCTGTCTGCAGAGCTACAGTAGCAGCATAATTTCAAATATATAAATGTGCAATGACATTATTCGAATCCTCTTACAGCATTGCCATATGTCCTGTATTTTGGCCGCAACCACACTAAAACTCAATCTTCACTGTCAACTGGTAACAATTATTATTGCCAATTTTAATTGGTCACGTATACCTAAGGACAAAAGTGATGATGTTCTAATCTGGACACAGCAAGGTGTTGGGGCAGTGAGAATAATCCTTCCAGGCCTTTTTATTCGAGATTTTACTTAAAAAACAAGCTCTCAAATGTGTTCTCTTTTGCCTTGAAGACTCAAGTGATTCAGCAGAAGATGGGGCCCATAGGCTTTTTTAAGATTCTCTTTTGTCAATTTAGATTGTAACAAATTCTGCCTGTACACACACTGTGAGTGAGTGAGTATGGTTTTACGCGAGATGGTATACACACTGTGGTGAAATGTCTTCTTTAACCCTAATGCCTCTTTAAACTCCATCAAGGTACACTGATCAATTTGTAAACAAATAAAATTCACATCATAAATTCATTTTTATTAAGGGGGGAGGGGGGGGTTGCACAGGGGGCACGAGGTGCGATTTGCTGTGCAGAGTTGTGTCCCTTGGGCATGCAAGACACCTATGATTGTGGATTCGAATCCTGGTTCGCCCTAATTATGTTTCTAGATTTGTCGGCACCATACCCTGCTCGTGGGTTGCACGGAAGTGGTAAACGAAACCAGCATCACTTCGGGCTTTCCTCCCACATTAAGCTGGAATACGACTTAAACCCAACTCACTCACTCATTGTTACAATTCATTTTCAATCTTTAGTAAATAGATTTGGTGACAGTAATATAAATTATGCTTAGGGTAGATCTAAGTTACTTACAAACAGTAAGCACTGGTGCCATTTGATGTGCTGTTCATTGTTGTGGGAGGGGGCCTACAGGCAGTCAATTCACAAGAACTCACTGCCACTGGGATGACCCACACAACCGCCACTGAAACAACCACAGCATCAGGAAAATTCTGGGATGAAGCATTAGGATCATAGATAACTTGAGTTACTGTTGATAGATGGCATAAAGTATGCTACCCAGCTAACAATTTCAGGTTATGGCAACTTTGTGTTTACGTGGTTGTGACGTTAAGATATTATATCCGTCCACAGTTCTTCTGTGGACTATTTGTTGTGATAACGTTGTATTTTACGTTATGGAATGTTGTATTTTACATTGTGGTAATGTTGTACTCTACGTTGTTCTGCCGACTACCATGGACGCTGTCACAACAACGTGAACTAACTTTGTGTTAGAAGGATGAAATAAGTTGTGACGACCCTATCTCATGACAATACCCCACGAAAATGTTGTAAAAACATCCCAAAAACATTTCGCTACATGTTCCGGAATTGTTTTGAAAACATGTCTTATTCAGGTCAGTGTGTATGGTTCGAGATACCCTTTATCAATGTTTTGAAACCAGGGCGTCCAACAGTCCTGTTAACAGTTAGGTTGTGTTTTGCTGACAATGTCCAAAACGTAAAAATACCACCGAGCTGTTACCACATGACTATAACAAATAATCAGACAGGGTAACCCTTTAAGCTTGTACTGCAGGAAACAAAATAGGAATGGCAGACATGGTAATCAAAATATAGGATATTTAAGAATTGAATTTCAAAAGTAGCATTTTAGTGATCACTGGCATGTTTTGTTGTTTTGTTGTTGTTTTTGTGTTGTTGTTTTTAGGGGGGGGGGGTTCTTATCGGGTTGTTTTTTTTTATCAAATCGCTGATAAGATAATCGTCGCCGATAAGTATAGAATCGTTTAGAATGTTTTGGAAAATACGCAAACACGAACGCCGAAGTGTACATTCCGCCATATTGGATAGATTTCACAAAATCACGTTTCAGGTATGCCGGCTATGAGACGCCTAATATAAGATCACGTATATTTCAAACTCAGTTGCGATACATGCATCCCCGAATTCCACATACATTTTGGAATTAAATGACAAATAATCTTTGTCACCAATTTAAAGTATCTAGTTGGAATCAAGCGAAATAAATTAGATCTAGATATGGAAACGAACACTGTACTAGTAAAACTGTACTTGTTGAAATGTAAAAGCAAAATTCAGATTTTACACTGTGTAGCATTTTCTCCTATCCATCGTCTAGTATTGCATACATTGGCTCACGCGTTTGATGCTATTCGTGGGAAGGGTATCGTAGCACGAATTATGGAATTTAAAAATATAGATCTACAATACAACAAGCAAGTAAATTCAACAGAAATCGTAAAAGTTTCCGTCCTGAATGACTCCATGACTGACGGAAAGTCACGCACGACGACGGTAGTTATTTGCATTTCTGACTAATTTTCTCGGTTACATTGAAAAACAAATAACAGTACGCAGATAGTCAGAATGTGTCTGATTACTTACATGACACATTTATGTATTTACGATCCCTTAATCAACCAAAATCCTCCTGGAAATCCCGCGTACTGTTGTCAATGAACACGCCAATCTATAAAAGTGATATATCTGGTAGTGATGTCATACGGAAGTAAACATTGTTGTAGATATTTGGTCATTTCTTTGAGGTGAAAACTTTAAACTCGGCATCCAGCGTGTTCTTTGATTTTATCTAGTTTGCATCATCAACATCGCCTTGAAAACTCACAGATATGGCAGAAACCTTTTTGTGTAGGGTCACATTATTTATACGTAGTAAGCAGTACGTCGGATGGCGTCACTCATGACCGCGGTGTTATGTATTAATGCGCCACTGCGATCATCAGAATATAGGCAAAATGTATCGATTCGATGGTGAAAAGATGCGATTTTAGGGTGTGTAAGAAACAGGTTACTGCACTCGTGTCTGCCAGATACCATTGATCTTACAACTCGTTGTTTCAAAGCGTATCTAGCTCGCTTTCATTCGTTGTAAGATCAGTGGTATCTGACAGGCACTCGTGTAGTAATCTCTGTTTCCCAGTCCATTTTTGCACGTTGCAGACCGCCGCTAATTTGCTAAGATTCTTAAAACATTTGCGATAACTGTTTACAGAATCAGTTTCACACACTGATTTGTTAAATATGTTTGTTGTTTACATAAAATGTCATATTACGTCAATATTGTTTCGCCTTCGCCTAGGCTAGATCGGAAAAGAAATGTTTCTCACAAAACATACGCTATACCGTAATTACTAAAAGCAGGAACTCTAAGATCATAAACTCTTGTTTCGAGCATCTTACCACAAACTAGAATCACTGAGGCTATTACGTTCATCATGGAGTGTGTAAAAGATCACGTTTTCCGACCAGTGGACGTTGTCGTTTGGGAGGAATCGTTTGGGTCAAAACTCCGTTTGGCGCCCGTAACTAGTGTATTGGCAGTTTTCAGGGCGAAATAGCGCTGCGGGGAGCTTGCGGTTTGAACGTCATTTTCATAACGCTCTCCTTCCCATAGTTCTTTGCGGTAAACCAGTAAGCGCGGGAAGAACGTCTGACAATCACTGTGCGACTACGGGTCACAATTATTATTGTCGTCTCAATTGTGACAATAAGAATGAACTCCCCTGGTAAATGGTAGCCGATGGCAAAAAAAAGAAGCTTTGTAATGAACATGATCAAGATTTAACTAATCTTTACTAAAATATCCGAAATGTATTTTCAGAGTGTATGGATATCCAATAAGGGGTGCAGGCAAAAACGGCAAAACGTCACCGATTTCTCTGGCGAAAACGGCTACTATGTGTCGGGTAGATGAATGTCTCGATGAGTCTACTTTAGATGTCGTGATAACTTTTATGTCTTGGTAGACCGTATATAAGGCCACGTAGTATCATTCGTCACCGTTCGTATCTTCCCGGAATGGGACTAGTTGGTCCAGAATGCCGTAATATGTGTTTTCGAAAATAGTTTCGTTTCATGAAAAATCAATCATTGAAGTGATAAGATAAGATGAGACAACGCTTTTTCCGAAGAAAAGTGGTCTCGGCCACATATACAAATAAATATACAATCACAAACGTAGCCTAATTGACATTAAATGTAGCGCTAGTGAATAAATGCTCAACATTTTTTTTGGTTCTCAAGCTTTAAGAAGCTGACACTCCGAAATCTCTGCCAAAAACAGAGTCGATTGTACGATTCCGACTATATCATCATTGGTTTATGTATCACTCTCAAAACCGGTGGCATTCGTCACAAACACATGCAAAGGCAAATCAACCGTACGCGTGAAACAAAACACGGGAACACATGGTACAAGTGAAACTAGGGAATTGCATCGGGTATTTTTTTTTTGTCGCTGAATCGTAAATGTCCTCCACATGCCTACAATAAAATGTGTTGAAAGCTTTAATGAGGCCTTGAAGTTGTGACCTTATAAAACAGCTTCTGAGTTACAGTCGTATGACGCGCGTTGAAATCTTGTTAGAATTTTTAAGAGCATGCTCGATTGTACCTCGAAAGTTGTGAAATGTAAACACCAAAGACTGGAGCTGCCGGTATATTGCTCTACATAAAGGAAAAGTTGACTATTGGAAAGTTGAAGTCATCTCTGTTGTCATACGGGGCGGTCGGGTAGCTTAGTGGTTAAAGCGTTCGCTCGTCACGCCGAAGACCCGGGTAGAATTCCCGACATGGGTACAATGTGTGAAGCCCATTCTGATGTCCCCCGCCTTGATATTGCTGGAATATTGCTAAAAGCGGCGTTAAACCGTACTCCCTCACTCACTCTCTTGTCATACAGTCTTGTGGAGAGTGTTTTGTCACTCTGAATCTTTTTGCACAGATCTAAATATGAAACAGATGAGGCCTTCTCAATGGTCTCCTTTATTTCTAGTTCAGGTGCATGGGTAAATCAGTGGAAGGCTATTTGATCATTATTGGAGGACATCTGACCATCGATATACCTGAAGCTTAAGTTAAACTTCTTGGCCAAATTACCTTGTTTTGATTTTGCCGAGCAGAAATTATGATGCATATGCATAAAGAAACAGATCACTAAGAAGGGGAGCATTTAGTGCCAATAGGGATGCCTACATCTTCACCTGATGATGATGATGGTATGGTATATATATTCTGTTTGTATCCCGTGTGAGTTGAGAATCAATGATGGTTCCCAGGTATTATATTTGTCCACATTACTTCATTATCAACAACAACTGGATATACACATGAGTTATCTTTCCCAAAATCTAATACCATTTCATTTGTTTGGGGTTTTTCACATTTAAACACGGGCAGTTATCCTTACACCAAGATCCAAAATAACGTCTCAGATAAGACCTGCAAGTGAAGCGTAATCTGCACATCGTACAGGAAAACCAATAACAAAACGGCTAATGCATTCATTGGCGTACAGCATTAATAAAATGGGCGGGATGGCACAACCTTGTAGGGCCCCTGTAGAAGCGCGAACAAGTTGAACGGGTCCCATTTAGGGCGATGGACTGTGTTGACAATAAAACATTTGACCCATTTGAAAATACGTGAGTTAACACCCATCTTTGTCAGCTTTTGCATAACAAAGTGAGGCTGAATAATATTAGAAGCGGATGAACAATCGACGCACACTCTCATTTTATACGATTTACTGTTATCTAGATAGTTATAAATTTTATGCAGTAGAGTATGTGTTGCGTCGGACTACATGCTCCTGAAACCACAGGAAAAGCATGCTTACGTAATTTAATAAGTTATCACTCGAACAGTGAGTTGGGTTCTAAAACGCTTTTGGAAATAGGGTATTACCAATCATGAAGAATAGTACAATTTAAGTTGCCGGATGTCTTATTTTATATCTAACTATAAAAAATAACATTGTCATTTCGCTATCGCATCAAAGTGTTACGAACACTTAACGTGCTAAATAGAAAAAAAACATTAGTTTGCTAATTATTGGAATGCTTCCATCCTAAATGAAAAAAAAGTATCGAAACGTTTTAATAAACAATAACGGTTGATCTATATGCAACACATGTTCCCGAGGCAAGAGTGTCAACTAGACTTTATGATGTCTCCTTTATCAAAGCCTGGAAACTAGGCTTAGATATATGGGCTAGTCTGTCGGTCATACCCTGGAGAAAAAAAATAAAAAGGAGACCACCTTAAGTTTAGAATTAATGATTTGGCAAGTCGAGATCCTGAAATTAAGGATTGTTCTGGGCTCCATTTGGATTTTTTATTTTTTTCATTTTGTAGATATATATTTTGAAATAAGACAACTTATTTCACGGACTAAATGTCAGTCTATATATAGTACAGGTTGTGGTATACTTGCAATGATGACAAATAGTTGCAGTGATGAGAAAGCTCTTTTTCCACAACCACCATACCCCTCTGCCAATCTGTTCACCAGAGTCGTCACAGTGTTGCACGAGAACGAATTTCGTGATTCGCCTTACACATGCACTACCGTTGTCAACTGTGCCAAGGTACCCACACGCGATAAAATCACAAAAGCGGAAATGAAAATAAATCGATTTTTGACCCTCAATGTTACAGTGTTCATAAAGCGCAGAGTTCCGCTGTTATATTTTCTGGATCGCATTTGTGACAATGCTTTAGTCTTTATTTTCGCTCGCATTTTATAAAATTGTATCAATCTACATGTGTGACGAAGTGCCAAAAAACCATAAGCGTTTCGCATCAGGTTTTACATCTACAATGGTGTGGGACGAGCGGTTTTAATAATTGAATGTAACTATACAGTGTAGAATTGATTGATTTAACAAGGAAATACATGTGATCAAATATTTATATAGTATATTTGTGTAAAGAGTATATTTTCTTTTTCTAGCTAAAGTAATAGTATTTTTTTTTTCGTTTTAAAAACAACACCTAGGTTATCTATATTATTGAAAGACTACGAAAGCCTATTAGGGCCAAATTCATTGATAACATTTTTTATTTAACAAGTGATTAAATATTGTCTGTTGAATAATTGTATTCTTTAAAAACAGGTGATTAACGGCATAGATGTATTCCATTAAATATAGCAATTTGTTGATATTTTGGCAGCAAAATTTAAGCACATATTTTTGTATCGTATTTTTTAGATTGGCGATTTGAAAAATGAAGTAAAAATTGGTTCCCATGCTCGTTTGAGTTTAAAACGTCGTCAAAAAAGTAACATATTTTGAACACTGTCCAAAATTCAGTTTCCAATATATTTTCGGAGCAAATGTTTATTGTATGATGATGAGACCCCCAAAATTCAGCGATGTTATGCTCATTCGACAACACTTTTTAACCAATCAGATCAGGGAACATACCTACTTTTATGTTACAATAGACAACATAACTTGACAATTCCTAAATTATCTCCCTTTGTGAACGAAAATTAGTGTCACTTTCAAATTTTGAAAAGAATTATGGATCTAGATAGATAAAAATATAATAACATCATCTAAATTCAAATAGCTTGATATTGTATTTGAGTCCTTTGTTTATTCGTGAAATGTTTTGGATATATATAAAACAAACAAACATACGTTGTCATTATAACTCGCTCGTGGGTGCGCTGCTTCATGAACAAGTTTTGTTTTGACTGTTTCCAGGTATACTGTTGGTGTTTTCTCTAACTTGACTTTTGACACAAACGGAAAAACAAGCAGTATTGTGAAACTGACCCAGCACACATCACGTAACATCAGACTTGAACACGCAACTTAAATGTTTAACGCCTGCTGTTCGACCAAAGGTCTCGGCATTGTCATTTAGAATAATGTCCCTTACTTTCGTCCTTAACCTTGTACGCGATGTGTTAACATAAAGTTCTGCGCGCTCGCGAGGGGACCATTTGAAGGGAAAACAGTGAAGGATCTTTTTGCACATTTGTTCAATTCTAATTACTATAGTGTGGTAACACTACACTTATTGATTATAACACTTATTGGGTTTGCAAAATGCCTTTGCATGACACACGAATGATATTTGTGTTCGGGTAGTCATCTTTTATCATAATAACAAAACGTCTACATGTAGAACGTATGTAGGATTGTACTGAATGCTACTCAGATAGTTGCGTGTTAAACAATGCGATCTGACAATGTGATCATGAATTCCGTGTCACTTATCTTTGTTGTTGTTATTGTCAGCAGCTGGGAAATCCGTGACGTCATTGGGAAACACCCCGATTTTTCGATCTCTAACACAAATGAGTTCTCTGTCAGAGTTACGATAGGTATCATAGCTCTGAGCGATCTGTGACAGGTTTACGATTGTTTCGAAAATCTATCTATCTTAACTTTTAGATATCTTATCTTTGAACAAAAGTAGTTAAGATTTATCGTTTCAAAATCTAGACCCTACACAACAGGTGGCACCCTTTACAAAAGAAGACCATTAGTAGGCTCTTGTAGCCTCTATCAAATAACCTGTTCACTATTTGGCCAAGGGCCTCTGTCATCTGCATCTTTGAAAACATTTACACGTTTTTCCTTTATTCACACAAAACTACATTTGCATTTAGATTAATGTATCGTTTATTGAATCATCTAATTTACATACTGCATGTTACAGCTTGTTTATGTGTTATTCCAACCATCAATTTGACCTTGTTTTATCTCCTGCTTGGTGTCTATCCTTTTCTCCTTCTTGGTGTCTATCCTTTTCTCCTTCTTGGTGTGTACCTTTTTCTTCTTGGTGTCTATCCTTTTCTCCTTCTTGGTGTCTATCCTTTTCTCCTTCTTGGTGTGTACCTTTTTCTTCTTGGTGTCTATCCTTTTCTCCTTCTTGGTGTCTATCCGTTCCCCCTTCTTGGTGTCTATCCTTTTCTCCTTCTTGGTGTCTATCCGTTCCCCCTTCTTGGTGTCTATCCTTTTCTCCTTCTTGGTGTCTATCCTTTTCTCCTTCTTGGTGTCTATCCGTTCCCCCTTCTTCGTGTCTATCCTTTTCTCCTTCTTGGTGTCTATCCTTTTCTCCTTCTTCGTGTCTATCCTTTTCTCCTTCTTGGTGTCTATCCTTTTCTCCTTCTTGGTGTCTATCCTTTTCTCCTTCTTGGTGTCTATCCGTTTCCCCTTCTTGTTGTCTATCCCTTTTTCCTTCTGGTTGTCACCCGTGAAGATCCGGGGTAGAATAGGTCTTCAGCAACCCATGCTTGCTGTAAAAGGCGACTAAGCTTGTCGTAAGAGGCATCTAACGGGATCGGGTGGTCAGGCTCGCTGATTTGGTTGATGCATGTTATCGTATCACAATTGCGTAGATCGATGCTCATGATATTAATCACTGGATTGTCTGGTCCAGACTCGATTATTTACAGACCACCGTCATATAGCTGGAATATTGCTGAGTGCGGCGTTAAAAAAACCAACCAACCAACCTCCTTGTTGTCTATCCTTTCTCTTTCTTTGTGTCTAGTTTTCTTCTTCGTGTTTATCCTTTGCACCTTGTTGTCTATACGTTTCCCGTTGCGGTCTTGTAGCCTAGTGGTTAAAGCGTTCGCTCGTCACGCCGAAGACCCGGGTTCGATTCCCGACATGGGTACAATGTGTCAAGCCCATTTCTGGTGCCCCCCGCCGTGATATTGCTGGAATATTGCTAAAAGCGGCGTAAAACCATACTCACTCACTCACTATACGTTTCCCCTTCTTGGTGTCATACTTTTCTCCTTCTTGGTGTCTATCCTTTCTCCTTCTTGGTGTCTAGCCTTTCTCCTTCTTGGTGTCTATCCTTTTCTCCTTCTTGTTGTCTATCCTTTCTCCTTCTTGGTGTCTATCCTTTTCTCCTTCTTGTTGTCTATCCTTTCTCCTTCTTGGTGTCTAGCCTTTCTCCTTGGTGTCTAGCCTTTCTCCTTCTTGGTGTCAAGCCTTTTCTCCTTGGTGTCAAGCCTTTTTTCCTTTTTGTTGTTCATCTTTTTCTCCTTGGCGTCTATCCTTCTCGAACCACACGTAGAGATAACGGTGTCATGATTGGGAAATACAACCTTTATCGCAAAGACTAAAAAAGAATATACTTCTATTTCCGACAGTATACTTTATAGTCTGTTTAAGAATTGAATTCAGTATTGTTTGTGTTTATGGAGATATAAACGCAATAAAACTTAGCAGTATTTCGGTTAAATCACAGCGTACCCTGCATGCAGCTATAAATGTGTGAGGATAGTCCATGCTGAAGCGGATCGCTGACGTTAAGAGTTACCTACGAACACGATAGACCGTCACCTTGCGTGGCCAACAGGTCGCCGCCTAAGGGTCGGGATGTGGGGCATAATGACATCTCACATGTTGACACAGGTGCATATAGTATACGCGTGTGAACCTGAACGGCCTCTGGGCACATCACACGGCACAGTCAACGCATAACAAGGGACGGGGTGTGGCGGTCGAGTAAACAGTAAGTCCAGTTTAGTACATGAATGATTATCAGAACTTGTTTATTTTATCCCAAAAAATATGCATGCTATTGATGTCATACGTCGACTTTGTCAAACCATAACTAATGTTATCCTATAGATTTAACCAGCGCGCTTGCAGGCGGTTCACCACACAGAGTCGGACATCCAGACATATGGAATAACCTTTCACACGGTTTATTGTGTGTGTAGGAGAAAAACAGGATTTTGTTTGGAAATCTAAAAATCGATGGGGAAGGAATATCGAAGGCCCGAGGGCAATTCCGACCCCGAGGGTTTACAGTTTCAAAGAAATTAAATTGGAGGTTCATACTTCTGGACGTGAACCTCTAGCCACTGGTCTGTCTTACAGACCCAGATACAAATATATATGAAATACAGCCCATGCAAGTCTATAATGTTTGGCAAGTCTAGATTACTGCAGTATCAGTATCCGAAAATGAAGAGAGTCACTGGGCTCCCTTTTATTATATTTTTTATTAAGGTAACTGAACAACTCTTGTTTTTCTGTACGATATGTTCATTTCAGAAACTAGATGTTAGTCTTCTCCAGCCACGTATATTGTATTATTACTGCGTGAAGCTGACGTGGTCCACTTTCAACAGCTGTTGGCCACCACGCGACATATGTTTTATGAGTATCTGGTATGACACGAAACATGGTTAAGACTTTTAGATTAAGAAAATATATGAAATTTAACTCAATGAGGTAACGCATTAAAAAAAGTGAGTTTAGAAAATATAATATGAAATTAAACTCATTGAGGTAACGCATTTAAAAACAGTGTGTTTAGACACTTAAAAAAAGATGTGATGTCCTGATATAATACCATTCCAGCTTGCGTGACATCGACATGTATATATATATATTGCCTAACCCAAAATAAGACGTTGTACATAAACCTACCCGACTGAGCCATACCTTTTATTGTTTGTTTGACGCCTCACTTCTCAATACTCCAGCTATAAGACGTCTGTCAATAACTGAGTATCGACCAGACAATCCGGTGATTGAAATGGATGTGCCTTATGTGGTTGTTTGTGAACTCTTAACGTCCTATTTTGTTACTGAGGTTGACTGATCATAAAAATGGGATGTCGGTAATTTGAACATCCATCTTCTAAAGAAAAGGAACGTTTTCAGCTGAGCTTATAACTAAGTTCATACAAACAGGGAGAGTATATAAGAATCATCTCTCTCTCTCTCTCTCTCTCTCTCTCTCTCTCTCTCTCTCTCTCTCTCTCTCTCTTTCTCTCTCTCTCTCTCTCTCTCTCTCTCTCTCTCTCTCTCTCTCTAGTCCTAGATGGTTGTAACACTACCACTTCTAGAATTTCGGCGCGATAGACAAATGTACACCCAGCCCTACTCATTAAGGCAGAGACAGAAAGTGCTTAATCTCAGATTTTGCTTTGTTGACAGTGATAGGGTTCGTTTGGCACAAACCAGTAAAATCTTCAAGTCACTTTCAGATTCAGCCAGTTGTACGAGTTCAGAAGGTCAACTGTCCTGTTGTCAATCAATCAGTTTATTGGCCTACAGTACAATGCGTATTTACATGTAGGTGACGTGGTTGTTAACTAACAATTCTGTTTCTATGTGACATAGCGTGATAAACATATGTTGCCAGGTTACATAACATAGTATCATTAGATGAAGTTAAAAGATCTACAAACTTATGGTCATTCGGGTGTACAGAGTAGAAAGATGGCAAATATTTATCACGTAAATGTTTGTAAGCTTGACATACCAGGAGAAAGTGAAACTCATCTTCAATTGAATTTGTGTTACACGTGCATATTCTGTCTCTTCTATCAGTGTGATTATATCTACCAGTCTCTATATACAGGTTGTGAGTGGAACATCTAAATCGTGCTTGTGCAATTCTAATTTTTTTAAACTCAAGTTTACAGAGGTACGCCTCAATTTCAATATTACTTTTCATGATTCTATAATATAAACATTTATTTGATTTGGACATTAATTCTAACCATTTCTGCAAATACATATCTTTTAGGCTCTGGGGGAAGGACATTAAAAAGAGCGGTTCTGATTCTACACACTGATTATACCACACATAATTTAAACCCGTAATAAATAATTATTATTTTACGTTTGTTACCCAATTTCGTTTTCCAGTACTGTCGTAGATGTTTAACATATCATAGCACTTCCTAGGGTTTCTATCATTAGTAATGTTTATCAAGCGAATCCAGTATTTAATCACTTTTAAGTAGGATTGAATATACAGCGGATATCGTCCCGTTTCTCCATATACCATTATGCTGGACGTACTATTTTTAACTCCTACATATATAATTCTTGCAAACAAACAAATGTACTTATTTAATTTGATCATGAATTTTTATACCCCAGACTTCAGCACCATAGTGTAGTATTGGAATTATCTTTGTATCAAAAAGTTTAAAATATGATCTAAATGAGATGTCTCTTAGAAATGGAGACTGTCTATGAAGATGTGGTTTCCAAAATTTCTCCATTGTGAAACCGTTTTTCAATTGATGCTAGTTTTCCCCCATTTTTGAAGACTATAACTTTTGTTTTTTCTCTATTTACAACTAAGTTTGATTCTTTACAGAATTTTTCAAGTTCATTAATTTGCCTTTGCAAACCAATCACTGTCGTGGAGAAATGTATGACATCATCTGCGAAAAGCAACAGAAATAATTCCGTAAGATCTGGATGTAACTGTATACCATGGGAGCAATTTTCTTGTTTTTGAGTAGCTAATTCATTAATGAAAAAAGAAAATTGAAACGGACTCATTATACAGCCTTGTCTAACACCTAAATCAATAGTAAAACTTTCTGACAGTTTGTTATTATTTCTCACGCAGGCTTTGACATTGGTGTATATACTTCTCAAAAGATTACTCATTTTCAAGCTAATTCCGTGCGATTCTAACAGTGTCCATAGTTTTGTTCTATCTTCTCTGTCAAACGCCTTTGAAAAATCAACGAAAAGTGCATAAAATGTTCCACCTCTTTTACTAAGTATTTCTCTATGAGCCTCTGTAGTGTAAAAATAGTATCGATGGTAGAATATCCCTGTCGAAAACCAGCTTGTGCTTCACTAATTTTCTGCCCAATTCTGTAATCTTTTATTTATAATGTATATGAACAATTTACTAAAGACGCTTAAAAGTGTTATACCTCGGTAGTTATTGGTATTGTTAATATCACCATGTTTATGGATGGGGACAATTATGCCAAACGTCCATGATTCGGGGAAATTCCCACCCTGTAGAATATGATTAAAAACAAATGATAAATATGGTATTATGATATCTGCACAGTGTTTGAACAATTCCGGTAGCATTTTGTCAATTTCCGATTTATTGTTTTTCAAATTATCTATGCTATTCATTATTTCCTGAAAAGAAATTGGAGAATCTAAAATGTCAGTTACGACATCATCGATTTCACGAATTCGGTCACACTCTGTAGTATGTACATGGTCTATATCCATATCATTTCTATTTGATTCGAAAAGAGTTTTACAGTGAGAAACCCATTCACCTGTGCTGATATCATTCCCTTGGGAATATTTTCCTCTAAGTTTTCTTAATATTGACCAGAACTGGGTTGGGTCATCTATACTGTTTGCTGAGAGTATCCTTTGTTTTTGGAGGTAGTTATTTCGTTTTTGTCTACAAATGGCATTGTACTTATTTCTTGCTGCATTATAAAGTTGTAATGAATCCCTGTCTTTAAGTTGTCTAAACCTATTTAAGTTCTTACACCTCTGTCGTTTCAATTCTTCACATTCTCTATCAAACCACTTATTAACCCTTTCCGAGTAATTTGAACTTTTAACTTTCCTTTTCATTTAAAGGCAGCTTTTGAGATTGCCTGAACTATACAATCGATACTCTTATTAATATTGACGGACACTTCTTCCTGTGACATGTTTAGCACAGTCTGTACCTCATCTGTAAGTAAATTTTCTCTGAAAGTTTCACAGTGCTGGACATCCCAAACAAACTTATGAGAAACGCTATCACTACGAGAACTATTGTTGCTACATGGGTGAGGATGAAGCGTCCGTAAAGTCACAGAAACTGGAAGATGTGGAGTCAGCACGTGATGAAGTCTCGAAATCAGCTACATAGTCAAATATAAAAGATGATGCAATTACATAGTCCACAAGACTGGCACCGAGTGATCCAATAAATGTGTAATCTCCACGTCCTGGGGGGCGGTCGGGTAGGCTAGTGGTTGAAGCGTTTGCTCGTCACGCCGAAGACCTGGGTTCGATTCCCGACATGGGTACAATGTGTGAAGCCCATTTCAGGTGTCCACCGCCGTGATATTGCTGGAAAATTGCTTAAAGCAGCGTAAAACCATACTTACTCACTCCACGTCCTGAGTCTGATCCACATCTCACATTCATGATATGTACATTGAAAATTGAACACAAATCTAGTAAAGATCTACCAAAGGCATTACTGTTCTTATCCACAGAGTGTTGTCAATGACGACGCCACTGGAAAGGCGGTTAACTTCAGTGATGAGGCCATTTATATACAGGTTGAACAGTAATGGAGATAACATACATCCTTGTTTTAGTTCCCCATTCGCAACACACATTGGCGTAGATCTTCCATTTATGTGAACGCAGTATTGTATCACTTCTTATATTTTATCACAATTTCCTACCTCAAAGGATGTAGGCCTAGATCTAGATCTCTAATATTTTATTTAGTTTGTGTGACTTCATGTTTACACTGAGAGCCATACAACAACCAGCTGTATCGCGGAATAAAATAGTTCCTCATTAGGAGCGGTGACGTGAGCGTATGTATGCACAACTTGTTCTTCAGAAACATCTTACACAACACGTCTTCAAATAACATCACCGTTAGATGTTAAAAAAGGTCTGTTAAGAACTACTTCTGTAAGTCAATCACAATGACGGCGCGTTGTAATACATTTCCATCAAGTTCAAGACGTCAAAATGGCCGACACCATAAACGTGACGGCAGTGATTTAGGAAGTTGTTTTTGAACCTGTGGGGGTTACATGTTTAAGTCATCATTGATCAACTGGCCGATCATTGAAAGGTGATTAAAGATGTGTCATATAGACACTAAGGTAAAATCATAGATTGCTGTAGACTGTCACTGTCAGCCCGGACACACCCCCTGATGTTTCTCAATGCATACTAAAACGCTGAGTTCAAGATTAAAGGGTCTAAATTATCAGAAAGAACGCTTCTTTATGTATTCATGCGAGGGAATTCCCAGGAATGTGGAAGTCGTCCGTCAGTGTTTACGTCATTTCAAGAATGACACGTCATTTCGTGAAAAACGTATGAAAGTCAAATTGTGTCGTTCATACACTTATGGACGTCAATTTCGCAGTCATGTGACCTACCTCTCGTCCAATGAAAAAGCCGTATATCGTGTAAACTTCAAATTAAAAAAAATATTTAAAGTTAAGCTATAAGATAGCTTCATATGAATTGTCTAATACCAAGACATTAATCTTATGACACGCTTCATTTCTTACCAGGGACCCAACGCCTTCTGGCTACACACCAATGAATTGATTTGTGGTTATGTCCAAACCACGTTTTGACTTTTGGAAATAAATTTATTTTATGGTCTTTGGAAAATCGTCTAAACGGAACTTTTAATTTCCTTAGTATTAACGGTAGTGTTAATGTACATTAAAACCTGACATTTAACCCCTTGCAGCACACAGTTAATTGTTCATTACGCAAGCAGTTAACGATGACTTGGTGGGGGCTGTTGGTTCCCACAACAGAACAGAAGAAAAGGCTTAATTTCTTTAGTATTTACGGTAGTGTTTATGTACATTATAACCTGATAATTTTTCATTACGCAAGCGGTAAACGATGACTGGGTGGGGCGGTTGGTTCCCACAACAGAACAGAAGAGAAGGCTAGGCTTATTCACAAAGATCAAACAAAGTGAAATAGTGATACAGCTATTTACATTTTCTATATACATTTGTTTAGACAGCTGTAATAGGGGTAGACATTTATTTACAAATTTAACAATATTACATAATAAGGGGACGTAATCAGACATTATTAACTTCAAAAACGTTTCAATATTTGGAAACGTGATGAAATAATTTGGAACGTACAAGACACGATATTTGTTTAGAATAGGACAAACAAGCATAAAAAGATACCCGTCACCAGAGCTTTTAAGTTACACAAAGGTCAGAGGCTATTTTTTCAATAGGATTATTTTGCCAGCGACGTTTCTATTGGAACATACTAATCATTTAGTAGCATGTGGACTTGCTCGGGATAGGCCAGCTATTGTTGTTGAGGGTGTATGACAGACTAACGTGGTTCATTAACTTCAGTTCCGGATGGACAAGGCAAAGGACCAACACTCATTGAAGCTGCTGCGTGTGGCCGAGGACTTCTGCCAGGGACAGATGGTGACAACAATCACTCATCTATATCGGAACAAATCTCGGGAGTACTTCGATCAAGTCCTGAACAAGGAAGATGGCCTGATGTTGCCCTACAAGAAAGACAACGGGGGCGACCCATCCTGCCCCATCAACGGCAGATTGAAGGGACTGTTCTTTGCCGCTACGTTGGTGCAGGGGAGAATTCCAGAGGCATCGCCATTCGGAAATACTCGGTTGACGCTTCCAGTGGAAGAGCTGATTGGACCAGACACGAACCTTTACTTCGCCGATTTCTTCTGCATGCCTATAATGTCAATAAATAATAACCACTACATTGTACTGGTGGTGACGAAGCAGGGATCACCCTCCGACCTGTTCTGCAACACAATTCTCCCTCAAATCAACATCAATAACAACTTATTCCTAACACGGAGAGACGGGCCAAATGGACCTTCTTTTACAATACCTTTCAAAACAGGGTTTGATCACGACGGGCGGCCTCACAAGTTGTGGATCGAGGTAATGTACACCGAGGCCATTGATATGGCGAACATGCTAATCAAATATGGCGATGCCATAGTAACAACGTGTAGGACATTCGGCGAAGGAAGCAGCAAGAAGGAAACGGGTGTGAGGAAACATACAAACTGTACAATATGTAGTTATAACCCTTGTGTGAGGTGCATCTGTTGCAAGAGAGTTCTCTCTGGTCGAGATTTTGACTTGTGACCTTGACCTCCATTGACGTGTCAGCGCGGGTGTTGTGTCTGGTCTGTTAGGGTTTAGAGGGAACCATTTTACCTTTTGTGCAGCTTTTGGCACAGGCGGGACACCGAGGACAGGCTGAAGAATTTGTAATCTTGTTGGAATCACATCCAGTATTGGAGACGAGGTGGTCACAGTACTTGGCTATATCCCATCATCCTTTGATTGGTGACTGGGTTGGTTGGTTGGTTGTTTAACGTCCACTCAGCAATATTCCAGCTATATGACGGCGGTCTGTAAATAATCGAGTCTGGACCAGACAATCCTGGGATTGATGTCATGAGCATCGATCCACGAAATTGGGAGCGATGACATGCATCAACCAAGTCAGCGAGACCGACCACCCGATCTCGTTAGTTGACTTTTACGGCAAGCATGGGTTGAAGAGCTATTCTTGCCCGGATCTTCACGGGTCTATTGGTGATTGGGTCACTTGTCAGAAGAAGCATCTAACCTCGCCCTGTGGTTCAGATGCTAAGCATCTCCTCTGAAGATAATTTCAGCAATTATTTATGTTGCAAAGTAAAATTGTATTTGAGTTAAATGTGTTATCTTCTATTATTTTTATAGCGGGTATTTATCAGATATAGAGTGAAAGAATGTGCAAAAGAAACAAGCATACAGAAATAAGACCAGGTTCACGATAACCATAATAACCTTGACCTTTGAAACACATCAAGATATCAATTTTCATAACTGTAGAGAGTGTGAGTATGACAACAAATAACTGAATCTGGACCAGTCCATTCCAATAGGTTGATAGGAGCAAAAGGTGTGTTTAACGCCGCACTCAGCAATATTGAACCTAAATGATGGCGGTCAGTACCTGACAATCCAGTGATTGACATCATGAGCACCGATCTAGGCAATTGGGATACGATGACATGCATCAACCATGTCAGCGAGCCTGACAACCCGATCCCTTTAATCGCCTCTCGATCCCTTTAGTCGCCTCTCCTGAAAAGCATAGTCGCCTGTTAGGGCAAGCAAAGCATGGAATGCTGACGACCTATTCTACCATGGACCTTCACAGGTCGCCAGCCTAGGTATTGGCTATATATATATGTAAACATTCCGATAAATAGGTGCAATCAATGAAAACAAAACTCAAATAGAGAAAAAAACTTTCATAGAATATAAAACGTATAATGTTTTAACAATGGAATATGTAATGTCAGAACATATACATGCTTAAGATATTCCAGTAGACAGGTACACACAACTTCAGCACAGTACACCATCTTGTCTGACAGAGACAGTGCAATATCCTCATTCATTAATAGCACCAACCATAACCACTCAAAATAATGTAAATGCTGCACGCTTTCATGGCAATACCTGAACATTCAAATATATCGTCACAGAAAAACATGATTGACAATGAACTATACATGCTAAAGATGCATACTTACGTCCATGGGTAACGTGGGTACAAAAAGGGGAGGCATCAGCCAATGGGAAGGGACACGTGGGTAATAGTGAATTAAGGGTATGGACACCTGGCTTAGGGTGAATTAAGGGTATGGACACCTGGCTAAGGGTGAATTTAGGTTATGCACATCTGAGTAAACGTGCATTTAAGATATGGACTCTCGGATAATAATGCAATAAGGCTATTATGGACACATGAGTAAGGATGCAATAAGGCTATTAGGGACACATGAGTAAGGATGCAATAAGGCTATTAGGGACACATGAGTAAGGATGCAATAAGGCTATTAGGGACACATGAGTAAGGATGCAATAAGGCTATTAGGGACATATGAGTAAGGATGCAATAAGGCTATTAGGGACACATGAGTAAGGATGCAATAAGGCTATTAGGGACACATGAGTAAGGATGCAATAAGGCTATTAGGGACATATGAGTAAGGATGCAATAAGGCTATTAGGGACACATGAGTAAGGATGCAATAAGGCTATTAGGGACACATGAGTAAGGATGCAATAAGGCTATTAGGGACACATGAGTAAGGATGCAATAAGGCTATTAGGGACACATGAGTAAGGATGCAATAAGGCTATTAGGGACATATGAGTAAGGATGCAATAAGGCTATTAGGGACACATGAGTAAGGATGCAATAAGGCTATTAGGGACACATGAGTAAGGATGCAATAAGGCTATTAGGGACACATGAGTAAGGATGCAATAAGGCTATTAGGGACACATGAGTAAGGATGCAATAAGGTTATTAGGGACACATGAGTAAGGATGCAACAAGGCCATTAGGGACACATGAGAAAGGATGCATTTGGGGTATAAGGGACATATGAGGAAGGGTGCAGTAAGGGTATGGGTATGCACATCTGAGTAAACGGACACCTGGATAACTGTGCATAAGAGTATAGACACCTAGCCCCAGCAATAAAGGTATCAGGGACACCTGGGTAAGGGAGCATTAATGATTAGGACACCTGGGTTAGGGTGTATTAAAAGGTATGGAACGTGTGAGGCTTGACACTTATTGTAGGGTTGAAACATGAGCACTAAATGGGAAGAGCAGTCGACTTGGTTAAGGTCTTACATTAGTAGGCATCAAGATATTGCCAGTAAGGTCAGACCTTGTGACTGGATGACCTTTCTGATGAAAATCAAGGCCTTTCTTTGAAGTCCCTTGGCCAAGTATAGAATGGAACACTGGTATGATGGGAGGGGGATGATGGGAGGGGGATGATGGGATGATGGGAGGGGGAGATGGGAAGAGTGAAAAGGTAATATAGAAAACAACATTAAAATAAGAGTATAAAAATGATACATTCAAACAAAATATGCCGATAACAAACTTTGAACACTTCAGAAGTTCATAAGAACTTGCAAGGTTGACAGGTACTCTCCAGTGCACTCTACCTGGCTGGCAAGAAGTGCATTAACATCAGGTGGGAAACAGCTGGTCAAATTATCCAAGAACACTAATTCTGGTCAGTCGGGTTTCAAATGGCATCTTTGACCCATTGACAACACGGTTACATTCAGACATACCAAGTGGAAAAAAATCTGATAATTTCATATTTCCGTTTGTTCAAGGAATTTTTAAATATTACTCAAAATATATCATTGTGAAACCTGAAACAAGATTCACATGATCCTGACAAGTCTTTCGTCATAGTGTAAAGAATTGTGAACTAAACTTTTCATACTAACACCTTCACCAATCACTGACGCTGAACTATACAGACAAATATCTCAATGAGTTTACTCCCGTGTTAAACCATATATGTAATACCTAACCAGCATGATATTCTTCATAACATCCTCTAACACTGCTATTGGTCTTCACTTGACAACTGTCTACTTGTGCTGTCTTTTTGTCGAGGGCAAACCCAACTGAAGGTTGCACAAATTGCACCTGGTATTCTTTGGAATGCCCATAATTGAGCTATGTCCTTGCCCAAATGTTTCGACATTTTCAAAATACGCATCATTCCTATGTCTGTCTAACAGCCACCCAATGTCCACATTTTCTGTGTAAAACACTTCAATATTCAAGCAAACCGAGCATGTGCATGTGAATACCTGCCAACCATACACTGAGTTTTCTTTATACAGGAAGGGGTTGTTGAAAGGATTAAGCTGACGCAAGCATGTCTGACAAAACACATCTGCATCTGAACCCTTCCTTGTCATCACTAGTGTGACATAATGAGGACCTCTACTACTGGTGCAGTAGAAGTCTGTGAAATACAAGCAAGTGTCCATATCGAACAGTACGTCAGCAGGAACGTACAAACGCTTGTCACCAAAGCAGGAAGTTGAAGGTACTTTCCCTGTCGAAAATTGGACCGATGCACTGAAAAACAAACCATTGAGTTTCCCGTTGATGGGCGATCCCTGGTCTCCATTGTGGTCCTTCAGGTAGGGCTTCATGACACCATCGTGATTGTACAAGATGTCTCCAAAGTAAGGCCTGGGCTTGTTCCTGTAGAAGTGTTTAAGGTGGTGGTATTTGGAGCGACTCTTGCAGATGAACTCCTCGGCCATTTCTTGTAGTTTCTCAAGGTGTTTGAGAGTCAGCGCTGCCAATCAAAGAACAGTTTATAAGAGTCTGTAAACCATTAACTGGACATTAATGCCATTATCTTTCCATTTGACCTGAGTTAAAATTGATAATATAATATTTAGGCTCTTTTAATAGATGAGGTAAATTCATGATTAGGGAGTGGTCATTTATAATGGGGAGGATGGGTGTTGAGATTATGGATGAGGGCGGCATGAAAATCTCTCTCACACACGCCCACGCCCACGCCCACACCCACACACAAACACACACTAAAAAAAGGCCAGTCTCCAGTAAGTGTTTAAATTATTTTTTTCAGAAATACATTTGGAAGGTAGGAGTCTATTTTCGGATTATTGTATTTTTTATCTAACCCCAGGAAGAGAAAGTTAAATAAAATCTTACATGTGGTGAAGGTGAGGAAACTGGATACACTGTTGATACTGAAAGCCCTAAGTGATGCTGCTTGTCCATCCAACTCGAACATACGAGCTTCGTACTTCTCAGTTGCAATGAGTGAGAACGGGATGTCCAGTTCACCATTCTTCATGCGTCCCCGGATGAAGTAGACCTTCCCAGACTTATGGAACCGCAACAGCAGCAGCATCTGTCTGTCCTCAAGGTCAACTCTTGGAGGCAGCACCTGCCTGTCCTCAAGGTCAACTCTTGGAGGCAGCACCTGCCTGTCCTCAAGGTCAACTCTTTGAGACAGCACCTGCCTGTCCTCAAGGTCAACTCTTGGAAGCAGCACCTGCCTGTCCTCAAGGTCAACTCTTGGAAGCAGCATCTGTCTGTCCTCAAGGTCAACTCTTGGAGGCAGCACCTGCCTGTTCTCAAGGTCAACTCTTGGAGGCAGCACCTGCCTGTCCTCAAGGTCAACTCTTTGAGACAGCACCTGCCTGTCCTCAAGGTCAACTCTTGGAAGCAGCACCTGCCTGTCCTCAAGGTCAACTCTTGGAAGCAGCATCTGCCTGTCCTCAAGGTCAACTCTTGGAAACAGCATCTGCCTGTCCTCAAGGTCAACTCTTGGAAGCATCACCTGCCTGTCCTCAAGGTCAACTCTTTGAGGCAGCAATGGACTCTTCCATTTCACATTCTTCTGACCTGAGGCTAACTTATTCTTAGCTTTTGCTATCTTTCTCAATTTTTTCTTTTTAGCATTCTTAGATAATTGGTTACCACCAACTGTTGAGTTACTCAATTCACTAAAAGGTCTCTTTCTTCCAGGCTTAAGATTTTCAACTTTCTGTTGAGCTGGTTGATCAGAGACTCTGACTTCACCATTTCCAACCTTTGACCTCTTCACAGGTTCTTGCAGAGTTTCAAAATTTTCAAAACCTAAAGATACTCCCCCCTCAGAGTCACTGTCCAACACAGTATGGTTGTACCCATTAGAATGAAGGACAACAAAAGCAGACCTATCTGCAACACTTTCCCTGGAAACCGCATTGCCAAGGACAACAGCTTCACGGGCAGTAACAGCATCACCTGTGGCAACACCACACCTGCTAGCAACACCACACCTGCCAGCTCCACCCGTGGGAACCCCACACCTGCTAGCTCCACCCAAGGTGAAACCAGAGGCTCCCATGTCACCAACATTCATGGCAGTAGTGGTAGGATGTGACCCATGTTTCCTTGTTCTGGACTGAGTAATGACATTTCTGTTCATCTCATCAGTGACATCCCAGCCAGTGATCGGTGAGTACTGGGAGGTGCACTTGTTGCTGCTCACGGTGTCAGAATCGTCTGCGCTGGTCGATGCCGCAGACAACTCGGACAGTGAATCATAACACAATAAAGGGCGTAAGAACCGGCAAGGCTTGACAGCATGAGAAACATTACATGAAGTCCTCACTGTGTTGTTCCAGATATTGCAAATATTGTTTTGTGTACGGTTTAGAGTGGTACATTCATTACTAGTTTTTGACTTGATTGGTTTGTGTTTGGCGTTCCCAGTGGTGGTTTTCACGACTGCCTTAATACAGGCTTGTGTACTGACTAGTGTAGCATGTGTTTCTGTTTGGTGTGAGCTGGTGTTCTGCGTGGAGCATGAAGTGATGTCTCCTTTCAGAGCTGTATGGGCAGTGGTAAGGGCAGTGGTAAGGGCAGTGGTAAATGCAGAGCTAGAAGATTGGGGATGGGTTTGGCCAAGGAGTCTTGACCCATGAGCTGATGTGGCAGTGGTTGTGGTGGTCGTTTTCTCAAAGACAGGTCCTTTTGCAGAATGATCAACCCCTCCATGTCCCAGTTTGGGGGCACCTGGATCTTCAACACTCATTTTGTAATGGGTCTGCACCAGCAGCTTTGGGAACATCTGAAAAGATTCCTGCAAAAGAAGGAATTGCCGTCAATATTTGTAATTGGATTGGACCTATTTGGTACAATGTTCATCATTGTGTTCATCATAGTGTTCATCAACCAGGTCACAGCTTGAGTGAGTGAGTGAATGACAATTTGTGATTGATCACTGCGCAATACTTTCCATCAGGGGGCACTAGAAAACTGTCCCAGAATACCCACAGGGATCTAAGAATGGGGTACTGGGAACCTATTCTATCCCAGAATACCCACATGGATCTAAGAATGGGGTACTGGGAACCTATTCTATCCCAGAATACCCACATGGATCTAAGAATGGGGTACTGGGAACCTATTCTGTCCCAGAATACCCACAGGGATCTAAGAATGGGGTACTGGGAACCATTCTGTCCCAGAATACCCACAGGGATCTAAGAATGGGGTACTGGGAACCTATTCTTTTCCAGAATACCAACAGGGATCTAAGAATGTGGTACTGGGAACCTATTCTGTCCCAGAATATCCACAGGGATCTAAGAATGGGGTACTGGGAACCTATTCTGTCCCAGAATATCCACAGGGATCTAAGAATGGGGTACTGGGAACCTATTCTGTCCCAGAATACCCACAGGGATCCAAGAATGGGGTACTGGGAACTATTCTGTCCCAGAATACCCACAGGGATCTAAGTATGGGGTACTGGGGACCTATTAAGTCTCTTAGAACATATTTATTCTTAGAAGAGATGTTTACTTCCAGGTAATTTACTGAAGTTCCCTGTTAGAATTGATCTTCAGCTCCCCATGCTTGTTGTTAGAACAGGCCACGAATGTGATCCGGTGGTCAGACTTGGTGATTTGGTTGATGCACATCACCAAATCACAACTGTGCAGATGATCCCCATAATGTCAATCACTGGATTGTCTGGTCCAGACTCAATTATTTACATAGCGCTGTCATATATCTGACTAATATTGCTGACAATCCATTATCGTGGTCTTTCCATTTAGAAAATTTCACAAAGACGATCCAGGGAAGCATCAGTTTCATCTTTAACAATTCCACAGTTCTATTTCTACACAGCAGCCATTTTAGCCACCAAATACCCATTCTAGTCGTCTTGCAAGAAACATGGGTTAATGGGATGAAGTCTGCTCCTGAATCCCAATGGGATGAATTCTCTGCAAGAGGCAACAATGTAAAGAGGAACTTTTCTGATGCCGAGCTTAGTGTTATGTGACATTAATTTTGTTATAGGCAGTTATGATAGGCACTCATACAATAGCTAGTTTTGTTAGTGACCTCGATAGCTAGTGATAATGAGTGACTTCCCTCAGTGTTTACAGTCTGTCCCAGCGCCTGACACTTTTGTTTCCCTCCCATGAGACCCACTGAGGAGCCTGCTTAAAGGCTTGTTTACAGGTTTACACATCTGAAATTGTCGACTTCCATTACTGTTTCCTTCATTCAAGGGCCGAGCACAGACCTCATTCAAGAGCCGAGGACGGGCCTCATTCAACAGCCCAGCACGGGCCTCATTCAACAGCCCAGCACGGGCCTCATTCAAGAGCCGAGGACGGGCCTCATTCAACAGCCCAGCACGGGCCTCATTCAACAGCCCAGCACGGGCCTCATTCAACAGCCCAGCATGGGCCTCATTCAACAGCCCAGCACGGGCCTCATTCAACAGCCCAGCACAGGCCTCATTCAACAGCCCAGCACGGGTCTCATTCAACAGTCCAGCACGGGCCTCTATCAACAGCCCAGCACAGGCCTCATTAATTTATTAATTGTTCATCGATCTTGTATGGTCATTTACGAATTTCACAATCAAGTTCTGTACATTTCAACTTGGAAATCAACACATAACATTAGTGACATCAAAGGATCAAACCTTCATCACAAGGGCATCCATTAGGCTACGATCACACGTCTTCCTCCTCAGCACTAAAGTCTCCCACTTGGAATAATCTGAAAATACATAAATGCAAAGGAAGCATGTTAAAAGTTTCAAACCAGTCTGAAATGCTGTTTAACTTTCCTGTAATAAGGTCACGACACGATAACTGTCCCAATACTATGGGTGCAATATGATTCATATCCCGAAACAGTACTCGTATTTCATAAGTTAATATTCTTTCTTTTCACGGGGGAATTACCATGACTACAACCCTGAAACAAGTGTTTCTAAATTTCAGACATCAAAGATTCTTGAGTATAGTGCGCACTTTTTTTCCAAAAAACACAGCTGTGTAGAAGGGGGTGCCCCTAGCAGAACAAAAAATACAATTTAAACGGCAAATCAACATGTATGGTGATATTTTATCTTAAATTTCGTATTTGTACTGACCAAATTTCTCATCACCCGTTCGTTTGCCGAACTTCGCTAAAGGGGTACGATTTAAAAAAAAAAATTGTTTTTTTGCATAATTGTGTCTAAAAATGCCAAACTGAAAGCCTATCTTCACTATCACAGACATAATCATTCAATTTTCAAGCCCTGATCAATCTCAGCTCTTATGGAAATCAACAAGATTCAATGGAGTCTTTAGTGGAGTTCTAGTGACAGGCTTCAAAGTTTAAATAGCCATATGGTCATATGGCTACAAGTATTGTTTTCCAGGTAGCCAGTGGTAAAATCAAGAAGTCAAGCCGATATTGTAGGTAGCCAAAGGCTTTTGAAATTATCTTTTCTCAAATAACTATTACATGTACAAGTCATAGCACTAGTCTTGGAATTGTATATTAGTGGAAACTGTACATGCTGTACTTGAGTTTTGTTATTTGGGACAATGATGCAATTTATATTACATATCATATAGGTATATCTTTCCTTATCTAATAAACTATCAAGTAAAATAAAATACTCATTACATTAATATTAATGTATACTCAACAACAAAAGTTCCTGTGACACCAATATTTGAGTGTATTTTTCAAACAAGTAAAGTTTGGTTTTCAATATTGTAGTACATGTATGGAATCAAGTCACAAAAAACTACTACAGAAAAGCATGCATTCCATGCAAAAGTTGCCTTTTATGCAAGCACCATACATTTCACTACCCAAGAATGGGTATAAAAACATTGTTTAGCATCGTGCTGACAACAACCACTCAGAAAAACAACAAAATTATGCAATTATTCAACATTAAGAAAGGCCAGGCCTGTCCGAAATGAGCGTCTACGAGCCATTGGTATGCTTGAAGCAGTTTCGAGTCAATGTGATGTTGCAAAACAAATTAACGTCCACAGAATCACCATTTGGTGTTTATGACAGTGTTGGCAACACACTAATGCAGTCAGAGACCATCCTCGGAGTGGCAGGCCATGCATAACCAATAATCAACAAGACAACTGGATACGACAACACACCTACGAAATCGATTCCAGACAGCAACGGTGACTGCAAGAAGCATCCCTGGCCTTCGACGAATATCTTCACAAGCCATACGTCATTGCCTCAGATGTGCAGGGATTGTCACCAGAAGACCCCCCAGACAGGAAACCACCGTCAAGCACGTCTACTGTGGTGCAGACAACGTCTACGCTGGACGGCCATGCAGTGGGGACAAGTTCTATTCACTGACGAGTGTCGTTTTCACCTCAGCCACAGCGATGGACGGATTAGAGTGTACCAACGTCGAGGTTACGTCAATCATTGTGTCATAGAAGAAGATCGGTTCGGGGGGATGGGATTACAGCAAGACAGAGGACCTGTTTGATAGTGGTAGAGGGAAATCTCAATGGACAACGCTATCGTGACAAGATCATCCGCCCTGTTGTTCTACTGTTTTTGCATCATCATGGCCCAGGCATTACCTTTCAACATGACAACGCCCGGCCTCATATTGCTCGACTTGTTCAGGAATCTCTTCAACAAAACAATGTGAATGTCATCCCCTAGCCGGCTCGCTCCCCTGGTCTCTCACCAATCGAGCACATGTTGGATGAGATGGATCGGCGCCTTCTACATCAACCACGTGTTCCACAGACACTCCAGGAACTTTTAAATGTGCTCCAGCAGATATGGACAGATATCCCACAGGACTTTGTGCGACGCCTGGTCCATTCCATGAGACGAAGATGTGTTACTTGCATCATAAACAGAGGTGGACACCCATGCTATTGATTTGTAAATTGACATTTTGGCATGTTCATGTTTTTTATGAAATCACACATTTTCTGAAGTCAGTATGGCAAATGAAACCATTTGAACACTTACAGGAGTCTTTTATCTGTTGCAAACCGAAATTGTTTCAGATTTGGTAAAAAACATAACTTTGCATTAAATCTTATTCAATGTCAAAGGAACTTTTGTTGTTCAGTATATTTCAGTTCATTGTTGACTTTAGGAGGAATTATTTGTGAGTACAATTAGTAGCAGACATGTTGGTTTTTTTGTGTGTCTACATATGAGTAGCAATAGAATTTAGTCGCCACAAGATATTTTTCAAGGTAGTCATTTTGCGACCTCTGAATTTGAGACTGCAGACAAATTGAAATTTAGGTCGCATTGGCGACCGTTTTAGTCGCAACTTTGAGGCCTGAGTGAGTGGAGCATGTACCTCTTGAATATCTGCAATGGCTGAAACTCATCCTGCAAATAATTACCTCAACATGCTCAAACACATCCAGAACAGACCCATGAAGATTGGGGGTAGAATAGGTCTTCCGCAACCCATGCTTGCCGTAGGGTTCCTGTTAATTTACAGGGCGCAACTCTTCACAGGAAATATGGCTCCCTATAGAAGTTGAGGCGACTATGCTTGTCATAAACGTCGACTAACGGGATCGGGTGGTCAAACTCTCTGACTTGTTGGATGCATGTCATCGATCCCAATTGCATGAATCGATGCTCATGATGTCAATCACTGGATTTTCTGGTCCAGACTCATTTATTTACAGACCGCCATCATATAGCTGGAATATTGCTGAGTGAGGCGTATAACAACAAACCAACCAACCAACATCCAGAACAACTCTAACCAGTGTCATTCAGTGGACGTGGCCTATTTCTGTTTGTCTATAGAAACAAATGGAGACAAAACTGCTTGTTTAGCCAATCAAATGCCACTGAATCCATCATAATTTATTTATATATTCACAATAGAGGGAACAAAGAAACAAATGTTTGAGCAATTGAAAAGGATCAGCCATTCCACTCACCTTTAGCAAGTGTCAGTTTCACAGTTTTCCTGCCACTGACTGAAACATAAAAGGCTCCACTGCTCTTCCCGACCTTCCCAAGGCCATACACCTCAATCTTCACTCCCTTGTCCCCAAACAACGTGAAGGTGTGAGTGCCCGGCTTGTCCAGCCACAAGATGTTGGTGAGAGCGTTGTCGTCGTCGTCGTACACGGCCACACAGACGGCAGCCAGATCCAGCTTGTCCCGCTTCCATGCCACTAGCAGGGACTGGAGGAAGGGCTTCATCTGTCTCAGCTGAGTGGTGATGGTCTGACTGACGGTAGCGGAGGTGGGGGGCCTTGTGTAGGGCTGGTCTAGTCTCTTCTGAACATACATAAGGGTTGGTTGGTTGGTTGGTTTGTTGTTGAACACCGCACTCAGCAATATTCCAGCTACATGACGGCGGTCTGTAAATAATCAAGTCAGTACCAGACAATCCAGTGATTGATATCATGAACATCAATCCACGCATTTGGGATCGATGACATGCATCAACCAAGTCAGCGAGTCTGACCACCCAATCCCGTTAGTCGCCTTTTACGACAAGCATAGTCAGCTTTTACGGCAAGCATGGGTTGCTGAAGACCTTCACGGGTCACATACATAAGGGAAACCATGAGCGATGTCCTGTTTATTGTTTAACACTTCACTCAGCAATATTTCAGCATTATTATTAATATGATTAAGTGTGTACCAGACAACCCAGTTACTGATAATTTGTTATGATACTTGCAGCAGGGGTAAAATGACACTATTGACAAAGTTTCAAAGCTTGTCGATCCAGTCTGGTAAGTCGCCTTGTACGCCATACATAGGTCTGTGTGTTTATTATTTAATGCTAAACTCACCAATATTTCAGCTATATTGCGGCAGTCTATAAGTAATGGAGTGTGGCTGCTTGTACTAGTCCAGACTGATGCCAATTTATAGTGCTAGCACACTGAGATATTATGCAATGGTTTAACCCCAATCAGGCACAGCATAGCCCAATGACTTGGTTGATGCATGTCATCGCATCCCAATTGCGTAGATCGATGCTCATGATGTCAATCACTGGGTTGTCTGGTCCAGACTCGATTATTTACAGACCGCCGTCATATAGCTGGAATATTCCTCAGTGCGGTGTTAAACAACAAACAAACAGTATACTGACACCGAGCTGACCAGTCCTTGTTTTAGCTCCTAAATGCCAAAAGCCAGACAGGGTAACATCAAGTACCATCTTTAAACGTCTTTTGGTATGACGCGGCCGGGAATCGAACCCTGGACCTTCCGCTCTCCAGGTGGATGCTCTACCACTAGACAACGGCGGCGATATTAATGAGGGAGCATCTAGGATTCAAACCAGTGCTCATAGGATTCTGGTATGATTAAGGGACACAACTCTGTAATCTGCAAATGGCATCTACGACAACTTACTCATCATTGCCAATGGACAATTGAAATGTATCGATTGTTGGATTAATAACATCTCTGTTCATGTTCATTTTTTAGATACCAACCTTGTTCTTTTTATGTCGACGACGCATTGGGCCATGGATCCAATGTGGTGACTGAGGAACTGGGTATTGCATTGGAATTGGATTGGGAGCCAGGAACTGTTGCTGGGGAAATGGTTGCTGGGGAAACGGTGTCTGGGGAAACGGTTGCTGGGGAAACAGTTGTTCGGATAGGTCAGAACACCAGGACACAGACCAATCTTCTTCAGGCTGGTTGTTACACGGAGGAACAGTTTGTTCAAGGCCCTCGAAATATGCCGAAGGGTCGGAGTTCCAGGTCAGGGATACATCCTCTGTAAATTGGACATCATTTGGTGGTGCCACTTGTTCAATACCGTTCCAATATTGTGGGTACAACTGAAAAACATGACATCAAATGATCAGTGAATGTCTGAAGGAAGTCAATTAGGAGTCCTATTTGCTGCAAGGTGACGGGAGATGTGGCTTGTATACTGCACCACCAAAAAGCTGTGTCAGTTCAGCATGACAACATGCCAAGACCTGCCACAGCTTTAGTTGAATTATAACATCTTGAGGTTGTCTATGGCTTTAAGACTTGTTGATGATTACAAAAACAACAGCTTTGAGATATATTGTGATTATGAAAATAATTCTTTCTTTTTTTTGTTTTTTAACGCCGCACTCATCAATATTCAAGCCATATGACGGCGGTCTGTAAAATAATCGAGTCTGGACCAGACAATCCAGTGATTGACATCATGAGCATCGATCCACGCAATTGGGATCGATGATATGTATCAACCAAGTCAGCGAGCCTGACCACCGTTTTCGGCATGCAGATTTATTGCAAATTACAAAAACAATCTTTTCATTATCAGGTCACAAACAATGAGTAATAAAATGTAGGGTCAGCACATTTTATATATGGGTCAGTCAGGTAATCAGAACCACATTACTTAAACCTTATGTGATATATCCAGTAACTTAGACAGGTTGAAGACAAGGTGAATACATTATTGTGATTGTACTTATAACATGCTCTTGAAATACTGGTTAATGGGTAGTTACAAAAACATTGTAAATATGTTCTCCTGACAACTAGTTCCCATTAGGAATGTAACATCAAACTGTCAATGCATTGCATTTGTTTGTCCTACAATAGTACCATATTGATTGGAAGGGAAAAATTCCAACAGTATTGTCAATAGTATGCATAACAATCCATTGTTTCAATAGATGCAGTTAGTTGTGAGTTCAAAACCCGCCTGTATGTTGGTTGGCAACAATAAAGAAAACTTCAGATTAGAGTTACTTCCCTTTGGTTTCAGTAGTGACAGGGAGGAAATGGCTGTCTGAGATTGACAGTGTAGCGGCCATAAAATTTCCAAGTCCCGTGATAGGATTCGAGACCATGGACCTTCTGATCCGAGGTCGGAGAAAGGAAGGAAGTTTAAAGAAGTGGACCAAAGGGCCAATCAGAAGAAAGGTAGCATCTGACAGGTATTAAAGGCAGTCAAGATGCTTCACAGTGACATGAAGTGGTGGACATATCTAAAAATAGATAGGGGGAAGTCCAGGTAAAGCTGGAGAAATCACAGAGGCTGCAAAAGGGTATCAAGGTTGATGTTAGTTGGCTGACATTCAACTGCAGACAAGGACAACATATAATGAACACAGAATGAAGTGATGGTGATAATGGATGAAAAGGTATATATGTATATAATGAATACTAGGGGGTTATAAGTGGGTGGTACTTATGTGGTTAACTCATTCAGAGTTATCAACACCCGGCTACATCAGCAATGCTTTATTCATTTCTATTACATTGATTAATATCATTATCAAGCCTTAAAGTTGGTTAACTACTATTGCAATACTACTGCAACTACTTGACAACTATCTCAGTACTATTACAATAGTGTTTGAGCACAACTATCTCAATACTATTACAATAGTGTTTGAGCACAACTATCTCAATACTATTGCAATAGTGTTTGGGCACAACTATCTCAATACTATTGCAATAGTGTTTGGGCACAACTATCTCAGTACTATTGCAATAGTGTTTGGGCACAACTATTTCAATACTATTGCAATAGTGTGGTGTACTATTGCAAATTGGGATGGGTATTGGAGGTTTAAAGTGTGTCACAATATTTTACAATGCACAATGCATGTATTGCAATACATATCACGATATATTGTATAATTCAAAATTTTGAATTCAGAAGCAATTTGAAACATCAATGCAGGAGTTGATGTTCATCAATGAAAAAATACCAAGATGCTGGAACAGCATAATGTTTACTCATTCAATAATACACAAGGATGAACGCTCCGGGACAGTGATGACTTGGTGTTCCACCACTGCCACAGGAGAACTCCAGAATGCGAACTTGCATTTTGGAATTACGGAACATTTCGAAGGTACATGTATTTGGCAAGTGTTTATCATTAAGCACACAATATAAATCGCTATTTATACCGAACATGATATTGTGATGCCTATCATGGAAAGAATGAACCTCAATTTACCGATATACCAGTAATACTGCGCACCCTTAATTACAATAAAATTGCAATAGTGAAAATAGCCTGAGTAGTTATCCCTTGTTCCCATGGTTTCCAATGCAAGATACCAGTAATTCCAAGTGAAATGATGGGTCAGTCATATCAAAAGCAATTCATTTATTGAGAGTGCCAAACAATGAACACAACAAGCACATTACAAGAATTATACCCCACTCACCCCTGGAGGACTCCATGAGTTATCCCCCATGCAACTGTATCCCCCCTCAGATCTGTTTGATCCATCATTCTGGTCCGGTCTGTACCAATGGGGCTGTAGCGATGGTGGAGGCCTCATTGGATACGGGGGTCTGAATCTGGGGCGAAAGTACCGAGGGAATTCTTGTTCGTGATGACCTTTACCTCTCTTCTTGGCATTGTGGGTAACCATGTTGTAATGGTTGGTGAGGTAGTCCATGTTGGGGACGTTGCACCAATTCGGGAAGAAGTCCATGTTTGATAAGGGATCCCACGACATTGTGAAAGGACCCTGAAATTAAATCGGGACAAATTTAAGTTACAGCTGGTTGGTTGGTTTGTTGTTTAACGCCGCACTCAGCAATATTCCAGCTATATGACCCGGTCTGTAAATAATCGAGTCTAGACCAGACAATCTTGTGATTAATATCATGAACATCAAAACACGCAATTGGGATCGATGACATGTATCAACCAAGTCAGCAAGTCTGACCACCCAATCCCATTAGTCGCCTATTACAACAAGCATAGTCGCCTTTTACGGCAAGTATGGGGTTGCTGAAGACCTATTCTACACCGGAATCTTCACGGGACTTTTTTGTTACAGTAACTTTCATCAGTGAAGAAGTTATTTAAAGTATCTATCATCAGGGAAGAAGTTATTTACAGTATCTATCATCAGTGAAGAAGTTATTTACAGTATCTATCATCAGTGAAGAAGTTATTTACAGTATCTATCATCAGTGAAGAAGTTATTTACAGTAACTATCATCAGTGAAGAAGTTATTTACAGTAACTATCATCAGTGAAGAAGTTATTTACAGTAACTATCATCAGTGAAGAAGTTATTTACAGTAACTATCATCAGTGAAGAAGTTATTTACAGTAATTATCATCAGTGAAGAAGTTATTTACAGTAACTATCATCAGTGAAGAAGTTATTTACAGTATCTATCATCAGTGAAGAAGTTATTTACAGTAACTATCATCAGTGAAGAAGTTATTTACAGTAACTATCATCAGTGAAGAAGTTATTTACAGTAACTATCATCAGTGAAGAAGTTATTAGAATGGGTATAAGTATAAACAACTGACCACCATCTCTTATCAACCTACTGTCAGCGTAAATCTGCAGGTCAAGTTGTGGCCAAGAGATGCTTGGTGGGCAGGCATTAAACATTCATGTACGTGGTTGACTATTATTTTGTTCTCTGGATATTAAAGGTGTTCAGTTTGGTCCACAGTAAGATGACAGAAATCAGTTTCCACCCTGTAAGACAGTGTCTTTTGACAAGTTTTGCAGACAAGTCAAGACAAATCAAAACATATTTGCTCTAGGCATGGTTAGTAAATGTTTAATCTGTTCTGTGACAGTGTGAGTGAGTGAGTTGGGTTGGTAGCTTCTAACCCCACAGTTGACTAAGCTTATGTTAAGAATAAAACCATAGATTTGGTGAAAAGTATCCATGACATTTTAGAGACTTATTGAACTTTTCCGCACCAGGTGCACATCACCATTCAGTGTTGACCTGTAATAATGAATAATGTCTGAGGTAGACCTGGGACTTGTCAGTCTCCCAGACCAGCGAGAAGAAATTGAAAAGGGAGCCCAACTCAAGTTTAAAATTATTTGGCAGGTCTAGATTGCCTCAGCTCCTGTAATTGAGGATTGTTCTGACCCATATTTGGATTATTTTTTTTATATTTTGTAGATATAATTTTGTTAACTATTTCTGGGGCTAAATGTCAGTCTAGGCTGGGATGAGTCCAAATTTACTGACCAACCTCCTATTACCCGACCCTACCCAGGTACCCGCTGTAGGTCAAGGAATAGGACCAAAAGTTCCAATTTGGAATTGTTTGACTAGAGCCCAGGCAAAAAGTATTTAGGTGCACTATAAAACAATCTGGTCATGCATACATTGAAGTTGACTGAAGCTTTATTTAAACAGTCAGAAAGAATGGATGCATAGTCAGAAAGAAATGTGAACATTAGTTACATGTAGTGTAACCATGGAGTTCCAAATAATTTTTGTCATTAAACAACATATCACTTGACTAACCATGGGTCAGGGTGGTCCTGTGGGTACCAGGGTCCCACTAAGTACCCATCCGACCCAAGTACCCGAGTTACCAGTCCCAGCCCTAGTCTAAGGTCTCAAGTAATAATAATCTTAAGGTATTCAGTGCTTAACGTTATCTTCAGGCATTGCAAATATTAACCATCACAAATTCACTGTGCTAACTTGCGCACTAGGTTAGTTGACAGTTTGGGTCTCAATGTTCTTATAATAATGACTTGGGAGAGGGAGGCTATGCATGGTTTTGTTTAGATTAGTTTCGCAATAAGGCCAAGAACACAGTTATTGTAGCATATGGTTGTACTTTCAGTGAAATTATAGAATCCGTCGCCAATCAATATAGTATCATAAAAAGTAAGATATACATCAAACATTATTTAGTATCAGAAAATATATATTTATGCAGGATTGGATTAGGTCACTCCCAACTCTATAATTAGCCCTTGGATCCTGGAATAGAAATGGTGGAAAACATTCTATAGCAGTTGCCCAGTTTTTGTGTTTTGTAAATATTACAAACGAGTAAATATTATACAATCATAAACTTGTAGGCCTAAGTCATATTTTGTTATGCTTCAAAGATATTTGCCTACAAGTTGGTAACTTTATGATTGTATAATATTTACTCGCTGATTTGGTTGATGCATGACATCACTTAAAATTTGTGTTGATCGATGCTCGTGATGTCATGATTCTTTCTGAGATTCCTTTCTAAGAAGTTATTAACCACATTCTACAACAATATATGATTAAGTGTGTGGCTGTACTTGTGTTCCATTTGTGAAACGTTGAATGGTGTACAACATGTCAGATTCATTCTGACGCTGACAAACTAGCATGATCACATACAGGCTCTGACGTCATAGTAGTGTCGTTCTACAGCTGTTCTAGAATATAGATATACTGTAGATATCGCTGCAATGAAATTGCATCACAATGCTTTGCAGACCATTGTGACGTCATTGGTAACCATGATGTCACAATCAAATGACATCACTAATGGCTCTGCTACTGAAGCTGTTAGAAGTACTTTTTACACTTAAGACACTGCTTATTACTTTCAACAAACTGAAATAGTTGGAAGAATGATGTTGGATGATAAATAAAATTTCACCCTCGTGTCTTTTGATATCAAATATATCAACACTTGTTTATAAAAGTGGAAAAAAAAACCTCGGCAAGCCTCGGAGTTTCCCCACTTTTATCAACTTGTGTTGATATATTTGATATCAAAAGACACTCGGGTGAGATTCTCTATTTATCATGCAAAACTGGCTCCCACAGGAGATATCGCTTGGCTGAGATCAAGAGTGTAGATATGGCTGCAATGAAATTACATCACAATGCTTTGTGACCATTGTGACGTCACTGGTTACCATGACGTCACAATCAAAAGACATTACTAATGGCTCTGCAACTGAAGCTGTTTGCAGTACTTTTCACACTGAAGACACTGCTAATTACTGTCTACAAATTGAAAAAAGTTGAAAGAATGATATTGGATGATAAATAAAATATCACCCTCATGTCTTTTGATCTCAATTATCAACACTCGTTGATAAAAGTGGCAAAAATCCTCGGCAAGCCTCGGAGTTTTTCCACTTTTATCAACTCGTGTTGATATATTTGACCTCGGGTGAGATTCTCTCTATATATACTCAACTCACACGTATTATCAGGAACGGACGTAAGTTTGGTACATTTCCCGTGCAATTGACGACGCCATCAAAAAGTGTTAAGTATCAATGATATTTTCATGTCCTCGCACATGTGCACGAATTTCACGTGCGCGTGACGGCGCCACCTATGTAATAGAGAGTTACCGATCTTGGTTCAGTAGAACGTAATAAAACAAAAGTAATTATTGTCATTCAAAAAGTGACATTCATACCGACATTCATGTTGTTTATTCAAAAGTGGACTACGTACTATTTAGCCAAGTCAATCAGTGGGTTGCAAGCGACAACAAGGGGAGATCACTGTCATGAAAGTTGTCAAGGGTGTTTTATATATCTGATTACTACTATACCACATGGTAATTTACGACGGGTGTACCAAATAAAATACTGGTTATGAGCTACAAATTTGGTTACAATGAAATTGCATTCGTGTTCCCATTCATATGATTCAAATCGCCCGCTACACAAAGTCTTGTTTGGGCCTAGGCCAAGCAGTCATTTCACTAACACACCGAGATAGTGACGCCAGAGTTACTCCCCTTTCAAATTCACATAGTAGTCCATTCAGCGCAAAGTAGGTTAGATTTACACATTCGTGTAAGGCGGTCTTGAACATGTTATACTTTGATATTTGTTTTCCAAGAGAACTCCAAACGAAAAATAATATAAACACGATTACAATAAAAACCCGTGAATGTATGATATTATGAAATAATGCAACTGCACCCCCCTGGTAAGAAAGGTTACCCTTCTTTAAAACTTTGAATGAGTTGGGGTTTTTTTACCACAGTAATATTTTACTGTTTTCAAAAAGTTCCTTCATACAAGGACAGAATGATCGTGATGGATGTAAGGAGACAGCAGGTGGGCTTGTAGTTCAAACGTTAAACATGGAACCAGCAAATTAGAATTTAACTAAAGCTGGACATGACGATGATGATGATTATTATTATTATTGGGTTACCATTGATAATCGAGCAATTTTCTTTCGTAAACCGAAAATACATAAGGCCACGCCCATTTACAGACTACTGTTTTCTGATTGACTGAGACCGCCTCCGTGGTCTTGTGGTAGATCGTCCGCCCGGATAGCGGAAGGTCCAGGGTTCGATCCCCGGCCGCGTCATACCAAAAGACGTTAAAAGATGGTACTTGATGTTACCCTGTCTTGCGCTCGGCATAAGGGGCTAAAACGAGGACTGGTCGGCTCGGAGTCAGTATACTGTGTCTGAGTGGGGTATTCATGTTAAACTGCGGCATGGTTTCTCAGTGTGCTAGCACTATAAATCGGCATCAGTCCGGACTCATAAAAGCAGCCACACACACATATGTGCATGCACATCGCTATATAAGTGCAAAAATCTTGGACGCGGACCTCACCTCAATGAAGTGTGTGAGTGCAGAAGCTTTCTAGTGAGTGAGTATGGTTTTACGCCGCTTTTAGCAATATTCCAGCAATATCACGGCGGGGGACACCAGAAATGGGCTTCACACATTGTACCCATGTCGGGAATCGAACCACTAGGCTAATTGACCGCCCCAGAAGCTTTTCTAGGTGACATCTAATTCCGAAAGTGCACTGTCATGGAGTTCTTTTACCACACGCATGAAGATCAGCTTGTTAACGAATCCATTTTCATAATTTTGTGAATTTCAATATGTGTAAAGAATAGGCATTACTTAGATGTTGGCGGATGACAAAGTAGACACATTTTATGGATAACAATTTCTTTGCTACTGTAAAAAGCGACGTTTCGGTGTAGATCCTTATACCGCTATACATGCTTGACAACGGTATAAGGATCTATACCGAAACGTCGCTTTTTACAGTAGCAAAGAAATTGTTATCCATAAAATGTGTCTACTTTATGTGTAAAGAAAATGCATCTTATCAGTTATGTGAATCGCTACAACCTAATCTTGTATGAATGTATTTCAGTGTAAAGTCGTACGTTCTGTAATTTTCATTACACGGTACGAACTTGATGTTTTATATTATATTAGAGAACAATCGTTGCACGAGTTCTACATACACTAAATAATACCATTACAGTCACCTTAGATCTTTGTTTACATCACTTTTCAACATAGGTATAGACTGAGGACGTATTTAAGTAAACAACTTACACCACTGAACTAGCTAGTTTAAACATATTTTATTCGACTTGGGATTGGTAAACAATCCCAAATCGTCGCCGATGACGTTGTTGACGAGACTGTCTTTCAGAGCCTGAAGACGGTTGTCAATCAGCCGGTATCTTCTCTTTCTGGGTGGTGCTGACCAGTGGGCTCCAATTCGTTGAATGGCGACGCTCTGCAGGCAGCAACAACGCTGTTCCAGCATGGTCACTCGAACTTGTGCGTTAGCCGTTTTGACCATAGATAAATAAGTTGCACTCTTTATATATACCATCAAATACATACTGTATGTATTCTTAAGAAACGACTCTCCTCTAAACTCATCGGTATCATAACCCATATCAACTAAGAAACTAATTGTTTGTTCAATTAAGAAACTGATCATCTTTTCTCCTGTGTTTAAACATCCAACTGTATTATTTTTTACGTAACGACTCTCTGGTAAATCTCCTCTCCTCTCCTCTGTTTGAACAGCACGGGCGCTAATCTAAACTACGGTAATCCGGTGTTTTTATAGCAATTACTCATTTCTCGCTTTCGTAGGACAAATGCCCCAACTTGGGTTTTCGCTTTACTGAAACTAGGGAAAATTGGATTTTCGCTAACCAGGCACGACACCGGTCTAACAGACATATAAGTACCGCTCCCTGTTAAATAATATACATTTGTGGAGACATAGAAAAATTTAGGTCAAGAAACAAAAAATATTTAGTAAGACGACACTCATATTACCAAGACTACAGTAATATGCATATAAGTTTAACATAAATTTATACTTAATGTACAAACCTAACACTACTTTCTATAAAATCATGGACAGACATAGATAAGTATGTTGTTGACATCTGTTGTTAAATTCCTGTTGCCTTGCAATGCCATACCTCTGAACTGCCATTATTATCTTTTGATAGAAGTGAGTATTAAGGATTCACTTACCTCAATCTGAAAGGTCTTCTTGTCTTGTTTTGTAGCAGGGGGGAATACTGTCAGTCGTGAAACATTCTCGGGTCCCTTGTTCGCATTAACAAAGTGATGCACCTTCATCTGTCCTGTCAGTTACTTACTTACTTATATTGGAGATTTTACGTGCGCTTTCCGGCTGTAAGCGTATGTCGCACACAGTGTCCGGTCAGATTCAAAGCTCACAATAAATACTTACTTACTTAAATACACAATAAATACTGTAATCGAGCGCTAGATGTAGACCGTGCTTACCACTCTGTTCAGGTGTCAGTGTGTTGTGACAGCCATCAGCAGTGTATGGCGGCGTCTTTGTTCCTGGTAACCTTATAAAATAATCTTATAATTACAAGCAAAACACTGGACACCTACATTGTGAAAATGTCCAGTACTGTAACAGCAGTGGTTGTGCATACATAGCACTGCCGATATTCTTTCAAAGGATTGCACTAACTCGTGTAACAGCACTTATAAACTGTACAATCTCATCTGAATATGTGGAATTTGAAATGTCTTGCTTTTGATTTTATAGAAATAAGATCAACAGTTGAAGTTATATGAAGATAGAAAATGATATTATTCAATCACAGTGGTGTTGTTTTCGTTGGCTGATTAATAGTTTTTATAGTTCAAAGGCAGGGCTATTCGCGATAATTTAATGACATATTTTAGTCCCTTATGAGCATAGACTTACTGAACTTTATCGTGAGTGAGTGAATATGGTTTTACGCCCCTTTTAACAATATTACAGCAATGTCACGACCGGGGACACCAGAAATGGGCTTCACACATTGTACCCATGTGGGGAATCGAACCCGGGTCTTAGGCGTGACGAGCGAACGCTTTTACCACTGGGCTACCCCACCGCCCCTACTGAACTTTATAATATTCATGCTAAAGTAGACACAATTTATGGATAACAAATATTCATGCTAGCTCAAAAGAAACTTTGATTTATTTTTATAGTAACCCTAAAATAAGTAGGATGGTTTAAACATATTATGCATACATATAGAATGAAATGGGGATTGGTAAACAAGCAACAATGCTTATATCAATACCGTTGCCGATGATCACAAATATAAAAGCGGCAGTTTTAATACATCAAACATACATATATAAAGTAATTAATATAATAAAAAGGTATAATCAATGTACAGCTCATGTGGCACCAACGTAGTTGGCATTACTATACAGACTTAGTAAATATTACTTCCTTAAACGGACAGCCTCCGTGGTCTAATGGTAGAGCGTCCGCCCGGAGAGCGGAAGGCCCGGGTTCGATCCCTGGCCACGTCATACCAATAGACGTTTAAAGATGGTACTTGTTGTTACCCTGTCTGGCGCTCGGCATTAAGGGGCTAAAACAAGGACTGGTCGGCTCGGAGTCAATATACTGTGTCTCAGTGGGATATTCATGTTAAACTGGTGCATGGTATCTCAGTGAGCTAACACTATAAATCGGCATCAGTCCGGACTAGTACAAGCAGCCACACAAACACACACACGTACATGCACGTCGCTATATAAGTGCAATAATCTTGAACCCCATTTCACCTCACCTCACCTCACCTCACTTCCTTAAACACTTTCGCAGTTAACATACACACTGTTGTAGAACACTATAAGTGGCTAACCGAGTTCAAATCTTTCAGATTTAGTAATAAGCATATAAACAGATTCAGTAATGTTATTGTTAGTCAGCTTATTCAGATTAGGGTTGCCTTTAAGAATTGTTTGTTAATTTTTAATTATATCCACGTTGTTAAAATACACATCGTGCCTATTATATTTGCATATGTTTACACGTGAACAGATTATGAGTTGACCAGATTATATCATATATGTCTCTTAACCTTGTCAGCGTTTAAATCACTACATCCAAGCCTGAGGCGACAATGAATAACTTGGCACACACGAGTACCAAGATTAAGATCGAAGTGAATGTCGGAACTATTTGGTATGCTATTGAAATCTTAAATTCATTTAGAGAACGAGCATTTCTGTTACCTCTGGTAGCGAATTCCAAATTATTAAAGTTCCTGAGACTATAATTACTGATATCAGACACTGGTCCAGGTATTAGCTACGAAAGATATTCTGGTACAAGTTTTTTATAAAAAAAATTACCAATTTAAAATACTTTCTTCTTTCTGCCAAAGGTCGAAAGCCAGTTTCCTGGTAGTTTTTTATTCATGATTCGTACCTCGAACAGCACCGCATATGGTTCTCAACGCATCTAGTGTGAAGTTATCGATTGTAGGACAAACGCCCTCATGGACAGAATCCCCATAGGACAAACAACCCCCCCATTAGTCCGGACAAATAAAAGCAGCCACACACACACACACACACACACACACACACACACACACACACACACACACGTGCATGCACGTCGCTATATAAGTGCAATAATCTTGTACGCGACGTTAAACCCCCATTTCACCTCGCCTCACCTATTATGGGGATATTGTTGGACGCTCTCGTTCATCAACTCATTTTTGCAAAATAACTCTAGTGTTTCATTTATTTTGTCTTTGACGAGGTTTTGTGTCCATGTTTCCGTCATATTTTAAGTTGTTGCCCCATTCTAAAACGGCATGAAGATTTTGAGAAACCGGACATATTGTCTTCACTAACTGAAGATTACCTAGGATGCATGGTATAACGCGGCCGGGGAATATAAACAAAATATAAAAAAACGATAACCGATGTGTATTCGGTTAAATCAAAATAAATTAGGGATAGAATTTTGGAATTCTGTAATTTTACCGGAAAAGGTTTGCGCATTTTTGTATTCGTGAATGCGAAAAAAGACTTCATGTATGACTTCGTGTTATTCTATATTTGCACTGTTTCTTAATCCCCCTTGCGCGACGAGAAGAACATGCGTGACATTTGGCACCTGAAATGTAGTCATTATTAGAGGCGGGCGGGTAGCCTAGTGGTTAAAGCGTTTGCTCGTCACGCCGAAGACCCGGGTACGATTCCCCATATGGGTACAATGTGTGAAGCCCATTTCTGGTGTCCCCCGCCGTGATATTGCTTGAATATTGTTAAAAGCGGCGTAAAACCATACTCACTCACTAGTCAATATCATAATTAGTTTAATAAGTACATATGATGTTCATTTGGAATGATTAATACCACATAATATAACGCTAAAAACAGATCTGATTATTGATATCTAAATATCAACCTTGTTAAAAAAAATATTCCTGAGATATTTCAGAGATGGGCACTGATGTAGATATTTATGTATTGTGTGGTATTTAACCGTTTGGTCAGAATAGAAGTGTAACGACACGAAACCTATCGAAGCGACAGTAAAATATCTCCATAGGTTCCGACAGAGTACACTTTAGAGTCTGGTATTTATAATTGTTTCAAACACCAAACTGATAATACCAGACTAATATTTCTCAATTTCAAACGTTCTTTCTAATGTAACTCAATAAACTATTTAAAATACATAAATTTCCCTCTTTATGTTTATTTTGTGCAATATGGCTAGTTGGATTTCTCTCTATTTCTCGTCTAGACTTTGTATTACGTTCATTTTCGATATTTCACACTCATTGTGCATGCCAATGAGATTTACCATCGTCTTTATCGTATGTGTAGACTGTATGTGTCAAGTTAACCTCGTTAATGCTCTGTTTAGACATATTGTCTGTGGCGTTATCGCAACACTGCGTCTGTGTACATCAGGTAGAGGTATAACAAGCATGGTTAGACTGGCAGGTATGAACCATTCAAATCAAAGAAACAGACTTCGACAAGTCAGATGAAGTGTGATATTTATCATCCTACTTTACGGCGTGTCGCGACGTGGATCGACGATGACGTCGCATGGGCCGCAGGGGAGGGTGTCTACAGGTGTACCGGCCTGGTCCACTGGGCAGCATACCCAGGGAACTAGGCTGCAGGTGTATCCCAAACCGTTTCTCCCTGCTTGTTTGTTATTATTCTGAACTGTTGAATTGTTTGTTAGGCACTACTTAGAAGTTGACAGATGACAAAGTAGACACACTTTATGGATAACAACTACATTAATTAGGTCCATAGAGATCCTTTTACCGTTGTCAAGCAAGACAGTCCCTTCTTGTCGATGCTGAATGAAAACTCAAGCACGTAAAAATAATAATAGTATTATAGGTATATTTATTCTACTGTCCGTCCGTTGGGTGTCCAGATCAGAATAGATCCCAGTACCCATTGCTTGACCTCCCGTGGAGGTTCCAGGTTAGAACAGATCCCAGTACCCAATGCTTGGCCCCCCGTGGAGGTTCCAGTTAGAACTGATCCCAGTACCCAATGTTTGACCTACCGTGGAGGTTCCAGGTTGGAACAGATCCCAGTACCCAGTGTTTGACCTACCGTGGAGGTTCCAGGTCAGAACAGATCCCAGTACCCAATGCTTGACCTCCCGTGGAGGTTCCAGGTCAGAACAGACCCCAGTACCCAATGCTTGGCCTACCGTGGAGGTTCGAGGTCAGAACAGATCCCAGTACCCAATGTTTGACCTACCGTGGAGGTTCCAGGTCAGAACAGACCCCAGTACCCAATGCTTGGCCTACAGTGGAGGTTCCAGGTCAGAACAGATCCCAGTACCCAATTCTTGACCTACAGTGGAGGTTCCAGTTAGAACTGATCCCAGTACCCAATGTTTGACCTACCGTGGAGGTTCCAGGTCAGAACAGATCCCAGTACCCAATGCTTGACCTCCCGTGGAGGTTCCAGGTCAGAACAGACCCCAGTACCCAATGCTTGGCCTACCGTGGAGGTTCGAGGTCAGAACAGATCCCAGTACCCAATGTTTGACCTACAGTGGAGGTTCCAGGTCAGAACAGACCCCAGTACCCAATGCTTGGCCTACAGTGGAGGTTCCAGGTCAGAACAGATCCCAGTACCCAATTCTTGACCTACAGTGGAGGTTCCAGGTCAGAACAGATCCCAGTACCCAATGCTTGGCCTACCGTGGAGGTTCCAGGTCTGAACAGATCCAATTACCCAATGTTTGACCTACCGTGGGGATTCAAGGTTAGAACAGATCCCAGCACCCAATGCTTGACCTTCCGTGGAGATTCCAGTTTAGAACAGATCCCAGTACCCAATGCTTGGCCTACCGTGGAGGTTACAGATCAGAACAGATCCCAGCACCCAATGCTTGGCCTACCGTGGAGGTTCCAGGTCAGAACAGATCCCAGTACCCAATGTTTGACCTACCGTGGAGATTCCAGTTTAGAACAGATCCCAGCACCCAATGCTTGGCCTACCGTGGAGGTTCCAGGTCAGAACAGATCCCAGTACCCAATGTTTGACCTACAGTGGAGGTTCCAGGTCAGAACAGGTCCCAGTACCCAATGCTTGGCCTACAGTGGAGGTTCCAGGTCTGAACAGATCCCAGTACCCAATGCTTGACCTACAGTGGAGGTTCCAGGTCAGAACAGATCCCAGTACCCAATGCTTGGCCTACCGTGGAGGTTCCAGGCCTGAACAGATCCCATTACCCAATGTTTGGCCTACTGTGGAGGTTCCATGTCTGAACAGATCCCAGTACCCAATGCTTGGCCTACCGTGGAGGTTCCAGGTTAGAACAGATCCCAGTACCCAATGCTTGGCCTACCGTGTAGGTTCGAGGTCTGAACAGATCCCAGTACCCAATGCTTGGCCTACCGTGGAGGTTCAAGGTCTGAACACATCCCAGTACCCAATGCTTGGCCTACCGTGGAGGTTCCAGGTCAGAACAGATCCCCGGTGCCCAGTAATGCTTGTCTCCCAGAGGTCTTTACGTAAGAGCAAACAATATGACGATCGTAACATTTCCGATGTGGACCGGCTGACTGAGTGTCAACCTACCGCAACAGACTGGATCGTTGCTCGCGCCATGTCATCCACTGCCTTGTCTGTAGTCTGTCTCCCAGACCCTAGAGAATAAATTGAAAATGGAGTCCAACTAAAGTCTTGAATGATTTGGCAAGTCTACATTGCTTCAGCACCAGGCCCTGAAATTAAGGATTGTTCTGGGCTACATTTGCATTTCATTTTTTTATATGTTGTAGATATATACTTTAAATACGATAACTTTATTTCCGGGACTAAATGTCAATTTACCTTGCCTCTCCTAAGTCTGAATATTTACAGCCCGCCGTGACTCAGCTGGACCATGAGAGCAAACTGAGGAACCCCAGATCCTACACAGTGGATCATGTAGCAGAGGCGCCACTGTGATATGAAGAGGTGAGATTAGGTGAAAGGGGGTTTAACGTCGCGTCCAAGATTATTGCACTAATATAGCGACGTGCATGCACGTGTGTGCGTTTGTGAGTGGCTGCTTGTACTAGTCCGGAGTGATGCCGATTTTTAGTGTTAGCTCACTGAGGTACCATGCCGCAGTTTAATAGAATACCCCGCCCAGACACAGAACACTGACTCAGAGCCGACCAGTCCTTGTTTTAGGCATAATGCTGAGCGTCAGACAGGGTAATAACAAGTACCATCTTTTAACGTCTTTTGGTATGAGGCGGCCGGGGATCGAACCCCGGACCTTCCGCTCTACCATTAGACCAAGGAGGCGGTCGTGATATGAAGAACCCCATACGAGCTATACTGAGTAACACAATGTGGTATGGCTTAAGTGAGTGATTGAGTGAGTTGTGTTTAACGCCACTTTTTACAGTTATATCGCGGCGTGTCAGCTTAATGTGGGAGGAAAGCCCGAAGTGATGCAGATATCAGACGTTTACCACTTTGGTGAAACCCACGAGCACGGGTATGGTGCTGACAAACCTAAAAACATAATCGAGGCGAACCGGAATTCGAACACCACAATCATAGTATACTGTAGAGCCCAAGGGACGCAACTCTGCACAGTGAATCGCGGCGCCTTAGACGACTGGGCCCCCGGTGCCCCCGGTATGGCTTAAGACCACTTTTAGTAATGATTCAGCCATATCACGGCATGTAGGGCACACCTTGAATGAAAGGGATTCAACGTACACCTGTGAAACATCAAACCCAGTTTTCGGCTTGACGAGCGATGGCTTTAAGGGCTCATTCACCCTTTCAGGACTTTTATTGCCGTCCTTGATAGGACCATTCCCGATTAAAATTTGTCAAAAGTTTGATCAAGATCCTGTGATATTGTTCAGGAAGCGTCCCGATTCAGCCGTTTCCAGTCGAGTTCGTCCCGATTCTCTCGTTCTCAGTCCGAATCTCATCCCATTTGTATCTTCCACATGTTAAAAAAAAAGACCGAATCTGTCCCGACAGTGTCCCGATTCTCCCGATTGTAACCCGACTAGACAAAATCGGCTGAATTTCCCGAATGTTACGGGAAGCACCATACTGTCGGGAGTGCTTGGCCGACGTCTCTGGACCTTTCCCGATCCGTAGGGAACGTATACGACTGCGTTCAGGCACTCCTCGTGTCGTACCGCTGTCTGATCTCAAACGGGAGCCATAATCGGCACTGTGTGAACCTGGCCTTACCAAAAGATGGCGTCGGGTTCGACCCACCATAGCTAATAACACAAACATATGAAAGCTGTCAACACCGAAAGACATCACTGACTGACTGACGATGTCTTCATGGTGTCAATGTTTTGTTTAATTGAAGGGCATGCACCTTCATTCCGACACTTCGTCACCTCCAATTTCTGTACTCCTTACAGTGCAGTCAACGGGTGATATAAAACATCATTCAACGCCCACCTGTCATGTGCATAGAATAAAAACCTCTGACACCAGAGGTGTAAGGTTCGACACAAGGTAGCGGTGCGTCGAGCGTGGCGAATAATCAAATTTCCATATGTGGGTCATAATGTACTGGTGACCTGGCCAGTATATTTCGTCAACGGCAATACACCCAGATACAAAAGTCCTTTATGCGAGGCATAAACACGGCGCCAAAATGCAACACGTACCGTTCTTGTGGCTTTACATCACGACTAGACTAACATCTAGTCTCTGAAATAAACATATTTTACAGAAGAAAAAAAACAGTTGTTAAATTGTAGTTATAAAATATTATAAGAAGGAGCCCAGAGACTTTCTTCATTTTCAGATACTGCAGTAATCTAGACTTGCCAAACATTATAGACTTGCATGGGCTGTATTGGGTATATTTGTTTCAGGGACTGTATGGCAGGCTACATCACGACTGGCACGAGCATAGTGAGATTGATGAGTATATCACAAAACAGGTAACAGTATAGCAATATATTGCATCTTTTTGCCAATACACAGCCCTGTGAAAATAATGGCATGGGTATGGGTTCCTGAACTATTCTAACCCAGATCTTCAAGGGGTTTTAAGTAAACGATAAACACGCATAATTTGACAATATCATACACTCGGAAAAGCCATGTGAGAACATGGAAATACATCCGAATATAAGCCGACAGCTATGTGAGAACATGGTACTTCACCCGGATATAAGTCGACAGCTATGTGAGAACATGGTACTTCACCCAGATATAAGCCGACAGCTATGTGAGAACATGGTACTTCACCCAGATATAAGCCGACAGCTATGTGAGAACATGGTACTTCACCCAGATATAAGCCGACAGCTATGTGAGAACATGGTACTACACCCGAATATAAGCCGACAGCGATGTCAGGTTATGGTACTACACCCAGATACAAGCCGATAGCTATGTGAGAACATGGTACTACACCCGGATATAAGCCGACAGTGGCGTTAGATTATGGTACTACACCCAGATACAAGCCGACAGTGGTGTCTGGTTATGACAATACATCCTGATATAAGCCGCCAGTGATGTCTGGTTATCATAATATATCCGGATATAAACCGACAGTGGTGTCAGGTTATGGTACTTCACCCAGATATAAGCCGACAGCTATGTGAGAACATGGTACTACACCCGAATATAAGCCGACAGCGATGTCAGGTTAAGGTACTACACCCAGATACAAGCCGATAGCTATGTGAGAACATAGTACTACACCCGGATATAAGCCGACAGTGGCGTTAGATTATGGTACTACACCCAGATACAAGCCGACAATGGTGTCTGGTTATGATTATATATCCGGATATAAGCCGCCAGTGGTGTCTGGTTATCATAATATATCCGGATATAAACCGACAGTGGTGTCAGGTTATGGTACTACACCGGTATATAAGCCAACAGCAGTGCGAGAACGTTGTAATACACTTCATGCCCAATAATCATTTGAATTAGAATTTCTCACGTTATTTAATGGTTGTTGAATGCCTTGAAGGTAGTCACACACACAGGTATAAATTACCAGGGCCCCGTTCCACAAAGCGATCGTAAAAGTATGGGACGGAGAGTGGCCTTAGCACTGAGATTTCTTTGTGGAACTGGTCTCAGGGGCTCTATAAAGGACTGATATACATCCCTGCTAGTATTCGTGTAACAAAAGGAGGGGTATCTTTGCTGATTAACATATAAGGGTATTAGAAGACTGGATGTGTTTTTAACTTTATTAACAAGAGATGACAAAGAGATGGCGCGCATTCGCCTTCATTTTCTAAGGGTAGAGTTACCTCGTTATCAGGTAACAGGCAAAACGCGAGGGGCACGAGACGAGGGCGTGCGAACTGCCCCTAGGCACGAGCCAGAGCCCCTTCCTGACCTGTGACGTGAGAGAGAGTTAATGAGGCCGTGAGGGCCAAGCGAGGGGGACAGGTGCACAGGTGGGTCGACAGCTCGGACCTTTCATGTCTCATTTTGCCAATAGGCAGTGGATGGTGGAGTATTATTTCGCTGAAGCGAAACCTAATACAGAAATGGTTACTTATTAAAAAGATTATGCTACAATGTACAAGGTTTAACCAAAGACGTACAGTACGTGTGACATCAACGTCCTCAGACACGTCTGTTGACGCGGACTAAATACGTGGGACGCCATGCGCGTTCAGTCAAAGTGTTCGACTACATGATTATTGCGATCTATTTTCAAGGAACGCCGCCTGGGTATTGCTGAAATAGTGCTAACGCGGCGTAAACCCCGACTCACTTCACTCACGCTAAAAGAATTAAGTGAATGAGTTGGGTTTCCCGTAGCCTTGCTCCAAGGCTGTACTGAAAGAAAAATCCATGGATGAGTATTAATTCTATCCTCCTAATAGGCAAGTCTAGATATGTGGACAGTACATTCCAGTCTCTTATAGGGACAACTTGTTCTTATTATCTACATAATCCAGAACTTATGATTAAAACTAATAATTATTGCCTTAGAGAATTATGCAAGTCTAGGTTTAGCGCCGCTTTGAACAGTATTCCAGTTATTTCACAGCGTGTCAGCTTAATGTGGAATGACAGCCCGAAGTGACGCAGGTCTTAGACGTGAAAACACACGAACATGGGTATGGTGCTGATGAACCTAGAAACATAATCCATGAATCGGAGAGAACTGGGTTTCAAACACACTACTAAAGGTTGCTGGCAAGGGACGCAACTGGCATTTCAAGAATTACAGTTTAGTGAGAAATGACTATGGACACTCCAAGCAAAACGTCAGTTCACCGGAAATAAACGTAGCTGGAACACCTGAGCACTTTGAACATTCAATCCAACAGGTTTAAATATCCGAGCGTGACAATACCCGATTGTCTCCCCTGTACAATAGTACCTGTTAATGACGCCAGGTGGATTAACCCTGTCAAAATGAGACCATGGTTAGGCATTCAGACGGTAGAACTGGCGTGCAGCGCACAATCGCTAATTGTTTCTTCTTGTTCCGTTGACACGCAATGCACACGCTTGCGCAAGCACGCGTCCTGGTCAAACACGTGCTGTATGTCGAAATGCACGTGACGACGCCTGCTTCGGGCGGCTTCCAAAGCAGATGGAAAACAGCTTTAATTAGAAGCCAGCAAGTCATACATTTCTTTACACGCTATTAGTCCTCTTATAATACAAGTGTCACTCGCCCCCATGTTTCTATAGAACCAAGGAACCATCACGATTTTGTTGTTTGCGTTCTTGTTGTATAACGCCGCACACGGCAGTATTCCAGCTATATGACGGCGGTCTTTAAATAATTGAGTCTGGACCAGACAATTGATATCATGAGCATCGATCCACGCAATTGGGATACGATGACATGCATTAACCAAGTCAGCGAGCCTGACCACCCGATCCCATTGGTCGCCTCTTACGATAAGCATATTCGCCTCAACTTATATGGGGAGCCAAAGCCGCCCCAATTTCCCGTGAAGAGTTGCGCCCCGTAAATGTAACAGGAACCTGTGCTCATGGGTTTCACATTTAAGACCTTCATCACTTCGGGCGTAACTCCCACACCAACTTTAGACGCTGTTATATAACTGCAATACTGTTAGAACACATCTGTGACGTCATTCTATTGTTTGAACGCTCCATTATTTTTCAGGAATGGAGAGTTGCTTGTCAACTGTACATTATCTTGAAGCAGCATTTGAATTTTTCAAATATTTTCAACTACAGAATATTTTGTCAAAGTGTAAAAGTAGGGATGAGTTTTAAGTAGGGGAATATCCTCGTAACTCTCCATTCCTTAAAAATAATGGGCCTCGGACCCTGCGGGGTCTCTGCTCCATTATTTTTAAGGAGTGGCGAGTTACTCGGACATTCCCCTCTACTTCAAAGCGGGGTATAAACCCAACTCACTCACTACCCCTGTAGCAACCCAGCTGTGTACCTTTTCAACTGCCCCTTGAAGATCCCGGTTAGAATAGGTCCTATGCTTGCCGTAAGAGGCGACTATACTTGTGGTAAGAGGCGACTAACAGTATCGGGTGGTCTGGCTCGCTGATAGGTTGATGCATGTCATCGTATCCCAACTACGTAGATTGATGCTCATGGTATCAGTCACTGGATTGTGTGGTGCGGCTTGATTATTTACAGACCGCCGTCATATAGCTGGAACATTGCTGAGCGCCGCGTTAAACAACAAACAAAGTTGTTTTTTTAACCTGGCACTATGTCACCAACCAGTCCCCACCGTCACTGGTTAATTAAACAAACGCCTTGCACGGGAGACCATTTTGCGCGGAATGGCCACAGGGCGCTTTCCTTAAGAGATATATATGCTTTTATTCCTCCATAGGAGAGTACAAAACATGTTATAAGTTAACAGTGGAAAGCAGAGATTTTACATGGATTGAGAGTCACTTGAGAAGTTGCACATATCATATAGTCTGGTTATCACAGATATTTGGAACAGTTCTTGATCCTCATCGGACAGGGAAACAGGAGGCTGGCAGGACAGGAGACTGCAGACAAGATCAGTGTCGGGTCTATCTTGGAGATGGACACTGAGTTCCACCGGACCAATGTTGATGATGTCACACCACAACATGTCTCGATGCATGCTTAATGTTTCACAATGACACAAGGCGTGTGTTAGAAGGTCGTCGTAGTGTAGACCACAGAGAAAGCAACTTCCTTGAACAACGCCAGGTCTCCAGAGGGCACATAAATGAACAATAAACGCACACTGTTTCTTAATGTTTGGGTTGGCTTTTGCTATGAACCAGGCAGGGTGGGGCTTTCTGGTGGAATGGATTTTCCTGAAATGTTTAAGGCCTTGATCTAGAGATATTCGGGTATTCCATTCCTTCTCTTCATGGTCATGAATGGATTTCTTTACAATTTTCTTCCAGGAGCTTTGCACGGGAAATGTACCACTGACCATGAAAGCATGTAAGAAAGGTAGAAGTTGATACTTCTCTAGAATGTTCCATAAATCCGGGATGAAGCCATGTGCATTCATACAACAGTTGTTCTTAAAAGCGAAGAGACGAGTTAAAAAGAGCTGCCTGGCTAGAAAATGGCTCCGGCTGTTGCACAGGTTTCCAAGAAAGAACAATTTCCTTGTGTTGATATGGGATTCCAAAGAATGCCAACCTATTAGTGTATTACAGATGTCAGTCCTTGTTTTTCTAGGCAGACCTTGGCACAACTTGAGACAGAAGCGTTGCGATCTTTCAAGTGAGATTTGTTCACCTTTGGATAAGTTGTTCCAAAGTTCACAGCCAAAGAGTGCCCGGGGAAGGCTGACAGAACGAACCAAATTTGCACTCGTGAGTGGATTAAGACCTTTAGCGTGACAGCCCGACTTAATAAGCATCATCGTTGAGGATTTCATTTTTGAGCAAGCATTTATTGTTCTCTCCCACGAACTGAAGTTGAAGTTTAGCTCAACACCTACGTGTTTTGTGCTTTTCGCCATGGGCAACTCCTTTCCATATAATTGTATGTGACAATGGACGTGTTTTGACTTATGAAATGTCATCACACAGCTCTTGGAAGGGGAAAAAGTGAACCGCCACTTGGAGCTGTAATTCTCACATGTTGTTACCATCAATTGGAGAAAGGATGTTATCGGACTGATAAGAGAGATGTCATCTGCTTGAGTTGGTGCTGAGATATGAAGATCAAGAACCATGGAACCTTTCTTTGCAGTTGACAGAGTCCCGAGAAGATCGTTAATGTAAACCAAATACAGTTTGGCAGAGAGCACACTTCCTTGTCTCACGCCTCTCTCAAGGTGGAACCAATCAGACTGGATGTTGTTCACCATAACACAGCTTTTCATTTCAGAGTAAGTGTTGCTTAATATCCTCCATATTGCAGTAGGTATGTTCAGTTCTTTAAGTTTCCAAAGAAGACCAGAGTGCCAGACGGTATCAAATGCTTTGCTGCTGTCTAGGAAAACCACCTTCGGTGTGTCCCCCCTCTCTAAGTAGTGTTGAACTGTTTCTTGGAGTATAAATGAAGTATGGAGAGATGAAAGGCCTTTCTGAAACCCGCATTGGTGTGGGTCCGGGAAGGATTTGCAGTGACTAAATTCAGGAATTCTTCTGCACAGTACCATTTCAAATACCTTTGAGATGACAGGTAGAAGAGTCACACCTCTGTATGAGTCTGCTGAGGCTTTGTCTTTGTTGTTCCCTTTGTATATTGGAACGATAAGACCTTCTTTCCATTGCTTAGGAATATAGCCAGTGGTCAATATTCGGTTGAACAGTTCTGACACGTAGTAGTACAGATAGGACCCTCCATACTTCAAGTGTTCATAACACAAGCCATCAATTCCTGCAGCCTTATTGTTATTCAGTGATTTGCACAAGGTTTCAATCTCTTTAACGGATGTAAGAAGGTCGTGCACATCGTGATCATGGGAGCCAAGTTCCTGTTTGAGTTGGTCGACTTTAGTTTCTATTGCTTCCCTAAAATCATTATCAAAGTGCTCTTCCTGGATATTGCTGAAGACTAAACGCATATGGTCTGCCATAACATTGCAGATCTCCTTCTGGTCCATTGTCAGTTTATCACCTGTACGGATTGATGAAATTTGTCTCTTCCTGTTAGAGGTCTGTAACACTGCCCAGAAGGCTTTCTGATCAACATCATAGAGTTTGTCAAGGCTACTGAAGTAATCGTTTTCAAAGTCTGTTGCAGCTTTTCTCATTGCATTCCTGAATTGGTCTTTAATTTCCTTGTATGCTTTGTATGAAGCGTGCTGCATTCCTCTAGGTTTCCCATCTGTTATCCATTTTCTTCTTGCCTTTAACATGGAGTCATGGAATCTTTTTACCTCGTTTTTCCAATAAGGTTTAATGTATGATCTATACTGACTAACTGGAATCCAATCTTTCGCTGCCTCTGTAAGTGTTTCAGTGATAGCTTTATACATAGTTTCAATAGCTTCGTTAGAACATTGAGTTGGAGGTATGACTTTTCCCCAAAGAGTGTGAGATACTGCATATGTGTAGTCCCTTACACTGCCATTGAACACCGCTTTATCCCACGAAGGTCTCGAAAAAAGTGACGCATGTGTCTGTTTTGAGGCCGTGTTGATCTTCAAGCAGCAAAACACAGGGTGGTGATCAGATATATTGAAAGGGTTGTCCCCCCTTACCTCTGTACTGATGACCAGCTCCAGTAATTCAACTGGTACGAGGATGTGGTCTATTGGAGTTTCTGGGCCTCCATCGTATGCTTGAAAAGTGAAGACTGGGCCTGTACAATAATCCTGCATATTCACTGAAGTTAACGAGTGTTGCGTCGTGAAGAGCTCCATCAGAGAGCTTCTATGATCCGTCTGAATATGATATCTTGGGCCTTTTAGTTTGGTATTCAAGTCTCCAAGAATTATCACAGATCCAGTTTGTGAGAATGCAGAGTAGATATCATCAAGTTGTTTGAGGTAGTGTTTAAAGAGGTCATTTGAGCGGTTTGCAGGTGGCATATAAACACTAAAGAAATAAAGAGTTTGAATATCTGGTAACGCCAGTTCGATACCTGTCACTCTGTCATACTCAAGGGTAATTTCCTGGATGAAGGGTTGAAGTCGTTTGTGACATAGAAATGCAGTTCCACCGCTCTTGGGAGGTCTACGAGCATCGCTTGAAGTAGGCGCTTCTGTAACAATACCAAAATAGTCAGCATTCAGGGAGTCCATGAATGAGAAGTTGAAGGTCTGTAACTGATGATCACTGATTGCACATATGTCAACGCAGTGTTCTAAAAGACATGTATTGAGATAAGTGACACTTGTCATAATTCCACGACAGTTCCATGTCATAAGCGTTAAGTTGCACGCTTGGGCTAAGTTGAATTGATTCGTCATCACTTGGAATACATTTCATTCTGTTGGTGTTTATCATCAAATTGTTGCCAGAACTTGACTTTGCTTAACCAAGGTTTTACAATGATATATTGTGGCCAGAAGTCAACATTTTCAACTAAGCGTTTGTCCTCTGCCAAGACATTCAATTGTGCAGATGCGTACGGTTTTTCTGGTCTATTAAACAATTTCATATGAGTTACAGTCACACCTCTGTCAGACATGTAGCTTCTTATAGCTTGTTCAGAGCACTTTTTATTGATACGCCCAATGTAGTAGCGACTAGTTCTGTGTCTTGGAGGAGCAGAACAGAACCCTGCTGAATCTGTGTTTGTTGCACTACACTGGTCGTTGCTTATGCGGACCTTGATTGGATTTGGAGTGACACGTTCAGGGGCTGTTGTAAAACTGGTGTCTTTGCTTCTGGGATCATTGATATAAACATCTCTCCTTCCAGACTGATGTGACATCGCAGCTTCCTCCGTTGGAGCAATATTTGTGTGAGACAATATATCTCTTGTTGGGATATCAGGAGCTAGCTGCCTTACATCTCTCGTCGTGGTACCAGATGTTTGCTCATCTACAGATCTCGTTGTTTTCTCAGGACTAGGGAAAGTCAGCAATGTTTGCAATAATTCAGTAGCTACTTCCTCACTGCGTGTTGCAGTAACAGTAGGTTGGGTTGTTCCCAGGACAGTAGCGTGTACTATGTTCCTTCTGTTCAAGTTCGGAATCTCGGTGTTGGTGCAGGATAAATTCGTGTCTTCGGTTGTGGAACCATAGTTCACACTGTGTTTGGTGATATCTGCATATGTGTATGCTCTAGACTTTCTGCAATCTCTCTCGACAGCATTAATCCTTTTTCTGACATCACCAACTGAGTTGGAACAAGCCTTGCATTGCTCATCTATTGTTTTCATATCTTCTTCTATTGATGAAAATCTTTGGTTAAGGAGAGTCACTTTTGATTTAATCGAAGCGACCCCAAGCTGCCGCTCGTCCGATATGTGTGAAATATCCAGACAACCGTCGTCCACCTTACTCTTGAGGTCATTAACCATATCTTTGAGGTCAATGTGACGTTTCTCAATTCTATCTCCAGATTTCACAAGTTTTTCTATTTTTTCCTCAGATGTAGCTGACTCTGATTTGATCAGAATCATAAGGTCTTGTTTGTACTCAGATAGCTTGCTTTTAACGTCCTTTATTTCGGATGAGCACAACTGAGTATCATCCGAATTCATCTTATTTGCTGTGCGTAACTGTTCTACAGCCTTACCTACTTTTCCCCGCAGGGTCTCCATTGCTTCTTTTGTCTTAACAGTTTCACTGCGTGCAGCTTCAATTTCTACCTTCATTACATTGTTTGCCTTCTCAAGCTGTTTAATTTTATTATGTAAGCAGTCCACGTCTTGCGTGTATTCTCCCTTCAATGTAGCAAGGTCCCTCTCCAGGCGAGCTATTGTCTCACTGATTGATTGGACGGTGGCTAGCGGCTGAGCGTCGTTTGCAAGGGTAGGTCTTTTGTTGTGTAGATTTAGAACATCATAAATATCATCACTTATTTCACCAACTAATGTTCTGAACAAAACAAAGCAGTCTTTAGCTAATTTTTCAAGTTTTTCACCTTGTTTTGACCGTATATCTTTCCTCCTTTTTAGAATGCTGTCTTGATATGGAAAGGATTCCTTTTGTTTACATAAGTCAAACAGATAGTTTCTCAAGTCATCTAACACATTGGTGTCACCCTGAGCTTTGTTAAGTAAACTTGACACAAAAACATCTCTTGCGCTGGTTCCAATTTCTTCATTTATGTATACTAGAAGTCTGCAATACTGTTAGAACACATCTGTGACGTCATTCTATTGTTTGAACGCTCCATTATTTTTCAGGAATGGAGAGTTGCTTGTCAACTGTACATTATCTTGAAGCAGCATTTGAATTTTTCAAATATTTTCAACTACAGAATATTTTGTCAAAGTGTAAAAGTAGGGATGAGTTTTAAGTAGGGGAATATCCTCGTAACTCTCCATTCCTTAAAAATAATGGGCCTCGGACCCTGCGGGGTCTCTGCTCCATTATTTTTAAGGAGTGGCGAGTTACTCGGACATTCCCCTCTACTTCAAAGCGGGGTATAAACCCAACTCACTCACTACCCCTGTAGCAACCCAGCTGTGTACCTTTTCAACTGCCCCTTGAAGATCCCGGTTAGAATAGGTCCTATGCTTGCCGTAAGAGGCGACTATACTTGTGGTAAGAGGCGACTAACAGTATCGGGTGGTCTGGCTCGCTGATAGGTTGATGCATGTCATCGTATCCCAACTACGTAGATTGATGCTCATGGTATCAGTCACTGGATTGTGTGGTGCGGCTTGATTATTTACAGACCGCCGTCATATAGCTGGAACATTGCTGAGCGCCGCGTTAAACAACAAACAAAGTTGTTTTTTTAACCTGGCACTATGTCACCAACCAGTCCCCACCGTCACTGGTTAATTAAACAAACGCCTTGCACGGGAGACCATTTTGCGCGGAATGGCCACAGGGCGCTTTCCTTAAGAGATATGTTTCTTGTGAGAAGGATCAGGGTAGGATTAAAACAAGCTTAATTAAGCAGGTTGTTGGCCTTGCGGTGAATGGTGTGGGGCGAGCATCAATTACGTCCATGCAGCCGTGTGCAGCTGACGATAATTTCATTTTTTTTCTCATATTGCCGTCAACCTACTTTCGCCTAGTGTCAGGATGAAGTATGAGTTTTTCAGCGTTTGATGTTTTAATCAATTTATCTCGCAGGTAAGATCAAAGGACCCCGCAGGTAGACACGCGTGACAGGTAGGCATAATGGCATGCAGACTTGTGTGTCAGATGTGTTGTGTTACCTTTGTGGTGTAAACAAATGTGTGACGCAGACATGGGGAGAATTTTAATATATGTTATATTACGGAAGTGAAATGAATCTCAAGTTGTTTATTAGTTTAACTCAAGACTCGCCTTCATTGCACACACACACACACACACACACACACACGCACGCACGCACGCACGCACACACACACACGTGGACATAAGCAGGCATATCCTCTAAATTCAAATATGTAAAATCACTTATTATACATGGGCAAAAAGTAAAGCCCCGACTATCCTAGCACTACGTGTATTGTGGCTATGTGACATACCCGTGAAGATCCGGGTTCAAATCAGTCTTCAGCAACCAATGCTTGCCGTAAAAAGGCGATTATGCTTGACGTAAGAGTTGACTAAAGAGATCGGTCGGTCTGGCTCGCTGATAGGTTGATGCATGTTATCGTATCCCAGCTACGTAGATTGATGTTCATGGTATCAGTTACTGGATTGTGTGGTGCGGCTTGATTATTTACAGACCGCCGTCATATAGCTGGAATACTGCTTAGTGCGGCGTTAAACAACAAACAAACAAACATTCTCGTAAAGATTCGGGTCAGAATCGGTCTTTAGCAATCCATGCTTGTCGTAAGAATGAGTGAGTGAGTTTGATTTTACGCCGCTTTTAGCAATGTTCCAGCAATATCACGGCGGGGTACACCAGAAATGGGCTTCACGCATTGTACCCATGTCGGGCATCGAACCCGGGTCTTCGGCGTGACGAGCGAATGCTTTAACCACTAGGCTACCCGGCCGCCCCGCTTGTCGTAAGAAGCGACTATGTTGATGTATGTCATTGTATCCCAACAGCGTAGATCGAAGCTCATGATGTCACTCATTGAAATGTGTGGTGCAGACTCGATTATTTACATACTTTTACCTTTTCAACTGCCCCGTGAAGATCCTGTTTAAAATAGGTCCCATGCTTGCCGTAAGAGGCGACTATACTTGTCGTAAGAGGCGACTAACAACATCGGGTGGTCTGGCTGGCTGACTTGGTTGATGCATATCATCGTATCCCAGCTGCGTAGATTGATGCTCATGGTATCAGTCAATGGATTGTGTGGTGCGACTTGATTATTTACAGACCCCCGTTATAAAGCTTGAACATTGCTGAGTGCGGATCAAATAAACAAACAAATAAACAAACAAACAAACGAATCTACATCCGACACTGATGACTAGTCGATAAATGTCCAAGATACCACTGATACTTCTTGGCGATTGGCTGAAGAAGCTGCAGTTCCTCCAGATCGGAGCAGATCAGATCATAGGATGCACACATGCAGAGGAAACGTTTGACAGGGCAGTCAAAGAGCTATTGCTGTGGAGCAGTTTCGAAACGCCATTAGCCTGATTTAGTAATCTATTTCGGTTTGTCTATTTCAATATGAGAAGAAGAAGAATAGTTCATCATAGTGTCACGTGTAAATCACATGTCACATGTCATTTTATAGTTTTAAAACAGAAATATGAGCACCCAGCCAATTTGGCTTACGAGACACTTTTAAAACATTTACATAGTAGTAAAGTGTATCATGCTGACAATAACACATGTTAGAATACAATATAACAAGGTACCTGATGTATACGATATATCCATGCAATGTGTACAAACCCAACCCCCCACGCCACGCCACGACACGACACGACACGACACCCCACGGCCCGCCACGCCACGCCACGACACGCCACAATGTATACTGTATATTACACACCACACTATATCATACAATTACATTTCATCTCTTTGTATAAATACAAGTTTATACATATGGCAAGATTTACAAACACAAATAACCAGGTATACATTCGTCGTGTATGAGTATGCCACTTTGTAAACATATACAAATGTTTCTTGTCATAAAACTAAAAATACCATTTAAAAATGTCTATTTCATTTAAGAAATAAAAGACTTGTGGTCGTTGTTTATCGTGCAATAAAACACTGCAGGGAGAATAAACCATGAGGGGCGCAGCCCCCAGTGGTTTATTCTCCTTGCAGTGTTTTATTGTACGAGTGAGTGAGTGAGTATGGTTTTACGCCGCTTTTAGCAATATTCCACCAATATCACGGCGGGGGACACCAGAAATGGGCTTCACATATTGTACCCATGTCGGGAATCGAACCCGGGTCTTCGGCGTGACGAGCGAACGCTTTAACCACTAGGCTACCCGACCGCCCCTTATTGTACGATAAACAACGACAACAAGTCCTTTATTTCTTATATGAGATATCAACATTAAGTACAGCCTCTTCTAGGATGTTAGTACACCCGTATTTAAATAATGATGACTCCCTGAATGGAATCCGACCTCGGCAATGTCAGACAAGCCCATTTTTGAACAGAGGATTAAAGTTGGTCTTTCCCGGATATTCTCACATTCACGTCAATTATCTGTACCTTTTCTCCGAATACCGATTGTCACATCTCTCCCACTTTTGGAAGCGATCGTTCGGCCATTGTGTTTATCTACGTTGCCTAGCTACATCTATGGGGAACAACTCACCAGACACTCCCCTATCACAAAAAAACGTCGTCCAATTTACGACGTCATCAATTTGCTTGCGCGTGTTCAAATGACGTCATGATGGCACAATGTATTATCGTGAAATAAACCACGCTTCGTTCTTTATTGTTCTTTGCGATTTATCGCGTAGCTATCTTATATATGGAAATATATGGTTAGAGGTGTTTCGTGTTTTTCCATGCAGGTGTGTGTACACAGTTCAGTTAAAAGACCATTGACCTGCTCGTGGTGAGATGTTATCACGTGCGTACGTGTGTAGCGTTCCATTGACCTGCTTGTGGTGAGTAGATGTTATCAGGTGCGTACGTGTGTAGCGTACATGTGTTACCAGCAGGCGTATTGAGCGAGAACTTGTCGCGTTGACTCGTGTATGTATGCCTTGGCATGATGCGTACTGACGCTTACACGGAATAGTAGTTTCTAGTGAGTGAGTGAGTATAGTTTTACGCCGCTTTGAGCAATATCACGGCGGGGGACACCAGAAATGGGCTTCACACATTGTACCCATGTCGGGAATCGATCCCGGGTCTTCGGCGTGACGAGCGAACGCTTTAACCACTAGGCTACCCCACCGCCACAATAGTTTCTGAATAAGTCTGAATAAGAAATAGGTTTGATAATCATCTGCTAAACGTATAATCATGGGACTGTATAGTCTAGGTCTCTACAGTCAGGGGACCGTGTACAGTCTAGGTCTCTATAATCATGGGACTGTACAGTCTAGGTCTCTACAGTCAGGGGACCGTGTACAGTCTAGGTCTCTATAATCATGGGACTGTATAGTCTAGGTCTCTACAGTCAGGGGACCGTGTACAGTCTAGGTCTCTATAATCATGGGACTGTACAGTCTAGGTCTCTACAGTCAGGGGACCGTGTACAGTCTAGGTCTCTACCAGGAGACTGTGTACAGTCTAGGTCTCTATAATCAGGGGACTGTATAGTCTAGGTCTCTACAGTCAGGGGACCGTGTACAGTCTAGGTCTCTATAATCATGGGACTGTACAGTCTAGGTCTCTACCAGGAGACTGTGTACAGTCTAGGTCTCTATAATCAGGGGACTGTGTACAGTCTATGCCTCTACAGTCAGGGGACTATGTCCAGTCTAGGTCTCTACAATCAGGGGACCGTGTACAGTCTATGCCTCTACAGACAGGGGACTATGTCCAGTCTAGGTCTCTACAATCAGAAGACTGTGTACAGTCTAGGCCTCTACAATCAGGGGACCGTGTACAGTCTAGGTCTCTACAATCAGAAGAATGTGTACAGTCTAGGCCTCTACAATCAGAAGACAGTGTACAGTCTAGGTCTCTATAATCAGGGGACTGTGTACAGTCTATGCCTCTACAGTCAGGGGACTATGTCCAGTCTAGGTCTCTACAGTCAGGGGACCGTGTACAGTCTAGGTCTCTATAATCATGGGACTGTACAGTCTAGGTCTCTACAGTCAGGGGACCGTGTACAGTCTAGGTCTCTATAATCATGGGACTGTACAGTCTAGGTCTCTACCAGGAGACTGTGTACAGTCTAGGTCTCTATAATCAGGGGACTGTGTACAGTCTATGCCTCTACAGTCAGGGGACTATGTCCAGTCTAGGTCTCTACAATCAGGGGACCGTGTACAGTCTATGCCTCTACAGACAGGGGACTATGTCCAGTCTAGGTCTCTACAATCAGAAGACTGTGTACAGTCTAGGCCTCTACAATCAGGCGACCGTGTACAGTCTAGGTCTCTACAATCAGAAGAATGTGTACAGTCTAGGCCTCTACAATCAGAAGACAGTGTACAGTCTAGGTCTCTATAATCAGGGGACTGTGTACAGTCTATGCCTCTACAGTCAGGGGACTATGTCCAGTCTAGGTCTCTACAATCAGGGGACCGTGTACAGTCTATGCCTCTACAGTCAGGGGACTATGTCCAGTCTAGGTCTCTACAATCAGAAGACTGTGTACAGTCTAGGCCTCTACAATCAGGGGACCGTGTACAGTCTAGGTCTCTACAATCAGAAGAATGTGTACAGTCTAGGCCTCTACAATCAGAAGACAGTGTACAGTCTAGGTCTCTACAGTCAGGGGACAGTGTACAGTCTAGGTCTCTACAATCAGGGTACTGTGTACAGTCTAGGTCTCTATAATCAGGGGACTATGTACAGTCTAGGCCTCCATAATCAGGGGACTATGTACAGTCTAGGCCTCTATAATCAGGGGACTATGTACAGTTTAGGTCTCTACAGTCAGGGTACTGTGCACAGTCTAGGTCTCTACAATCAGAAGACTCTGTACAGTCTAGGCCTCTACAATCAGGGTACTATGTACAGTCTAGGTCTCTATAATCAGGGGACTATGTACAGTTTAGGTCTCTACAATGGGGGACTGTAAAGTCTAGGCCTCTACAAACAAAAGACTCTGTACAGTCTAGGTCTCTATAATCAGGGGACTATGTACAGTTTAGGTCTCTACAATGGGGGACTGTGTACAGTCTAGGTCCCTACAATCAGAAGACTGTTTACAGTCAAGGTCTCTACAATGTGTAGACTGTGTTTAGTCTCGATCTGACTATACGGTCTAGGTAACTTCGCTCTACAGTCAAATGGAGGAGCAATGTCGAGGCGCCTGAGCGTCGGACGTCGTTCTGTTGCTGGGTCAGGAAGTCGACGCGTATAGGAGAGTATCTAAGAATTTCATGTCAGGTTGTCGGTAGTGCCCATGCTCCTAAGAGTGCCGGAGAACCTTATGTTTTGTCCGGCGAATGACAGAGAGACTAAGACCTCACAATGGTATGTACTTGGTTGAGGACTTCAACAGAACGTCTCCGGCATACAAAACACATAGCCTGGAGAAATGTTGTTATATCATCATTACATTAATCTTAATGAACATAAGTGGGGAAAAGAGCGCTGTCAGGGACGTCCTCGCCTGCCCCCGGCATGTCTGTGGCTACATACGACTTCATGATGTCTGCCTTAACTCTTTTTTAGACAGCTCTGTCCTTGGATGTCCCTGACAGGTGGCGTTGAAGAGTGGCTTGCAGTGATGAGTAGATATTCTATTATCTATGTAACTAGTCCTGCGGAATTTCTTTTATTACTAAAAGCCTAGGCAAGTCTAGATCAAACTTAACCAAGTCTAGTGTTCTTGATCCCACAGCAGAAGAGGAAAGGGTCCTTCGAAGAAAAAAAATATAATTATTTTAAAGAAATGTTTTCATTGACTAAGATTTGGTCTACTATTTTACTTTAATACACAGCTATATAGTTATGATGAGTAGATAAACGGATTTAAGATTTGTGTGTAAGTGTTAGGATTTAGACAATACCATTGATTATGTTTGATTTTTGTGTTTGTTTAACGCCGCACTCAGCAATATTCCAGCTATATGACGGCGGTCTGTAAATAATCGAGACTGAACCAGACAATCCAGTGATTTACATTATGAGCATCGATCTACGCAATTGGGATACGATGACGTACATCAACCTAGTCAGCGAGCCTGACCACCCGATCCCGTTAGTCGTCTCTAAAGATCAAGGGTTGATAAACTGCAAACTTCTGTAGTTAGTGTGAGTGAGTGAGTTGGGTTTAACACTGAGTAAACAGTATTCAGTTATAGTGTGGCGTGTCAGCTTGATTTGGGACGAAAGTGAAAGAGGTAATTGACGTCCACCACTTTGGAGTGAGTGACAATCTCATTAAAATCAGATCTTAGTTCTCGCTACCGCTAAACAAAGATCTGAGCGAATCCTATTACGGGTCACGTCAGTACGACTCTTGAGCGAGTTGGGTTTACCGCCGCTTTGTAAAGTATTCCAGTTATATAAATTATATCAGCTTCATGCGGGGGGAAAAGCCCTAATTTATGAAGGACTCAGTGGTTTACCACTTTGGTGAAACTCACGAGCAGGGGTATGGTGCTGAAAAATCTGGAAACAGAATTTGGGATTCGAACCCACAATCATAAGTTTCTGGCCAAGGGACGCAACTCTGCACGGCTAATTGCAGCGCACTTAAACAACTGTGCCACCCGTATCCCCCTTTCTAAAATAGTGAAACCCATGAGTACGAATACGGTGATGAAATTTCAAGATACTAAGTTGAAATTTCGAGATGTTAATTTGAAATTTCAAAATACTAAGTTGAAATTTCGAGATGTTAATTTGAAATTTCAAGATATTAACTTAAATTTCAACTTATCTTGAAATTTCAAGGTCATTATCTTGAAATTTCAACTCAGTATGTATCTTGGAATTTCAAGTTAGCTTCTTGAAATGTCAGCTTATGATTCTTGAAATTTCAAGTTTGTATATTGGAATTTCTACTCAGCATCTTGAATTTTCAAGGAAAAAAATGAAATAAACAAAAGACTCAAAAAGGCTTCCGTACAAATTACTAGCTCCTTGCATGCAGTCACAGAGCTAAAAACCTGAGGGTCTAAAAGTGTTTAGGAACTTGGGGAAACATTTTGCGCACACTTATCGTATGCGTTTGTTTGTTTGTGTTGTTTTTGTTTTTTCATTCTTTCTTTTTTTACGCTTCTTCCTATCTGGAATAATGCTCAGATCGGCGTTAAATAACAGACTAACAAACAAACGACATCAACCACTTTGCACGAGCATCCTACACAATCGCATAAGACCTGAGTGAATTTATTTAATAGTTTATTATTCAACCAAAGTTTATAATTCAACTACATAATATATTTATCTGTGTGTTTGTGTATCGAACGGGACATAAAAAATGACTGACAATGATAGATACAGATGGAATAATACATAGCAGTATCATTATTATACATACAAAATACAACGATTTACATGCATGATTAATAATACACATACAATATTTCATATTTTATGTAACTTCTCACAACAACCATACCCTAACATATGGCATGTATCCTTATAAAATATTTGTGATAGTGTGTCCATGTTCCCCATGTTAATAATATTCCAATGTGCTTTTAAAATTGTGTCTCAAAAGTCTCCATAAACAAATGAGCATAACAGATATTTACATTTGAAGAGACGGGTACATGGAAATTGGAGGCAGTGTTACTGCAGGTTTAACATCGACAAATGGCAACTCGTGCGCATGATGGTGATAAGAACATATGCACAAAACGGCGTCCTAAATCTACATACATTTCTGACAGCCATCACATATATGCTGCAACAGCTGACGGACAGTCAAAGCAGACGACGCCGAATTACCGTTAACACTCATGAGGTGTATGTAGGTATCGGTGTGGAATATCAAGTTTATTCCACACCCTTGTCAATAATACCGATACATATCAGCCGAGGACACGAGTATATATTATACCAACATGCCCAGGGGCGGGCGACCCGATATGTAGCACTTAACAGATGCCCAGATATGATGAGGTAGACTTTGACGAGTCGACAGGTTCGGTACTAGACCTTGAAATGTACACGTCCGGTAGTGTATAGGTGTGGCCGGATTAATTCTCATATAACTACGCACAGGAGTAGACGACTACTTGAAAGACCTTGGACCGTGTTTGTTCTGTCAAATCCACAAAAACAAAGCATATTGAAACACTGCCACTGTTCAACAGGTGAAAAATCCATCGTGTTCAGGTAGATGTCAGATGAACGCTCATGTGGATTGCCCCGTGAATAACTGACAAATGCCTATGGGACCTGACATTCTAATACATGTAGTCTGCACATCAAAAAACCGCCAAAGTAGTAAAATCGTAAATATCTGACAGAGTGATGCCGACATCCATACAAAACTACTACCAAAAATGGTCATGAGTTGAGATTGATTTGTGTGGAAAGAACGAGGTACTGCAGAAAGTTGGAGAAAAGATGAAAATATCGCAAAAACACAACCACGTGAGAGCCTAGCGCCGAAACACACCAACCTTACATGTACGTGCAACATCACGAAGCCTTGTTGGGCTATAAAAAACGTTAGATTTTCATTTGCATGCCATCACAATCTTGCAGCAAGTGAACAGTGAAAACATGCCACGACTGACGCAAACCCAACGCAACAACGCCATCGGCCGACTTCAAACAGGAGAATCAGTTTCAGCTGTAGTCATGTTTTACAATGTGGCATCAGCCACCATTCATTACGAGACTGTGGAACCGTTATCAGACACACGGGACAACACGGGACCTCAGATCCGTTTGGCCACGTATCACTACAAGAGCACAGGGCAGATTCATACGGCCACGGCACTTACGTGAAAGAACCACCACGACTACCTTGACACCTGCGGCATTACCAGGATTGCATAGGATATCAGCCTAGACAGTGAGGAACCGTTTACGTGCTGAGGGTATTGTGCTGGACGATCCGTTCGAGGAGTCATTGTGACGGACATCGTCGGCAGCGACGTGATATCAACGGCGCCAGAGTATGGCCACAACTGCGATGGAGACAAGTTTGGTTTAGTGGCGAGTCACGTTTTATACTTCGCCGTGCGGATGGTAGGCGTCGCTTCACGGGGAATACACGAAAAATGCATACAGGAAGTGGACAAATTTGGTGGTGGTAGTTTGATGATGTGGACAGCCATCTCCTACACTGGTAGAACAGACTTGGTGCAAGTTCTGGAGAATTTAACCGCACAACGTTACATGGATGAAATTCTTCGGCCACAGGTCCATCCCATTATGCAACACGCGGACGTCATTTTCCAACAAGACAACGCCCGACTTCACATGACAGGACTGACAACAGCCTGACAACACAAATATCCAGGTCTTGTCATGCCCTTCCAGGTCTCCGGCTTTAAAACCAATCATACATTTATGGGATGCACTGGATCAAGGACTGCAAAAACCACAGAACCTCAAACAGTTGGCACAAGCAATGCAGGCAGAAAAGGTGGACTTTCCCCAGGCCACAATTCGGGATCTGATTGCTTCCATGGGACGACAATGCCAGTCACTTTTGGACTCTAATGGTGGCCATTCAAGATATTGAGAACAGATGACATGACCTTCACCTTGAAAATCTACTGTTCCATGTGTGCCATGTGGAACCTGGGTCAGTGACAATGATGTGTGCCAATTTGAACAGGCGATGACCATATGTTGATTATTTATACGATATAAATGGAATATACATCTAAAATCACTTTTGCGTTTTGTTTTTCTTTCAGAGTATAGTGTATATACATACTCCCTAGTGCATGTAATGGGGAAGGTCAAAAAGGTCAGTTGTAAGTTCTTTGCGTCGAAAACAACTTCAGATTAAATATTAAATCCCCCCCCCCCCCCCCCCCCCCTTTCTTTAATTTGGTTGCTATCACCTACCCTCGAGGGGATTCTGGGGTATAATTGGTCCCTAGCAGCCTATGCTGGTCGTAAGAAGAGTCCAAATGGATCCGGGTCGGTGACTTGCTTGATTGCATGTTATGGAATCCCGACGGTATGGATAATTTCTCACACTATCAATCACTGGATTGTCTGATCCAGACTCGATTATTTAGAGGCCGACGTCATATAGCTGGAATATTTCTGAGTGTGGCGTTAACACAGACACATTAGTGTCGAATATATGATCTTTCAATACATCTAACGTTTTTAATACAAATACAAACAGGAGAAACAGAATGTAAAACAATTAAGTTGTTTGGGATGGTTGGTTGGTTGTTTTCTTGTTTAACGCCGCACTCAGCAATATTCCAGCTATATTACGGCGGTCTGTAAATAATCGAGTCTGGAACAAACAATCTAGTGATTGATATCATGAGCTGACGCCCTATTCTACCCCGGATCTTCACGGGTCCTGTGTGGGATGACAAGAACCTGAATGGCTGATCTATGAGAAGAGACGGTTTTTCTATCATTGATTTATTTATACCGACCAATCCTTTGCAAATAAATCTGCTTCCGGATTAGAATTGGTCCCTATCTATATCAGTGAGTGAGTGAGTTGGGTTTAACGCCGCTTTTAACAATATTCCAGTTATATCGCGGCGTGTCAGCTTAATGTGGGGGGAAAGCCCAAGCGAAGCGGGTCCCAGACGTGTACCACTTCGATGAAACCCACGAGCACGGTTATGGTACTGACAAACCTAGAAACATTATCTCTATCAACACATGCTAGTCGTAAGAGGCGACTAACGGGATCGGAAGGTCAGACTTACATGTCATCGAATCCAAATTGTGTGGATCGATGCTCATAATGTCAATAACTAGATTGCCTGGTCCAGACTCGATGATTTACAGACCGTCGTCGTATAGCTGGAATATTGCTGAGTCCGGCGTTAAACAACAACAACAACAAAATTATTAATTAAGAAAGATGCCATAGTCACGACGTTTCAACAAATGTCATTCATCAGTGTAATTATCGCTATCTTATCGCGACCTTGACACATGCCTCCTTCGTTGGCTTCATCTCGTGTCGTCATTCGTCACCCTGATTGTCGTTTCCCTTAACCTCTGTGTACATGTAACCTATATATAGTCTGCCCTTCTGCCCACCTGTTGATCACTCCTTAGATAACTGCATACCCAGATACAGAGGGGGCGTGCATCCCCACGTTTTGACCAATACTTAACATGTAAGCACATAACTTAATGTATCAAAAACCACATAGAAGATCCGGGTTAGAATTGATCTTCAGCAACCCATGCTTATAAGCGGAAACTAACGGGATCGGGTGGTCAGGCTCGCTGACTTGGTTGATGCATGTCATCGTATCCCGATCGCGTAGATGGATGTTCCTGATGTCAGTCACTGGATTTTCTTGTCCTGACTTGATGATTCATAGACTGCCGTCATAGAGCTGGAATATTGCTGAATGAGGCGTTAAACAACAAAGATATATATGTAACACATACTTAAACTAAGTCAGTTGGTGATATGTTTATAACCAAATTAAAACACAACACACACACACACGCACGAACGCACGCACGCACGCACGTTGTATCCTTGATTGTATTGGTAACTGTATCAAACGTCGCATTTAAGAAAATTAGACCACAGGTAAAACATGATTTAACCACGTCTTCGGTATAAATAATCCATACTATCTGCCCAGAATAAATGAAACAGTGGGATTCAGGTATTGCGGGATTATATACAGGCAAAATGTTTGAAAAACAATGTCACACCCATTTTAGTTCATACGTGTCGATTTTTACATGCTTTACGGTACTGTCGTCATACCGTTAACGGGAGTATACCTTTAATCCACGGTCTCCGCGTGCATGGGATTCCCGCTACTCCAATAAGCCCCGCCCCCTTTCTCGCGGTCCACGCGGGACCGCCGTTACACTGTTTACGTCACGCCACATTTGGCAGTGTGTACTACGAACGACTCTCATGAATGGCCCAGAGACTCGAGGGGCAATCCACATGAGCGTTCATCTGACATCTACCTGAACACGATGGATTTTTCACCTGTTAAATAGTGGCAGTGTTTCAATATGCTTTGTTTTTGTGGATTTACTTCAAATTTGGATACTATCGGACTGTGTGTTTCGCCGTGCGGCCAGGCGGGGCCCCGACCCCTCGTATAGCGAAGAATGGTGTCTTGCACTGTCATTCGCATTTTTACCTTAGCCGCTTTTTTAGGACGAGTGGCATTAGAGTACAGAGGATACAACGGAGGTAGGACGAATTTCTCCTTTTTTAATTTGATCATAAAACATTTAAGAGATATTCAAACACACAGGTGTATACATCTATACGGACGCTGCGAGAGACATTCTCTTTGAAGTTTATGATCAGTGACATCGTATATTGGACGGGTCAGACCGAGGGCCCGTTGAAGCGTTAGACACAAGCAAGCGAGTAACTTGCTATTTCACGAGTTCATAGCCCCGCAAATCTTACCTGCCACGGGCAGTAGTTTGTTATGAAAAACAAAACAGACCGTAAAAACAGATGATTTAGTTAGGGCGCGTCCCTCTTTGTCGAGGACTCAGTACCGTGCAAAGGAGGGACGTTTTCCCCATTGTCCAGCGTCTTTGGGGGGAACAGTAGGGTATTATGACCCTACCAAGTCCCTATCAATTCTTTGATCACGCTTTGTCGAGGGGAAAGAATTTAGGGGAGGAAGGGGACTCCGAGACCCGATCATTTGATAAATCACCCAGGGGGTTCTTCTCTGAACTGGACAGCAAATTTGAGAATTTATGGCCCGATACCAGTGAAATATGATTATTGGTGGAAATTTGAGAAATGCTTTATGAACCTCTTATCATATTGAACTTGGTTTAAGCCAAAGAATGAACTATTATTTGTAGAAAATGAATCTTGGTATAATTTTCAGACTTGGTGGATCTTTAACTAATGTTTAACACATCACTGTGTATTTCTTTGATTTAAGGTGGTATTATAATACAGCTTCTTTTTGTAAGAGGAGACATCTGATTTAACACAACCCTATATATTGTTTCAGAAACATATATGTTTTTACAGCAAACTGCACAAATAACTTGCAGGCATTACCAAAAAACATTGTCCATACTACACAGAGGGGAGTCACGTTTGGGAGCTTCTCAATGTGATAGAGGTTTATATTTTTCATATCTGTAGTACCCGTCTTGGCTTGTGGAGCAGTTAACAAACATGTTTAAAATGAAGGTCCTAATATGAATGTTAGCCACTGATATTACTGTTACATATTTGCCCTGAGGATCATGTATGTCAAATCATGGTCAATGAAAGTAGACATGTTGACAGGACTTGAAATTGAAATTAGTCCGTTTCAATCTACACTGTACACACACATCATTGTGTTGTGATGACATGTTTTTACAGTGAGTTATCTTGAGTAGGTAGCATTTGACTACTGAGTCTTACAACATACAACAATGTTGCTTCTGTTTAATAGTGTCTGATGTGTTCCACATTGTAATATATTCTTGTACAAAAATATAAATATATTCCTGACTGATATATATATGATATTATATCGCACTTTCATAAATAGTATGTTTTGATAACATGCTAGTTATCCTAAGAGCGTGTAGCACTGTCTTTATGTACATGAATTAGCAGGAAATATTGTGTTCGTTGAACTGTGACTGAAGTGAGAATGATCAGGATCAATGGAATTGGTTGTGAGGAATTTTAAGTCTTTGGTGTTGTGCCAATCAGTCAAGTAAGGTTAGTCAGGCCTGGTACCAGTGTTTGACAGTTTGAACTAAATAGCACCTTTGAGGTTATGAGGGCGATGGGGTAGCCTAGTGGTTAAAGCGTTCGCTTGTCACGCCAAAGACCAAGGTTCGATTCCCACATGGATACAATGTGTGAAGCCCATTTCTGGTGTCCCCCACTGCGATATTGCTGGAATATTGCTAAAAGCATCGTAAAACCCAACTCACTCACTTTTAGGTTTTGATGAAATGAGCGAGTGAATTAAGATTTTATGATTTCTTTTATCTGAAACACAACATTGTGTAATGTGAATGATTACACAATTTCTATGTATTGACATGAAGATGATGACGGAGTAGTGGACATGCTGCCTCAGTGAGCACACTGAATGAGAACCTGGGCTACATATGTACAGCTACAAGAATATGTCTGCGATCAGAGTCAGAGAAGGGACTATTTACAAATTTAAATAATAAAACACACTGCACCTCCAGCCTCCTAATGCACACATGTAGTCTGAAAATATTGATTTTCATCAGCTTCGACTGATAAGTTGGGTGGAGATGATGATACTATCTCCAGATATTCTGTTGAGAAACACGAATAAATTCAGGTACATTCCCGCCATTCCAAGTTCTCACAGTGACCAGCGGTCATTATAGCACTAGTCCTAACTTCATCGTCATGTGCTAGCCCCACGACCCGGCTCTGTTTGCTTTCTTCGCTGCGTACACACGGCAAGCAGACATGTTTTCCTCGGCGCTTATCAAACCTGTGGTTGAGCCACGACCCTCTTTGATAGCTCGGGATTACCTGGACCAGGCCCTGGGAGGAATGTGGTCACTTGTAAATAAAGGTGGACTATGCAGAATTAACGTCATATGGGTGAAAAGTTTGCCTAATCTATTGACCAGCTATGGTCCGAGATAATCTTGTTACCTTGTCAACATTAGCCATTGCCGTTGTTTGGTGTAAGATTCTGGTTGCAGCTTTGTGCTACTGTCTAACTTCAAACATGGAGATTCGTGGGGGAAATTAGGGTATGGTTGTGATGTTGGGCTGAAACAGTGGCTAGCAATAACGTCACATCATATGTTTGTTTGTTGCTTGTCCTTCACGGTGAAATGGAACATTTCATATTGGGATTACAAATGATTGATTTTATTCCATTGTGTGTTGTCTAAAGAATATGTTGATTTAGAGGGGCAGGGGTGCACACACACACAGACAGACATACACTACACTACACATACATACACACACACAGACACACACACACACACATACACTAAAAACACACATACTGAGTAACACACACACACACACTGAGTAACATACACACACCATGAGTGACACACACATACACACACAGTGTGACACACACATACACTGACACCACACACACACACACACACACTGAGTAACACACATACACACACACTTCAAAGATGGATCAATAGTCGTCTTCTTGTCACACCTAAACTCCACACTTGAGCTTGAACATCTTACAATCACCCATGACAGATCCATTTCTATCTGTACATCCTAAACTAAAGCAACAAACTTTTATCTCTTTTAACATGTTAATGAAATACTGAAAAAGATGGAATGTTCACCCAGTGTAAACAAAGTGGAATGTTTAGTGTTTAATACCTACCCGCCCTTGAAGCTTTTTTTGCATGCATGGGCGATTAATATGTCAAATACATTAAGTCTCCACTGAAAGTAAGGAGAGCTAGAAACTGGATACATTGTACATGAAGATGGTCAGGTAGTATGTTAATGTACATATCACATAGCTGATCAGTGTTTATAAGTTCTAGATGAACAAGGCCATTAGGCCCTTAGAATCTGATTCTGTTTATCAGATTAAACCAGGTATGAACATGTGTCTCTTAATCTGAACATCAGAATGTTGATTTCCCCCAGATAAGGGTACGCGGCAAGGTGGCTCTTTGCTCCCTGATCCCTTCCCTTGTGGTGTTAATGGGGAGGACTATTTAATGTACATGCCCAATGCACACAAGGTGTTAATGATGCAGAACGGTATTGTTCACTGTTGCAGAGAATCGCCTCTGCCTTGCCCCTAAAGTCGCCATGCTTCATTTCCAACCTTTTACACACATGCTTTCATTTTCGCGTTTAGAAAATAATGCATTAGTTTGGCACAAGTACAGAATTTAATTGCTATTGTCATTACAAATATCTTTGTTTGCTTTCCTTGGACTTGTGTTAAATGTTTCATAAGTTGTTGGTTCGATAATTACATTTGACTGCAACTGTAACAATTTATTTCTTGACATTCACCACACTTTGTTGAGTGAGTCACGTGATGGAGGTTGGACGCTGTTGGCATACTAAACAGGAAATTATTGTTCTGTTGGTAATTGGTTTCGGACAGAACAGACTTGCAGGAATTGTTTACAAACAGTGTTATGTGAATATCTATTTACCATTGTAAGATATTTGAAATACTTTTATGTATACTATTCAGAATTGTGATATTTTAGTTATTTTTTCTGAAATCATGGATCATTGTTGATACGGGGAGACCAATATGGCATAAATAACTTTCCTGGGGACTAAAAATAGATTTATCAGATTATGATCATCAGGATAAGAATAAACATATATAAATCCCATCTCTCCATGTTAAATGCTTTGTGTGTGAACTGTGAATATAGTACACTATTTATAAAAAAAATGTTTAATAAATAAGATACAGTATTTCCCTTACAACTTGGATGGGTATTTCAACAGCTGTTCTGTTACATCAATAAATCACATCTTATAAATCTCACAGCTGTGTACAGTTTGAACATGCATTTTCAAACTATTGATATAAACCCAGTCTGATACAATAACACTTAAGCATGTAAAAGTACAAACATCATGGAGTTTAGAGCTGGGACGTGTAACTCGGGTACCCAGGTCGGGTGGGTACTGAGTAGGACCCGGGTACCCACAGGATTACTTGGACCCGTGGTTAGTTACGTGATATATTGTCTAATGACTAACATTATCTGGAACTCTATGGTTACACTACAAGTCATTAATGTTCGCTTTTCTTTCTGACTATGCACCCATTCCTTCTGATTTGTCATATGGATGAATAAAGATATAACTTATGTCAAATTCAGTGTATGCATGACCAGATTGTTTAATACATATATCTAAATACGTTTTGCCAGGGCTATGCTAAAATAGTTCCCAATCGGACATTTTGAGACATCTCCTGAGACCTTCAGTGGGTAACCGGGGAGGGTAGGGTAATAGGGGGGGCAGGTACCCGGGTAGTAAATTTGGACTTGTCCCAGCCCTAGTGGAGTGTATTTTAAATTACAATTTCACCAACCCATATATCAGGGCTGTGTTGGTATAACCTTTGCCAGTTGGGTACAAATCGGGAGATGATTAAATACATGTGAATGTGTTCCTTGTGTGGCTTCAGATGATGTTAGGGGCAGTCGGGTAGCCTAGTGGTTAAAGCGTTGGCTCGTCATGCCAAAGACCCGGGTTCGATTCCCGACATGGGTACAATGTGTCAAGCCCATTTCTGGTGTCACCCGCCGTGATATTGCTGAAATATTGCTAAAAGCGGCGTAAAACCATACTCACTCACTCAGATGATGTTAGTTGAGGAGGTGGTTTCTTGAGGAGGCCAAGTATTCCTTGTAAACATATGCCATTTGTCACAGTGATATATCAACATCAATAATGAAATATGTGGGAGTCAGAAGGCAGCCCTCACACCCAGGTTTGCACAATGGCAGTTGAAAGATTTCCCTTAACACTGTCGGACTGTGTGTCTGTCCCTTCAACAGATTTTCATGCCAACGAGCCAATTAATCTCATCTCCATGTCGCAGTGAGGAGCTGTACAATGCCCCACGTGAAAAAGGACCTGGTACCAATTTTACCAATTGAAAAATTGTCTTGTTCTGAAGGGCGTAGTGGTGTTTGTAGTCTTGCTATTATAACGCACAGAATCCCTGACGCAGAGGCGTGAAATACAGAAATACAGACACACAGAACATATAGCTTTACAGGTGAGAGACACAATAATATGTAATTGATGCCTCGTGAAATATAGCAAAACTGTGGTAGACTGACAGGTCTTACATCTGATTGGGGAGATGTCATCCCTACTTAGAGTCTGTTTGAGTGAGAAAAAATAATTGGTGGATTTATGTTAGGTGGGTATTGAAGTAGAGGTGTCCTTCTTTGCTGTTGCTATGGATAGCATGAGTGAGTGGGGAGGGAAGGGGAGAGGAGAGGGGAAGGGTGTTTGTGCTTGAAGTAGTGAGTGAGTTTGAACACCGCTTGGAACAGGATTTCAGTTATATCATGGATGTCCGTTTGATGATGGTGAAAAGCCTGTAGTGATGCAGGTGTCAGATTTTACCACTTTGGTGACACCCACGAATACGGGTATGGTGCTAGGAGCTGGAGGTGACAGATACATTCAAGTTCTGTCTTGACAACGTAGGACCCCAGTACCCCAGAGTTCCAAGACTACTAAGCACTTGCTGACCTGTAAAGATCCTCAGCAACCCATGCTTGTCGTCAGAGGTGACAATGCTTGTTGTAAGAGGCGACTAACAGAATCGGATGGTCAGGTTCGCTGACTTTGTTGATGCATGTCATCGTATTCCAATTGAGTGGATTGATGCTCATGTTGTCAATCACTGTATTGTCTGGTCCAGACTGGATTATTCACAGACTGCCGTCATATAGCTGGAATATTGCTGAGTGCAGCGTTAAAATACAAACAAACAAACAAGCACTTGCTGATAATGAGGTTCTGGTAGTCGTGGCCTTAGTGGCATGGGATGTTCATTCTATCAACCACTGGTTTGTGTGTGTCAGTCTGTAGTACATATAGACTGAGTGGTGTATATAACTTATATTCACTCACTCATACCGAGGTCACTGTTCAGTAGTAGAGACTAACATATTGAAAGTGACATCTAGTTAATGATCTATATTAGAAAAACTCAAAACAAATTCACAAGTTTATGGTACTTTTAACCAGTTTTTAGAACTAGGGCAATAACAAAGATTGCATTGGTTATGATATATACTCCTCAAAAGAACTTAAACAAAGCCCAATTCATTAATTTTACTATTTTTTCATTTTACTATAATTGTCATGACAGATTAACTGTAATTATATGAAAAGATAAAGGGTGTGACAGTCTGGTATTTTTAAAAATTTTTAGCAACTGCACCTTAGTTAGGGATGGTTATTGGATGTTTTATGTGTATCACAATATTTTACAATGCATTGTATTGCGATACGTATCACGATATAATGTATTATTCTAAATTTTGAATTCAGAACCAATTTGAAACATCAGTGTATGAATCGAAGTTCATAAATGGAACAAAACAAGATGCTGGTTCAACATAATATTTACTCAGTCAATATACACACACAGATGAACGCTCTGGGTACTGGCAAGTGTATAACATTAAACACGTGACAAAAATCGCTATTTGAAATCACCCAATATACCGAACATTAAGAAAAGATATTGCGATACATATCGTAGAAAGAATGAACCTCAATGTAATTGTAATATCTCGCATCCTTAACCTTGCTACTTTGAAAATAAATTTTTTAAAAACAAGCCCAACAAAAGTTGTATATGAAAGATACATTCCTGTCAGTGTTGTGTGACCACATGCCCCAGCACACAGACGCGATGACTTTCACTGAACCACAAGATGAGCATATTGCGAGATAATTGGCCTGGTTGACAGTAAATGAAGCGAGTGATTGAACCTTGTGGTGGCGTGTAATGTTAGGAGAGAGACATAGGCTTTGTGTTAGTCACCTGGGGCGGTGTAGTTCCACTGTCTCTGTTGGTTTATCAGATCAACTGGAGACTGGATAGACTGGGGCTATTCACAAAACTTTATTACCTAATTTGAATCAGTTACAGGTATTGTTTTATTAGTTTCATCAGTAGTGAATTATTGGATGGTCGGCGGCAAGGTTTCGATGAGTATACCGGTTCCAAACTGTCAGGCAAGAGAAACTACACCCATGTTTGATGGTCGATAAAACTGAGACAAACAGGAAATGGTTATTCAATGGTGATGTATTTGATACGGGTATCATAGTTGTGTATTTTGGTCAAATACAATTTTCAAATCGATGCTTTCTTTTGAATAATGTTTTTTGAATTGGTGAAAAAGCTTATTTTTTTAATGGTATCCTCTAATTCTAACCTGAGAATATTTAACCTGCTCTGAGATTGATTTTGATGAAATATTAGAACAGCCAGGTGACTGTGTCAGCAGTGGTTGGGGGTGAGATCAGACTCTAGAACAGCAAGGTGACTGTGTCAGCAGTGGTTGGGGGTGAGATCAGACTCTAGAACAGCCAGGTGACTGTGTCAGCAGTGGTTGGGGGTGAGATCAGACTCTAGAACAGCAAGGTGACTGTGTCAGCAGTGGTTGGGGGTGAGATCAGACTCTTGAACAGCAAGGTACAGCCCTCCAAGTAGCGACCAATTTGGTTGCATTTGTAGCCTAAATTACTTTTTTGTGACCTGTATTGATTGCTTGGTTGCCGGTTGGCTCCCATTCATAATATTAGCTTGGCGACTAAAATATTTCACATATTGAAAGAAACTGGAGAAGACCATCTCTTGTCTTTATTACCAGGAGACAAGTGGCTCTCATGAACACATCTAAGCATGGGGTGCTGCAGATGACATAGACAGCCATCATTGGGTGAGATCAGACACTGGAACAGCCAGGTGACAGTGACAACAGTCGTTAGGGTGAGATCAGACTCTGGAACAGCCAAGTGACAGTGACAACAGTCGTTAGGGTGAGATCAGACTCTGGAACAGCCAAGTGACAGTGACAACAGTCGTTAGGGTGAGATCAGACACTGGAACAGCCAGGTGACAGTGACAACAGTCGTTAGGGTGAGATCAGACACTGGAACAGCCAGGTGACATTGACAACAGTCGTAAGGGTGAGATCAAACACTGGAACAGCCAGGTGACAGTGACAACAGTCGTTAGGGTGAGATCAGACACTGGAACAGCCAGGTGACAGGTGACACAAGAACTGTAGATCACAGTGGTTAATTCTGACAGCAGTCATTCTGTCCATCCAATCCCCTCCGCCAACAAGCCAGGGACCCCTGGGAAGGGGGTGGGTGTGGAACAACCGCCACATGCCAGAATAAACGTCCTTGAGCTAAGGTGGTGCTAAGCTGGAGTCTGACATCTTGACATCTGTGGTTCTGTGGGAAATCGGATCTATTTACTACAGCAGATCACAATTCCTAACATAAACTATGACAGCAACAGATAAAGCTCTGTGTCCTTGTGGAGAGTCAGGTCTCCGTCCCAGTAGCCTCATGAGATAGCCATCAGAATCTGGGCCCCGTGAATGTGGATCTGTCTATAGCCCCTGGGCGTACACTCAGTTGATCTGACGTTTCTCCCGCCTATTGTCAGGGTAGATTTAGTGAAGGAGGAAGGCGGGTAGCCGATACAGGAAGTCATGTGACTTCCCAGGGAGCAGCTTGTATGTCCAGGAGATAGGATGTCGGAATATCTTTGGGCAGAAGATTAACACCAACGTCATTCAGTCTTTGTGAAAAGGAATTCACAGTGGTAGTTCTTCCCGATTGAAACTTTGATATAGGAGAATGTCCACTTGAAAAATCTACCTGACATTCTTACCTGTACTTAGCCCCTCCAGCCACCTGTTCTCAGTGACAATGTTTCCTTATGAATTATGTATACCTGTACTACTCAATATTTGATTGGGATGCACTGGTACAAAACTCAAATTGTTTTATTCATTGCAAACTGAAAGGCCATAGGCCCATAGTTCAACGTATTTACAAGGTATTGGTGTTTCTTCTAACTAACAATGCATGATGTATGTACAATGCAATATTTTGTAATAAAGTAATATTTGAAGTTGACATGAGGATGCAAAACAAATTAATATTTGTGTAAGTTATAAACTTCTTTGGAATATGCTTGTTTCTTAATTGACGATAGTTTACACTCAAGCATAAAATGATACTCATGTTCTATAACATTAAGGTTACAAGATGTATAGATATTGTTAGGCTTTTTAAATATACCTTTATAGATCTTTAAATCGTAATATCCTGCTCTGAACTGCGCAAGCGATACTTCAAATTTATTTTTATTTTTATTTTTTTATAATTTTTATTTTTTTGGTACAAAACTCAAAGACTTTATTTTGGGTTTTTTCAGGGTTGTGTTTTGTAGTGGTTTTGTTGTACACTGTTTCTAAGATTCAAATTGTGTTCTTTAATATGTTCATTTTGACATATGAAACTGAAAATTCCATGGACACTAAGCTTTAGTCACATTTCTTCACCATCTCAACATTCAGAATTAAGGGTGAGTATTGGGGTTACTTTCACTGTTATAATTGTATTGTAATAGTAGCCCAAACCAATTTTAAGGCTTGATAATTATATCAATCAAAGTGATAAAAATGGATAAAGTATTGCTGATAATATCAAAGATGGCCATTTTCCTCCATCACTACTTAAATGAAAGTAACTCTAACATGAAGTTGTTGTAACCCTTGCTAATGGACCACACTAGCAATTTTGAAATGCTGAAATGAATGTGGAACATCATGTCATCTACAAGCGAAATATTTAGGTTAAAAAATGTAACAAAATGTTTTTTTAAGAATTATGTTCTCGAACCAGTTAATTGAAAAAAATGGTCCTAACAAATGAGGTTATCCGACATTGTTTGCAAAAGTTTAATTAACAGTGAAAGAGTCCATTAAGCAGTGGACCTCGTGTAGTATCAGACAAAACCAGCAGTCCCGTCACCTTTCACTTTACACACAGAAACCTTTCCCTTTTCATCAACTCCACACAGGGTTTCATACACATCTCTCACAATATGTACACAGTAGTCTGTTCGACAACTCCACACAGGGTGATGGGTTTCATTAACCCCTGCTCCCAGCTATTTCCACTGGTATTGTCCTAGAGAAAGGGACACCTGTGCCAGAGACACAGTAGTCCTCTGTATTGTTGCACGGACCCTGTGATACTTAATCTCAGCCCTTCCCCATCAGCTCCTGGGAGTATATAGGGTTGCGGGCTCTCCTCAGTGGCTTGCCAGTAATGGGAGCCAGCCATTGTTATGCAACTGTTGTGTCTTCGGCCTGCTTTAGCATGGCACAGTGAGTAAATATTGTATCAAGCTGATATCAAATTAGATTAGAAAGGTGGCACGATCGCTGATTGAAGGCGTGAACTGTGCATTGAAGGTTAAATTAGAAGATTAAGATGGTGAAAAGTTTTGTCTTGAGTTACTTAGCTTCGGTACATCTATGTGCAGTGAAAGTCTCACGAATCTTGTACAGTTTACCGTACGCTCTCCTAAATGTTACAACCCGGTATTTACCGTGACAGTGAGCTGTTTTCTTATCGTATGACATTAAGCTGCAAGGGCGGACCCAGTATTTTTTAAAAGGGGGGGGGGGGGGGGGGGTGTCAAAATATCAACATACTAAATTTGGTTTTTAAAAGGGTGGGGTCGAAACTCCCCCTCTGGATCAGCCTATGAGCTGTGTGGATGGTTTCTGCCTGAGTTTATCTGTGAGGTTTCAGCACGTCTTCAGGGAAGTCTCACAAATATTTTACAACTTATTGTACTCTCTACTAAATGTTGCAGCCAGTACTTTATGATGACAGTGAGTTGTTTTCTTGTCATGTGAGATTGAGCTGTGTGGATCCTAGAGAATAAATGAAGAAAATAAATGCAACTTAAGTCTAGAATGATTTGGCAAGTCTAGATCGCCTCACTCTGAAATTAAGCATTGTTCTGGGTTCCATTTGGATTTTATTATGTATTTTGTAGATATAAAAAGAAAATGGGAATGAATGTTAGCCTATAGGGATGGTTTCTGTCTTGTGTGACTTAGGTTTCAGCATGTCTTCACAGAAGTCTAAAGAATATCTTACAACTGACTGTACACTCTCTTATGTGTTGCAAAAAGTGATTTATAATGAGTTATTTTCCTATCATATGCATCAACTTACTGGTTAGCCCTGTGGTGAGAGTGTTTGATAGTCACACTAAAGACCTGGGTTTGAATCCCATATGCGACAACCATTGTTGAAGTTCCTGTCATGATATTCTAGAATATTCCTCAGAGCAGTGTCAACAACATTGTTGCAAATTGGCACCATTGGTTCGGAACAAAAATTTGAAGTCAATGAAAGGGTGCTTAAGGTTCCTTTTGTAGAAATTTAGTTCCTGAAAGTTTTAAATATGAAACACAAAGTCTCAATATAAATGATTGTGAATAATTTTGATCCCATCGGCCTGAAGGTCAAAAGGTTATACATACATGATGTGGCAACCATCTTGAATAGGTTTGGGTGAAATCTGACCTTGTAGCTGAATGGCATTTATTTGTCTAATGGCTGGATTCAGTGGAGAATTGGCTTTAGTAAACAATGCAGTGATTACAGGTATGGACTGAGGGTATAGGGGAAAACAACAGTCAGGAATAGCAGGAGAGAAGGAGGAACAGGTGCCCCCCAGAGGTGGGGAAGGGCAGCAGGTGGGAGGGGCTGGGGGGGAAACTGGCGGGGAACGTTATTAGTGTGAGGGTGGATGCGGGTGAGCTTTGTGGGTAGGATGATGTGGGGTGGATGTAGGGGTGGGTGGGTTAAAGCAGACAGGGACAGGTGGGGTGGATGGTGGGGGGGGGGGGGGGGGGGGGGGGGGGGTTATGGGGTTGGGTGGATGTTAAGCTTGCAGGGGGCAGGGTAACCCTTTGATTCCCACACAGAGTTGTGTGGATGTGGGGATGGATATGGGGTAGGGTGGATGTTAAGCTTGCAGGGGGCAGGGTAACCCTTTGATTCCCACACAGAGTTGTGTGGATGTGGGGGTGGATATGGGGTAGGGTGGATGTGCAGGGGGCAGGGTAACCCTTTGATGCCCACACAGAGTTGTGTGGATGTGGGGGTGGATATGGGGTAGGGTGGGTGTGAAGCTGACATTGACAGGTAGGGTGACGAGGGATGGGATTGGTGTGCAGAAGGGTGAGTATGAAGCTGACTGGGGGGGTGGTGGTGGTGGGGGGCGTGACCCTTTAAAGCTGACATTGGGGGGCACACTGAGGGGTGAGGAGATGACAGGTGGATGCTGCTGTATCATCATGATCATGGTGGATGTGAAGCTGACAGGGAAGGGTCTGGAATTCAGTTATCCCATAGCCTGTCTCTTATACCAAAGAGAATATATTCATATGAATCCAGCTCAAATCTAGAATGGTTTAGCAAGTCTACACTCTCTCAGCTCTCCTGAAATTAAGAATTGTTCCATTTGAATTTTACTTTTTTTATTTTATTTTATTTCGCGGACTTAACATTAGTCAAGGTATCGCTGTCATATACAGGAAGATCGAGCAAGAGCATCATAATGGGGGTGGGTTTTACATGTGGGAGCCTGCCCGCTGACCACTGAGTGACCTGCAAACATGAGGAGGGTCATGTGGGCAGGGACGGGCCACCGATCTACCAGCAGATGTTCGACACAGGGTGGAAGGTGTGAGGTGGGTGCTTGTGTGGGTCTCCATCCACTTGACTGACCACAAGGTGACCGCAGACATTAATGGAGACATTATTGCAGCTCTTTAACATATGGGAGTAGGCCTAAATTGCTTTTATGTTGGCACATCAAGGCAACTGTTAATGATTTATGTGGTTTGGCTGTTGTATTTCAGTGCACCCTGAGTATTTGAAAACTTTATGAGGAATTTTGAATTTTGAATGAATTTGGGAAGAAAATGGCTATTTGTGAAATTTAAGTGATGAAAATTTAAATTTTGTGTTTGTAAGGGATTAAGATAATTAAGTGTCCTTATTTGGTCGTCTTGGTTCATGACTCATGCCAGTTGTAGATGCCACTCATGAATGGTGGTGCTAGGTCATCAGTGTTGATGGTGTGGCACCAAGTGTATGCCTGGAACATTTCATTTGTGCAATTTTCTTTGTAGATGATGAGTTTAATTAGTGCAGTGTTTGTCAAATGCACAGTTCTCAGATAGTGATTCATGGTTTTAAGCATCAGATATTTCAAAATGCTTGTCATGCAGTCATTGAGTCTAACCCCCTTTCATAAAGTGATATTGTGCTTGACTGGGACAGTCACTTAGTCTACGATCACTTTGACCATGGTTTAACACAGATATGCCACAGTTATAGTGCTACGATCACTTTGATCACCACAGACAACTACATGACAATAGGTACAAGTACAAGACAATAGGTACAACTACAAGACAATAGGTACAACTACAAGACAATAGCTACAACTACAAGACAATAGCTACAACTACAAGACCATAGGTATAACTACAAGACAATATGTACAACTACATGACAATAGGTACAACTACAAGACAATAGGTACAACTACAAGACAATAGGTACAACTACATGACAATAGGTACAACTACAAGACAATATGTACAACTACATGACAATAGGTACAACTACAAGACAATAGGTATAACTACAAGACAATATGTACAACTACATGACAATAGGTACAAGTACAAGACCATAGGTATAACTACAAGACAATATGTACAACTACATGACAATATGTACAACTAAATGACAATAGGTATAACTACAAGACAATATGTACAACTACATGACAATAGGTACAACTACAAGACCATAGGTATAACTACAAGACAATATGTACAACTACATGACAATAGGTACAAGTACAAGACCATAGGTATAACTACAAGACAATATGTACAACTACATGACAATAGGTACAACTACAAGACAATAGGTACAACTACAAGACAATAGGTACAACTACATGACAATAGGTACAACTACAAGACCATAGGTATAACTACAAGACAATAGGTACAACTACATGACAATAGGTACAAGTACAAGACAATAGGTACAACTACAAGACCATAGGTATAACTACAAGACAATATGTACAACTACATGACAATAGGTACAACTACAAGACAATAGGTACAACTACAAGACAATAGGTACAACTACATGACAATAGGTACAACTACAAGACCATAGGTATAACTACAAGACAATAGGTACAACTACATGACAATAGGTACAACTACAAGACCATAGGTATAACTACAAGACAATATGTACAACTACATGACAATAGGTACAAGTACAAGACAATAGGTATAACTACAAGACCATAGGTATAACTACAAGACAATATGTACAACTACATGACAATAGGTACAACTACAAGACAATAGGTATAACTACAAGACAATAGGTACAACTACATGACAATAGGTACAACTACAAGACAATAGGTATAACTACAAGACAATAGCTACAACTACAAGACCATAGGTATAACTACAAGACAATAGGTACAACTACATGGCAATAGGTACAACTACAAGACAATAGGTATAACTACAAGACAATAGCTACAACTACAAGACCATAGGTATAACTACAAGACAATAGGTACAACTACAAGACAATAGGTACAACTACAAGACAATAGCTACAACTACAAGACAATAGGTACAACTACATGACAATAGGTACAACTACAAGACAATAGGTACAACTATAAGACAATAGGTATAACTACAATACAATAGGTACAACTACAAGACAATAGGTATAAATACAAGACAATAGGTACAACTACAAGACAATAGGTACAACTACAAGACAATAGGTATAACTACAAGACAATAGGTATAACTACAATACAATAGGTACAACTACAAGACAATAGGTACAACTACAAGACAATAGGTACAAGTACATGACAATAGGTACAACTATAAGACAATAGGTACAACTATAAGACAACAGGTATAACTACAAGACAATAGGTATGACTACAAGACAAAAGTGAGTGAGTTAGTGAGTATGGTTTTACGCCGCTTTTAGCAATATTCCAGCAATATCACGGTGGGGGACACTGGAAATGGGCTTCACACATTGTACCCATGTCGGGAATCAAACCTGGGTCTTCGGCGTGACGAGCGAACGCTTTAACTCCTAGGCAACCCGACCGCCCAACAAGACAATAGGTATAACTACAAGACAATAGGTATAACTGCAAGACAATTGGTTAAATAGGTTTACCAAGACAAGCAACACCACACATGGCAACAATTCAGATAAGAACATAAAGAACATGAAATATTATCTGAAATGCCTTTTATCGTTTATATTATTTTTCCCATCTACCACTAAGGACAAAAATATCTGTAATCCAAGAAATAAACAAAGTGTTGCCTAACATGGATGAGGAATTACTTACAGCCTGATGCTGGTCTTGGGGAAACAAATGAGGGGATTACCTGGCCGAGGCCAAAGCTTATCTTCACAGAGGTTACTGACGGTCAGGCTTCAGGTTAATCCCTCTGTGAAGGGGGAAATTAGGGGGATTACAGCAGGTGAGTGCTGGATGAGAAGGTGATTAATCAGGGCTTTAGTGAATCATGGGCCGTATATTGTGGGTGATGTGAGGGTCAAATGTACAGGTAGGAGGGAGGGGAGGAAAGGTGTGGAGTCGGTTGTACAGGTATGATGAGGATGGAGGGAAGAGAGGTGTAGTGAATCACATGTATGGGTAAACAGATTAGGGAGGGGAAGACAGGTGTGGGAGTCACATGTACAGGTAGGATGAGGGAGAGGAAATCAGGTGTGGGGGGCACACGGACAGGTAGGATGAGGGAGAGGAAATCAGGTGTGGGGGGCACATGTACAGGTATGTTGAGGGAGAGGAAGAGAGGTGGGGGGGCACACGTACAGGTAGGATGAGGGAGAGGAAATCAGGTGTGGGGGGCACACGGACAGGTAGGATGAGGGAGAGGAAATCAGGTGTGGGGGACACACGTACAGGTAGGATGAGGGATAGGAAATCAGGTGTGGGGGGCACACTACAGGTAGGATGAGGGAGAGGAAATCAGGTGTTGGGGGCACACGTACAGGTAGGATGAGGGAGAGGAAATCAGGTGTGGGGGCACACGTACAGGTAGGATGAGGGAGAGGAAATCAGGTGTGGGGGGCACACGGACAGGTAGGATGAGGGAGAGGAAATCAGGTGTGGGGGGCACACGGACAGGTATGATAAAGAGGGAAAGAGAGGTGTGGGGGCAAACATACAGGTAGGATGAGGGAGAGGAAATCAGGTGTGGGGGGCACACGTACAGGTAGGATGAGGGAGAGGAAATCAGGTGTGGGGGGCACACGTACAGGTAGGATGAGGGAGAGAAAATCAGGTGTGGGGGGCACACGTACAGGTATGATAAAGAGGGAAAGACAGGTGTGGGGGCAAACATACAGGTAGGATGAGGGAGAGGAAATCAGGTGTGGGGGACACATGGACAGGTATGATAAAGAGGGGAAGACAGGTGTGGGGGCAAACATACAGGTAGCATGAGGGAGAGGAAATCAGGTGTGGGGGACACACGTACAGGTATGATGAGGGAGAGGAAATCAGGTGTGGGGGGCAGACGTACAGGTAGGATGAGGGAGAGGAAATCAGGTGTGGGGAGCACATGGACAGGTATGATAAAGAGGGAAAGACAGGTGTGGGGGCAAACATACAGGTAGGATGAGGGAGAGGAAATCAGGTGTGGGGGACACACAAACAGGTAGGATGAGGGAGAGGAAATCAGGTGTGGGGGGCACACGGACAGGTACAGTAAAGAGGGGAAGACAGGTGTGGGGGGCACACGGACAGGTAGGATGAGGGAGAGGAAATCAGGTGTGGGGCACACACGGACAGGTAGGATAAAGAGGGGAAGACAGGTGTCCGGGCAAACATACAGGTAGGATGAGGGAGAGGAAATCAGGTGTTGGGGGCACACGGACAGGTATGATAAAGAGGGGAAGACAGGTGTCCGGGCAAACATACAGGTAGGATGAGGGAGAGGAAATCAGGTGTGGGGGACACACGGACAGGTATGATAAAGAGGGGAAGACAGGTGTGGGGGCAAACATACAGGTAGGATGAGGAAGAGGAAATCAGGTGTTGGGGGCACACGTACAGGTATGATAAAGAGGGGAAGACAGGTGTCCGGGCAAACATACAGGTAGGATGAGGGAGAGGAAATCAGGTGTTGGGGGCACACGGACAGGTATGATAAAGAGGGGAAGACAGGTGTCCGGGCAAACATACAGGTAGGATGAGGGAGAGGAAATCAGGTGTGGGGGACACACGGACAGGTATGATAAAGAGGGGAAGACAGGTGTCCGGGCAAACATACAGGTAGGATGAGGGAGAGGAAATCAGGTGTTGGGGGCACACGGACAGGTATGATAAAGAGGGGAAGACAGGTGTCCGGGCAAACATACAGGTAGGATGAGGGAGAGGAAATCAGGTGTTGGGGGCACACGGACAGGTATGATAAAGAGGGGAAGACAGGTGTGGGGGGCACACGGACAGGTAGGATGAGGGAGAGGAAATCAGGTGTGGGGGACACACGGACAGGTAGGATAAAGAGGGGACGACAGGTGTGGGGGCAAACATACAGGTAGGATGAGGGAGAGGAAATCAGGTGTTGGGGGCACACGGACAGGTATGATAAAGAGGGGAAGACAGGTGTCCGGGCAAACATACAGGTAGGATGAGGGAGAGGAAATCAGGTGTTGGGGGCACACGTACAGGTATGATAAAGAGGGGAAGACAGGTGTGGGGGCAAACATACAGGTAGGATGAGGGAGAGGAAATCAGGTGTTGGGGGCACACGTACACGTACAGGTATGATAAAGAGGGGAAGACAGGTGTCCGGGCAAACATACAGGTAGGATGAGGGAGAGGAAATCAGGTGTTGGTATGATAAAGAGGGGAAGACAGGTGTCCGGGCAAACATACAGGTAGGATGAGGGAGAGGAAATCAGGTGTGGGGGACACACGGACAGGTATGATAAAGAGGGGAAGACAGGTGTCCAGGCAAACATACAGGTAGGATGAGGGAGAGGAAATCAGGTGTGGGGGGCACACGTACAGGTATGACAAGGAGAAGAGGCAGTTTCAAATTTCCTGTCATCAGTTGGTGGTGCATGTTATGTTCTCTAGCCTCACATCTTCCCCTACACTGCCAAACGCTGAGTGAATGATCTGCCCACATACACAACCTGGCCACTCCTATGACTGCATGACCGTCTTGTAACAAGGGCTGAACTGGATCAAGATCTGTATCAAGGCCAGCACAGAATGGACATCCTTAATACATTCCATCCCAGACAAATACATGCCTTTAAGTCAAACTGACAGACATTCTAAACCATTGTGCTTGTTATTGTGTCAGACATGGGGATTTTCTGCCCCTGCGAATCCTTTCTTGTTGGTAGGTCACTATTTTCCACATCAATTATCTTATTGACCCCTGGGAGTGTGTTAGGAGCTATAAGTTGATGTCGTTCCTCCGCAGCAGGTGTTGCGCGATATACCTCCTGGGCTCCTGGGCGGCTATTACGGTGTCGCACGAAGCAAGCTGTTCTGCTATCGTATCTCTTAGGTGGGTGTGATACTGTCGTACCACCCAGGGTTACAGGTTGTGTTGTAACCACTCTCCGCCGTCACTCGGTAATTGCAGATTGCGGTATCACCATAGTGTCCACCTCATTAGCCACGGAGAAGGGCGCTGATTTCCCCGGAGGATAAGGAGGTCTTCACCTCATTTTACTGTCATTAAACTCATCAGTCTTTGGTGTAGGTTTATGTAATAGTTTGAAAACTGAGAAGAATGTGTGATTTTAGCTTTTGACTTCTGACCTGACCTTGACTTGCATGCGTAACTGAAGTTGCATTGTTGATTTGTGGCTTTAGATATACAGGTATATATTACAGGGTTTAACTGCACCCTGGAAACCTGCAAGTGATCATGACTCATCTTTGCAACATCTTTTAGTGTCAAGGTGAGGTGAGTTGAAATGAGGTTTAACGTCGCGTCCAAGATTATTGCACTTATATAGCGACGTACATGCATGTGTGTGTGTGTGTGTGTGTGTGTGTGTGTGTGTGTGTGTGTGTGTGTGTGTGTGTGTGTGTGTGTGTGTGTGTGTGTGTGTGTGTGTGTGTGCCTGATTGTAGTAGTCTGGACTGATGCCGATTTATAGTGCTAGCCCACTGAGATAGCATGCCACAGCTTAACATGAATAATCTACTAAGACACAGTATACTGACGCAGAGCTGACCAGTCCTTGTTTTGGCCCCTCAATGCCGAGCGCCAGACAGGGTAACAACAAGTACCATCTTTTATCGCTTTTGGTATGACGCGGCTAAGGATCGAACCCTTGACCTTCCTCTCTCCGGGCAGACGCTCGACCACGAGACCACGGAGGCGGTCTTTATTGCCAAGAGAACAAGTTACAGAGTCATGCGCAGTGATGCAAGAGTTGAACCTTCAGTCTACAAGATATTTATTACAAACAATAAATAGATAGAAGTGACTCTGTGGCATTTGAGTGGCTCACTGAGCAATGTTTTGTGTGTTGATGTTTCCATACCCGCCCATCTCCCCCAAAAGGCAACGCCCAGTAAGGGACTACTGTTTCTTGATTGGATGATAATAGAAGGGGCACAACATGTTAATTATTATTGCATTTTTGCACTGGACGATGTCACTGATTTCATATTGTTGTGTACCGTGTGTTTATTTTAATGATTAATTAAGCAGTATGAGAAGTTATTATTGTCGACATATTTATTTATAAGAATTGATGTCAACATTAACAAATTTGTGATAATCAAAAGACGAATGAAAAAATAGCTTGAATGATAACCACCTGACCAGATGGGACCAAGTCCGGACAAGACAATGAGCTCCCTCACATATAATTAGCAGGATTAAATGACATCTTGCCAATAAAGAAATGCAAGCCGGAGCGAAGCACTGACAGGTCAATGTTTACCCAGCTTTAACTAGGAGTCAAGAGGGCCGGTCATGTGAATCAAGTCATGTTATTAATCAGTTAAGGATGAGAGACATGTAATTAGCGTGAAATGTTTGATCTGGACATGGAGATGATTGAGATGTCAGGGCATTAAGACATATTGGTGACAAGCTGCTGTGAAGAGAGGGTGGGGATGGTGGGTCAATATTTATGTTTTGTGACAATCGGATGCACGAGTGTTTGACACGGAAAAAAGGTTACTCAGATGGGTGGTGAAAATTCCCAAGAAGGGGAGACAACTGTGGACACGTGTGGAAAGATTATTGATGTGGTTTCGGCAAGGTTTTATCGTACAAATCTTGATATTAATAGTTTCATTGCAAGTGTTACTTGAGGCCTGTATAACAGCTGAATTGGTACAAGAGCTATAAACCTACTGCCACTTTGCCTATAGCATTGTACTTGTCTTCCTATCCCATAGTAACCTTGTGAGGGGTCCTACTTCATAGTGAGACCTGCTTGGAGGTTTTACATTCCAATTGTAATACCTACTTGGAGGTTTTACATTTCAATTGTAAGATCTGCTTGGAGGTTTTACATTTCAATTGTAAGACCTACTTGGAGGTTTTACATTTCAGTTGTAAGACCTGCTTGGGGGTTTTACATTTCAGTTGTAAGACCTACTTGGAGGTTTTACATTTCAATTGTAAGACCTGCTTGGGGGTTTTACATTTCAATTGTAAGACCTGCTTGGAGGTTTTATACAATTTGGTATTCATTGTTCATAATGCCATTTGATACTCGGGTAAAGGTGCCTAGGTTGCTTTTGAGAAAATGATTTGTTCCAGAAGAAATGGAAGACTATATATAATATGTCCTCAGATTTGATTCCCCAAACAGATTTTTTGCTGGACACGATGGGTGTCCTGGAACAATGTGTAGTTGTGAATACTGCCCTAAATCGGATCATGGTTGCTGTAAATAGCAGTGAGTTGGGGCGATTGGCTTGGCTTTATTTAGCTTGTTTATGCTTTGGGTTTTTATCAATTCGTTTTGCTTTCATGTGTTAGTATATCAAACTTTGAAACATAATTTCTACTCTGTAGTTTTCATAATCTGCAGTCATCTCTGAACCAATATGGGTAATGATTACAGTGGAATTACTTTGTAATATCATGAAGTCAATTTAAGCAACCTCTAGACTGCAGACCTCCAATCAATCATGACTTGTTGACCATGATGATGGTTTCATCTTTAAAGGTTAATTATGTGAACCTGGTGAGACAGATTGTAACGTATGACTTGTTTGTTCTTTTTCACGTAGTTCAAATCATTCTATGTAAAAGAATAGAAAAAAGACTGATAATTCCTGTCATGAACAGTATCCGAAATAACTGCTGGCCTGCCTGCCCATGGCTTGTAACTTTTCTTTTGGTTGCATGAAATTTTCCTCAACCATCCCAACTGTCAGACAATTTTAAGACTCAGACTTTTAAGACTTACTAAGTATAGTGCGGGTAGCGGGTTCAATATTCAATATTTTCCTATCACTTCACACACGATATCGCCGAAATTAATTAAAACAATATTAAAAGGAATTTTGAATACAATTAATGAAATAAGTTACAAACATAAGTCCAGATATACAAAGAACACTTTTTATAGCCAGACAGTGTAATTACATGAATAATTTGCGAACTTCAGTATGGATTTGTTGACATGGTATGTCCGGTGTTACATGCTCACGGTAATGTCTTTCCATGGGGGAAATTTCAATTGCATTATTTCAACTGAATCACAATGCAATTTGTCTCTTATTGTTTGTGATATTTCAATATTTGTAATGTCTGAATGAGGGCAGGTCACTTTGAAGATGGGCAGGCAACATTTAAGGTCACCTGCCGATTGTCTTGTTGGGTTTTAAAATCATTTCAAACACGGAAACATTGAACATTGCAATGCTGGACATTATTTCCATCACGACTTTGTTCATGGTGCAAACATGTCCTCTTTCCTGACATATACATACACTGAATACAGTGTCATGGCCACTTGTGCAGTAAGTTTTGTTTTTGTTTGTTTGTTTGTTTGTTGATAGAATGGATTGTTAATGCTGGTGATAATGAAGGTGAGGGCTTACTGATAGTCAGTTTCAAAATATAGAATAAACAACACCAACTGTGAACTATAGATAGACTGCCACTATGTATGAGTTAAAAGGGCCAATCTGCCATGTTTCTTCCATTTTATGCCTCGAATAAACCCTGAGCCTTTAATAAACCCTGAGCCTCGAATAAACCCTGGGTCTTGAATAAACCCTGAACCTTGAATAAACCCTTAGCCTCGAATAAACCCTTAGCCTCGAATAAACCCTGGGCCTCGAATAAACCCTGAGCCTTGAATAAAACCTGAGCCTTGAATAAACCCTGGGCCTTGAATAAACCCTGGGCCTTGAATAAACCCTGGGCCTCGAATAAATGCAGGGGAGTTTTTTGGACAGAATTAATCACTGGGGGTGAAGAGTGTTTTAAAGAAATATAAGCCGGGCATTTAATTGAGGAAATATGGTACTTAAAAAAAAAACACAACTTTTGTTGTTTCTTATTCGCTTGTGTTAAACTAAGCTCAACTTATCCCCAATTTGGATCAAGATTCAGAAGATGCTGTACATCCTATATATACTTGACATGTTATGATGTTCAAATTATGCTGCAAAAACCCCGGAAAGTTATCCCTGCAGAAAATATGACAGGGCAGATTCATGTTTTGCAGCTAACAATGCAGACAGGCAAGATGTGACGTAAGTGAAATGTCAAGCTCCAGACACTGTCACATCGTGTAAATGCATTGTCTCGTCAGTGGCAGCCAAATCAGTCCTGGGCTTCTATTTCCCAAGCTGACATTCTCCGTTTTTCTCATTCTGTCACCAAATGCATCACATGCAGAGAACATATAAAAATAGGGATTAATTTGTTCAAGATGTTTCCTGGCAAAACGTAATTATGCCTCAGGTATTACATGATTAACTGTCTGTCCTAAAACAAATAGTAACATCAGAGTCACTTGTCGTAAGGGTTCGGATGGTCAGGCTTGCTGACTTGGTTGATGCATGTCATTGTATACCAATTGTGTACACTGATGCCCATGATGTCAGTCACTTGTTTGTCTGGTCCAGACTGGATTATTTACCATCATATAGATGGAATATTGCTGAGGGCGACGTTAAACAATAAACAAAGCCATTAAAGAAAGTGACAGAAGACATGGTCAGGCTCTTACAAATTACAAAAGTCATGAGAACATTCCTGTCTTGAGCAGAGAAACCAGTGATGAATATTATGAGCAATGTTCCATCACATTGGGGGGGGACCCATAAAGATCCGGGGTAAAATAATTTTCAGCAACCCATTCTTGCCGTAAAAGGCGACTATGCTTGTCGTAAGACGTGACTAACGGGATCAGGTGGTCAGGCTCCCTGACTTGGTTGATGCATGTCATGGTATCCCAATTGTGAAGATCGATGCTCATGATATCAATCACTGGATTGTCTGGTCCAGACTCGATTATTTACAGACTGACGTCATATAGCTGGAATATTGGTGAGTGCAGCGTCAAACAACAAACAAACAAATAAACAAATAAACACATCGAGGGCTGATGGTGCAAAATCAACCAAGCCGGGCCACGTCTTTGCTTGGTCGCCATTTACAACAAGCATCTTAACGTTACTTGGAACCTTTTCTAATCTGCTTATGCACAGGGGTCAAATGTCAACTGAAGGGTGGAGTAAGGATGATAGTAAGTATATTTATTGATAATGATAATGACTATAATAATCCGTTTGTAGTGAAGGGTAATATAGGTTTTAAGTGTGTCACAATATTTTACGATGCACAAGGCTGTATTGCAATTTGTCTCACGATTAATTGTCTCATTCTAAATTTTGAATTCAGAACCAATTTTAAACATCAGTTTATGAATTGAAGTTCATAAATGGAACAAAACAAGATGTTGGTACAACATAATGTTTACTTATTCAATATATACGCACAGATACATGCTCCAGGTATTTGGTGTATAACATTAAACAGATGACAAAAATCAGAATTTGAAATCACATGATACACCGAACATTAAAAAAGGATATTGTGATACACATCGTTGAAAGAATGCATCTCAATGTACTGATATACCGGTAATATCACACCCCCTTATCCATTTGAATGGCGCTTTTTCCAAGCTGATCATCATGCTAAATAAATTCTGACAAGACAGGGAATTTTACAACTGTCCCTTGCTTAAAACAACTGATTGATTTTTAGATGCCCCCAAGGGGTCAAACTAAGTCCTAACATCAAAACCCAGTCAATGAAACCCTATTTGGGATAACACTTTCTGAGTAAAGTACAGATTTTCGTACTGTTTTGGTTGAGTCCCGTCCGGGATTCGAACCCACACTGCCAGAGTGAGGCACCTAATCGCCAGCACACAAAGTCAGTGATCTAGCCCACTCAGCCACCGAGGCTTCCACAATTAACAGAGACAATAAAGCAGTGCCATGGAATCGGTTAACTCGGTACGACAGATCCCCATCTGACGAATCAGCCATGTTACCGTCTGTTGACATCTTCCACCAGGAAGACTATCCTGTTGTCTCAGGGTTAACTCGTGGCTTTCTGTGATCAAAGGCAGGCCGCATGATGACAGATGAACCATTTGGATACATGTCCTGCTACAACAAGCTTGTGTAACAGTGTGTAACTAAGTGTGTCGGAATGTAAACAAAGTGTAACAGGCTGTAACAAGTGGATCTGACTGTAACAAAGTGTAACAGAAAGTACAAAGTGGGTAGAAGTGTTTGAAGATGTTCTTTGTTCTGGCTACCCAGCAGGCTGGTCAGATCTGTGGGATTGCAAGGTTTACAGATGTATGATATACATGCTGATATTGCATAATTAGTGTGGGAAAGTAAGCGATAAGGAATGTCGGGGACACAGGGCGGATCATGGTTGATCTCTTCAGATGCCCTGATATGGCGGTGAGATGCTCGCAGTTGCATCATAGGGATGATGTGGTCACTGAAGCAGTCCCTTCTATGTGAAATATTTACAGGTGGACAGGATCAAGGGCCAGTGTGTTATGTTCAGATGGACATGATTAAAGGGTGTCCTTTCTCAAGGGACCCTTGAAGATTCTGGGGTAGAATAGGTCTTCAGCAACCCATGCTTGTCGTAAAAGGTGACTATGCTTATCGTAAAAAGCGACTAAGGGGATCGAGTGGTCAGGCTCGCTTATTTGGTTGATGCATGTCATCAATCCCAATTGCGAGGATCGATGCTCATGGTATTGATCACTGGATTGTCTGGTACAGACTTGATTATTTACAGACCGCCATCATATAGCTGGAATATTGGTGAGTGCGACGTTAAACAACAAACCAACCAACCAACCAACCAACCTTTCTCAAGGTCCACATTGCCAGAGACACCAATTGCGCTAAACACCAATGAACATCTGTGAACTGAGGCTTGATTCCATCTTGTCCGAATCGAATCGTCCAACCTCTGTGAGTTGCACATGCTGAGGTGGACATAATGTACCCTGTCAGGTAGTACAGGTAGATAGGATTAAAGGGTGTGTTATGTACAGGTAGATAGGATTAAAGGGTGTGTTATGTACAGGTAGAAAGGATCAAAGGGTGTGTTATGCACAGGTAGAAAGGATCAAAGGGTGTGTTATGTACAGGTAGACAGGATCAAAGGGTGTGTTATGTACAGGTAGACAGGATTAAAGGGTGTGTTATGTACAGGTAGACAGGTTTAAAGGGTGTGTTATGTACAGGTAGACAGGTTTAAAGGGTGTGTTATGTACAGGTAGATAGGATTAAAGGGTGTGTTATGTACAGGGAGATAGGATTAAAGGGTGTGTTATGTACAGGTAGATAGGATTAAAGGGTGTGTTATGTACAGGTAGATAGGATTAAAGGGTGTGTTATGTACATGTAGATGGGATTAAAGGGTGTGTTATGTACAGGTAGATAGAATTAAAGGGTGTGTTATGTACAGGTAGATAGGATTAAAGGGTGTGTTATGTACATGTAGATGGGATCAAAGGGTGTGTTATGCACAGGTAGAAAGGATCAAAGGGTGTGTTATGTACAGGTAGACAGGATCAAAGGGTGTGTTATGTACAGGTAGACAGGATTAAAGGGTGTGTTATGTACAGGTAGACAGGTTTAAAGGGTGTGTTATGTACAGGTAGACAGGATTAAAGGGTGTGTTATGTACAGGTAGACAGGATTAAAGGGTGTGTTATGTACAGGTAGACAGGATGAAAGGGTGTGTTATGTACAGGTAGACAGGATTAAAGGGTGTGTTATGTACAGGTAGACAGGATGAAAGGGTGTGTTATGTACAGGTAGATGGGATTAAAGGGTGTGTTATGTACAGGTAGATAGGATTAAAGGGTGTGTTATGTACAGGTAGACAGGATTAAAGGGTGTTATCAGCATTAGAAAATGGCACTAGTCCTGTAGTCCTTGCCAAAATGCCCAATAGTTAAGGTATCAAAAGGACTAGTAAAAATTTGCCTTTCTCAAGGGTTTTGCTATATGTTAACATTATGAGGACTAGTGAACTGAAATTGTTAGTTTCTATCACTGCTTGTGTAGCTGTTGGAAAGTTCAGATCTGTATTCTTGCGAGTTTGTCGAGTTGGTGGGTCAAGGACATATCACTAGTGTGTCATCAAAAACACAAGCTTTAAACAGATAGAATGTGTTTACCAGAATGAGTAATATTCCACCAATGTCACACCCACTCATAGATAACAGAGCCTGGGACAGATAAACCAGTGACTGATATTATGAGCAACATCCTACAACATTTGGATACGATGACACACAACCAACCAAGACAGCACACCTGAACACCCGATCTAATGTAGTCATCTCCTACAGCAGGCAATAGAGTGCATGGGACCACGTTTTACCTGGGTCCTACATGGAGTAGAAAGACAAACTGAAAAGTTACACAACTGTAGTTATAAACAGGCCGTGGGAAACTTTGGGTTTCCCCACCGAGACCAGGGTTCCTCAACCCAGGGGCACAGTCCTTACATCTGTGTTCTTTCAAAGATTCTTTCAGTGGTTACCTCACAATGGAACACTTTTCTCAGTTATCTGGTTTTCTTCTGAAAAAGTGTCCCCTCACCAAATGTTGCCATTGCAAAATATTCTTTGAACTCTTTGTCTCCATGACAACAAGACTTATTGCATGGCCAGCAGCTCCAGTAGCTCTGATATACCGTAAATCTTCAAATAGAAGTCGAGTATCAAGTTGATTCCAACATAAAAACAGGCTAGAGATGATGCTTATATTAAAATTTAAAAAAATGAAAATACCCCAGATGAAATATTTGCAGTGAGTGGTCCCATCCAATAACTCATCAGATTAGATGATTAAAAAGAAATATATGCAGATCTAACATAGAAGCTATTGAGTGAGTGAGTTGGTTAAGGCTGCTTTAAACAATAGTTCAGTCCCATCTAGTGGTGGGATGATACACTGATGCATCAGTGGATCGCAATTTTTTACCTCTTGATACAAGTATCGTTTACAGCCGCACACTAAGTAAAAAATATCGATTCTGACCTTAAATGTTTGCTTAAATAACTGTTCCACTAAACACTAATCAGTAGTGCAAGTTAATAGTTAAAAAAACAGAAATATTTTCATTCATTGCGCCATACTTGACACTGCCAACTGTAAATCATCAGTGTGCCAGGTATATGGCAATCCTGTCTATGAACATGATGGCTTATGCACCACAAAAAGGGTGAGTGAGTGAGGGAGTTGGGTTTAATGCTGCTTTTAACAGTACTCCAGTTATATCACGGCGTCACAGATAAGAGCACATGCAAGTATTGTGATACATAAAGGATTGTGAGTAAGGTATCTTGATACGTATCGGATCGCACAGGTGGTGTATCGTACCAGCCCTAGTCCTATCACATCGTGTCACCTTAATGTGGAAAGATGGCCTGAAGTGAAGGAGTTCACACACGAATTGTGTCTGGTGCTGACAAACCTAGAAACATAATCTTGAGGAATCTGGGATTGGAACCCATGATCACAGGATTCTGGGATGTAACTCTGCACAGTGAATGACAGCAACTTGAGTGAGTGAGTGAGTTGGGTTTAACGCTGCTTTTAACAATATTCCAGTTATATCGCGGCATGTCAGCTTAATGTTGGAGGAAAGCCCGAAGTGATGCAGGTCTCAGACGTTTACCTCTTCGGTGAAACCCACGAGCACGCGTATGGTGCTGACAAACCTAGAAACATAATCGGGGCGAACCGAGATTCGAACCCACAATGCTAGGTTTCTGGCATGCCCAAGGGATGCAACTCTGCACAGCGAATCGCGGCGCCTTAGACGACCGGGCCAGCCGTGCCCCCCGTGTTCCAGGAAGCATATACAGGACTGCTTAGTCACATTCATAAACTCTCTACAGACAATGTAGGAAAGGATTAAGGCCACATTTTGAATACATACAGCATGAGATAAAAAGTTATTACAATGCTACAAAGGTAATGTCATTCACAAATTGTAACTATGCAAACTTTTTTAGTTTTTGGTCTTCCTTCCACACTTTGTAAAAAACTGAACAGTGATACACTGATACAGTACGTGGACTTTACAGGCAAGAATTTATTGTATGGGAAGATGTACATTTTTTTTAAACCATGTACCACAATTGTATTGACAAGACATGTATATGTAAATGCCGTACCTGCTGAGATGAATAAAGAGGGAAAATAAAAAAAATAAAAAAATTAAAAAATTCATAAACTCAGACAGATGCTTTCTCTAAACTCTGTTAAAACAATTAATAAAAAAGTAGCAAAACCATGTACCTGTCAAGCTGTGTATCTGTATGTCAGAGGACTTGAGGCCAAGTTGGAGCTTAACAATCACAATTCAATCCTAACATTGTAAGTTTATGGCCATATTAAGTGTGTTTGGTATGTTGGAGAGTCCTACACTCCATCAACCTGTAACAGTGGCAGTGATAAATCAGCTGGAAACTGGCTTCAAGTGTCTATCTCTTGTCATAATGATTTATATGTTGATTAACTTAATATTTTTACAAATTCAGTAGATATAAATTACAATTAATTTTAATCCAAGGACCTGCTGTCAAAACATTCTTTGATTCAAGGAACACACAATGGCTTGTGTGTTAATTTGTTTTTCCAGAAAGGTTTGGTTCAATTTTAAACATTTGCTGAATTTGAGATTTGTGTTTTTTTGGTTCCCTTAACTTTGGAAAATGACAGGAAAAGCATGTGATACCTAGAGGTGGGTCCCTTTGGGAATCTGAGAATAGTATGGGTACCCAGCCACCTACCGGATTTGGGAATCTGGGGTTAGTATGGGTACCCAGCCACCTACCGGATTTGGGAATCTGGGGTTAGTATGGGTACCCAGCCACCTACCGGATTTGGGAATCTGGGGTTAGTATGGGTACCCAGCCACCTACTGGATTTGGGAATCTGGGGTTAGTATGGGTACCCAGCCACCTACCGGATTTGGGAATCTGGGGTTAGTATGGGTACCCAGCCACCTACCGGATTTGGGAATCTGGGGTTAGTATGGGTACCCAGCCACCTACCGGATTTGGGAATCTGGGGTTAGTATGGGTACCCAGCCACCTACCGGATTTGGAAATCTGGGGTTAGTATGGGTACCCAGCCACCTACCGGATTTGGGAATCTGGGGTTAGTATGGGTACCCAGCCACCTACCGGATTTAGGAATCTGGGGTTAGTATGGGTACCCAGCCACCTCCTGTATTTGCTGGTCAAATGGGGTAACTGACCCGTGAGGATCTGGGGTAGAATTGGTCCTCAGCAACCCATGTTGTAAGGGGCAACAAATGGGATTAGGTGGTCAAACTCACTGACTTGGTTGATGCATGTCATCGCATTCCAATTGGGTGGATCAATGCTCATGATGTCAATGACTGGATTGTCTGGTCCAGACTTGATTTTTTACAGACCACAGTCATATAGCTGGAATATGGTGAGTGTGTTAAACAACAAACTAACAAACGAAAAGAAATGAGGCAACATTATGGTTTAGGAAGTTAAACTCTAGACTCTAGCATGAATTGTTGCTCATAATATCAATCACTGGTTTGTTAAGACCAGAATGAATTAGTTACAGGCTGCTGTCATATGGCCTGACTTTTGAGTGCGGGGTTAAACAACACACAACCAAAGACCATTGTGACAAGCATTACAAGGTAGCATGGCCAACACACACTACACTGATCATCAGTAGGCCTGAACTAGTTAGTCTGTCAAGCCTTCATGTTCTGATACTTTAGAGGGGCGGTAAGGTAGCCTAGTGGTTAAAGGGTTCGCTCGTCATGCCTAAGACCTGGTTCGATTCCCTGCATGGGTTCCCCTGATGTCCCCTGCTGTGATATTGCTGGAATATTGCTTAAAGCAGCGTAAAACCATACTCACTCACTCACTGATACTTTAGAATGTAGGTTAACATTAAAGAATGAAAGTTAAAGAAGTGTTGTAAAATCAGAGTTCACCAAATTCATTCTGGAGGCTTGGATTTTTTATTTTACATGTCTTAAATGTGTTAGTGACTTCAAGATGACATTAAGAAGATTGACATCAAATACTGAAGAAATACGTTCAGATTTTTAAGAAGAAGACGTACAACAGACTGTTAGGTTATTCAGATTCACATATCACTCTGTGGTTAGGGATATAGTATTTTCAAGACTCCTAGCTTGTTTCACTCGTAGGCAGTGTGTGAAGTTCGTGCCTAGAAATAGTCTGAAACCTAACTTGCTTGCTTACTCACTCACTCACTCACTCACTCACTCGTGGTGACCTCAGCTAGAGTGTGGTCAGGGGACTTTGATGAGAGGACTTCACGACAGTGCCAGATGACAGTACAAGGTTTTTGCCAGTTTAGTCGAAGAGAAATATGATGCCATCTGATCCATTCTTGGTTCTACAGTAAAGATGTAGGCATGAATTCCCAAGGATTCCTCCATTTGTTATCTGTATGGTCTGAAGCTATTTTATGTCTATTTTCATGTTATACAAGAAAGCATGCAGTAAAAGAACTTATGTACAGTCCATGTTGAAATAATAAATAATGAAATCCACCCCTTCTTATCGGTATTGGGCTAGCCTAGTGGGTGAAGCGTTCAGTTACCTTCCGAGCTACAGTTTCATTCCTCACCAGCTACAATTTGGGATGCTTTTCTTGGTGTCTCTGCTACAACATGGCTTATGTACCGTTTGAAACATATCTGTGTTTTACCAAATGTGACTGAGTTGGGTTTAGCTCCGCTTTTAACAGTATTCCAGTTATGTCACGGCGTGTCAGCTTAATGTGGTAGGAAAGCCAGAAGTAATGCAGGTCTTAGACGTTTACCACTTCGGTGAAACCCACGAGCACAGGTAAGGAAACATAATCAGAGTGAACCGGGATTCGAACCCACAATGATAGGTTTCTGGCATGCCCAAGGGACGCAACTCTGCACAGTGAATAGTAGTACATTTGGATAAGTAGAGTTTATAATATATTACTTTCCTCTATCTCATTGCATGTTAAATATACAAAGACATTTTTTGTTAAAGTAAGCAATTCAAGTTTTTTAACTGAGATATGAATTTAAATTGGGATTGACATACAGTAAACTACAGTTATAACAAACTCAAAGGGACCACTGATTTTAGTTTCTTAAAACTGCAGTTCATTATAAGCATATATACAGCACATGATCAGATGACCGGGATAAAAAAATAAGTTTGTTACACTTAATCTTTAATACAAAATATAATGGACACAGCAGTGTAAAAAGAAAGTTATATTTGTCTTCAATGTGATAGGGTTAAGGCTTCTAAGCGTGTGCAATGATAGAACATCAGCAGACATCTTGTAAAGTGAAGTGAGCACCTGTCACCACCCCGGAATCCCCGAGTGCAACAACCTTAGACCCCCTAAAGTTATTAAATCCCCTGGCTCAAAAATAGCCACACTAAGGTAAATCCCTGGGCTGTATAACCTCAGTGACTGGCCCTCATGAAGAAGCCCCAACCATCCTTCTAGAAGGATGCTATGTAATATGGCAGTACTTCATCACAGTGACAGACAACTCCAGCTACTTGCTGCTTCTTCTGACACACACAGGGCCATGGGAATCTCACTAAGTGCTTGTAAATCTGCTTTACTTTCATGGCCCTCGTAACCACCTACACAAATTATTATTAATAGGTGTAAACTGGGGGTTGAAAGGAGGTATCATAATTTTGTGTGAGGCTCGTTGGATAGGTCAGGGATAGAGGTTAATGGTCATTCAGGCTGTTTTCAGGAATCTCACCTTTGTGAGACACCAGCTGTCCTGGGTTAATGATATTATTGGATTGTTTCTGAATTATGTAATTATATAAGTGTATGTTAGCTTATTCTCTCTACAAGGGTGAAGTGGACTGAGTGTACCTTTGACTTGTGCTAATGATAGTTTCCAGCGAACGTATGAATCTGGAAAGAAACAAAACAAATATATTGCTTCATTTCTCAAGTATGCCAATGTCATCTCCATTTCAACGGGTCATCTTCCAAATTGGAGGGAGACAACCCCCTTTCGGGCGTACATCCAATGCCAAGCTCTATATAGTGGTCCAGAAGCTGCAGCTTTGTAGGTTGGATGCCATGAAACATTTATCTTGAAATATTTTGTTAAAAACAATTTTACAAGGAGTGACCAGTCGTTTAAGGCGCCTTGATTCGCTGTGCAGAGTTGCGTCCCTTGTGCACGCCAGGAACCTATGATAGTGGGTTCAAATCACAGTTCGCCCCGATTATGTTTGTAGGTTTGTCAGCACCATACCCGTGCTCATAGGTTTCACAGTGGTAAGTGTTAAACGTCTTAGACCTGCATCACTTCAGGCGTATTATCCTCCCATATTAAGCTGACACACCATGATATAACTGGAATACTGTTAAAAGCGGCGCTAAACCAAACACACTCGCTCACTCAATCAAGTGCTATACTTTATGATATACTATATGAGTGTTTACCCTTGGCTTGTGTTTACTGTTATAAACCAATGGAGTCACTAAAACTGTGAAGAGATAGTCCTGTAGTGTTGTATTGGTTGTCTTCAGAACAATATCAAAATAATACCTATCATTAGACTATACCCTGATTTTCTTCCAACTTCAGATTTCAAAATGATCATTATTTGTTCATTATTTGAAAGAAATACTACAGGCAATAAAACCCTCCATATTCACTTCCTGGTAGAAATGGAAGATAATGTTATCATTAGTTTATACTCCCCGAAATGAACTCCTGAAAAAATGTGAATGGACAAGGCTAAGTCTCCACGGGGTCCCATTAATATATGTATATAAAATATAAATCAAAAATAAAATTGTGTTAACCAAATTGCTGCAAAGGCTTATGTTTGTACCACATATGTCATGAAAAAATAAGTGCTTTAACTTATATGTTAAAAATAAAGTTTTATGACCTGCTTCCACAAAACATTCATCTTTGTGCTAAGAACGGCATAAACAGATAATGGTCTTTGGATTTATGTGTTTAAAATTGATATTGCAAGATCATCCAGTAATATCACAGTTATGAGGAAGAGAGTGTCATAAAGTGTGTGCCACTGAGAGCTCATGTGTAGAATACCCGCTATCAAAATTGTTTTGCACAAAAGAACCATTTATGAGTGCGACTCTGACTTATTTCTATGGCTCAAAAGCTTAGGCTTTCTGTGAAAGTCTGGGGAGGGTGTAAAGCTGTTCCCTTACAAAATGGGACATTATGAAATGTGTGGGAGGATTTCATTGTGGTGTCAGTTCATCATGTTGCTTGTCATTTTAATGAGCAATCATTTAACAAACTCACTACAAGCATGGGGTACTTTTATGGGTTATTAAAAAGTTAAGTGATGGTATGGGACTTGGCTGTGTTATATATTCCTACTTGGTAGAGGGTTAAAAAGAAGTGGGCTTGTGTTGTGAGGCAGAGAGAGCATTGGTACTACCAGTGTCAACTGTGAATTCATGAGTCAAATATTGCACTTAGTAAGGGCACTAGTCTCATGTTCCCCATGCTTGTCTCCATAGGAAATTCCATGAGAGTCCTTTATGTTCCTATATAGCCAGTCCCCAGTACCCATGCTTGTCACCTCTATATTCCTATATAGCCAGTCCCCAGTACCCATGCTTGTCACCTCTATGTTCCTATATAGCCAGTCCCCAGTACCTATGCTCGTCACCTCTATATTCCTATATAGCCAGTCACCAGTACCAATGCTTGTCACCTCTATATTCCTATATAGCAAATCACCAGTACCCATGCTTATCACCTCTATATTCCTATATAGCAAATCACCAGTACCCATGCTTGTCACCTCTATGTTCCTATATAGCAAGTCCCCAGTACCCATGCTTGTCACCTCTATGTTCCTATATAGCCAGTCCCCAGTACCCATGCTTGTCACCTCTATGTTCCTATATAGCAAATCACCAGTACCCATGCTTATCACCTCTATATTCCTATATAGCAAATCACCAGTACCCATGCTTGTCACCTCTATGTTCCTATATAGCAAGTCCCCAGTACCCATGCTTGTCACCTCTATGTTCCTATATAGCCAGTCCCCAGTACCCATGCTTGTCACCTCTATGTTCCTATATAGCAAGTCCCCAGTACCAATGCTTGTCACCTCTATATTCCTATATAGCAAATCACCAGTACCCATGCTTGTCACCTCTATGTTCCTATATAGCAAGTCCCCAGTACCCATGCTTGTCACCTCTATGTTCCTATATAGCAAGTCCCCAGTACCAATGCTTGTCACCTCTATGTTCCTATATAGCAAGTCCCCAGTACCCATGCTTGTCACCTCTATGTTCCTATATAGCCAGTCCCCAGTACCCATGCTTGTCACCTCTATGTTCCTATATAGCAAGTCCCCAGTACCAATGCTTGTCACCTCTATGTTCCTATATAGCAAGTCCCCAGTACCCATGCTTGTCACCTCTATGTTCCTATGTAGCAAGTACCCATGCTTGCCCTTAGATTGTCACTGTAATTGGTCTTGATGAGACGTATTACCACCAATTACATGCATTCCTAGGACTGAAGAAGACTCCAGCTATGCCCAGGTCTCAAAACACAAACTCAGTTTACGAACGCACGGCTCCAGGGGAAACAGATTGTCTTCACCGATCTTGCCTCATATTCAGTTTCCATGAAACATGGCAATTTTCATCTTGAATAACAGAATAATGAGGGTGTCATAATCCCCCGTCAGTTTAATGCGAACGTAGACACACCAGGCAAATTTGTTTACCTGAATGTAGCCATGTTTTATCTGTTTCAATGTACCCCTCCCAGAACGAAAGATCAGATTTCCGTGATTAGAAAGTGACGGTCAAATCTTGTAGTGTCTGACTCGGCCCGTGGGTCGGATTCACAGTCGGAACCTCCTGAACGGCTTCGGGAAAATGGGTAGTCATTGTTGTTGATTTTATAGCACTATGTAGGCGTGTGAGAGGAGGGTGGTCGCAACAATTGATGATGACAGTCGGATCAGGTTAGCATGAAAACCCCTTATTACGGAGTGTTTACGTTAACAAGAGTGTATCTTTGGTTTCTGTTTCGTAACACGGGGGAGTAAATTCCTACGTGTATCTATTATCTCGAAGGAGCATTTGATCTGCCTTTCCTGTACCAAGTCACCTTGTCAATTCATCACCAACCACAGCCTGTGGCATATTCTCACTGAAATTTTGAAAGAATTTGGTACTGGTTATTTCAGACAAAAAATGCTTTTTTGATTGTAGCCTTGTATTTCCTTCAGTTGAAAACCTGCATAGAGCTGGAGTTTTGCATGAGTGTGGCGTTAAACAACAAACAAAAATTTATGTGCAATATGTTTGAGTTAGTGAGTGAATTTTATAGAGTAATCTAGTGAGGGACTAACCATTTGATATTCTGTGAGCGGGCCTGGGATTCTGTATAAAGACTGGATATATTTTCTGCTACAGTTGCAAACCAGATATATTTTTTAATGAAAACTATGAGCTTAAATATTCTTTGGTTAAGTTCATATTGCAACGATGTATTTTTTGTAGCAGACAATTTCTTCTTTCTTCAACAGCAAAATTATTTTTTCAAGCATTTTTGGGACAGTTTATATGTTTCTCTAAAATCCCACTGATGGACACCAAGAATAGTTTCATATTGTCTGCCAATGTAAAGTTGAAATTCTGGGACTCAGGCCTGGCTATTGGATGCTGTAGCCACTTGGCTCTGATATCCTCCAGGAGCGTTTGGAGCAGATGATGACTCAGCAGGACATGCTGTGTGAATAATGGTTTGTTTGTTTGTTGTTTAACACCGCACTCAGCAGTATTCCAGCTATATGAGGGCAGTCTGTAAATAATCGAGTCTGGACCTTACAATCCAGTGATTGACATCATGAGCATCGACCCACAAAATTGGGATACGATGACATGCATCCACCAAGTCAGCGAGCCTGACCACCTGATCCTGTTAGTCACCTCTTCCGACAAGCATAGGCACCATTTATGGCAAGCATAGGTTGCTGAAGACCTACTCTACCCCGGAGTTGTTAGTGCATGTAATAAATATAACTAATATCTCAGCAGAGAAAAAGTTATTGCCCGAGAATTTTGACTATAATCACAGATTTTGACACTGACAATATTAGTATCAACTGATTACAAAAAGATGTGTTTATATTGGCTGAAAACAGATTTATTGCTTTAGTGGTTTTGTCACTAGTATTTATCATTATAAATGTCATAAAGATCAACGGATATGATACCAATGTTAATGTTAGTTTTGCTGTGGTTTATGACTCTATATCCTTGGTGTGAAATATATACCATATATTACCCCTGTTGACAGTCAAGTGCATGGGAATTTATGATTTGTCAGAGTTGATATGAGAACTCAAGTTTATTGTTTGCAGTTCGTATGGCTCATCTCAAATTTCTAGTGTCATGTCGGACAGTCTGCTGCTGAACTAGTATACTAAATAGTGGTATGGTAGAGGTATCAGTATTGGTAGTGATAGCGGTACTGATGGTAGTGGTATGGTAGAGGTATCAGTATTGGTAGTGATAGCAGCAGCAGTTATGGTAGTGGTATGGTAGAGATGGCAGTATTGGTAGTGATAGCAGCAGCATTAATGGTAGTGGTATGGTAGAGGTGGCAGTATTGGTAGTGATAGCAGCAGCAGTAATGGTAGTGGTATGGTAGAGGTATCAGTATTGGTAGTGATAGCAGCAGCAGTAATGGTAGTGGTATGGTAGAGGTATCAGTATTGGTAGTGATAGCAGCAGCAGTAATGGTAGTGGTATGGTAGAGGTATCAGTATTGGTAGTGATAGCAGCAGCAGTAATGGTAGTGGTATGGTAGAGGTATCAGTATTGGTAGTGATAGCAGCAGCAGTAATGGTAGTGGTATGGTAGAGGTATCAGTATTGGTAGTGATAGCAGCAGCAGTAATGGTAGTGGTATGGTAGAGGTATCAGTATTGGTAGTGATAGCAGCAGCAGTAGTGGTATGGTAGAGGTATCAGTATTGGTAGTGATAGCAGCAGTTATGGTAGTGGTATGGTAGAGATGGCAGTATTGGTAGTGATAGCAGCAGCAGTAATGGTAGTGGTATGGTAGAGGTATCAGTATTGGTAGTGATAGCAGCAGCAGTAATGGTAGTGGTATGGTAGAGGTATCAGTATTGGTAGTGATAGCAGCAGTTATGGTAGTGGTATGGTAGAGATGGCAGTATTGGTAGTGATAGCAGCAGCAGTTATGGTAGTGGTATGGTAGAGGTGGCAGTATTGGTAGTGATAGCAGTTATGGTAGTGGTATGGAACTACAAGGCGAATGTTTGTAAGGTTGTAATAGAACACACAGTACTGGCACACACAAGCATTGATTAATAATCCAGTTGTTTGCTTGAAGTTGTGAAAGAAAAGTCAAGTGTCCTGTGTTATAAAATCGAGTAAAAACTGTTTTCCTTTGTTTGGAGTTGAAGTATTGAAGTACATAAAGTGTAGCATGGTGTCTATGGAAGGCTTCGCAAATTGATCGCATGGGGTTAATAGTAAATTGTGTCCATGTTACTATGTTTAATTACATCATGATTTGATATTATAAAAAGGCTAGAAGGACATCCTACATAAATTGTTCTGTTTTCACCTCTGTATGTGTCGCGACCAAACAACCCGCTTCATATCATGGTCGTGTCCACAAGCACCTATGGACGACGATGTTCCGTCTTTCTGTACTTGATAAAATGTATACACTTGCAAATTGGATTTGACCAATAAATTACATCACCATCAAATAACCATTCCATTTTTTCCACCATCAAACATGATCATTGCCGCCGTCTTAGAAATGTTGACGTTGTTGAATGACATCAGCAATCTTCAGTTATGGCATCATTTCTAGTGTGACGACATTCCAACTTTACATCACAAAAAGATTCAAATGAGGTCAATAAAGCCATCATTCGGTGAACATGAAGTGATATTTACCCTGGTGCCCATATGATTTTTATGAATTCAGTTGTTTCTAACCCTAGGGGTTATAAAGCAAGGTTTTACCTGTTTTAATAAGATGTTGAGAAACACACATTGCAGTAAATATGTCATGGTGTGACTGAAACTTGTTTGTCCGAAATTTGAGTCTCTATCTCTCATCAGAAGGATGTCCTTTTGAGGTAATAGAGAGACAAACGAGGGATCCCGATACCCAGGTACTGTACCCCTCTCCAACAGGATTTCCTGTGTTTATGATCTCCAGGGTCAAGAGGTTGTGTTTTATGATCACTGGCAAATGTGATAAAACAAATTGACAGCTGTAATGGTGTGGGTAATATCGTGTTACAGGAATGGCCTGACAAGTGTTGTAATTTACATGAGGATTGCACAAGGCACTGCAGGGGTAACTGGGTGGGGGAGGGGGAAGGCACAAGCATGGGGTGATTGGGACTTAATCTGACCCAGAGACAAGTTATTGGGTCCTTGGGGCCTGCTCTGCCTTGGAATCCAAAAGGGTAGACATTTATGGAGGACTGGAGATATATTCATCTCCAAAATCCCGAGTGATGACAAGTATGGGGAACTTGGACCTAGGCTTCTCCAGAATCCAAAAGGGAAAAATGTTGGAGGTATTAGGGACCTCAGCTCCTTTGGAACCCCAAGGGATGACAAACATTGGGTGCTGGGGAACTATCCTTCTCCAGATCTCTGAGAATGACAAGCATTGGGTAAAGGTAAATGGAAACCCAAGGCCAACAAGCATGGGGTGCTGGGGAACTATCCTTCTCCAGATCTCCAAGAATGACAAGCATTGGTTAAAGGGAAATGGAAACCCAAGAACGATGAGGTGTTAGGGACCAACTCTATACTCCTGAATACTGGGGACAAATTTTTCACAAGATCCTGTGGGGTGAAAAGCATTGGGTACAGGTGAAGTAAACTTCTCCGGAAATACGAGGGTGACAAGTGTCGATGGTTACTGGGGAACCATCATCCCTGAATCCATAGAGGCGATAAGTATTGGGTATTGAGACAAGCATTGAGACAAGCAAGTGTTGATCTATTTTCTACAGAATCACAGTGGGTTACAGGTACTTTGTACTCTGGTTACTTCCCAAGAATACTGAGGGTACAAAAATGAGTAAGGGCACAAGGGTACTGACTGGGACCTTTTCTGACCCATGAAGATTCGGGGTAGAACAGGTCTTCAGCAACCCATGCTTGCTGTAAAAGGCGACTATGCTTGTCGTAAGAGGCGACTAACAGGATCGGGTGGTCATACTAGCTGACTTGGTTGATGCATGTCATTGATCCCAATTGCGTGGATTGATGCTCATGCTATCAATCACTGGATTGTCTGGTTCAGACCCGATTATTTACAGACCGCTGTCATACAGCTGGAATATTGCTTAGTGCGGCGTTAAACAACGAAGAAGAATCTTCCCCCAAACTCCCCGGGTAGCCAAGCATGGGAACTAGCGATCTACTTTACCCCTGAACCCTGTTTCGGAGGTCCAAGAAATGGAACCATGTGGGGAGATAGTGCATGGGACATTTGTATCGGCTGTAGATATTGGCCCTGAAAGGGGTGGCTGGAGTACTGCAGTGTGTCTGTCACCCCACCTGAACACAGACAGCAGGTAATGAATGCTGCAGGTGTAGGCTGGCCACGACATACTGCCTGACATCTCCCATGATTCATGTGGCTTGGGTCCCCTTCATGCAGGCTGAGACAGCAAGGGTAATGACAAGGGGTCCTTGTCACTTGTGAATAATCAGGTAATTAATTTTCTCGTTGTGAGTGGTAGACCTACCTGTGAGAAATTACTGTCGCAGTTGTATTTCTGGCCCCAATCTTGCAGAATGTTTTTAGTAATTTGCTCTTTGTCCTACCACCTCCACATAATCTGGGAAACATGGTGCCCGATTGCACTCGACCCTGCCCCTCCCCTCTCTCCACCCCCACATACCCTGATGTACACAGTGCCCTATCTACTCACCCCTGTCCCTCCCCTCTCTCCACCCCCACATACCCTGCTATACACAGTGCCCTATCCACTCACCCCTGCCCCTCCCACCTCTCTCCACTCCCTCACCCTATTGCACTCTCTTCATTGACTACTACTTGGGAGACTGGCAAGCGTCAACACTGGCCTCACTGGAATGGAATACTGACATCATGCAGGATGGTGGGCTTGTGTTTCATGCCAACCCTCACCCCTGCCCCCAGCCTCAACTCCTCCCTTGTCGTTCCAGCCCCAGAGTTTGATTGTGTCACCATAAGCCAACAGCATGGGCCATTAATCATACTATCAACCATTGGTTCATCATTTGGTTTCATCATGACTTCATTTTTTGCCGATAGTCATGATACAGCTAGACTATTCAGGGTTCTGTCTGCATTATCAACCCATCACACACAGACACACACTGACACATACAAAGGTGCAAAGACACACACAGATAGGAGAAGTTCGGACTATTAATTCAAGACTTTATATGTTGAGTGAGCTGGACGGATGTCAGAGAGGTGAAATTGGGTTTAACGTCGCGTCCAAGATTATTGCACTTATATAGAGGCGTGCATGCACGTGTGTGTGTCCAGACTGATGCTGATTTATAGTGCTAGCCCACTGAGATACCATGCCGCAGTTTAACATGAATACCCAACTCAGACACAGTATACTGACTCCGAGCCAGCCAGTCCTTGTTTTAGCCCCTTAATGCCGAGCGCCAGACAGGGTAACAACAAGTACCATCTTTTAACATCTTTTGGTATGACGCGGCCGGGGATCAAACCCCGGACCTTCTGCTCTCCGAGCAGACACTCCACCACTAGAGTTTTAGTATCATGATTGTCACCCACAAGTAGGCATCTTGTCAGCATGGTCAAGTGGAGCCAGGTTCAGAGTTTTGTTTGTTTGTTGTTTATCGCCACTCAGTAATATTCCAGTTATATCACGATGGTCTGTAAATAATCAGGACCAGACAATCCAGTGATTGATGTCATGAGCATCAATCCACGCAATTGGGATAACATCCACCAACCAAATCAGTGAGCTTGACCTGCCTCTTACGACGAGCATAGTCACCTCTTATTGCAAGCATGGGTTGCTGAATACCTATTCTACCCCAAATCTTCACAGGGCTGCAGGTATATTGACGGGTGTGGCCAGGTTCAGAGTTTTGTTCACCTGTATGTTCATAAGTAAGGATAAGAAATTTATGGATGAACAACTTCAACATCAAAAGACTTCAGCCCTCAATCAACCGTGACCAAGGCTATTACATACCCCTGGCGTACCATCAACTCATCAAAGACCCCAAAGACCCCAATCAACCAAATCCCGTTGTTTACATTACTGGCTTCATCCTTTGTTTCATGGCATTGACTTCACCGATGGTGATCATCACTGCCCATGTGTGTACACAACAGGCTTCTCTACTCCAGTATACAATATCTACCCTACTGTATAAACATTGCCTCCTACGTGTATATATACTTGCTTACTGCACTCTGTAAATCACTTGCTTGATAACGGTGTTAGAACCTACACCGAAACGTCGCTCTTTATTGTAATAAAGAAGTTGTTCATCCATAAATTTCTTATCCTTACTTAGTACTCCAACTTCTAAATGCCTATCAAAGACGTTACTGTATGTTCATGTGGACATAGTTTGGTCAGGTTTTAGGCACAGTATTGGTTTGCAGGGATCCAGGAATCAGGGTGACCTGGCTGGTTCCAGCAGTGCTGGTAGTCCCCCTTCTTCATGTGTCAGCCAAGTGGTGGGTATCTTCTTACTTGCTAATCCTGGCCACTGTCCAGTCTATTCTGATCTGTGTCAGTGCGGATCCTCTCCTGAACACCCCCTGTTAGATCTATCCTTGTTGTCACCCAGTTCTTGCACCTTGGACAATAGACACGGCTCACACTGAGCCTGACTTGGCACAGAGTCGCAGGACATGTCCACTCTGATGGACACACAAATCTATCATTGATCCATGAGTTTAGAATTAGATTGCTGGGTGTTAGGACAGTCCTTAATGGTGAGTCAGTATCTCTTGACGAGCAAGTACCCAGCTGACTAGATCTTCTCAAGATGGCTATGAGAGTCTATGACAACTCAGACTTGATCGTCATGTATGTTGTTAGCTATGAGTGTCATGAACTCCTCCTCGTGATTGGTTCATAAACATGTAAAAGACAATTGCTTAAGAAAAGTGAATTCTGATTGGTTTACCTGAAAATCAAATTATCTTCCCATAGTTTTCTATTAAGATACATCTTTGTTTGATGGTAATTTTAGTGTCTGTTTGTTTGTTTGTTGTTTAATGCCACACTCAGCAATATTCCAGCTATAAGATGGCAGTCTGTAAATAATCAAGTCTGGACCAGACAATCCAGTGATTGATATCATGAGCATTGATCGACGCAATTGGGATATGATGACATGCATCAACCAAGTCAGCGAGCCCGACCAGCCGAACCCGTTAAAGTTAACTAGCTTGGTTTGAAATTAACATTAACCTTACTAGCTAAATTAAAGATTGGTGACATTTCCTTGTGGACTTCCACTTTTACCTCATTTTGCAGATGAGAGAAAGTAAAAATTAATTTCTAACCCAGCTGGTCCCAGCAAACGTAGCTATGGTAGTAGCATTCAGTTAGAGTTGCCTGCCCTTTGGATATTCAAAATTCCAGAAACACCTGACACCTGTTTCTGTTTGAAAATATTTTGTTGAAAAGAAGAAACTAAAGACTTCTTCCCTTTCACCAGGTCATCGTGAACTTGTGCCGTCTCGGGAAACAATTTCAGATTAAGTCCCGAGTGATTCAAGTTTGCAGGAAGAAAATTTGAAATTAATTCACAAAGATAAGAATGGCCCTGTGGGTAGAGCTCAGTCTTTATCACCGTCCCTGTGCTGTCACTAGCTGAGGGTTATCACCAGACATGCTGCCAACTAACTTATCTAATCCCGTGGATTAACTAGTTAATGCCCAGGATTTACCAAATATCAATCAGTTCAATATTCCTTGCTGAGGTATGGGGGAGCCATGGCATTGCCAAGCTTGGATACACATTTACATTACAAGGTTGCAGGCTCTTGGTAGTTTAACTTGACATATCTATCTCCATGTAGTCGTGGCTATCAGCATGTCACACAGACTTGACAATAAAGACCAGGGCTTCATTGTAGCAGTGATAGGTTGACCTGGTTATAGGGGGGGCAAAACCTGGAGTTGATGGTGAGGGAGGGGAGGGGGTGGAGGGGATTGGAAGAAGCCTGTACTTCATTGTGACATGGGCCGACTTGCTCAAAGCGATCTTAGCGCTAACACTATCGTAAGCCTATGTTAAAGTATGGGAGTTGCGATCATCTTAGCGCTAAGATCGCTTTGTGCAAGTGGGCCCTGGTTGAAAGGTGGAGTTCAAAGGTACCTGGTTATTAAGGAACGGGATTTAAAAAAATTAAAAAAATTGTCAATGCAAGAGAACCAACCTAGATTTTCTGCCGAAACAGATTCCATTTGGTGTAAAGGGCAAAATAGCTATGGAAATTCTATGAATGGGCCACTGAAAATCAGTGATGACACCAGGTGTTTGCGAAAAGACACCTATTAATTCGATAATTACACAATGAATGCACTGTGTATTATCAAAGTAATTGTCACAGGCATAACGTGTAAAGAAAATCTAATTTATTGCATGGGTTTGAATTGTCAGGGTTCAGGCATTGTGGATCACCAGTGACTCCATTGTAGGAGCACCCCAACCATGAGATGCTGACGTGATGTGATGTCAGGGTTCAGGCTTTGTGGATCACCAGTGTCTCCATTGTAGGAGACCACAAAAGGGAACTCAGATTCCGGTCTCTTGTACACCACATTCCAGCTGCTGATTTGTCTGTGGTGTCTTGCTGGACTGTGTCATCATTCTATGGACATATATTCAGCCCAGTTGTGTGTGGAAGGGGACAGTCATGGTGATTGTAGCTGCCCGAGGTAGCTGGCATGAACCTTCTACCCTTCCATCCTAGACAACCCTTCTATCCTTGACAACCCTTCCATCCTAGACAACCCTTCTATCCTAGACAACCCTTCCATCCTAGACAACCCTTCTACCCTTGACAACCCTTCCATCCTAGACAACCCTTCTATCCTAGACAACCCTTCCATCCTTGACAACCCTTCTATCCTTGACAACCCATCCATCCTTGGCACACCTTCCCTCCTTGACAACCTATCTTTCCTTGACAACCCTTTTATCCTTGACAACCCATCTATCATTGACATCCCTTCCATCATTGACAACCCTTCCATCCTTGACAACCCATCCATCATTGACAACCCATCTATTATTGACAACCCATCCATCATTGACAACCCATCTATTATTGACAACCCATCCATCATTGACAACCCTTCCATCCTTGACAAGCCTTCCATCCTTGACAAGCCTTCCATCCTTGACAACCCTTCCATCCTTGACAAGCCTTCCATCCTTGACAACCCATCCATCCTTGACAACCCTTCCATCTTTGACAACCCTTCCATCCTTGACAACCCATCCATCATTGACAACCCATCTATTATTGACAACCCATCCATCCTTGACAACCCTTCCATCCTTGACAACCCTTCCATCCTTGACAAGCCTTCCATCCTTGACAACCCATCCATCCTTGACAACCCTTCCATCTTTGACAACCCTTCCATCCTTGACAAGCCTTCCATCCTTGAAAACCCATCCATCCTTGACAATTTAACCCTTCCATCCTTGACAAGCCTTCCATCCTTGACAAGCCTTCCATCCTTGACAAGCCTTCCATCCTTGAAAACCCTTCCATCCTTGACAATTTAACCCTTCCATCCTTGATAAGCCTTCCATCCTTGACAAGCCTTCCATCCTTGACAAGCCTTCCATCCTTGACAACCCTTCCATTTTTTATGACCCATCCGCTTTTGACCACCATTTCATCTTTGATTGGACCTTTAATGTTTGACGAGTGATTGAAACCTACTTCCCCTCTGAAATACCAAGCATGACTGCAGTGCTCAGATACATGATAATTAGGGCCTATTTTTTGTCTCTTTCTACAAGACTTGTGTTTTTTAAAGGTTCTGTGTCCACCCACATGGCTTCCTTATAGAGGAGTCATCAGCTGGATCCTTCCCCGATAAGGATGATTCACGGGCCCAGTAATGTTGATCACATATAGGGGCTTTTACACCTGTAATCTCATAGCTTCATGAGTGTCAATGCCTGGCTGTACTATTTTTAAGTCTGATAATCCAATGATTTTTTTCATCGATCTTGGAAGATTTATGATTTCCTTTTAAGATTTGGATGCAGATGCAACGAGAATGAAAAAGCTCTTTGTTACTGAAGATAGTTTTTTATTCATTACAAGTCATCATCATGGCTACAAAGTGTGAAGCCCATTTCTGGTGTCTCCCGCCGTCTTATTGCTGAAATATTGCTAAAAGCAGCATAAAACCCAACTCACTCACTCACAATCAATGTTTTAGTGCAGATTATTGATGAGGCATGCTTGATGGTATCCTGTATGAGATTGTATAGATAATCAATAAGATGGATGGGTGAGTACAATGGATGAAATTACTGTCAGCCGTTATCATACCCAGACTGCATGAATCGTTGCTCATATTATCAACCACTGGTTTGGCAGGTTTGATTACAATCAGACTGCCTTATGGTAAAGTTAGGTTGTTGTCTCCTAGGCAATTAAGATAGCTATGGGATAAATCGGAAAGAACAATGAAGAACAAAGCATGGTGTATTTCACGATAAAACATTGTTCTGTCGTGACGTCACTTCTGGAGATTTGAATATGCGCTCGCAACTTGATGACGTCATATATTGGACGAAGTTATGTTTGAGAGGGAAGTGTCTAGTAAGTTGTTCTCCAGAGATGTAGCTGGGGTACGCAGATAAACGCAGTGGCCGAATGATCACATCCAAAAGTGGGAGAGCATTGATTGACGCAATTGGGATATGATGACATGCATCAACCAAGTCAGCGAGCCTGACCACACGAACCCGTTAAAGTTAACTAGCTTGGTTTGAAATTAACATTAACCTTAGACTAGCTAAATTAAAGATTGGTGACATTTCCTTGTGGACTTCCACTTTTACCTCATTTTGCAGATGAGAGAAAGTAAAAATTAATTTCTAACCCTGCTGGTCCCAGCAAACGTAGCTATGGTAGTAGTATTCAGTTAGAGTTGCCTGCCCTTTGGATATTCAAAATTCCAGAAACACCTGACACCTGTTTCTGAATGAAAATAATTCGTTGGAAAGAAGAAACTAAAGACTTCTTCCCTTTCACCAGGTCATCGTGAACTTGTGCCGTCTCGGGAAACAATTTCAGATTAAGTCCCGAGTGAATCAAGTTTGCAGGAAGAAAATTTGAAATTAATTTATAAAGATAAGAATGGCCCTGTGGGTAGAGTGCAGTCTTTATCACCGTCCCTGTGCTGTCACTAGCTGAGGGTTATCACCAGACATGCTGCCAACTAACTTATCTAATCCCATGGATTAACTAGTTAATGCCCAGGATTTACCAAATATCTATCAGTTCAATATTCCTTGCTGAGGTATGGGGGAGCCATGGCATTGCCAAGCTTGGATACACATTTACATGACAAGGTTGCAGGCTCTTGGTAGTTTAACTTGACATATCTATCTCCATGTAGTCGTGGCTATCAGCATGTCACACAGACTTGACAATAAAGACCAGGGCTTCATTGTAGCAGTGATAGGTTGACCTGGTTATAGGGGGGGCAAAACCTGGAGTTGATGGTGAGGGAGGGGAGGGGGTGGAGGGGATTGGAAGAAGCCTGTACTTCATTGTGACACGGGCCGACTTGCTCAAAGCGATCTTAGCGCTAACACTATCGTAAGCCTATGTTAAAGTATGGGAGTTACGATCATCTTAGCGCTAAGATCGCTTTGTGCAAGTGGGCCCTGGTTGAAAGGTGGAGTTCAAAGGTACCTGGTTATTAAGGAACGGGATTTAAAAAAAAAAATAATTGTGAATGCAAGAGAACCAACCTAGATTTTCTGCCGAAACAGATTCCATTTGGCGTAAAGGGCAAAATAGCTATGGAAATTCTATGAATGGGCCACTGAAAATCAGTGATGACACCAGGCGTTCATGAAAAGACACCTATTAGTTCGATAATTACACAATGAATGCACTGTGTATTATCAAAGTAATCGTCACAGGCATAACGTGTAAAAAAAATCTAATTTATTGCATGGGTTTGAATTGTCCGGGTTCAGGCATTGTGGATCACCAGTGACTCCATTGTAGGAGCACCCCAACCATGAGATGCTGACGTGATGTGATGTCAGGGTTCAGGCTTTGTGGATCACCAGTGACTCCATTGTAGGAGCACCCCAACCATGAGATGCTGACGTGATGTGATGTCAGGGTTCAGGCTTTGTGGATCACCAGTGACTCCATTGTAGGAGCACCACAAAAGGGAACTCAGATTCCGGTCTCTTGTACACCACATTCCAGCTGCTATTTTGTCTGTGGTGTCTTGCTGGACTGTGTCATCATTCTATGGACATATATTCAGGACAGTCATGGTGGTTGCAGCTGCCCGGGGTAGCTGGCATGAACCTTCTACCCTTGACAACCCTTCCATCCTAGACAAACCTTCTATCCTTGACAACCCTTCCATCCTTGACAACCCTTCTATCCTTGACAACCCTTCCATCCTTGACAACCCTTCTATCCTTGACAACCCTTCCATCCTTGACAACCCTTCTATCCTTGACAACCCTTCCATCCTTGACAACCCTTCTATCCTTGACAACCCATCTATCATTGACATCCCTTCCATCCTTGACAAACCTTCTATCCTTGACAACCCTTCCATCCTTGACAACCCTTCTATCCTTGACAACCCTTCCATCCTAGACAACCCTTCTATCCCTGACAACCCTTCCATCCTTGACAACCCTTTTATCCTTGACAACCCATCCATCCTTGACAACCCTTCCATCCTTGACAACCCATCTATCATTGACATCCCTTCCATCCTTGACAAACCTTCTATCCTTGACAACCCTTCCATCCTTGACAACCCTTCTATCCTTGACAACCCTTCCATCCTAGAAAACCCTTCTATCCTTGACAACCCATCCATCCTTGACAACCCTTCCATCCTTGACAACCCATCTATCATTGACATCCCTTCCATCCTTGACAAACCTTCTATCCTTGACAACCCTTCCATCCTTGACAACCCTTCTATCCTTGACAACCCTTCTACCCTTGACAACCCATCTTTCCTTGACAAGCCTTCCATCCTTGACAAGCCTTCTATCTTTGACATCCCTTCCATCCTTGACAACCCATCTTTCCTTGACAACCCTTCTATCCTTGACAACCCATCTATCATTGACATCCCTTCTACCCTTGACAACCCTTCCATCCTTGACAAGCCTTCCATCCTTGGCAACCCTTCCATCTTTGACAACCCTTCCATCCTTGACAACCCTTCCATCCTTGACAACCCATCTATCATTGACAACCCTTCCATCCTTGATAACCCATCCATCTTTGACAACCCTTCCTTCCTTGACAACCCTTCCATCCTTGACAACCCTTCCATCCTTGACAACCCTTCCATCCTTGACAACCCTTCTATCCTTGACAACCCATCTATCATTGACAACCCTTCCATCCTTGACAACCCATCCATCTTTGACAACCCTTCCATCCTTGACAACCCTTCCATCCTTGACAACCCTTCAATCCTTGACAACCCTTCCATCCTTGACAACCCTTCCATCCTTGACAACCCATCTATCATTGACAACCCTTCCATCCTTGACAACCCATCCATCTTTGACAACCCTTCCATCCTTGACAACCCTTCCATCCTTGACAACCCATCTATCATTGACAACCCTTCCATCCTTGACAACCCATCCATCTTTGACAACCCTTCCATCCTTGACAACCCTTCCATCCTTGACAACCCTTCCATCCTTGACAACCCATCTATCATTGACAACCCTTCCATCCTTGACAACCCATCCATCCTTGACAACCCTTCCATTTTGTATGACCCATCCGCTTTTGACCACCATTTTATCTTTGATTGGACCTTTAATGTTGGATGAGTGATTGAAACCTACTTCCCCACTGAAATACCAAGCATGACTGCAGTGCTCAGATACATGATAATTAGGGCCTATTTTTTGTCTCTTTCTACAAGACTTGTGTTTTTTAAAGGTTCTGTGTCCACCCACATGGCTTCCTTATAGAGGAGTCATCAGCTGGATCCTTCCCCGAAAAGGATGATTCACGGGCCCAGTAATGTTGATCACATATAGGGGCTTTTACACCTGTAATCTCATAGCTTCATGAGTGTCAATGCCTGGCTGTACTATTTTTAAGTCTGATAATCCAATGATTTTTTTCATCGATCTTGGAAGATTTATGATTTCCTTTTAAGATTTGGATGCAGATGCAACGAGAATGAAAAAGCTCTTTGTTACTGAAGATAGTTTTTTATTCATTACAAGTCATCATCATGGCTACAAAGTGTGAAGCCCATTTCTGGTGTCCCCCGCCGTCTTATTGCAGAAATATTGCTAAAAGCAGCATAAAACCCAACTCACTCACTCACAATCAATGTTTTAGTGCAGATTATTGATGAGGCATGCTTGATGGTATCCTGTATGAGATTGTATAGATAATCAATAAGATGGATGGGTGAGTACAATGGATGAAATTACTGTCAGCCGTTATCATACCCAAACTGCATGAATCGTTGCTCATATTATCAACCACTGGTTTGGCAGGTTTGATTACAATCAGACTGCCTTATGGTAAAGTTAGGTTGTTGTCTCCTAGGCAATTAAGATAGCTACGGGATAAATCGGAAAGAACAATGAAGAACAAAGCATGGTGTATTTCACGATAAAACATTGTTCTGTCATGACGTCATTTCTGGAGATTTGAATATGCGCTCGCAACTTGATGACGTCATATATTGGACGAAGTTATGTTTGAGAGGGAAGTGTCTAGTAAGGTTGTTCTCCAGAGATGTAGCTGGGGTACGCAGATAAACGCAGTGGCCGAATGATCACATCCAAAAGTGGGAGAGATTTCACAATCGGTATTGGGAGAAAAGGTCAACATAGTTTACGTAACGATTGTGAGAATATGCGGGAATTACCAAACTTAACCCACCTGTTCGTAAAATGGACTTGTCCAACATTTCCGAGGTCAGATTCTGTTCATGGAGTCATCATTATTAAAATTTGGATTAATATTTTAAAGCTTGCACATTTTATCAACATCCTAAAAAGGCTGTACATAGTTTCAATTTATATATATAGAATTAGATAATGACATTTTAGTTCCAAATTATTTTTCATATACCGACATGTTTTTATAACAGTTACGGTATATCACAGTATATACACATTATGACACTATAGACACATAGCCTCTATGACAGCTGGCTAACACTACTCTCTCCAAAGTCATTACATATGACTGAAGTTCAATGTGACATTCTGTACCAGAAAAATAAAGTACTTGTTTGTCTATGCTAAAGCCATGAGGAATGTCAATATGTCCCCTCTGACGATACATTTATTATGTGTAATGTGGAGACCTTTGATACGAGGCGTATGCCGCGCCAGCAAAGTAATGAAATAATAAAACGTTTGTATTGGACCAGGCAACAAGGAAATATGTCGTTAATACATGCCATGAACTGGCTGGCTTCCAAACGCAGCCATGAATCATGAACTATCTGTATCAACTGTAGTGTTAAGATTATGGAGTGTTTGACTCATAAACACTGTGTTTAACCTTCTTTATTATTTCCAGAAACTTCTAACATATTTAGTAAGCCTGAAGACAGGTGTAACAGATACAGTTGTGGCCTTGTTGTATTGCAAATAATGTGTGTGCTTTCAGCTTATCGCCACTTAAGGAATTATGCAGTTGCGACATGAAGCGTCTTACGTTTGACGCTGGCTCATGTTTTTGTGAAAAGACAGTATCTGATTCATACAGTTGCTATTTGATGGATGGCATGGAGTTGGTAGATTGGTTTATGTTGACAAGTTTGGAATCATTTCTTCTCCTAAACAAGTAGATCTATGAGGAGTTTCACTACACATGAGCACAGCGATGTCTCGAGGAGGCTTTGTACTTGAGATTTATTTCAGCTGTCTTCTCGTTTAAAAAATATGTTTTGTTTATTCAGATTTAAGACTTGTTGAATTTTTTTTATGTTTTGTTTATTGTATTTAACATTGAATTTAAGAATTTTTCATTTTTAGTTATATTATTTTTAATTTGGTGTGTTTGTTGATAAATATGTGAATACCAAGAGAAATAATAAGTCTAAACGATGAAAACTGACATGAAGTGAGTGATTGAGTTTGGTTTCACAGTTCTTTTAGCAATATACCAGCAATATCACAACAGGGATCAGAAAAGAGCTTCACACATTGTACCCATGTGGGGAACTGAACCCAGGCCTTCTGCGCAATGAGCAAATGCTTCAGGCACTAGGCCACCTCGCTGCACCACTTGCAGTAATATGGGTAGGCTGATGCATTGTAGTGAGTGAGTGAGGTTTTATGCCGCTTTAAGCAATATTCCAGCAATATTACGGTGGGGGACACCACAAATGGGCTTCACACATTGTACCCATTTCAGCGTGACGAGCAAACGCTTTAACCACTAGGTTACCCAACTGCCCTCTGATGCATTGTAATTAAAACAAAGTAAATAGTAAAATCTCAAAGGAACAATTAGAATCTGTCTGAAGATATAAAACCTTTAAGGATCACAATTTTGTATTGTTTGTAACAGCATTTCAGAATTACTTGATGCCCCTTCTATGCCTTCATCAGGTAAATACTGCATATATATAGAACCTGTCTGCTGTAGATTAAAACTTGTTGCCCCTTCATCAGGTAAATACAGAGTATATGTAGAACCTGTCTGCTGTAGATTAAAACTCGTTGCTCCTTCATCAGGTAAATACAGAGTATATGTAGAACCTGTCTGCTGTAGATTAAAACTTGTTGCCCCTTCATCAGGTAAATACAGAGTATATGTAGAACCTGTCTGCTAAAGATTAAAACTCGTTGCTCCTTCATCAGGTAAATATTGCGTATATATAGAACCTGTCTGCTGTAGATTAAAACTTGTTGCCCCTTCATCAGGTAAATACTGCCTATATATGGAACCTGTCTACAGTAGATTAAAACTTGTTGCCCCTTCATCAGGGAAATACGGAGTATATATATAGAACCTGTCTGCTGTAGATTAAAACTTGTTGCCCCTTCATCAGGTAAATACGGAGTATATATAGAACCTGTTTGCTAAAGATTAAAACTTGTTGCTCCTTCATCAGGGAAATACGGAGTATATATATAGAACCTGTCTGCTGTAGATTAAAACTTGTTGCCCCTTCATCAGGTAAATACAGAGTTTATATAGAACCTGTCTGCTAAAGATTAAAACTTGTTGCTCCTTCATCAGGTAAATACGGAGTATATATAGAACCTGTCTGCTTAGGACTAAAAAGTCAGATAAAATCTCACTTATAGCACTAAGTAACCCTTGACCTCTTGTGGCCTTCAGGTTGACCTTTGACATTACAGGTAGATGATTAGGGTGACACACAGGTAGGGAAGGAGGTACACTTGGTAGTTCCTGAGAGATTCTCACATTGCAGGACTTTAAAGGTGTACGGGAAAATGTTTACTCCCTTTTGAATGTTGTGTAAGATGCATTTTTCTTTTTTTCATCCCTTTTTAACAGTGTTTCAGTTGTGTCACTGAATGTCAGTGTGATGTTGGAGGAAAGCCCAAAGTGATGCAGATCTTAAGACATTTCCCACATTGGTAGAATGCACGAGCACCAGTATGGTGCAGACAAACCGAGAAACATATTCAGGCCTGAACCAGGATTAGAACTCGGGCTGGGGCGGGTAACTTGGGTACACGGATCAGGTGGGTCCAGAGTAGGACCATGGTACCAACAAGACTACCCGGACCCATGATTAGTCATGTGATATATTGTTTAATAACAATAACAAACTTGGTTACACAACAAGTTGCCAATGTTCACGTGTCTCTCTTACTATGTATGCATTCCTTCTCACTTTTGTATTTTTGAGTAAAGATAAAGCTTCAATCAGATAATTTTATATGTGGATCTAAATAGTTTCTGCAAGGGCCCTTGGTAAACAATTCCCAAATGGACGCTTTGTACCCAACTCTTGAGACCTATTTTGGGTACCAGGGTGGGGTCAGGTATTAGGGGGTCGGGTACCCGGGTGGGGTCAGGTATTAGGGAGTTGGGTACCAGGGTGGGGTCAGGTATTAGGGAGTCGGGTACCCGGGTGGGGTCAGGTATTAGGGAGTCGGGTACCCGGGTGGGGTCAGGTATTAGGGGGTCGGGTACCCGGGTGGGGTCAGGTATTAGGGAGTTGGGTACCAGGGTGGGGTCAGGTATTAGGGAGTCGGGTACCCGGGTGGGGTCAGGTATTAGGGAGTCGGGTACAAGGGTGGGGTCAGGTATTAGGGAGTCGGGTACCCGGGTGGGGTCAGGTATTAGGTAATCGGGTACCAGGGTGGGGTCAGGTATTAGGGAATCGGGTACCAGGGTGGGGTCAGGTATTAGGGAGTCGGGTACCAGGGTGGGGTCAGGTATTAGGGAGTCGGGTACCCGGGTGGGGTCAGGTATTAGGGAGTCGGGTACCCGGGTGGGGTCAGGTATTAGGGAGTCGGGTACCCAGGTGGGGTCAGGTATTAGGGAGTCGGGTACCCGGGTGGGGTCAGGTATTAGGGGGTCGGGTACCCGGGTGGGGTCAGGTATTAGGGGGTCGGGTACCCGGGTGGGGTCAGGTATTAGGGAGTCGGGTACCCGGGTGGGGTCAGGTATTAGGGAGTCGGGTACAAGGGTGGGGTCAGGTATTAGGGAGTCGGGTACCCGGGTGGGGTCAGGTATTAGGGAATCGGGTACCAGGGTGGGGTCAGGTATTAGGGAATCGGGGTACCAGGGTGGGGTCAGGTATTAGGGAGTCGGGTACCAGGGTGGGGTCAGGTATTAGGGAGTCGGGTACCAGGGTGGGGTCAGGTATTAGGGAGTCGGGTACCCGGGTGGGGTCAGGTATTAGGGAGTCGGGTACCCGGGTGGGGTCAGGTATTAGGGAGTCGGGTACCCGGTGGGGTCAGGTATTAGGGAGTTGGGTACCCGGGTGGGGTCAGGTATTAGGGAGTCGGGTACCCGGGTGGGGTCAGGTATTAGGGAGTCAGGTACCCGGGTGGGGTCAGGTATTAGGGAGTTGGGTACCCGGGTGGGGTCAGGTATTAGGGAGTCGGGTACCCGGGTGAGGTCAGGTATTAGGGAGTCGGGTACCCAGGTGGGGTCAGGTATTAGGGAGTCGGGTACCCGGGTGGGGTCAGGTATTAGGGAGTCGGGTACCCGGTGGGGTCAGGTATTAGGGAGTTGGGTACCCGGGTGGGGTCAGGTATTAGGGAGTCGGGTACCCGGGTGGGGTCAGGTATTAGGGAGTCGGGTACCCAGGTGGGGTCAGGTATTAGGGAGTCAGGTACCCGGGTGGGGTCAGGTATTAGGGAGTCGGGTACCCGGGTGGGGTCAGGTATTAGGGAGTCGGGTACCCGGGTGGGGTCAGGGAGTCGGGTACCTGGGAAGTAAATTTAGACTCGTCCCAGCCACAATTGAAACAATATTTCAGTTATATCACGGTGTGTCAGTTTGATGTAGGAGGTAAGCCCGAAGTGATGCAGAGGTGTTAGACATTTACCACTTTGATGAAACCCCTTAACACAGGTATGGTGCAGACAAACCTAGAAACATCAACAGGACTAACTGGGGTTAGAACCCATGACCATAGGTTTCTGGCATGCTGAAGAGAGGCAACTCTGCACATCAAATTAAAGCGTCTTTGTCAACTGGACCACCCATGCCTCCTGACACTAAAGTGTGTGAGTGAGTGAGATGGGTTTAACGCCGCTTTTAAAATATTACAGTTATATCACGGCGTGTCAGCTTAATGTGGGAGGAAAGCCCGAGGTGATGCAGGTCTCAGATGTTTACCACTTCGGTGAAACCCACGAGCACGGGTATAGTGCTGACAAACCTAGAAACATAATCGGGTCGAACCGGGATTCGAACCCTCAATCATAGGTTTCTGGCGTGCCCAAGGGACGCAACTCTGCACAGCGAATCGCGGCACCTTAGACAACTGGGCCACCCATGCCTCCTGACACTAAAGTATGTAGAGAACAGTTGTGGGCACAGGGCTGCTTAGGGTTCATGTAGTGGACAAGCCATGACCATGTACACCCAGCAGATTCTCGTGTGACCAGGCAGATAGATTAATCTACACCAGCCGAACCCTGGACCTTATTGCTACATCAAACATGGCAATCACATGGGATAAAAGTGTCGATGACATTCAGATACCCTGTACCCAATCCCAGTGTATACCAACACACTATCCCATATGTACCAACACAACACTCAAGGCTGTATATATTTATTGTCTTTGGGGGAATAGTACCAATTTCGCACTTCCATTTTCATATGAAAATGAAAAGACGCCAAAAGAAAATTTAAATTAAATTTAAAATATTCCAAAATTAATATTTTGAAAAAGAACTAAAATAAAATTATGAGGGTGGGGGCCTTAAGAAGGAAAATAAATTTACCTTTTTATCTATTTAGTAATAAGATATATATATTTTTGAGATGGTCCACGGATGACCACCATGAACAAATATTATCCCTAGGATATATGTCCACATGTACCTCCTCTCTGTCCACACTCAAGCAACTGACCTTTCCAGGGCAGTAACTAGCCATAATGTCTTCTCCTCATGCTGGAGTGGTCACCAGGTGCAAACTGGTTAACCTGTGATGTTTTTATCTCACTAGTACACCACAGTGTGCTGTAAAACATATATCACCCCTGACAGCCTGGCGCTGGGGTGTTACTGGGTTAATACACTATGGTATTGTCCCTGCCATTGTCACTGTGAAGCATTAGATTGTATGTGTTAACAAAGAAAGGGTTACACTCTTCATGTTTTTGAGTGTACTGATCAACATTTTACACAAAGACCCAAACAAAAATAAGATGAAAAAAACGTTATTCAAGTTTAAGTTTTTTGCCCGTTCTCATAGTATAGCCACTTCAAAGCCTCATTGTGAGAATAAACCACCCTTGGGCAGAAATCAGTAATTGTTGTTAGTAAATATATATCCTGGGTACAGGGGTACAAAGCGATTTTTGCACTAAGGTGATCATAACTCCCATACCTTAACATAGACTTACGACAGTCGTAGTGCTAAGGTTGTTTTGCACAACAGCACCCTGAACTTTAAAAAATCCATTCAAAAGAGACCAACCCACACAATGCTTTGTCAAATTAAATTTTGAATATTTATTTGTATTTTGTCCCCCCAACCAAGCTTATTTGTTTGCAAAAAAAATCTGTACAAAATTCTTAAATATGAAAGTGTGGTCATATGAAGAAACAGCATACAAATCCTAATATCATTTTAAAAAAAAAATTTTTTTCGAAAGGTGATATGTTAAAAAAAACACAGTGGATGGATAACAGCATTAAATGGACAATATCATTAATCTAAATGTAATCTTTTTATGTTTTTGTTATTAATGTGAAATTTAGTCTGCATGATAGATGCTATATTTAAATCTGATTATTTCTTTTAATCAAAACAGTTTTCTGTGGACTGTATCTTATTGCCACCATGTTTCTCACTACGGAGTTCATTATGTTTCCTAGAACAAGGAGGTCTCTCTGTTTTCCAGCTTTTTGATGGTGCTTGTATTGTGTATGCTTTGTTTGATCTCTTTGTAAGTCTTCACAAGTATGTTGACAATCCGCTAAATGTTTTACAGATTGGTTACTGATGGCCTTTTGACCAGCTTGCATGTGGCGTGCAGGTGGCACTGTGTTTATGTTTTGGTAAGCCGGCTTGGGTTTCTCCGAAACATGCACCAAGTACACATGCTCCTGCTTTCTACAGATAACATTTCACTGGCCTGTAACTTGCAGACTTGAACTGTCAGCACTGCTGTGATTGGACAATTGGTGTTTGGATAAGATTCACTGATTGGTCAGTACACTGAGGTTGTGGTTGGTAGTAATCACTGATTGGTCAGTAGACTGAGGTTGTAAGTGGGTAGTAATCACTGATTGGTCAGTACACTGAGGTTGTGAGTGGGTAGTAATCACTGATTGGTCAGTACACTGAGGTTGTGTGTGGGAGTAATCACTGATTGGTCAGTACACTGAGGTTGTGAGTGGGTAGTAATCACTGATTGGTCAGTACACTGAGGTTGTGGATGGGTAGTAATCACTGATTGGTCAGTACACTTGGGTTGTGAGTGGGTAGTAATCACTGATTGGTCAGTACACTGAGGTTGTGAATGGGTAGTAATCACTGATTGGTCAGTACACTGAGGTTGTAGTGGGTAGTAATCACTGATTGGTCAGTACACTGAGGTTGTGAATGGGTAGTAATCACTGATTGGTCAGTACACTGAGGTTGTGGGTAGTAATCACGGATTGGTCAGTACACTGAGGTTGTGAATGGGTAGTAATCACTGATTGGTCAGTACACTGAGGTTGTGAATGGGTAGTAATCACTGATTGGTCAGTACACTGAGGTTGTAGTGGGTAGTAATCACAGATTGGTCAGTACACTGAGGTTGTGAATGGGTAGTAATCACTGATTGGTCAGTACACTGAGGTTGTGGGTAGTAATCACGGATTGGTCAGTACACTGAGGTTGTGAATGGGTAGTAATCACTGATTGGTCAGTACACTGAGGTTGTGAATGGGTAGTAATCACTGATTGGTCAGTACACTGAGGTTGTGAGTGGGTAGTAATCACTGATTGGTCAGTACACTGAGGTTGTGTGTGGGAGTAATCACTGATTGGTCAGTACACTGAGGTTGTGAGTGGGTAGTAATCACTGATTGGTCAGTACACTGAGGTTGTGGATGGGTAGTAATCACTGATTGGTCAGTACACTTGGGTTGTGAGTGGGTAGTAATCACTGATTGGTCAGTACACTGAGGTTGTGAATGGGTAGTAATCACTGATTGGTCAGTACACTGAGGTTGTAGTGGGTAGTAATCACTGATTGGTCAGTACACTGAGGTTGTGAATGGGTAGTAATCACTGATTGGTCAGTACACTGAGGTTGTGGGTAGTAATCACGGATTGGTCAGTACACTGAGGTTGTGAATGGGTAGTAATCACTGATTGGTCAGTACACTGAGGTTGTGAATGGGTAGTAATCACTGATTGGTCAGTACACTGAGGTTGTAGTGGGTAGTAATCACAGATTGGTCAGTACACTGAGGTTGTGAATGGGTAGTAATCACTGATTGGTCAGTACACTGAGGTTGTGGGTAGTAATCACGGATTGGTCAGTACACTGAGGTTGTGAATGGGTAGTAATCACTGATTGGTCAGTACACTGAGGTTGTGAATGGGTAGTAATCACTGATTGGTCAGTACACTGAGGTTGTAGTGAATGGGTAGTAATCACTGATTGGTCATTACACTGAGGTTGTGGGTAGTAATCACTGATTGGTCAGTACACTGAGGTTGTGAATGGGTAGTAATCACTGATTGGTCAGTACACTGAGGTTGTGAGTGGGTAGTAATCACTGATTGGTCAGTACACTGAGGTTGTGAGTGGGTAGTAATCACAGATTGGTCAGTACACTGAGGTTGTGTGTGGGAGTAATCACTGATTGGTCAGTACACTGAGGTTGTGAATGGGTAGTAATCACTGATTGGTCAGTACACTGAGGTTGTGAGTGGGTAGTAATCACTGATTGGTCAGTACACTGAGGTTGTGAATGGGTAGTAATCACTGATTGGTCAGTACACTGAGGTTGTGAGTGGGTAGCAATCACGGATTGGTCAGTACACTTGGGTTGTGAGTGGGTAGTAATCACTGATTAGCCATTAAAGTGAGGTTATGAGTGGAAACAGTGTGTTATATACCTAATCAGCTTGTGACCTAATCTACATGTATGTATTTCATCGATACCCTATACTAGATCCATATCCATTGCCTAAGCAAATTCAACCAACTCCGAAGTTCAGAGGATGTCAGGCAAGACCGGCTTGTGCAGCTTACACCTTCCTCTCCTGAGAGTTCACATTCCCTAAATCTTGGGATTTCTTTGCATCGTAGCTGGAATGAATTACACCTGTTATGTCAATGTGTCCAACACATGTACTGATGTTTTTTAACCTTGACATCAAAACTCAACGATGTTGAAATAAGTCCAATTTCATATCACATTCCTTCTGCATGTCTGATTTATGGCTTTTAGAAGTACTGTGTTGGAACTGATTGTATCAGAGTTATCTGCCCTTCACTGACACAAAGTATTCTTTCCATTTAGAAACACACAATTATGATGACTGCCCATGCGGTACTTAAAGTTTAGAGTATTAAGCCTGTGACTGTATTGTATTCTGCATGGCGGAGAAGGTGTTACTGCCGACTATAGGCCATCAGTAGGGGCTTGTTGTGTGGCCATTGTAACGCTGAACTGGATAGCCTTTGGCTTAGGCTACAGAGTACGGAAAGCTGTCTTAGGATCTGTAAGGTCACCTTTAATGCAGGGATATTTCAAAGTTTCTATTAAATCCTTTTTCCATTTTAATAAAAAAAAGTGTTGAGTTTCTTTGATGTCAAAGGATATTACACCTGTTAATCTGCGGATCTTTAAGCATGTTTGCCTTTTGCATTAAGTCGATATCACTGAGTTGATCTTCCTAATTTAACAGCATGAGGTTGGTTATCAGCCTGTTACGATAGATAAATCCAAAATGAGAACTATACATGTGGATCTTCATAACATCAAACAACACGCACCCTGCAAGGATTTACCTGGTTATTTATTTGGGGGTATGTAGGACTCAGAGCCTTTCACTGAAAGGGTCCATGGGTAAAAGCTGGGGGTCCTAAGCTACAAACTGGGGGTCCCAGAGAAATGTCTCAAAAATAAAATAAAGTACAAATGACATAAGATTGTGCATCCACAGAGGCGATTCGTTAACAACAGATATTCCCCGACTGAAACGAATCTACAAGTGCTTGCACTAGAAGTTTGTGCTGCATTCGAATGTGTATTGTATTTTTTAAATGATTGATGAATGAAATTGAATTTTGTGACACATTGTTGTGTAGGTTAGTGACACAAAATTTTTAAGTAATTTACTGACACCTAATTGTTGTGTAATTTGGTGACACACAATTATGTAATTTAGTGATACACGATTGTTATGTAATTGAGTGACACACGATTGCTATGTAATTTAGTGACACACAATTATCTAATTTAGTGATACACAATTGTTATGTAATTTAGTGACACAATTATCTAATTTAGTGATACACAATTGTTATGTAATTTAGTGACACACAATTATCTAATTTAGTGATACACAATTGTTATGTAATTTAGTGATACACAATTGTTATGTAATTTAGTGACACACAATTGTTATGTAATTTAGTGACATGATTGCTATGTTATCAGTGACACACAATTTTTATGTAATTTAGTGACACACGTTTGTTATGTAATCAGTGACACACAATTATAGTGTAATTTAGTGATGCACAATTGTTTCGTAATTTGGTGACACACAATTGTCATGTAATTTGGTGACATAATTTTTTCATAATTTAGTGACACACAGTTTTTATGTAATTTAGAATCCTTCTCTAGCATGATGATATGAGGCATTTTACACCATTGAATGCCACAATAGACCTGATATATTACTACATGTTCTCTAACTTGTTTCAATCAGTATTTGTTTTACGATGCCATCAGGGATCAACAGTCCACGGGTGTCTATAGATTTCACATCAGAACTAACAGTTGTAACTGCATCGTTATTGACAAAGCCATGCTGTTTCCAAATCAGAAGTGAATAAAAGCCTTCGATCAGGAAAAATAGAGGTGGTATTTCACCCACCTCGTACTCAGTGCGCAATTACACAGCTGTTTCAGACAGGTTTATGATACAGGGAAGTCAACACCACCAGCTCAATGTTGTCAGTATTGACCAGATCTGTTGGAATAGCTTTGTCCCTAATGGCCTCTCCCAAGGTCACTGTGTCACTGATAATGTATTGTGAACCCAAAAGCTTCATCTAATATTGACTTAAATTGTTGTTTTGTCTTTTTAATGTTAAATCTTACAAGATGACAATGATTCCTGCATATTATATTTTGACATATTACTGTGGACGAGAGACTTGTATTGGTGTGAACTGATGACACACTGATTGGGTGACATATGGTCCGGAGTGCTCTCCCTTCACTGACAGCCATTGTGTCCTTTGTAAGGCTTTGTATGGCTCCCGTTTGAGATCATACAGCGCTAAGTGAAAAAGTCAGATTACTATCCTCAATGATCTGGAATGTCCTATCATTGTCTGAACACAGTCGTATGTGTTTGCAACAGAGTCCTACGGATCGGGAAAGGTCCAGAGACATCGGCCAAGCAACTCCCATAACATTTGGGAAACTCAGCCGATTTTGCCTTGTCAGATTACTATCGTGACTATGTCGTGACAGATTCTGCTGTATCGGATCAAAATCGTAACAAAACCCTGTGTTGTCTGGACGGTGTCCTGTGGGTTGGGATGCTGACATGATGAACGGGCATGAATTGTTCATTGCCCTTTCCGTCACGCCGTCACTCACTCACTCACTCACTCACTCATTGCTGTTTCTTGTCAATTGAATCCAGATTGCGTCAAGATCTTGCCGAATGCGAACTGTCTTAGTCAGTTCACTGTCCAGTCACTGTCTGATCTCTGTTTGATCGCATTCGGGAGAATCTGGACACTGTCGGGACCGATTCGGTTGTTCTTTACCATGCGAAAGATACAAATCAGATCAGATTCGGATTGAGAACAGGAGAATCGGGACGAACTCAGCTGGAAAAAGCAGAATCGGGACGCGTCCTGAACAATATCTGATTGTTTGTGAATTTCCCGCAACAAATCACAGGATATTGATCAGACGTTTGACAAATTTTAATCGGGAATGGTCCTATCAAGGAGGGCAGTAAAAATCCTGAATGTGTGACTGAGCCCTTACACCCTGTAGATATTGATGTGGGCAACTTCTACAGTGTCACATTATGTAGACAGAAGGATATAGAAACAGTGCAGTATCCTGATTGGCCATCCCGATTTGTCATTGTCCAAAATAGTGTTGTTGTTTTTTAAACAGATTGAAATTTTAATTTTTATTATTGTGACTAAAGAAGGACTACTATGGTCAACAACACAAGAATATTTAGGGGCCATTTACTATGTAGACAGTGTGTTGGGGGTTCTAACTTATAGCACATTCTTAGAGGACTTGCACATGAAGTGCAATTTGTGTCCATATTTTATATAAAAACTAATTGGGTTTTTTACATTGGTACATATTTAGGCTCATTTATTGAGGAGAACCAATTTGGGTGCAAGATGTAGAACACATTTTGAGGTCACTTGACATGAAGTGATACAGAATCAGTAGCAGGAATGATGAAGTGATGGTTCTTGGAGTATTTCTGTGAGATGTGACAAGTGTACCTATTTTTGCAGGTTCTTTGTCAAGCACATTAGATACTTTCCACCAACACACATGTGACGGTGAGTCGATGACGGTCAAGTGTCCACAGAAGACCATCATCAGCATACAGTTTGCCCAATATGGCCGCCAGGTCCCGAGCAGCGAGATGTGTCCAGCAGCAGCGCCATTGCACAGAGACGTGTACGGCAACACGTACCGGACCTACAGGAACTACCGCTCACTGTCATACAGGCAGCAGGAGGATACCAACTGCCAAGCCACCACCTCCCTACAGGTCAGTGACAGGGCTTTCTTTGAATGGGGAAATGGGCCATCTACCATGCTGCAGTTTACTATGCAGAGTTGTGTCCCTTAGATGTATCAGAATCCTGTGAGCTTTTGTTCAAATTCCAGATTCGCCATGATTATGTTTCAAGGTTTTTCAGCACCATGTAACCCATGCTCTTGGGTTTCCTCAAAATCTTAAATGTCCCTTTAGACTCTCTTCCCACAGCCAGTTGACACACCATGATATAACTGAAATATTGTTCAGAGCGGTATTAAACCACTCACTCTTTCTTTTACCTAATAATGGAACCCAGTCCTGATATGTGACAAGCACACACACAACCCATAGGGCCACCCACCATTGCCCTGTAGACCGTCTACATGGTGTGTGTATTCCAAGGCGTTGCTTAATTCACTAGCAAATCAACAAGAACTGAAAAATCCTTCGTACTCAAGAACAGTTGTCGTCCAATTAATCCAACTCAGCATCTACTCCAAATCACACCCACTGACCAGGCACAGTGCCCACTTGACCATCACTGCCACCTTTGTTTATACATTGTATTGATTCACAGTAGCCTTGACCGACATCTGGTCGGTAATACACCATTGCATGGCTACGGAGACTTAATCAGAACTAGTCCCCAATTGCTGCGGTGTTCTCCAGGCCAGAGACGAACACTCTTGCGCCGGTCCTATTGTCGCTTGAGGGAGCCAGATACCAGTGTTTGTTTTCATGACTTATCAGAGACCCTGGTACTTAGGTGTGAAATCTAATTTGACCCCATGGAAAGATTAACCAAGGAATGTTAATGAAGTTTTTTTCCCCAACAAGATATACCTGAAAGCAGTACTATCTGAATTGATCCTAGACCAAGTAATTTAAGGCTTTGAGATTTCTAAAGGAATTAGGCTGTGTTATCTATTTGTTATGCACTAAATATCATCGGTCAGAGTTCTTTGAAGGTAGGCGGTTTGAAGTCAATGAAAAGAGGGGTTGTTTTAAAGGAACAGTGTCATGTGAGAACAGTGGGATATGGGCGTGGGATTGGCACATGGGTGTGGCAGATGATAATGGGCGGGGTGGTATGGAAGTTCCGGTGTGACACGGTCAGGAGTTTTGAGGATCAAGCAGACAGTTATATTGGGCTTCTCGATCAGCCTCACAAAGATTTATAGGTGGAATGTTAATTAGGAGGAGAAATATTTAATCCACTAAGTTGAATGATGTAAATTAACTGTGGACAGTAGGTAGTATTGTTAGTAAGGTGGGTCAAAAATCAACCTGAGTCTAGTCTGATCAGGTTGCAGTGGGGTGGGTACCCTAGTCTAATCTGATCAGGTGGTATTGGGGTGGGTACCCTAGTCTAATCTGATCAGGTGGTATTGGGATGGGTCCCCAAGACTAGTCTGATCAGGTGGTAGTGGGGTGGGTACCCTAGTCTAATCTGATCAGGTGGTATTGGGGTGGGTACCCTAGTCTAATCTGATCAGGTGGTATTGGGGTGGGTACCCAAGTCTAGTCTGATCAGGTGGTATTGGGGTGGGTACCCGAGTCTAGTCTGATCAGGTGGTATTGGGGTGGGTACCCAAGTCTAGTCTGATCAGGTCTTTGTGGGGTGGGTACCCGAGTCTAGTCTGATCAGGTCTTTGTGGGGTGGGTACCCGAGTCTAGTCTGATCAGGTGGTAGTGGGGTTGGTACCTGAGTCTGGTATGATCAGGTTGCAGTGGGGTTGGTACATTAGTCTGGTCTCATCAGGTGGTAGTGGGGTGGGTACCTGAGTCTAATCTGATTAGGTTGTAGTGGGGTGGGTACCTGAGTCTAATCTGATTAGGTTGTAGTGGGGTGGGTACCTGAGTCTAATCTGATTAGGTTGTAGTGGGGTGGGTACCTGAGTCTAATCTGATTAGGTTGTAGTGGGGTGGGTACCTGAGTCTAGTCTGATCAGGTTGTAGTGGGGTGGGTACCCAAGTCTAGTCTGATTAGGTCGGGTGGGTACCCAAGTCTAGTCTGATCAGGTCGTAGTAACTTTAACTTCGACACATCCAACACAGGGAGACAATGCTCAAGAGGGACTCAGGAACACCAGAAAACTCCAAAATGACACTGAAGTGTCAGCCAAAATGAGGCCAACAAACGTGAGGTTCAGAAATTACACGAGTCACGTTTTCTGTCCTTTACGCCAGTGTATTGTATTGTTCAGCACTCGGAAACATTTAGTAATATCCTTTGTAATGATGGGTTTAATAACCAGATTATCTGTTCGAGGTCAATGGTTTTATAGACATTTATATTGAATTTGGTCATTCAGTGCAAACTGGGTTTGTCGTGGGGCAAAGGTCTACCTCATAACATGAACAGAATATGGACAAATAATGTCCTTTTGTGAGGTCCAACTCTCTGTATTATCTCCCCTGCTAAGACGAAGCATTAAAGGGACTCCCAAGACGGCCTGTTAGCCCCTTGATGTTGACAATGAAAGTATTCAGGGTCTTCTCAGGTGGTTTGACGTGGCTTTGATAGAAATTCTACAGAGGTATTCATCTAATCCTCAGTTTATGTAAACCTGGGTGGAGATGTAAGAATGTAATTTGTCTCATCGGTAAATTATGACTTGGTTTCTGATGTTTGGATCAGCTTTCTCTTCTAATGGTGGCTGGGGTGTTCCTGTTAGTGTTCCTGGTGGCTGGAGATTGACAAGTGAAGATGATAGCAAGGCTGAAGTGTTTTTTTCTCGACATTCTCACACCTCCGTGACATGACACACTCAGTGTGGTATACACTCCTGGAACTGTATTGTATATCAGTAGAGGGTGAAAAGCATGTGTGGTCAAGTCCCTGTAGAGAGTACACTTACTCACAGGCTTCTCCAGTTTATTAAACTAATCTCTCGAAAACAAAGGAATTAAGCCCCTACTCCCAACACGATCGCTAGGCACCCACAACTTGAAAATGTTTGTGTAAACAACATGACAATACCAATCGGCCCATTATTATCAGTGCTCATTTCCTTGGGTACCGTGTTGCTTTTTAAACAACAGGAAGCAATCACAGTGGTCAGTGTTTGTGGGTGTACTCACCCACCCACCCACCCACCCACTCACTCACTCACTCACTCACTCACTCACTCACTCACTCACTCACCCAACCCACTCACTCACTCACTCACTCACTCACTCACTCACTCACTCACTCACTCACTCACTCACTCGATCACTCACTCACTCACTCACTCACTCACTCACTCACCCACCGACCCAACTCACCCACCCACCCACCCACCCACTCACCCACCCACCCACTCACTCACTCACTCACTCACTCACTCACTCGATCACTCACTCATGTTCAACACATACACTATAAACGAGGTATGAGTCAGCTTCTTTTTTTTTTCTTTGACAGCTGATAACTCTTGCAGCATTCACTTCATTCCACATGAAATTTAAAAATCTGATATGTCATGAGTTACTTTCCAACCATGTGGTTGATAGGCATTCTGTTGATTGATGACTTCTGTGTTTACACAAAGCGACATTTGGCGCAGGTGCTTGTATCTGTGTGTGTCGTGCATGCTTAAAGGGGGACTTGGCGCCACGGGCTGTTACCATGTTAACTAAAGGTCTATGCATTGTAGTTTGTGTAAACAACATGACAATACCAATCGGCCCATTATTATCAGTGCTCATTTCCTTGTGTACCGTGTTGCTTTTTAAACAACAGGAAGCGATCACAGTGGTCACTGTTTGTGGGTGTACTCACCCACCCACCCACCCACCCACTCGCTCACTCACTCACCCACTCACCCACTCACTCACTCACTCACTCACTCACCCCAACCCACTCACTGACTCACTCACTCACTCACTCGATCGCTCACTCACTCACCCAACTCACCCACCCACCCACCCACCCACTCACCCACCCACCCACTCACTCACTCACTCACTCACTCACTCACTCGATCACTCACTCATGTTCAACACATACACTATAAACGAGGTATGAGTCAGCTTCTTTTTTTTTTCTTTGACAGCTGATAACTCTTGCAGCATTCACTTCATTCCACATGAAATTTAAAAATCTGATATGTCATGAGTTACTTTCCAACCATGTCATTCTATTGATTGATGACTTCTGTGTTTACACAAAGCGACATTTGGCGCAGGTGCTTGTATCTGTGTGTGTCGTGCATGCTTAAAGGGGGACTTGGCGCCACGGGCTGTTACCATGTTAACTAAAGGTCTATGCATTGTAGTTGACAACTTGTTTGAAGCAGCGTATCATTTGCTCACTCACTCACTCACTCACTCACTCACTCCAGTCTGTGGGTTGTAGTTTAACACCTTTTTTGAAACGGTATCACTCACTCACTCACTCCAGTCTGTGGGTTGTAGTTTAACACCTTGTTTGAAACGGTATCACTCACTCACACACTCACTCCAGTCTGTAGGTTGTAGTTTAACATCTTGTTTGAAACGGTATCACTCACTCACTCACTCAACCACTCAACCACTCACTCAACCACTCACTCACCCAGCCACCCACAAACTCACTCACCCACAACCCCACTAGGTGTTGTGCATTTAGGTCTGAAGGTTGTAGTTAGAATCGTGTTTGAAACAATATGAGGGGTGAGGTAACCTCGTGTTTAAAGCGTTCGCGTACCATGACATTTAGTTTAGTCACAAGTTCTGTAGAGAGAAATGTATTCTGTATTAAAAGATTTCATAGGCTGTAAGTTTTGAAAATCCTGCATAACATCAACATAAAAAGCATATTCTAATAATGAATAAAATTGTTTTCATTTTTCATTTATCTTAGGTTAGAATTGTGACATAAAGTCTTTTAATCATGATTGTGGGCTTCCTTTGTTTTAAGAAATGCGTTCTTATTCAATTGTCAGTGAAGTTGGCAGAGAGTATAAAATCTGACTCACCAAGAATGCAAGAGTTATTTCCCTTTGTCCACACGTTCAAGCCTTTACTGACATCTGTTTCTGTTGATGGGCATGAAATATATTCTTCAATATTTTTAAAGCTCAAAATAAATATCCCTGCTTAAAGGTATTAATGAAAACTGTAGAGAATTTTACTTGATTTATCAATAAATTATCAGAATAACAAGCTGCCACCTTAATAAGATATACTTTATTCCTGATACTGTGTAGAAAGCTTATTTGAAATCATTAAAGATGTGAATAGCATGGACACAAATATTACAAATATAGAATTTTTTTTACAGAATTAGAAATTTAAGAGTAGGGTCGTACAATAAAAACAGATGGTTTGCGATAATATCCTGCAGTCTACCGGAAACTGTAAAGTTAAAAGCTTCCGCACCTGTTTCGTTTCATAAATTAATTATTTTTTATATCATTCCTTCAATACTTCATTATCAGTGCTATAAACTTATGTGAAAGTGAACCCAGTCATGAGAAGTGCAGTATCATGTTCATAGAATTAAAAAATAACATTTTAAAAAAGGACACCAAGAAAATTGGCTCAATTTCAATAACTGCAATTTATTTTTTGCACCGAGGTGACTTGTTGCTGATAGAAACTGGCCAGGAATGCCGATTATGGGTATTTCAAGTGTTCGTCTTCTCAGTGACAAACACTATTTACCCTCTCTACAATGTAAATAGTTGTCAAGCAACACAGAAATGTAAAGTTAAAAAACGTGTAAAATACATATGTACAACAATCTGTTTGCTCTCCTTTATTCATCGTAAATCGTTGTCCCAGTTGAACTGTTTAACAGCTGTTTAAGTGCTATTCAGACTTTTTCTACACAAGTAGAGAAAAAAACACTGTGAAACTCAAACGCATAAAAATATGATATCTGCTGTCTGAGCCTATTTGATGAAGCTGTTTATGTCAACAGCTAAGCCAGAATTCACGGAATATTTTGCCCTGGAATTTGTGATTACAACACAAGCAAACATGGCTGCGGTATTGAGCATTGTAATGGCAGGGTTAATCTTCTTGCACATCTTCCCAATGGGCAGGTGCCCCGTGATCTTCAGCCTAAGTCATAAGGCATTACTTGTTTGCACATGGGAAGGGAAAAATAAAAATATGTTGAATTCATTGTGGGTTAATGGGCATATGATGCAAGATTTATTGGCCAATTTAAATTATTCTAGAGGCATGGTTATGTTTTTCATTGTGTGGCTCGAGGAATTAGATTTCATGTTTATTTTCCCATAGTTTATTGTAAAGGTATGGAGGCTTGGCAGGGTGCTAAAACCCATCTTGAAAGATTGTGAGATAGGACTGCGGAATTTGAAAATCAATTGTTGTTTGTTGAATGGTGACACGGATCCACTGTTGTGCTTTGTGTGTCCATGATGGAGATCTTATTTAAATAAATACAGGAATCTTTGTTATGGATGTTTTTTGTCCTGTTAGATAAATGGTTCAAATTTTTTATGTGGACAAATAATTATAGCAAATTATATCCTCAAGACAATATCTCAATATGTAAGAAAGCAATTAAGCCACACAATAACAAAAGATTTGAAAAACAGATACCTCAATAGTATTCTACTACAAATAAAGAACTCTATTATCAAGAAAATTACAAAATACCTTCAGACTTTTTAAAAGGTATTTTTGATTGTCTTGATAAAAGAGTTCCTGTTTGTGGTAGCATAACAAGAGCTAATTGTTCCTATCGTCCATGAGTAACGTGCACCACAATGCATTGTCCCAAACTACTCCTGGTGACTCGGCCTTCACAGAGACCCTCTTATCCCTGATCCCCTAAGTGCAGCATCTATTGAGGATCAGGGCACTGATCGACCCCTGAAGGCACACTGCCATTGTTAGGCCCGCAGCTGCTGATGTTGGGGACAGGTCACCAGGTGCAGGGACAGGGGAGACAACTCTTGACAGGTCATTGTTTTGGGAACCCATCAATCACTTCAGTTGTTCTTGACTCGGGTTCTATTGTGCTCGCAAACCAGCGAATGTTATGAATTTAATAAATATATATCTGAGACGAGATATTGTTTTGAAGAAATTTGATTTTGTTGGAGGCGGCCATGGGCAAATGGAGTTCTTCGTACCAGAAACAAAGGGTCATGTGCCAAATATTAGTTTAAAGAAAAGTGATGAGCCGAAACATATTGATAAGTTGTTCATCAGTATCACTGCTTCCTTTTTATGAATGTATAAAAACGATTATTGTGATTTTATGATAAAGTTCAAATGATCATATACAGTTTAACCACTAAGGGGAAAAAAAGTGTCGTGAAGATCTGGGATAGAATAGGTCTTTAGCGACCCATGCTTTTTGTGAAAGGGGACAATGCTTGTCATAAGAGGTGACTAACAGGATCAGGTGATAAGGCTCGCTGACTTGGATGATGGGTCATTATATCCCAATTGCGTAGATCAATGCTGATGATATCAATCACTGGATTGTCTGGTCAAGACTTGATTATTTATACAGACCGCAGTGGAATATTGCTGAGTGCAGCGTTAAACAACAAACAAACAAATCTAAGGGAAAAAACTCACTCAATTATGCGCATTTGTGCATACAAGGTGATTCCTTTTCTAAAAATGGTTTATGGATCTGCCAACTCTAAAGACAAATGTATAGTGGGAAAATGGAAATCTGAAAAGCAGTGTTTGTTTTCTTAACCAACTTGAAATACATGTGTTTCGCCCCAAAACCAATGTGCATACATTTTAATAAAAAATCACTACAAGTATAATAACTTCTGAAAAAACTTCTCTGAAATGATAACCAAGACTTTTTACATTAAATTCTGTAAATCTAGAAATAGAAAATCTGTACCAACTGTGATATTTAAGAAGATTAGTTCTGCAGACAGATGAAGTCTTGGTATTTAAATATATTTCCCATCATGTGCCTTCCGGACGCGTTTTTGTTTGAATGATAAATTCAAATCAAATATTAATTCCAATTTATTAGATTTGAGGAAAATCTGCCTTATTGTAGACAATTGATGGGATTAGATATGCAAGTCCTATGGTGTTGTTCACAGGAAAGATATTTGATATTCATTTCCAACAGCAATAAATGAAATTCTGAAATGAAATGTATACAAGATACATTTTCGTTTTGAACTCAACGGCAATATGTCTTTGTCCTTTGTGTTTCTGTTACTGTAGTAACCCTGCTTCCGATATCAGTATAAGATCAACTGTTGAGGTCACGCTTGTTGTTTGGGTTGTATGGGATATCCTGTTTACTTTAATGTGTGGGAGAAATATGCACAAACATCTTAAATCTACTGCCATAGATAGACAGCACAAAGCTGTTTAACAGGAAGGATGGCTGCTTTAAAACAACAGTGGGAAATAAAATACAGGGAGGCATATGGACATGGGGAATAAACAGGATATGTTCTCCCAGATGAAGGGTATCCATGACCGAAGCATGAACTGAACGCTGTACAGCAGACACACAATACTACAGTTGATACACTGTCTTTGGAGTCATGTGTGTCATGATCAGGATATATACATTATATAACAAACACACAATACTACAGCTGATATACTGTCTTTGGAGTCACGTATGTCATGATAGGATATATACATTATATAACAAACACAATACTACAGATGATATACTGTCTTCGGAGTCACATGTGTCATGGTCAGGATATATACATTATATAACAAACAATACTACTGCTGATATACTGTCTTTGGAGTTATATGTAACAAACACACAATACTACAGCTGATATACTGTCTTTGGGGTCACGTATGTCATGATCAGGATATATGCATGATATAACAAACACACAATATATACTACAGCTGATATACTGTCTTTAGAGTCACGTGTGTCATGATCAGGATATATACATTATATAACAAACACAATACTACAGCTGATATACTGTCTTTGGAGTCACGTATGTCATGATCAGGATATATACATTATATAACAAACACAATACTACAGCTGATATACTGTCTTCGGAGTCACATGTGTCATGGTCAGGATATATACATTATATAACAAACACACAATATATACTACAGCTGATATACTGTCTTTAGAGTCACATGTGTCATGATCAGGATATATACATTATATAACAAACACAATACTACAGCTGATATACTGTCTTCGGAGTCACATGTGTCATGGTCAGGATATATACATTATATAACAAACAATACTACAGCTGATATACTGTCTTTGGAGTTATATGTAACAAACACACAATACTACAGCTGATATACTGTCTTTGGGGTCACGTATGTCATGATCAGGATATATACATTATATAACAAACACACAATACTACAGCTGATATACTGTCTTTGGGGTCACGTATGTCATGATCAGGATATATACATGATATAACAAACACACAATATATACTACAGCTGATGTACTGTCTTTGGAGTTATATGTAGAGTTGGACTGTTTGTTTTGTTTTTTGTTTAACGCCGCACTCCACAATATTACAGCTATATGACGGCGGCCTGTAAATAATCCAGTCTGGACCAGACAATCCAGTGATTGACATCTTGAACATCGATCCACACACAATTGGGATCGATGACATGCATCAACCAAGTCAGCGAGCCTAACCACCCAATCCCGTTAGTCGCCTCTTACGACAAGCATAGTCGCCTTTTACAGCAAGCATGGGTTGCTGAAGACCTATTCTAAGCCGGATCTTCATGGGTCGCAGAGTTGGTCTGAATCATGTCATCATTTTGACAGATGGAAGATGTTATTTACGTCTCACTCTTAATAATGTCAACAACTCTGTCACAGTGATAATCAGAGTTGTCTTGCTTCCAGTGCCACCGATATTGTCACAGTATCACAGGTTGCCATCGTCATCTTCCTCATAAGAAAAATGCCAAGTTTCATTCGGAGTAATTGGTGGCAGTCCTCTACACAGCATGTCAAAGGATATTGAGGTTTCAAGAAAACATGAAAAACAGTTTATTATTACTTAGAAGGAACCAAACTGGCTGAATGTCAGAAATATGAAAAGAAAGGTTTCTACAATAGAACCCCTAGGAAATGGAGACATAGATAGTGAGTCTGTCACACAGTCCCCAAAACCATATTATTCTCCCTTCCGCCCAGCCCTTTCTGTAATGCTATAACCTTAAATGAAGCAAGTCTAGATTTTCACAGGTTCTCGTATCCTGTTCAGTTTGAATGAAGTTGTTTATTATAGAAAATATGTTTTAAGGGACTAAGCATTAGTCTATATAATTACAAATATGGGAGCTTGGCACCATTACCCAAAGCGATGTTACCAGTAAGACCGTTGTATCTCCCATACTTCGACAATAACTTAAGCCAGTTTTAGCTCTAACATAGCTTTGTGAAATGGGACCAATGTATATTTTCAGAGACTAAGTGTTAGTCTAAGAAACAGGTTGCAAGAAGATTTAATTCTCATTTTTGGAAATCAGCATAAATAATTTTCAAATAGGAGATTCGGGTATTCTTAACCACTAGAGCTATTGGTCTTAAAAATGTTAGATAAGTAACTCAAACTGAATACTGAAAGTAGGCCAGGATTTCCATTTGTAATTAGCGTCTTTCACTGGATAAATCCTTGAATATTTATCTTAATGTTTATGTTGAGCTGGTCCTGGGGCAGGGTTGTGTTCTCAGGTGGGAACCACTTCACTGACCACAAAGGATGACACATGATAGAAAAACATAGCGTTGTTGTTAGCACCACAAATGATGGAGTCCACTTTCGTCCGCTCCTGTATGAGGGCGTCCATCATTGCTGCGGCTATACGTGACTGCTCCACCACAAAGACCAGTAGCCTGAGTCCAGGGCAGCATTTGTATGTGGTGATGTGATGGACTTGGAGGAAACGTTGCAAGTTTATTAACCAATCAATTGGTGGTTTTCTTTGAAGGGACTAATCGGGCGGTCAGTAACGGTCGTATCGGTCAGTAGCAGTCGTATCGGTCAGTAATGTTATATCAGTCAGTAATGGTTGTATCGGTCAGTAAGGGTCATATCGGTCAGTAACGTCATATCGGTCAGTAATGGTCGTATTGGTCATGTGCTTGAGACAAGGAACACATCCATGTGTTTATATTACTTCACGATAAAACCAACCTTATTTTTGTCAGCTCAGCTCAGACAAGTACAATTTCAATATTTAATTTTCTATAAAAACTGTGACATGACTTGTGCTAATTCAGAATTGCTACCACAATCTCATCTTTTGTTCAAAGTCAACAAATACTGCTCTTGTGAATATAATAATTTTAAAAAGTTATGTTTATAATGGTATTTTAGTACTTTGACTGTTTTCAATGACGAAGTACGAACTGAAAGCAACTGGCCAGCCTGAAGTGCTCCATCCTTAACGTGACATGACAGTGAGCGAGGAAGATGGAGCTATGGCACCAATACGTACAACAGAGAGCGTTCCTGCTGGAGGATTTCATTGTCTGTAAATCGAATTACTGGAGAAGTGACCTGATGAGATTAGCAGACTAGGCCAAGGTTGCAGGGACATCCATCACACCACACCTCTACTGTCCATCTCCGTAGATACTAGGAAAGGAGAGGTTGAGATCATGGAATTGAAGACTTTCAGGCTTGATTAAGTACAGTTCAAAGTCTCAAGAAAACACTCATTGGTTCAAATATTTGTGTGATTGCTCCTGTTTGTCCATGGGTTCCAGATGATAGAGGTTTAACATGAATATAAGCATTGAATAACATGTTATACCACAGTGAAAGTCAACCTTGGAATAGCAAGTTATACTGCAGGGAAAGTGAGCCACTGAATTACAAGTTATACTACAGTAAAATTGAACCTTTGAATAACAGGTTTTACATGTACCAGAGTAATAGTGCAACCATTGAATAACAAGTTAAACCACAGTGACAGTGCAACCATTGAATAACAAGTTTTACTACGGAGACTGAGTTGTATCGTTGGTTCAGAAGCCAGAATGATGGACATGATGTCATTTCAAGGAAAACTAAGGCCATCAATTGGATGTCTTTGATCTTTGATAATTTGAAAGAAAGTTGATTCACTTCACAGAGAACAGATGTTTTTTTAGGGAAATGTGTAAACTGAGAACATTAGTCTGACTTCACTGATATAGTTGCTGACCCCTTTCGAAGTTTGACTGGAAATGTTTGATTGAGTATGCGCTACATGGACACAGTGTTTGGTCAGGGACAGTGGTAAGACAAACTGTGAACTGTTTGTTCAGTATTATGTGAACACTGGGATCACAGATCATCACAGAGAGTTTGGACTGGAATATTCTGGGATCTGTGAACACTGATCATAGATAGTCACAGAGAGTTTCGACTGGAATATTCTGGGATCTGTGAACACTGATCATAGATAGTCACAGAGAGTTTTGACTGGAATACACTGGGATCTGTGAACACTGATCATAGATAGTCACAGAGAGTTTTGACTGGAATATTCTGGGATCTGTGAACACTGATCATAGATAGCCACAGAGAGTTTTGACTGGAATATTCTGGGATCTGTGAACACTGATCATAGATAGCCACAGAGAGTTTCGACTGGAATATACTGGGATCTGTGAACACTGATCATAGATAGCCACAGAGAGTTTCGACTGGAATATACTGGGATCTGTGCGTGAACATGGCAGCATTCAATGATCACCTTGGGAGGAAAGTTTCAAGGTCACAACACTCTCTGCTCCATATTGCATGGTACTGTCTGCTGTCTCTGGTAAGTCTGATGAGGAAGTTGTTCAAGATGGCTGGTGTATCTAGAGATGCAGCTTGAGTTAGCTGTGCGTTGTATTGATATTGTATACATATCTCTGCATTTAAGGAGAAAAGTTTGGGAATATGGAAATGTTTCTCCTGAAGCATGTGGATCTGATAAGTTGACCTGGGCCCCATACCTCAAAGCCATCTTAGCGCTAAGGTGATCGTAACTCCTCTGGCTTACGATAGTCGTAGTGCTAAGATCGTTTTGCGGAGCGGGGCCCAGGTCTCTCTTGATGACCATGTACAACTGACAGTTTCAATATCTTTCTGTCAGAGATTGACTCCACAATGAATACCAGACATCTCCAGGTTTAATGGTTTAAAGGTAATTATGACTGACATAATTGCCGATTAGCTAATTACATCAACATGCTCGAGTTGCCCGATGAAATGTTAGATCCCTTGAAACGTGTAACAGGATATCGGGGTCAATTTGACTTTGACCTTGGGTAAAAGGTCAGGGGTCACCCTTCCAGGAAGAGGATATTAGAATGGTGTGTTTGTGTGTGGGCAGCTGGGAAGGGCAACATTCTGGGCATTGTCAGCCGGACAAGCATGCTGGTACATCAACAACTCATAAACAGGCAATAAATGTTTACTGACATTCCAGTCAGGAATACAAGACAATAGCTAGACAGTTCCATGTCAGATAGTTTCAATTTGTCCATTGGTTCAGAATGGCTATTTCCTGTCACTCATGTCACCAGCTTCACTTCAGTGCTAGTCCTGCACCATGACCGTGGAATATATTTATTTTATGAAAATAAAATAATCTAGAAATGCATACAAAAGCAAGTCTAGCCAGCTCAAGCTAGCTCTATTCCTATCAGCATAGGGATTTAAAAAAAAAAAAATTAGAGTCAAGAAGGATATTGTGTAATAAAAGATTTCAGAGACTAAATGTTAGTCTAATTCAGTGCACAAGATAACATTTATTGCAATACTTTTCATAAAGAAAAGATGCAATTTAAAACACAGCTACAATTTACATTTACACAAACACATCAATGTATGTATATCTGTAAACATATGTATATAGAATCAAGAATCAAGAATTTTTATTGTACAGAACACCCTCGTAGGGCAGGGTACAAACTAACTACATATGGGATAGATATAACTATCAACATGAAAGGTAGATAAACATAATGTACATTATATATATAGATATTGCATATTATTTTCATTCATAGTGTGTAAACATTTATATACCATTATGAGGTGGCTGGCAGCGTGTACTTTAATGATGCTGATACTGTATTGATAAGACATAATAATCATAAGGTCATATCTAGATGTTGTCTATAAGAGAGGTTCTTTTAATAAACATGTCGGAGATAATTTGTGAAACATTTTGCTTTTTCAGGACAGGGGTTTAGGATATTTGCTAAGATTTTATTATCATTTTGGCAGTTTTGTAAGTCTAGTGTTCGAAGAAGTATCTGCCTTTCATTCTGATAATTTGGACAGTACAAAAGGACGTGTTTTTCATCTTCTATCTTATTTAGGTTACATAATTTACATATTCTCTGGTCGACAGGCGTGTTAGTGTATCTGCCTCTTTCAATCTCCAGATTATGGCAACTGAGTCTTAACTTAGTTAAAGCTAATCTATGATCTTTACATTTTACAGCTGAAAGATACTTCTTAAGTTTAAATTTATCTTTAATAAGTCCTAGATGCCTAAGTTTGTGTATACATATGTATATATGCATCATAATGTTTTGTCATTTTAAAAAATTGCATTTGTCCCGTAATGGAATGTCTCCGCAATAAATATTATCTTATCTTATCTCATCAGTAAGGGACATGTGGAAGACGAGCATTAAGCTAAATAAAGTAAGTCTTGAATAAGATATCTTAAATGATGGGTATGTTAAGTATCATGATTAATGGTTGAAATTGTAAACATGGAAGCAAATGGTATTGATTGAGGTGATATCGTTAACGTAGATAAGATAGATAATATTTATTGCAATACATTCCATTAAAGAACAGATGCAATGTACAAAACACCTACAATGTACTATCACACAAACACATCAAATATGCACTGTACTAAAAGAAAAGTCCATGCATGTTTATTAATTCTATCCTCCTAATAGGCAAGTCTGGACACATGGACAATACACTTGCACATAAGGCAATAATTATTAGTTTAAATCATAATTTCTAGATTATGTCAATAAGTTGTCCCTATAAGAGACTGGAGTGTCCATATATCTAGACTTGCCTATAAGGTGGATAAAATTACAACACATCCATGGACTTTTCCTTTCTGTACAGCCTTGGAGCAAGGCTTTTAAAAGGACTCCAGCCTCTTATAGGGACAGCTAGTTCTTATTGTTTTCTTAATCTAGAATATATTATTTTAACTAATAATTGTTGCCTTAGGGACTTGTGCAAGTCTATAAAGACAAGGATGGAGCCAAAAAAAGCCATGATTGGAAATGATGAGTATCTTGACGTATTGAAATTGTAAATATGGAAACAAATGATATTGAGGTGATGTCATTATTGGAGAAAATATATTGAAACAGGCCATCTACACACCTAAGTGCTACGTTTTGGTAACTTTGTTAGGTAATTTGTCCTATGATATTATTCTTTCTTGACTATATTTGATACAATGAATTAGATTGTGTTTTGCATCATATGGTCAGGGGTTACACTACAATGCTATGTTTACTATAAATGTCAGTTTAAGGAATCTGTATCAGATCTGCATGTGATTCACTAGGTTAAAATGAGTGAGTGAGTGAGTATGGTTTTACGCCGCTTTTAGCAATATTTCAGCAATATCACGGCGGGGGACACCAGAAATGGGCTTCACACATTGTACCCATGTCGGGAATCGAACCCAGGTCTTCGGCGTGACGAGCGAACGCTTTAACCACTAGGCTACCCGTCCCCCCACTAGGTTAAAACAAAGAGAGGTAGTTTGTGTTTACAAGTAGTGAAAGGTTGCCAGAAAAATGTTTCTGGTCTATGAAAACACTTTTTATAAAATGTGTGGGATTTTTCTAAAGATGTTTATTTTATGTGTGTTTTTGTTGATTTGTCTTCATTGGTAAAAGCAGGGAAAGCAGATTTTGTATTTGGAAAGAAACACAAATGTGGCCTCAAAATGTTTTCATTTTTCTTTTGATTATTCTGTTCCCCAATCATGATGAATTAAATAGATGGCATACTCAACACCTGAAATATTACTGTTTTCAAAAGAAACAATTACAATATTGTGGCTTAGGAGTAGATGGAGGGCTACTGATGGCAAGGAGGGTGGGCATCTTTGTCTGCTTGTCCAAACAGTTGACTCCGCAACATCTGGAGGTAATTCCACCCCACCAGGGCACCTGCTGGGATCCTAATACACCCCCACTGTGCTCATCATAGACCATGCACAGATCACACACCAGGGTCAGCTATAGGGGGCAGGGCTGTTCCATTCCATGGGTGGGGGGTACTTATCCAGCCTTGCCACCAGGGCACCTGCTGGGAGCACAATACCTCCTACTGAGTTCACCATACCATGAAGAAATCCGGAATGCAAAATGATAAACCATATTGGTAGAGGTACATGTAGTCCCAGAAATAAAGTTATCATATTTAAAAATAATCTACAAAATAAAAAGTAAAATCTAAATGGATCCATGAACAATTCAACCTAGAGCTGAGCTCGAGGCAGCCTAGACGAGTTGGATTGATTCAGTTATAGTGTATTTTCTAGGGAGACAGCCTAGGGCCTTGGTAGTCCTGCACCATGACCGCGGAATATATTTATTTTATGAAAAAATAATAATCTAGAAATGCATACAAAAGCAAGTCTAGCCAGCTCAAGCTAGCTCTATTCTGAAATCAGCATAGGGAATTTTTTTTATTTTTAGAGTCAAGAGGGAAACTGTGTAATATAAGATTTCAGAGACTAAATGTTAGTATAGGGCCTTGGTTGATATCCTAAATGATGGACAGTTCATGGGTGGGTTGTGTCAGGGTGGGACAGGGAGAGAGTTCATGGTTCTACCCCCAGGATTGGGGATCAGTGTCAGTACATTGAGTAGTTAAGATATATGATGGTATTTCCTCCAGAAACTAGGATCATGGTTGCAATATGTTGCTGACGGTGTGTGGGACAAAAATATTGCAATCTTTGGTCAAGGTGCGGAGGTCATGATTATGCTATCAAGTCAGATGTAAGATTGTTGCTGTCTCATGGCAAGGTTGAATTTGGTCTCCTTGGTTTAATTTGAACTGCAGGAATAGGCTCCAAGTTACTGAAGATTTAACCAATGGTGATGGTAATCTGACTGAGGCTCCCTGGGAAATCAAGTCAAGTGGGCATGTTATGGGATGCCTGCCTTCTGTCCCTGTCACCAACCATTAGACATGACTGGTTATACACGTGGGATGCTCCAGGGCATAATACTGATCTCCTCCTGATTGACCGATGCCCAGTCTCCCAGTCTGCCTCCGGACTTGGCCTCTACTGTTGCATTCCCAGAACAGTTCATGAGTCTCCCGAGGATCTACGGCAAGAACTGCCTGGCTCTTTTGTTTATTTCTGTGTCATTAATGCCACCGCATGATGCGCCATGTCAGAGGAATTGTTGTGAATCAAATGAATTAAGGGGTTCTTGTGTAGATAATTATTTGCTATGATAATATTCTCCCTCTGAGAATGAGGCAATTTTCTGGAATGTCTTATTTCAATACAGGGTTACTACCTTCAGTAGTGTCTTTGTTGATTATCTCGTCTACAAATATATCCAATACAGACCCTGCAAGTTTATAATCTAGATTAGTCTAGATTACTGCAGGATCAGGTATCTGAAATGAATAGAGTCCTTGGGCTCCTTTATATTATATTTTGATAGCCATAATTAAACAACTTGCTTTATCTGTAAAATATGTTCATTTGAGAGACTAGATGTTTGTCTATTCATTATCGTCTGCTATAAGTTGTTACTTACATATCAATATGTTTACTAGCTCTCTCCCTGTAAAAACACACACACACACACACACACACACACACACACACACACACACACACACATACACACACTTTATTTGCATATGTGTAACATTAACAATAATATCTAACTATCAGCAATGCTCCAGTCTAAGTTAAAAGTAACTTAAAAGGACACAATTCTCAGATCCATTCATTTGAGTATCATAAAATACATTTAGACAAGGCCGGGGCTCTGTTCCACAAAGCAATCATAGCATGATTGTCTTAGATTTATGTTAAAGTATTGGAGTTAGGATTGTCTTAGCGCTGAGATTGTTTCATGGACCACAGCCCTGTTAAACTGGTTCACTATATGATTATACAATAAAGTAGCCAAATATTCCCTGATACGACCCCTATCCCTGCCCTCACCCTGCCTGAGGGGGTCCCGGGCATCACAAGTCTGTCATACACGTCCATGCAGCTGACAGGGGGCACGTGAAGTGTCTCTAAGAGGAAACTTGCCTTCAGTCCATACGGTCAATGGAAGCCATTGTGACTGTGATCAAGAAAGAGCAATGGTGTCTGGATGGAATTAGTTAATTAGCCATGTTCAAAGGAAAATAGAATTTAATTTACAAGTACATCATCTTCGCTGTATTACAGAGATGTGTTCTGCATTTAGGAAGTGTGTTCCTTGTTTACAGAAGAGGAGGGTCATCATGTATGTTGGTCAATGGTGGAATTGATAGGTTTTGGATAGAGGGTTGAAATAATGCCACATTCACCATTACAATATACATGACCACAGCCCTAGCTATATCTGTTGCGACCCGTGAAGATCCAGGTTAGAATAGGTCTTCAGCAACCCATGCATGTCGTAAGAGGCGACTAACGGGATCAGGTCGTCAGACTCTCTGACTTGGTTCATGCATGTCATCGATCCCAATTGCGTGGATCGATGCTCATGATATTAATCACTGGATAGTCTGGTCCAGACTCGATTATTTACAGACCGCCGTCATATAGCTGGAATATTGCTGAGTGCAGCGTTAAACAAACAACCAACCAACCAGTCCTTCAAACGGTGTAATAACACATTCTTGCCTCCATCAAGTTCAATAGCGATGACACTGAGTGAAGATGGAAGGTCTTCGACACTAAGGTCCATGAAGGAGTAGTATTTCTTCCCCATGAAAGAATCACTTGAACATCCTCCCCTGATGGTGCACGGAGACAAAGCTGGCTCAGGGGGCTCGCGGCAGAGATCTTCATGACGTATGTGGAGATTCAAAGACGAACTGACAAGCTGCAGTTGAACTTCCTCCGGCACGTCCCTTCAAGCTTCCACTGAAGTCAGCTATCAAAGGAACTCAAAACCAGCACAAATGGACGACAGTCTTTTGTTGTCAGTGGGCATTTTTACGATGAAATATGAGACATTCTGACGAGATGCTCAGAAGGACACCTAATGCCTTCAAACAATGCATTGTCAGAATGAAACGTGAGGTATATAAAGAAGAAACTATTTATGTACGGGCACGAGGGTTTTTACTGCCATGTGGCAGCTGGATACACCTAATAATAGCTCTACAAAAAATTGATTGGATATAGCTCATGAATATACTTCCTGGAAATCTGCATGAGAAAGGGTTATTTTAACACAGTGTTGCAACCAATCCAACTTGGGAGGACTTTTAGCCAAATATAAAACCCATGACTGGTTGCACATGCTGTGTAATTATCTGTGTTCAGGAAACAGGGCGGCCTTGCTTGGGGGCGCCTTGATTTAATGATCAAATCTATTCTATTAATTATGGCTCGGCCTCTGTTTTCCCTTACACATGCATGTTAAATCTATACATGCAGTGGGATACATGTTTAACACTGCACCAGTGGTGGATTGTGTCTCCAATATCAATATGCTATGTATGCTATGGGTAATTTTGAACAATTTTATTAGTTCTTTTAATGTAATTACCATTGATGATATTTGTGGATTTTGTACATGAAGGATTTTTCAATATTTATTTTTGTCATTATCTTGTTAAGCCAGACCAAATTAGGTTGTTTTGTTGCTATAAGTTAATGTAAATGTTTATTTTTCTTGTCTGGTATATAAATACCTTTTTGTTTGTAGCATCTGAGCTGATGGTCGTGTTGCCATGGTAATGAGCAGCCCCATACTGAAACAATTTCAGAGCCATTAAAAGTAACAAAACCCTTTCCGTAGTCGTAGAAACCTCTGCTTAAAGCACAATCCACTTTTCATTTCCAACTATAACACGAGCATGATTTTTTTAAATCACTGTCAATTAGTGATGACACCAGGTGTTAGTGAAAATGTGAGCATGTCCTGCCCCACCGGAGGCACCTGTCACACCCACATCACAAACACAAAGTTATTTTGTATTATTGGTCATACAAGAAGAAACACGCTGTAGTAGTAGTAGTAGTAGTAGTACCGTATTCACATATAATGCACACTCGTGTGTTATATGCACCCTTAATTATGGGCAATTAATTTCTGGAAAAATATATCTGTCGTACATAAACATTTCAGGCTGTCACCATAAACCACGAAATTTATCTTTTTTCACCAAAATAATATTCTAATAATAGCCCCCTATTTCTAATTTTGAGAGCGCCCTGGTATTATTATTATTATTATTATTGTTATTGTTGTTGTTGTTGTTGTTATTATTATTATTATTATTATTCCTGGATCACCCAAACCCTCTGCTGCATTTTTTATTTTAATCTCAATATTTAAAATATAAATAAATAAATAAGTAAATAAATGAATAAATAAAAATCTCTAATTTCTGCTACCATTTCCTGTCAGTAAAAAAAGGAAATGAGTGTCCACTGATAACATAGTAATAAGATGGAGGAAATTGCAGATCCAACAACAAATACCACAATCTGAAATATTTACCAGGATGAACTCCTAATGAGAAAATGAAGACAGGAGCGTGCTTCACAGACTATTTGGTGATCAGTGATCATTAAGGGTTAATAAGGTGAGATAAAATTTAATGGAATTCTTAAAGTTCCATTTTGGGGCAGATGCATCATAATGAGAATGGGAAACGAAACAGTCTTAAAAACAGATGCAGTAGATTTGACACAGCCTGCATAATTTCACAAATATGGAAAAAACTGGGTAATCACTTTCAGCAATTACTGTTCTACAATGAGTAGCATGCATATACAGAGGATATTGTATGAGTGTTCATGTCATATACTATGTTTACGACACGAGTGTCTAAATTCCGGTATGTGACCAGTGAAGATGCAGGGTAGAATAGGTCTTCAGCAACCCATGCTTTCCATAAAAAGCGACTCTGCTTGTCATAATGGGCGACTAACAAATCGGGTGGTCAGGCTCGCTGACTTGGTTGATGCATGTCATTGTATCCCAACTGCGTGGATCAATGCTCATGATGCCAATCAATGGGTTGTCTCGTCCAGACTTGATTATTTACACACCACTGTCATACAGCTGGAATATTCCTTAGTGTGGCATTAAACAACAAACAACAAGTAGAGTGCATATAGTGTATCAGTGTATGTCTTTGAATGAGTTATTGTGCAAATATGAAAATATGGTATATTGTAGCTAAATTATTATTTAACATGAAATATGTAAATGAACATCATATTTCTACTCAGGACTTCAGAGAATGTGTTTTTCAAAACCAATATGTCATCTTGGTTTTGTGCATTAGGGTAATAATGTAAGGACATCTACTTATTGGCAGAAAATGTAATAATTTCTGAAAGACTCAATGTTATTATATGTTTCTTTGAGCGTGATATTTGTCTTCCTTATCTTCTGAGGTGAAACTCCTCTGTAAATCACCACTTTACATGTAAGCATGTGGCGGAATCTGCTCAGAAGACAAGCCACAGAGACATCTGCATTCAGAGCAGACGGCAAAGCAGCAGATGTGAAAGTGCTGGCAGAAGATAAAATTTTCATTGAGATAGCAGACAATTTTGTTTTGGATGAAAGCAGCTGGGATGATCAAAAGATTAGCCTGAAAATGAAATGAGATGCGAATTAAAGGGAAGTTTGAGAATTGTTGAAAAGCTAAGCAAGCTGACCTCTGAACACAAGGGCAAGAGATGACGTTGGGGAAACATGAAGGGGTCTGGGGGATGGGGGGAGTATTATTGTTAAGAGAAGGAGTGTAGAATGGGGAGTGGATGTGGGATTTTGACAGAAATAGGGAGACAGATTTAGGGAGGAATGGAGCCGATCAATTGGAATGGATGTTTGTCAGTGGGATGGGTGTTTTCATGAAGGGGAATGGCTAGGGGAAGGTCTGGAAGGGAAGGTGACAGATAATTTAGACAACAGGCTTGTGTAGGTGCTGAAGATTTACTATGTAATCCCTGAAATATTAGCTAAAAAAATACATCTATAAAGGATCCCTCCTCGAGCCTCGTAATTTCAAGCTGAAAAGTGTGCAGGTTGCTGGAGCTCAGAAGGGGATGGGAAAAGAATGGAGTTAAAAATAATATGCTCTAAAGGAACTAGAGGAGTGACAATTATTGCTTGGAGACATCATTGGGATATCATTTTATCATTATTTTATTATATTAGTTACTGTGGGTGGGGTCGGGTGGGGTGGGATGGGGAGTGGTGGATGGGGTGAGTGTGTGCGTCTATACTTGTGGATAGCCCTATGGTTTCACCATTCAACCTTCATGATGTTTAACTCCCCGCTGTACAGCAAACCATGTTTCTAACGAACACGCTTACAACAAACTGACATGTTTGACAAACTATTTCCAGGTCTCATTCATGTGCTGTACACCGTATTTTCTTGAGTATAGTGCGCACCCAAGTTTAATGCACAACCCCCTCTAGCAGATACACTACATGTATTTTGAAAAGAGACATTCCATATAATATGCGCAGAAAACAATTACCCCATACCCCTTCAGCGAATTCCGGTAAACAATCAGGTGATAAGAAACTTGGTCAGTACAAAATATTTTAAATTTGAGATAAAAAATCACCAGACATGTTGATTTACCGGTTACGGTTATAATGAGTTAAAGTTAGTGGTCCCTTTGGGTTAGTTATAACCGTAGTTTACTGCACTACATTAAAACCCATTCCATTTCCCATCACAATGTTGCTGTGATACTGATGAGAGTGGAGTAAAGCCATATTGACTCACTCACCCTGCTCTCAGTGCCCCAATGTTGCTGTGATACTGATGAGAGTGGAGTAAAGCCATATTGACTCACTCACCCTGTTCTCAGTGCCCCAATGTTGCTATGATACTGATGAGAGTGGAGTAAAGCCATATTGACTCACTCACCCTGCTCTCAGTGCCCCAATGTTGCTGTGATACTGATGAGATCTGAGTAAAGCCATATTGACTCACTCACCCTGTTCCCAGTGCCCCAATGTTGCTGTGATACTGATGAGAGTGGAGTAAAGCCATATTGACTCACTCACCCTGCTCTCAGTGCCCCAATGTTGCTGTGATACTGATGAGAGTGGAGTAAAGCCATATTGACTCACTCACCCTGTTCCCAGTGCCCCAATGTTGCTGTGATACTGATGAGAGTGGAGTAAAGCCATATTGACTCACTCACCCTGTTCTCAGTGCCCCAATGTTGCTGTGATACTGATGAGAGTGGAGTAAAGCCATATTGACTCACTCACCCTGTTCCCAGTGCCCCAATGTTGCTGTGATACTGATGAGAGTGGAGTAAAGCCATATTGACTCACTCACCATGTTCTCAGTGCCCTAATGTTGCTGTGATACTGATGAGAGTGGAGTAAAGCCATATTGACTCACTCACCCTGTTCTCAGTGCCCTAATGTTGCTGTGATACTGATGAGAGTGGAGTAAAGCCATATTGACTCACTCACCCTGTTCTCAGTGCCCCAATGTTGCTGTGATACTGATGAGAGTGGAGTAAAGCCATATTGACTCACTCACCCTGCTCCCAGTGCCCCAATGTTGCTGTGATACTGATGAGAGTGGAGTAAAGCCATATTGACTCACTCACCCTGTTCTCAGTGCCCCAATGTTGCTGTGATACAGATGAGAGTGGAGTAAAGCCATATTGACTCACTCACCCTGTTCTCAGTGCCCTAATGTTGCTGTGATACTGATGAGAGTGGAGTAAAGCCATATTGACTCACTCACCCTGTTCTCAGTGCCCTAATGTTGCTGTGATACTGATGAGAGTGGAGTAAAGCCATATTGACTCACTCACCCTGCTCTCAGTGCCCCAATGTTGCTGTGATACTGATGAGAGTGGAGTAAAGCCATATTGACTCACTCACCCTGTTCTCAGTGCCCTAATGTTACTGTGATACTGATGAGAGTGGAGTAAAGCCATATTGACTCACTCACCCTGTTCTCAGTGCCCCAATGTTGCTGTGATACTGATGAGAGTGGAGTAAAGCCATATTGACTCACTCAACCTGTTCTCAGTGCCCCAATGTTGCTGTGATACTGATGAGAGTGGAGTAAAGCCATATTGACTCACTCACCCACCCTGTTCTCAGTGCCCCAATGTTGCTGTGATACTGATGAGAGTGGAGTAAAGCCATATTGACTCACTCACCCACCCTGTTCTCAGTGCCCCAATGTTGCTGTGATACAGATGAGAGTGGAGTAAAGCCATATTGACTCACTCACCCTGTTCTCAGTGCCCTAATGTTGCTGTGATACTGATGAGAGTGGAGTAAAGCCATATTGACTCACTCACCCTGCTCTCAGTGCCCCAATGTTGCTGTGATACTGATGAGAGTGGAGTAAAGCCATATTGACTCACTCACCCTGTTCCCAGTGCCCCAATGTTGCTGTGATACTGATGAGATCTGAGTAAAGCCATATTGACTCACTCACCCTGCTCTCAGTGCCCCAATGTTGCTGTGATACTGATGAGAGTGGAGTAAAGCCATATTGACTCACTCACCCTGTTCTCAGTGCCCCAATGTTGCTGTGATACTGATGAGAGTGGAGTAAAGCCATATTGACTCACTCACCCTGTTCTCAGTGCCCCAATGTTGCTGTGATACTGATGAGATCTGAGTAAAGCCATATTGACTCACTCACCCTGTTCTCAGTGCCCTAATGTTGCTGTGATACTGATGAGAGTGGAGTAAAGCCATATTGACTCACTCACCCTGTTCCCAGTGCCCCAATGTTGCTGTGATACTGATGAGATCTGAGTAAAGCCATATTGACTCACTCACCCTGCTCTCAGTGCCCCAATGTTGCTGTGATACTGATGAGAGTGGAGTAAAGCCATATTGACTCACTCACCCTGTTCTCAGTGCCCCAATGTTGCTGTGATACTGATGAGAGTGGAGTAAAGCCATATTGACTCACTCACCCTGTTCTCAGTGCCCCAATGTTGCTGTGATACCGATGAGAGTGGAGTAAAGCCATATTGAATCACTCACCCTGTTCCCAGTGCCCCAATGTTGCCGTGATACAGATGAGAGTGGAGTAAAGCCATATTGACTCACTCACCATGTTCTCAGTGCCCCAATGTTGCTGTGATACAGATGAGAGTGGAGTAAAGCCATATTGACTCACTCACCCTGTTCCCAGTGCCCCAATGTTGCCGTGATACAGATGAGAGTGGAGTAAAGCCATATTGACTCACTCACCCTGTTCCCAGTGCCCCAATGTTGCTGTGATACTGATGAGAGTGGAGTCAAGCCATATTGACTAACTCACCCTGCTCTCAGTGCCCTCTGCCTTTCAGTGACATCATTATGACCTGGCAATAACGTAACTGCCACTGCATATCAACCACAGCACAAAAACCTACTGTAGCTGGATAATTGACTTTCCTCATTTGCCATCATTCTCATAAAAGAGTTTTGTCCCATCACCCAATAACTTAGCATTATTGAGCAAATGCTATTAGGGTGAACACTAGATGCCTTCTGTGTCAGTCCGTTAACTAGCGTTAGGATTAGATTTATGTATTAATGGAAGCTAGCTGTCTCTGTACAGAAGGTGTCTGACATCACATTATGACATAGAAACAAACACTATCTGCAGGGAGTTTCTGACGTAAATGATTCAAGCATGTTTATTGCTCATTTTATGACACTTTATGTTGTTCTAATGTCCTGTATCCCCATTACATGGTTCTAAAAGAACTTGCTCAAGTTATTTTACATGGTTAAGTCCTGTTAAATTTGACAAAGATTGCATTTCAAAATTAATGAGAGTTTTAACTTTCATTCCAGCTGATTACTTGTAGAGATATATTTTTAAGAATTTAGAAAGTAAGGACATTTTTAAGATGTTAAAAATGTTTAGAAATTGCCGATAATTGTGAATGAAATTATGTTCCATGCTGCTCCTGTTTGTATGTGGATTGTATTCCTTGTAATTAAAAAACTGTACGGGTAGGTAATGGCGAAAGTAATATTTTAGCAGGTTAGATTCTTTAGAGTGGTGGGCTAAATCATGTAACTTTATGCCAGCACAGTAGATGCCAGTCTTGTGGGATGGGCAGGTGCTCTGTAGAGGACTTAGTTAAGTGCTTCTGTTATACTTGTGTTAGAGCCCTGTCATTGTTCTGTTATACCCAGTTATAAACACGTTATACTTCTGTTATACTCTTTTTAAGACTGCTCAGCCCATGCCTCTGTTTTGCTCTGTTTTAGAGCCCTCTTATACCTCTGTTAAACCCTGTTATAAACCCATGTTATACTTCTGTTATACCCTTTTTTAAGACCCCTTTTATATACCCATTATTCTACTACGCCCATTCCTCTGTTTTAGAGCCCTCTTATACCTCTGTTACACCCTGTTATAAACCCATGTTATACTTCTGTTATACCCTTTTTTAAGACCCCTTTTATGTACCCATTATACTTCTCAGCCCGTGCCTCTGTTTTGCTCTGTTTTAGAGCCAGCTTATACCTCTGTTACACCCTGTTATAAACCCATGTTATACTTCTGTTATACCTTTTTTAAGACCCCTTTTATATACCCATTATAGTACTCTGTTATACCTCTGTTTTGCTCTGTTTTAGAGCTCACTTATACCTCTGTTGTACGTAGATACAAATGTCCGATTTGGAATACCGATAGTTTGATCGTCGCCCTGGCAAAATGTATTTAGATACACATATAAAACGATCTTGTCAGGCATACACTGAAGTTGACTGAAGTTTTATCTTTATTCAAACATTTAAAGTCAGAAGGAATGGGTGCATTAGTGAGAAAGAAAGGCGAACATTAGCCACTTATGGTGTAACCATAGAGTTCTAGATAATCTTTGCCATTAAACAATATAATCATGTGACTAACCACGGGTCTGGGTAGTCCTGGGAATATGGTGGTCCTACTCAGTACCCACCCGACCGGAAAAAAACAAACCGAGTTACCAGTCTCAGCCCTAGTTTTGAAAATTTCACTTCTACCCATGACAGATTTTGGATTGCAAACACACAACACTACATTTGTAATGGTAGACTCCAGAACGTGTTGTATCATGTACTGGGAAAAATGAAATACAGGTTAACATGAATACTTGACAAAGAGGAATTAACATGTCTAAAATGATTGATTTGGCACTGGTATAAATCATCATGAAATATGTTAAATCCTAACTTTTCAAAGGGAATACTTAGGCATCTTGTTTTAAATTTTTTTTAGCCTTTAGGTTTGCACTGAATTAAAATGAAATGACTCCGCCCATACCAAAGGCATTAACGTCAGCTGACATGACAGCCCTGGATTTATCAGTGGATTTTTACACAGCAATAAGATAACACTATTACATGTCTCTGAGTGAGGAATCTAGCCTTGCTCCAAGGCTGTACTGAAAGAAAGGTCCATGGATGTGTTGTAATTCTGTCATGACAGCCCTGGATTTATCAGTGGATTTTTACACAGCAATAAGATAACACTATTACATGTCTCTGAGTGAGGTATCTAGCCTTGCTCCAAGGCTGTACTGAAAGAAAAGTCCATGGATGTGTTGTAATTCTGTCCTCCTAATAGCAAGTGATGATAAGGACTCCAGTCTCTTAAAGGGACAACTTGTTCTTATTATTTACACAATCTAGTACTTATGATTTAAACTAATAATTATTGCCTAAGGGACTTGTGCAAGTCTAAGAGGGATCATAAATCGTCATGTCTAACAACTCCCAATTACATGAAACACTTCCCAGCCCTGTCGTTTGATCATACCACGCCTAACAAGATGGCAGCGTTCTTGAAGGTTTGAGTGTAGGGATAATTTTAAATGAATTTGTCTCTTTGGGGAGCATTAAATCATGAGGTTTTTTAAGGACTTGTCTGATCTTTGAACCCTTAGAAGCTAGTTGACACAGTAGGCGTTAGACGAAGACATGGCGTGGTTAAAAATATATGCTGTTTGTGTGTTTCTTTGTTGTTTAACGCCGCACTCAGCAATATTCCAGCTATATGACAGCGCTCTGTAAATAATCAAGTCTGGACTAGACAATCCAGTGATTGACATAATGAGCATCGATCCACTCAATTGAGATATGATGACATGCATTAACCAAGTCAGCGAGCCCGACCACACGACCCCGTTAGTTCCCTTTTACGACAAGCATAGTCGCTGCTTTCAGGAAGCATGGGTTTGCTGAAGATCTATTCATCCCCGGATCTTCACGGGTCTTGCATTTTGTAGATACGCTAATCACAAGAAGTTAAAGATTCCTTCATATTACTATAGTTAAGTTGTCATGGCATGACAAATTAAACATAATATTCTTTAACTTGTTTTGAGTAGTATATATATTTTTAAATAAGACAACTTGATGTTAGCCCAACATAATGCGGCTGAAATATATACCTCCTCACCCACCAAAACCCCCCTAATACCAGCAGATGGGTCAGGTTGCAAGGATAACGAAGAAAAGTGGACAAATTAGAATAATGAGGATTTGTCCTTGAGTGTGCCGTGGGTTGTGTGTAGCATTTAACCTGACAATGTCTCCTTCATGATGAAACTCGATCCCGTCAAACAGCCATTAACTGGTCAGGCTTTCCCCTAAAAAAGCCATCATCACCTTGTGGTTTTTTCCCTTTTGTCAGAAATCCATTGTGAATTTTTTATGCCTCCTCAGTTGTTACAGCCGTTATCTTGTGACAGATGGCGCCGGCAATTCAAATTCCTTGACGTCCTCCCAAAGTCGATCACTCGCAATTTGTTGGAAAAGGAAAATTAACATCGTTCAATTCTCTATCAAAAGAAAATACTTGTGTGAAGTGATTTGATTTTTTAAGCATTTAAACATTTTTGTGTGAAATTGAGTTAAAACAATGGTAATTGTAAAAAGACATTTACACTTGAACAGATGGCATCAAAGTAGGCTCTTCAACCTCCAGTCTGCTCTTGAACATGTTTTAGCATCATGTTTATACCAAGCCTACTTTTTTTTTATCCTGCACACAAAAAGTCAGGGATCAAGAATATTTTTGGGGATAATTTTATGAAATGTGTGCTCAGTATTCGCTACAAAAAAATGTCCCCCAATATATTCATGATCCTTCAATTTTTTTGCTCAGTGTATTATGGATTTCCAACTGTTCAGGTAGATCTTGGAGTCGTAGGACATAACCTGTAATCATTTGGGCAAAAATAGCTGTTTTATATCCTGATAAAAAAAAGTTGCAAACTAACAAAGACAAGATTCTTAAAAGATACATTTGATCACTTTCTTTTGTCACACTATCACTGTTCGGAGAAATTTCAATTGAACTTTAGGGGGCACGGGTGGCCCAGTCATCTAAGGTGCCACGATTTGCTGTGCAGAGTTGTGTCCCTTGGGTCAGCACCATACCTGTGCTCATGGCTTTCACCGAAGTAGTAAACATCTGAGACCTGCATCACTTCGGGCTTTCCTCCCACATTAAGCTGACCAAAGGTTTGAGAAAAAATAATCTGTTAGCCAGCTGATAAAAAAGGAAAGGCTTTTGGTTAAATGAACGAATCATAATTGGAAGAAACAAAAGGGTTATTTTTCTTCCCATTTTTCCAGTACTTAGTGAGCCATGAGTCAAAGAAAGAAAGCCCCGCCTAATATACCCCACGGTATTTGTTTTCTGATGTCATGTTGTACCCGATCATGGAATGATGATGATCACTATGCTGTCGCCTCTACGTTATAGACTAAATGTTAAGCTGGCATTTTGCCAGTATATTAAGCATGACAACATGCATTGTGCAGATAAATATGTGAAAATGTCAACTTTGTTGGTTCGCAAGGTGATATGAAGATGTTATTTGACAACAAAAGTCAAATGGTTGATTTATTTTGCATTTTCCTTCAGATCATCATGATCTTACTCTGAGTGAGTGAGTTTGGTTTAACGCCGCTTTAAACAGTATTCCAGTTATATCGCAGCGTGTCAGCTTAATGTGGGATGAAAGCCCGAAGTGATGCAGGTCTCTGACGTTTACCACTTCGGTGAAACCCACAAGCACGGGTATGGTGCTGACAAACCTAGAAACATAATCGGGGCGAACCGGATCTTACTCTGAAAACCATAGTTTCGTCATGGAGACTGACTCCGTGTAGCTCCGGCATAACGTGCTATGTCACTCATGTTAGATAACAGTTTTAGTTTTTCAGATAAATACAGTATTTTCACGATTAAAAACACAATAAATTTATATATCTCACCTGTCAGATAATCCTAGCTAAAGCCACAACATATCAGAATCAGAATTGCCACATGGTTTTTTTCTACTGCCTGTTTTTGTAATTATTTTCTGATTTGGAACAGAGAACTATCTTTAGCTACTAATTATCTCCCTTGCCTCAAAATAATGTGATCTAAATGCAGGGGAGCCAAAATAAACACTGCTAATCACTGTTCAACAAAAGAAAGAAATTCTAAAATCAATGACTTGATATCTAATTAGTTGACGAGATATTAGTATCTGACGGCAAATGATACGTTGACAGTCAGGTTACAGGAACTTGAAGTGCTGGCTACTCTATTTCGTTGTCTCTAATTTGTTTTCCATTGAAGTCAGGTTATAGATAACAGCTGTGTTACTCAAATATTCTCCTTTTAATTCAAGACAACTAATTTGATAGGGCACGCTGGAGTGATGCCCATCTTGCAATCAAGTAATGTAAACATGGCCTGTAAAAACTGTAGATGCTCCTGCTGCAAATTGCAGACATGTGATTCACAATATTTCATTAAAAAATTATTGTTAATATTAGTTTTAATAGGTAATTAGGTTGATGTTTGCCACCTGGTAATGCCATATCAAGAAGATTAGCTGCTGGAACAATGGTATCACTCACTCACTCACTCACTCACTCACTCAACTGTAGGTTGTAGTTTAACACCTTGTTTGAAATGGTATCACTCACTCACTCACTCCAGTCTGTAGGTTGTAGTTTAACACCTTGTTTGAAATGGTATCACTCACTCACTCACTCCAGTCTGTAGGTTGTAGTTTAACACCTTGTTTGAAACGGTATCACTCACTCCAGTCTGTAGGTTGTAGTTTAACACCTTGTTTGAAACGGTATCACTCACTCACTCACTCCAGTCTGTAGGTTGTAGTTTAAGACCTTGTTTGAAGCGGTATCACTCACTCACTCACTCACTCACTCAGGTCTGTTGGTTGTAGTTTAACACCTTATTTGAAATGGTATCACTCACTCACTCCAGTCTGTAGGTTGTAGTTTAACACCTTTTTTGAAATGGTATCACTCAGTCAATTACTCACTCACTCAGATCTGTAGGTTGTAGTTTATCACCTTGTTTGAAACGGTATCACTCACTCACTCCAGTCTGTAGGTTGTAGTTTAAGACCTTGTTTGAAGCGGTATCACTAACTCACTCACTCACATTAAACCCCATTTTGAACAGTACTGGTATTTCAGTCATATCTTTATTTCATGATGTTGTTTTATAACTTATTTTTATGATCAGAAAAATACAATCGCTTATTCCCTGGCAGAACAAGTATTTTCCCCTGTTACCAAATTTGAGTAATAAAAGACAAAACAAAGTTCATTGATATGAGAACAGAAGTAACTCTTACACTTTGATTCCAAGAAATACAGGAATTCATGAAGAGTTTTTAACTTGCCTCTGTCTGACCAAATTGAGAGAAAAAATGGTATTTTGTCCCCCAAATGTGATTTTATTAAAACCCCTGTTTTATTTAATTCAAGGTATTTTACCATTGCAGTCAATGCAATAATGTAAACCTATAAAAGCACTTCATATTTTATTTCAAAATTTGCAATTTAGACATTGCTATTACTGATAATAACCTTACATTGTTTTTTTCCAATTTAGGAATTTTTACATAGTTATCTATAGACCTGGGTGTTATACCTGGCCCCTGAGCAATCCCTGACTGTCTGAGATAGTCTTTTTTTTTACCCAGATGGTCAACTTTTATAGTTTTTAATACCGATGGTCTTACAGAGTTAAAATGGAGTTGTTTGTTTCTATCATAATTATTTCTTCTGCGCCTAAGCATTTTTGTGTCTTGATGATTACAAATATGGCAACCTTGGCACCGATCAACCAAAGAATCTTACCACTAAGACGGGTGTAACTCCCATACTTTAACAACTTAGGACAACTGTAGTTCTTTGTGGAATAGGACCAGGTCGATTTACCGAAGCTGGAACCCGGACAGTGTTATAGACATACCCAAGTGCAAAACCTAAGCAGATTTATATATCTCATCTGTAGTTATTTGTGTTGCTTGTCCTGCCCAGTGTGGGGAGATCAGGTAGCCTAGTGGTTAAAGCGTTCGCTCGTCACACCGAAGACCCGGGTTCGATTCCAGACATAGGTACAATGTGTGAAGCCCATTTAAGGTGTCCTCCGCCGTGATATCGCTGGAATATTGCTAAAAGCGGCGTTAAACCATACTCACTCACTCCAGCCCAGTGTAAAACGAATATGGTCAGGCAACTTTACGACAAGGTAGGCAATTTATTAGACTTGCCATTCCAGTTGTCTAGCAGGAATTTATCTAAATTTTAAACACTGCTTAAAGCCTGAAACACTCCAAACAACTCCTTGCTGTTATTATGCCAATCAACCATACATTTAAAACAACCTTTTCAAGGAAGGATATCTTACAAGGTTTCTTATAACTTTGAGTGGACCAATGGAAACAAATAATTTAAAAGCCTTCACAATGAGATGACACAGCCAAGCAACAGTTTGTTGAAACAAAATAAATATTGTCTATAATATGCATATCTCATTGATGTTGCTGTTGGCTTGTTGATGTGCTGTGCTGTCTAGACATAAGGAGAAAAACATCCACACAAACTTCCTTCTGTTCTTGTCTTTAGTTGCTTGTCTGGAGGAAGTTGTTATTGATAGAAGAACAGTTTAAGTGTGGAGTTTCAGAGGTGGAAAATAGACTTGAGAGATGTGTGGAATTTAGAGATGAGTAAGAAATGAGAAAGGCTCTGTAATCAGTACATGCAATCTATCATTGATCTGGCACCATGTTGACAATATTGTTTGTGTATACCTGGCACAATCTAACCATTGATATCACTGACACTGCTCCCAGCCAAGTCCTTTGTCATTTGAAGGGCTTTCTTTTCGTTCCCGCAATGGGGTTTCCAGACCCAGTTCCAAAAACCTATGTTGGTGCTATGAGTGATGTAACTCCCATTCTTTAGCATAGACTTACGGCAGTTGTAGAGTGAAGATCTCTCAAGGGAATAAGGAGCAGGTATGGGTCTCTTCCATGAGATCACAGTATGAAAACACATGGCTGTGGGGGCAATGAGTCTGCGACATCACAATGGCCTTGATGTGGGTGCCATGATTCTGTAACATCACAATGCCCTTCCTGTCGGCACCATGAGTCTGTGACATCACAATTTCCTTGCTGTGGGAGCCATGAGTATTTGACATCACAATGGCCTTGCTGTGGGGACCATGAGTCTTTGACATCACAATGGTTTTGCGATGGGTGCAATGAGTCTGTGATATCACAATGGCCTTGCTGTGGGCACCATGAGCCTGTGACATCACAATTTCCTTGCTGTGGGAGCCATGAGTATTTGACATCACAATGGCCTTGCTGTGGGCACCATGAGTCTGTGACATCACAATGGCCTTGCTGTGGGCACCATTAGTCTGTGACATCACAAAGGCCTTGCTGTGGGCACCATGAGTCTGTGACATCACAATGTCCTTGCTGTGGGAGCCATGAGTCTGTGTCATCACAATGTCCTTGCTGTGGGCACCAT